>NC_090931.1:693343658-694593658 GCF_040938575.1 Ambystoma mexicanum
CGTCGTGTGTTCTACTTATAACATCCGGTGACGTTGGCTCGACGGAGGCCCTCAAGGACAGCGTATCAACGTCATCAACGCGGGACACAGACACCGAAAGATTTTCCGAAGCAGCACAGCTGTGGCGATTACTGTCATAGATATGGAATACGTCGGAGGACCCAAACCCCTCGAAACAGGGTGATAGGCTGGATCCCTGTGGAACTCAGTATTCTGTTGGTATTACAACTGCTTCAGCAGTTTCTGAACAGACACAACTTGACCTGTTATGAAGAAATGATACTACCTAACGAGAGGCTGCTGGTGAAAAGGTGCCCACTTCTTCGAGCCTGGAGACCAACAAAGTGTGGTCTAACTGGTCGAAAGCGGCAGAAAGATCTAGAAGCATAAGCATAGAAGCCACACCATTGTCAGTTCGAGAGAGAAGCCTCGATTTGAGTTCCAGCAAGGCCGTCTCAGTACTGTGCCTGGCTCTAAAGCCAGATTGCCGGCAGTTGAGAATCGGAAAATTGTTGAGATGAAGATGAACGCGGAGTATGGGTCACCTTTGCAACTGGGGGTCTTAAGATGGACAACCTCTACGGTGAACTCTTCCAGGGAAATCAAAGACTGTGAATTCAGGAACTGTAGGGCAATGTTTAAATTCCTTAAAGCCTGCGAGTGTAACCTCCTTTTCGATAGCAAGTTTTTTCCAAGGATGTTGGCCTTGATGCCCTGGAGCTTCGCGCCCATCGCATCCTGAATCCCTTGACACCAGGCCGTGTCTTTCACCACTGTGCCGCATCTGGGTCTGAGGTAGACTCAAGCTCCTTGAGGATTTTAAAAAGTTCTTTTGTCTCTGATTTAGCAGAGACTTCCAATAGAGCTGTTTTATATGCTCTGGTGGCGTTTTTATATACTATGAGGAGACTAGAGGTGGAATTCCCTTTCCAAATGTGATAAGAGCTTGAGCATCCTAGATTTGAGTTTGTGAAGAGCAGGTGTAAACCATGGCTTATTCTTTGGCAGCACTCTCTTATGCCTCGTTTTTTTCCAGAGCCAGAAGATTTGTGATATCTGTAAGAGTGGAAGTGAGTGCCTTCAACATACTCTGTACTGGACACGAAGGAGGACAATTGTTTACATTAGTTAATAGTGGAATCATTTTCTCCAGTGTGAGTGTGGGTTTCTGCCCTTGGTCGCACCATATCTTTGCTTCTATTCTTAACCGGGAAGGCTGATAGGATAGCAAAGTTAATAAAATAAGGGTCTGACCAAGGGCAGGGGGTGACCGATCGGTTCTTAATGGACACATTGGTGGCGGATACCCAGTCCAGGGTGTGGCATAAGCAATGTGAAGGGTAGCGATTGAATTGGTGCAAGCCCAAGTTAGCCAAGGCGGTCTCCAATTCTGAGCCCATATGATCGTCCTGGTGGCTTAGCCAGAAATTAAAATCGCCCATGACAAAGCTGGAGCATGGTTTCAAGCAGTACACCAAGTGATTTGACAGTGCAGATATGAAATCCTCCACCAGAGAGGGAGGCCTATAAATTACAACTAGATTGAGTGTGGCCTTGGCATGGAGTCTGATTTTGACCTGAATGGACTCAATGCCATCCATGATGGTCCCTTTTGTTTCCCAGATTGATAAATGAGATTTGAAGATCAAGCTGACTAGCCAAACAATCTGAACGCCTAAAGTGACCTTTGAACCTGTGGCCCATGGACCTCCCTCGACCGGATATAGCCTAGAAGTGGGCCCAGCGGATTCAGGAACCTCTAAGTGATTGCTGAAGAAATCTGAGTAAAAGGCGACTGCATAGCTATATCTACCCCGGCCATAAGGTTGTATGGGTGTAAAGTCCTAACCCTATCTCTCCCTTATCCGACAAAGAACGCAAGGTTTCAAAATGTCTATAGTTTTGAGAGGGAAAACCTGAAGGGGGCATTTGGTGGTGGGGAAGGGATGTGCAGGAGGGGGCTAATGACATCACAAGTCCTGAATAAGGCGAGGGAGTGACGACGTGGGAAGCAAATTACAGGGTAGGGGGTAAACTAGTGAGGGCAGGTAGGGGTGTTGGGTGGGGGGTTCAGGACGATGAATACTTCCAAGTTGGGTGGGAGGAAGTATGGGGCAGGCAAAAACAAAGAGGGGACAGTTGTGGTCAGTGTGTGGGAGAACAGGGTGGGCACGGTAGTAACTGGGGTCAATTTGTAAACTACAGGGCAGAGGAAGTGAGGTAGGCGAAAGAGGTAGATCAGGCTCAAGATACGGTGGAAGATATTTCAGAATGGATAGTACAGGCACGATCAATTGTATCTCCTGGAACGTCAACGGGTTGAATGATAAAATCAAAAGAAGGGCAGTGTTCCAATACCTGAGAAAACAAACTGGATGGGATGCTCCTGCAAGAGACGCACCTGCTAGGGGACAGCTGTGTCATCCTGGGAAGGGGTGCATACAAATGTGTGGGACACTCCGGGTTCTGCAAGGGTTGCAGGGGACTAGGGATCCTAATAAAAGGTCAATGCCCTTTCAGGTGAGCAGGACTTTCCATGATAGGGGTGGTAGGGTGGAGAGGAGTGGTAGGGTGGAGAGGGGCATGAAGGGAGGATGGGACTGGACAGCTTCTCGTTGATAAACGTATATTCCCCCACCCACCCTCCTGACTTTGTTGGTCGACACACTTGAGGAAGTGAAGAGCATGATAATGGGAAGCCAGGCTAAGATGAGGGTCGTGGCAGAGGATTTCAATGCAGTGGTGGCACCATCATGGGATAGATTGAAGGCTGCCCCGCAGGAAGACAACAGGGGTACTAAACGAGGGGCGTTCCTGAGCGCAGTGGGACAGGTGGATGTGTGGAGTGTAACACATCCAACAGGGAGGGTATACTTCTTTTTCTCTGAGGCCCATAAATCCGTCTCCAGGATAGATTATGTCTTTACTCCGCAGTCAAACATGGGCAGAATGGAGGGTGTGAAGTACCTCGCTAGGGTTATCTCGGACCACGCCTCGGAATGGCCCCTATGCAGACTGGAGTCCGCAGACAGCACAGTAGTTCGGGGACAGCAGAAATGTGTGTGCAGTGGTGGCATCAAAAACATTTAAATCTCTTGCGTGGGAAATTGGTGGCTCTGAAAATAACTTGTTTTGTATTTTTAGTTTTTATAATTGTTTATCAATTTTTAAAGTAAACTAAAGAGCATTCTCCTAAACTGAACTATTTCTTTGAACTTGCAAAAAAGAAGGAATTTTGTTTGCCTGGTGTTTCCATATATTTTTTGCATCTACTGAAAAATGCTTTGTATACCTACAAAAACTGCTTCAAAACATTCTGAATGTTCTGCAGAAAAATCTGATCACCCGCATCAGTAAGATGTACTCCATCTCTGCGGAAAAAATTGGCAGTGTCAAATTTAATATTATTTTCATTATGGAAAGACAACATGCCAACATCTCCCAAAAATGCGCACACAGCTTTGTTGACATTGCGCCTCACTTTCTCCATCTGTGGACCAAATGAACTCTAATGTCTCCTCCTTCAGTGCAAACTGCAATGAAATTCCAGTCACATATCCTAAACTATTCCCTCCACAATGAACAATGATAATGTCCGGATGTTTCAGTGTGACCATATTTACACAAAATGGGAGCAAATCCACCCACTTCATGCCGCGCACTCCATACCATCCTACATGAAAATCATCAAATGCAAGATTTTCAGCCACTCCATATTGCTCAGCGTACACCTTCAACCAATGGATCCACAAGTCCCCCCAAATCCATACACTATGCCTCCTGAAAGACACAGCCGTCCTCTCAGCAAACAAAGCTTCTGACAGACTCTCTCCTTGTATACCACACCCAGGAAACCTGATTGGCTAATCCCCTGGGCTGCACAGTCCCATTCCCATACCTGGCATCCTCAAAAGACCCAGATGTGGTATGTGCTCTCTGCTCACTACCTCTATGCTCGCAGACAGAACACCCAAATCAAGGGAGTGGTGAGATTTACATTTATTTAAGAAAATGTAGTGTACAATGGTGGCTCTTAAAAGAACCCTTTTTTCACTTTTGATTTTTTTTGGGGTCTTTATTTTCCCTACAACTACTTAGAAATCTTCACTCTATTTTTACAGGAGGTTTCTGAGTGCATTTTTAATGTTTTGGGTTAAAATTTGATTTCCAAAATCACTGAAAGTCATGCCATCACTCAACTAATTGTGTGCACCATCCGGCACAATGTTCTCATTTGGAAAAGATGTCATCCCAACACTATTCAAAAATGAACATACCCCTTTGTTGGCGCCTTCCCGCTTCTTGTTGGGGACAAAACACATTGGTGCATCTCCATACTACCCTAGTATGTATGTGTGAAAAGGTGATCTTTCCACATGGAAATAGTTCCATTAGTGCTTGCAGCATATGTGAATGCAATCTGTAAAGATATTGCACCAACTATATCCTTCACAATGTACCACAAGCAAATCTGGACAATGAAAATGAGACATGCTTTTGCAATATGCAAATAAACTCTCCCAGTTTTGGCCACACACACCATACCAAGAAACCTCAACTCCCTTCAATCCAATTTTAGCAGAAATGCCACAAATTTCTCTGTACCTTTTCAGATGAAGCATCCAAGAATCTCTCACCGTCCACACAGTAAGCCTTCGCATAACCACCACAGCCATCTTCCCTACACACAGCCATTAAAAAAACTGCTACCCTCTCTTCCTATAAATCACAACCCCATTGGCTAATCCTCACAGTCCCCTTTCCATGGCAGCCATCCAAAAGACCTGGATGTGGCACGCCCTGTCCACAGACTAACGGGCTGTCCGCAGGCCCCGTAACACACAGCAGCCCTTCTTCCCTTTCCACTTTAATCTTTGTAGCACTCCATCATCGGCTACTTTCAAGCAGTCAAACACCATCCACCAATCGCATCCAAAAACTCTACATCTAACTGTCATCTTAGTTCAACACTTCAGATTTACTGTTGAACTCAAAGTACATTTCTCCTGTTGCTCACAAGCACCTGCATCAAAAACTACTATAAAAATGTCCACGATTTCTATTTGCAGATTCAACCACATCCGCATCTATCAAGACAGAGTACAGGTAAGCTTATATTTGTAAAATTATATTTCCAACTCCTTTACAAATGCATATAAACAAGATTCCTGCCACGTACCCTGCATTAACCTACTCAATCATACTCTCTTCTGCCCCATCTCCTGACATCAAGTGGCAGTTACCTAGAATGCTGGCTGGTCACAACGTTTTCTATTAAAGAGCATTTCATCACAGTTTAAAAATACATATTTACAATTCCAGCACATTGTCTTTTTTGTGAACGAAAAGAAAACCACATGTAAAACATTACTACAGCATATTTAAATGACAGATCCTGTGTGAAAGTTCAATATATTGACAGTACATGCATACTAAGCAATATGGCCCATTATAACCTACCAAGTGTTATTTCTTCCTTTCATTCTGTCACTTTTAATACCACTTCTCCCACCAACAAAGTTACACTAAAACTCTCACAATCCAAAGTGAAAACAAACACTGCATGTATGTTACTAAAGCATGGCACCTACATGGAATGAAAAATGGCAAAATGCAATGCGTTTAAAAATATTTATTTCAGCACCATTCCAAGTACAACTAATACATGCATGTATACATTAACAGTCCTGTGTGTCATTTCTAAAAAATAAATGAAAGAAATTGGAAACGATTTGTGCAACATTTTGAAAGAACACTCAGTGTGTGCAATTGTATTGACTTTGATGCACATGCATACTTGCCAACATTCCCCTTCCTAATCTCTATGTGCGTATTGGCTCGTACATTTTTGTCTGCATTCTGGGACTTGTGGTGCACCTTTTCTAATGCAAAAAGTGCAACCACAACTCCCACACAATAGAACCATCATTTAATAAGCAACTACACATTGGAATGCATCACATTGGCAAGTATGCATGCACTGACAATATAGTAAACTTTCACACAAGTGCCACTTAAAAGTGCTCTACAAATATTTTCCATCTCCACCTTTTTTTATGAAAAAGGTGCACACAGTGCTGCTATAAATCCACAAAACCATTAACTTTCATGTACAGCCTCCCCGAAATTACAGTTTTTAAAACACTCCGCATTTTGCATTGTATAAAAATGTCACACTTTCTTGCTGCAGCCCCGTTAGGCATACTTATCATGGGACCAACAGCCCCATTAGCAACGGAGCAAGTGCTCCCGTGTCCCCAATTCCGCAGAGTCCTATGTGACTCCACGGGAATAGGGACTAATGTTTTCCAGCACCCTACTTTCCAGGCAAACAGGACTTGTAATGTGCTGCTGCCACCGGGAAGCTAGGTGGCAAAACATTAGGAATCTGGTGGCAACCCATCTGCAGCACCAGCAAGGTTACCACCTTAGTCATAATGAGGCCCAATGTAATGAACTCTTCTTTCCAACAACTCCTCCTACATTCATAAATAATGTCTTCTTGTACTAAATTTACCTCAGCCATTACCATATATAGCCACTAATTTCCTTCTTTCGCAATTGCAGTAAACAACCCTTTCGCAAATTGCCGTGAACAACCTGCAGGAAGACAACTACTCTTCACATTCTACAAAGTAAGTGCATTACTGTAGTATTCTTTCTGTTACTCGTACAGTATAGTTTAGCTGCATAGTAGCCTACAAAAACCCTTTAAAATCAAAATGTTTGTTGCTCACTACACCTCAACATGTACACTCTTTCTATTCTCACCTACACACCATTATTATAAACACCCACTATTATCCTGAAAACATTGTAATCTCACTTATTCATTCACACTACCACTCTCTTAAGTACTAACCCAAGCCCTTCGCACATCTACAGAGCTTTCTTACAAGCATTCCCTCTATCAACGATTACACAATCAGACAGCCCTCTATTTATGTCTGCCATCATATTCACACTCTCCTTCACAATACATGCATACATACTCCACAACTTTCAAACCCACACTTTCCTCTTTTCTCTCAACAGACAGAACACCTACTAAAATGCAACTCCCTAGAAAACAAAGACAGACTAGAGCAGACAAAAAAGCATGCCAAATACTCATCCAACTCTAGCAGAATGTATAGCAAATATTCAAACAAAACTGCTAATACAAATCAGTCAACAAAACTAAACCAGCAATCACTAAAAAAATAAATAAATAAAAAAATAAATAATAAAAAAATAGGGACCCTCTTCGAAAAAATAAACAAATAAAAAATGTATAAACAAGAAAACTGCTAAGGACCCTACCACTATATCTAACAATGTTAACGTAGCCACAGTTAAGGATTCCAAAAAATAAATTGTACAAAAATGTTTCCACCGTAGAATACTTCACAGCTGAACAGTCACGCTGTACCCTTAAAAATTACAGCAGAAGACTAATCCTGGAAGCTCTAATTGCCAGCATAATTCTGCTGAAAAGAAAATTGTTTAAATGTATTTTAAACAGAATGAAACCACTAACAAAATAATCAGTAAATTACAAAAAGTACTTCTAAACATGCACAATGTCAACATAGATACCTTTTCAAACTTCTGTGAAGGTCAATGGATTCAAACAAGCAGTCCAGAACCATATTTCAATGAAGAGGCTTATAAA
Source organism: Ambystoma mexicanum (assembly GCF_040938575.1). NCBI lineage: Eukaryota > Metazoa > Chordata > Amphibia > Caudata > Ambystomatidae > Ambystoma > Ambystoma mexicanum. Next base: position 693,351,313 of record NC_090931.1, read on the forward strand.
CAAGAACAGAAAAACCCAATTGCCGTACAGAGTAATGGCAGAGGGTATGAAATTGTAGAAAACACCATTTTGGCACAAGAAACCCTTATCGAAAACACATCCCCAACAAACTTTCAATCAACCGTTCCTTTCACCCAACCAATCTGTCCAGTCTACAAATGGTCATGCAGCTTAATGTGTAACGTACACCAACAATACTTCTAATCTTTACGACAATTCCTCAATCACCATGTGAAAGTAAAAGACAAAATTAGAATAAAAACCTTACAAACCATGGACTCCTGTCCAGTGCGCAAATACACTGGATGCGAGCACATTCATTAGCCTGCATTTCGGGAACTGCTTGCAAAAGCACTTTCCACCACATCAAAATGTTTGGAACACACCATTCCCCTATATGGAATCTTCTGCAGAGACTGTACTATGCAAAAAGTCCTGCTTCACAACTGCAACATTTTAATAACATTCTCCTACAAGAACTCCTTCAAGAAATAGAACACATCCAAAGGAAATATTTTGGAAGTGAAGAGGACTTAGAAAATTCAGTAACTTTAGAAAACATTAGCGAAAACCTTACAAACACCAAACTTCTGACAAACGCATACAGAAAAAGAAAGAGCAAAGTTCAAAAGCACGTCTGCTGAAGTACCAAACCAAGTATGTGTCTGTTGTCGCAGAACCTCTAATAAAAGAGCACAAACATTGTAGATATGACTTACAAAATAGAGTACAATGAGGAATCCCAATGGTTCCAATTGGCTTTATATCTTATAACAGAAAATAAATACAAAATAAGTGACCCCTCAATACTTTGCACATACTGCAATAAAAAGATTGATCATAACCAAATGCCATCATGTGCTGTCAATAACTTGGAAATATTCCCACTTCCAAAAGCTCTCCAACAGCTTAATTTGAGGAGAGCATTATAATCCAAACAGTACAGCCATTTCAAGCTATAAAACGCCTTCAACCCAAAACAGCCAAATTGCCTCCTTCTGAATTATTAAAAGGCATTTGTGGCAAAGTAGTTTATTTGCCATTAGAACTTAACAAAAATGTAGACACTCTAGGAGTGCAACAGCCAATACATCAATCTTTGATTATCCTAGTTAATGGTGTACCAACAAAAGATTAAAAAATGGAAACTAGTAGACTTAAAAGCTCTACAATATCTAAAAAAGAAAACAATGAGTACTGCAAAGATATAAACATTGAAGAGAACTTAAGAGCAACCACCCAAATAATTCAGGATTCATCACCAACTGGTCTATTTGAATATGTAGATTCTATTACTGCAGCTTATATTTGGATCAATATACAATTCACCCACTGTACTCCAAAGACACCATAAATGATGCATTAGAAACATATCAAATGTGTCAAGCCAAAGGATCTCAGATCAGCATATGGGAGAAAAATGTAGAAGCACATTCCTTTCCTCTACTCTTTCCTACAGTAAAAGGAGGAAGATAGGATGAAAGAGCCACACAAATAACAGCATCAGAATATCGCTCTTTACGAATGTATTCTGAAGACACCAGATCTAGACACAATGTATAATACATATTCCACCTCTTGCCCGAAAGTGAACTAGCAACTCTATGTTACAGAGTTTCACACACATTAAAAACAGGCTCTAATTTTATGTCTGCTACCCAACTGCTTCAAAAGGTAAAATACGAAGATGAGGTTTTGCAGTCAAGTATCACAAATCTCTTGGCAAACATGCGTGGTACAAAACAATATTGGTTCCGACGTCACGCTGATGTACGTTGTATGCTAAGGAACCTCGGCCCACCCACATGGGTTGCATAAGCTGTACAGAATATGCATGGGATGACTTGCATGACTTCTTACGCATAGCAAACCAAAATAAAGAACTAATAGACATAACACCAGGAGAACTCGGTTCTCTTGATCCTGTAAATGTATCAAGATACTTTTCACCACCGCTTTATTGCCATGATGCACTTCATCTGCAATAAAAGAACCCCTCTCCTCATAGAAGTGGAACACTTCTTTTGGAGAAAAGAATATTTTATTTTTATTTTTCATTTGTATTCTTGATTCAATTGAATTATAAACAATTTTTACAAGGCTTTGTTAAGCTATATCCTTTCAGAACTTTGTATATCCATGTCGAAATCAAGGTCCCCAATTAAGAGTACATCTGGCAGCTAAATCTCTAGTTTATTCCGTCAGAAATGTGTGGTTATTTATCATTTTAGGCCACAGTCTTATCGGTATTAACTCTGGTGAATAGACCTAGCTCTTGGAAGAAGCCTACTACAGCGATCACCCAAGATGTTTTTTCCCCACTCATCAGGCGGTGCCACCATTCATCTTCATCAAAACACTTTAAGTGTTTAGTTAGTGGGTCTAGGTGACGAGATCGAATGGCGATCAGCCCCTGGCAGTTCATGAGGAGATGTCGAGTGGTTTCTGTAGTTTCCTTATGCATACAGAAACCCCACATTGCTGAATTGGACAGTTTCCATCTTGCTAATGTTTCGTTGTTGTACATGATGTTTAAACGTATTTGCATAAAGTTTTCTCTGAGTTTCCTATCCAGACTTTTTGTCAGGTAACTACGCGTTTCATTGATCTTTCTTACGTATAGAGGAAGCTCCAATGAGGACTGGAACTTGCTTGTTGGGTCCAAAGTTAGAATCCAGTCATTTCCAGCAACTTTTTCTTTACCTTTTCTGGATGAGTTCAGCATCTGTGCTGCAGATCCTAGCCAGCAGGAGTTTGTTCTTAGTAGCCCAAATTTCTAACCTTTTACAGTGCCCAGCTTTAATTTCCTTGTTGATCACCTTTAGAATAAGAGGCGGCGTTGGTAACAGGGTTTTTCTATATAGCATCAGCTCGTTGCTTGCTACTGTGGAGCTTAAAGATGGCAGTTAGTTCCCTCCTAATCATAGAAACTGGCAGGGAAGATGGGAGGTTCAAGACCTTCTTCCAGTATTGACCCTCCAACTTTTGCCATAATATTCCTGGTAGGTACAGCATTGCCTCCATTCCGTATGTGAGGCTAGGAACAACTTTCGACCTGTAAAACGTCAGAAGCGGAGATAATGTAAAACGGCCATGTATTTTGTTAATGGCAGCAGACTGAGTTATGAGGAGGAGAGTCTTTGCCCGTAGACAGTCCTGGATCGGTGTGAAGTGGGAGAATGGAACAATAGGCTCCCACCAATCCCCTCTCGCGCTTGGCCTAGAGGATCACGGCCTAGGCACCCGCCACAAGATGAGTTTGCCCATCTACCAGACGACCAAATACCTTGGTACAGGAACCTACGGATGTGCCCACCTACCTGCCCTACCTGCCCAGCAGCTCGCCCTACCCAGGCCGACACCTGCAACATGGATCAACTCGACTAAACCAACACATCCTTAGAGATGCCATGACGACCTAGCCAACGGTCACACCTGTACGACCATGCACACTGGACACTCCTACACCAACCTACACGAAGAATATACTCAACGCTATGACGTAGGTGACGAACACATCCACGGACGTGCATCTTTATTATTTTTCACATAGGCTTTTAAGATGCAGAAACGCAAGCCGCACGATGAACTTATCTAAATGGCTTGCTTACGCTTCACAAACCCTATAACCTAAAGCACCTGTGCACTCAACGGCTCCATTTATGCACCTGATTCAAGTAGGCCGCAAGCAAGAGCTTCCATGAACATTAAAATGAACAAGAGTCCGGTTGCTGATCCTGCAGAATGAGCTCGGCGAAAGGCAGACAGCCAAGCCACAATGTTGCAATCTCGCACGCCGCACACCAACGTCAAGGTCGCACCTGCAAATTAAACAAGGCACACAGTGGAAAAAACAATATTAATTGTGCAGATTTCGGCCTCAAACACGGTCCCGCCTCACGTGACCAAGCCAAACCTGAAAGGATGCCAAGGCTAAGAGAACGGAGGCGCCTGGATCCCTCGTTACAAGACACAGGCAGATACAAATAAAAGACTCAATGGACATCTGCGACAGTGGGAGTAGTCGGCCTTCCAGCCTATGAATAAGTCCTCGCATTGTCTGCACGTACCCATAGTGAAACATTGTTGCAAATGACAGGTACACCGCGAGCTGGGAACGGCGATGGTCCCAGGCTGGGAGGCTCGCGAGCGCACCAATCAGAACATGGGGCTCTTATCACTGACGCCATTAACATTGACCAATCCTCAGGGGTCTTCATGTAACAATTCTCATGTATCTAATTGCAGGGACAACCCAGGTATACCACCTGACTGACCCTCAGCCACTAATACCCTTCTCTATATGTATGCTATACTAACCCTACCACTCAAGTAACCAATCCAGAGTGGAGATAGGTTTTTTTGCTAACTTTGAGGTGACGCAAGTAGCGCGTCATACCAAGGTAAAAAGGGCCTGCGAGCCCCACGATTGTGTGTGTGTCAGGACGGACGCGTACGATCCTCGACCCATCCCTGCCGTTTGTATAACAAACAGCAGAACCACCTTGCTTCTTGCGTGCGCCTCATACTCATTTTTGTGATACGCGGGAGGAGTTGGGGCCTCCCTGCCCGGAGGTTAGCGGACGGCCCAGCCGACCCCGGCAGAATATCCCCCCGACAAGTTGGAGGCACTGCTGAGATCTGTTTAAGGTCTGCTTTTATTTTATTTTTCCGAGTGCTCCCGCTGCGAGGAGGCCCGGCGGCGCGGCCCCCTCTGCCGCTGCCCCCTTCTGAGGACTACAGGACCATCGCGGAACTGCGAGAAGACCGGACAGCGCAATCCGGATATTGGCCTTCGGGAGCCGGTTGAGAAGTATCCCGCCCGCGGTTGGCGAGTGTCCAGACGTGGTCCAGACGAGGGGAGGTGGCGAGCCGCTTGGAGGGGTGCACGCAGTCGAGCGGCCCCGCATCAAGAGAACTTGGTGAGTATGCCACACCCAACAAGCAATGTGAAATTGTGAGGGAGGGGGGAGGAATTAAATAAGGGAGGAGGGAGGTGTTGCACAGGTGCGCGGCGAAGGTTTGACAATTTAGTGTTGGCTATGAAATGAATGGTAGCCGAACGAGTGCGAGAGCAGTCGGCTACGCTACGCGAAAGAGGGGGGCGGAGCACGAAAACATCACGTGCGGCCGCTCGTAGACACTGATTGGCCTAGGTCGCGACTACGTGTACGGGTGTGGGTGTGTGCGGTTTCCTACGATTTGGTGATTATTGATCAATGAGTAGATGAGGATCCCTATTGATCGAGCAAGATGACGTTTCCCTGTAGGCGGTAGCTAGTTGGTTGCCCAATACGGAAGATAATTGGCTGGTTAAGCCCTCCTGTCGAGGGGCGCATCACACGCGAGGCGACGCAGCGTGCGCAGTCCGATTATATATTGTTGATTACCTTGTTCCAGGCGTGACAAGAAGACAGCTGTGGGGTTAACGGGGGTAGAGTGTAAGTGTATTAAGAACTGACTAATAGTTTGAAGAGATCGGTGACGTCACCAGTAGGGCTTTCATAGGATATCCCGAGCACAAGGCATCTCTCTTTCGGAGGGTGGTGGGGAAGAGAGTTGTGGTAAGGGAGTGGAAACGGAGATAAACGGTAACGAGTAGATCGGGGAAAAGGCGAAAGGGGGGGCGTGGCTGCGCACGGAGAACGCCGGCCACGGCAAGTATAGAAGAGGGATGAGGAGCAAATGAAAATAGGACGACTGTATAAGAACGTCACAAGGGGTACGCAGCCGTAGGGGGCTACGTGCGCCTCGGCCGCAGGGGGCCATAAGGGTGTTCTGTAAGGGAAGACAAGAAAGAAAAGAATATGCAAATGTAAATACTATATTTTAATAATTTTCCTTAGCGGACTATCGCAAGTCCCCAAACTCACGGGGCCAGGTAAAGGTAAAAGGTTGTGTATTGTAGGTGTTAGTAAAATAACAGCTACCAAACAGGGGAAGGATAGCAAGTGGAGCGCTGCTATGTCACACGGAGCAGGATCGGGAGGGTGGGGGAACACCCTCACTACCCCACTACAGCACATATGCAAAACACTGTCACCCCATCGGGAGAAATTGATCAAGTATAGCATTGAATGGACACAGGGGACGGACAACAAAATGACAACACCATGGCCGCCTAATGGTAGCTTCGATCCATATACCCAACATTCACTATTAAACCATCTGCATAATACATACAAGGGGAAGAAATTGACAAACCATGTGGAGATGTTTAACTTATGGCGGATGTTCCAGGGGTCCCGACCAGGACCAAATGGAATGTTCACTGTGGGGGAAACACCAGAAGAAAAAGAGATTAAGGAGGAAGGAGAGAATGGGGAGAAGGAGAGTGAAGGCCCAAAGAACACGGGGAACGGACAAGAGGGAGGAGAAAAGAATAACAACCCAAAAGAAAATGAACTAAAAAAGGAACAGAGCGACGATATAACCCTAGCAAAGGTAGTGAAAACAGAGGGAGGGGGGTTGTACCCTTTAAGAGAACTAGGTGAAATAGGAAGAGAACAATTAAGGACGGCTGAGGGGTACTCGAACCCGACATACAGCCCCCCACCATATGCAGTGACAGGTGTTCACAAGGGAGGGGAGCGGACTAGTTCGACGGGATCAGCCGATAGGAAGATGCCAGAGGGGGAGGGGAGGACTGGAGAAGAGCAAACTGAGGAAATAGGACATGACGAGTGGGTAGCTGCACAGATACTATTAAAATTACGAGGTACATTAACAGGAGAAGAGAGGGAGGTAGTGAGGAAGATGGACGAGGATAATACCAGGGAGAGTGAAATAAGGGGAGAAGAGCTGATAAGACGAAAGGAAGAGATTTTGGAGGAACGGCTAGCAGAGCTAAGGGACGAGCAGAATGAACTAATAAAACAGCTCGAGAGGGAGGAAAGAGAGAGAGCGAGGGAAAGGAAAGAAGGTAAGAACGAGTTGGAAAGAATAAGGGAACGAAACGAGGAGCAAAGGAGAGAAGCCGAAAGGGTAAAAGCAGCAGCAGAAAGGGTATCAAGAGCAGTGCTACGAGAGAGGAAAAAGGAAGAAGAAGAGAAAGAAAAAGAAATGGCAATGTGGAAGAAGAGATTACTATCAGAAACGACCAGGAAATACGAAGAAGGGAGGGTGATAGAGAGTATATTAGAAAGGGAGAGGGTGAGAAGGGAAAGGAAGGAAGAGGATGAAAGGGTATTGGGAAAGATGAGTAGTGAAGTAATGGAGGAATTAAAAAGGAAAAGGGAGGAAATTGGTAGAGAGATGGAGGAGAGAAATGAAGGGGAAAGAGAAGATAGGAGAGGAGAGATTGAAGAAAGGAGGTATGTATATATAGAGATACAGAAGTAGCAACAACATCAGCACAAAGGGGAGCGGGTGGTAAAGGAGAAAGAGGAGACACAGACCTAATAGACCTAAAACAGTAAAGATCAAGGGGAGAAAGACAGAGTGGGGGCAGCCACATACAGATGACTTTTGTAGTGAGGAAGAAGAAGGAATGGAGAAGGAAGGAAGAAACAGTGACAGGGAAAGCCTAGATAAACTATACACCACTCGGACCAATACAGACTCACCATGGATATGTATGAGAAAGGATGAACTGGAGAAAAGTGAGGAGGAAGAGCGAGGAATAGCGAAAAGACAGATACATGAAGCCACACCCTCACCATCCTACCCTCAGTCAACCACCCCACGCTCACTACGTACAACTAAACTCGCTCCTTTCACAAACGAAATGACACCTTATGTAGGTAGGCTTAGAGACCTCCCTAGACGTAGGCAGGAAGGACGAATACACACGCCCACATTAAGTACAAGAGATGATGAAAGAAGGGGAAAAGATGGAGAAGAAAGAGTTACGAGCAGGGGAACTACGGACGGAATCGACGATATAAGAGAGAGGGAGGAAGAGGAGGGTGTGGGGACTCAATTTTATGGAACCCAAGGGAGATAACGAGACACAACTTAATGCCACTTCTGGAGAGGGGAGGGGTGAGACCACAATATGTCCCTTGGAAGCATGTAGACAAAGAAAATATAAAGTGCAGGCTCCCATCATTAAGTGGAGGTGCAGGTAAATGGATATATGAAATGGAAAAACACACCGCAGGACAGAAACTGGCAGTGGGGGATGTAAAGGGCTTTCTAATATCCATATTAGGGGATGCAGCGGATGACATTTGGAAAAGAGCGGGATTCACTGGGGTAACAATAACCAACACATCACACGATGGGGCACCATTCGCAAACTGCAGACATGCATTATGGCAGGCACTAAGGGTACAGTACCCAGACACATCAGACATAGGAGCAATTACCTCACGCAAGATGCGTGAGAACGAAGATCCTGTTGATTATATCCAGGAAATTCAAGAGAAGTGGCGCATGGAAACTAGAGAACAATGGGACAAAACACCAGCAATATTCTATCATATACTGGTACAAGGGCTCCCAGAAGGAGTTCAGAAACAACTGAAGAAAGTGGTGGGAATGGAAGCAAAAGCATGGCCAGAAATACAACTGACAATAGTACATCATTGTAGGACATGGCAAGGTAAAATGAAACAAAAGGAAGAGGACAGGAAAGCGGAAGAGGCTAAACTTGTACAGAAAAAACTTACTAAATACACAATGGAAAGGGCACTAATAACTACACCTGCAACAATGACCCAAAGCCCCACACAAGTAGTGGCTGCACAAGACCCCTCCCAAATACAACCCTCCCAGACTATAACACAACAGATGACGCCACTCCAACCATACACGACCAACTTGGGAGGAGGATACTCAATGTCAGGAGCTGGGTATTATAATTACAATAGGGGAAGAGGAGGAATAATGAGAGGGAGAGGATTCGGATACAACACACAACAACAGGTGGGAGGACTTAGAAATTCCTACCCCACCGGTCAACCAGTATACCAGGACAACACAGGAAGCTTTCCATGGCAGAGTAGGGAACCACCAGTGTGTTGGATTTGTGGATTGGTAGGACACATGTCACGCACTTGTAGAGTAAGACCAGGAACACCATCATGGAGCGAGCAGGGACAACTAAGGCCCACACAGGAACAGCAGGGGATACAACAACAGCAGACGTTGCAACAGGGAAATGACCAGCAACAACTAGTAACACAACAACAGCCACAGGCATTCTCACTGCCACAACAACAGGTAGCGACAATACAACAACCCCAAGCACAACAAACACAACTGGGTAGGGTGACAGTACTAGGACACAACCCTTACACAGGAAACGGTCAATCGTTGTACCCTCAATAGGACAGCCCACAGACGGCCTTGGTGTGTCCCATCCTGTCAGTAACCCCTAATAGTGTGGAGGAACCACGCATAGAGGTAACGATAGGTGACAAAAAGTTATCATTCCTTGTTGATACCGGGGCGACCCGGTCTTGCATAAGGGAAGGTAAGTTTAAGATGTCAGGCGAAGCCATGAACACCCAAGGATTCTCTGGGGCTAGGGGGTTGGTTCCCTTTACTGATAACGTTCCCTTATCAATAGGGGATTATGACATGTCAGTGCCACTTTTATATTCTAGGGCCTCACCAGTAAATATACTGGGGAGAGACATCATGAACAGGTTGAATATGACGATTTACTTTACGGAAAACGGCATAATTTGCTCTACTCCAGGGATCAACATGCTCACAGCACGACAAATCATGCAAGCATACTGCGGACAGACAGCGATTAGGGCTGAGCCAATTGATGGTGAACTATTCCAGTACGGGACAGACATGGCATTTGCCTGGATGCCAGGGATAGAAGGAAAGATCTGGAGGAGGCCAGCAGCCTATTTGTTCAGACCAGAAACACCAGCCAATGAACCAGAAGGAAAGGTGATTTCAGTGGACATAGAGAGCATTATAGCAACAGCTGATTACATTGCAGTGCATGCCCAAGACAGCGAAGGAAGAGCTTGGAGAGCAGTAATAGCACTAGCAGAGGGATGTAGGCTCACCCAGGTGTCAGACGAGGAGCTCTTCTCAGAAGAAAAGGAGGAAGGTGAAATGGTGTTTATGATGTGTGGAGATGTGGCTAAGAGTGGCGTATAAACAAGTGGCACAAAAAATTGCAATGGCACTTGAGGCACCCGCATCCACCCCAGTTCCCTTCTTTGAGGAGGATATGGCAAGGGTACCCACGTCACTATGGACTACTAGCCCCTATGACGTGGGTTGTATAAAAAGTATAGGAGGTGTAAGGATAAAATTGAAAAAAGGTGCAATACTCCCCAGAGTAAAACAGTACCCACTATCAAAAGAGGCAGATGAGGGCATATATGAAACCATAACGGCCCTCATAAATAATGGCATACTGGTACCACCAGAATCACCATGTAACACAGCTGTATACCCAGTGCGCAAGGCTAAAGGGGGGTCTTGGCGCTTCATACAGGACCTCAGGCCCTTGAACAACATAGTGGAAGCAGAGTACCCCATAGCAGCAAACCCGGCCACAATATTGTGTGGCATTCCAGCAGAAGCATCACGATTTACAGTGATCGACCTTAAAAATGCTTTTTTCTCAATACCATTGCACCCAGACTCACAAGATTTGACAAGCTTCACGTACAGAAACACAAAGTGGAAACACACTAGATTGCCACAAGGATACTGCGAGTCACCCTCAATATTCAACAGAGTAATACAGATGGATTTGGGTAACATTGAAGTAGAAAGCACAGTGTTGCAGTATGTAGACGACATAATAATTTGCAGCACAAACGAAAAAAGATGCAGAGAGGACTCATTAAAGATGCTGACAATATTGGCTGAAAAAGGTTACAAGGTAGACATGGAAAAGTTACAGTACTGTCAGGAACAGGTACTTTACATTGGTCAGCTCATATCCCAACATGGAAGAAAGATTGCACCACAAAGAGCACAGGCCATTTCAAAAACATCATTGCCACAAACAGTGAGGGAACTGCAGCAGTTCCTAGGTCTGTGCAACTACTGTAGAGCATGGGTATTTGATTACAGCTCATATATAGGACCCCTGCTTGAGGGGTTAAAAGAAGCTAACAAAGGGGAGAAACAGTTGGGGTGGACAATGGAAATGAAAGAGGCTTTTGATGAACTGAAAGATGCGATATCAACTGCTCCAGTACTGGCCACCCCAGATTATGAGCGACAATTTTTCATATTTTCACATTGCGACTCAGCAGTAATGAAAGCAGTGCTGGCTCAAAAAACCAGCATGGGCTACAAACCAGTAGCGTTTTACAGCGGCCACTTAGATCCTGTAATGTTGGGCCATTTCCCTTGCGAACAAGGTCTCGCCGCAGCTGCTTTTGCGATAGAAAAAGTGTCAGCAATCACCATGGGGTGCCCAACCACACTATTTGTGGAACATGCACTATTTGCAATATTGAATAAACCCAAGTCCACCCTAACCACGCAGAGGGCATCAGGTTATGAGAGCATCTTATCTAGAGCTGAACTATCAATTGTTAGATGTAGCACGGTCAACCCTGCAAGGTTTTTAGCAGAAATAATTGAGGAAGGAGATTATGCACACGATTGTAAGCAAACCACTGAAATGTACTCATGTGCTAGAAAAGTTGAAGAAAACGCACTAGAGGGAGGTGAGCTCCTGTTCATTGATGGGTCATCAATAATTGACCAAAAAGATGGGATAAGGAGGACTGGGGCAGCGGTGGTGAAAATGATGGAGGTACCGGTGTGTGTGGCAATGAAATGTGTGCAATTACCACAGCATTACTCTGCTCAAGCGGCAGAGCTAATTGCTCTGATCTTGGCGTTGAAGGAAAGCTTTAATAAACGAGTGACTATATATTCTGACAGCGCATATGTCACGTCCACTGTCCACTCAGGGCTGTCAAAATGGAGAAGAAGAGGGTTTAGAAGAGCTGACGGCACTCCAGTGCAACATGCTCTTTTATTGGCGGAACTAATTGAAGTAATAAACAACCCCCAGGAATTAGCCTTGGTCAAGTGTACCGCACACACCAATGGAGAAGATCATGTCTCAAGAGGGAATGCAGCGGCAGACGCACATGCGAAGTATGCTGCATACTTTGGTGAGATATGGAAACCCCCAGAGTCAGACAGAGGGAGAGGGAGGGGAATGGCTAAGGAGATGATAAGGGAAGGGTACACCCATCTCCCAGCCACACAGATAATGGAGCTACAAGCAGCTGCACCAATGGCAGAAAAAGAACTATGGGTAAAAAGAGGATGCACAATGTCACCAACTGACGCACTATGGCGCCAGGGTAACACTGGAAAAAATGTAATACCACTGGCACTATTGAATACCGCCCTGAGCCAACTACACCACCCAGCCCATACAGGCAAGGAAATAATTGCAGCACGAATTAGGGAAGACTGGTTTTGCCCCGAATTAAATTCTCATGTGTCAAATTTTATAAGTAACTGTCTCACATGTCAACAGTTTACGGCCGGTCACACTCTGAAAGTGATAAAAGGTACTATACCCCGGCCAGAGGGACCCTTCCGACATCTCCATATTGACTATGTTGATATGATCAACGTATGTCAAGGAAACAGGTATATGATTGTAGTAGTATGCCCATTTTCGAGGTGGATTGAAGCAGGGCCATGTTCACACCCAGATGCATTCAGAGCAGCTAAATTCCTAGTGAGGGAGGTCTTCCCCAGGTGGGGGGTGTGCGAGGTACTGCGGTCAGATAATGGCCCACATTTCGCAAACGAAATGTTCCAGCACATCACGTCCTTATTGAGCATCAAGCATAAATTTGCATGTGCATACCACCCACAGGCCAACGGTGTATGCGAACGCCTGAACGGCCTACTAAAAGAGGCAATTGCAAAAATACAGCAAACAACAAAAAAGAGTTGGTTGTATTGCCTTCCGCTAGCCCTATTTGAGCTAAGGAATAGACCAGGTTCCGACCACCACCTCACCCCTCACGAGGTGGTTACCGAACGCCAAATGCGCCTTCCTCTGACACCAACATCAAGAGCATTCACCGATCACGATAGTACTGCCACTGTTTTTGGTGATGAAATGTACCAATATGTGTCTTCTTTGATTACTAGTGTAGTGTTTGTGTCTCAACAGCTCGAGCGCACACGGGGCGGGTCTAACAGTGATCAACAAGAAGAGTCGGATAAAGAATTGGAAAAGGAAAGACTGTGTAAAATTGCTAAAGGTGACCACGTGCTACTCCGCAATTTCAACAGGAAGTGGAACAGCCCACGTTTCACTGGCCCCCCTCTGGTAGAGGAGATATCAACTAGAGCAGTAAAGCTACAGGACAAATGTGCCTGGAATCGCCTACATGACGTAAAGATCTACAAACTCCAGACCCGCCCCAGCGCCACCGACAGGGCCATCGGAAGAAAAACAACAGCGTCACCAACGGAGGAAGAGACTTCTGCCATTACTGACGGCTTAAGTGTCCCCATACCCTGTCAACCCCCACCCCCAGATCCCCCAGAGACAACTATTGGACCCACCCACCCCATGGTCACACGATCAAAGAGTAAAGAGACTTCCGCCAGCTAAGCCCCAAACCCTCTGCCCAGTGGCCCCCTACCCACTACAGTAACGACCGAACTGAAGGACATTGTTTTGCACATATACACACGGAAACACTTGAATGTTCTCTTTTTCTTTTCTCTCGCACATGCAGGTACTGCGTATTATTGTACTGTTAAGAAAGTAAGCTAACAAATTCACTGCCCAGGAGTAGATGGTACCCTCAGATGATAACTACCCAGAAGAATTGTCACACCAATTTGTATATGAAGTAAGAAGGCCAACGTACCTGAACAAAAGAAGGGTACGTGTCTACTACACAGCATTCCTCTTGGCCATAGAATATTCAATGCCCCACCTCCACCCATCCTTCCCTACCCTAAGAGATAGATCACTTAGAGTGGCGTGGGAACAGCTCTTCGCCTGGGCACTGAATGACTATCTGATAGGGAGGGCTTAAATAACAACCACTAACCTTAATAACAAGCATATTAAGAATTTTCAGGCGGGCAACTTTAACGTCGCAAGAATAAGCTGCCGGACTGCAGCAAGGTAAGAGCAAAATGCCGGTGAAATTAGCCTTTGTAATAAAATTGATAGGGATTTTGATGATCACCGGGTTCTTGGCTGCCTCTGTATGGCAGTACAGCTATGCTATGAATATTGTTGCTGTACCCAAACCTAATATACCCCCGCCCCCAGCTACAACAGGGGTTACGTCAGGTGGTATTAGTATAATCCCACACAAAGATAATAGAGTTAAACGCAGCACATACTCAGATAATAAAGGTATTGACAACTACATACAAGATTCAGTGCACATCTCAAACAACATGTGGTATCAACACATGACCCACATAGGTAAGCAGACAACAGAAGACAGCTGCTACGTTTGCTCATTAATTCCATATGCCATGAGCGCTTCTCGAACATTTGTTGCCACAGAAATAGATGACAAAACAGCACGATGCATAATATACCTGGCACTGTTCCAAACGAAAGGAAGATTTCAAGGGACAGTGGTGCAATTGGTATGGAAAACACGAGACACATATCCATATGAAAACAACTTCCTCAAGACTTATTTAAGTTACCACAAGAAAAGTTTACATACTGAAGCCTTCAGATACATGACAAGTGGTCCTGAAAAAGGAGAAACAAAGAAGGTAACACTACAGTACCTACCATGTGATTGGTATGCCACTGAAGTTCCTGGTAAAACAGGATGTTGGGAGAGGCCACTGGTGACGATAACAGGGAAGGTGTACTTGGACAACAAATGGGAGATAGGAGTGGTTGGCAGCAACATGATAACAAAAGAAACTATTTCAACTATCGATGGACACAACCACAGATGTTGGACGACTTGGATCAAGTACGTACCCATGCTCACATGGATAGAGAAGGATGAAGACCCAATAATAATACTGCCGCTAACTGCGCCTAAGGTATGCTACCAACATAAAGGAGAGGTGGACGTAGGATATAACACCAATTGTGCAAGCGTGATGGAGCTACCTGAGGGGGGAGCAGGAACAGCAGTGATAATGGACCATTACTGGGCCTGCGGAGAAAAGGCATATCACACGCTGCCCCCCCTGTGGAATGGTATATGCACAATAGTGCACGTTAATGTACCATCACTAGTGGTACCCCAGAAACACGTGAATATGGCCAACTTCCCCAAAATGGATGAAGGGAACGAGAGGAAGAAGAGATCTGTACAACCTCAGAAGGGGCCAGAGAACAAAACCAACAGCAATAATACTGTCCTGAATAGAAAGAAAAGACAAGGAGAACCTCCGACAGGAAATTACCTATGGGGTAGATCAGAAACAGCACTCACCTCAATTCCGCCAGAACACAGACTATTTAGCAGAGCAGCAATGTTCTTCTCCTCAATAATACATCCGGGATTACAGGCTTACGCAAATGCAAAATGGCTCCAGATAACTAGATGGGAACTAATGATGACCATCAATTCTACAGTGAATGGATTCAACGCAATAAAAGAGGAACTGCACGCAGTGAGGATGGTGGCACTTCAGAACAGATATGTACTGGACCTCCTCACAGCAATGGAAGGAGGAGTTTGCGCAAAGATAGGACAATCATGCTGTACATTCATCCCTGCCAATGATGCTGACAACGGTACACTGACAGAAGCAGTTTCACAATTGGCCCAGATGCATTCCAAAATGATGGATGAAAGTAAAGGTGTAAAAAAGGATGAGAGCTGGTTTTCAATATTATGGTCATGGATGCCATCTTGGCTGTCAGATGGACTGAAAATTATAGTTGGATGTACCATTTTGGCTGGAGCTACACTGATCATAATAAGATTTTGGAAAGCCCGGAAGGCACGCACCACAGACGAACTGATTGAAATGGCCGGTATGCACCCCTTGATGCCAGCAGATGACGGCCAACACACAGGCATGATAATACAAGAGAGAGAGAAGTTGCGCAATCAGATCACCACCAACCACTGGACCCACCATCTGTGAAGCTCGAAAACCCAAGAAACCCAAGGAGCTACATAGGGAAATGGGTATACTGCACTCCTGGAGGAACCTGTGAATACATGTATTGGTCATTTGAGGACCATGTTAACCACTATGGACATTTGGGAGGAATAACTAAAATATGGAGAGTGAGAGGAGATAAAGAAAAGGATATGTTTGTGGTCGACAAGTCGACCAGAGGGGGGACTGAAGTGGGAGAATGGAACAATAGGCTCCCACCAATCCCCTCTCGCGCTTGGCCTAGAGGATCACGGCCTAGGCACCCGCCACGAGATGAGTTTGCCCATCTACCAGACGACCAAATACCTTGGTACAGGAACCTACGGATGTGCCCACCTACCTGCCCAGCAGCTCGACCTACCCAGGCTGACACCTGCAACATGGATCAACTCGACTAAACCAACACATCGTTAGAGATGCCATGACGACCTAGCCAACAGTCACACCTGTACGACCATGCACACTGGACACTCCTACACCAACCTACACGAAGAATATACTCAACGCTATGACGTAGGTGACGAACACATCCACGGACGTGCATCTTTATTATTTTTCACATAGGCTTTTAAGATGCAGAAACGCAAGACGCACGATGAACTTATCTAAATGGCTTGCTTACGCTTCACAAACCCTATAACCTAAAGCACCTGTGCACTCAACGGCTCCATTTATGCACCTGATTCAAGTAGGCCGCAAGCAAGAGCTTCCATGAACATTAAAATGAACAAGAGTCCGGTTGCTGATCCTGCAGAATGAGCTCGGCGAAAGGCAGACAGCCAAGCCACAATGTTGCAATCTCGCACGCCGCACACCAACGTCAAGGTCGCACCTGCAAATTAAACAAGGCACACAGTGGAAAAAACAATATTAATTGTGCAGATTTCGGCCTCAAACACGGTCCCGCCTCACGTGACCAAGCCAAACCTGAAAGGATGCCAAGGCTAAGAGAACGGAGGCGCCTGGATCCCTCGTTACAAGACACAGGCAGATACAAATAAAAGACTCAATGGACATCTGCGATAGTGGGAGTAGTCGGCCTTCCAGCCTATGAATAAGTCCTCGCATTGTCTGCACGTACCCATAGTGAAACATTGTTGCAAATGACAGGTACACCGCGAGCTGGGAACGGCGATGGTCCCAGGCTGGGAGGCTCGCGAGCGCACCAATCAGAACATGGGGCTCTTATCACTGACGCCATTAACATTGACCAATCCTCAGGGGTCTTCATGTAACAATTCTCATGTATCTAATTGCAGGGACAACCCAGGTATACCACCTGACTGACCCTCAGCCACTAATACCCTTTATATGTATGCTATACTAACCCTACCACTCAAGTAACCAATCCAGAGTGGAGATAGGTTTTTTGCTAACTTTTCGAGGTGACGCAAGTAGCGCGTCATACCAAGGTAACCTATACAAGAATAGGCTTTGTTCAGCCTGGGTTTGTCTAATGCATTGGACCCTTCCAGCGGGGTGATACACTGGTATCTTCTGCAAAGTTTGTGAACCAGATCCCTTCCTGCCACAGCATAGCAAAGAATGGAGCAGTGAATATGTTCTAGAAGAACACGTTACTCTCTTACCTGGTAACTTTCTTTCGATGGGATGGTCCGACAACGTATTCCATATCTATGACAGTAATCACCACATCTGTGCTGCTTCGGAAAATCTTTCGGCGTCTGCGTCCTGCGTCGAAATCGATACGCTGTCCTCGAGGGCCTTTATCGAGCCAACATCACTGGATGTTATAAGTAGGATGCACGATGCCCGTAGCTTCAGTTGTAGTTTTTCCCCCCAGAACGTGTGGCACCAATCTACTGCCAGTATGACCACAGAAAGCCTTGCGGAAACGTAAGTTGTAAACGCATAAGAAATTCTGTAGCGGGATAGGCAGGGAGGGAACGATGGAATACGTCATCGGACCAACCCATCGAAAGAACGTTACCAGGTAAGAGAGTAACTTGTTCTTCGAGGGGATTGGGTCCTCCGACGTATTCCATATCTATGACAGACTCCCAAAGCAGTACCAACGTAATGAGGTGGGAAAAGAATTTAGAATATACAAATTTAGAATGCCCAATCAAATTGCAGAGTAAAGGCCTGCCTTGCCATAGGCCAGATCCTGCCCATGGATAGAATCTAGGGAGTGGTAACGTACAAAAGTATGGACCGAAGCCCAAGTAGCTGCATCACAGATGTTACGAATAGGAACACCCCTCTGCAGGGCAGTAGAGGCAACCATACCCCTAGTAGAATGGGCCCGTAAGCTTACCGGAGGGTCCTTACCCGCCAAGCGGTAACATTCAGAAATTGCCAAGATAATCCATCGAGACAAAGTCTGATTAGTAACAGCTTGTCCCAAACGCCTTCCAGCGTAACCAATAAAGAGCTGATCGTCCACTCTGACCCGGGAAATGTGTGAAATGTAGAAGCTTAAAGCTCTCCTAGGATCCAGCCTATGGAGCCTGTCCTCTTCCTTACCAGGATGTGGAGGAGGATAAAATGACGGAATAACCACCTTCTGGCTTAAATGAAATTCCGACACCACCTTCGGAAGAAAGGAAGGACGAACTCCAAGGACAACCCTGTCCTTATGAAACACAGTGAAGGGTGGCTTAACTGAAAGCGCCTGTAACTCACTCACTCTGCAAGCGGAAGCGACCGTAACTAAAAAAACAGTGTTTAAGGGTTAACAGTCTCAAAGGACAAGAATGTAAAGGCTCAAATGGAGCACCCATTAGAAACTTGAGAACAAGGTTCAAATCCCAACCGGGCACCTGGAAAGGTGACGGAGGGAACACAATAGTGAGCCCTTTCAGAAACTGAGAAATTAAAGGAATTTTAAAATAACAACACTCCTCAGCCGAGCGCTTAAATATGGACAGCGCCGCCAGGTAACCTTTAATGGTACCCACTTGCAAGCCCCTGTGGGCTAAAGAAAGCAAAAAAGACAGAACCACAGGAATGTCACATGAAAAAGGATCCACATTCTTAACCCTGCACCAGTCGCAGCACTTTCTCCAACGGCAGCGGTACAGGGACTGTTGCCAGCCGTCTGGCCGAAAGCAACACCTCCATCACGTCTTCAGGGAGGTCCCAATCCTTATACCTCAACCATTTAGAAGCCAAGCATGAAGGTTGAGGGATCTGACCTCTGGATGGAGAACCTGACCCCTCTCCCGTGAGAGCAGATCGTCTCGGTAGGGATGACGACGTGGACGGCAGAAGGACAAGCCGAGAAGGTCCGGGTACCACGTCCTCCGGGCCCATGCTGGAGCAATGAGGATCATCCGGGAACCGAACCTCTGTAACCTCCGCAGCACTTGCGGGATGACGGGGACTGGAGGAAACGCGTACAGCAGTGGGAAGGACCACTCCACCACGAACGCGTCTCCTAAGGCTCCTCTTGGAGGAAATTCCCATGAGCAGAACCTCTAGCACTTCCGGTTGACAATGGAGGCAAAGAGATCCACTTGAGGGGTCCCCCAAAGGGCAAAGATCTCCAGGAGAACTCCTGAGCCAACTCCCACTCGTTAGAGATCACGCTCTGCCTGCTCAGAGCGTCCGCCGTCTCGTTTTCATCTCCGGCCAGATGAGCTGCCGAGATCGAAATTTCCTGCTGGATGGTCCAGAACCAGAGCTGCATCGCCTCCCTGCACAGAGGAAGTGACCCTGCCCCCCCCCCTTTTTGTTGAGGTAGTGCATGGCCACTGTGTTGTCCGTCAGAATCAGGACATTCTTTCCTCGCAGTCGGCAGAAAAGCCTTCAGGGCAAGCCTGACGGCCCGCAGCTCCAACAGATTGATATTGAGTCTGGACTCCGACGGAGACCAACGACTGCGGACTGTCAGCTCGTTGGCATGAGCTTCCCATCCCGTGAGGGACGCGTCCGTCATGATCGTCACCTCCGGCAAGGGTAGTCAAAACGGAGCCCCCCTCATCAGATTGCCTTCGACGGCCCACCACAGAAGGTCCTGGGCGACCGAGGGCGGCACCTGAACGGAGTCCGACATCCTGCCGGAGGACTGCGCCCATTGCAGAGATCTCATCCGCAACCTGGCCTCGGGCACCAGAAGAATGCAGGATGCCATGAGGACGAGCAATCTCAAGAACTCTAACGCTGGGAGACTCTGGGCATGTTGAAACTTGTGCACCATCTGCTGAATGTGATGAGCCCTCACCTGGGGAGGAAAACACTGCCCCAGGGACGTGTCGAGCACTGCTCCGATGTACTGGAGCCGCTGAGTTGGCTTCTAGTGGGACTTCTTTAAGTTGAGGGAGAAGCCCAGCTTGTGAAGGGAGTGGCAGGTGACGGACAGATGATCCAGGACTTGCTCGGGAGAGCACGTCCTGATCAACCAATCATCCAGGTAGGGGTAGACGTGAATCCCCCTTTCCTGAGATACGCTGCCACCACCACCATGAGCTTGGTGAAGCCCCTCGGCGGTGGTCAATCCGAACGGCAGGACCCAAAACTGAAAGTGCGAGTCGCCAACCGCGAACCTCAGGTACTTCTTGTGCTTGGGATGGATCGGCACATGAAAATAAACGTCCTTGAGGTCTAGAGACACCAACCAGTCCTGAAGTTGCAGGGCCTGGAGGACTTGAGAAAGAGTAACCATCTTGAACTTGAACTTGTCCTTCCTGAGGAGCTTGTTCAAACCGCGCAAGTCCATGATGGGTCTCAATACCCCGTCTTTCTTTGAAATCAAAAAATAAGGGGAATACCATCCCTTGTTCCTCTCCGCTACAGGCACCAGTTCTATGGTGCCTTTCTACAGCAGGGATTGTATTTCCTGCGCAAGGAGCGGATCCAGACTCTTCAAAGAGAGATTCCCTGGTGGATTGTCGTAAGGCCTCTGCCAGAAAGGAAGACAGTAGCCGTGGGCTATGATCTCCAGAACCCACACATCTGAAGTAATGGCACGCCATTCTACAAGATGCTGGGCCAGCCTTCCCCCAACCGGCGAAGCATGGGCCTCTGACTGAGCTGAAGCGGCTGCTGCAGTGCCTGAGGGCAAAGAGGCAACTGCTCGAGCGGCCTTGGCACCTTGAGTACCCTGTTTTCAACCTCTGGCACTCCTACGGTTGCCCCTTTGACTTGCAGCTCCTCTCAGCCTTGCTGCCAAAAAGATGTTCACCATCAAAGAGCATGTTGAGGAGCCGGGCTTGCACATCAGGAGCAAACCCCGACTTCCGCAACCATGCAAACCTGCGTATTACGGTGCTCGCCGCCATGGACCGGCTGACGCAATCAACCATGTTCAGACCCGACTGAACAGATTCACACATGGCATCCTTGCCATCCTGTAGGATAGCAAGGAAACCATCCCGTTCCTCCCCTCCGGGAATACGATCAGCCGCTAAGCAAATACAGTTCCACAGAGTGTGCGTGAAATAAGGCACAAACGGAGTTGGCAGCCTGAAGCGCCATACCCCCAGAAGAAAACTCCTTCGTCCCACCGTCAAAACGTTTGTCGTCCCTATCAGGAGGGATGGTTGGATACTACGCCTGCTTTGAGAGGGCTGTAGCCGCCTGCACCACCAAACTTTCCGGAGTGGGGTGCGTGATCAAGTAGCAGGGGTCGCCACTGACTGGGCGATATTTCTTCGGCAAGGACTTGCTCACAGCCGGGAGACTCTCCGGAGAAGTCCAAGCCGCAGCCACCCTTCTCTGCAAGGCCATATGGAATGGCAGCACCGGGTCAGTTGGTGGACCTTGGTCCAGGATATCAGTCAGGTCATCCTGCTGAAAATCCCCAGGGGGGGGGGTGGCAGACCACCCCAGGTAATCCGTGACCCTCGACATGAGGCGCCGGTATGAGGATTCGGCATGTGTGCCAGGCTCCGGCCTACCAAACTCCACCTCCGGAGAGGTGTCTAGACCACTGGCGTTGTGCAGCAATTGACGAAGGTCCTCAAGTTGACTATGACCAGAAACAATCTCATCAGGACCCTCAGCAGGAACCACACCTTCCCCTGACCCCTCATCCAACTCAGAAATATAATCCAGAGGCTGGAAGGAGGGCACAGAAAAAAGGAACAAAGACATGTTTAGCCTTGGCCAGTGCCTTTCTGGGGGTGCCACCGTGCCACGGGGTACCTCCGACAAGGCCGCCTCGAAAGGCGTCGACGGAATCGGTGTCGAGCGCGGCGCCGACAGCGTCGACAAAGGCCTCGAGGGCGGAGCCCTGAGCGTGTCTCTCGACAGCCTGGGCACCGATGGCGTTGACGACTTCCTCGGAGGTGGAACCTCGAGAGAGTCTGTCGACGACCTCAGCGCCGTATGCGTCGATGTCTTCCTCGAAGACTTCACAGGCTCTCGCGGTCTCAATGGCGTCGAGGACCGGGACCTGGAACGGGTATGTCTAGAGCGACCATACTTGTCCGTCCGGTACCTCGAAGGCGCTCGGTGGTCGCAATGACCGCTCGAGCCCGAAGGCGTACGAGCAGCGTCTCTAGAACCGTCACGGCCGGCGTCTTTCGACGGCGCTGACGGACCAAAGCCCTGCGATTGGAAAATCACCAACATCTCCTTTCGGAAGGAATCCCATTCCTCAGGAGTGGAATGCTTGTTTGGACAAGCAACCCGCCGATGGGCGGAGTCCTCGGATGAGGACGGAGAAGGCGACCTGTAACGGCGCTTCCTGGAGTGCCTCAAAAAGGCAGAGGAATGGCAGGACCGACTCCCAGACCGAGAACCCCTGGACTCACGATGACGATGCAGAGAGTCACCCCTCGAATCATCCGTAGAAAGACCTGCGGAATAAGACTTCCAGGGCTTGGCCACCTTACCGACTGACAGCTTCTTCTTACGCTCCTGCAAGGCCTTCGATGTGAGCGATTGGCAGTCGACACAGTCATCCGTATCGTGGTCCTCCCCGAGGCACCAGAGGCAAGCGGTGTGCGTGTTAGTCAGCGACATCTTGGACCTGCACACCCGACACTTCTTAAACCCGGACCGCGGGCTGGAAGAAGCTGAAGACATCATACAATATCGAAGAAACAGGTTCGAAAAACTGAAAGAACAGGATTCAGTAGAATCGAGGCACGCCGAGATCTCCGAAGCGAACACGTTCGTGGAAAAAACGGAACCGAGGCTACGGGCGTCGTGTGTTCTACTTATAACATCCGGTGACGTTGGCTCGACGGAGGCCCTCAAGGACAGCGTATCAACGTCATCAACGCGGGACACAGACACCGAAAGATTTTCCGAAGCAGCACAGCTGTGGCGATTACTGTCATAGATATGGAATACGTCGGAGGACCCAAACCCCTCGAAACAGGGTGATAGGCTGGATCCCTGTGGAACTCAGTATTCTGTTGGTATTACAACTGCTTCAGCAGTTTCTGAACAGACACAACTTGACCTGTTATGAAGAAATGATACTACCTAACGAGAGGCTGCTGGTGAAAAGGTGCCCACTTCTTCGAGCCTGGAGACCAACAAAGTGTGGTCTAACTGGTCGAAAGCGGCAGAAAGATCTAGAAGCATAAGCATAGAAGCCACACCATTGTCAGTTCGAGAGAGAAGCCTCGATTTGAGTTCCAGCAAGGCCGTCTCAGTACTGTGCCTGGCTCTAAAGCCAGATTGCCGGCAGTTGAGAATCGGAAAATTGTTGAGATGAAGATGAACGCGGAGTATGGGTCACCTTTGCAACTGGGGGTCTTAAGATGGACAACCTCTACGGTGAACTCTTCCAGGGAAATCAAAGACTGTGAATTCAGGAACTGTAGGGCAATGTTTAAATTCCTTAAAGCCTGCGAGTGTAACCTCCTTTTCGATAGCAAGTTTTTTCCAAGGATGTTGGCCTTGATGCCCTGGAGCTTCGCGCCCATCGCATCCTGAATCCCTTGACACCAGGCCGTGTCTTTCACCACTGTGCCGCATCTGGGTCTGAGGTAGACTCAAGCTCCTTGAGGATTTTAAAAAGTTCTTTTGTCTCTGATTTAGCAGAGACTTCCAATAGAGCTGTTTTATATGCTCTGGTGGCGTTTTTATATACTATGAGGAGACTAGAGGTGGAATTCCCTTTCCAAATGTGATAAGAGCTTGAGCATCCTAGATTTGAGTTTGTGAAGAGCAGGTGTAAACCATGGCTTATTCTTTGGCAGCACTCTCTTATGCCTCGTTTTTTTCCAGAGCCAGAAGATTTGTGATATCTGTAAGAGTGGAAGTGAGTGCCTTCAACATACTCTGTACTGGACACGAAGGAGGACAATTGTTTACATTAGTTAATAGTGGAATCATTTTCTCCAGTGTGAGTGTGGGTTTCTGCCCTTGGTCGCACCATATCTTTGCTTCTATTCTTAACCGGGAAGGCTGATAGGATAGCAAAGTTAATAAAATAAGGGTCTGACCAAGGGCAGGGGGTGACCGATCGGTTCTTAATGGACACATTGGTGGCGGATACCCAGTCCAGGGTGTGGCATAAGCAATGTGAAGGGTAGCGATTGAATTGGTGCAAGCCCAAGTTAGCCAAGGCGGTCTCCAATTCTGAGCCCATATGATCGTCCTGGTGGCTTAGCCAGAAATTAAAATCGCCCATGACAAAGCTGGAGCATGGTTTCAAGCAGTACACCAAGTGATTTGACAGTGCAGATATGAAATCCTCCACCAGAGAGGGAGGCCTATAAATTACAACTAGATTGAGTGTGGCCTTGGCATGGAGTCTGATTTTGACCTGAATGGACTCAATGCCATCCATGATGGTCCCTTTTGTTTCCCAGATTGATAAATGAGATTTGAAGATCAAGCTGACTAGCCAAACAATCTGAACGCCTAAAGTGACCTTTGAACCTGTGGCCCATGGACCTCCCTCGACCGGATATAGCCTAGAAGTGGGCCCAGCGGATTCAGGAACCTCTAAGTGATTGCTGAAGAAATCTGAGTAAAAGGCGACTGCATAGCTATATCTACCCCGGCCATAAGGTTGTATGGGTGTAAAGTCCTAACCCTATCTCTCCCTTATCCGACAAAGAACGCAAGGTTTCAAAATGTCTATAGTTTTGAGAGGGAAAACCTGAAGGGGGCATTTGGTGGTGGGGAAGGGATGTGCAGGAGGGGGCTAATGACATCACAAGTCCTGAATAAGGCGAGGGAGTGACGACGTGGGAAGCAAATTACAGGGTAGGGGGTAAACTAGTGAGGGCAGGTAGGGGTGTTGGGTGGGGGGTTCAGGACGATGAATACTTCCAAGTTGGGTGGGAGGAAGTATGGGGCAGGCAAAAACAAAGAGGGGACAGTTGTGGTCAGTGTGTGGGAGAACAGGGTGGGCACGGTAGTAACTGGGGTCAATTTGTAAACTACAGGGCAGAGGAAGTGAGGTAGGCGAAAGAGGTAGATCAGGCTCAAGATACGGTGGAAGATATTTCAGAATGGATAGTACAGGCACGATCAATTGTATCTCCTGGAACGTCAACGGGTTGAATGATAAAATCAAAAGAAGGGCAGTGTTCCAATACCTGAGAAAACAAACTGGATGGGATGCTCCTGCAAGAGACGCACCTGCTAGGGGACAGCTGTGTCATCCTGGGAAGGGGTGCATACAAATGTGTGGGACACTCCGGGTTCTGCAAGGGTTGCAGGGGACTAGGGATCCTAATAAAAGGTCAATGCCCTTTCAGGTGAGCAGGACTTTCCATGATAGGGGTGGTAGGGTGGAGAGGAGTGGTAGGGTGGAGAGGGGCATGAAGGGAGGATGGGACTGGACAGCTTCTCGTTGATAAACGTATATTCCCCCACCCACCCTCCTGACTTTGTTGGTCGACACACTTGAGGAAGTGAAGAGCATGATAATGGGAAGCCAGGCTAAGATGAGGGTCGTGGCAGAGGATTTCAATGCAGTGGTGGCACCATCATGGGATAGATTGAAGGCTGCCCCGCAGGAAGACAACAGGGGTACTAAACGAGGGGCGTTCCTGAGCGCAGTGGGACAGGTGGATGTGTGGAGTGTAACACATCCAACAGGGAGGGTATACTTCTTTTTCTCTGAGGCCCATAAATCCGTCTCCAGGATAGATTATGTCTTTACTCCGCAGTCAAACATGGGCAGAATGGAGGGTGTGAAGTACCTCGCTAGGGTTATCTCGGACCACGCCTCGGAATGGCCCCTATGCAGACTGGAGTCCGCAGACAGCACAGTAGTTCGGGGACAGCAGAAATGTGTGTGCAGTGGTGGCATCAAAAACATTTAAATCTCTTGCGTGGGAAATTGGTGGCTCTGAAAATAACTTGTTTTGTATTTTTAGTTTTTATAATTGTTTATCAATTTTTAAAGTAAACTAAAGAGCATTCTCCTAAACTGAACTATTTCTTTGAACTTGCAAAAAGAAGGAATTTTTTGCATCTACTGAAAAATGCTTTGTATACCTACAAAAACTGCTTCAAAACATTCTGAATGTTCTGCAGAAAAATCTGATCACCCGCATCAGTAAGATGTACTCCATCTCTGCGGAAAAAATTGGCAATGTCAAATTTAATATTATTTTCATTATGGAAAGACAACATGCCAACATCTCCCAAAAATGCGCACACAGCTTTGTTGACATTGCGCCTCACTTTCTCCATCTGTGGACCAAATGAACTCTAATGTCTCCTCCTTCAGTGCAAACTGCAATGAAATTCCAGTCACATATCCTAAACTATTCCCTCCACAATGAACAATGATAATGTCCGGATGTTTCAGTGTGACCATATTTACACAAAATGGGAGCAAATCCACCCACTTCATGCCGCGCACTCCATACCATCCTACATGAAAATCATCAAATGCAAGATTTTCAGCCACTCCATATTGCTCAGCGTACACCTTCAACCAATGGATCCACAAGTCCCCCCAAATCCATACACTATGCCTCCTGAAAGACACAGCCGTCCTCTCAGCAAACAAAGCTTCTGACAGACTCTCTCCTTGTATACCACACCCAGGAAACCTGATTGGCTAATCCCCTGGGCTGCACAGTCCCATTCCCATACCTGGCATCCTCAAAAGACCCAGATGTGGTATGTGCTCTCTGCTCACTACCTCTATGCTCGCAGACAGAACACCCAAATCAAGGGAGTGGTGAGATTTACATTTATTTAAGAAAATGTAGTGTACAATGGTGGCTCTTAAAAGAACCCTTTTTTCACTTTTGATTTTTTTTGGGGTCTTTATTTTCCCTACAACTACTTAGAAATCTTCACTCTATTTTTACAGGAGGTTTCTGAGTGCATTTTTAATGTTTTGGGTTAAAATTTGATTTCCAAAATCACTGAAAGTCATGCCATCACTCAACTAATTGTGTGCACCATCCGGCACAATGTTCTCATTTGGAAAAGATGTCATCCCAACACTATTCAAAAATGAACATACCCCTTTGTTGGCGCCTTCCCGCTTCTTGTTGGGGACAAAACACATTGGTGCATCTCCATACTACCCTAGTATGTATGTGTGAAAAGGTGATCTTTCCACATGGAAATAGTTCCATTAGTGCTTGCAGCATATGTGAATGCAATCTGTAAAGATATTGCACCAACTATATCCTTCACAATGTACCACAAGCAAATCTGGACAATGAAAATGAGACATGCTTTTGCAATATGCAAATAAACTCTCCCAGTTTTGGCCACACACACCATACCAAGAAACCTCAACTCCCTTCAATCCAATTTTAGCAGAAATGCCACAAATTTCTCTGTACCTTTTCAGATGAAGCATCCAAGAATCTCTCACCGTCCACACAGTAAGCCTTCGCATAACCACCACAGCCATCTTCCCTACACACAGCCATTAAAAAAACTGCTACCCTCTCTTCCTATAAATCACAACCCCATTGGCTAATCCTCACAGTCCCCTTTCCATGGCAGCCATCCAAAAGACCTGGATGTGGCACGCCCTGTCCACAGACTAACGGGCTGTCCGCAGGCCCCGTAACACACAGCAGCCCTTCTTCCCTTTCCACTTTAATCTTTGTAGCACTCCATCATCGGCTACTTTCAAGCAGTCAAACACCATCCACCAATCGCATCCAAAAACTCTACATCTAACTGTCATCTTAGTTCAACACTTCAGATTTACTGTTGAACTCAAAGTACATTTCTCCTGTTGCTCACAAGCACCTGCATCAAAAACTACTATAAAAATGTCCACGATTTCTATTTGCAGATTCAACCACATCCGCATCTATCAAGACAGAGTACAGGTAAGCTTATATTTGTAAAATTATATTTCCAACTCCTTTACAAATGCATATAAACAAGATTCCTGCCACGTACCCTGCATTAACCTACTCAATCATACTCTCTTCTGCCCCATCTCCTGACATCAAGTGGCAGTTACCTAGAATGCTGGCTGGTCACAACGTTTTCTATTAAAGAGCATTTCATCACAGTTTAAAAATACATATTTACAATTCCAGCACATTGTCTTTTTTGTGAACGAAAAGAAAACCACATGTAAAACATTACTACAGCATATTTAAATGACAGATCCTGTGTGAAAGTTCAATATATTGACAGTACATGCATACTTAGCAATATGGCCCATTATAACCTACCAAGTGTTATTTCTTCCTTTCATTCTGTCACTTTTAATACCACTTCTCCCACCAACAAAGTTACACTAAAACTCTCACAATCCAAAGTGAAAACAAACACTGCATGTATGTTACTAAAGCATGGCACCTACATGGAATGAAAAATGGCAAAATGCAATGCGTTTAAAAATATTTATTTCAGCACCATTCCAAGTACAACTAATACATGCATGTATACATTAACAGTCCTGTGTGTCATTTCTAAAAAATAAATGAAAGAAAATGGAAACGATTTGTGCAACATTTTGAAAGAACACTCAGTGTGTGCAATTGTATTGACTTTGATGCACATGCATACTTGCCAACATTCCCCTTCCTAATCTCTATGTGCGTATTGGCTCGTACATTTTTGTCTGCATTCTGGGACTTGTGGTGCACCTTTTCTAATGCAAAAAGTGCAACCACAACTCCCACACAATAGAACCATCATTTAATAAGCAACTACACATTGGAATGCATCACATTGGCAAGTATGCATGCACTGACAATATAGTAAACTTTCACACAAGTGCCACTTAAAAGTGCTCTACAAATATTTTCCATCTCCACCTTTTTTTATGAAAAAGGTGCACACAGTGCTGCTATAAATCCACAAAACCATTAACTTTCATGTACAGCCTCCCCGAAATTACAGTTTTTAAAACACTCCGCATTTTGCATTGTATAAAAATGTCACACTTTCTTGCTGCAGCCCCGTTAGGCATACTTATCATGGGACCAACAGCCCCATTAGCAACGGAGCAAGTGCTCCCGTGTCCCCAATTCCGCAGAGTCCTATGTGACTCCACGGGAATAGGGACTAATGTTTTCCAGCACCCTACTTTCCAGGCAAACAGGACTTGTAATGTGCTGCTGCCACCGGGAAGCTAGGTGGCAAAACATTAGGAATCTGGTGGCAACCCATCTGCAGCACCAGCAAGGTTACCACCTTAGTCATAATGAGGCCCAATGTAATGAACTCTTCTTTCCAACAACTCCTCCTACATTCATAAATAATGTCTTCTTGTACTAAATTTACCTCAGCCATTACCATATATAGCCACTAATTTCCTTCTTTCGCAATTGCAGTAAACAACCCTTTCGCAAATTGCCGTGAACAACCTGCAGGAAGACAACTACTCTTCACATTCTACAAAGTAAGTGCATTACTGTAGTATTCTTTCTGTTACTCGTACAGTATAGTTTAGCTGCATAGTAGCCTACAAAAACCCTTTAAAATCAAAATGTTTGTTGCTCACTACACCTCAACATGTACACTCTTTCTATTCTCACCTACACACCATTATTATAAACACCCACTATTATCCTGAAAACATTGTAATCTCACTTATTCATTCACACTACCACTCTCTTAAGTACTAACCCAAGCCCTTCGCACATCTACAGAGCTTTCTTACAAGCATTCCCAACTACAACTATCAACGATTACACAATCAGACAGCCCTCTATTTATGTCTGCCATCATATTCACACTCTCCTTCACAATACATGCATACATACTCCACAACTTTCAAACCCACACTTTCCTCTTTTCTCTCAACAGACAGAACACCTACTAAAATGCAACTCCCTAGAAAACAAAGACAGACTAGAGCAGACAAAAAAGCATGCCAAATACTCATCCAACTCTAGCAGAATGTATAGCAAATATTCAAACAAAACTGCTAATACAAATCAGTCAACAAAACTAAACCAGCAATCACTAAAAAAATAAATAAATAAAAAAATAAATAATAAAAAAATAGGGACCCTCTTCGAAAAAATAAACAAATAAAAAATGTATAAACAAGAAAACTGCTAAGGACCCTACCACTATATCTAACAATGTTAACGTAGCCACAGTTAAGGATTCCAAAAAATAAATTGTACAAAAATGTTTCCACCGTAGAATACTTCACAGCTGAACAGTCACGCTGTACCCTTAAAAATTACAGCAGAAGACTAATCCTGGAAGCTCTAATTGCCAGCATAATTCTGCTGAAAAGAAAATTGTTTAAATGTATTTTAAACAGAATGAAACCACTAACAAAATAATCAGTAAATTACAAAAAGTACTTCTAAACATGCACAATGTCAACATAGATACCTTTTCAAACTTCTGTGAAGGTCAATGGATTCAAACAAGCAGTCCAGAACCATATTTCAATGAAGAGGCTTATAAACAAGAACAGAAAAACCCAATTGCCGTACAGAGTAATGGCAGAGGGTATGAAATTGTAGAAAACACCATTTTGGCACAAGAAACCCTTATCGAAAACACATCCCCAACAAACTTTCAATCAACCGTTCCTTTCACCCAACCAATCTGTCCAGTCTACAAATGGTCATGCAGCTTAATGTGTAACGTACACCAACAATACTTCTAATCTTTACGACAATTCCTCAATCACCATGTGAAAGTAAAAGACAAAATTAGAATAAAAACCTTACAAACCATGGACTCCTGTCCAGTGCGCAAATACACTGGATGCGAGCACATTCATTAGCCTGCATTTCGGGAACTGCTTGCAAAAGCACTTTCCACCACATCAAAATGTTTGGAACACACCATTCCCCTATATGGAATCTTCTGCAGAGACTGTACTATGCAAAAAGTCCTGCTTCACAACTGCAACATTTCAATAACATTCTCCTACAAGAACTCCTTCAAGAAATAGAACACATCCAAAGGAAATATTTTGGAAGTGAAGAGGACTTAGAAAATTCAGTAACTTTAGAAAACATTAGCGAAAACCTTACAAACACCAAACTTCTGACAAACGCATACAAAAAAAGAAAGAGCAAAGTTTAAAAGCACGTCTGCTGAAGTACCAAACCAAGTATGTGTCTGTTGTCGCAGAACCTCTAATAAAAGAGCACAAACATTGTAGATATGACTTACAAAATAGAGTACAATGAGGAATCCCAATGGTTCCAATTGGCTTTATATCTTATAACAGAAAATAAATACAAAATAAGTGACCCCTCAATACTTTGCACATACTGCAATAAAAAGATTGATCATAACCAAATGCCATCATGTGCTGTCAATAACTTGGAAATATTCCCACTTCCAAAAGCTCTCCAACAGCTTAATTTGAGGAGAGCATTATAATCCAAACAGTACAGCCATTTCAAGCTATAAAACGCCTTCAACCCAAAACAGCCAAATTGCCTCCTTCTGAATTATTAAAAGGCATTTGTGGCAAAGTAGTTTATTTGCCATTAGAACTTAACAAAAATGTAGACACTCTAGGAGTGCAACAGCCAATACATCAATCTTTGATTATCCTAGATAATGGTGTACCAACAAAAGATTAAAAAATGGTAACTAGTAGACTTAAAAGCTCTACAATATCTAAAAAAGAAAACAATGAGTACTGCAAAGATATAAACATTGAAGAGAACTTAAGAGCAACCACCCAAATAATTCAGGATTCATCACCAACTGGTCTATTTGAATATGTAGATCCTATTACTGCAGCTTATATTTGGATCAATATACAATTCACCCACTGTACTCCAAAGACACCATAAATGATGCATTAGAAACATATCAAATGTGTCAAGCCAAAGGATCTCAGATCAGCATATGGGAGAAAAATGTAGAAGCACATTCCTTTCCTCTACTCTTTCCTACAGTAAAAGGAGGAAGATAGGATGAAAGAGCCACACAAATAACAGCATCAGAATATCGCTCTTTACGAATGTATTCTGAAGACACCAGATCTAGACACAATGTATAATACATATTCCACCTCTTGCCCGAAAGTGAACTAGCAACTCTATGTTACAGAGTTTCACACACATTAAAAACAGGCTCTAATTTTATGTCTGCTACCCAACTGCTTCAAAAGGTAAAATACGAAGATGAGGTTTTGCAGTCAAGTATCACAAATCTCTTGGCAAACATGCGTGGTACAAAACAATATTGGTTCCGACGTCACGCTGATGTACGTTGTATGCTAAGGAACCTCGGCCCACCCACATGGGTTGCATAAGCTGTACAGAATATGCATGGGATGACTTGCATGACTTCTTACGCATAGCAAACCAAAATAAAGAACTAATAGACATAACACCAGGAGAACTCTGTTCTCTTGATCCTGTAAATGTATCAAGATACTTTTCACCACCGCTTTATTGCCATGATGCACTTCATCTGCAATAAAAGAACCCCTCTCCTCATAGAAGTGGAACACTTCTTTTGGAGAAAAGAATATTTTATTTTTATTTTTCATTTGTATTCTTGATTCAATTGAATTATAAACAATTTTTACAAGGCTTTGTTAAGCTATATCCTTTCAGAACTTTGTATATCCATGTCGAAATCAAGGTCCCCAATTAAGAGTACATCTGGCAGCTAAATCTCTAGTTTATTCCGTCAGAAATGTGTGGTTATTTATCATTTTAGGCCACAGTCTTATCGGTATTAACTCTGGTGAATAGACCTAGCTCTTGGAAGAAGCCTACTACAGCGATCACCCAAGATGTTTTTTCCCCACTCATCAGGCGGTGCCACCATTCATCTTCATCAAAACACTAAGTGTTTAGTTAGTGGGTCTAGGTGACGAGATCGAATGGCGATCAGCCCCTGGCAGTTCATGAGGAGATGTCGAGTGGTTTCTGTAGTTTCCTTATGCATACAGAAACCCCACATTGCTGAATTGGACAGTTTCCATCTTGCTAATGTTTCGTTGTTGTACATGATGTTTAAACGTATTTGCATAAAGTTTTCTCTGAGTTTCCTATCCAGACTTTTTGTCAGGTAACTACGCGTTTCATTGATCTTTCTTACGTATAGAGGAAGCTCCAATGAGGACTGGAACTTGCTTGTTGGGTCCAAAGTTAGAATCCAGTCATTTCCAGCAACTTTTTCTTTACCTTTTCTGGATGAGTTCAGCATCTGTGCTGCAGATCCTAGCCAGCAGGAGTTTGTTCTTAGTAGCCCAAATTTCTAACCTTTTACAGTGCCCAGCTTTAATTTCCTTGTTGATCACCTTTAGAATAAGAGGCGGCGTTGGTAACAGGGTTTTTCTATATAGCATCAGCTCGTTGCTTGCTACTGTGGAGCTTAAAGATGGCAGTTAGTTCCCTCCTAATCATAGAAACTGGCAGGGAAGATGGGAGGTTCAAGACCTTCTTCCAGTATTGACCCTCCAACTTTTGCCATAATATTCCTGGTAGGTACAGCATTGCCTCCATTCCGTATGTGAGGCTAGGAACAACTTTCGACCTGTAAAACGTCAGAAGCGGAGATAATGTAAAACGGCCATGTATTTTGTTAATGGCAGCAGACTGAGTTATGAGGAGGAGAGTCTTTGCCCGTAGACAGTCCTGGATCGGTGTGAAGTGGGAGAATGGAACAATAGGCTCCCACCAATCCCCTCTCGCGCTTGGCCTAGAGGATCACGGCCTAGGCACCCGCCACAAGATGAGTTTGCCCATCTACCAGACGACCAAATACCTTGGTACAGGAACCTACGGATGTGCCCACCTACCTGCCCTACCTGCCCAGCAGCTCGCCCTACCCAGGCCGACACCTGCAACATGGATCAACTCGACTAAACCAACACATCCTTAGAGATGCCATGACGACCTAGCCAACGGTCACACCTGTACGACCATGCACACTGGACACTCCTACACCAACCTACACGAAGAATATACTCAACGCTATGACGTAGGTGACGAACACATCCACGGACGTGCATCTTTATTATTTTTCACATAGGCTTTTAAGATGCAGAAACGCAAGCCGCACGATGAACTTATCTAAATGGCTTGCTTACGCTTCACAAACCCTATAACCTAAAGCACCTGTGCACTCAACGGCTCCATTTATGCACCTGATTCAAGTAGGCCGCAAGCAAGAGCTTCCATGAACATTAAAATGAACAAGAGTCCGGTTGCTGATCCTGCAGAATGAGCTCGGCGAAAGGCAGACAGCCAAGCCACAATGTTGCAATCTCGCACGCCGCACACCAACGTCAAGGTCGCACCTGCAAATTAAACAAGGCACACAGTGGAAAAAACAATATTAATTGTGCAGATTTCGGCCTCAAACACGGTCCCGCCTCACGTGACCAAGCCAAACCTGAAAGGATGCCAAGGCTAAGAGAACGGAGGCGCCTGGATCCCTCGTTACAAGACACAGGCAGATACAAATAAAAGACTCAATGGACATCTGCGACAGTGGGAGTAGTCGGCCTTCCAGCCTATGAATAAGTCCTCGCATTGTCTGCACGTACCCATAGTGAAACATTGTTGCAAATGACAGGTACACCGCGAGCTGGGAACGGCGATGGTCCCAGGCTGGGAGGCTCGCGAGCGCACCAATCAGAACATGGGGCTCTTATCACTGACGCCATTAACATTGACCAATCCTCAGGGGTCTTCATGTAACAATTCTCATGTATCTAATTGCAGGGACAACCCAGGTATACCACCTGACTGACCCTCAGCCACTAATACCCTTCTCTATATGTATGCTATACTAACCCTACCACTCAAGTAACCAATCCAGAGTGGAGATAGGTTTTTTGCTAACTTTGAGGTGACGCAAGTAGCGCGTCATACCAAGGTAAAAAGGGCCTGCGAGCCCCACGATTGTGTGTGTGTCAGGACGGACGCGTACGATCCTCGACCCATCCCTGCCGTTTGTATAATAAACAGCAGAACCACCTTGCTTCTTGCGTGCGCCTCATACTCATTTTTGTGATACGCGGGAGGAGTTGGGGCCTCCCTGCCCGGAGGTTAGCGGACGGCCCAGCCGACCCCGGCAGAATATCCCCCCGACAAGTTGGAGGCACTGCTGAGATCTGTTTAAGGTCTGCTTTTATTTTATTTTTCCGAGTGCTCCCGCTGCGAGGAGGCCCGGCGGCGCGGCCCCCTCTGCCGCTGCCCCCTTCTGAGGACTACAGGACCATCGCGGAACTGCGAGAAGACCGGACAGCGCAATCCGGATATTGGCCTTCGGGAGCCGGTTGAGAAGTATCCCGCCCGCGGTTGGCGAGTGTCCAGACGTGGTCCAGACGAGGGGAGGTGGCGAGCCGCTTGGAGGGGTGCACGCAGTCGAGCGGCCCCGCATCAAGAGAACTTGGTGAGTATGCCACACCCAACAAGCAATGTGAAATTGTGAGGGAGGGGGGAGGAATTAAATAAGGGAGGAGGGAGGTGTTGCACAGGTGCGCGGCGAAGGTTTGACAATTTAGTGTTGGCTATGAAATGAATGGTAGCCGAACGAGTGCGAGAGCAGTCGGCTACGCTACGCGAAAGAGGGGGGCGGAGCACGAAAACATCACGTGCGGCCGCTCGTAGACACTGATTGGCCTAGGTCGCGACTACGTGTACGGGTGTGGGTGTGTGCGGTTTCCTACGATTTGGTGATTATTGATCAATGAGTAGATGAGGATCCCTATTGATCGAGCAAGAAACTCGATAGGTAGATGACGTTTCCCTGTAGGCGGTAGCTAGTTGGTTGCCCAATACGGAAGATAATTGGCTGGTTAAGCCCTCCTGTCGAGGGGCGCATCACACGCGAGGCGACGCAGCGTGCGCAGTCCGATTATATATTGTTGATTACCTTGTTCCAGGCGTGACAGGAAGACAGCTGTGGGGTTAACGGGGGTAGAGTGTAAGTGTATTAAGAACTGACTAATAGTTTGAAGAGATCGGTGACGTCACCAGTAGGGCTTTCATAGGATATCCCGAGCACAAGGCATCTCTCTTTCGGAGGGTGGTGGGGAAGAGAGTTGTGGTAAGGGAGTGGAAACGGAGATAAACGGTAACGAGTAGATCGGGGAAAAGGCGAAAGGGGGGGGCGTGGCTGCGCACGGAGAACGCCGGCCACGGCAAGTATAGAAGAGGGATGAGGAGCAAATGAAAATAGGACGACTGTATAAGAACGTCACAAGGGGTACGCAGCCGTAGGGGGCTACGTGCGCCTCGGCCGCAGGGGGCCATAAGGGTGTTCTGTAAGGGAAGACAAGAAAGAAAAGAATATGCAAATGTAAATACTATATTTTAATAATTTTCCTTAGCGGACTATCGCAAGTCCCCAAACTCACGGGGCCAGGTAAAGGTAAAAGGTTGTGTATTGTAGGTGTTAGTAAAATAACAGCTACCAAACAGGGGAAGGATAGCAAGTGGAGCGCTGCTATGTCACACGGAGCAGGATCGGGAGGGTGGGGGAACACCCTCACTACCCCACTACAGCACATATGCAAAACACTGTCACCCCATCGGGAGAAATTGATCAAGTATAGCATTGAATGGACACAGGGGACGGACAACAAAATGACAACACCATGGCCGCCTAATGGTAGCTTCGATCCATATACCCAACATTCACTATTAAACCATCTGCATAATACATACAAGGGGAAGAAATTGACAAACCATGTGGAGATGTTTAACTTATGGCGGATGTTCCAGGGGTCCCGACCAGGACCAAATGGAATGTTCACTGTGGGGGAAACACCAGAAGAAAAAGAGATTAAGGAGGAAGGAGAGAATGGGGAGAAGGAGAGTAAAGGCCCAAAGAACACGGGGAACGGACAAGAGGGAGGAGAAAAGAATAACAACCCAAAAGAAAATGAACTAAAAAAGGAACAGAGCGACGATATAACCCTAGCAAAGGTAGTGAAAACAGAGGGAGGGGGGTTGTACCCTTTAAGAGAACTAGGTGAAATAGGAAGAGAACAATTAAGGACGGCTGAGGGGTACTCGAACCCGACATACAGCCCCCCACCATATGCAGTGACAGGTGTCCACAAGGGAGGGGAGCGGACTAGTTCGACGGGATCAGCCTATAGGAAGATGCCAGAGGGGGAGGGGAGGACTGGAGAAGAGCAAACTGAGGAAATAGGACATGACGAGTGGGTAGCTGCACAGATACTATTAAAATTACGAGGTACATTAACAGGAGAAGAGAGGGAGGTAGTGAGGAAGATGGACGAGGATAATACCAGGGAGAGTGAAATAAGGGGAGAAGAGCTGATAAGACGAAAGGAAGAGATTTTGGAGGAACGGCTAGCAGAGCTAAGGGACGAGCAGAATGAACTAATAAAACAGCTCGAGAGGGAGGAAAGAGAGAGAGCGAGGGAAAGGAAAGAAGGTAAGAACGAGTTGGAAAGAATAAGGGAACGAAACGAGGAGCAAAGGAGAGAAGCCGAAAGGGTAAAAGCAGCAGCAGAAAGGGTATCAAGAGCAGTGCTACGAGAGAGGAAAAAGGAAGAAGAAGAGAAAGAAAAAGAAATGGCAATGTGGAAGAAGAGATTACTATCAGAAACGACCAGGAAATACGAAGAAGGGAGGGTGATAGAGAGTATATTAGAAAGGGAGAGGGTGAGAAGGGAAAGGAAGGAAGAGGATGAAAGGGTATTGGGAAAGATGAGTAGTGAAGTAATGGAGGAATTAAAAAGGAAAAGGGAGGAAATTGGTAGAGAGATGGAGGAGAGAAATGAAGGGGAAAGAGAAGATAGGAGAGGAGAGATTGAAGAAAGGAGGTATGTATATATAGAGATACAGAAGTAGCAACAACATCAGCACAAAGGGGAGCGGGTGGTAAAGGAGAAAGAGGAGACACAGACCTAATAGACCTAAAACAGTAAAGATCAAGGGGAGAAAGACAGAGTGGGGGCAGCCACATACAGATGACTTTTGTAGTGAGGAAGAAGAAGGAATGGAGAAGGAAGGAAGAAACAGTGACAGGGAAAGCCTAGATAAACTATACACCACTCGGACCAATACAGACTCACCATGGATATGTATGAGAAAGGATGAACTGGAGAAAAGTGAGGAGGAAGAGCGAGGAATAGCGAAAAGACAGATACATGAAGCCACACCCTCACCATCCTACCCTCAGTCAACCACCCCACGCTCACTACGTACAACTAAACTCGCTCCTTTCACAAACGAAATGACACCTTATGTAGGTAGGCTTAGAGACCTCCCTAGACGTAGGCAGGAAGGACGAATACACACGCCCACATTAAGTACAAGAGATGATGAAAGAAGGGGAAAAGATGGAGAAGAAAGAGTTACGAGCAGGGGAACTACGGACGGAATCGACGATATAAGAGAGAGGGAGGAAGAGGAGGGGTGTGGGGACTCAATTTTATGGAACCCAAGGGAGATAACGAGACACAACTTAATGCCACTTCTGGAGAGGGGAGGGGTGAGACCACAATACGTCCCTTGGAAGCATGTAGACAAAGAAAATATAAAGTGCAGGCTCCCATCATTAAGTGGAGGTGCAGGTAAATGGATATATGAAATGGAAAAACACACCGCAGGACAGAAACTGGCAGTGGGGGATGTAAAGGGCTTTCTAATATCCA
This sequence comes from Ambystoma mexicanum, assembly GCF_040938575.1. Taxonomy (NCBI): domain Eukaryota; kingdom Metazoa; phylum Chordata; class Amphibia; order Caudata; family Ambystomatidae; genus Ambystoma; species Ambystoma mexicanum. The sequence goes on from NC_090931.1 coordinate 693,390,248, forward strand.
TATTAGGGGATGCAGCGGATGACATTTGGAAAAGAGCGGGATTCACTGGGGTAACAATAACCAACACATCACACGATGGGGCACCATTCGCAAACTGCAGACATGCATTATGGCAGGCACTAAGGGTACAGTACCCAGACACATCAGACATAGGAGCAATTACCTCACGCAAGATGCGTGAGAACGAAGATCCTGTTGATTATATCCAGGAAATTCAAGAGAAGTGGTGCATGGAAACTAGAGAACAATGGGACAAAACACCAGCAATATTCTATCATATACTGGTACAAGGGCTCCCAGAAGGAGTTCAGAAACAACTGAAGAAAGTGGTGGGAATGGAAGCAAAAGCATGGCCAGAAATACAACTGACAATAGTACATCATTGTAGGACATGGCAAGGTAAAATGAAACAAAAGGAAGAGGACAGGAAAGCGGAAGAGGCTAAACTTGTACAGAAAAAACTTACTAAATACACAATGGAAAGGGCACTAATAACTACACCTGCAACAATGACCCAAAGCCCCACACAAGTAGTGGCTGCACAAGACCCCTCCCAAATACAACCCTCCCAGACTATAACACAACAGATGACGCCACTCCAACCATACACGACCAACTTGGGAGGAGGATACTCAATGTCAGGAGCTGGGTATTATAATTACAATAGGGGAAGAGGAGGAATAATGAGAGGGAGAGGATTCGGATACAACACACAACAACAGGTGGGAGGACTTAGAAATTCCTACCCCACCGGTCAACCAGTATACCAGGACAACACAGGAAGCTTTCCATGGCAGAGTAGGGAACCACCAGTGTGTTGGATTTGTGGATTGGTAGGACACATGTCACGCACTTGTAGAGTAAGACCAGGAACACCATCATGGAGCGAGCAGGGACAACTAAGGCCCACACAGGAACAGCAGGGGATACAACAACAGCAGACGTTGCAACAGGGAAATGACCAGCAACAACTAGTAACACAACAACAGCCACAGGCATTCTCACTGCCACAACAACAGGTAGCGACAATACAACAACCCCAAGCACAACAAACACAACTGGGTAGGGTGACAGTACTAGGACACAACCCTTACACAGGAAACGGTCAATCGTTGTACCCTCAATAGGACAGCCCACAGACGGCCTTGGCGTGTCCCATCCTGTCAGTAACCCCTAATAGTGTGGAGGAACCACGCATAGAGGTAACGATAGGTGACAAAAAGTTATCATTCCTTGTTGATACCGGGGCGACCCGGTCTTGCATAAGGGAAGGTAAGTTTAAGATGTCAGGCGAAGCCATGAACACCCAAGGATTCTCTGGGGCTAGGGGGTTGGTTCCCTTTACTGATAACGTTCCCTTATCAATAGGGGATTATGACATGTCAGTGCCACTTTTATATTCTAGGGCCTCACCAGTAAATATACTGGGGAGAGACATCATGAACAGGTTGAATATGACGATTTACTTTACGGAAAACGGCATAATTTGCTCTACTCCAGGGATCAACATGCTCACAGCACGACAAATCATGCAAGCATACTGCGGACAGACAGCGATTAGGGCTGAGCCAATTGATGGTGAACTATTCCAGTACGGGACAGACATGGCATTTGCCTGGATGCCAGGGATAGAAGGAAAGATCTGGAGGAGGCCAGCAGCCTATTTGTTCAGACCAGAAACACCAGCCAATGAACCAGAAGGAAAGGTGATTTCAGTGGACATAGAGAGCATTATAGCAACAGCTGATTACATTGCAGTGCAAGCCCAAGACAGCGAAGGAAGAGCTTGGAGAGCAGTAATAGCACTAGCAGAGGGATGTAGGCTCACCCAGGTGTCAGACGAGGAGCTCTTCTCAGAAGAAAAGGAGGAAGGTGAAATGGTGTTTATGATGTGTGGAGATGTGGCTAAGAGTGGCGTATAAACAAGTGGCACAAAAAATTGCAATGGCACTTGAGGCACCCGCATCCACCCCAGTTCCCTTCTTTGAGGAGGATATGGCAAGGGTACCCACGTCACTATGGACTACTAGCCCCTATGACGTGGGTTGTATAAAAAGTATAGGAGGTGTAAGGATAAAATTGAAAAAAGGTGCAATACTCCCCAGAGTAAAACAGTACCCACTATCAAAAGAGGCAGATGAGGGCATATATGAAACCATAACGGCCCTCATAAATAATGGCATACTGGTACCACCAGAATCACCATGTAACACAGCTGTATACCCAGTGCGCAAGGCTAAAGGGGGGTCTTGGCGCTTCATACAGGACCTCAGGCCCTTGAATAACATAGTGGAAGCAGAGTACCCCATAGCAGCAAACCCGGCCACAATATTGTGTGGCATTCCAGCAGAAGCATCACGATTTACAGTGATCAACCTTAAAAATGCTTTTTTCTCAATACCATTGCACCCAGACTCACAAGATTTGACAAGCTTCACGTACAGAAACACAAAGTGGAAACACACTAGATTGCCACAAGGATACTGCGAGTCACCCTCAATATTCAACAGAGTAATACAGATGGATTTGGGTAACATTGAAGTAGAAAGCAGTGTTGCAGTATGTAGACGACATAATAATTTGCAGCACAAACGAAAAAAGATGCAGAGAGGACTCATTAAAGATGCTGACAATATTGGCTGAAAAAGGTTACAAGGTAGACATGGAAAAGTTACAGTACTGTCAGGAACAGGTACTTTACATTGGTCAGCTCATATCCCAACATGGAAGAAAGATTGCACCACAAAGAGCACAGGCCATTTCAAAAACATCATTGCCACAAACAGTGAGGGAACTGCAGCAGTTCCTAGGTCTGTGCAACTACTGTAGAGCATGGGTATTTGATTACAGCTCATATATAGGACCCCTGCTTGAGGGGTTAAAAGAAGCTAACAAAGGGGAGAAACAGTTGGGGTGGACAATGGAAATGAAAGAGGCTTTTGATGAACTGAAAGATGCGATATCAACTGCTCCAGTACTGGCCACCCCAGATTATGAGCGACAATTTTTCATATTTTCACATTGCGACTCAGCAGTAATGAAAGCAGTGCTGGCTCAAAAAACCAGCATGGGCTACAAACCAGTAGCGTTTTCCAGCGGCCACTTAGATCCTGTAATGTTGGGCCATTTCCCTTGCGAACAAGGTCTCGCCGCAGCTGCTTTTGCGATAGAAAAAGTGTCAGCAATCACCATGGGGTGCCCAACCACACTATTTGTGGAACATGCACTATTTGCAATATTGAATAAACCCAAGTCCACCCTAACCACGCAGAGGGCATCAGGTTATGAGAGCATCTTATCTAGAGCTGAACTATCAATTGTTAGATGTAGCACGGTCAACCCTGCAAGGTTTTTAGCAGAAATAATTGAGGAAGGAGATTATGCACACGATTGTAAGCAAACCACTGAAATGTACTCATGTGCTAGAAAAGTTGAAGAAAACGCACTAGAGGGAGGTGAGCTCCTGTTCATTGATGGGTCATCAATAATTGACCAAAAAGATGGGATAAGGAGGACTGGGGCAGCGGTGGTGAAAATGATGGAGGTACCGGTGTGTGTGGCAATGAAATGTGTGCAATTACCACAGAATTACTCTGCTCAAGCGGCAGAGCTAATTGCTCTGATCTTGGCGTTGAAGGAAAGCTTTAATAAACGAGTGACTATATATTCTGACAGCGCATATGTCACGTCCACTGTCCACTGTCCACTCAGGGCTGTCAAAATGGAGAAGAAGAGGGTTTAGAAGAGCTGACGGCACTCCAGTGCAACATGCTCTTTTATTGGCGGAACTAATTGAAGTAATAAACAACCCCCAGGAATTAGCCTTGGTCAAGTGTACCGCACACACCAATGGAGAAGATCATGTCTCAAGAGGGAATGCAGCGGCAGACGCACATGCGAAGTATGCTGCATACTTTGGTGAGATATGGAAACCCCCAGAGTCAGACAGAGGGAGAGGGAGGGGAATGGCTAAGGAGATAAGGGAAGGGTACACCCATCTCCCAGCCACACAGATAATGGAGCTACAAGCAGCTGCACCAATGGCAGAAAAAGAACTATGGGTAAAAAGAGGATGCACAATGTCACCAACTGACGCACTATGGCGCCAGGGTAACACTGGAAAAAATGTAATACCACTGGCACTATTGAATACCGCCCTGAGCCAACTACACCACCCAGCCCATACAGGCAAGGAAATAATTGCAGCACGAATTAGGGAAGACTGGTTTTGCCCCGAATTAAATTCTCATGTGTCAAATTTTATAAGTAACTGTCTCACATGTCAACAGTTTACGGCCGGTCACACTCTGAAAGTGATAAAAGGTACTATACCCCGGCCAGAGGGACCCTTCCGACATCTCCATATTGACTATGTTGATATGATCAACGTATGTCAAGGAAACAGGTATATGATTGTAGTAGTATGCCCATTTTCGAGGTGGATTGAAGCAGGGCCATGTTCACACCCAGATGCATTCAGAGCAGCTAAATTCCTAGTGAGGGAGGTCTTCCCCAGGTGGGGGGTGTGCGAGGTACTGCGGTCAGATAATGGCCCACATTTCGCAAACGAAATGTTCCAGCACATCACGTCCTTATTGAGCATCAAGCATAAATTTGCATGTGCATACCACCCACAGGCCAACGGTGTATGCGAACGCCTGAACGGCCTACTAAAAGAGGCAATTGCAAAAATACAGCAAACAACAAAAAAGAGTTGGTTGTATTGCCTTCCGCTAGCCCTATTTGAGCTAAGGAATAGACCAGGTTCCGACCACCACCTCACCCCTCACGAGGTGGTTACCGAACGCCAAATGCGCCTTCCTCTGACACCAACATCAAGAGCATTCACCGATCACGATAGTACTGCCACTGTTTTTGGTGATGAAATGTACCAATATGTGTCTTCTTTGATTACTAGTGTAGTGTTTGTGTCTCAACAGCTCGAGCGCACACGGGGCGGGTCTAACAGTGATCAACAAGAAGAGTCGGATAAAGAATTGGAAAAGGAAAGACTGTGTAAAATTGCTAAAGGTGACCACGTGCTACTCCGCAATTTCAACAGGAAGTGGAACAGCCCACGTTTCACTGGCCCCCCTCTGGTAGAGGAGATATCAACTAGAGCAGTAAAGCTACAGGACAAACGTGCCTGGAATCGCCTACATGACGTAAAGATCTACAAACTCCAGACCCGCCCCAGCGCCACCGACAGGGCCATCGGAAGAAAAACAACAGCGTCACCAACGGAGGAAGAGACTTCTGCCATTACTGACGGCTTAAGTGTCCCCATACCCTGTCAACCCCCACCCCCAGATCCCCCAGAGACAACTATTGGACCCACCCACCCCATGGTCACACGATCAAAGAGTAAAGAGACTTCCGCCAGCTAAGCCCCAAACCCTCTGCCCAGTGGCCCCCTACCCACTACAGTAACGACCGAACTGAAGGACATTGTTTTGCACATATACACACGGAAACACTTGAATGTTCTCTTTTTTTTTTCTCTCGCACATGCAGGTACTGCGTATTATTGTACTGTTAAGAAAGTAAGCTAACAAATTCACTGCCCAGGAGTAGATGGTACCCTCAGATGATAACTACCCAGAAGAATTGTCACACCAATTTGTATATGAAGTAAGAAGGCCAACGTACCTGAACAAAAGAAGGGTACGTGTCTACTACACAGCATTCCTCTTGGCCATAGAATATTCAATGCCCCACCTCCACCCATCCTTCCCTACCCTAAGAGATAGATCACTTAGAGTGGCGTGGGAACAGCTCTTCGCCTGGGCACTGAATGACTATCTGATAGGGAGGGCTTAAATAACAACCACTAACCTTAATAACAAGCATATTAAGAATTTTCAGGCGGGCAACTTTGACGTCGCAAGAATAAGCTGCCGGACTGCAGCAAGGTAAGAGCAAAATGCCGGTGAAATTAGCCTTTGTAATAAAATTGATAGGGATTTTGATGATCACCGGGTTCTTGGCTGCCTCTGTATGGCAGTACAGCTATGCTATGAATATTGTTGCTGTACCCAAACCTAATATACCCCCGCCCCCAGCTACAACAGGGGTTACGTCAGGTGGTATTAGTATAATCCCACACAAAGATAATAGAGTTAAACGCAGCACATACTCAGATAATAAAGGTATTGACAACTACATACAAGATTCAGTGCACATCTCAAACAACATGTGGTATCAACACATGACCCACATAGGTAAGCAGACAACAGAAGACAGCTGCTACGTTTGCTCATTAATTCCATATGCCATGAGCGCTTCTCGAACATTTGTTGCCACAGAAATAGATGACAAAACAGCACGATGCATAATATACCTGGCACTGTTCCAAACGAAAGGAAGATTTCAAGGGACAGTGGTGCAATTGGTATGGAAAACACGAGACACATATCCATATGAAAACAACTTCCTCAAGACTTATTTAAGTTACCACAAGAAAAGTTTACATACTGAAGCCTTCAGATACATGACAAGTGGTCCTGAAAAAGGAGAAACAAAGAAGGTAACACTACAGTACCTACCATGTGATTGGTATGCCACTGAAGTTCCTGGTAAAACAGGATGTTGGGAGAGGCCACTGGTGACGATAACAGGGAAGGTGTACTTGGACAACAAATGGGAGATAGGAGTGGTTGGCAGCAACATGATAACAAAAGAAACTATTTCAACTATCGATGGACACAACCACAGATGTTGGACGACTTGGATCAAGTACGTACCCATGCTCACATGGATAGAGAAGGATGAAGACCCAATAATAATACTGCCGCTAACTGCGCCTAAGGTATGCTACCAACATAAAGGAGAGGTGGACGTAGGATATAACACCAATTGTGCAAGCGTGATGGAGCTACCTGAGGGGGGAGCAGGAACAGCAGTGATAATGGACCATTACTGGGCCTGCGGAGAAAAGGCATATCACACGCTGCCCCCCCTGTGGGATGGTAGATGCACAATAGTGCACGTTAATGTACCATCACTAGTGGTACCCCAGAAACACGTGAATATGGCCAACTTCCCCAAAATGGATGAAGGGAACGAGAGGAAGAAGAGATCTGTACAACCTCAGAAGGGGCCAGAGAACAAAACCAACAGCAATAATACTGTCCTGAATAGAAAGAAAAGACAAGGAGAACCTCCGACAGGAAATTACCTATGGGGTAGATCAGAAACAGCACTCACCTCAATTCCGCCAGAACACAGACTATTTAGCAGAGCAGCAATGTTCTTCTCCTCAATAATACATCCGGGATTACAGGCTTACGCAAATGCAAAATGGCTCCAGATAACTAGATGGGAACTAATGATGACCATCAATTCTACAGTGAATGGATTCAACGCAATAAAAGAGGAACTGCACGCAGTGAGGATGGTGGCACTTCAGAACAGATATGTACTGGACCTCCTCACAGCAATGGAAGGAGGAGTTTGCGCAAAGATAGGACAATCATGCTGTACATTCATCCCTGCCAATGATGCTGACAACGGTACACTGACAGAAGCAGTTTCACAATTGGCCCAGATGCATTCCAAAATGATGGATGAAAGTAAAGGTGTAAAAAAGGATGAGAGCTGGTTTTCAATATTATGGTCATGGATGCCATCTTGGCTGTCAGATGGACTGAAAATTATAGTTGGATGTACCATTTTGGCTGGAGCTACACTGATCATAATAAGATTTTGCAAAGCCCGGAAGGCACGCACCACAGACGAACTGATTGAAATGGCCGGTATGCACCCCTTGATGCCAGCAGATGACGGCCAACACACAGGCATGATAATACAAGAGAGAGAGAAGTTGCGCAATCAGATCACCACCAACCACTGGACCCACCATCTGTGAAGCTCGAAAACCCAAGAAACCCAAGGAGCTACATAGGGAAATGGGTATACTGCACTCCTGGAGGAACCTGTGAATACATGTATTGGTCATTTGAGGACCATGTTAACCACTATGGACATTTGGGAGGAATAACTAAAATATGGAGAGTGAGAGGAGATAAAGAAAAGGATATGTTTGTGGTCGACAAGTCGACCAGAGGGGGGACTGAAGTGGGAGAATGGAACAATAGGCTCCCACCAATCCCCTCTCGCGCTTGGCCTAGAGGATCACGGCCTAGGCACCCGCCACGAGATGAGTTTGCCCATCTACCAGACGACCAAATACCTTGGTACAGGAACCTACGGATGTGCCCACCTACCTGCCCAGCAGCTCGCCCTACCCAGGCTGACACCTGCAACATGGATCAACTCGACTAAACCAACACATCGTTAGAGATGCCATGACGACCTAGCCAACAGTCACACCTGTACGACCATGCACACTGGACACTCCTACACCAACCTACACGAAGAATATACTCAACGCTATGACGTAGGTGACGAACACATCCACGGACGTGCATCTTTATTATTTTTCACATAGGCTTTTAAGATGCAGAAACGCAAGACGCACGATGAACTTATCTAAATGGCTTGCTTACGCTTCACAAACCCTATAACCTAAAGCACCTGTGCACTCAACGGCTCCATTTATGCACCTGATTCAAGTAGGCCGCAAGCAAGAGCTTCCATGAACATTAAAATGAACAAGAGTCCGGTTGCTGATCCTGCAGAATGAGCTTGGCGAAAGGCAGACAGCCAAGCCACAATGTTGCAATCTCGCACGCCGCACACCAACGTCAAGGTCGCACCTGCAAATTAAACAAGGCACACAGTGGAAAAAACAATATTAATTGTGCAGATTTCGGCCTCAAACACGGTCCCGCCTCACGTGACCAAGCCAAACCTGAAAGGATGCCAAGGCTAAGAGAACGGAGGCGCCTGGATCCCTCGTTACAAGACACAGGCAGATACAAATAAAAGACTCAATGGACATCTGCGATAGTGGGAGTAGTCGGCCTTCCAGCCTATGAATAAGTCCTCGCATTGTCTGCACGTACCCATAGTGAAACATTGTTGCAAATGACAGGTACACCGCGAGCTGGGAACGGCGATGGTCCCAGGCTGGGAGGCTCGCGAGCGCACCAATCAGAACATGGGGCTCTTATCACTGACGCCATTAACATTGACCAATCCTCAGGGGTCTTCATGTAACAATTCTCATGTATCTAATTGCAGGGACAACCCAGGTATACCACCTGACTGACCCTCAGCCACTAATACCCTTTATATGTATGCTATACTAACCCTACCACTCAAGTAACCAATCCAGAGTGGAGATAGGTTTTTTGCTAACTTTTCGAGGTGACGCAAGTAGCGCGTCATACCAAGGTAAAAAGGGCCTGCGAGCCCCACGATTGTGTGTGTGTCAGGACGGACGCGTACGATCCTCGACCCATCCCTGCCGTTTGTATAATAAACAGCAGAACCACCTTGCTTCTTGCGTGCGCCTCATACTCATTTTTGTGATACGCGGGAGGAGTTGGGGCCTCCCTGCCCGGAGGTCCGCGGACGGCCCAGCCGACCCGGCAGAATTTCCCCCCCGACAGGTGCTTCAATGATGCTTTTGTTTAAAATCACTCCAAGATATTTGAAGGATTCCACAACCTCCTATGGTTGGTAATTGACCACGTAAATATTTTCTTTGTGGTTTTAGGTTTGTCCAATACCATGATTTTAGTTTTTTCTCTATTCATCTGTAATGAGATATCTTTCAGGTATGCGGCCAAGTTGGAAATTTGCCTCTGAAGACCTATCGGCGTGTAGTCCAGGAGTATTATATTGTCTGCATAAAGTAGACGTGATATTTTTATCTTCTCCTAAGGTCGGGGGGAAAGACTTCACTCTGTTTTTGCATCTCTCATAGTCTGCAATGTAGGCATTGTACAGTGCCGGGGACAATGGGCAGCCTTGTTTAACACCACGGCCTGTTTGAATCCAAGGGGAAAACAGGCCAGTTTGATTTAGCCGCACACACATGGAAGTGCCTGTGTATAATGCCTTGATGGGATTCAAAATTTGAGGCGGGCAGGACTGTTCGAGTTTTTCCCACAGCGTAGATCGATCGATCTGGTCAAAAGCTTGAATCAGATCGATAAAAGCAATGTACATTTTTGGCCGACCTTCAAGGACCTTTGCTTTAGATATACTCAAAGCCAAGATGTTCACTGTTGTGCCCAGGTTCTTCACGAAACCGCTTGGAGTGGGTCCGCCTTTTTCGCTGATGTTGTCCAAAACAGAATCTTGTCCAGTAATAGGGATCCAAATAATTTCCCTATGGAATCAAGGAGGGCAATGGGCCGGTAGTAGTTCGGGTTGTCCCTGGGCCCTTTTTTGAAAATTGGGACCACGATTGCTTGCTTCCATGATAAGGGGATAGCTCTTGTTTTCTCACATTTTTTGAAGACTTCCAATATAAAAAGGCTCCAAGGAACAGTATGTTTTATTTCGTAATTGGTGATTCCATCTGGACCCGCAGCCCACGAGTTGTTGAGCTTTCTAATTTTCATTAGAATTGTCTCCTGATCAGCCGATATATCCCATGTGGTGGATGTAAGATCCACAATCGGACTTTGTTTGTTACGGGGACTATACAGGGCTTCAAAGTGGTTTGTCCGGGCCAAATCACTCACAGTGTTTATCAAAGGTAGCGAGGAGATGTTCTTATTGCCCTTGATCAACACCCAAAAATCTCTTGAATTCTTGCTGCCCTCGCTGGTGGTTTGTCCGTGAACCAAACCGCAGTCAGGATGTTGTGATCGCTAGATTTGGTGCGAATCACTGTAAATGAGTATTAGTGCCAGGAGGCTACGAGAGGTGTGGATGTAATCGATGGTAGCTTCAACATCATTTCTTTCCCAGGAGGGTATCTGAGAGGCAGTTCCCGCAACCGATAGCTGCAGATTGTGTAGATCTCTTGTATCCATTAGGTTATTCCAAGCGTATGCACGTCCAGAGGAACTCGGTTTGTGCGGAGAGAGAGAGAGATCCAAGTTTAAGTCACCCGTGATGATATGGGGAGGCTTTTTACTTTATCAATCAGGGCTTCAATACAGTTCAGCAATGTCTTTGTCTTAACTCTTGCTGGATTCCAGTACACATTGAGTAGCAGGATCTCCTCCGGCAAAGTCGGTTGGTCGCAGGTAGGATATCTTGTCCAATCGATCGCAGCCAGAATGAATTCTGACGCTAGTAGGACTTGCTTTAAAGACAGGCCACCGCCCATTTTTATTGCTGTAATTAACCCAGACCTGGGTCTGCCGCTAAGGCCTTGTAAAGCCGGTGTGTCGGCTAGATCGAAACCATCAAGAAGAGGTTGTGCCACTAACCAGGTTTCCTGGAAACAAAGTACATCGAAATCGGTTAGAGCCACGTCAGATTTTCTAGTTAGATGCAAGAAGCTCCTCGTGTTCCAAGAGCCCATTCTCAGCTGTGTGGTCGAGACGGCTGCCTGGTGTTTGTGCTCCTGTTGGATGACCGGACCGTTGAAAAGAATATAAATTCAGAGGAGCACCACAAATCCACATGCTTTTGTGGATAAAAGATGCTCCCAAGCGTGGTTATGACAGTGATGCCACTGTTTCACAGTTTATTCACAAATACATATCCTGCAAGATCCCTTCAGAATCTACACATACTGAACTACGTACACATTTTACGCTTCCAAAAACAAATGCTTCTGTTTTTGGAAGCGTAAAATGTGTAGCAAATACTGCTGACACAGATATAAAAACAAAGATAAATACTACACCAAATGCCGCTTTGGTTTCCCTAGACCAGTTTCAGTAAACTGCTTGATGTCTTCTGTTAGACACAGTGTGAAAGGCAAATTGCCTAAAATCACATGCAGCATTAAAAGAAACTAAGCTTCAAAGTACATCAATGATTACAATGTAATCGTTGCCCTCTTGTGGAATGCAAATATAGATATACAATAAATTGCAGACAATTTCACTGCTGTTGCAAGATATGTCGCAGCCCATCTCACCAAAAGCTAAGAAAACCAAGCTAAAAGACCTCTGGGGTGACATATCATCTGACAAAACACTGCCACAAAAATTGTACAGCTTTGGCATAACAATGTTGTCCCATAGAGAATGTGGATGCAACGAAGCTGCAGTTTAACACGTACAGCCTTATATAGCACATCTGAACACAGTCTGGCTAAGCCTTGGTCCAGCTGCATCCAGAAAAATAGTGCTGAACTCCTACCAAGACATAGAAACAATAGCCAGAAATGATCCCAACAGCCAGGACATTTTAAAAAACAATGTATTCGACATACACTACCCAAACAGAAGTACTGCTTTGGAAAACATGCGCCTATACCACACAGCCCAAAACTACTCTAACAAAAATGTCAAACCAGATGAAAAAACTGGAAAATATGTGGTCTCAGCTTGTGTAGGAATCCTCGTAAAACGTACCAAACCCCGCCTAATTAATCATATTAGACTTAAACTATAATTTAAAACTCCTCAACATAGAGAACTTTATTACATGGCCCTACTGGAACTTTTTAAACCATGGCAAAAAGAAGAATTATTAGGTAACCATGACTCGTTTGAAGCTGCATTCAATGCAAATGAAAGCAGTATAACAATTTCAAGCGATACAAAAACATATTGGACAATGAACGCCAACAAGAGGAAGAAGTTAAAGCACAACTAGAAGACACTTCTGTAGGCAATCAACCTTCTCTTACAGGAAGTCAAGAACCACTTGGAGAGCCACTCATTCTAATTGAAGCAGAAATAGCCATGACTGAAGTAGAAAAGTACCAATATAAGCAATCAGAAGAAATCTTGTCAGTACTGAAATCACAGCTAAATGATGAGCAACTTAGCATTTACCTAGAAGTGAGTGACGAAATTGAACATGGTTTGAAGCATGAAAGTAAAACTTGTAGCTGTCAAAATTATAAACCGCTGCTCCTCTATGCAAGTGGTGAAGCTGATTCTGGAAAAATATTCTTAATTAAAATCATCACCAAATTCCTCCAAAACCTAATCAACAACAACCTTTCAGCTGTTGTAACAGCACATGCAGGTTTAGCCGTCTACAACATAGGAGGTGTTACTTTACACAGACTACTGCTTCCAGTAGAAAACCAAAACAAATTACAATACTACAAACTATCAGCAAAAGCGGCGACTGAAGTATGCAGAAATCTGAAACAAATGAAAATGCTCCCAATAAATGAGGTAAGCATGGTTTCCAACTGTTGGCTTTAATTCACCTCAGATTGCAAGAAGTCCTAAAAATGAACTACGAAGAACTATTTGGAGGATAACACATTATTGTTTTTGGAGATCTCCTACAATTATCACAAGTGAAAGGTGAACCTATTTTTAAAACCTTAGGACACAAACGGTGCCGCAACTCACTTGGCAGCATAGGAAACGTAAAGCTCTGGTAACAAAAAGCATTACAACTGGTCTTCTTTCTAAAGATGCACAATACATCTTAAATAGTAGACTCATCCATGAGCTATATGGGCGTAACACATCTGCTCCTGATGTCATGGAACAATTAGCGATAAAAAAATATATAAAATACATGTCCTTAATGCCAACCCTAGCAAGCTGGAGCCAATTCAATGAGATAATGTTAAAAAAAAATGCAACCAATAGTGCATATTAGCTCCACAGATAACCTGGAAGTGCACTGCATAACAGTCCTTGTGTGTCAACAAGCAACAGCACGACTAAATAGCTTAGAAAAATGCATCTCCAACACAGCTGGTTTGGAGAAAATGTTAATGTTGTGTATAAGGGGTGTGTGGCTACGAGGGCCATGTAGGAGGACGCGATCTGGAGGAGCTCCCGGGATCCTGAAATGATCCTGGCGAAATAGTGCATAACAACGTGCATATGACTGCTGAAAACACACATGCCGGTGTGTGAACGGTCTGACTTGGCTTGGTGAACTTTTGGAAGGCGTGGGAGGAATGGTGGTGGAGTTTTGTGCGAAAAAGATAAGGAGCGCCAGAGACTAAAGACTAAACAAAATGGCCGATCAACGAGCGAAACAAAGGAAGGAGCAGGCCGCACGGTGGTCGGGTGATAGAAGCGAACTGTGTTCGCATTTGTAACTTTAACGGAACGCAGGTCCTCTGGGTCATGTCTAACAGAACAGTGAGACCGAAGGCGAAGCAGCCCACGTTGGACGACTTCGACAAGACGTCCCCTGGTCCGGAAAGTTCCAAGAGTAAGGATAAGTCGCCTACAGGCGGCATGTCTGTGACGGGTACTAACCAAGAGGTCCTGGCTGCGATTGCGGACTTGAAGGGGACCTGGGAAGCTAAGCTTGAACTGGCCGCAACTGAGCTGAAAACGGCATTGGACCTTAAGGTCGGTGAGGTGCAGGAGGAGGTGAATTTACTCCGGCAGGACGTCAGGTCCTTGGCGGAGCGCACTGAGACCCTCGAGAAAGAGGTGAGCCCGAACACCGCGGATTGTGCCTCCCATAAGGCCGAATTGCATGCCCTGGTGCAGAGAGTGGGCAATTTGGAGAGCAGAAGGTCGCGCCCGACGGAACAACATTCGCATCGTGGGCCTGCCAGAAGGATCGGAGGGCCATGATCCTACGGAGTTCATCGAATCTATGCTGTTGCAGGAGATACCCGGAGGAGCCTTATTCTCAAGGATTTGCGGTGGAACGTGCGCATAGAGCTCTAACAAGGAGGCCGCCGCCGGGAAACCCGCCTAGGCCAGTAATTGCCAAAATCCTTAATTACCGGGACCGGGAGAGGATACTAGACCACTTCCGCAAGGGAGGAACGATTACACAAGGAGCGGCAAACATAACGGCCTACCCGGACTATACCCTGACTGTGCAGCGTAGCCGCATGAACTTTGGGACGGTAAAGCGGAGATTGAGAGAGGCGGGCCATAAATACATGTTGCTGTATCCGGCGAAACAAAGTTTTTCATAAACACAAAACTTTGTTTTTTGAGACTCCGGAGGACGCCATGGGATGGCTCGACGCGCAGGGATGTCCCCAGGAGCGTGACGTTAGGACGGGAAGAGGAGATGGAGAAGATAAGTAGTGCACGAGGAGGGTGCTACAAGATGGCGCGTAACAGATCTCTGGGACTTGATTATAGTCATTTGCGCGGCCTTAGGCAGAGAAGGTCAGACTGTTGCACAAGATATCATGAGCATTGTGACTATTGCTGTATTTAGGGGAGCCTTGCAGAGCGGCTCTCTTTACCCCACTTAGTAACTTTAGTTAAGTGGCCACTAGGGCGACTTCACCCTACTGAGCTCTGGGCATTGTTTGGTGCTTGCAGGGATAGATGTGGGGGTTCCCAAGTTCCGAGGATGGAGCTGGGCAGCAGTTGGGGTGTGTGGTGTTGGGGAAGGGATGGGTAGAGGGTGGGGAGGGAAGTGGGGAGTTTGGGGTGTGTATAGTTATGGGGAGTTCGAGTTTGTTCAAGAGGCTACAAGGAAACGCCAGAGGGCTGTATCTGTATTGCGTGGGCAGGTGGGATTTGCTGCATGGAAGGGGGGAGGATACTTCTGAGCTATGGGGGATCTTAAGATCGTAACGTGGAATGTCAGGGGACTCAATAGTTACCTAAAGAGGAACAAGGTCATGATGTATTTGAAAAGACAGAAGATTGATATTGCACTGTTGCAAGAGACGCATCTGACTCGGCAAAAGTTGGAACTGGTGGGGAAGAAGTGGAGAGGTACTGTAGTGGGCTCTCCGTATTCTGCCTATGTTAGGGGAGTGTTGGTCTGGGTGGCACCGCACGTTCCGCTCCAACTTACACAAGAGGTGGTGGATACGGAGGGGAGGATGGTCATATTGAAGGCACTGGTGGAGAATAGGGAGGTGTGCATCGTAAATACGTATGGCGCCAATCAAAATACGGTGGCATATTTTAGGACTCTGTGTACCAACCTGGGTGCGTGTGTGGGTGGGGCGGTTATTTGGGGAGGGAATTTTAATTGCATGCTAAACCCCAGGGTAGACAGATCTGATAAGATTGATAGGCCCACGCCAGCGGCCAGGGCATTGCAGACACTGCTCGACGACTTCGGGCTGGCAGATGTTTGGAGGCTGAAACATCCTAATGAAGAACAGTACTCGCATTACTCAGCCCCTCAACAACTGCATACGAGACTTGATTTTTTTTTTGCCACGCCAGATGTGGTGATGCAGACCACCCAAGTAGACTACAAAGACGACCCTTCCTGTTGGACCACTCGCCTCTGGTCCTGGGTTGGCAGTACTGCCGCCCCAGAGCGTGGATACCGACATGGCGCCTCCGGGCTGAGGCGCTCAAGGATCCGGTCTTTAGAGAGGATATCAGGGATGAGATCACACATTATTTCGAGGAGAACGCTGGCAGTGTGGATTTGGTTGGCACGCTCTGGGAAGCCTTTAAGGTGGTATTGCGGGGTGCTGCCATTGCTAAATCAAAGGGCCTGCAGGGTGGGGTCCTAATGGAGTTAGGGGAAGCTGAGGATGAACTGGAACGGAAACTCAATACGGGAGGGGGGGGATGCGGAGCTAGTACTTAAACTACAGCAGCGGAGTGCGGAACTTTGGGAAAGGCTCTGCAACCTTAACTATAAGAAGTATGTTGAGAGAAAGCATGCAGGTGGGGATAAAACGGGCCGTCTCTTGGCGTGGTTATACAAGAGCGAAACCCCTAGGCCCCCGATTAGGACGATAACCAGAGAGGATGGAGAGGTAGCGGACACCCAAGAAGGAGTCAATGAGGCATTCTTAGATTATTACAGGGCACTATATGAGGACAAAGGGGGGGGGGGGGCAACCGAGAGGAGATAAGAGAAACTTTAAGAGATATGGGATTACCTAAGATTAGTGCGGAAGAAAGGGAGGAGCTGGATTCACCGATTACTTTAGAGTAATTGGAGGAGGTGGTGAAGCAGCTGCCCACCAGTAAGACCCCGGGTGCGGACGGACTCCCTAGCAAATTTTATAAAGCATATAGAGAGGAGGTACTCCCCCGCCCCCCATGCTAGAAATGCTCAATGAATCGTTTGAGGTAGGCCGGCTGCCGGAATCGCTTAGAGAAGCAATAATAATACCGCTCCCTAAGCCCAATAAACCAGGGCATAGCTGCCGCTCCTATAGGCCCTTGTCAATGCAGACTCAGGATGGCAAGATATTGACGGCGGTCCTGGCCAATAGGTTGCGTAGAGTTATTAGTAAATTGATACATCCGGACCAGACAGGTTATGTCCCCAACAGAAATATAACCCAGAACCATAGGCGACTCCACCGGGTGATTGAAGGGGGGAACAAGAGCGAGGGTGAAATGGCGGTTGTGTCCCTAGATGCAGTCAAAGCTTTCGAGTGAGGTGGCCGTGGTTGCTGGAGGCCCTGAGGGAATACGGGATGGGGCCGGGCTATGTTAGGTGGGCGAAGTTGCTGTACAGTGAGCCGCTGGCTAGTATCGTACAGGAGCGGTGATATCCGAGAGATGGCAACTTAGCAGGGGCACCAGACAAGGGTGCCCCTGGTCCCCGATGTTATATATCCTGGCCCTGGAGCCCCTGGCAGTGTACCTTCGACAACAATATGACACGATAGGCATTGAGGTAGGGGGAGAGAAACACCTGATATCCCTGTATGCTGACGATTTGCTATTATATCTTAAATATCCGGAGGAAAATCTTCAATATATTCTGGAGGTAATGGAAAGGTATGCAGAACCGTCTGGCATAGCGGTGAACCCCCAAAAATCGAGCATGTTCCCATTGGGTAGATACAAAGGAACCCCTCCGTAGCGGTTGCCAGTGTTGTCGATACCATGGGCGGTTGGCTCCTTCCGCTACCTCGGAATAGATGTGTATTCACACGGTAGAGGAGGAACATTTGCATAACACCGAGGTGGCTATGGGAAAAATCTGTATGAGTATGAAGTTTTGGGAGAAGTTGCCGTTGGCGATGATGGGACGGGGGGCGATGCTCAAAATGGTGGTCCTACCTAGGCTCTTACATTTTTTCAGCAATATTCCGTACATGATACCTAAGAGGTTTTTTGCCAAGTTGAATAGTATGTACGGAGACTTCCTATGGCATGGCACTCGGAATAGAGTGGCGCTATGGAAGTTGCAGAATTTCTATGAAAAAGGGGGTATTAAGCTGCCTAATTTTGAGGCCTATTATGTGGCTGGCCAGTTGCAATATGTGGTCAAATGGCTCTTGGATGAGGTAACTCCCGAATTCAGGCTGTTTGGACAGGACTGCACTCCGTTTTACCTGAAGGAAATTATTTGGTTGCCTAGGTCAGAAATGAAGGAGCTCCCGGGTATGATGTTGCTTGGGTGGAAGATGTGGCGTAGCGTATGTCGAATGATGGAGGACCCGTACCCGTGTTCCCCGCAGGTGCCGCTGGTGGCCTTGGCAGGGGAAGACAAACAACTAAGGATGATAATCAGGACCTATGGGAGTTGGTCGGGCTGGTAACATTGGGGGATGTCTGGCAAGAGGGGGCCATTAAGGATTTTGAAGGATTAGGGGAAGAGGCGGGCTTTCATAGGGGCCAGTATGTCACGTATCTAAGGCTGGTGCAGAATATTCGTAAAATCTGGCCTGAGTCTGTATTGGCGGAGGAGCCAGACGCCACTATGGGGACAATATATGACATATCAGAAGGAGGGCATGAGATCTCTAGATTGTATGAGATGGTGATGACCCGGGTTGGGAAGGAATGGACGCATTTGAGGCTGGATTGGGAAATAGAGGTGGGAGCACAGATGGAAGATGGGATGTGGGAGCGTGCTATGGGATGCCACAAGAAGGTGTCCAGAAATGCCAGATTACAACAAATACAGTTGTACATAACGCACAGAGCTTACATGACCCCAATGAGAATATCGAAGTTTGTAAATGCGGGACGACAAGCGTGCCCAAAATGCGATAAGGAAGATGCTGATATGACACACATGTTTTGGTCTTGCCCAGTGATTGAGAGTTTCTGGGGAGAAGTGGCGCAAAAACTAGCGGACAAAGGGGTCACGCTCACTATAGATACGGCCTGGGCCTGCCTGTTGGGAGGGTTTCCCATACCACGGAAACTTAAACATGCTGGGAAATTGAAGGACTTGGCATATGTGCTCGCAAAACGAAGTATTGCCATGGGCTGGAAGCAGTGCCATAAGCCACGGGTGGAGGTATAGTGGCGGGATTTGCAAAAATGGGCGGAGTCTGAAACGGTGGTATGGCAGGAGGCATGTAGCAAGTGTGGGGAGGAAGAAGTGAGTACCCTGCTAGCATAGAGTGTATTAATAGCAGGACTGTTTGGAACAATAACAGATTCTGCAGTCTCAGAAGAAGGTCATACCCTGCCACACGCAGCAGATACGGAATGAGAAGGACAAACAAGCTCTTGAGGGGGGAGTGTTTGGGGGAGCAGTGGTCTTGACTAATTGATGTTCATGTGTTTTGTTGCAAATAACGCTGCCAGTTTGGTTTGTATTGTTTGTTTTAAAAATAATAAAAACCGTTTATAAAAAATAAAAAAAAATGTTGTGTATAAACCGCAGAGTAATTCTGAAACTTAAACTTGACGTGGAGCAAGGTTTAGTCAATTGAGCAATTGGAACAGCAGTTGTTGGCTTCCAGACGTAGCCACATGACAACATTCAGTTTGTCAACATCCACTTTGACAAACTTTCAGAAGTTAAAATGATAGGACGCTCAACAGCACGATTCCTACTTTTCAAAGACATACATGTACGCAGAGTACAGGTCTCTCTGACTCTTGCATATGCAGTCACTATTCACAAACCGCAAGGTCTAACCCTAGATCAGGCACTGATTGACATTGGCAGCACAGTCTTTAAAGACGGTATGAGTTATATAGCACTTTCACGTCTATGTACACATGAAGGACTATTTCTAGTCAATGTTGATGCAAACAAAGTCAAGGCTGACATTCCTTGCATCCAAGAGTACAACAGACTACACACCCCATATAGATATGTACCCTGTTCCTCAAAAGGTAAAGTTTTAAAAAGAAAATTAATTCAAACAGAACTTATAAAAGATCTCCCAAGAGTACCACCAAAGAACAAAAAACAAATGCTACTCAATCAAGCAGTACAACCACAAAAATATCTAAACAAGTGCCGGTCCAGCAAATGACAGACAGAACTCTCTGGTCCATTTAAATTTTCCAACACAACCGGTGTAAATATCTATGCAAATGTAGCAATCAATCTTCTGTCCCAATTACCACCAATCGTTCAAAACATTTACTTGAACGGCTCAGACCAGTTGTGTTTGCAAATGCTCGTCCTTCATAGAAATGCCACAAATAACCAGTCTCTCTCTGTCTCTGACCAGTCATTTCTGATCACTCTACAAACGCCAGGCGCATACAGACTCAACTTTCTAAGTCTGTCCAGCCCCTTTAGGGCATAATACCAGCGCATGGCACCTAAAGACTTTATTCTCTAAGCCTCACTGGCCCTTATTGCTTGGATTTAAGAAAAGCAAACCCAATATGTGGTACTTCATAAAATAAGGACTATGAGGTTGAGATCCAAATTAAGCAATACTTTGTTGATCTTCAGCTCTTTTTATGTATTAGCACATCAAACAGATATGCTTGTCTGTTTGCTTTTGTAATTGACTGCATTTGCACTTTTCACTGTTTTGCACATTGTCACTATAAACTTGTTTGATGATTATATTTGAAAATCATGCTGTTTTTAACATTTTTCTGAGAAAAAGAAATGTATACACAGCTACACGAATAGCCTAAATAATAAAAAAGGCATATGTAGATAAATCTCAGAAGGTGGTTGGTTCTTCCCCTAACAACAAGCATTGATTACCATTGTCTAGGTTATTCAGGAAGGTGTGAATCATGACTGCAAGAACTTATTGCAGCCTTTAAATTTGCGAGGACAGGATTACCCCTGGTTTACAAAACAAATAATCCTGACAACACTTACAGTGCCTCGGGAATAAGTCAAGAATTGGACTACTCTGCAGGAATGGTAAAATTCACAAACACAGGAAGATCCACAGGAATCTCTAATGTACTTACTGCAAGTACTGGAAACCAAAAACATAGCTATAAATTAAATCTTCCAGGTTTCATACAGGTGGAAACATACATGCAGTCTCTGCAACCATGTTTCACAAGAGCACATACCTACTGAACGATTTGTGTATGTATCTATACCAAATTGTGAATCCATTTCACAAGCTGGTGCAAAATGCAAATCATGCCATATCATTAACTTTTTGCAATTCAGACTATCGTTCCACCCTGCACATAAACGCACATAGCCAATATCTGACACTAATGCTTTTAAGGTGCAATGCAGATGGTACCAAAAACAACTGCAAGCTTACTAGCTTCATACACAGGCAAGTCTCTCTTGGCAAGAAAACCTTCATAACTGTAGGCATAATCTACCACACTGGTGCCACAACCACTGCAGGTTACTATACTGTATACATTAAAAAAGATGTGGTTAGTTTGAATGCAACAACACTTCCAGTACAGTAAAACAGGTACTGTGTACCAGCAAATCTAACAAATGCCTACTTAATATTCCTCAAACCTAAATGTAGCCACTTACCTGTGAAACTATTAACAGTTAGTGCACTTTAAACATTCCCTCAAACAAGCATACTGTGGCCCTCATTACGACCCCGGCATTAACCAATGGCGCTATTAGCGCCATTGTTAACGCCGGTAACTTACCGATTTCGCCATGGTGAAATGGGGAATTACTACCCCATTCCAAGGTTGGCGGGGTGGTAATTCCCCATTTACTATTGGCCCTTCCCCATTCCCATTTTTGCCCCATAGGACTCAATGGGAATGGGGAAGGCAGTATTTACGGTACCGCAAATTGCGGTACCGTAATTACCTCAAAAGTCCCTTTGCGGGTTCCTTCCTTAATGGCTGGTAAAACCAGCCGCTACGGTCGGGACCCGCAAAGGGACCTCGTAATTAGGCGTTAAGGGTTTAACGGCGCCGACACCTTTTACGGCGCTGTTAACCCTTAACGCCAGGGTCGTAATGAGGCCCCGTGAAAGTTAAACTCACATAAATGTAGTACCGTCTTTTTAATGCTGTATAGATTCTTTTCCCCCCCAATGACCCAATGATTATGCAAACAGGAACTATGCAGAACACACAGTAATGTTGTTGCAAACATAGTACTTAGAATGAACAAGTTACTTTCTTACCTGGTAACGTTCTTTCGATGGGATGGTCCGACAACGTATTCCATATCTATGACATGTAATCACCACAGCTGTGCTGCTTCGGAAACTTTTTTCGGCGTCTGCGTCCTGCGTCGATGACATTGATGCGCCGTCGTCGAGGACCTCCTCCGACGTCATCCGATGTGATAAGTAGGACGCACGGCGCCCGTAGCCTCAGTTGTAGTTTTTTCCCCCAGAACGTGCGACATTAGTCAACTGCCAGTCAGACACAAAGCCCTGCGGAACGTAAGCTGCAATTGCAAAAGAAATTCTGCAGCGGGGAAGGCAGGGCGGGAGCGATATGGAATACGTCAGACCATCCCATCGAAAGAACGTTACCAGGTAAGAAAGTAACTTGTTCTTCGAGGGGATTGGGTCCTCCGACGTATTCCATATCTATGACAGACTCCCAAAGCAGTACCAGAGCAAGGAGGAGGGAAAGAATTTAGAATCAAAATTTAGAATAGCCAATCAAATAGCAGAGCAAAGGACAGCCTTGCCAAAGGCCAGATCCTGTCCTCGGATGGAATCGAGGGAATAGTGACGTACAAATGTATGTACTGAAGCCCAGGTGGCTGCATCACAGATGTTGCGAATAGGAACACCCCTCTGCAGGGCAGTAGATTCAGCCATACCCCTGGTAGAATGGGCCCGCAAGCCAGCCGGTGGGTCCTTACCCGCCAAGCGGTAACACTCCGAGATGGCCAAAATAATCCAGCGAGACAAAGTCTGTTTCGACACAGCTTGCCCAAAACGCTTTCCAGCGTAACCAATAAAGAGTTGATCGTCCACTCTGACCCGGTACATGCGTGAAACATAAAAGCTTAAAGCTCTCCTAGTATCAAGCCTATGGAGCCTCTCCTCTTCCTTACCAGGATGCGGAGGAGGATAGAATGCCGGAAGAACAACCTTCTGGGCCAAATGAAATTCTGTCTCTACCTTCGGAAGAAAAGGACGAACTCTAAGGACAACCCTGTCCTTGTGAAATACAGTGAAAGGTGGCTTAACTGAAAGTGCCTGTAACTCACTCTGCGAGCGGAAGTAACCGCAACTAAAAACACAGTTTTCAGAGTTAACAGCCTCAAAGGGCAAGAATGTAAAGGCTCAAACGGAGCACCCATAAGAAACGTAAGAACAAGGTTTAAATCCCAACCGGGCACCAGGAAAGGTGACGGAGGGAACACATTAGTAAGCCCTTTCAGAAACTGTGAAATTAAAGGGATTTTAAAGTGAGAACACTCTTCAGACAAGCGCTTAAAGATGGACAGCGCCGCCAGGTAACCTTTAATGGTACCCACTTGCAAGCCCCTGTGGGCCAAAGAAAGCAAAAAGGACAGAACCATGGGGATGTCACATGCAAAAGGATCCACATTCTGAACTCTGCACCAGTCGCAGAACTTACGCCAACGGCACAGAGACTTTGTTGCTGGCCTTCGGGCCGAAAGCAACACCTCCATCACGTCTTCAGGGAGGTCCCAATCCTTATACCTCAACCTTTCAGAAGCCAAGCGTGAAGGTTGAGGGATCTGACCTCTGGATGGAGAACCTGACCCCCCTCCCGTGAGAGCAGATCGTCTCGGTAGGGAAGACGACGTGGAGGGCAGATGGACAAGTCGAGAAGGTCCGGGTACCACGTCCTCCGAGCCCACGCGGGAGCAATGAGGATCATCCGGGAACCGAACTTCCGTAACCTCCGCAGCACTTGCGGGATGACGGGGACTGGAGGAAACGCGTACAGTAGCGGGAATGACCACTCCACCACAAACGCGTCTCCTAAGGCTCCTTTTGGAGGAAATTCCCGCGAGCAAAACCTTTCGCACTTCCGGTTGACACTGGACGCGAAGAGATCCACTTGAGGGGTCCCCCAAAGGGCGAAGATCTCCAGGAGAATCTCCTGAGCCAACTCCCACTCGTGAGAGATTGTGCTCTGCCTGCTCAGAGCGTCCGCCGTCACGTTTTCGTCTCCGGCCAGATGAACTGCCGAGATCGAAACTTCCTGCTGGATGGCCCAGAACTCGAGCTGCATCGCCTCCCTGCACAGAGGAAGTGACCCTGCCCCCCCTTTTTGTTGAGGTAGTGCATGGCCACTGTGTTGTCCGTCAGGATCAGGACACTCTTTCCTCGCACAGTCGGCAGAAAAGCCTTCAGGGCTAGCCTGACGGCCCTCAGCTCCAACAGATTGATATGGAGTCTGGACTCCGATGGAGACCAACGTCTGCTGACTGTCAGCCCGTTGGCATGAGCTCCCCATCCCGTGAGGGATGCATCCGTCACGATCGTCACCTCCGGCCAGGGAAGCCAAAATGGAGCCCCCTTCATCAAGTTGCCTTCGACGGCCCACCACAGAAGGTCCCGGGCGACCGAGGGCGGCACCTGAACCGGGTCCGACATCCTGCCAGAGGACTGCGACCATTGCGTCTTGAGTGCCCACTGCAAAGATCTCATCCGCAGGCGAGCCTCTGGCACCAGAAGAATGCAGGATGCCATGAGGCCGAGCAACCTCAAGAACTCGAACGCTGGGAGCGTCTGGGCATGCTGAAACTTGTGCACCATCTGCTGAATGTGAAGAGCCCTCACCTGGGGAGGAAAACACTGCCCCAGGGAAGTGTCAAGCACTGCTCCGATGTACTGGAGCCGCTGTGTTGGCGTCAAATGGGACTTCTTTAAATTGAGGGAGAAGCCCAGCCTGTGAAGGGAGTGGCAGGTGACGGACAGATGATCCAGGACTTGCTCGGGAGAGCTCCCCCTG
Organism: Ambystoma mexicanum; assembly: GCF_040938575.1. Lineage (NCBI taxonomy): Eukaryota > Metazoa > Chordata > Amphibia > Caudata > Ambystomatidae > Ambystoma > Ambystoma mexicanum. The sequence continues at coordinate 693,415,180 of NC_090931.1, forward strand.
ATCAACCAATCGTCCAGGTAGGGGTAGACGTGAATCCCCCCTTGCCTGAGATGCGCTGTCACCACCACCATGAGCTTGGTGAAAACCCTCGGGGCGGAGGTCAATCCGAACGGCAGGACCCGAAACAAAGTGCGAGTCGCCAACCGCGAACCTCAGGTACTTCTTGTGCTTGGGATGGATCGGCACATGGAAGTAAGCATCCTTGAGGTCAGTGACACCAACCAGTCCTGAAGCAGAAGGGCCTGGAGGACTTGAGAGAGAGTAACCATCTTGAACCTGTCCTTCCTGAGGAGTTTGTTCAAACCGCGCAAGTCCATGATGGGTCTCAATCCCCCCGTCTTTCTTCGAAATCAAAAAATAAGGGGAATACCATCCCTTGTTCCTCTCCGCTACAGGCACCAGTTCTATGGCGCCTTTCTCCAGCAGGGCTTGAATTTCCTGCGCAAGGAGCGGATTCGGACTCTGCAAAGAGAGGTTCCCCGGTGGATTGTCGCGAGGCCTGTGCCGAAAAGGAAGACAGTAGCCGTGGGTTATGATCTCCAGAACCCACACATCTGAAGTAATGGCTTGCCACTCTACAAGATGCTGCGCCAGCCTTCCCCCCAACCGGCGAACCATGGGACATGGCCTCATGACTGAGTGGGAGCGGCTGCGGCGTTACCTGAGGGCAAAGAGGCAACTTCCCGAGCGGCCTTGGTACCACGGGTACCCTGTCGTCCACCTCTGTTACCCCTGCGTTGGCCTCTTTGACTGCCAGCTCCTCTCGCTTTACTGAAGGACGAGTAATAGCGAAAGGAACCACCCCTCCACTGCTGTCCCCTAGGACGAAAAGGCGGAGGTTGGCGAACTGCAGCGCCCAACGACTTCGCTGCAGCTTTTGAGGTCTGCAACCTCTCAAGGCTCTCGTCAGCCTTGCTGCCAAAAAGGTGTTCACCGTCAAAGGGCATGTTGAGGAGCTGGGACTGCACATCAGGAGCAAACCCCGACTTCCGCAACCACGCAAACCTGCGTATCACGGTGCTCGCCGCCATGGACCTACTGATGCATTCAGCTAAGTCCAAACCCGACTGAACGGACTCGCACATGGCGTCCTTACCATCCTGGACCATAGCAAGGAAACCATCCCGTTCGTCCCGTTCGGGAATATGTTCAGCCGCTAACGCAACACAGTTCCACAGAGTGTGTGTGAAATGAGACAAGGCACAAATGGAGTTGGCCGCCTGAAGCGCCATACCACCAGAAGAAAACACTTTCTTCACCCAGCCATCAAAACGTTTGTCGTTCCTATCAGGAGGGATGGTAGGGTACGACGCCTGCTTTGCCGGGGCCGTGGCCGCTTGCACCACCAAACTCTCCGGAGTGGGGTGCCTGGTCAAGTAGCAGGGGTCGCTACTGGCTGGATGGTATTTTCGCGACAAGGTTCTGCCCACTGCCCGGAGACTCCCCGGAGCAGTCCAAGCCGCCTCCACCCTTCTCTGTAAAGCCATATGGAACGGCAGTACCGGGTCAGTTGGAGGACCAACATCAAGGATGTCCGTTAGATCATCCTGCACAAACTCCCCTGGGGGAGCCGACCATCCCAAGTACTCAGAAACCCTAGCCATAAGGCGCCGGTACGAGGAATCGGCATTGAGAGCCAGGTTCAGGCCTACAAAACTCCACCTCCGGAGAGGTGTCCAGTCCACTGGCATCATGCAGTGACTGCCTCAAATCGTCAAACTGACTATGGCCCGAGACAATTTCATCTGGAACCTGACTAGGAACCAGGCCATCAGAATCCTCATCCGCCTCTGAAATATATTCCAGGTGGCGAAAAGAAGGCACCCGAGAGTGCTTGCTCTTAACCAGAGCCTTCCTAGGCTGTTCCCCCGTGCCACGGGGTACCTCCGACACGAAAGGCGTTGAGCGAATCGGCGCCGGCGTCGAGAAAACAGGCATCGGCGCCGAGAGAATCGGCGTCGAGGAAATCGGCGTCGACGTCAGATGCAGCGCCGCCAGCATCGGCGGCGTCGACACAGCCCTCGAAGCCGGAGCCCCGAGCGTGTCCTTCGACGACCTGAGCGTCGACGGCTTCGAAGACTTCCTCGGAGCCTCGAGAAAGCCTGTCGACGCCCTCAACACCTCAGACGTCGATGTCTTCCTCGAAGACCTCATAGGTGCACACGGTCTCGAACGCGTCGAGGACCGGGACCTGGAACGGGTACGTCAAGAACGAGTCTCCTTGTCCGAACGGGACCTCTCCCATGACTTGTGCCGACCACTCTTGCGAGTGGTGTCTCTCGACCTCTCACGACCGACCCCACTCGGGGGCGCGGACGGCTTAGTACCCTGCGACTCAAGAATCGCCAGCATTTTCTTCCCGAAGGAAGCCCATTCCTCCGGCGTCGCACGGCTGGTGGGGTAAGCGACGTGCCGGGCAGAGTCCTCCGAAGAGGACCTGGAAGACGACCGGTGTCGGCGCTTCCGAGAATGCCTCGAAGAGGCTGAGGAGTGGCGAGACCGACTCCTAGAAGGAGACCCACGAGACTTCCGACGATGACGCAGAGAGTCACCCCTCGAATCATCCGTCGAAAGCCCCGCAGACCTAGACTTCCGGGGCTTGGACACCCGACCTACCGACAACTTCTTCTTACGTTCGCGTAAGGCTTTGGACGTGAGCGACTGGCAGTCGATACAGTCATTCGTGTCGTGGGCCTCCCCGAGGCACCAGAGGCAGGTGTCGTGTGAATCCGTCACCGACATCTTGGACCCACACTCCCCGCACTTCTTGAAGCCCGGACGCGGGGTCGAAGACAAAGTAGAAGACATCTTCACACGAAAGATTTTCACAAAACAAACAGGTTCGAAGAACCGAGAAGAACAGAATCCAAAGAGTCGAGGCGTTAACCGAGATTCACGAAGCAACACGTTTGCGGAAAAAACAGTCCAACAGTACTTTTCCAAAGCAAAACTGTTAGAATACACCAATAGGTATCTAACTACTAGATATCCAATTACTTCAAAAATACCCTTCATTACACTTCATTGCAAATACACTATTACGATTCTTCCTACTGCAACACTGCTTGTAACAACAAAGCGCTGTCACGAGTTTTGACACTCTCCTCCCTGACGGCTACAAGATCCTTTCGGCTCCCATATCCAACTGGCCATGAGGGGTGGGGTGGGGGGCCGTTGTAGCCCCGATCTACCCTGAGTGGATTCCATCCTCTTTCATCCCTACTCAGACTTACTCTTCTTTTGAATGCCTTGTCTGCAGGCTCTCTCTCTCTCTCTCTCTCTCTCTCTCTCTCTCTCTATCCCTCTCTCTCTCTCTCTCTCTCCTAGCCACACTCACTGTTGCTACTCTCTACCGGTCCCCTAGTCAAATTACCTCTTTTCTTTCAGAGTGGGCAGACCTCTCCTCCTTCCTCTTGGCCTGAACCACTCAACTCCTCCTCATTGGTGACCACAATATCCATCTGGATTCTCCCTGCTCTTCATCTGTGCTCTTTTGCGACCTCTGCGATTGACTCTCCCTCTCCATCCTCCCCTCCGACCCCACTCACTCTGCCGGTCACACACTTGATGTCTTGATCTCCTCTGGCCTCCCCCTCTCTATCCCTCTGACTACTCCTCTCTCCTGGAGTGACCACTGCCTCCTCTCCTCTCACTCTTCCCCTCAAGCCAAGCCTACCCCAACAATGCCACCTACCTTCTCGGACATGCGGCCTATGAAGCGCATGTCAGTTGAGGCTTTCGTTGCCACCTTCTCTCCCCCCCTCCTCCTCTGGCGGACTCACACCCAGACACAGCCCTGTCCCTTCTCTACTCTTCTATTTCTGATACTCTTGCCCCTATCATGAGGATCCGTTTGAAGTCCAAAGCCAAGTGCAATTCCTGGTATGACTCTGACCTAGCTACACTTAAACTCAAGTGTAGGGAGGCTGAGAGGAAATGGAGGGCTTCTTGTTCATCCTCTGACAAACTGGCCTGCCGCCTGCTCCAAAAGCAATACAGACTCTGTCCGCACAAAGAAGAGTCCACATTCAAGCCCGTGTCTCTGCGGCATCTAACAACTCAGCCGAACTCTTTAAAATCTGCAGGGAGTTGGCCAACTCTGCTGCAGTCTCCACCCCCACCCCTCATCTTCCAGGCTCTTTGCAACGCCCCTGCCTCTCACTTTATCTCTAAAACACAGGACATCTTGTCCACCCCTCTCCTCTTCTGTCCTGCCTCTCCCCTTTCTGTCTCTGCTTGCTGTCCCTCCTCCAGCTACTCCCCACCCTCTTTCTCCTCCTTTCCTCTTTTCTCCCCTGATGAGGTCACTAGACAAGTCCGATCTATGAAAGCCTCATCAAGACAAGTCCATCCCTGCTCCTCTAAAACCATTAAGGACCACATTGATACCCTTGCTCCGGCCCTTGCCGATTTCTGCATTCTCTCCTTTGCCTCTGGATCTTTCCCCTCCCGCTTGAAGCACTCCATTGTGCATCCTCTGCTCAAGAAACCCACAGCCGATCCTTCTCGTCTGGCTAACTATCGCCCAATTTCCATTGCTCCCTTTTTGGGTAAACTGCTGGAAAAGCTGGCCATCTCTCAGCGAAACCTTCATTCCAATTCTGTTGGCTCGCTCCACGACCACCAATCTGGCTTCAGAGCTGCCAGAAGCACGGAAACTGCTCTCCTGAACATCCGTGAATATCTGCTCTCCAACCTTGACTCTAACATTCCCTCTGTCCTCATTCTACTTGATCTCTGCTCTGCCTTCAACACGGTCAACCACACCACCCTGCTCAACTATCTCCGTGACAACCTGGGTATCACTGATCAGGCTCTGGCCTGGCTGACCTCTTTCCTCTCTGATCGACCCTCCCAGGTACAACTTGGGTCCTTCCTTTCATCGATCTCCCTCTCCACCTGTTGTGTTCCCCAGGGGTCTAACTTCTCGCCCTGGCTTTTCAACCAATACCTGAAAGCTCCATTTTCTGCTCAAACTTCCAGTACTATGCTGATGACACTCAACTCATTTTCAGGCTGCCCTCGGCCACCTCCTCTCCCTCCCTCCCTCATTTCCGATTGCCTAATTGCCGTTCAAAATTAGTGGACTACCAACGATCTTTGTCTAAATGCCAACAAGACTGAGATCCTCCTCATCGGTACACCGTCACCATCCTTTCCCCTCACTCTCTGGCCAGACTCCCTTGGCCCTCCTCCTACCCCCACCTGCGAAGCCAAGAACCTCGGGGTCATCTTTGACTCCACACTTTCCTTCTCTACACACATTTCTGACGTCTCTAATAAGTCAAACTTCTTACTTCACCCCCTCAGAGGTACTCTGCCTTTCCTCTCCTTCCCCCAGAAGCTCACTGTCTCTCAAGCTCTGGCTCTCTCCAGGTTGGACTACTGTAACAGCCTCTTTCTAAATCTACCTGCTTCCACTCTCTGCCCTCTACAACTAATACAGAACAGGACTGCAAGACTTGTCCTTGGTCTCAAGCCCTGGTACCGTATCTCTCCAGCTCTGAAATCCCTTAATTGGCTCCCAGTGGATGCAAGGATTACATTTAAAACCCTCTGCATTGTCCACAAGGCTTTCTGGGGCCTGGGTCCAAAATATCTTCAACTATCCCTCCGCAAATACCTCCCCTCTCGAGCACTTCACTCCTCTACCTCTAACTCCCTCAGGGTCAGTCGTTATTCAAAAAAACGAGCTGGGGGCAGATCTTTGTGTTCTTCTAGGGCCTCCCTTTGGAACAGCCTACCAGCCACCTTGAAACTGGAGGAGAACCATCTCTGGTTCCAGAAGCACCTCAAGACCTTCCTCTTCGCTTCCGCCTCTGCCCCTCTTCTCCCCTGCTGACCTGTTTTCTCTCTTGGCACTGTGCACCTGGACACCCTCTGTCCTTCGGGCCCAGGTACCTGCTTCACCCTGCCTCCCTCCTGCACTGGGCTCTGTATCTGTACCAATACAGTCCCACACTCTTCTGCACTTAACTGATAAACCCTATCTGACTAGCCTTGCACTGGCCACTTGCTGGCTGCACTAGCACCTTTTCATTGTCTGCATTTATTTATTTAACTTATTCTTTTCTCTCCTGTTCTGCACCTTCCAATTCTCCCCCTTCCACGCACTTTCCCTCTTTTTCCATTCTCCATGTGCTTGTGCGTTCTGAATGTCACTGGGCCTAATCGTTTTTATTTTTTGTTCTCCCTGGTTTCCCTCCCTTTGCTTGGTCGCGCTCTGAAACACTTGTGTACGAGCACAATATAAATAAATTATCATATCATAAATACACTTATTTCTGCACTTTAAACATTCCCTTAAGTACTGCACACTTCAAACCAACATACTGTGAAACTTAACTTACATAAATGTAGTAGTTTTTTAAAAAATATCCTGTATGAATTTTTCTTTCCAATGACCCAATGATTATTTAAACAGAAACATCAACTGTGCAGAACACACAGTAATGTTGTTTCAAAAATAGTATTTAGAATGTATTATCAGGGTCCAAAAAGAACATGTGAGATTAGAAGCAATGATACACTATCCTGCCTAACATATTATACTGTGTTTTTTTCACAGAGAAAGAAGCAAATATTTCTCCTTCATAACCATGTACAACAAACTCAACCTGTACCCCAAATGGTACAGCAATCATAAGTACTATTTTCACAATTGTATCATGTTACAAATACTGTATATTGCCCATACACGATCTATAATTACTATACACATTATTATAATGGTTGTGGCCAGTGGCCAGATTCTTGGATGCATAGCTTTGTTATGCCTTTTATGGTTGTGGCCAGTGGGCAGATTCTTGGGCGCATGGCCGCCACAGCATAATACACACATGCACCCAAGAATCTGGCCACTGGACACAACCACCACACCACAACACGGCCTGAACCTCCCAATTCAAATGACGTCTACAAACATAGAACTGGACCGCCAATCCTATTTTTCACCTATAAGAACACACCCATATCATCTATATTCCACTCTCCTACCCTGACCAAGCCCTCTTTCAGTCACCAAAAACCCCAAGTGTGCGTCTCAAGCTGTCCTTTGACGTACTACCAAAATTCTAAAAAACACTTTCGGTACCAAGCCGCCACTCCCACCTCAACTTTGGTGAAAATCCGTCCAGCAGTTTGGGCTGTCGACGTGAGCTAAATTTTATTTCCATTGCGTCTATGGGCAAAACAGAAATTTTGGGCCCCCCTCTATAACTTTGCCCCGCCCCTCTCGACTAAACTCACCAAACTTCACAGAATCAATCTAACTGGGAAACTAACTTTTTTGCTAAGTTTGGTAAGGATACGTCTGTGGGGTGAAGGGGTGCAAAGTTATAAGCTGCCCGAAAAGTGCTCTTCCTATGGGTTGAGCAACTTAACCCTAACTAAAGGCCCACTACCGCAGGCCCTGTAATATTATATATAACATGCATTACTCACCGTAACAGCATTTCTGATGATTGCATCTGCTTAGATTCACATGCTGTGCATATAGACCGACATCTAGTGGTAATCGCAGAGTATTGCATGTTTCTTACGAAGATCGAAGGGGGACATCGACCTGGGCGTGACTAACACTATCCCCAACGTGACATGCAGTGTACCCAAAATCCCTCACGTGTCGCAGTCCCACTGGTTTTGTTTTTTCTGCCATGTGGGAGCCTTATAGTCGGCGTGAGCAAGTACAGAAGAAAGAAGGTGTAAGAGGTCTATTTTCCTTCCACTCCACGAGTGGAGGAAAGGTGGGCGCATGTGAATCCAAGCAGATACAATCATCAGAAATGCTGTGCATAGACTAGCGAGCAGTACCGGGAGATGGTGGTGGGATGTGTGAAGGAACAGTAGCAAAGAGATGTCGTAGCACTACTTGTCCCACCTGAGAATCAGACCTAGAGTGTGTATCTAGGCAGTCGTGTTGTGTAAGGGTGTGTACATAACTCTAGGTTGCTGCTTTGCAAATGGACTCAAGAGGAACATTTGCAATGACTGCTGTGGTAGCCCCTGTGCTCAAAGTAGTGTACGCTCTAGGCGTGAAGGGTAGATCTCTCTTGGCAAGAGTGTAACAGTGTGATGTAGTTTACAATCCACTTTGAGATAGCTGCTTTAGAGACATGTTCCCCTTTTCTGCCAGCTGCCACTGAAATGAAAAACTGGTTTGTTTTCCTTAGTGGCTTGTTTTTTCCAGATAGTAGATAACCGCTCACCTCACATCCAGTGTGTGGAGGCTTCCTTCCGCCACGTTAGTGGGATTCTGGAAAAAGGTGGGTAGTTCGATGGATTGGTTTACATGGAACTTTGAGATAAATGTAGGCGCAAAGCCTGGCTATGTGCGAAAAACCACCTCATCTCTTTGTGAATCATGACGAATGGATCATGACTGAAAGGGCCTGCAATTCATTAACTCTCCTTATAGCCACCAGGAAGGCGGTCTTGCACTGGAGTGCTTCAAGTATGTGCTTTTAATGCCTTGTGCATTGGTGCAAACGGAGGCCCCATTAGTCGAGTAAGAACAACATCCATGTCCCACCAGAGAGCTGGGTTGGAAATAGGGGGAAGAAGCCTTTTTATCCCTTCCATAAATGCTTTAATTACTGGAATTTTCCACCAGGAAACCTTGCTCTGTGACATGGTGTACGCCAAAAGCGCAGCTAAGTGGACCTTTAGAGAACTGAAACCAGACCTGAATCCAACAGGTGGGTTAGGTACAGGACAATATGTTTAGGTGTGCATTCAATAGGATTGATGCCCTTGCCATTACACCAGATGACAAAGCGCTTCCATTTGCTGGAGTAGCAATGCCTGGTGTTAGGTTTCCGTGCTTCTCAGAGTATGTCCATACATCTTTGAGGGAGTTGAAGGTGCCCGAACTCTACGACCTAATGAGCCAGACTGCCAAGATGAGAGTTTGAGGGCACGGATGTAGTCTTTCCCCCTGGTTTTGAGACAGAATGTTGTATGGGCATGGCAGCTTCCTGGGAGGGGATACTGACATTGCCATGAGATGGGGGGAATCAGTAATCATCCTGACAAATTTCCCTGATTCCATGTTATCCAGAGACCGTTACCCTTGGAGCGGTTCTGAGGGTACCTGGAGGCGTAATCTGGGCATTGGGCGTTCTCCAGAGTGGCGAACAAGTCGACCTCTGGGAAGCCCCAGTCTGCAAAGACATTCTCTACAGATAGAGGGAAGTCTCTGCCGAGTATGTCCACCAGAAGATGGAGTTCCCCTGGAACATGTTGTGACAGGCGATACATCTTGTGTTTGAGAGCCCACTTCCATATGTTCTGGGACAGTTTGGACAGCCCTAGATAGTGAGCGCCCCCTTGTTTATTTAAGTAAAATATGGCCGTAGTACTGTCCATGAGGACTAGAACGGTCTTCCATTTGGGGTGTGTTTCGAAGGCCCTTAGGGACTTGAACACTGCTAGCAGTTCCAACAAAGTTTATGTGATTGGATGCCAACGCTGGGGACCACACACTGTGTGCTGTCTGATGAAGGAGGTGAAGCCCCCCACCCAGTAAGAGATGCGTCTGTGGTGAGAGTGGCTTCTACTGCAGGGGTGGTAAAGGTTTTCCCCGGCAGAAGGTTTTCCCTTGACCACCACTGCAGCGACTGAATGAAGGCTGTCGAGACAACCACTAGATTGTCCCACTGGCCTCACACCATTGGCTCGAGAGCTACTCTTGCATGGGACGCGTGCGCAGGTGAGCGTGTGGAACTGGGTAGATGTAGGAGGCCATCATCCCTAACAGTCGCATTGGCCTTGCGTACGGTCACCTTGTGACGGGCTACATAGTGAGTGATCTGGAACAGCATGTTTTGATCACTCTCGTTGGAGGGAAAGACGAGACGGTCTTTGGTCTGAATTAGAGCCCCCAGAAACTGTTTGACTTGGCTGGGGTTTAGAATTGACTTTCTCGTTCATCGAGAAACCTAGGTTGAAGAGGAGATCTACAGTCTTCTGGGTATTTGTTTGACATGTACGCATCGCCGGTTATGAGCCAGTCGTCGAGGTAAGGATAGACTGCCTGCCCAGGTGAGCAGCTACTACTGCTAGTACCTTCATGAACACCTGTGTAGCTGAGGCAATGCCGAAGGGGAGAATCTTGAACTGATAGTGGGTGTCCTCTATCATGAACCTGAGGTACTTTCTTGTGCGCTGGCAACATTGAAATATGTAAGTATGCATCTTTCATTTCCAATGTGGCCATGTAATTCCCATGCAGCAGCCGGGCATTTGGGAGACTGAAGGTTCTGCCGAAAGGTTGATTTGGAGCCATGGCTGCCGATGGATTCCTCGTTGAATGGTGTGATGGCGCCAAAGGGGGAATGGATTTCGGCCTGCATAGTGTAGGCCATACACCGTTTAGTCTGCCTGTCCTTCAACGTTTTCAGTCGAAAGAGCTTGCAGGAGCACTCGTCGTGGTCTCAAGGGAGACACCGATTGCAACGGCGATGGGTGTCCTTCCACGGAAACTTGCTGTTACACGACGGGCAAAATGTAAAGGGCGTCCTCTCCATAGCAGAGGGTGACGAAAGCCAGACCAAATAGAGAAAGAGAAGTCGAAAGGAAATACATTCTTGAATTAACCTAGGGTCCCATACTCCCTATTGTAAGGGCCTGGCCGGAGGGCCGAGGCCACACGTTCGCCAGTCGCCGAGCATTTGTGAATGGCTTTGGCGGCAGGAAGCCTACGAGGCACTCGTCAAGAAGGTTAGTCGGGAGACTAGACGACGGTAGGTCGTGGGACAAAGTAAGCAATATTAACTCTTGCGAGCGCTGAATTAGACGAGCAACTAGGTTGGCGGAAAAAAACTATCTGAGGGACATCGGCACGTGAGGGATTTTGGGTACAATGCACGTCACGTTAGGGATAGTGTTACAGTCGCCCATGTCGACGTCCCCTTTCGACCTTCAAAAGAAAGATGCAATACTCTGCGATTATCACTAGATGCCATACTATATATGCACAGCATGCGACTAAGCAGATTCACAAGCATCAGAAATGTATCTACACACACATACACAGCCCCAAAGTCATGTCTGGGATGGGGTGCAGAGCCATGCTGCCCTACCCCCACCCCAAAAAGAACCAATAAGGTTTCCGAAGAGCACCTATGCTGGGAGATAGTTGTGAAAAGGTTCAATACTAGTTTACCAACAAAAGAGGAAAGGGAGCTGGTAATGTAAAGGCAAGGAAGTGATCTCTCTTGGCCCCCTTCCTGCTCCCACCTGTGTGGCTAAAAACCTCGGGGTCATCTTCGACTCTACACTCTCCTTCTCTCCTCACATCTCTGACTACACTACCAAATGCACCTCCTCAGAGATATTCTTCCTTTCCTCTCCTTTCCCCAGAAGCTCACTGTCTCCAGAGCTCTGGTTCTCTCTAGGCTGGACTACTGCAACAGCCTCTTTCTAAATCTGCCTGCTTCTACTCTCCGCCCTCTGCAACTTATCCAGAACAGGACTGCGAGACGTGTCCTTGGCCTCAAGCCCAGGGATCGTATCTCTCCAGGACTGAAATCTCTACACTGGCTCCCTGTGGCTGCGAGGAGTAAGTTCAAAACCCTCTGCATCGTCCACAAGGCTTTCTGTGGCCTCAATACCTTCAACTCTCTTCCTAAATATCTTCTTTCTCTTGCTCTTCTCTCATCTGCCTCAAACTCACTCAGTGTCAGTCGCTTCTCCAAGCAAGGGGTTGGCGGTAGATCTCTTTCTTCGGCTGGGGCCTCCCCCTGAAACCTGAGGAGAATCATCTTTGGTTCCGGAAGCACCTCAAAACCTCTCTTTGCTTCTGCTTTTTCTCCTCTTCTCCCTTGCCGACTTCCTGGCTGACACTGACTTTGCACTGGTGGCCTGGCCGCCCTCTGATCTCGGGCCCAGGTCCCCTCCCCCGCCAGTCCCCTCCCCCGCCAGTCGCACTCCTGCACTGCCCTCCTGCCAACCCCGCACTTGGGGACTGTTTCTGTATCCCTATAGTCCCACTACCAGCACTTGCCACCTGCTGGCCGTACTTTACCTATTGTTATTTTTTCTTATCCTTGTACTGCACGGTCCTCTCCCCCTTCCCATCCTGCACTTCTCCCCCCTCCCATTCCCATGCACTTGCGCGATCTGAATGACACCTGGCCTAGAAGGATCAGTGTCAGTCTTCCTTCTGTTCCCCTCCCTTGCCTCGTCACGCCTTGAAACACCTGTGTACAGGCGCGTTAAAAATGCCATATCATATCATACCACCAAACCACACATGTATGAATAACAGACAAAAACCTGTATTTAACAGTTCATTATGCTGAGGCAACTTTGAGGATTCCAATGCCCATAATGTGACCCCTGACCCATCAAATATTCAGTTGGCATAAAAAACACAGCAACTGGGAAGGAGGAGTTCATGCTTTTAATCAAAACCTACGAGATGGGTCTTGTGTTTAAATGACTTTCTTCCATTTTTACCAGCCAGGGTAGCCAGGAATTTCAAAGACAATAGGTTTCGAATTGTGACAGCTAAAGTACCAATAGAAGACATTCTACACATCAATTGGTGCCAGTATCATCAGAACTCAGAACTACGTGTGAGAATTTTGTCTAACATTTGATCTTGCTTTTGAGGTATCTTGCATGGGCGTTAAAACTAGCTTTTGGATCAGACTATTTGTCTCTGGAAAGTAGAATAGCAGCAATGTATTTTAGATATGCAATGCATTAACTGTGTGGTGAAATTAAAGACCACCACTGCTGAAAAGACTCAGTCCTGAGCCACGTGACAGTCTATTCTCGTGGCCCCGTCTGGCGACATTCAGTTGATAATGGGTGGTAGTGGTGGTGTTGTGGGCTTGGTCTCAAATGGCCTTTCAGCGGCATTCACCATGGTACACTATCCTGTCCTATGCCACCTAAGGGGATGTGGAATAACTTGAACAGCCCTACAACTATTTTTATCTTACTTGGCTGGCCATCCATACGCAGGCAGTTTCCTTATCTTCCTTCTATGCTAAACCTCACCCCTTGATCAGTGCGGTTCTTCACTCTCCACCACTTTGATGAATATTTATGTGCAACCTCTGGCCCCATTGGTGGGCTCAAGTAGGTTCCCTGTGAAATGTCGACACCTTGCTTTTCATCTATATGGACGGGAGGCTGAGTGACATCGCCATAAGATATAAAGCATGTCTATTGAAGATTGCATGCTGGAGGAGTGATAATATTAATAAAACAGAAGTTATGGTCTTTGATAGTGCTAGGTCTACGTGGGATTTGGAGTTCTGTCGCATGAGCTGGGACCTTGTCCTGCCCAGTTATCCCGTGTAGAAAATGTGGACTTAAAACTACCCAAATACATTGTATATCGTCTTCTTGCTTTATTCAGTTAAAGCTGCATACAGAGTTGAACTTTTTTCACCTAATCAGCAAATATTTCCGTTTGCGCTGTTTATCAATGTTTGACCACCGGGAATGGAATTGGCATTCTGTTGTCTAGATGAAAGCCTTCTGTTCCCAGCCAGGTTTTATGTTCTAGTAATCCGATTTTGCTCAGTCTTGCTAAATACTGGCTAGTATATATAGGTGGACATGCTTTTTCTGTGCTTGCACGTTCTTTGTGAAAGTTCCTTCCTTTGTTCGTAAAACCATCCAACATTCATATTTGTTACTGGAAGTTTAAGACCCATCTCTTCAAAGCAGCCTTTTTAGATTAATTATTCTTGTTCATCCAGCACGGTTGAGATAGCGCCAGGAAGCCTCAAATATGCTCCACAAGTTTAACTAACATAATTGGGATACACAGCAATCTCTGAATTGATGAGTGGAGATGCTAGGAAATTGAGCCAATAAGTAACACATTAAAGAAACAATCCATTTTTAAAAAAGCAAACCTGTGCAAGATGTTCAGAACTTTCCATTCCCCAGTAATCCCACTGCTTGCCCTGGCATTGTATGCAATAGCAGAAACTGCTGCATGTATAGCCGCTCCGTCACCACGCTGCAGTGCACTGCTTCCAAGAACCACCATGGGATTTTTGGACTGGCTAAGAACCTGCAGAATAAAAAAATGAAAAATGGATTCCGATCATAATGGAAAAGGTAGCACAACTACAATTCTAACAGAATTACAGACAACAAACATTGCCAATTAGATTTTTAGACATTTAAGGAGATAACTTACAGATAACCGGAGACAGGAAAAGTAAACATTTGCTTTGCTAAAAAAAATTATCTATGGGGAATCCATTTTCTTTTAAACAGCTGACCGATCGAACATGAACATATTTTTTAACTATCCACTTATTGGAACGATTAGTACACTGTAATCTGGCGAGTGCATAGGGACCAGTAAGTGGCCAGGTCGGAGTAGGAGTTAAATTGATGCTCAAGATGGGTGCGTAGCTCTAAGGCTTTTGTAAAGCAGAGGAACCTGCTATCTAAATCCAGATATTTCCTTGAAGGAGGTGATGTGGCACTACATCTCGTTAGAACAAATGCAGTGAGAAGTGCAACTGATGGCTGGTGACTTGGAGGGGTAAACAGACTGATGGCTAAATCTGGCCGCCTATGAGTGTGGGCCACAGGGGCTCTGGTCCCAGAGACATACCCGGCAGTAATCACAGCTGCACTGCAGTTCCTGATCATCTTAGGAGCAGCACTTTTTCCAGAAAAAACCCTGCTTGCATGTCAAACTGTCACCACTACAACTGTTGCTGCCCATTTCGAAAACGGACTGCAACCGTTGACCTTTAACGTACAACATTTTCACATCCACGGTCAACACCAATTGCAAACAGCAACCGAAGACCTACTTAACATGGGACGTAAAGCAGGATCAGGACTGCATCGCATTTAGCTAATCAGCAGTATGCCCCTCTCCCCCATTCACGTCTATAAGAGACCTACTGGTGGAAGACCAAATATGGACCGGGGGTACCCATTGGATGCTGACAATCAAATTTGATACTCAAATTATCAAACCAACTGGTAGGCTCACTGCTTTTGAAAACTGTTAAGATGCTTGCAAATAGTTTACTAACCAAGTAGCCTGCAAACCATTTGCAAATTAGGTGCCAGAGGGTGTTGACTGAGACCAGACAGTTCAGCCCCCTTCTCTGGCTCTCGCACACAAAGCCCACTTCCCACGAAAGCAGCAGCTTTCCCCGGGAAAGAGGATTACCATTTCTGGCATTTCCTGACCGGATGATGCAGGAAGGTGGCCAAACAACAAAAACAGCCATAGAAAAAGTGAAAATCTCATGGCATGTCAAAGTAACCAAAATGATGTGTGCAATTGTAAAAATACAAACATTCCAAAAGTAATACACAGTCTCTCAGTACTGACAGTCTTTGGTACTAGTCTTTGGGACTTGTCAGTACTGATCGACTGTGTATTACTTTTAGAATTGTTTACAATAGCACACATCACCTTACTGGATTTTTTGGTTACTTTGACAATGAGCCTAAGACAAGCTGGTGGCAGCTGTGTGATTTTTACCATTTTTGTGATATTTTTCTTGTGCACTTTTGCATTTACCATGAATGGCTACAAACAGGCAAGGGAAGTATAACAGAAGACTTAACTGACCTCCAAAAAGTCAGAACAGCCTTCAAGAAGTGGATAGCCTGTGTCGGAAGCAGCCTTGCAGTTTCAGTGCTGGAGGTTGGGTTGACACGCAATATGGTACTTTCCTCGAACGCTGCGATAGAGCCAGTGGAAGCGAGGGGCACAGTGGTAAACGGCAGCAAACCGAAAAGCAACCGGCTCTTGCACCTGTTGGGCACCTGCACCATGTGGCGGGCAGTAAACTGAACCTTGAGACCCTCCATGCGAAGGCCCAGGGAAAGGCTTTAAGGGGACAGAGCTATATGGGTACCAGAGCTGCGCGAGCATACCAGTTCCAGTACCAGTGTAGTGTCAAGCAAAGCACAGCTGTAAGTGTTGCTGGGGATACCCCTTCTTGGAAGGCGTGGTTTGGCTCTATTCTGTCTCGCTGGGACTATTAGGTATATTGTGTTGTTGAGTGCTCTGTCCCGTTCTGGTATGGTTTGAAGGGGGCCTATAGTGCTCCCAACATCAGGAAAATGAAGCTTGAAGGGGTGCGGTCTTGTGTCAGTTCTTTGACTGCACGCTGCCTAAGCCAACATAGTGGGGCGAGAAATGGACGCACTATGCAGCAAGCCTCAGGGGGTTGAGATTGTGAATCCGCCAAGCTGCTCCTCCCAACAAGAATATACAGCCCAAGGCGAGTGGAGCAGGGGACCACTCTGAAATACAATTATGCAGGAAGCATGGGAAAGATAAACCACGGGCATGTAGCACACAAGGGGGGGAAAAACCTCATCTTTACAAAACATAGGAGATGTTTCCATCCTGGAAGCTTTGGCAGCTTCCAACAACAAAAAGCCGTGTATAGAGCCATGGGCGATAACCTGGTCTCGTCCTTGTCTGGACTTGAAGTTGTAGAACCCTGTGCTGCTATCACCATGAATCCAAGATCCCCAGAACGCTCACTGAGTGCAGCCATCATTTTAAATGCAGGAAGCCAGACATCAACTTCTGCAAAATCCTTGCCGAAGGTCAATAAGGCAAGTTTAAATTAAGCACCGAGAGCGACCGATTATGGCTCAGGGCACGACTTCTCCATGTCTCCAAACTTGTTTGCAATAGATAATGTCATCCCTTTGGGTGTCTTTGAACCTTCTAGCCTGGCTTATGAACCAACGCTGTAACAGCTTAAATCTCCCACACTTATGGAGCCGGCAGGTTTTTTTTCCTCAACTTTGCTTTGAATTCACTAGTAAAACGTTAAATATTCATGGACAGTTTAAAGATCAAAAGACTTTACTGAATAATTTTAATTCAAAGCTATGCTTTCAGCAAAGTTACAACTGTGACAACAGTCTGCTACAACAGCAAATGACTGTAAACAGGGGGGGAAAAAAAATAGGAATGCAGGGTGTGAACTACCTTGCCAGACCTCTAGCAACGGTAGCAGATACTACCTCGATCAATGCAGAGGTACTCTGCACAGATGAGGCAAATCCCTGAAGAAAGGCTGGCCCTGGTAACAGGCAATGTAGCCCACTCAGCCAAGGGACCCAAGACCACCTCTCTGAAGGATGGCCCCCAACCCTGGGAAAATAAATCCCAAAATAGAAAGAATGTTCCGGCAGCCAAAAATAGGGGGCGGGGTCAATAAAGTTCTTGCACCATTTAAGACACTCCCTATTAGAAACCAATCAAAACAATGGAAACTAGTAAAACAAAAAAATGGGGGAACAAGGGCACGCAGGCTCTAGTTGGGCCGGATGGCATGGCGTCCAACAAATCTAAGGTGGTCATAGAGAGGGTCAGAAATAGGAGTCTGGAAAGCAACAAAAGTGTAAACTGAAGGGCTTCTTTAAAACACTACTTGTTGTCACTGAAGAAAAGCACTCATTTGATAAGTGAAGATCCTCACTTAAGTCTTCCATCTGCCTATACAGAGGGAAATCAGTACAATGATTCAGGACTCACTGGCGCCTGCTATCACGTGTCAGAGTACCACAATCCGAGCGGATTAATTGGTAACCAGTGTGCTGTGAAACAGTCCTAGGACGACAACAGTGACTCATTTGGTGACCACAAAAAATTATATTCATGGTTGTTGGGTAAGAATTGGTGCAGTGACACTGTGTGAGACTGCACAAGACTTATCTGCGTGGTATTAGGTAACCCACCTTTTGGTATAGGTCTGTACTACAGAAGTTGGTAGTGTGACTGAGCAGCTAGGCCTACGTCAAGAGGGGACAATATGATCTGTAGAGCTCTGCAGATGAAATCAGTCAATACAAGTAACCAAGTAAAACGCATACTCTCAAGGTTTCAGTTATACATATATAGGATACATTACTCACTGTAATCGTATTTCTGATGCTTGTATCTGCTTAGAGTCACATGCTGTGCAGCGGCCGACGTCTATTGGAAGCTGTGCAGTATTACAGTTGTTATTTTCAAAACTCAAAAAGGGAGGTCAAGAGGGCATGCCAGTAATACTATCCCTAGTGCGACGTCCACTGTTCCCATGGTCCTTCATGTGTGGAGGTCCCTCAGATTGTTATTTTTCTGGCATGAGGTAGCATGAAGTGTAGCGCGAGTACAGTTGTATCCCGGCAGATACAAATCAGACAAGCTCATAAGCATCCATGCGCCTTCTCCCCCAGGGGAAGAAGGGTGGGCGCATGTGACTAAGCAGATACAAGCATCAGAAATACGATTACGGTGAGTAATGTATCCCTTCTGAGGCTTGTAGAATCTGCTTAGATCATGCTATGCTGTGCATAGATTAGCGAGCAGTGTTAGGAGAAGGTGGTGGGATGTGATAAGGTTCATCGGTGAAGAGATGTCTTTGAACCGCTTGCCCCACCCGTGTATCTGTCTTGGAACGAGTGTCAATGCAGTAATGCCGAGTGAAAGTATGTACTGAGCCCCAATGAGCAAATGCTGTCTAGAGGGACATTGGCAATGAAAGCCAGAGTGGCTCCTGTGCTCCTTGTGGAGTGAGCTCTGGGTGTAAAAGGCAATGTCTTGTTTGCTAGGGAATAGCACAATTGTATACTTCTGACTATCCACCTGGAGATGGAATTTTTTTAAATGCGGTCTCTTTCTCTGCCTGGTGCTACAGAGACAAACAGTTGGTCTGTTTTTCTTAGCGGTCTGGTCTTGTTTACATAGTAAAGGACCTCCCTCCTCACTTCTAGTGTGTGGAATTTTACCTCAGCAGAGCTGGTGGGGTTCTGGAAGAAAGCCAGTAGCCCAATAGACTGGAAATTTGGAGATCAATTTAGGTGGGATCCTAGGATGAGTACGTAAAACCAGCTTGTCCTTGTGTATGACAAAGAAAAGATCGTGCACTGACAAAGCTTGTATTTCACTGACGCTTCTAATGGAAGTAATAGCCACTAAGAAGGCCGTCTTGCAAATCAGGTGTTTGAGACTAGACTTATGCATTGACTCGAAAGGGGGACCCATGAGCTTAGCGAGTACAACATCGAGATGCCATCCTGGCAGCGGATTAGAAATTGGAGGTGTCTCTTTACTTCCTCCGTGAATGCTTTGATGACAAGTACCTTCCACCATGAGACTTTATTGTGGGAGGTGGTATAAACTGACAAGGTCGCCAGGTGAACTTTTTAAGAGTTGAATATTAACCTTGAATCTAGCAAGTGGCGCATACAAGTTAGAATGTGGGAAGGAGTACATTCTATGGAGTTAATTTGTTTAGACTGGCACCAAATCACAAATCTCTGCCACTTGTCAAAATAACAGTGCCTAGTGTTAGGCTTTCTTGCTTCCTTCAAGATATCCATACATCTCAGTGGTAGGTTAAGATGTCCGAACTCTGACTTCAGGAGCCATGCTGCCAAATTCATTGAGTGAGGTTGAGGGTGCACTGTTAGTCCCCCATGCTGAGTGAGCAGATGGTACGGCCATGGGAGCTTGATGGGATCGTACATCGCCAGTTTGCGCAGATGTGGATACCAGGGTTGTCTTGGCCACATTGGAGCAACTAGGATGAGTGTCACCTGTTCCTTGTGTATCTTGTTCACCACCTTCCTTCCCCATGAGAGGTGTGCGGGGGGAGGGGGCTAGGAGGGATGGAGCGTAAGAAAATTTCCCTGACCAGTTAATCCATAGGGGGTTCCCCTTGGAGCCTGGCTGGGGGAATTCGGACGCAAAGTCCGGGCATTGACTGTTTTAGCTTATATCGAATAAGTCTATTGTGGGGAGAACCCATTGAGAGAAGAGATGTTCTACGACCCCTGCATGTAGTCGCCATTCGTGTTCCTCTGGTAGGGGATCGCTGCTCAGCGAGTCTGCCAGAGAGTTGAGTTCCCCTAGAACGTGCTGTGACGATAGGAATATCTTCCGTTTGAGTGCCCATCTCCAAATTTTTTGCGCAAGCCTGCACAGATTTGGAGAGCGTGTGCCCCCCTGTTTGTTGATGTAAAACATTGCTGTAGTGCTGTCTGTCAGGACTTGCACAGATTGGTTCGCTAGGTGAAATTTGAATGTCAGAAGGGCTTTGAATACTGCCAGTAGTTCTAGCAGATTTATGTGGTTCTGTGCTGCTGTATGAGACCACAGACCCGGAGCTGTGTGGTGAAGGTAATGAGCCCTCCACCCAGCGAGTGAGGCATCGATTGTGATAATCGCTTGTACTTCCAGATCGTAGAAAGGTTTCCCCTTCAACAGATTTTCTCTTGTCCACCATCGAGATTTTGTACTACTGTTGGCGAAACGACCACTAGATCGTCCCAGGGACTACTTGCCTGAGACCACCGTTTCGCCAACCACTCCAGCATGGCTTGCATGCGCGTGTGGGGTACCAGGTAAATGCAAGATGCCGTCATGCCTAGTAAACGCATAGCTTTGCGCGCCCTTATCTGGCAGCTGGCCTGATAATGCAGTATTAGCAGTAACATGTTTTGGACTCTCTTCTGACGGAGAGACCAACTCTTCTTGTGTGTTTATAACAGCTCATAGGAACTGTTTGGTTGTGCTTGGCACTAGACTTGATTTTTTTTCTCGATGGAGAAGCCCAATTGAAAGAGAAGGTTGATAGTTCTTTGAATGTTTTGCCTGCAAATTAAGGGAGACTCCCCTGTAGTCAGCCAGTCGTCCAGGTAATGGTACACTGGGATTGCCTCCCTACGCAGGTGTGCTGTCACCACCGCCAGTACCTTCGTGAATATCTTTGGAGCAGATGCTATTCCGAAGGGCAGCACTGAATTGGTAGTGCTGGTCGCTATCTTGAAACGCAATAATCCTCTGTGCGCTGGGAACAATGAAATATGAAAATAGTCATCTTTTATCTCCATGTAATACCCCTTTTTTAGCAGAGGGATTACCTCTTGTAGCGTAGTCATGCAGAACTTTTGTGGCTTGACATATTTGTTTGCAGGGTGTAAATCTAACACTGGGCGCGTTGTTAGATCTTTCTTTGGCACAAGGAAGTGGAATAAATATCCTTTGTCTACCTGGTTGGCCGGGACGATTTCTATGGCGTCCTTTAGGAGAAGCGTGGCGATGTTCTCGAGGAGGATGTGCTGGTTTTCCATGGAGTGGGTTTTCTGGCGTGGGGGGTGGTTCCGGGGGTTGCTTGTGGAGCTCTATACAATATCCACCCGCTACTGTGGACAGCAACCATCTGTCTGAGGTGATTCCCTCCCATGCTTGGGTGAAGTTGGAAATGCCCCTTCCTACTGGAGAGTCATGGGAGGGCACCTGAAGTGGGATATCACTGTCTGCAGTGGGGTACCACCTCTGGAGGAGGGACCCCCTTCCCCGATCGTGTGATTTGCACGGTCCTCTCTGGTAATTCTGAGAGGCTTGGCCTTGATTGTTCCCCCATGCTGATCCCTGGCTTTGGTTATAGCTGGAACCCCTCTGGGAAAATTGTCCATGTGAACGACAAAAAATTCAGTTTCCCCTTTGGCCAGGAGGTTTATTGGTATTTTTATTGGTTAATTGGCCCAATGATTTCAGTGCATCATATTCTTCCTTGGCTGTTTTCAAGGTGTCCTCGACAGCCTTGCCAAAGAGTACATTGGGCTCGACGGGCATGTTAATGAGAGTGACCTGCGTCTCTGGTTTAAACCCGGATTGGCGTAACCACGCGTGACACTTAATAGTACCCTCAGCTATGATTCTGCCGCCGTTGTCTGTGGCGTCAAGGCTGCTTTTTAGCAAGCAGCTTCAAACTGCCCTTCCTTCTGAAGCCACCAGTGCTAATTGAGACTTGAGGGGTTTCAGGGCTGAGGCGAGTAAAGCCGAGACCTCGTCTCATTTATGCCAGTTGAAACTGGCTAATAAAGTAGAGTCATTAGCTATTCTGGTCTAGAAAGCTACGGAAGAGGCAACCTTTCTGCCCATTGTGTATAGCCTCGTACACTCCTTGTCTGGAGGAGAATCAGAGGAGGCTAGTGGAGTACCTGCTCTTTTCCTTGTCGTAGTAACGGCAAGTGAGTCACAGAGGGTCAGATGGGGCAGGTCTGAAAGGTTTTTCCATGTGGGGGTTCACCGCTTCCGTTTGATTTGGTGTTTCTAGCGAGGGTTGCACCTTTTGCTGGACAGACTTTAGTAAGGGAATAAATTGAGACACAGCCTTTTTATCTCCCAAGATCTAGTCAACGAAATCCTTGTCTTGTGGATCTTCTTGAGTAGATATTTGGAAGTGCTCAGCCGCTTTAATGAATACTTCAATTAAAAGAGGCTGATTATCTACGGGTGAGTCTACAACATGGGGGTCCTCATCCACTGGGGAGTCGATGTAGTACATGTCTGTATCTGGATCATCCTAATCATCCTCATTATCCCCATAATAAGGGTCTGCAGCCTCTTGGCTATAGAGATCTTCATGATTAGTGTCCGGGTCATATAGTTCAATGATAATGGGATCTTGCACTGGCTCACCGGGGCAATACCTTTTAGCAGGGGGTTGAACAGGGTTCCGAGATCCAGAGGCCGCTTTTGCGGGCGGGGTTGTTTGAAAACTTGTGAAGTAGCTAGCGTCTCTTTCATAAAAATCTGCCATGAAAGACATTCTTCTCATGACCCTATCTATATCTACAGTTGACTACTGAGCAGAACTAGGAATGAACATAGGTTGAGGTGGGAGACCTAAATCTTCTGCAGTTGGTGGGAGTACAGTAGAAGGTGTAGCCTTTTTCTTTAAGTCTGAGGACAGGGAAGTCTGTGCCCGAAGTTCTTTACTCTTGTAAGGGGACCTAGCCTTCTGGGATTTATAGAGGTGTCTTAGAAGAGCTCTTCTTGGACTCCTTTGACTTAAACAGGCCTTCTGGGACGTGCTTTTGTGTTAAATGGGCTAGTCCGGCCGTATGTTATTTTTTTTTACCGCTATTGAGGCAGAAAGTCGAATCTCGGCTACGGTTAGATCTGAAGTCTCGTTAGCCGACTCACGACCTCAGTTAATGTCTTTATCCACGTCTGTTCTGGCTTTCGACAGTCGGGGCGTGTCATGTGGCGATCTCGAGTGCCCATAGGACGATTATTCAACAGACCTCTCCCTAGACGTCGTGCACTGCCATTTGCTCGAAACGTTTGTCGAGTCTCGGTAGTGGGTTGTGTGTTTGGTGGAGGGGGTAGTGATATCGCTTCCGCCGCCGGGTGTTGTCCCCGTAACAAGGCCACCGGCCTGTCTGTTTGGGGCCGGGTGCATGTGCCTGGGAAACCGAAGTAACCCAGTCACCTTCGCCGTCTAATACTGCAGTGTTGCTGCCGTCGCTGAAGGCACCCTCCACTTCCATGGCCTCGAGCTGCATGGCGTGGCGGGCCCAGTGTTTAGTTAAGCAGTCCTTCATTGTCTTGGGTTTAAGAGTCTACATGCTCAACAAGAACCCTCAACATGGTCCCCCAGGAGACACAAGTTATACACAAGGTGTTTATCGGCCCACGGGAACTTCTTGTTGCACTTCGGGTACAATTTAAAGGGGGTCCTATCCATAATGGAATGACACGGCAGCAAGGCGAATGTAGTGTACAAAAGGAACAAGTTACTTACCTGTAACTGTTCTCCCGCGTGCTCATGAATATTCCTCGTCGTCAGGCCGGGAATCCTCGGTACAGAAAAAATCAGTATCAGTTTAGTTTCTGATCTGTCTTTCCTAGTAGTAACCAATCACTGATCTCTGGGTCATACTGCCCCCAGCCAATGTCTGCCCTCTCCCTAAGCCCCACCCCTGGCAGCCATCCTCAGATTTGGTAGCACGTAAAGTGGCAGTATGACCAAGTGAAGAGCCGCAGAGGGGTAGGCGAGAGGGTTCGCATGTGAATCCATGCCAGACCCACACTGGAGAACAACAGTTACAGGTAAGTAACTTGTTCCTTCTCCAGCATGGGGTCTGGCATGGATTCACATGCTCATGAATATAAGAATACATAGCAGTATACACATGCACAACCACGGGAGGTGGCAACAGGCTCAACATTAAGCAATACAACAACTCAACATTAAGCATCTCTTACCTCCTCACCAGGCTCACCTTAAGCGAAGAGGTTGCGCAGCACTGCTTGGCCGACCCTGGACTCCTCCCTGGAGTCCCGATCGACGCAGTAGAATCTCATGAAGGTGTGCGTCGACCTCCACGTAGCAGCCCTGCAGATGTCCAGCAGGGCACACCAGACAGGAATGCCGTGGTAGCACCGATCGCTCTGGTCGAATGGGCTCTCGGACGGCCGGGCAGCGGCCAATCGATGACAGTGCATGATGCAGCCGGAGAGACATCTGGAAATGGAAGCCTTCGAGAGAGCCTTCCCTTGGTTCACAGGTCCAAAGTTCACAAACCGCTGTGATGTCTTCCGAAAACTCTTTGTGCGGTTCACGTAGAACTGTTAGGCAGAATCCTGTGCAGTTCCCTTCGGGAGCACTGCAAGAAGATTAAGACTACAGGTGTTGGCAGTAAACCTACTTGGTAGCAGTCTGAACCACACAGATTTACCTGGTAGCTGTGGCTGAGCAGTCAGACTTCTCTCAAGAAGAGTTAGGCAGTATATAGAGTATACACACTAGGTACCAAAATAGAGTAGCACAAGCAAACACTGACCAGAGCTTTGGTAAAAAAGTATATAATTATTTATTTAAAAACACACTTGTAAAATACACTGGCACTAATATGTCAAGCAAGTTCAAACACAGTCACTAGAAGTATATACACCTCCCAAATTAAATTATTCGACAAGTCTAAGTTAAGACACCACTTATTTTCAAGACAGAGGTGAGCGTGTAATGTTAGATGGCACTCCAATAATTCAGTTTAAAAAGGGAGAGAAAAGGCAGAGTATGGAAAAAACACAATACCCACACTTTTAAGACACAGAGCAAGTCAGGAAAGGCAGGGTCTACTGTTAGAGCAAAAGTTCATAGGCCAGGCCCACTCTTGGAGAGCGCAAGGCGGAATGTGCCCAAGATCACGCAGTTGAAATGCACTTTAAAATCTTTGTAGAAAAGTAAAAAAGGAGTGGGATCAGTTCAGAAAAGTTAACAGGCCTGGAGGCCAACCCAGGTTGGAAGGTCAAGGATTTACAGGACACCTTGGACAGTCTGTTGCAAGGGAGGCCAGGCGGGACACAGTACCTTAAAGTGGTGAGAACGCTCCAGCGGGGGCAATTGTTCCTGGCAGCGGGTGCGAGGCGTGGCTTCGTCTAGAGGAAGAGATGATCT
The DNA here is from genome assembly GCF_040938575.1 of Ambystoma mexicanum. Taxonomy (NCBI): domain Eukaryota; kingdom Metazoa; phylum Chordata; class Amphibia; order Caudata; family Ambystomatidae; genus Ambystoma; species Ambystoma mexicanum. The sequence continues at coordinate 693,440,391 of NC_090931.1, forward strand.
CGACGTGGAGGAAAGCTGAAGATCGTTGCACTGCCAGCGAAGAAACCAGCCACAGAGTTCTCAATTAAAAGATGCAACCCTTTTATTCGCGTTCAGTGGTGAACGTGGTTATCCGGTTGCCGGGGTGCTTGGCACGGGCAATTCGACCACGAGACGTCCTGGAAGGCGGAAAAGGTGAACTGGTTGTGCCCACCAGTTCGAAGGGAAGAAGACTCTCCTGGAAGAAGATCTCTGTTGTTAGGGAAGTGGTGAGTTGGTTACAGCAGGGCTCCACCGGTGGTGTCGTCGTTGTAGATGGCTCAGCTTCTCCCCTCGTCGGATTCTTTAAGTCCTGTGGCGACTTCTGAAGTTCCAGTCCGAAAGGCCCTGCTTTTATGCAGAAAACCCCCATTCATTCAGCCTAGCTGTCAATCATGCATGCTAAGTGGTGAGCTGGGCGGCTCACCACTAGGCCAATCAGTGAAGAGTGCGACTTGGGTTGCCGAGGCAACGCAGTCCAGGGTGCCTAAACCCCCCTCCACCCCTCCTATGGAACCCAGACAGAGTGACACCACTATGGAGGCTTCTGTGCAGAAGCCCGCCAAAATAGTGGAACAAAGGGCTCGACCTTTGTTGGAGCTACAGAGGCGAACACAAACGCCATTTTAAAACCGAGTTCTGGCAAAAAGACCCAACCGGGGAATCAATATTAAATAAATAACCCAGCGGTATCTTTAACATTGCACCAAAACGTGGTGCGTTTAAAATCCATGGGAAAATCCCATAGAGAATATTCCAAAGGAATATTTCGCGTGGTAACCACTGCCACCAGCCAGAAACTCGACAAGGGGGGAATGGACAGTGCCCCCTTAAAAACAGACCCAGGGGCAATCGAATTGCCCCTACCCAGTACTTCCACAATATGATGGTTTGTACTGGTTCTGTTCACAGATTTGGACTAGTAAAGCCAATGGTGACTTTACATGCCCTGGGAGACATTGTTCAGTCCCAGGGTATGGAGTCTATGTTTGGGGGTCACTATGACACCCCTGTGTTACTGCACTTAGGGTGCTGTGTAACACACATAGGAAAACAGATGACGCCCTATGGAGTAAAAAGAGGTAACCCCATAGCCCATGAACACATACAAAATCAAAGGTACATCTCAAATCATGCCTAAGAGTGGGAAGTAAGAGAGTCTCACTCTTAGCAGGAGAAAAAAACAAACCGCAAAAGTCCAGCAAAGCTGCTGGGGGACTCACTAGGTTTGGGAAATTAGCCTATACAGAGAATTCACCCTAACAAGAACTTCAGCGCTCTAGCTATATCCAGCGAGTGCAAAGTCCCCTTGACCGACGACGAAGGCGACAGGAAGAAAACTGGCAGCACCAAGGTCTCGTTGAGGTGGAAGTCCGATGGCACCTTGGGAATAAAGGAGGGGTGCGTCCTCAGCACCAACCTCGTGTCGTGAAAAGTCAAGTATGGAGGCTTGCAAGACAGGGCCTGGATCTCTCCTACTCGTCGTGCGGAGGTGATGGCCACGAGAAATGCTGTCTTCCACGACAGGAACTTCAACGGCGCCGAATGCATAGGCTCGAATGGGTCCCCCCATGAGCCTGGTCAGCACCACATTGAGCTCCCACGCCGGGGCAGGGGCCTTCACCGGCGGGAACGATCGGAATAGTCCCTTCATAAATTCCTTCACCAGGCGATGAGACCACAAGGACGCCCGTCTTGTAGTTCTGGTGTATCGGGAGATGGCAGCAAGATGTATCTTGATGAAGGCGTGAGCTAGTCCAGCTTTGGCCAACAACAGTAGGTACGGCAGTACTTGGGGGTCCGTAATCCGCAGAGGGTTAATCTTCTGTGCACGGCACCAGGCAGAGAACCACTTCCACTTATGTCCGTAGCACTTGAGAGTTGAGGACGCCCTGGCTTTGCAAGAACCTCTCTGCAGTCAGCCGGGATATCGTACCCTCCAAACTCTAGTGCTGCAGGGGCCAGGCCTGCAAGTTCAGCGACTCCGGGTCGTGCTGAAGAATGGCGCCTCCTTCTCTGGAGAGAAGATCCGCGTACGCCGGCAACTTGACTGGAGGGGACGCTGACAAGTCCAGAAGGTCCGAGAACCAGATCTGTCTCGGCCACGCCGGTGCGACGAGGATCATCCTGCACCGGGACCTCTTGAGCTGGTTTATGAATCGGAGCCGCAACGGCAAGAACGCTTTGAGGAACAGGTCGTCCCAGGGGAACGAGAAAGCATCGCCCATGCTCCTCGGCTGGGGAAACCTGCTGGCGAACCTCTGGCACTTGGAGTTAATCGCCGTCGCGAACAGATCAACCTGGGGTTTGGCCCATCGCTGGAAGAGTCGATCCACTTGATCCTGGCGTAGTTCCCACTTGTGGCATGAGCGCAGCTCTCTGCTGAGTGCGTCGGCAATGGTGTTTTTTATCCCTGCCAGATGAAAGGGCACCAGAAACATCCCCTGGCCGACGGCCCAATGCCACAGATCCTGGGATTCCTTGGATAGGGCCGGGGATCTGGTTCCGCCCTGCTTCCTGATGTAGAACATCTTGGTGGTGTTGTCGGTGAAAATCCTCACCACCTTGCCCTTGAGGGATGGAAGAAAAGACCTGAGGGCCCAGAACACTGCCCGGAGCTACAAGATGTTGATGTGAAGCGGCTTCTCCTCCGGGAGCCAAAGGCCTCTCGCGTGAAGATCTCTGGTGTGCGCTCCCCACCCTTCCAGGGAGGCATCCGTCGTCACTGTTAGCTAGTGGGCTGGGGTCTGAAAGTCTGCGCCCGCCATCAGATGAATGCGGGTGCCCCACCACCGGATCACTTGTCGGAAGGTCTCGTTGAGCGGGATCCTGTCCTCGAAGCTGCCCGTCGCTTGGATCCAGCGGGCGTCAAGGAACTCTTGTAGAGGGCGCATCCGAAGTCTGCAAAGGAGTACAAGGTATATACAGGAGGACATCATCCCGAGGAGGGGCTTGATGGATCTTACCCTGGCCACGTCCGTGGCCAGCAGACGCTGCACCTTGCCCAGGATGGCCTTCGTCCTTTCCTCCGACGGCGAGGCCAGCCGCGCTACTGTGTCGAGCTTGGCTCCCAGAAACAGGGAGACTTGCAATGGGACCAGATGGGATTTGGGAAAGTTGAAGGAGAACCCCAGGTCCGTGAGCAGCTGGACGGTCTTCACAGTGTGCTCTACGGCGAGCTCCCTCGTCCTTGCTCGGATGAGCCAGTCGTCCACGTAGGGGTAGACGTGGATCCCCTACAGGCGCAGCCGCGCCGCCACCGGTGCGAGGCACTTGGTGAACACCCTGGGTGCCGACTTCAATCCGAACGGGAGGGCCTTGAACAGGTAGTGCCATCCTTGGACCACGAACCTGAGGAACTATCGTGGGTCCTTTCAGAATGGGGATGTGGACGTAAGCATCCTCCAAGTCCAACAATGACAGGAAATCGCCCTCCTCCAGCTGTCCCAGCACGTGCTGAAGGGTGACCATCCGGAACTTGTGCCTTGATGTACTTGTTCAGTCGTCGCAGGTCCAGGATGGGACGCCATCCTCCTGTCTTCTTCTTTACGAGGAAGTACCTTGAGTAAACTCCGGAGCCCCGAAGCCTCTTTGGGACGAGCTCGATGGCACCTTTCTTGAGCATCGCCCTTACTTCCAACAGTAGTTGAGGGACGTGATTTTCCTTCCTGGCCACGGGTGGAACGCAAGGGGACTTCTTTAGACACTCAAGAGCGGGCCTCTGGGCCAGGGCATCTAGCACCCAACTGTCGGTGGAGATGGACTCCCACACGCTGACTAAATTCGCCAGCCGGCCTCCCACCGGGGTGCTTCGGTGGGGGCCAGGCACCACGGCAGGTTCAGTCCTGTTTCGAGGCCGCCTTGCCGTCTTGGCCTCCCTGGCGACGACGGTGGGATCCGCCCGACTTGCCTCGTCCCCTATAGGCTTCCTGCGACAAAGAATGGGCCGCTTGACGGTAGGTAGAGGAGCCGCCGCCGGGACTTTTTGAGGCCCCTTGCTTGCCTCCGGCGCTCCGTAAGGACGGCCGTCGTGGCTGGAGCACTCCTAGGGCCCAGGCTGTCTCTGTGTCCGTTTTGATGGCTTGCAGGGACTCATTGACTGTTTTCCCAAACAGGTTGTTCCCATCGAAGGACATGTCCAACACCTTGGCCTGTACGTCCTGGCAGAAATCCGTCCCCTTGAGCCATCCGTGCCGTCTGAGGCAAACGCCGTTGCCCAACTGGCGGAAACCGGTGTCAGCAATGTCCGTCACCACCGTTATGGCGTGGTCTGACGCCACTTCACCTTCCTGCAAGATTTCCAGGGCCTCTGCCCTCTTGTCCTGTAGGAAGTCCAACAAAGGAGCAATCTTATACCATAACTCCCTGTCGTAGCGGGCAACAATCGCCAAGGCATTGGCCGCCTTAATCGTCGTCGCTGCCGACGAGATGACCCGTCGTCCCATCGTGTCCACTTTCTTTCCCTCGCCGTCCGGCGGGGAAGTCGATGTTGAGGCCGATGCCCCCCCACCTTCTTCCTGGCCGCCGCAGAGACGACCGAATCCGGGGTCGGCTGTGCCCTAAGGCACAGGGGGGCCGCGTCGGGGACCCGGTACTTCTTCTCGTACAGGTCCCTTTTTGTCGGCGTCGTGGACGGGTTCTTGAGAAGGGAAAGTCCCTTGTCCCAGATGTCATCCAGCAGAGGCACAGCGAGGACCGTCTTCCTCTTGGCCTCGTGCCGTTGGTAGAGGAACCCCTTCTTCTCTTCGGGGCAGAGCTGGAAAAGCTCAGATGCCCTGGCGATCATTGCATGGAAAGATCCAATCTCATCGGGTGGGGAAGCCCGAGGAGGGGGGGCGACAGGAGGTCCACCCCGCCGTCGTCGTCAGTGCCCGTCGTGGCCGTGTCTGTACCCGTGTCATCCCCGGGGACCGTGGACGGGGGCGAAGTTTGAGCAGGCCGCGAGGGCTGAAAAGGCGGGGGAGGATGTGTCCTCCTCTTAAGTGGTGGACTTTCCGACGGGCCTGGCTCCTACGTCGGGCCTGGTTCCGGCTCCTCCGTCAGGGATAGGGGCAATCTCGTCCTTATTTCCGTACATAAGGATTGTATTGCCAACAAAATGGCTGAGTTGTCCTGCGGAACTGGATGCGACGGGTGATTTGGAACCGCGTCGGCGCCGCCGTCGCTCTCCTCGTCCCAGTCGTCGGGATTCCTCCGACGGGCTGGGCCTCCTCCATGCCCATGTCGTGGCTCTCCAAGGCTTCGATCAGTTCCTCCTCGGAGGCTGTGTCCGTATCCGCGATGGACACCGCCCCCCCCTCTTTTTCCGCCGGGGACTTCACGGGGGTCTTCTCGATAAACTTGAAAGAGGCTTCCCTCCGCGGTGGCAGGGAGACTCTGGGCCCCAAGATCGCTTCCACTGGTGCAACCCCCACAGGCTGCGCATGGGCTGCCGCGACTATCTCGATAGAGGCCTTGGCCGGGTGAATCAAGGCCTTTGCCACCGACTGAGCGCCTGAGGCCTTCACCTTGGGGGGTCCTCACCTCGCTCCCCCTCTGCCGGAACCTTCGAGATCGACCGGGGCCTCTCCAGAAGCTTAGCCGGGTTCTCGGATTTCCTCTTACCCGAGCCAGAGCGTTGGCTCGTGGTTGATGGCGCCGGGGAGGATGCGCCCTGCCTGGCAGCCGAGGATCACGAGCGTTCGGCGCTCCCGATGCCCGTGGACTCGCGGTGCTCAGCCTTCTGTTGGGCCCCTGTCGCCGGGGCACCCTCACAGGATTTACAACACTGCTCGGACTTCTTTTTCTTCTCACCCGACGGGCTTTTTCCCTCCAGCCAGTTGGCGAGACGAAGATGGCGGTCCCTCATGGTCCGCTCCGACATGTTCCCGCAAAACGCACAGTCCTTCTCCACGTGCGTTTTGTCCTCATGAAGACAGTAGAGGCATAAAGAATGCTCGTCCTCCTTGAAAAAATTCTGCAGCTGGCATCCAGGGCAGGCCCTGAACGGCTTCCCGGGCATCAAGCTTCCTTTCTCCTGGGCCATGTCCGGGGTAGGCCTCAGAAACTTCTGGACTCCTCCAAAAGCGTAACTCGACGGAATCTTCACCCTTGAGGGGCGTAGAAAACTCCAAAACGGATCCCCGTTGATCGGATGTAGAAACGGTGGAGTTTGAGGCTCTATTTAACTGAAAAATTAGAAATTCACTTTGAAAAAGTGCAAAAACGCAGCAAAAGCTCGAGATCTATAGCACGAGGACTCCCAACACTTGAACGTGCGGTATAAATCTGAGGATGGCTGCCAGGGGCGGGGCTTCGGGAGAGGGCAGTCATTGGCTGGGGGCAGTATGACCCAGAGATCAGTGATTGGTTACTACTAGGAAAGACAGATCAGAAACAAAACTGATACTGATTTTTTCTGTACCGAGGATTCCCGGCCTGACGGGGAATATTCATGAGCATGTGAATCCATGCCAGACCCCATGCTGGAGAAAAGGGTATATACATTCTAAAATGTCCTCCCCCTCTCTCCCTACTGCATGGGCCGAAGCCCGTAGCAGCCTTCCAAGGCCGGAATGGATCAGTCGACGGGATTCTTTCGATTGTCGTTTCTTGTTCTTCACTGCCGTCGGATGGTCTCGACAGTCGGTGAATATAAAGGGTAGTAAGAAGAAACTATTGTAATTGATGATAATAAATGCCGATGAGCCCAAAGGAGAACTCCCCTATAAGCGTCCGTCTATGATGGCGGAAAAAGCCAATCTGAGGGACCTCAACAAGTGAGGACCATGCGTACAGTGGACGTCACACTAGGGATAGTATTACTGGCACGCCCTGTCAACGTCCCTTTTCGAGTTTCGAAAACAACAACTGTCATACTCCGCAGCTTCCACTAGATGTTGGCCTATGCACAGCATGTGATCTAAGCAGATTCCACAAGCCTCAGAAATGTATTTACACATCAAGTTTTAGTTCAGCATTCTTTAAAAAGGCGATTGTAACATTCAAGCAAACTTTGGAATCACTTTTCAAAATCAATAAATTGGTGAATAGACTTTTGTTATGCTAACACATTTCTCGTACACCCTGAAGTGACTTCAATAACAAGGATAGTATTGTATTTATCATAAACACTATATACTGTTTTGATTCTGGGTTTCAGGAAGGACCGGTTAAGGAGAAATAGAAAGGTTAGAAGTCAGATAGTTCAAAAAAATCACTGAAGGAACACAAGCTATTAGGCAGGAGCAAGGGGAGTTGAAATCAACTCAGAAAAGGTAAGCCACTGTAATTCTCAAGTGAGAAAACACATCTTAAGGCAAGAAGGTAAGTACCTCAAGCCCAAAAAAAGTACCTCTGGTTTGAAGAAAATGTGTTCTGCTGGATTCCGTCTTGCTACAGCCAAGCAGACCCTTGTTCCTGAGCCTCAGTCTCGGGGACAAGAGGGCGGACGTCTGACTGGCTCCTGCGGCAGTACCCGGGAAGGACTTCAGCAGCTACGGGCTCTCGGATTCAGCAGAACTTTGCGGTTTCAGTGCCTCTCAAACAGCACTGATGCAGGTCGAATATCTCCAGTTGGACTTTCCTTGCTACCTCGGTCCTGGACTGTGGTGAGGGGACTCTAGATCGGGATTTCCTGCTTCTGGAGTGTCCTTGGGAGATTCCTGGGGCTTTTGGCCGGATTTGTTCCCCGGTTGACGTTGCACTCGGCTATGGGCACTTGACCCTTGGCATTGGGCTTCTGCAAGAGTGAAGAGACACCGCAAGTCGGGGATTGCGCCAAAGTGGAGTTCGTCACAGGCTAGTTGGTCCCACCATCCCAAGGGGAGAAAGTTGTTCCGTCCAGAGCTTCTCTGCCGAGGTGAAAAAGGAGGTAAGCATAGCAGCAGGGCTTCACCGGGCAATTCATGGTCCAGGAGGTTGTAGAGGGCTTCTCTTCACAATTTCTTCTTCAGATGTTTCTTCCAGCGGTCGACTCTGCCTGTAGTCCCAAGAAGCTTGCCTTTTATTTATTTTTTTGTTAAGGTTTTCAAAGTCATTACACACATGTGAAAACATTGCTTAGCATACAATAAGAACGTCACCTTTTCACCCCAGCCCTTCCCCAAACAAAACCTCATTACCTTCATTGCAACAACCCTCTCTCCCTCCCTTGCCCTGTGGAACGGCGTCTTCTTCTGCGTTTATCGCTATCCAATGATCTCGCGGTCGTAGTTTGTGGACATATTGTTCTTTTGATACCAGCCGGTGGTGTTAGCCGCTTGATTGAGGCAGAGTCTTATATATGGCATGGGCCTACTCTGGTGGTACTCCTCAAATGTAGGTTAGCATTCCCTGGGCGTGGTCAACAAGCCACAAAAGTCTGGGTCCTTGTCCATTACATACTGCAGTCCCCTAGATTTTAGTTATATATTTATTCACAAATTCTCCCCATAGCAGTTCATACGGAGCCGATTTCCCATGGAAAGCTGCTTTTATCTTTTCCATCGTACAAATATTGGTGGTGACTTTAATCCATTCTTTCCCGGTACCTTGGGCCCTTTCCATTGCCTCAACAGGCAAGCCCGTGCTGCCAATAGGAGTGGCGCTGCCACCCCCTTCATTCTCATGAGCTCCCCCTCAGATTCCTCAAAATAATATGAGAAGAGGTTCATTAGTACGTTGGATCCCGTCCAGTTCCCTAATCCAAACCAAGACTTTGTCCCAAAAAACCTTAATATGGGAGCATCCCCACCACATATGCCAGTAATCTGCCCTCTCACCGCATTGACGCCAGCACAGGCAACTAGTTGACTGGAACATCTTGGAGAGTCTGTGCGGGTCGTATTGCCATCTGTGTAGGAGTTTAATGGCGTGCTGTTTGTATTGGGTCGCTATCGATATTTGCAAACCCCCTTTGCACATTTCCCCCATAGGTTGGGGTGTATTTCTGAACCGTGATCCCTTTCCCATCTGTGCCTAGTTTCAGTTGACCCCTTCCCTGCAACTATCAAAGCCCTGTACATCGCAGAGATTAGGCCCTTAGAGTCCCTCCTTTTGTCTAGGAGCTCTTCAAAGGGGGGTAAGGTCCCTCTGGACCTTCTCCTTCCATTTGTCCCTCGTAAAGATCCCTTTAAGCTGAAGGAAGGGAAAGACCAGCAGGGGGCCTTATTCCCAGTGCCGCCTCCAGGTCAGCGATCATAACAAAAGTGCCGCCTTCCAGAGTTGACTCACTCTCTCCAGACCTGCTTCAAACCAAGACTGAAATCTTTCATGATTAGGGATGTCTTCTCGGACTCCGGGTGCCCAGATATGACTCAAGGGAGACGGCCATGAAGTGATCCCCCGCATGTTAACCCCTTCTTGTGGGTTTCCCATATGGTACCCAATATTGGATGGTCTCTAATTCTACGTATGAGCTTGCTTCTCGGGACCCATAGCCATTCCGCTACCGTGGCTGGGGACAGATTGAAGTTATCTAAGTCTATCCATTGAAGTCCTTTCTGCCCTCTGTAGATCTGGTAGGCCCACACCACCCTTGTCTTTGGGCAACGTCAGGACATTGTATGATACTTTTTTCTTGCCACAGAAACCTCAGGATTGCCCTCTTTACCTCGCAAAAGAAGGGTTTCGGAACACGAATCAGGATCATTTGGAATGGATACAAGAATCTGGGCAGACGCACCATCTTCGCAGCGTTAAGTCTCCCAAGCCAGGATATAGTGAGTTTTCTCCATTTTTCTAGGTCAGCCCGGAAGCTCGAGAGAGAGAGAGAAGAGGAGGAAAGTTGGCTTTGTATAGTGTGTCCAGGTCTCTCATTAGGTGTATCCCCAAAAAGCGGAGAGTGTTACCTCCAATCATTAGACCCAGTAGGGCAAATCTGCTGGTCTGCACCTGATTGGTCTTCTGGAGTGGGAATAAAATCGACTTGGCCCTATTGATCTTAAAGTCAGCCAGTGCCCCGTACTGTTCAATCAAGTCGATTGCCTTAGGTATGGATGTCAGAGGGTTCCGTACATGTAACAAGTCGTCCGCGTATAGGGCTACTTTGTATTCACTCCCGCCCTAAGTCCCTCCACCTGTTGGTCTCCTCGGAGTCTCTGAGCCAGGGGGCTCAATGGAGAGGGCAAACACTATCGCTGAGAGGGGGCAACCCTGCTGCGTTCCTCTACCCAGGTCAAACCATAGGGAATAAACACCATTAACCTCTACTGACGCTTTGTGGGGAGGTATGCACTGCCTTTACTCCCCTTCTAAACCTAGCACCCAATCCCACTTTGCCCAGGACTACCTTCAGGAAACCCCATTCCACCCTATCGAACGCCTTTTCCGCATCCACGTAGAGGAGGACCGGGTCCCCTACCATGTTCCGCGACTCGTGGATCAGGTGTAGTGTCTTCCGCATTGTATCTGCGCCCTGTCGCCCCATTATAAACCAGACCCGGTCCGAGTGTATCAAGCGAGGCATGTATATTTCAAGTCTCGCTGCGAGAACCCTTGTGTAGATCTTGGCGTCAATATTCAGTAATGATATGGGGCGGTATGATCCATACTTTTTCGGGTCCCTACCCTCCTTGGGGATCACTGTGATAAGCGCTCAGGAGAAAGAGTCAGGGGCCACACCTGTCTCTTGGACATCATTAAACATCTCCACCATGAAGGGGAGGAGAAAAGAGAGGAAAGACTTATAGAAACCCGCTGTGTAACCGTCCTCCCCAGGGACTTCCCTAGCAGCAGTCTCTTCACAGCCCTCTTGATCTCTTCTGCAGTAATTGGGGCATCGAGTTAGTCAGCCTCCTCACAAGAAGGTTTTGGCATCTGCACGTTCTCTATGTATTCATCTATTTTCGACCCCACCTGGCCAGTCTCAGATTTATATAGGGTTTTGTAGAATGTCACAAACGCCTCCGGGATTCCCTCTGTCCCTAAGTTCTGAGCACCCTCCTTCCCCTCTATGGACGCCACCAATCTCTCGGCTCGCTGTCCCCGCAGTCTGGCAGCCAACAGTGTGTCCGCCTTGTCGCCTTTCTCGTAAAACTTCTGTTTAGGAAGCTGTAGTTTCCGAACTAGCGGACCTTCCTCTACAATGCAGAGCTCCTCTCGATTACGTTTGGCTTCCTGGATCTTGCTCTCCCTCTCCTCCGTGGCGTTCCGTGCCGCTCTATCCAGGTGGGCCATCGCCTCCTTCAGTCTGCCTTCTTTTAGAGCCTTTTTTCTCTTTTAACTGGCCCCTTCCCTGATCAGGATCCCCCGCCATGTTGCCTTTCCCGCCTCCCACACAGTCGTCCTTGGTACCTCTCCAGTGTTGTTAGTTTTGAAGTATTCCCTTATTTCCCCCTCCATCTCAGTTCGGAAGACAGGGTCCTTCCACAGTGACTTGTTACATTTCCACTTTGATCCCTTGTGAGGGAGACTTGCCCAGTCTAAGTTTCCTGTGACTATATCATGATCAGACCATGTGATCGGGGAGATCTCTGAGCCCATCGCTACCTCCCATAGGCCCCCCGTGATGTACATATAGTCGATCCTGGTGAAGGTACCATGGGGTGTAAAGTAAATAATTTACCCCTTCTTGTTCGGGTGCAAACCCCTCCATACTTCCCTCAGCCCATAGACATCTAGCATTTCCATGACCCCAGCCCGGCCCCCACCTAGCGGGTCTTGTGTTTCGGTGTTACCCACCTGCCTATCTAGTTTAATGTCTTCCCAGATGTTGAGGTCTCCCCCCGAGATTACATGCCCGGAGACCTCCAACATAATTTTCAGGAGAGTTCTCTGTAGAAATCGGGATTGACCTGTATTAGGGGAGTACACGGTTGCCAGTGGGAATGTCACAATCTGTGCGATGCCCACAATCATGAGAGCCCTACCCTCCACATCTGCCCACACCATGATCACCTACAAATTCAGACCACTCCTTACGAGAATCCCCATTCCTGCCTTTCTCAGGGGGCCAGAGCCCCAGTGTTCTGCCCACAATCTCGGACCAGGATCCTGCGTGCATATTTGGTTTCCTGCAGAAACACCACATCTAGTCTCGCTCTTCGAAACTCTGGCCACTAGGGACCTTTTCGTGGGCAAATTCAGTCCCTTAACATTCAGTGTTCCCACCCTGAGGAGGCTATTCCTTGAGGGCCTAGGTCTACCGTCATTTCTTCCTTAGTGAACCTGTTGAGCCCTTGTTAAGCCCCGGCAGCCAAGCCCGTAATTCAGCACACACGTCACCACTCGTAGTCTGCTCAAAGAAGGTACCGTTCCTGCCCATTTCCCCCCCCCCCCCACTTGACCCCCTTCCTTTCCCTCCCCATAAAGGCATCCGATACTGCCAGGTTAACATCACTAGGCCGAGTTTGGACCACCAGTGGGGACCAAATACCTCTCGGCCCCTTTTTAAAACAACCTCATTGACATTGTTCCCCCCACCCCAAAACCATCAAACAGACCCCAAAGTTCCCAACAAATCTCCCACAAATGTGCTGATACGTCACGAGAACCGCTACGGTGTGTGATTCCCACCGGTACCCATTCCCTTATACCTAGATTCTCCAAAACCACTTTAGCCCAATTTTACTGTGACTACTTGAGGTCCGGGCATCAACACTTAATGCAGTGTTTGTGCAGCCACATTTCCTTGGATCCAATGAGTCTCTCCAGAGCTTGCTAGAGCCTGACCTTCTCTAAACGCATCTGGGGCATTCTGGGGATAGTCCCACCGCGAGGTTCACCCCTGGAACTAACACGTGATTCTACACCGTCAATTTCTAGCTTCGCAAAGGGCACCACAATCCCTTTGGTCGATGTTCCAATACTTCCAGAGTCTTAAGCGTCCATCCCTGGGGAGGCATTCATCCTCCTGTATTTCATGGAGCCCGGTATGCGTCTCAGTCTCGGCCCCTGAATACGCCACTGTCCATCATCGTCTCGCCTTCCGTCTTGGCTCTGCTCATTCTCCTGGTTGCCCAGGAGTTCAGCCATGCAGTTTTTTATATCCCTCTCCGTCATCAGCCTCGCCTTACGTCCTTCCAGCTCGAACGTGAGAGAGAATGGGTAGCCCCATCTGTAGCAGACTCCTTGATCCTTTAACCATTTCTTGAGGGGCATGCACATCAGTCTCAAGGCCAGAGTCAGTGACGACAGGTCTTGGAAGATAGTCACTCTGGCTGCATCAAGAGTGACTGGACCATTACGTTTAGCTTTCTCCAAGGTTCTGGCTCTGTCGCTGTAGTACCGAACCAGGACAGTCCTCGGGCCTCCAGCAGCTCCCCGTGCTTTATGAATCCTGTCAATCCTTGCCTCATCAATGGAGTCATCCTCAAATAAGAGTTTCATGATGTCATGGAGTGACCTTTTTAGGTCTTGTTCAGACTCTCCCTCTCCATCCGGGATGCCGAAAAATCTTCGGTTGTTCCGCCGTTCACGATTTTCCAAATCATCCATCTTTAGGTGGAATTCCTCCTCCCGGTTCTCCATTTCTGTTATTCTCGGATCCATATGTGTCTCAAGAGTGTAAAGCGAGGTCTGATTCGTTTCAACCCCTTTGAGTCTCTCCTCCATCTCGTCGATCGACTGGGTGATTCCGTCGACCTTTCCACCAATGTCTGCTCTCATTTTCTTCATTTCTTCCAACAAGGCTGCAACATCTCCCTTGGTTGCTGCAGAGTCAGTTCCTGAGGTCACCATGGTCTCGATGCGAAGTGGGGTATAACTGTATGTCGCTAACTTCTGCCTTATTTCCATGCACTCTGATTCTGCTGCATGTACGTTGCCCCCCCGCTCTCTCTGTGTAGCTTCTCTTCCTATTTGAATAGTTCTGACCCCCTCGGTACGGTGGTTTAACAGTCTTCGGCATTCAATCCACTGTCCGTCGATGCCTGGCTGCCGCTTCTCCTTGGGCCTTTGCCTTCCAGGGGCACTATTGGGAGTAAAACACTCAGTTCTCACTTTCTGGGGTGCAACCCCGATTGCATCTATTTTCCCCTTGCCTAAGTCTCGGAAGAGGGCACATGCCCCAAGGCTGGGGGCCCAACCCTCACAATGACCAGGTTTGCCATGTTATCCAGGTGGTATGTCGATACACTCTGCTTGGTGTATTGCAAGGGGCCCGTCCTTGATGGTGAGGACCTTATGATCTCCGATAGTAATCTTCCCCTATAAAAGTGGGTAATTGTAGACTGTGTGCTCCCTTCTCACTTCCTGGGCTATGGTTCGGGTTGCTTCAATTGGTTCCTGCCCCAGAGCCCTGAAGGAGGGCACGAGCACCAAGATTGGGGGCACAACCCTTTGTCACTTCGAGTCCTTCTATCAATACAGGTCGCGGCCAATGCCTCCTAATTGGGATTCTTCTGATTTCCTTTGGGTGGGGTTGTGCCCTTTTTATTGAGTCCATATGTGTCACAAGGCCCACCGTCCCAGGCCCCCCCCCCCCTCCCAAGAACTCCAGCCGTGGCCCTCTTAAACTGCTCACACGGCCGCCGTTGGATTTCTTGTCAGGGTTTCCAGTCTCCTGCCGCTGGGGTCTAAAGTGTGTGCTTGGCTCCCCCAAAAAGTCTTAATGTCCTACCTTTTTGTCCTGTAATTCTCAGGAGCTTGCCTACGTGTGGCCGTGCCCATGTATTGTTCATCCCGTGGGCACCACGAAGCGTCTCTTTCTGGGGGTGAGAGTGAGGGGAGGGGCCGTTGGACCACGCCTCCCGGTTCCAAGGCAGGTGCACTGCACCTCTGATTCAGGTGGGGGGATTCATTCGACCTATGCAATAAGCGCCCGTGGTGGTCGGACGTGTATTGTGGCAGAGGCGTAGGACGGCCGCTCCTCCTCACCTTAAAGCATACCGTATCGTTGGACGCGTCTCTAGCCATCTCCGACCAAAAGTAAGTCCATGAGGTCACAGATGTTTCTAAAAGTGGGATGTGGGTTCGCTGGGTCAGATGCCCATCATTCTTTATGCGTGGGGCTATGCCTTTCTGGGGCTCTCATGTTGGCAGTGGAGCCCCCCCCTTTCCTACTCTCCCGTGCCACCGCGGGTTTAGTCTGATTATTCAGCCTCGCTGAAACTGTCGAATTGCAGGTCAGAATGTCCCGCCCCCTCTTCCTGAGGCAGCACCTTCGCCTACTTGTTCGCTGGGTTCCCACTCCCTCCGGGCCCTCAGGTAGTGATGCGATTCCCAGTCTATTGGAGGCCCCGCGGGTGTTGAACGTTGTCCGCTCTTCTGGGGGTCCCCCACACTGGTCTGCGCGTGGACATGTGTATTAAGTCCCATGCACTTTTGCTTCCCAACTTCGCAGGTATTGTCGGGGCACTGGTGTTACTACTCTAAGAGTCTGCTCTCCCTCCGCCGCACAAGGGCGCCCGCCATGCGTGTCAGGGAGCGCGCCTCTGCGGAGATGGAGCTGCTTTGTGGGATTCCACTTCACACGTTCCTTCGGCTCCGGTCTCTGGCACGCAGCGTGAAGGGCCTGCTGTTTCCAATGTGATGGGCCGCACCCGCGTATGCCTCTCAATGGGCACTGCTAGCAGGGGGGCAGAGTACCCACACAAGCGGGAGAGCGGGGAGGGGGCGTCCACCGGCTTACAGCTGGTATCGTGTCAGAGCACCGGTTCCTTCTAGAGCCTCACCTCCAGTCAGCCTGCAGGACGCTCTGCTGGGGATCAACCAGCTCGCACAAATAGGGCCTGAACAAGAGAGGGGAGTCCACACGGGTGAGATCTGGGACCTGCTAACAAATAGGCAACCAGCCCTTCTATGCTTAACCGAAACCTGGCTGACACCGAGCTCAGCGCCTGCGGTAGTGCAAGTCCCCCCCCCCAATTACTGCATCACCCACTATGATCGCCCGCCCCCCCCAAGCGTGGTGGAGGCATTGCAGTTATTTTTAGAGACACGTACACGGTTAGCCAGATACCTTGCTCACATACACTTAATATGGAAGCCCTCCTTTGTCGATGCGTGTTGTCGCCATCTTGTGTCACCCACCTCCTGCTTATTTATCGCCCTCTGGGCCCTATAGAAACTTTTGGGAAGGGCTTAGCCGACCTCATTGCTGCCCTAAACCTGCAGTATACCAATCTCGTGGTATTAGGAGATTTAAATTTGCATTTCAACCTTCCTAGATCGGATGAACTCAACCCGCTTTTGGATAGCCTCTCTGATCTTCATTTCTGTCAATTGATCCAAGCACCCACTCACCTGCATGCTAATACTCTGGACATGGTATTTGCCAATGATGCTTTACTTGGCCCGGGCCTTATTGAGCCAGTGACCTGGTCTGATCATCATCTGATTTCATGCCTCTTCATACCAGCCACTCCCGTTTGTAAAGTTCTCCCCCCTAAGACGCTACTTCGCTCCTGGCGATCAGTTGACCCCAAGGCACTCGGTGCCTGTATCGTCTCTAAGTGCACCTCTTTGGGACCTGTATCTCTATCTACGCTCTCAATGTCACTGCTGTCCGCCGCCAATGTTTTTGCTCCACCTAAACTTACCCAGAGTCGGAGATTACTCTCTCAGCCCTGGTTTACTGATCAGCTTAAAAGCGCCCGCCTGCTACTCAGACAAGCTGAACGCAAATGGCGGATTAGTTATGACCCTTTACTTAAAGACTTGTACAAGCTTAGTCTTTCTACCTACTTAGCCAACGTCAAACTGACCAAAGCCAAAAAATTGAAAGTGCTCTATGTAAGCCTAAAACACTATTCTCTATTGTCCAGTCACTCGCTTCCTCTGAGCCCCCTACTTCTACGGTTAAACCATCGCAAAAGCTATGTAATGACGTGGCATTTTTTTTATCACGAAAATCGATGTGATTCGATCCAACATCGCTAAATCTCCCGCTATGCAATCCTCCTGCACTACCAGCTTTGTGCCACCCACCCTCACTGACCCCCCTGCTAGCTGGTCTACCTTTCCTCTGTTCAGTGAGGCAGAGGTTCTAGCAGCGATCCTCAAAATTAAATCCTCCTCCCCAGAGGATGCTATTCCGGCATTATGAAGACAATTGCCCCAGACATTCTGTCCGACATCACAGCGGCTATAAATAACTCTTGCCAGTCTGGATTGGTTCCGCTGGAGCTCAAATCTGCTAGGGTCCTTCCCCTGCTTAAGAAGCCGTCACTTGATCCTACTATCCCTTCTAATTTTCGCCCCATATCCCTGCTCCCATTCCTGTCTAAACTCTTGGAATCTCTGGTCACGCCCCTTCTGTCCTCCTTTCTGGAATCCTCTAAGATCTTTAATCCTGCCCAGGCAGGCTTTAGGCCAGGAAGAGGGACGGAGAGTGTGCTTGTCTCAGTGCAAGACGATATGTCCAGGCTTGCTGACGCAGGTGGAGTTGGAGCTCTGATCCTGTTGGATCTGTCCGCCGCATTTGATATGGTGGACCATCCTATCCTCCTCTCACGTTTAGCACAAATCGGGATCTCTGGCTCAGTCCTGGCTTGGTTCACCTCCTTTCATACAGACCGCACTCAGACCCTTACTATGCCCCCTTTCCTCCCTTCCCCTTGTGTCCTGACTTGTGGTGTCCCCCAAGGATCGTCTCTTTCCCCCATCCTATTCAATATTTATATCTGGGCGCTCGTCTGCCTTATCCGCTAGTATGGATTCAATTGTTATGAACTATTCGGATGATACTCAAATCCTGATCCGTTTGGATCAGGATCATACCGAGGTTTCAGCTTGTCTTCATGACGGTCTAAAAGCAGTCGGTGTCTGGGTGGACCAAAATTGGCTCAAGCTCAATGGCGATAAAATGGAGGTGATGTTGGTGGGTTGTCCTCCCAGCCCATCACTATGGACCCCCGCTTTTTGGCCTACTTCATTGGGCCCCCTGCCCTGTCCAGTGGACAAAGTAAAGAACTTAGGGGTCATTCTTTCAACCTCTCTGTCCATGTCAAATCAGGTTTCAGGGGTCTGCCAATCCGCCCACCACCAGATTAGGGTACTTAAGAGGGTCCTCCCTATGATCCCAGAAGCTATGCGCCCTCCTGTGGTGGCTGCACTAGTCCTCTCACGATTGGGCTATTGCAACTCCCTGTACCTCTCTCAGCCGGTGGGCCTTCTCCAGCGTCTCCAACGCATGCAGAACCTGGCAGCTAGACTGGCCACAGGCTCTCCCTATGGAGCACATATCTCGCCAGTGCTTCGCCAAATTCACTGGCTTCCAGTGGCTCAGCGAGTTCAGTTCAAGTCACTGTGTATTGTCCACCGGGCAATCCAGGGCCTAGGAGCAGAGTTTCTTCAAACCAAATTTGTCCGATATATTCCGGAACGCAATCTTCGCTCCTCGACTACCAACCTCATGGTGGTCCCTAGGTACAACCGGGAAAGACTCGGTGGCAGAGCTTTTTCCATTGCTGCGTCCAGGCTGTGGAACACCCTCCCACTGCTACTCAAGTCTACCTCTAACCATTTGACTTTCAGGAAAGCCCTGAAAACAACTCTATTTTAGCTCTCTGGCCACCACTGTTCTTCCTGCCCGGTCGCTTCCTCACCAGCGCCATGATGCCCTTGGGAGACCGTGTGCTCTACAAGTCCAGGTAACATAACATAACATTGACCCCGTTCTCCAGTGAAACCAGAGGCAGTTTTGTATCACCTCCGCGTCAGGTCGGGCAGAAACCCCCTCCTAGTCTCTACGCAGCTCCCGTGCCGCTTTCACTTTCGGTTTCTGCCTTCAGGGCTGCTTCTACAGAACTTTGTAGTTAGTTATCTCCATTTTGATGTGAATCCTCAGCCGATTTTCTCTGCTCTTTCGCTCGCTTTGTAGAGGATATGTTCAGACAACGTTGCCCATCAATTAGTTTGGGGTGGTGGGGGGTCTTCTAGTCGGGGTTCAAGCCACTTTAGGGACCGTTAGGCGAGGAGCTCACACAAAGGCTGGCTCCATCCATACGCCCGCTGGTGGCCGTCCCAGAACCTTGCCTTTTAAGCTTGTTCTCATTCATTCACAGCCCTAAACTGTCAATCGCACAGCAGGGTGGCTTGTCCTTCCCGGACAGCCAGCCAGCCAATCAGGACCCTCCCTCACTTCCTGTCCTTCCAGACACACTGGAGCCAGGGGCGGGCTTCAGGACTGAAGCTCGCCAAAGGCAAAACACACAAAGGGCTCAGACCTGTCTCAACAAATAGAGTAAAAGCCAAGAAAGGCCTCACAAACAGAAAATGGCAGAAAAAGACGACAGAGGCCATTTTGACAAAACGGACACCCATAGGTGCTCTACTGCAGCGGAGGGTGCAGCCTGCAGTAAAAAAGCACACTGATAGTTAAAAGTAAACCACTGCCACCAGCCATTTAAAGTAGTGAGGGTAACAATGTTACATGAGAAAGTAGGATAAGGGGCCACTAAGTAACCCCCACCCAGCACTCGACATAAGATAGTGTGTGCTGGACCTATAAAATGAAAAAGTTAAGTAAGATCAATTTCACCTTCCTATTCTTGGGAACAGTAGTTCAGCCAAGAAAAGGTATTTAAACCTTAAGAGAAATCCAAAGGACTTCTCAGTGACACTGCACTGAGGGTGCTGTGTGTTCACTATACCAAAAGCAGGTGCCCATAGAACGTGTCAGACTCCAAAAACAGTGAAAACATAAAATCCTAGTCAGGGAAAAACACAAGCGGGAATGAGAAAATGGTCCCATTTGCTCTGAAGTTAAAATGAAAAAGTCGTACGTCCAGCAAAAGAGCTGGGGGTCTCTAAGGTGGGAGGAAATTAGCACAGAAAGGAAAATTCTCCCCAACACTGGTAGCAAGGATAAGGGTGATCTTAGTTTCCAAACTCTAGAAGAAAAGAGACTGAGCAAAAAGGACAAGGAGATCTCTCCTGGGAAACAAATGAATGGCAGACCAAGGTCGTCGGATCAGAAAGCAGGGTCCAAGACTGCATAGTGGAAGGATCCTAATGTGTGCATTGAACGCCTATTCGACGCAGAAAATGACGCAATATTAAACAGGCGGAATATCATGTTATTGCTCAGATATACAGAGACTGCATATGGTTTCATCCAGTGATATAAAGCAGGTAGAATGTATTACAGAAAAAAGGGTGGACCTAGTACTGATTCACCCATTTTCCAGATTGACCACCTGTCTCTTACTAGAGCGGTGCATTCGTTTTTCTCTTTGGGTTACAACATATTTAGACCTACTGATCAGCCTTCCACTAACAAAGGTGATCGATCAATGAGTATGAAACACAAACTGGGGATGATTTTATGTTGCTACAAATAGAATAAAGTAGTGCCGTGAATAGTAGGAAGGTCACAACCCTGTCTGCATCCAAAGAATACGAGTAAGATGACCATGACTGGATGCAGAAAGCCTCTGCTTTACATGCCAATTTAAGGTTAATAATGTAAAATGAAAAATCTATCAATCCGGTTGCCAAATTCTCTCCTGGAAAGAGGGCATTATCATCTGTTCAATACAGCCACAACTATTTGACATTCTTCTACTGCAGAAGACCAGGCTACATGTAAAACCTATACTGGAGAGCTACATTATGGTTCACATACCATCTGAAAAGGGAATTATGGGACAGCCATTAGGGGGTACACTGATGGCCATCAATATGTCTCCCAATTGGAAATGTGAAAAATGGGAGACCAACTCAGTGTGCTGGTTGTGAAACTTTTTAACCATTGACCGGCAAAGAAGGGAATAATATCTTATCGTAAAGATCTATTGGAACCCTGCAAGACTAAACACCCCGATAATTTTTTACAAGCAATGTGATATTTTGGACGCATGGTACGATGAATACACAGGCGAGATAATAATGGGAGGTGATTTTAACTCCGACTATATCCGCCCTGCCCTTGGTGCAGGATGGTTCCTACATAATGCAGTCTAAAAAAGAGGAACATCTATTTCAGAGCTATTTAAAGGTGTTGAGTGCTCTTATAATGAACTGTCAGGTTGGAGGGGACATGCGGACTAAGCCCACATGGACAAGATGAACCAGCAGCTCGGTTATAGACGGCTTCTAACAAAACAACTGTTTAAGAGATGTGAAACGGTTAATGTGTACCCTTCGTCCTTTAGCAATCACACATGTTTATTTTATTTTGGCATTTATTTCAGTGCACAAAGCCCTGGGGCATTTAGGCGCTAGTTAGAGAAAGTGCATGGTACATTGGTTTAAGAACACGCATATGATTACCGACATAGAATGGTGTGCATACACAGACTGGCAAAGCCACACCTCATGTTACAGGGGGCTACATCAGGCAGCATATTAGACAAATAGGTACGATTACCCCGACTAGCAAAGCCTCACCTCAATCAGGCTGCCACAAAATAAGGACTGCACAGGTAAGTGAACAATAAGCAGTGATCATGTAGGGAAGGCCTCGCCCACATGATGGGCTCTTTAAAGGCACTCAAAGCATGAAACGAAAATGGCTGCACAGCTGTCAAGACACCTAAATTCGATTTCTGTAAACCAGGCACTTAAGGCATGCGTAATGTGGTGGTAATGTTACTGGTAGACAGTAAGCTGTCGATGGGCAGAAAGGAAAAAGCATGCAGCAGTAAAAACAGGGTTACTGTCCAGGAATGGAGGGTGGAGCGTTGTGCTTCATGGCAGATTACCAGGCCACTGGAAGTTCTCATTGAACCATTGGTGTTGCGAGTACGGAAAAAATGTTTATACGGAGCAGAGTTCTGACACACTCCGACAGCCTCAGACAGGAGCCTTGTGTGTGTGCCTTTGCTGGGGGCTGGCTTTCCTTGCCTGCTGGCTTCCAATTGGCCGGAAGAATAGTGGGCCAGCCAATCATGAGTTTCGTGTACACCAAATCGCCATGGCAACCTGTGCAGCCCATGAAGGCAAGAATGAGGGAGCGGCCATCATGAAGAGAAACAAAAACAATGCAGGCAATGGTGGCGAGTGCGCACATACGTGTTTGCCCGAAACAAGAGACATCCAGATTTTAGAGTGCAGGCAAGACATACAATAATACAATTCTGCCGTAGTGCGGCGCACACACAGAATGACAGCGGAAAATGTGCACACAGGCCCAAATGAGGGCTTACTCTTCATGGGAGCTCCTGGATGGCACCGGGGAAAGATAGTAGATGCTGGGTAGAGGAGGAGCTGCAGGCGCCCTCCACCTATATGTCCGAATAGGGATGAGCTTGGGGGAAAAGAGAAATGCACCATTGCTCAGGTATTAGAGGATAAACTCTCAAAGAAAGAGTCTTGTGGTCACCGAAGTTTATAGAAAGGTTCAACTACGAAATCACGGCCTGCTGCAGAACGGCCCATGAGCTTGGAGCACAAGCATTGTTCCTTTATGTGAAAACAGTTTTTATCTAAAGTTCTTTATGGAGGGCAAGGCCCATGTCGTTTCCCATCCCTGTGGGCCTCATTGCTCTGACGAGGCATTGGCCAGGAGAAAAAAAAAACGTTTAAGTATTTTTACGTAAACTAAAATATGATAATATGAAGGAAGACGCTGAAGAACAGAAAAGATGAAAACAAAATTATAAGAACTAGTTAAGATCACACAAATCAATTATGCTACAAAGAGATGCAGAAAGAATGCAGAGAGAATTCTGAGTTAGACAGTCTGAACAGTTTTGGGACCTATTACACCCCTTAACAAATCCCATAGGGGAATGCGTCTCTCCAAGAAGGATAGTGACCGCACATATGGAGGAGGATTAGCGATGATGTGGGAGGACTTCTCGTGGGATTTCGAATTTGATAGAGTTTATTTTTCAGTTCATAAAGAACGCTAAACCCCCAAGCACGGCATGTCGGATGGAGTCCCCCAATGGTGGTATGGTATGCTCACCTGGTCTCTGCGGAAGCGTTGGGGCACGGTTGCAGCCCTCCCTGAACTTGAATCACCCCCTTCAGGCCTCTCCCTCAGTAGAAAAGC
This sequence comes from Ambystoma mexicanum, assembly GCF_040938575.1. NCBI lineage: Eukaryota > Metazoa > Chordata > Amphibia > Caudata > Ambystomatidae > Ambystoma > Ambystoma mexicanum. The sequence goes on from NC_090931.1 coordinate 693,463,249, forward strand.
TGTGAGTGGTAATACTGCTCCTGCGTGGAGATAAGAGTGTGCGAGTGCGCCAATCTGCGATTGTTGTACCTCTCGAACCCTTCAACCCAAAGTACGGTTTCTGTGAGCATACGCCGGCCCATAAAGCTCACCTGTGAATTATGGAAGATAAGCTCTCTGTCCTGCTACTTCTGGCAGGGGCGCGTCGAATGGGATCCAATTCCTTCACTGATCCCTGATAAGGATTAGTCCAGTCCAGCTGCGACTATGCTTCTCCTTATGATTGGTAAGTCTTTCTTGAGTTCTTGTAATGCAGTTTGTTCTGTTTAATGTCTTTATTTGTTGCTCCTATTTATGCCTGCAATAATATCTCTCTTCTGTTTACTTCCCTTAGATGGAAATGCGGCCTCAATGCAGCTGTGAGACGCGAGACGCGGCCGGATTGAAGATGGCTGCTACCGCAATGTTCGACAGCATGTAAGTGATGGTTTAAGGAAAAGTGACAAGTATGGCGAAGCACAACCTTAAACTGACTATTTTTTCGATGTCTACCCTTGTCTTCCGTTTTTCCTTGCAGGCGCTGCTGTCGACGATGGAGCGTGTCATGCTGCGGTGCCAAGATGAAGATTTCGGCGTTCCTGAAAGTGTAAAGATGAATACTTGGTTCGCCGAAGAGATGTACAGGAAGCAGGATCTTCAAAGGTAAGTCTGAACTCGGGCGACGGTGAGCGTTACACTGCTTGCAAGTGCCGAATAACGCGAACCGTCTGTCTTGAGGATCGGGGCAGCTTATATAGCTGAGATCGTGGGCACGCCCCATTAGGGCCGGCTTACCAGCCACACCCTGCCACTCCTAGAATGAGCATGTGCAAAGGCAATCCATTAGCAGGCACACCCAAGAATACACTTGGGCTGCTTAATGGATGGAATGTTCAAGGTGAATGCATCTGAAGTGCTATGTCCATAATAGCTTTTTGGTGTTAAATGGATGTTCTCGTTTACTTTTGTTCATGAGCCTGACGCCAAAGGCGCCAGGTCAGTATCCACCAACGTCTCCTGTGCATGCGACCCCTGCATGCCTGTGCCCCTGACTTCATGACCATGACATATGTAAAGGAATTCTCATTCAGTAATCTGAAATCCTCTAACTTCTTCCGAAGGATCTACCTTCTCAGAAAAATTCTCCCGACTTGTGGAACACTTCGAAATTGGTCCCCATTTTCAAGAAGGGTGACGGGGGCAGCCGGGCAACTATAGACCCATTCATTGCCTTACTTGATTCAGGGCGCAAGATCTTTCCTGCGGTTGTCCTGAAGATTCTCAGAATTTGGATGGAGAAACACAAAGCATGGGACATAAATCAGTCATGTGTTAGGGCGGGGTTAAATACCACATTAAATACCTTTATTCTACCTCTCACCCAGCAACAATCCAAGGTCTTGAGACAATCCACATACGTAGCATGTATGGATCTGTCTCAAGCCTTTGATAAAGTAAATCGGACCAAGCTATGAATATAGTTGTGTAATATGGGATGCCCTCCCTCTCTGATTAATATTCTCAGACTTCTACATACGGACACTATCCAAGACTGTTTGGATGGTATGGGTACTTTATCAGAACCACTTCTGTCGGATAGAGGGCTAAGACAAGGGTGCATATTAGCACCTGCGCTATTTAACCTTTATATACCAGACATTGGCTCGGTTTTAGCTTCACGAGATACCAATCCTTCTAAACTGGGCCAATGGCAGATGAGGCATTTGGCATAATGTGATGATATAATTTGGCTGGTACCAGACGCCCATAGGACTCCAGCAAGATTGGATTAAAATTGCAAAATACATGAGAGATCTGGAGCTGATAATAAATTCCGTGAAACTACTTCCCATTTAACCATGTGGCGCTTTGAAACATAATTCTGTTGTATAAAGCGCCTTACAAATGCTCAATAAAATAAAACCCTAATGCATACTACAGAGAAAACACACCAGTGTCAAAAGGGATTGCCAAAATCAACCCTGGGGGTCGACTGTGGGAGGGCAACCAGTTCTGGTGAACAGGGTAAACCTTGAAGTCTAGCCAAACCAAATCATGATAGGAGGCAGAGTGGCAAGCCTTAAACTCCGAAGGGATGCGAGTGGTCCAGGGCTACAATGAGTCCAAAACAGAACACCATCAATAATTCCAGTTAGATAAGCAAGTACAAAAATACACAAGTATTAGGCCTAACACACTAAGCAATAAAACCTCTAAACCAATATGTTCACACTATAAAACAGATGCATACATTCACACTTCGGAGAAGATGAAAAGCATTGAATAACCAGTGTAAAAGGTAGTCGGATGCATAAGGCTCAGTAACATTTTAGAGAAGCCATAAAAGAGTTTAACACTTAGTAAGTCCACCCCTAAAATGGCTAAGAGCCTGGTGCCCTAAAGGCATCACTTCCAAAGTTACACTTTTCAGGAAGTTTTATTATGTGAATGAGTCATAACCACTGGCATTGTCCATAGTTCAAAATAAGGAAAGTTCAGGTAATTACCTCACTCAATCCCAATACACTAGGATAGACCTGGGAAGGACTCCTTGACCCAATCACCACAGACCCAAGTCAGGAAAGAGTGAGATAGGGACAGGACTTTACCCCCATGTGACCATATGGAGAACAGGGGGGAGGAAGGGAGGAGGATGAACAGGTATGGTATACATTACTCACTGTAATCCTATTTCTGATGCTAGTATCTGCTTAGATTCAAATGCTTTGCAAATGCCGACATCCAGTGGCAGCTGAAGAGTATTGCACATTAAGTTTTTCGAGTTCGAAAAGGGACGTCGAAAGGGTGGGGCTTGTAATACTGTCCCTCGTGTGATGTACACTGTACCCATGACCCCTCACGCATAGAGGTTCCACAGATCATGCGTTTCTGACAAGAGGGAGTGTAAGTTGTAAGGAGAACAGTGAGGAGCATCCAGATTCCTTTAGGGACACCTGTGTTTGGTCTCGACAAGGAAGGCCGAGGTTCACGGCTGGGCGGCCGCTCACCTTTGCTCTTCTCCCTGTGCAGACCCGTCTTATCTGCACACAATGTCAGGCTAAAATCATGATCTTATATAAATAGAACAGAGCTGGGCCACATTTGTTTCCTGACCTGGAAGTGCCAGGCCACAGCTGCATTCCTTAACAAATGAGGAAACCACCACTCAATCTTGATTTTCCAGAACTTGCTTAATAATAATTCAGGCACCATGACAAACAAATCAAAAGTGATAGAGCCTTGGTTTTGGAAGACAGTATCCCTTGTCAACCACATCTTTAACAAATCCACAACAGAATGAGTGTTTCTCTTTCTCTTCATTTATGCAGCAGTGTTCAACAGTAACTTCAAATGTGGACATAAAATACACATTCATGCTTTGTTAAACCGGTTTTGTTTTCTGGTTTTTAAGCATTCTCTCTTTTGCTCAGATCACACTTATTCCTTTCAATAAATGCTCATCTGACAAACCGCAAAGAGCTGCACATTTGAAGGTTAAGAATATGTAATTATGGCCTGCTCCTCTAAGATTTAGGCCCTGGGGTAAGGTTATAAATGACAGGTCATCAGAGCCACCATGCTCCAGCCATGGGCTATCATTTCTCTAGTAATTGCATTATGGGAGTTCTAGTCTTGGGCCACTTGAATTGAATAAAATGTATTTGAATTAAAGTAGAAGCAAAGCACATAACTGGTATTGTCCTCAATCACATGGAATCATCTGGTAACCTTATAATGAAGTGCTGAAAAGCAGGAATTTGCAAGGCACTGGAATGGAGCCACTGAGTGCTTTCAGGTAAGTGTGTTATATTTGAGTCAAGCAAAACCTAAAGATGTCTGGAGAGGTTTGAACTAATAACCAGTGGCATTGCTCTGGGCGGTCTTCCAGTCCTATGTATTTCAATCTGTTATCCCATGTATTAGGGAACAGACCATATGCAAAATCGGCAAGTCAGCAAAACTGTTAGGTCCCACCCCTTCTGCACCAGACCGCAAGCAAGCCCCGACATGATTTAGACTCATTGGTTATTAACAGTGTAGCCTGCATCTCTATGCACAAAAGCCTCTGCACCATGTCCGGCATACCTATCTCACTCACTGCAACATATGCAGAACTGGAGGATGATTGTTGGAAGGTGTTCAATTCATCGCAACCACTGGCATTGCTCTGGGCAACTTGCCAGACCACAGTGTTTCCCCTTCTAAATGGCATGGCAGGCCGAACAATTATTTTGAGGTGGGCAGCCCAGAGCATTGCCAGTGTTTTACAACTAATTCAAGCCATCACTCTTAAGTGATGCATTATGCTCAAGTCACAAAGTCACGGTGGTGACTCTCTGCACTGAAGCAGTGTTCTGCATATCCCCAAATCATTTGCATGTACCTGTGAGCCCAGCTATAAGCCAACAATATCTCTATTCCTTGCCACCTGCTTATGCCCGGCACATGTCAGACCTGGATAGACAGTTGTCTTGTCTTTATACAGCACTTTGAAGCAGAAAGAATCCAGCATGAAGAGCAACAAAAAAAAAAACATTATATATATATATATATATATATATCATCTAAAAGGCTTAAGTGTACCTGCGATTGACAGCATTCCTGGGTGTTCTTGGTGCCTTTGTGTGTTTTTAGCATTCTCTTTGAACCATCATACTCTCATTTGTCTCTTTCAGTGGGATTGGCACAGGCCCGGATGCTTCTCCTGTGTATCTTGCCAACTAGAAGCACTTCAGCTCACGTGTCTGCTTCACCACGGGTTAACTTTCTCTTTGCCAACTCCCTTTCTCCAGCAGCACTATGGTTTTCATCTGTGCTCCGCTCACATGCTAGCGACACTGTGCATTAGCCCGTGCCCTTAAGAGTTCGGGTTTACCGAAGAACCCTTGGATAATATGCTACAGTGAATATTTGGACATTTGTTTACACGGCCTCTTTGTCGGGAAAGACGACAATGATATACTATGTTCACCTAAAACCTTTGGCTCATGTTTGGAGATCTTATGGCCAGAAGCAAAGTACATATTGACTTTAAACACATGATGCTGATTTTGACCATTAGGTGTTGTAGCCTATTTGCTGGAAGTGTAGTCTCAAAATATGGTATTTTCACCTAAACACATCTTGATTATATATTAAAGATCATTTTAAGAGCAGTGGTTGTGTTAGTTTTGACATTTGATTTGATGGCCTCTCTGCTTCAAGTGGCCTCACATCGATCCAGTAATGGATGTCCAGTGCTTACTTGAAGCTCACCCACTCCAAGACTGACTTCGTACTGCTGATCAGCAACACTGAACACCTGGACATCCATACCTGGCTATCAGCAATGAACCTAGAGGGCTTCACGACCCAGCTGGCCACCTGTGCCAAGTCCCTTGGGTTTGACATTGAGAGACACCTTACGTTTAAACAGCAAGGAAGACACAAACTGCTTAGAACCAACTTTCTCTCCTGCAGAAAATCAAGCCCTTCATCCCAGAAAACAACTTCAGACCTGCTGTCCAAGTCTTGATCCTCTCCCACGTGGATGGTGGAAAGTCTTATGGCGACTACCCATCCACCCCTGAGATGTGTCCTGCATGCTGCAGCATGACTCAAAGGACTGCAAATTCAACCACATCACACCGACCTACATCAAGCTGCACTGGCACCCATTGCAAGCCGCAATTTTCTTCAAATCCTGTTGCATCATCTAGAAGGCTGTCACCCTGAAGTCCCCAAGCTCTCTCATTGAGACTGAGTCTACGGAGGCCTGGGATCCACCAGAAGTAAAGAAATGTGCAGATGAACTCCAACATTGCAGGAAGGAAAGAACCAGAAGACAAGCCTTCTCTACGCTCTAAGACTCTGGAGCCTTTCCGTTATCAGAGTTGCCCCTTCACCTGTACAGTTAAGGAAAGAGCTCAAGACCTTCCTCTTCAAGAAATGGCTCCTAGTTAACGCCTAGGTCCACACAGTATACATTTCCCACTCTATCCTACCCAAGACTCCGTGATCTGCTCACCACTGACTTCTCCCCTGGTTGCTTGTAGATCCCTTGCTGGTAATTGGCGTGCCCTTGCCATCCCAATAGCTCCCCACTCATTTTATTCTTCTTCCCTCCCCTTTTTTCTTCCTCCTATGATTGTAAAGTGCTAAGCTGCCTCCTGAACCTAGGTCCACGCTCAATAAATACCATAATAGACAGTGATGACACAGGAAATGCTATTTTGACCCAAATAGACTTGATAATATGTTAGAGATCACTTCAACACTCGTCAAGAAGTTACTTTTCATTTTTTGACATGTTTTGCCTACTTGGCTTTTTCTTTTATGGCTTTCTTGCTAAGAATAAACATCATAAAACTATTTTCAGAATTATTTGTATTATGTATGAGCTATCGGTTCAACATTAGCAGTGAGGTTAGTTTGGACTTTGATTTCTGTGTGTAAAGAGAACGTTCATTTTCCTGGCCCCATCACTAGCAGTAAAGCTTTTTTTTACCTGAAAATTACTTACTTATATATTAGAGATGCCAAGATCACTGGTGGTGGTAGTTTTGTCTTCAAGCACATTTGATATACTTGTCCATTCAATTATATGGCCTTGTGGCTGTGAGCGAAGGCACAAAAGTGAAAGTTTCACTTAAAATCTCGATTAAATATTACAGATAATTTTAGAACCATTTAATGTTTGTTTTGATGTTTTAACACTTTTTGTTTACCTTATATGACCATTTACTTTCATTACCTTTTTGCTGGAATTAAAGCTATAACATTATTTTCACCTAGAAACTTTGAACCATATATCAGAAATGGTTTAAGATCAGTGATGTTTGTTTTGACTTTAAATACGTTATATACAATGGGCCATTCATTCTAACAACTTTCTTTGGTAGGAGTGACGGCACAGAAAATTGTATTTCCACAAACAATTCCTTGCTCTATACAAGATTTCGATTTAAGAGCAATAGTTCAATTAGGTTTTTCATTTTCTGCTTATTTTACCATTTACTTCCATGACCTCTGATGTGAATTATATAACGCATTTTTTTTCAACTAGAAACATTTGATTTAACATGAGTGGTTGAAAACCAGCAAGGTGGGGACGGGGGGGGGGGTTGTTTAGCTTTCAACACATCCCTGCTAAATGGCCATTGTCTTCCATTGCCTTTCTGTGGAAATCCACAGGGTTTATGGACTTCCTTTAATTATAGGAAAGTATTCTAGGTTTTCATTGCTGCTGTGTAACCAGAAGGTAATACTCGCTTTGTGGTAGTTTTATTGAGGTTTGTATGTCTGAAAATTATTATTGTGATATTTATATTAAGTTAAAGCTTTTCTACCTTGCCAATCACTGTGATAGGAGTGAGTTACTTACAGGAGAGAATATATATATATATATATATATATATATATATATATATATATATATATATATATATATATATATATATATATATATATATATATAATACATTACTCACCGTAATCATATTTCTGATGCTTGTATCTGCTTAGCTGCTTAGATTCACATGCTGTGCATAGGCCGACATCTAGTGGAAGCTGCGGAGTATTACAGTTTGCTTTTCGGAACTCGAAAAAGGGCATCGACACAGGGCGTGCCAGTAATACTAGCCCTAGTGTGACGTCCACTGTACCCATGATCCCTCGCGCGTCTAGGACCCTCAGATGGTATTTTTTCTGACATGAGGAGTAGCGCAAGTACAGATAATCCAAGCAGATAGATAGAAAGGTAAGACTACAAGCATCCATGTGCCTTCTCTCAGAGGGGAGGAAGGGTGGGTTGCATGTGAATCTAAGCAGATACAAGCATCAGAAATACGGTGAGTAATGTATCCCTTCTGAGGCTTGTGGAATCTGCTTAGATCACATGCTGTGCATAGATTAGCGAGCAGTACCTGAAGGAGGTGGGATGTGAGAAGGGTCATGAGCAAATAAATGATTTAGAACCGCTTGTCCCACTTGTGTATCTGTCTTGGAATGAGTGTCAATGCAGTAGTGCTGAGTAAAAGTGTGAATAGAGCTCCAAGTAGCTGCTTTGCAAATGGTATCAAGAGGTACATTTGCAATGAAATGTAGAGTGGCCCCAATGCCTCTTGTAGAGTGGGCCCTAGGCGTGAAAGGCAGAGTTCTTTCAGAAAGTGAGTAACACAGCTGGATACAGTTAATAATCCACTTAGAGATGGCACCTTTAGAGACGCGATCCCCCTCTCTGCCTGTAGCTACGGAGACAAACAGCTGATCTATTTTCCTTAGCGACCTGGTCTTGTTTACATAATAGAGGACCGCCCTACGCACATCTAGTGTGTGTAGTTTCACCTCAGCAGAGCTTTGTGGGTCTTGGACGAAAGCCGGAAGCTCGATGGACTGGTTCACATGAAATTTGGAAATAAACCTAGGTGAGAACCTAGGGTGTGTGCGTAAAACCAGTTTATCTTTATGGACAGTAAAGAAGGGATCTTGCACTGAGAGCCTGAATTTCACGGACTCTTCTTATAGATGTAATTGCTACTAAGAAGGGCGTTTTGTAAGTTAGGTGTTTGAGACTGCTTTTGTGCATGGGCTCGAATGGGGGGCCCATGAGCTTAGATAGCACCACGTTAAGGTCCCATCCTAGTGGTGGGTTTGAAATAGGAGGGTGAAGTCTCTTTACTCCTTCCATGAAGGCTTTAACTACTGGTACTTTCCACCATGACACCTTGTTATGGGAAGTGGTGTATGCTGACAGGGCTGCCAGGTGTACCTTCAGTGAGTTAAAAATCCAGTCCTGCATCCTGCAGGTGGAGCATGTATGTAACAATAGTGGAAGGAGTGCAATCAACTGGGTTGATTTGTTTATACTGGCACCAGATAACGAATCTCTTCCATTTGTCAAAGTAGCAGTGCCTCGTGTTAGGTTTCCTAGATTTCTTCAGGATGTCCATACACCTCCGTGGTAAATTGAGATGTCCAAACTCTATGACCTCAGGAGCCATGCTGCCAGGTTCATCGAGTTGGGTTGAGGATGCACCGTTTGACCTTGGTGCTGGGAGAGTAGGTTGTACCAGCCCGAAAGTTTGATGGGTTCGCACACTGCCAATCTGCGTAAGTGTGGGAACCACGGTTGTCTTGCCCACATGGGAGCAACTAGGACGAGCGTCATCGATTCTCTGTTCATCTTGTTGACCACCTTCCTGATTGGAGGAGTTGGTGGAAAAGCGTACGCAAACATCTCTGACCAGTTCATCCACAGGGCGTTCCCCTGGGAGTCTGGTCGGGGGGAACCTGGATGCAAATCCTGGGCATTGTCTATTTTTGCTTGTGGCAAATAGGTCTATAGTGGGTAAACCCCACTGAGAGAAGATATCTTCTACGACTTCTCTGTGTAGACACCATTCGTGTTCCTCTGGGAGGGGGTCTCTGCTCAGAGCATCCGCTAGGGAAGTGAGATCCCCTTGGAACATGTTGCGATGACAGGAAGATGTTCCCTCTGAGTGCCCATATCCAGATTTTCTGGGCAAGTTTGGACAGATTTGGCGACCGAGTCCCTCCTTGCTTGCTCAGGTACAACATGGCTGTAGTGCTGTCCGTTCGGATTTGCACTGACAGATTTAACAGGTAGGGCTCGAACGCTTGAAGTGCTCTGAATACTGCCAGAAGCTCTAACAGGTTGATGTGATTCTTGGCCACTGAATGCGACCAGAGACCCTGAGCTGTGTGGTGGAGATGGTGAGCTCCACACCCCGTCAGGCATGCATTGGTTGTGACTACCGCCTGTATCTCGGGATCGTAAAAGGGTTTCCCCTTGGACAGATTCTCTCTTGTCCACCAGTGAAGGCTTTGTACAAGTGTTGGCGAAACGACCACTAGATCGTCCCACTGACCACTTGCCTGAGACCACTGTTTCACCAACCATTCCTGCAAGGGACGCAGGCGCGCGTGGGGGACCAGGTAAATACATGACGCCATCATGCCCAGCAAACGCATTGCTTTGCGTACCGTTATCTGGGGACCGGACTGATATTGCGGAATTTGCAGCAGTATATTCCGAATTCTTTCCTCGGAAGGAAAGGTCAACCCCTCTTGAGTGTCTAGGATAGCTCCTAGGAACTGTTTGGATGTGCTTGGCACCAGACTTGACTTTTTCTCGTTTATTGAGAATCCCAATTCGAAGAGGAAGTCGATTGTCCTTTGAATGTTTGCTCTGCAAATTACTGGGGTCTCCCCCGTGATGAGCCAGTCGTCCAGGTAAGGGTACACCGGGATTGGATTGCCTCCCTGTGTAGGTGTGCTGCCGCCACCGCCAGTACCTTGGTGAATACCCTTGGAGCCGAAGCTATCCCGAAGGGCAGTACCTTGATAGTGTTGACTGTCCACCTTGAAGCACAAGTACTTTGTGCGCTGGGAACATGTAAATATGAAAATAGGCATCTTTCGTGTCCAATGTTGCCATGTAATCTCCCTTTTTTTAGGGGGGGGATTACCTCCTGGAGAGTCATGCGAAACTTTTGGGGCTTGACATACTTGTTTGCAGGCCGTAAGTCCAATACTGGGCGCATTGTCAGATCTTTTTTTGGCACAAGGAAGTACGTTGAATAAATACCCTTGTTTACCTGGTGTCCCGGGACGAGTTCTATCGTGTCCTTTGCTAGCAGATTTACTATCTCCTCGAGGAGGATCTTCTGGCGGTCCAAAGAATGTATTTTTTGTCGTGGAGGATGGTTTCGGGGACGCTCTAACAGTTCTATGCAGTACCCTGTGGATACTGTGGAGAGCACCCATCTGTCTGATGTGATCCCTTCCCAAGCTTGGGTGAAGTTGGAAATGTGTCCCCCCCCTACTGGGATTGCGCGAGAAGGGACGCTGAAGGGAGCGTCACTGTTTTGGTGGAGGCGTGCCGCCTCCTCTACTGGAGCTGCCTCTACCTTTTCCACATCCTCTTATTACCCCTGCCGTAACCCTGGGAAGACTGTTGGTTATTATTGCTCCACGGTGTACCCTGCCCCAGGGAATAGTTAGATCCTCTCTGGGAATTTTCATCGCCCGCGTGGGCGACGAAAATTGCCATTCCCTCTCTGATTAGGGGGTTTATTGGTTAGTTGGCCTACGGATTTGAGTGTTTCATACTCGTCCTTGGCATTTTTTAGCACGTCCTCGACCGCCTTATCAAACAGGTACCACCGGCTCCACCGGTTTATCTAACAATGATGCTTGGGTTTCAGCCTTGAAACCAGACTGCCGTAACCAAGCGTGTCTCTTGATAACAGTTCCTTCTGCTATCAATCTACCGGCGTTATCCGCGGCGTCAAAGGTTGCTTTTAAAATGCAACCGGACACGGCTCTTCCCTCCGCCGAAACTCGTGCCAACTGGCTCTTTAAGGGTTCTGGGGCGGAGTCTATGAGTGCTGCGACTTCTTCCCACTGATGGCAGTTGTAGCTGGCCAACAGGGTGGCGGAGTTGGCAATCCTTGCCTGGTAGGCGGAGGTGGAGGGTACTTTCCTGCCCAAACCATACAGTTTCTTGCTCTCATTGTCGGGAGGAGCTTCGGACGATGACAAGGGTGTTCCAGCCCTCTACGGGTGTAACAACCAGGGAGTCCAGCTTCAGATGCCCCCTTATATACAGTGGGTCTGATTGGGCTGCCCTGAAAAGTTTCTCAATCCTGGGGTTCACTGCCCTGGTGAGGTTAGGATTTACGCGTGAAGGATCTATTCTTCTATGAATAGACTTCAGGATAGGGATGGCTTGAACAACAGGCCTCCTTTCTCCCACTAACTCCTCGGCGAAGTCCCTCTCCTCTTGAGCACCCTGGGTATCAATGTGGAAATGTTCAGCTGCTCGAGACAGAACTTCATTTAGGAGAGGTTGGTTGTCGACAGGGGAGTCAGTAACCGGGGGTTCCTTCTCTACCGGGGAATCTACTCTGTAGGTTTCCGGGTCGTCCTCATCCTTTTCTTGGTCCTCATCATCCCCATAGTAGCCCGTACCAGTTTGTTCTTCCAACATGGCCAAATCTGGATCCTCACAAAAGGATGTCTCTCCTTGATACTGAGAGTAGGGCTGTACATAGAAGGGGTCCGAAGACCGTGTTGGTGTTTCAAATGGGACATTTTACTTGGAGGTATAGGTCTTTAGATGCCATAATGCCCTTGCCGTCCGAAAGCACGGCGTTGCTGCCATCGCTGAAGGCGCTCTCCGCTGCCATGGCCTCTTGACGCCTGGCGTGGTGGGCCCAACGCTTGATCGAACGGTCCTTAAGTGTTTTGGGTTTAAACCTACTACACGCTCTGCAGTTCGCCTCGGGGTGGTCCCTCGGCAAGCAGAGATTGCACGTGGCGTGCCTGTCAACCCAAGGGTACTTGCGGTTGCACTTGGGGCAGAATTGGAAAAGGGTACCCTCCATACGCACCAAGTGGCAGCGGGCTTGTAAGTGTAGGAATATATAAAAATGTACCCATATACCAAAAGAGTGTAGAGTATGTCCACCCCCCCACTCTCCCTACTTGCAGGGCCGAGGCCAGGGGCCTTCCGAGGCCCAAATCCGTCAAGCAGCTGTCGACGGTCGAATTCTTCTCCGGGCCGGCGTTGAGTGTGGAAGTTCGGTGACTCGACGTTGGAGTGGAGAAATGGGTAAATTTAGCAATATTTAGCAAAAGTATGGCTAAGGCCAGGGAACTCTGCAAAATGCTTCCGACCAGTATGGTGGAAAAAAACAATCTGCAGGTCCTAGACGCGTGAGGGATCATGGGTACAGTGGACGTCACACTAGGGATAGTATTACTGGCACGCCCTGTGTCGACGCCCTTTTTCGAGTTTCGAAAAACAAATTGTAATACTCCGCAGCTTCCACTAGATGTCGGCCTATGCACAGCATGTGATCTAAGCAGATTCCACAAGCCTCAGAAATATATATATATTGATAACAAATAAAATATTTATAGTTTTAAAATGCTGTAAAGCCTTTAATAGTGCTTGTGGGGTTTAAAAAGAGGAATATAATGAAGCCTCCCTTATTAGAACTTTGCTTCTCGATGAAGGTCTTTGCTTACAATCCGTTGTGCGGAATACGGTGCGTTTATCACATAATAAACCCTTGGATATTTTCTAAGACCTCTTGGCTTTGCCTTCATTGGAGAGTGACATTAAATGAGTTAATGCCGTTCAAGCAAATTCACTCTTTAGTCATTCGGGCAATTACTTTTATTAATAGTAAAGCGAGCATTGTGCCACCATTGAAGAGCAATGCCTTTCTATTGCCTATATTTACAATCAGGCATAAAGGTTGGAGACCCAGGATTTGTGTGGAAATTAAACCCATTTCTAGAGCCCATGTTCGCCACCCTAATTGGATATTTCAGATGATGTCACCCAAAAGCAATCTAAAATGTATGCGTTAAAAAAAAGGCTAACTAGTATCTGCCCAGCTTTTGAAACTGAAAACATGCCCTATTTAAAACTAGTTTTAAAGAATAACTTGAGGGGCACCACTGTTAGGGGAGTTTTCTTAAAGTCCACTTGTAGAAAGATCATATCAAACTATCCTTTGGTATACAGGTCCCCAACTCAAGTCTGTACTACCCAAACGAATGGCAGAGCACCCAGGCTTATCTTATGAGGAGGATGTGAACTGTAGGTAAGTACACTGAAACCTGTCAATACAATAGTCTAAAGAAACTCTTACACTCAGTTATATTAAAAACATACATTTATTCCTATATACACAAGGCAGTTAGGTAAATACTTACTTCAACTAACCAACACACATAGGAATGATTAACAATATTTGTCACAGGTGACTGCTTCAATAGTAGTGGGTTACGGCTCTAATTGTTACAGAGAATGGCGCCAAAAACAGGTCTACCGTATTATCCGTACTACCGCGCCCTCGTATTTGTTACACAGAAATGTTAAGTTCATTAATTTTGGAAAGTCACATCAGACAGTCTGTAGGAAGGAAAAGGAGAGTTAGTCAACACTTTAGCAATATTTACTTTAGAGTAACACTTTTCAAGGCTTCTAATGCTTTGGCAGTCCAATTCCTAACTATCCAAGAGTTCTTCAAAGTCAGTGTAGGAGTGGAACAAAAGTCTTACGCAGCAGCAGAAAATGTAAAGTTCCTCACTTTAGTCACTTAAATAAAATGCTTAAGCAAAATAACAAGTTACGAGGGCCCTGCAAATGACACCCTAAAACAGAACAAGCTGTTAGGCCTGGGTATGGGTGGACACTCAAACAACGTGTAACAGTCTAGTCACACTGGACCGGCTATTTGGATTAAGTTAATTTCTACCTGGATCCCCACAGTACTCTGGGGTGGATGATGAAATTGCAGTTGGATTCTCTACTGTGCAGCAGCAAAGGACCCAGTCTCCTGATTCCTCGGTATGGTGACGAAAGGAAGGATTCTGAGTAGGATGTCACGGCAGCAGTAGCGGCGAGAGGACACACTCAGCTAGGATTTCTTCGGTCTCCCACGTCGGTCTACAGTTTTGGCACCTTTCTATCAGCTCCATCCAAGGACAGTTATCGCCCTGTCGATCTTCCTCGATTCTGCAGTCCTGCACTCTGGTGAGGGGACGTAGAAGAGTGGGATCGTGCCTCTGGAGGTCCAACTGGAGTTTACCAACAATCTGGGTGGATTCGTCCCCGCAAAGACGTTGAACTGCAAATGGGTCAGAGGTCACCTGGTATTCTTGGTTTGCAGCCCAGGAAGGTCACAGCACCTCGGAGATGGCTCAATCGGCAGTTCGTCTTGGGTCTGTTTGGTCCCACCAGCCAAAGAGAAGAAAACAGGATCAGGATAGCAGTGGTCGCTTCACGGTTATTGGAAGGGTCTGCAGGCATCTCTGGTCGTCTTTAGCTTCGGATCTTCTGTTCCAGTGGTCGACTTGTCTTCTGCCTCAGGAACCTCAACTTTTATTCAGTTTTCCAATTCAGTCCTCTGCAAACTTTCCCAGCAGTTTACAGAAAGGGGCGGGTGGCTGTCGAATCAGGACAGCCAGCCCCTCATTGGGAACAGGTTCCATTCAGGCATTCTAGCAGACAAAGGGCAGGGGAGTGTTAAACTCCTCCCCTGCTTCCTGTACTCGTAGACACACTGGAACCTAGGTGGGGAAACCCAAGAGTTCCCACTAAAGGGAAAACACTATCAGACTTCCCCCCTCCCAGAATGACAGAAGGGCTAACAAAGGACAACCCCACGAGAAATGGCGAAAAAAGGAAGGAGCCACCATGTTGACCCTATTGTTCATAAAGAAGACTGGGAACAGTCTGCGTTAAAAAATAACACAATAGTTGGTAGAACACATCCACTGCCAAAAGCCATAACTTTAGGGTTGTCACTGTGACTAAAAAGTCACAGGAGCAGAGAGGGAGGATACTAGGTATCCCCTTAGCACTCCACTTAGGGTGGTGTGTGCAACTCTCTCGGGAGTTAAAGTTTAAGGAAGGATACAAAGTATCCCTCTATCCTCAAGAACAGTAGTTGTTAAGGATAGTCAAAGAATCTCAAAGGAGAACCCAAAGGGTCCCCAGCAACACTGGATATAGGGTGCTGTGTGCTGCAAAAGTTAACACAGATGCCTTTAAAGAGATAGAGGAAAGCTGACCCCACAGAAAATAGGTAAAACACAAAGAACAAAGTTCCAAAAAGTCAGAGCGAATAAGAATGAATGAGGGGAAAAGGCTCCCCTCATTCGAGATAGAAATAAAAAAGTACAGCAAAAAGTACTTGGGGTCTCAGTAGGAGAGGGGATTAAACATAAAACTGATAAATCTCCCCAACAACCACCAATCTCCACCATTAAGTGGCTGATTGGCGGCTATACTTGCTTGCAATAGTAGCTCATTTCATCACTTGATTGCGCACATAACTAAGAAAAGAGCACACAAGCATTATAAACCTGCACACACAGCCAAAAATATTTAGGGAACATTGGTCAACTTTTGGGGTCGGGATTTTGTTTGTCACTCAGTGCTCGATTCTCAGTTTCAAGCACCTTCCAACTGAACACTTGTGAAAAAAGATGAAGACTTCTGCGAAGCAGGTGACCTCAGGACATCTTGAGGGAGGGAAGAAGATGGGCATCAACGGGAGTCACAAAGGTCAGGTTGCGATAGGCGATCTTCAATGGACAAACCAGTAACAAAAATCCACTGAGCTAACTTTCTTTTATCTAACTGCTTTGGGAGTCTGTCAAAGATGAGGAATCCGAGGGAGGACACAATCCATTAGAAGAACAAATTACTTACCCCTGGTAATGTTCTTTCTACTGGATGGATTCTGCATCGCCAGCACGCCCTCAGCCTACCCCTCTGACTGTGGAATTTTTCAACACACTTCTCTCTTTCAGTGTGTAAAAAATTCAACCACAGTCAGAGATCCTGTGCTCAGGACCTGAAGGAAGTCTGTCGTTCTGCCTCAGAACTAACGCCATTGGAATCTGAGGAACCACTGGAGGGACCCCATCATTAGGTGGGCTTCTGGAACCAGGAAAATGCAGGATGTAACGAAGCCCAGCAATCCCAGAAAATCAGAAGCCGACAGATGTTGGGCGTTCTGAGATCTTGTAACCATCGGCAAGAGAGTCCAGGACTGCTCCAATGAATTGCAGATTTTGTGAAGGTGTCACCTGGGGCATCTTGAAGTTGAGGGAGTAGGACAATTTGTGGAGAGAGTGGAAGGTGCTGTTTAGATGTTCCAGAGCCTGAGATAACAAGCTCTGATAAGCTAGTCTAGGTAAGGAAAGATGTGAATCCCTCCGACTCCTTAGATTTGCTGCCACCGACGCTATCGACTTGGTGAAGACCCTTGGGGCAGAGGTCATCACGAAAGGTAGCACTCGAAATCTATAGTGAGAACTGCCAATGGTGAACCTCAGGTAATTCCTGTGCTTGGGATGTATAGCAAGGCATAAATGAAGCAGTGTCGCATAGCAATTTGCTATGCAATTCTGTAGGTTTGCTAATCAAATGGGCACTTGTGTAGCAACGTTAGCTATTTAAGTTGCCCTCTTCAATGAAAGCACGGCTCGCCCTGCATTCCTCTTGCCCTCGTGCTCTCTTCACCCTCTTTTCTCTGTTCACTTCAAGTGCTAATGGAGAGAAAGTGCAGCAGTAATCATTTCCTCCACTCTTAAGTGCCAAAGGCATGTGTGGGAGCCCTAGGAAAGAATTTTTTAAATTTTTTTTAAATAATTGCAAACCAGAAGTAATCAGGATGATACTTTCATTAAGCTTTCTATATCCCGTCTGGCAAACACCAATATGTGTCACTGTTTGAAGACAGTGAGTGATGCAATTCCATTCCTAAAATGTAAGTTGTTGCATAATGCATAATTACAGTATTGATACTGTAAAGTACGGCATCATCGCCATGCTTTACAGTAAAGCTTTGGGTTTGTGTATCTAAATCTTGATGTCAACTATATTTAATTTTGTTGGGGAAGCTGCATCATATTGACGAGTGAACTCCTTTGAAAATGAACCTGATCACATGATAAAATTCATTTGATGGCAAACCCAGTTCTGTAACCTGCAGGTTGCATACATCTTGCAACTGGTGCTCAACCCATGAACAAACCCATACTCATTGACATTCTATATTATCACCCTGTTGCTTTATACCAGGTACCCTGAAAGTGAGATGACCAGAAACTATAATATTCCACCTAGTTTGCCCAGTTCACTGCCTGATATGCAATCTACTCTGCTTAGTCTTTCCTCTTCCATTATCAATACACAAAGCAAGCTAGATGCTTACGCAAAGTAGTGATCAATAGTTCCATCCAGTCTGTACATCTACAGATCTACTGCAATACCAAACACTGTAGTTAGCCTCCAGAGCTCGCTTTACTTTGTGATTATGATTTTATTACATATTACAACCTGCAGGAGATAGCTGGCCAAACTGTTTTCAGAGCCGTTTTCTCATTTATTTGTGTCCATTCATGCAGCTAGCCTTTTACATTTTACAGACACTCATCTATGGCTCGCAAAGTGTTTTCACCCACTCTCATATTAGAGTAGATTTTATGAAGGGTGAGTAGCATTTGCAAAAGATTTTTGAAACTTTTTTTCTTTAGCATTTACTTTGCATATATGTCAAATAAAAGTTTCAATGGGCATGGCTGGCCTCTTGGTGGCAGCAGTGTGACAAACTTAAAGTGGGTATGTAGTAACATTTTACAGAAACCGCACTTTTAATTTGTTGTCCTTCGTTGCTATGGGTCGAGTGCTGAAGTTTAAAGAATCTGCAAGGACTGAAACCTCTCAATAAGGTCTTATTTCAACGGTACGCAAAACTGCTACATTGTTGCTCATTTCATGTCTTGGGTACAAATAACGTCTGGTGACTAACATTATTAGTACAAAATTGCTAATCAAATGGGTCTGTTAATCAAAAAACATTTAATTAGCAAACTCTGATAATCAATTTTTGAAATCTAAGTTATGCCTTGTATAGGCAAATGATCTTCAGGATGCTTACTTTCGAGTGATGGCATACAGTCCTAGTGCTGAAGGGCCTGGAGGATCTGTGAAAGTGACCATCTTGAACCTGTCCTTCCTACGGAACTTGTTCAAGCGTCTCAGGTCCAAGATGGGTCGCAGTCCTCAGGAAATGGAAAATAAGGGGAGTACCAACCCTGGTATTGCTCCACTACAGGTACCCTTTCCATAGCACCTTTCACCAGCAGTGAGAGAATCCCTGGCAGAAAGAGGTGATCTGGTTCCTGAAGAGAATGCTTGCTCGGGGGACAATCTAGAGGCCTTTTCAGAAATGGGAAGCAGTGCCCTTGAGCTACTGTCTGCAGTGCATAAACATCTGAAGTAATGTAATGCAATTCTTCTAGATGCTGAGTCAAGCTGCCTTCCACCGGAAGCCTGCGAGTGAAGTGCTCAGAGTGGTTTGAGGTGGTGACTGCCTAAACTGTTCTTCCTCCACAACCTTTAGCGCCAGGTGAAAACCTCCTTTGTTCTCTTTGGGCAGGCTGGTACCCCTTTGTTCAAAGGTAAGAGTAGTAACGAAAAAGGCCACCCTCTCCAATCCCAAGAAGGCTGGTACTGCTGTTGAGGCCAATAAATGGCTGCACCCAAGGATTTTGCAGCCACCTGAGAAGCTTCTTTAATCGGCCATAAACCTTTGCCCCAAAAATGTTTGACCCATCAAAGGGCATGTCCAGATGTCTAGACTGAACATCGTGAGCAAATCCAGATTTGCACAGCTATGCAAACCTCCTTACGACTGCACTTGATTCCATAGAGCGGCCAACAGTGTGATGCGTCCAAACCCGAATGGAGAGATTGACATGGTGCTTCCTTACCAACATTATTAATGTTAATGAATCCATCCCTCATTTCTCCCTCAGTGATGTTATCAGCTGCTAGGGCAATTACACTACACAAAGTTAATGTGTACTTTGCTAATGCATAACACGATTTATGTCCTTGAGCATCATACTCCCAGCCGAGAACACCCTTTTAGCCAGCATGCAATGTTTCTCATCATCCCTGTCCGGTGTGATGGGTGGATGGATATGCAGCTGCTTTAGAGGTGGAAGTAGCTGCCTGTACCACTAAACTCCCAGAAATAAGGTGCCTAGAGAGAAAATCAGTATCAATAGATGATGGTTTACATTTCCTAACCAACTTCTTATTGTCTGTCCGAGGGCTATCTGCTAGTTTTCCAAATGGTGTTTTTAAGTGCAGGATGGAAAGGCAGCACAGGTTCTTTGGGTGGACCTTTGTCAATGACATCCGTACGGTTATCCTGCACTATTGTCCTTTGCAGGACGTCCCGGACACAAATACTCAGTGACTTTGTTCATCACTGTCCTGTATGAAGCACTTTGATGAGCAGCTGTGTCAGATGAAGCAAATTACATTCTTGGAGAAGTGTCTACGCCACTAGCTTCCTAAAGGCAAGTAGCCAAGTCCTCTAAACGAGAATCCTCACAAATGAGTGAGGGACACAGTGTGCCGAAATGTTTGTACCAAAAGGGTACACGGTCCTAAACTTCTTCCTCCTCAAAACTAGATCTAAAAGTCTTTCTTCGATAATGGCTTACAGCTCGAAGATGGATTCAAGGATGGCGTAGATGGTTTCGACATCAAGCCCTTTGACAATGAAGATGTAAGTATCTTAGAGACCTTCCGACCCAGGTTTTAGGGTGCAAAAGTCGAAGCCTTCGACTATTCCTTGCCAGCTTTTGAATGCATTGAGGGATTGTTAGCCTTTTTGGCTCTTTTGGGGTACCGCCTTCAAAAAGACATCCCTCTCCCTATGAATAAACTCTTCCCAATCTGCTGTGTACCAGTCTCTTGACAGGTGAGGAGTCGGATGATGAATTATGTGTCTCTTTTTAGATTTTCTTTGAGAAGACAAAGATGAAGAGTTACATGAATCGCTCAACTGCTTAGAATGTTTGGAGCGTTTTTAAGGCATTTGAGGTGATTTATCCCATGAATTATCTTCAGAGGATTTCCTCTTCGAGGAAGTAGAGGACGGGGGATTTAGACACGACTGACCCAGGGCGAGTTTAGACTTCCTCTCCTTCAAGACCTTGCTAGTCATTGATGGACAGGAGCCACAGTTGTCGACTTCATGCTCCTTACCAAGACACCAGAGGCATATCTTGTGCAGATCTGTGATTGACCTTTTTGAATCACAGTCCGCACACCTCAAAACCAGTTTCGGAGTAGACATTCATATTCAAAGAAATAGGAACTAAACTCGAAGTAAGAATCGCAGAGGCAAGTCGAACCGCTCCGAAGCGTGCTGTGCATGCGGAAAAACAGAACTGAGTCAACAGGCGCAGTGCGTACTATTTATACCACTTTCAATGTCATGTACGAGAGCAGGAATGGAAGCCACTGAGGGCCATCGACCCAAAGCTACACAGTGCACTCTGCTGTAGAAAAACATTTCTGAAACTACAGTCAGGATATCAGTATATCAAAAATGAGTAATCCGTGGGAGTATACAATCCATTAGAAATGCTCTTTCAGATTTGACCGGAAGCAGTGAGCTTCTTATAAATGGGGTGAGTTTGAGTGACATTCGGACCAGGTTGTAGAAGGGAGTAAATGGAACAGTCACTGGGAACAATAAATGGGTGGACATGCATAGATTAAGGACCATCATACATTAAGGGCAGGTAGGCAGTACGGCCAGCTGTATTAGGGATGTGACTATGATGGATGAAGTGCTAGAATGGAGGCTGAGAAAATGAGGGACAGAGGCAGGTTAATGTCGAGGGTAAAGCTTTGCTCAAAGACAGATGATAGGTTGGTTAATAGGATAACTCTGAGGCGAAGAGATCGGTTTTAGTTTGGTTTTCAACAAATCAGTATGGACTGTTTCTCAGATGTATGGGGAAGAGAATTCCATGCAAGTGGAGCAGGAAGAGAAAGAGCGGAAGCCAGAGGAAGCACAAGCAGAGCAAGGTGCCTCAAGGGTAGTCAAGGAAGCAGAGAGATTACAAGAAGGCTTCTAGAGTTGGCCATAGGAGGATAGATACGGTGGTGCCTTACCGTGGATGGGTTTGTGAACCAGCAGAAGAAGTTTAAATCTCGCCGTGTTTTGCATAGTCAGCCAGCCTGGGGACGGTACGGGGAAGTAGGTGTGAAGTGAGGGAGGTCAAAGAGGTCTGGTAGCGAAGTAAATAAGTCGAGAGGACAGAAAGCATAGTGGGGTGACCAAAGAGGATGCTGGCACAGTATTCTAGTATAAAGAAGACAAGAGTGGTTAAAGAGATGTTTGACAGTGTTGAAAGTAAGGAGGTGTCCGATTTTCCTAACATTTAGTAGGTTGAGGCGAGCCACCATTGCAGTTTTGGAGATGAAAGTAGAGAAGGTGTGAGAAGGGTTCTAGATGACGTTGAGGTTTCAAGCTCAAGAGGAGAAGGGGAGAGTGTCCACAGGCGGGAAATGGACAAGCAGGGGAAGAGATATGAGAGGGAAGATCACCATCTCTGTTTTGGTAGAGTTTAACATCAGAGAGAGCAAAGCCATCCAATATTTAATGGCAGAGAGCTGTTGGATATTTTGATATAGAGAGATTTGAAATGGATGCTTAGGGCCAATAAATCAACGAGTCTATAACTACTTTTTCTACTTTAGCTTCTAAGGCTACCATAATGAATATTGCAATATTGCCTGTCGTCACCTTTATATGGTCTGTTTATATAATTCTCGGGTTTATAGGACTCCCTAACGAGTGCCAAAAATAAATATAACATACAACCTTTCTCCACATTTTCAAAAACTCATATGGTTAAACCTGAAACTGCCAAAAAGCTGAAGTGCATACATATATATGTAAAAAATGCTGACTTCTTATTTTTCTTACGTCAGCAAAGATAGATATTTGTCACAGCAACCATTGTTTAATCATTTGACTGTTTTGTATGCATAGTAACTTGCTTGCATTATTTTAGAAAAGTCCACCTAAGAGTGCTCCGAACTCACAGCATTGATAACACAGTGGCTCACATTCATCACTCTCTATTAGAACATTCTTATTTTGCAACTGCGATCAAATGTGCTACACGAAAGAAAAAAAAAACGTGCCTACTACAGAAACAGAACAAGGGTGGGTTAACTTTTGTTGATCAAATACATTCAGCAAATTTAGACTTTAGGGAGAAACACACAAGATAAAGATCAGAGACTATATGTAAACTCAATCCAAATGAAGGCCACACTACATACCTTGCTGTAGGGGTGCTTCCCTGAAGCAATATCTTTAAGTATCTGTGGTGAATCTCCCAAGTGATCATATGTGTATGTGAGATCAACTGCACTTCCGACAACAGCCACTTGCAAGTCATTATGGAGCCAGCTAACAATCCAATAAGACAGTAACAATTAACACAGAGAAAGTGAAAACAATATACATTTGTCTCTTTGGTTTTAAAATTAAACTGGACGCATATATACATTGTCATAATCAAAAGGTATTAATCTCACCTCAGCCTAAAATAAGTGCAAAATCGGGTTTACAATTTAATATATCTAAAACATCAAGCATTACATATAATATTTTGCCAAAACTATGAAAGTTGAATATGAACATCTTCATTTCCAGAACTTTCAAATCATGGGCAGTTCCCATAACACAATATTCTTATAGTATAAAGAGCTGCACAATGAAGATATATGGGATACATTACTCACCGTAATCGTATTTCTGATGCTTGTATCTGCTTAGATTCACATGCTGTGCATAGGCCGACATCTAGTGGAAGCTGCGGAGTATTACAGTTTGTTTTTCGAAAGTCGAAAATGGGCGTCGACACAGGGCGTGCCAGTAATACTATCCCTAGTGTGACGTCCACTGTACCCATGATCCCTCACGCGTCTAGGATCCCCAGATTGTGTTTTTCCTGACATGAGGTAGCATGAGGAGTAGCGTGAGTACAGATAGTCCAAGCAGATAGACAGAAAAGTAGGACTACAAGCAACCATGCGCCTTCTCTCGGAGGGGAGGAAGGGTGGGTCGCATGTGAATCTAAGCAGATACAAGCATCAGAAATACGATTACGGTGAGTAATGTATCCCTTCTGAGGCTTGTGGAATCTGCTTAGATCACATGCTGTGCATAGATTAGCGAGCAGTACCAGAAGAAGGAGGTGGGATGTGAGAAGGGTCATGAGCAAACAGGTGTCTTAGAACCGCTTGTCCCACTTGTGTATCTGTCTTGGAATGAGTGTCAATGCAGTAATGCTGAGTAAAAGTGTGAATAGAGCTCCAAGTAGCTGCTTTGCAAATGGTGTCAAGGGGAACATTTGCAATGAAAGCCAGAGTGGCCCCAATGCCTCTAGTAGAGTGGGCCCTTGGCGTAAAAGGCAGAGTCTTTCCAGAAAGAGAGTAACACAGCTGTATACAGTTGATAATCCACTTAGAGATAGCGCCCTTAGAGACGCGATCCCCCTCTCTGCCTGTAGCTACGGAGACAAACAGTTGATCTGTTTTCCTTAGCGGTCTGGTTTTATTTATATAGTATAAGACCGCCCTACGCACATCTAGGGTGTGTAGTTTCACCTCAGCCGAGCTTTGTGGGTTTTGGAAGAAAGCTGGAAGCTCGATGGACTGGTTTACATGGAACATGGATATGAATTTTGGTGAGAACCTAGGGTGTGTGCGTAAAACCAGTTTGTCCTTGTGGATAGTAAAGAAAGGATCTTGCACTGACAGAGCCTGAATTTCACTGACCCTTCTTATGGAGGTAATGGCTACTAAGAAGGCCGTTTTATAAGTCAGGTGTTTGAGACTACTTTTATGCATGGGTTCGAAGGGGGGGCCCATGAGCTTAGCTAGCACCACGTTGAGATCCCATCCTGGCGGTGGGTTCGAAATAGGAGGGTGAAGTCTCTTTACTCCTTCCATGAAGGCTTTAACCACTGGTACTTTCCACCACGAGACCCTGTTATGGGATGTGGTGTAAGCCGAGAGGGCTGCCAGGTGTACTTTCAGAGAGTTAAAAACCAACCCTGCATCCAGCAGGTGGAGCATGTATGTTACAACGTTGGAAGGAGTGCAATCAACCGGGTTGATTTGTTTATTCTGGCACCAGATAACGAATCTTTTCCACTTGTCAAAGTAACAGTGTCTTGTATTTGGTTTCCTGGACTCTTTTAGAATGTCCATACACCTCTGTGGTAATTTGAGATGTCCAAACTCTATGACTTCAGGAGCCATGCTGCTAGGTTCATAGAGTTGGGTTCCTGATGCACTGTTTGACCTTGTTGCTGGGACAGAAGGTTGTACCAGGCTGGGAGTCTGATGGGCTCGCACACCGCCATCCTGCGTAGGTGTGGAAACCATGGTTGTCTCGCCCACATGGGAGCAACTAGGATGAGCGTCATTGATTCCTTGTTCATCTTGTACACCACCTTCCTGATGAGAGGAGTTGGTGGAAAAGCGTACGCAAACATCCCTGACCAGTTCATCCACAGGGCATTCCCCTGGGAGTCCGTTTGGGGGAACCTGGATGCAAATCCTGGGCATTGTTTGTTTTCGCTTGTGGCGAATAGGTCTATAGTGGGGAAACCCCACTGAGAGAAGAGATCTTCTACTACGTCTCTGTGAAGGACCCATTCGTGTTCTTCTGGGAGGGAGTCTCTGCTTAGAGCATCCGCTAGGGAATTGAGCTCCCCTGGAACATGTTGCGATGACAGGAAGATGTTCCGTCTGAGTGCCCATCTCCATATTTTCTGGGCAAGCTTGGACAGATTTGGCGAACGAGTCCCTCCTTGCTTGTTCAGATAGAACATGGCTGTCGTGCTGTCCGTCCTGATCTGCACCGACAAGTTCAGTAGATGGGGCTCGAACGCCTGCAGCGCTCGGAATACTGCCAGAAGCTCTAGCAGATTGATGTGGTTCTTGGCTACTGAGTGAGACCAGAGACCCTGAGCTGTGTGGTGGAGATGGTGAGCTCCCCACCCAGTCAGGCATGCATCTGTAGTCACCACTGCCTGTATTTCGGGATCGTAAAAGGGTTTCCCCTTTGCGAGATTCTCTCTTGTCCACCAGTGTAGGCTCTGTACGAGTGTTGGCGAAACGACCACTAGATCGTCCCACTGACCACTTGCCTGAGACCACTGTTTCGCCAACCATTCCTGCGTGGGACGCATGCGCAGACGCGCGTGGGGGACCAGGTAAATGCATGACGCCATCATGCCCAGTAACCGCATAGCTTTGCGTACTGTTATCTGTTGACCTGACTGATAATGCGGAATTTGCAGAAGTATATTCCGAATTCTTTCTTCCGAAGGGAAGGTCAATTCTTTCTGAGTATCTAGGATAGCTCCTAGAAACTGTTTTGAGGTGCTTGGCACCAGACTTGACTTTTTCTCGTTGATAGAGAAGCCTAATTCGTGGAGGAGGTCGATAGTCCTCTGAATGTTTGACCTGCAGATTCCTGGGGTTTCCCCCGTTATGAGCCAGTCGTCCAGATAAGGGTACACTGGGATTGCCTCCCTGCGTAGGTGTGCAGCTGCCACCGCCAGTACCTTGGTGAATACCCTTGGTGCTGAAGCTATCCCGAAGGGCAGTACCTTGAATTGGTAGTGGCGACTGTCCACCTTGAAGCGCAAGTATTTTCTGTGCGCCGGGAGCATGGAAATATGAAAATAGGCATCTTTCATATCCAAGGTTGCCATGTAATCCCCCTTTTTTAGGAGTGGGATTACCTCTTGTAGCGTGGTCATACGGAATTTTTGGGGCTTGACATACTTGTTGGCAGGCCGTAAGTCCAATACTGGGCGCATTGTTAAATCTTTCTTTGGCACAAGGAAGTAAGTTGAATAAATACCCTTGTTTACCTGGTGTCCTGGGACGAGTTCTATCGCGTCCTTTAGGAGCAGATTGTAGATCTCCTCGAGGAGGATCTTCTGATGTTCTAAAGAGTGGACTTTTTGTCTTGGAGGATGGTTTCGGGGACGTTGCAGTAGTTCTATACAGTACCCCTTGGATACCGTTGACAGCACCCATCTGTCGGATGTTATCCCTTCCCATGCCTGGGTGAAGCTGGATATTCGTCCCCCTACTGGGGTTGCATGGGAAGGGACCCTGAAATGAGCGTCACTGCTTTGGTGGAGGCGTGCCGCCTCCTTTACTGGGGCTGCCTCTGCCTCTACCACGTCCTCTTCTACTAGCCCTACCATACCCCTGGGTAGACTGTTGTGAGTTGGTGTTCCACTGTGTACCCTGGGTGTGGGAATAGCTATTTCCTCTATTGGAATTTTGGCCGCGGGGGCGACGAAAATTGCCGTTCCCTCTTTGGTTAGGTGGTTTTGTAGTTAACTGGCCAAGGGATTTGAGGGTGTCGAATTCCTCCTTAGCGTTTTTTAGAGCGTCCTCGACTGCCTTTCCAAACAGGAGATCACTTTCCACTGGTTTGTCTAAGAGTGCAGCTTGTGTTTCCGCTCTGAATCCCGACTGCCTCAACCAAGCATGTCTTTTGATGACAGTCCCCTTCTGCTATAATCCTACCCGCATTGTCTGCGGCGTCCAAAGTTGCTTTTAAAATGCAGCCTGAGACGTTTCTTCCCTCTGCACAAATGCGAGATAGCTGGCTCTTAAGGGGTTCGGGAGCGGAATCTATTAGTGCTGCCACTTCTTCCCACTGATGGCAGTTGTAGCTGGCCAACAGTGTGGTGGAATTCGCGATTCTGGTTTGGTAGGCTGCCGTGGAAGCTACTTTTCTACCAAAACCATAGAGTTTCTTACTTTCCTTGTCGGGGGGAGCCTCCGAGGAAGATAATGGGGTTCCAGCTCTCTTGCGGGTGTTAGTTACGACTAGAGAGTCTGGCTTAAGTTGGCCTCTAATATATAGAGGGTCCGACTGGGCTGCTTTAAACAGCTTCTCTACTCTCGGGTTTACAGGTCTTGTCAGGTTTGGGTTGATAAGGGATGGTGCTATTCTGCGTTGAATAGATTTCAGGATGGGAATGGTCTGGGCTACTGTCTTCCTTTCCCCTATTAGTTCCTCCGCGAAGTCCCTCTCTTCTTGGACACCTTGTGTGTCTATGTGGAAGTGGTTAGCTGCCCGAGAGAGCAGTTCATTCAGGAGGGGCTGATTATCTATTGGGGAATCAGACACTGGGGCTTCCCTTTCGACTGGTGAGTCCATTCTGAAAATATCTGGGCTATTTTCTGGCTCATCCTCGTCTTCGTCCTCCCCGTAGTAATCTGACACTGCGAGATCTTCTGGTGTCTCAAAATCCTGACCATCTATAAGGGAAGAGTCTCCTTGGCCTGTAGGGAAAAGGCAAGAATAGGGTTGGACCTCGAAGGGGTCTGAAGCCTTTAATGGTGTCTCGACCCGGGGCCTTTTATTTGAAGGGATAGGGTCCCTTGAACCTGAGGGAGAAGATTCCTGAGGGTTTAAAGCTAGGAGTTGGTCAGGGTGTCTTTCGAAGAAATTTGCTAAGGAAGACATTCTTGACATTACTCTGTCAATGTCCTCGCATGACCAGAGTTTGGAGCTTGGGGTGACCTTGCTGGAACTTTCTATGGACTGTCCCTGAGAAGACTTGGACTGGGAAGTCAGTTCTCTTGTTGTGGGGGATTGCAAGGGTTGTTTCCTTTGCTGCTTACCCCCTTCCCCGTGGGTGGAAGTGTGTTTACCATTTCCCTTATCTTTCGACGCCTGGCGTCGAGGATCGGAGGTGGAATCCCTGTGTTTCGAACTAGGCTTCGAAACTGGGCCCTCCTTACTACCAAGTGATGTACCCTTTCCCTGGGGTGCAGGCTGGGGATGGAAGTCGTGTTCGTCTCCGGACGAGTGATCTTCCGTGATGTTAATGGGCGAGGCACTATGTGCAAGTGTGGAGGCTTGCCTGACGTCGTGCGGCGACCTCGACCGGGACCGCCCAGAGGACGTCCTTTCGGACCGCTCCTTCTGTGCCTCTTTCCGAGGTTTCGACGACGTCGAATCTCGGGTGGATTTTTTGTGTTTAGCGTGTGTATGTGTAACGCTTTTGTCGCCGGGGGACTTCCCCATAGTCGCCGGGACGGACGACCTTCCGAGGCCGGGGACGTGCGTTAGGCTGTCTTTCGACGCCTTGGTGCCCTCGCCGTCCGAAAGTCCGGCGTCGCTGCCGTCGCTGAAGGTACCCTCCGCCTCCATAGCTGCTAGCTTGGCGTGGTGGGCCCAACGCTTGGTGGAGCGGTCCTTAAGAGTTTTAGTCTTAAACCTGCTACAGGCCCTGCAACCCGCCTCGGGGTGGTCTCTGGGCAGGCAAAGGTTGCACGTAGCGTGCTTATCTACCCAAGGGTATTTCTTATTACACTTGGGGCAAAACTGAAAGGGCGTACCCTCCATACGCGCCTGTGGGCAGCGGGCAAGTGTGTGTAGGTAAGAAGGTGTCTATAACCGAGTGTGGAAGTGTACCACCCCCCACTCTCCCTACTTGTAGGACCGAGGCCAGCGGCCCAGGCCCGAGCCGAGGCGGAAGCCTCAAGGCCCAATCCGTCGGGTTTCGACGTAGATCTCCTCCCCGGTTCGGCGTCGAGATGCTGATCGACGTAAGGGTGACAAAACGGGGCAAATTAGAATTACTTTTGAGTGCAAATATGGCAAAGCCAGGGAACTCCGATGAAGTGCTTCCGACCAGAATGGCGGAAAAAAACAATCTGGGGATCCTAGACGCGTGAGGGATCATGGGTACAGTGGACGTCACACTAGGGATAGTATTACTGGCACGCCCTGTGTCGACGCCCATTTTCGACTTTCGAAAAACAAACTGTAATACTCCGCAGCTTCCACTAGATGTCGGCCTATGCACAGCATGTGATCTAAGCAGATTCCACAAGCCTCAGAAATATATATATATATTTTAAGGGTTTTAACATTTTCCGTAGCTTTGTTCTTTTCGTATAATCTTAGAAAGTGCCCAATTATTTTGTTAATACTTTACATCAAAAATACATACATTCTGTGGGGGGGGGGGGGGGTTGGGTGCTCAAGAACCCGAACGAAGATGGCCGCAGGTTGCTAGAGCTCTGTGTGAGCCTGCTGCCGTAATATTGATATCTCCTTCTTCTACCCCTGGAACGGTGCAAAAAATACAAATATGGGAAGCGGAGCCCCAGAGCAACTGGTCCCGACGACATGAGCCGCACTTTCAGATGCAGTGAGGCCGACTGAACCCACTGCCGAAACGGGCCTTCAGCCGCATGGAACAAGACACCGTGAGAGGCGGTGGGACCGCTCCCACTCGCCCTTGCAGATCAGATGAAGAGAATGAGCTGTACTCACTCCAACCAACAGCAGCCTGAAAGCACATACAGGAAGGAGCCCATCCCCAGCAGAAGGCGAACTCTCCTGCACCAGCATCCAGACTCGGCGCTGCTGTGACTGCTGCATAGCCGCTGCAACCACTGTGTGGCAGACCTCGAGCCGGGAAAGAGCACCAAACCATAGCCCGACACCGGCACAAGGCGTGTGGTCACACCAATAACGCCTGCGACGCAAGGGACCTCATCTCCCCCCGACACGTCGCGGAGACAGGCGAGCCGGAGGTGCGTTCAGCACACAGCGGGAAGAGGCCTCCATGTGGCCCAATTCGAACAGGCGGCCGGACCTGCGGATGGCCACACACCTCAGTGGCCAAGAATGGCACTGCAACCCCTCAGAAACATCCAAATCGCTCATGCCGACCGAAAAGCACGAGCACGACCAGTGGTGGAACCAAAGCCCGGACGGTAGATACGGGAAAGCCCCAGGCCCACCCCATCAGTGGTCACAAACCAACAAGACTCACAAGAGTGACAATGGACATCCCCGCGCAACTCCTAGCCATCTTGGCAGAGATGAAGCTCATTGGTCAGCGCACACAAGAGAACACCACAGTCCAAGATATTAAACGGGACATGCAAGACGTCCAGACGAGACTCGGCGCACAGGCTGAAATAACTACTCACAACGAGCAGCGCATAAGCTCACCAGAAAATAACCAAGAAACTGGACGGCGTCATCCGAGAAGTTCAACGACTGGGCGCCAATACGGAAGACCAGGAAAATCGATCAAGGCGGAACAACCTCAGGCTGATTGGCCTCCCGGAGAATGCTGAGGACCCGGACCTGGAGTCGTTCATGTATAACTTCCTTCAGGACGTGCTCCACATAGAAAGCCCCAGGGAGCTCACTATAGAAAGAATCCATCAGGCATCAATCCCAAAACCAGCAGCTGGAGAACACCAGAGGCTGATCACACTCAGACTCTTGAACTTTCAACATAAGATGGTGATGTTAAAAGCATACAGGGTGGTCGGCTAGGTAAACATCGAGGGGGTCCTATTCGGGTTATTCAAAGACTACTCCGCTGAGGTCTTTCGTCGCCGGAAAGGCCTCAATCCCCTTTTTGAAGCACTAAGGGGCCTCCACCTGAGGCACTACATGAAATTTCCGGCGGTATGGTGCATCCAAATAGATCGCCAGTGGCACTTGTTTGCCGATCCGGAGGACGCTTCAAGATTCCTGCAATGCCAGAATTTAATCTCAACTGAATACCTGCAGCGACATCTTCTGAATTCCGCCTACCAATGAACAGAGGCCGCAGGCAGAGAGCTGGGAGAGGCCTCAGGCAGAGAGCTGGGAGAGGCCTCAGGGGACCAGATCGGGACGGAAAGAACCCACAACATGAACCTCGACTGCGGCTAAAGCCACACACCCAGAACTATACTTAAGATGGTCCATAACAATCTCAGTCTTGTACACACTCACACAATGGTGATACCTCCAGATGACCGTTAAGAGAAATATACTCCAACCCAAAATGATGCAAATTGAGAGGGCGCTAGAGGGCCAACCAAGATGGCCGCTTTGGTCTAAACTCCCCATCAGCCCCGAATTAATCTTTCTTCATCCTGCTGTTACTGGCTCTTGAACGACCCGTCCAGCCCTACCTCTGGCCCCCAATCTCAGCCGGTGAATCTTTGGGGAAAATCGCACTCCAGGTGCCACAAAACGGCCGTCCCAGCATCGAGACCAGGCAGCCAGGGGAGGCCGCGTGGCCCGCAGACAACATGGCCGCTTTCCATGGCGGGTGCATCCGGGGTCGTCCTGCCATTTGCAACCGCTCCCTAGAGATTATCGCTGACCGAGCAGAGGGGGGTGAGGCGGCTGCCGACGAGCAGAGCGGCTCGGCAGAGTGTCTCCGAAGTGAGGGCAGACCTTCCACGCCAGCGGTGTGCGCCCATGCGGCGGGCGCCGAGGATCAGGCCGGAGCCAACCGCTGGCGGGCCCCCCCCACCTCCACATTGTACATCAGGACAGCGCAGTGCCCCGGGGACACAGGCTCCCACCCGCAGCGTTGGAGGCCAGACTCTAGAACCACCTCGAGCTCCCGGGGCCAACCAGGCAGCGGCGCCTCTCCGGGAGCCCGGCAATACTCTTGAGGACGGCGCTGCATGGGAGACGCACAGCGGTCGGCCGAGATCGGAGTGGAGCAGACCTCTGATCAGTCCCCCCCCCCCATCTCCGCACTGCACATCAGAGCCGCGCAGCGCCCTGGAGACACGGGCTCCCGCCCCAAGACGTCGGCAGCCAGACTACGGGCCCACCTCGAGCCTCCGGGGTCAGCCCGACATCAGCACCTCCCCAGGGGCTCAACAACACGCTTGGGGACGGCGCCGCACCTGAAGCACACAACAGTCGGCGGAAGAATCAAGGTACTGTGGGCAGGGGGGAAAGCGCTGTTTAGGTGGACAGGCCCGCACTAGACCTCCACCCCATCCCCCCCCTCCCCGCATCTCCGGTAAAGCGCAGCGGCAGGCGCCATGTGGCGAGCCCCCCCATACCTACAATGGAACGAGGACTTCAGTTCAGCCATCACTGCACAGGGAAGAAGCAGCTGAGAACTCCTCCGCACCCCAGCAAAGCTCACACTGCTACCAAGCACGGCAGGGGCAGCCTGATCAGCCAAAAGAATTACGAAAGGAACTGTCCTGGCAGCATTTCCCCAGCAGCCTAGACCCCTTGGCACTCGCAACACATTTGAATCTCTTAAAGCTCATAGCCTCGGTAGACTAGCAAGTGATTCACCCCGTCAAACACAACTATCAAGGAACTCAGCGGGCTTTCCGCGACCCTCCTCCTTCCCTCGATCCCTAAAAGCGGTCTGCCTGTCTTCCATTAAGGGGATCTCGACAAGTCACTTCAAATACAGCACAGCGCTGAATACACGCCAGACCCCGTTTCAGCTCCCACGAAGATTATGGGGAAATTAGATAAATCCCAAAGGAAACTAACCTTTGAAGGTGGAACGACCCCGAAGACACCTCGCTTACAAGATTAACAGGACCCCACATCTGGCAGCTCCCAGCATATGGAATCAGGGAACACGTCGTCTGAAATTAAGGAACTCCTGCTTGAGCTTAAGGCTGGTATTGGCAGTTTGAACAATAAAATGAATGGGCTCTCTTCCGAAGTGGATCTCCTACAACACCGGATAGACACTCACACGGAGCGCCTGGATGACTTTGAGCAACGAGTTTTCAGCCTGGACGATGGTGCAGCCTCTATGGAAGGTAGGGTGTCCAGGCTCGAGGCCCAAACGAAAACGACCATGGCCAAGTGTGAAGATTTAGAGACCCGCTCAAGACGAAACAATATCCGAATTATCGGAGCAGGAGAACACCAATCTCAGTCCAGAATGGAAGACTATGTTGAAGCACTTTGCATATCCCTCTTCGGCCATGAGGCCTTATCCCCCTTGTTCATAGTGGAGAGAGCACATAGAATCCCATCAGCCAAACCGGTCCCCGGCGCACCACCCAGGCCAATCATCGCAAAACTATTGAATTTCAAGGACCGTGACACCATCCTCCGGCTCGCAAGGGAAAAGGGGGAGCTCCTACATGATGGTGATAAGATCCACATTTACCCGGACTTCTCCCCCGCAGTCCAAACGCAGAGGAGATCCTTTACAAGCATCAGGCAAAGGCTCAGAGACAACCAAATGGCCTATTCTATGCTCTTTTCGGCAAGACTCAGAGTACAGCACGACGGGAGAGTCCTTTTTTTCCAATCGCCGGAGGAGGCAAACACCTTCCTAGACCAGATAGGCTGCCCCAGCCATTCTCGCTCACAAAAGGGAGAGAAACCCCAGGAATCCACCTTAACATGAAGGGGCCAGGAACGGACCACACGTCAGCAGTCCGCAATAGCATCGTCGGAACAGCAACATGTCACAGATAGGGAGCAGGGACACTTGGAAGGCCCTGAGCGCCCCTAGCACAGCACTCGTTTGTTCTACAGTTTGTGGTTCTTGGGAGGGATTTCAGGTGACGGCCTGGCTCCACCCGGAACCGCCACCTGCACTAGTTTACCTACGGGCCAGTTGGGAGTTGCCCGTGAAAAGGTTACAAGGAATGAGGGAGGGGGTTCACAGTTTATTGTTGTTGGGAAGGATTGCAACCGACGGCCTGGAGACCCAGGAACGGTCTCATGCAATAGTCCACTTATGGGCCAGTTGGGGGTTGCCCGAGGAAGTTGTTGACCAAGGTTAGAAAGCAAGGACTGCGCCACCCACCAGATTTCTCCCATCAACCCCCCCACTCCTCCACTCACTACCAACGATGCTGCACCATCCAGCATTATCTACACGGATGACGACCAACCCGTTGGGTCAAGTCGATCTCAGACTCTAGCCGACAAGGGTCATACAAACGCCAACATGTGCCATAATCAGTTCCATTCAATGTTGCAACCTGGAACATAAGAGGGGGTAACATCCCGTCCAAAACACAGAAAATCCTACAGTACCTGAGAAGACACAAAGTCGACGTAGCATTGGTCCAAGAAACGCACCTCATTCCCGGGAAAGATCACTTATGGGCCAAGTCTTGGGGTTGCCATAGATACTTTTCATCGTACTCATCCTGCTCTAGAGTCGTCGCAATCCTAATCCATGGGAGGATCAACTTCAGACTAAAACACACAGCGAAGGACTCCGATGGTAGAGCTATCCTTGTGAGTGGTATCATAGCAGGCAAGAAGATAACATTCGTCAACTCCTATGCACCTAATGTAGACGGACCCAACAATTTTGGATGGGTAATGTCGCACCTCTCCACTCAAGACCCAACCACAATAATTTGGGGAGGGGATATGAACACTGTCCTTGACCCGATGAGACAGACCACGAGCCGTACCACAACCCAAATTCAAAGCCAGCCTGCAAATAGCAGAAATCTGCAGGGCATTCGATCTAAATGACGCATGGAGAGTGGCCAACGGAGACCAGCAGGACTACACCTTCCACTCGGCGGTATACAACAAGAGCTCGAGAATCGACTACCTCTTCACCTCAGCAAATGGCCCACTAAAAAGCGGCACATGCCACATCCTTCCAAGGACTCTCTCCGACCACTCCCCACTAATCCTTAGCCTCTACTCCTCTAATACCGGATCCCCGCTACAGCGCTGGCGCTTCAAAACCGGCTCAATGCAGGACGAGGTATTCGCCACCGAACTAAGAGAAGAGATCAGCACCTTTCTAGAAGCCAATATAGGCTCAATCCCCGCCGCTGGCACGATATGGGAATCATTAAAGTGCTTCACGAGGGGAGTCTGCCAGGCCAAGGAGAATGGTATCCTCAAACTCGGATGGGAGCTGGCAACCTGTGAGGACCACCTAAAACCTCGAGCACCAAAGTATGAGCACAGACGATCCTAGAATAAAGGCCACCCTGAGGGAGGAACTGCAGAAATGTCCTTGGCTGAGCGAGAGCTAAAATTCTTACACCGG
Source organism: Ambystoma mexicanum (assembly GCF_040938575.1). Classification (NCBI taxonomy): domain Eukaryota; kingdom Metazoa; phylum Chordata; class Amphibia; order Caudata; family Ambystomatidae; genus Ambystoma; species Ambystoma mexicanum. The sequence continues at coordinate 693,498,511 of NC_090931.1, forward strand.
AGCAGCCAAATCAGACAGTACGGCGAAGGACAAAAACCTGGCGCCCTCCTTGCAAATTTAATTAGAGCAGACCGTAAACTGGCTCCAATAGAAGGTATCCGTAACGCACAAGGAGCGATGATACACACAGACGAAGGAATGGCCGAGGAATTTAAATGCTTCTACCAAGACCTCTACAGCACCAAGCACAAGGGAAATTCAAACGCTCTGCTAGAGTATCTAGAGGACACTGAGCTCTATTGGGTCGAAAGCCAACTACAGGAACCCCTTAACGAATTAGTCACACAAGAGGAAATCATTGAGGCCATCAAGACTCTGCGGAACTCCAAGGCTCCCGGCCCAGACGGCCTAACAGGGGAATTTTATAAAGCATTTGCGAATACCCTAGCCCCTCTCCTGGCAGCAGTATACGAGGAAGCTCTGGAAAAGGGTGCCCTTCCCCGGACCACCTGCGAAGCCAACATCATACTCTTGCACAAACAAGACAAACCTCTGGAAGAATGCACATCCTACCGGCCTATTTCCCTACTTAATCTCGACAATAAAATACTAGCAAAAGTACTCACAAACGGGCTGATGCCACTGATGCCTACCCTAGTTCTGGCGGATCAGGCAGGGTTCATACCCGGCCGCATCACAACTTTCGGAATCAGAAGACTATTCAGTGTCCTGGAAGCACTGCATCCATCCCAGCAAGCAATCGCAGTCCTACTCGATGCTGAGAAAGCATTTGACTCGGTGCAGTGGCCATTCTTATATGCACTACTAACCAGGATGGGCCTAGGAGCACGCTTTATTAAACTGGTATCCCTCCTATACACCAACCCACAAGCCAACATCATAGTGGGATCAGCAAAATCAGCTACCATCGACCTGCACGCGGCACAAGGCAAGGCTGTCCTCTATCAGCTCTATTTTTTGCCTTGGTTATGGAGCCACTTGCCTCCAACATTCGCGAGCAGCGACAACACAGGGGGCTAGTCTTAGGTCCACATAAGATTATCATTTCCCTGTACGCGGACGACGTTGTGTTGTTCATACGCGACCCGACAGTCAATTTGAATCCAGTCATGAGGGAGGTGATCAAATTTGGAGCTGCCTCCGGCCTAAATATCAACCAGTCAAAATCCATTGTGTTCCCACTGACCCCGGCAACCCAACCATTTGCGGACGATTTCCAACTCACGTGGAAGACATCCAAAGTTCGATACCTCGAATACAAGTGTCGCAAAACCATCAAGAAGTGTTTCATGATAACTATGAAGAAGTGGTCAAGTCATTGCAGGAGAAAGTGGCTCGTTGGAAGTCCCTACCACTGACCCTCTGGGGAAGAGTCTCCTTGGTCAAGATGGTGATCCTACCAAAGCTTCTATACTTATTCACGAACATTCCCATATTACTACCACAATCCTTCCTAAAGAGACTGAAGAGTATGGTTCTCGACCTCCTATGGGCGGGCAAACCGGCCAGAGTAGCGCATTCAACATTAATCTTTCCAGTAACAAGTGGCGGTCTAGCCCTTCCAGATCTGGAGAAATACTTCTGGGCGGTGCAAAGGCCAGATGGGAAAAGTCCCTGAGCATAGCTATTGTGGAAGAAGATTGGGCCTTTATCTTGAGACAAACGCAAAAAATCGCCCTCAATACACGCCTCAAGCTAATCCACTTCAACTTCCTTCACCAAACCTACAACACACCTGCCAAAGCGAATAGACATCACCCTGAATCGCCCTCAAATTGCAAGAGATGTGGGGCACAGTCAGCCGATTTTGTCCACCTTGCGTGGGATTGTCCTAAACTAACTCAGTTTTGGAACCAGGTCCAGGAGATAACTGGTGCAATCATCGGAGAAACGGTTCAACCCGCCCACACAGCGGCCCTATTGGGAATGACAAGAATGCTATCAGCACCAATACGGAAACTGGCAGGTCTATTGTTAACGCTCACCCGAAGGAGAGTCACCATGGCCAGGAGCCGGGGTCCCTCTCCCCTCAATCTCCTCCTGGCATAGAGACATCCTTTACTGCCAGGATGTCGAAACGGGCTTCATCAAACTACTGCCTCTCCACGCCCGCCCACCAGACATCTGGGGTCCACTGGTACTGTTCCTGATGAAGGAGGCTGAGGAGGCCCCAATGTCCCCAGACAGCTCCCAGTAAACAAAGGCCTCGCTCTCACTAACGACTTGGCCCAGCATCCCATATCACTCTGAGAAGTAAACTAAATCGGTGCTGAACACGCCAACGTTGATACAGAACTCCATGGTGTAAAGGGGGAACGGGTGGGGGGGGGGGGGAGGTATGGGAATGGCGCAAGTTAATTCCACCCTAATGTGGGTGAGAAGTTGTATTGTTTAAAAAAAACAAAAATAAAGGTTTTTAAAAAAAAAAAAATGATGCAAATTGTATCCATGTCCGAGTGGGGAGAAACGCCAACCGCCAGATACGTGATCGGCAGTGGGCCGTCGTGGCCAAAGCGACCAGCTGGTGATCGAACCCCCACGAACACTGTCCAATCGATGCTCACAAATTTGATCCCACCGCCTACCGAGTCCGGTACGTGCCGTTTGGCCCGGCCCCCAGCCCACTCACAAGCACCGATGGAAACTCTGGGTGGGCCATGCACCCCGGCAGACCTGCAGCATTATAGGCCCCAACATGAGGGCTATCCTCTATGCATGGGAACGAGCACGGGCACATGGACTCGTGCTCAGAGACACCATGCATGGGCTTTTTGGCCCGGTATAGGGTGTGGTTTATGTACACCCAAGGTTAAAAGAGACGTTAACTCTCTATAGTTTGAGTTTTGGTTACTGTTCATAGGTTTAGGACATCGGGAAACGAGGATGAGCTAGAGAATTGGGAGGTTAGACTCTGCTGCTACACTAGGCTACCCTACACCATACGAACATACGGCCTGGCCACTGCAGTAGGGCAGCCTGACCCACCCGGACACACTGTTGGCTAAAATCACACTGATCACCCTGAATGTGCAGGGGCTGGGGCACCCTATAAAGCATAGGCGAGACCTGAACCATCTGAGAGACCTTCAAGGGGATATAATCTTTCTCCAAGAAACTCACCTGAATGAGTTTGAGGCTAAGAAACTAGAGAAGGGTTGAGTCAGAGTAGCCGCGCACGCCCTCTTTCAGGGCAAACGGGGGGTCTCCATCCTGGTCCATAAACGGGTGCCCTTCACAATGCAAAACATCGTCCCTGACAGAGAGGGGAGGTATGTCGTGCTACAGGGTCTACTGCACCAACACCCACTCACATTCATTAACATCTACGCCCCTACAACCGATACACCGTCCTTTTTCACTCAAATTTTTGCAGCTGGTGCAACGTTTATGAGACAGCTTACCCTGGTCGGGGGAGATCTAAATATAGCCCTGGACTAAGACAGACAGGGAACGGGTTCCTCGGATACACGTAAATCCAAGAAATTAGCCACTCTTACCTCCCTGCCCACGGACGTAGGGCTGAAGGATGTGTGGAGGCTCACGTAAGGAACACACAGATTACACCTTTTACTCAAATAGACACCGGAGCTACTCGAGGCTAGACTACTGGCTGGCCCCTAACACGGCGCGGCACATAGTGGATGAGTTCTCTATACTCCCCATTACCGTCTGACTACACACCTGTTAAGATCAAACTATCTTCATTAGATGAGCCCCAAATTCCTCCAAACTGGTGGCTAAACATGAGGGCCGTAGCATACCCGGACTTTGTTGAACACATTAAGAAGGACAGTGTCACGTTCTAGGAAACAAATATCAACCCTGCATCTAATGCTCTTGCTTGCTGGGACGCATTTAAGGCTTTTATGAGAAGCCAATGTATCTCCAGATGGGCAAACAAACTCAATCAGTGGCGCGAGAGGGAAAACCAACTAATGACCGCATTAAAGGCCCTAGAGAAGCCACATAAAAAACATTGGACCAGCAAACGCTAACCCAGCTCCATGCCTTGAGAACAAACCTAAAAGAAATGACGACTACCAGAGCACAGAAATCCTTCTCGAGCTGGTCCCAAAGATATTACTTAGAGAATCACAGGTCCTTGCGCCTTATGGCGCTCGCCCTGAAACAACGACCGTCGACTATGACAATCGCCTCCATCCAAGATGGGGAAGGGATTATCATCGTAGGGGATGCAGGCATCAATGCCAGATTACGCAAACCTATATATAAAGCCTGACACTCCCCCCACTAGCGATGGAGGGTTTCCTGAACTCTATTCAGCTGCCCACAATCACTCAGCTGCCCACAATCACCCAGGCCAAATACGAGGCTCTAGATACCCCCCCTGTCGATAGCCGATGTTGGATGGGCAATCCACGCACTAAATCCGGGTAAAGCGTCGGGCCCCGACGGGATCCCAATAGATCTCTACAGAACTATGGCCGACGACAAAACTCCACAAAGTATTCTCGGAGGCGCTTAAGGAAGGCCAGCTCCCGAAATCTATGCTAGTCGCCAACATTGTGGTTTTCCATAAAAAAGGGAGACCAGTTGACAAATGTGGATCATATCGACCATTCTCGTTAATAAACTCTGATGAAAAGGTCCTTGCGAAATGCCTTGCACCGACACTAGAATCAGTCTTACCACACCTGGTACATGCCGCCCAGACAGGCTTCATACGCAAATGGCACTCGGGGGACAATATCAGTCGGCTGCTGCACATTATCGCTGAAGAGGCAGACCAGGCAGACGGTGTCCTCACAATCGATGCAGAAAAATAATTTGGGACTTCATGTTGCTCGCTCTTGCGGATTATGCCTCCCCCCGTCTCTGATCAATACGATCAGCCTACTGTACACTAACCCAGAGGCAACCATGAACACCAACGGCCTTATCTCTGCCCCATTCACCCTTTATTCGGGCACACGACAGGGCTGCCCATTAGCGCCCTTATTGTACACCCTGTCAATCGAACCGGTGGTGGTGAAACTGCATACCAACCCCAGGTCGCAGGGGCTCTGGAGAGGTGGGTAGAACACAGAGTGTCCCGATATGCAGACAACCTTCTATTATACATAGGCAATACACCCACCTCCATCCCCCAAGTGCGACACCTCTTGCAGAAGTGCGGGCCAATGGCCGGATATCGGGTCAATCAGATCCTGCCGCTACGTCCCGACATCCCCTGGGATCCGGGAGGTGTGGCTCCTTTCAGATTACAGACGGATTATATGAAATATCTATGGGTTAATATTAACGCGCACATTGCAGACCTCAGGGATCTCAACTACCCACACACGCTAGAACGGATATGCACCGAGTTATTAAATGGGACACGCTTCCTCCATCGCTGACAGGCAGGATCAATGCCATCAAGATAAATTTGATGCCCAAATTGATCTACCTGGCGATGATGTTGCCATGTGCCCCAAGCCCGGGGATGTATAGATCATTGGACAACACGCTTACGAAATGTATCTGGCGGGGCAAGAAAGTGTGTAGCCGCTCACGGACCCTGATGGCGTCCAAAGCAGACGGTGGTCTCGCTCTACCATCATGGCGCAGTTACTACCGGGCAGCGCAGATCGGTTGGGCCAAGCGGTGGCTAAACCCTGATGACAGCTCACACTGAAAAGGTGTGGAATTGATCCAGATGGCTCCGCTTACACCCTTAGACGTCCTTGCCATCCCTCCAGCAAAGCTACCTCAAAGCACCCCCCGTATATATGGCACAAACTACGCTCCCTACAGGGAATAAACACAAAGCTGGCACCCATGTGGATGTCGATTAAGACCCTCCTCCCTCTTGACCACAAGGCCAAACTACACCCACTACAAGACACCCTCTAGGCACAGCTGAAAATATTCGACCTATGTGACGGCCCCCAAATACACACATTCCCAGAGGGCGGAAGACTCCTCGACCTACACGCAGGCCAATGGTTACAGTATGGCACAATATATTCAGAGATAAATCACTACACCACAGCAGCCCCCAGGCAAGCCTGCCCAGGCCCCTGCAAATTGGAACTGGAGCGGCATATAGGAACTCACCCCTGCCCCCACGCTCTCTATTCCATGGCCATCCCAAACAATGTGGGAAGGAACACTGCACTCGCGAAATCATGGTCACTGGACCTCGACACCCAGATCGAGACGGGAGATATCTACAAATTCTTCAAATCCATATTGGGACCTCATTAAACTTAATCAACAGAGAAATCCAGTATAAAATCATTCAACGTCTCTACTACACCCAGTCAAAGATGCACAAAATGGGCTTGACTCCCTGCCCACTGTTGGCGTGGGTGTGCAGAGAGGTACAATGGGCCACATGCTATGGATGTGTCCGAAAGTTAAACAATATTGGCAAACGGTGCAAGAGCAAATAACCACACACTTCCCAGACGCTGAACACTGTCCCCGGAAGATTTGCTTTTTGGGGCCTAAATAGAGACTGGCACACAAACCCACTGATATGCAAAGTCTTAAGCACTGTGCTGATTGCAACCCGCAAGCTACTTATAATTAACTGGAAAACAACCACCCCACTCACCAAATTACAGATCTCCGTCATGCTAGCCAAGACATGCTCACTGGAAAGGAGCGCGTTTAAAAGAACGTACCCCCTAAAGCGGAACTGTCAAGCAAACACTGGGAGCTATTCGTCCCCCCCCATACAGAGCCTTGCACACACACAGGCGTTGACTATACTACATCGTGATTATACCAGCTCCACCCCAACGACACACAGCCTCGGTCTCTCCCGCAGATCTCTGATGGGTCCCATACCCTGCAATCCATACCTGATACATATCAAGACAAACATGAAGCTGTCACATCTACACAATTCCAAGGCCATTAACACTCTAGGAACAATGCACAGACCAACCCTGAGTAGTAGCAGTAAGAACAGTTGATAGTTGTGGTGGAGGGCAGAGGGATAGGGCAATTACGTGAGCCTACAGGGTTTGTCCCACAAATGGATGCCTCCATACCATGTCATACGGACCCTTAAGACTGCTAGCAAGGAAGGGCACGGAACCAGAGCCTTCCCTGCTTAGGTGAAAGGTGGGGGGCAGATAGACATGGTTCATAAATTGTTTCACTATAACTATGTATGTTGTCCGATATTGTCTATGCAGAAAATTGATTAGTAAAAAGAAGTTTATATTAACTCTAATATATGCAGACTCTGCAAAGACCATACGCAGATCAAGACTATAAGAATTTTATTCTGTCTTGTCCAGAAACTCAACCATTGAGAAATGCATATCTAAAACCATTAACCTCGCCATTTCTGTTATGCGAGGAAGACCTTTGGTGGACCCGGCTGATCGAGAAGACCTCATGGACAATTGCGGCTTAAAAAATTCTTCAAAGCGCCCTGGGAAAAATGGAGAAAGACCTATAGATCATCATAACACAAGACCTTTCATTATACCCACAGTGAACGATGGATGGCTACCAGCCGTGTTTTTTTGTTACTTCGTGCTACTAGAAGACAGAGTAAAGAACGCACAATAGTTGATTCAAACAATAAAAAAGAAAAAGCATTAAAAAAATAAATAAAAAAGAAAAGGATACATACATGCATTCTCCAACACAGAAAATGCTTTATATATGGTTGTATTGAAGTAATCCTAAACAACATTTCCCCAAACGGTCAAGGAAACATTTCTTAGCTAAATATGTCAAATCAGAAGCACAATCCAAATTCATACTTTTTTTAAATCATAAAAAAGGTTGACAAATTTAAACTATGAAAAGCATGATCGCAAACAGAGGTGATTTATTCATTGGCTTGCAACTCAAAGAACCCTGAATTCTGCCCATAATAAAAACCAACTGACCCTGATCCACCCTTCAGACCACTTATCTTTAATGATTTCTGGTTACCTGAACAAGGAAGGTTTGAGAAAACCTCCAACCAGGCCTTCCGGCACATTTATGCTGACTCCTGCCAAACAATGAAACCATTTATCCGAGACTCGAGTCCATTTATAAAGTTAATTAATTGAAGTGACGTATACTGACATACTTCCTGTCAAGCACGACTTAACGGAAGGCAGGGACTCTGAGGGTGTTTCTGGTCTCACCTCAGCTGAGAGCCGTAAGTCCTACACCCTGTGACAACTTCCGTTCTTTCACAACAGACCATTACACAGTCCAGTTCCAGCCAGTTTATTCCACTGGGCTCAAGCCTGCGAACCTGCTCCAGTAACCCTGAAGAGATAGAGCCTGTAGTTCTTAGTCTCTGCGCATGCGTGCTTTAATAGGCGGTAGGACAAGCACTGTCTTTAGCCAAAAGAAGAAAAGGGGTTGCCTAATAAAAGTCCACTAGGAAAAGAAAATTAGGGCCGTGAGGGGGCACAAAATCATTGGGGTTGGGCAGCTTTATTCCTGCAGTTCACAAGGAGTTAACCCGATCACTCGAGCAAAGGAAAAGCCCTGTCTCTTCAATGCTTCCCTCATAAATTCATTCATTTTATGGTTTGGTGTTTTTAAAAACACATTTCGACAGTATTATCTTTGCCTTACAAGTTAAGTTGACTTCATGCAAACAATTAGTAACACTATTCAACAAATAATTCATTTTGGTTAGATGAACATAACTTTGCCAAAGTATTTAATCCAGGTAAACAAAACTAGGCTCAACTCTAACCTAATGGCTTGCACACAGAGAGTTGGGTAACTATACAAATGTGTTCCAGATCTTTCCTTCAAATATAACCAAGTCTTGAATAGTAATATTTCAATTTAATTAAGATCCATTTTAATATTATCAGTAAAGTGGATGGCATATCACTTTTTAAAATTTTATTTATAAAAGGTAGATGGGAATCCCTTCCTGTAAATACTGATTCTTAGTCTGGAGTTTATCTGAAATCGTACTTTACTATAATTGTTATTTGATAGCCTAGACATTTTATTTTATTTGACTTCTATAACATGTTCCCCATCAAGAAACCATGCAAAGTAACACATTTATTTTCCTTTTAGGAAACTGCATTACAAATTACATGGATATATATATATTGATTTCAAGATTACGACATTTAACAAAAGCCCAAGTAGCATCCAACAGGTGTCAAAGTCCAATTCGAGTCTTACCAACTAGAAGAACATTGTCTGCATAAGCAATAATATTGACATTATAGCTGGATTGGTATGAGATTCATTCAAAACCTGCACCATATAATTCAAAAAGGGCTGGCGATAGGACACAACCTTGTTTTTAAACCAACTGAAGTATACACAGGGGCACCTAAAGTACCTGATGAATCTAATCTTATATGAATTGTGGTATTTGAATAGAAGTGGACAAATTCGCACGTCCTGTAGGAATGCCTCAATTTAAAAGCTTAATCCCAGTTTGTATCAAATATTGAAGAAAGCTTGAAATCTATAAATCCCATAAGCAGAGGATATTTCCATATGCTGCATCAACATTTCAACAAATTTCATATTAGTCCATTCACTATCTTATGCGAGCCTCTTTAAAATCCAGTTTGGAATAAAGGAACCACATGTTACTCTCAACCCAAGTCTGCAGTTCTTGTATTAAGCAAAATATCTATTTGCAGGTAACAAAGCTATGGTTCAGTAGTTCTCAGATAAACTACGAGAGCCTTTTTTGAATGTATATAAGTTTGTCCAGATAGAGGGAAAACATGAAGCTCTTACAATATCTAAATATATTTATGTCCAACTTAAAGATGTAACTGCATAATCATACAGGAAGTGATGTGCTCAGAAACTTTAAAAATTATCCTTGTTAGGTGCTCTATAGAAAACCAGTCTTCCACATGTATTTCCCAGCCAAAGAATAACATTCTGAAATACAGACAAGTATCCAACATGACAAGGTCTGTTTAGTAATGGCTTGATCTAGTCTGCGTCCAGTGTAACTGACAAAGAATTGATCGTCTTGCCTGGCAATATAAAAGCAAAAGCTCAGAGCCCTTTTTGGGTCAAGTCTGACCAACCGCTCTTCCTCCTTGGAAGAATGAGTAGGTGGAGAACATGCCGGCAAGGTAATCTTTGGTGTTGGATGCAATTCAAACACAATCTTAGGAAAGAAGGGCGAACCCTCAGGACTACCTTTAGTGAACAGAGGTTTACATGACAGTCTGTAGCTCACCCACTCTGCAAGCAGAAGGGATGGCCACTAGGGGGATTACCCTGAATGTCAATCTGAGCATATAGGAAGGGAGAGGTTCAAATGGAGCTCCCATTAAAAATGTTAATACCAAGTTTATATCCCAAGTCGGGACTATGAAAGGGACCGGTGGAAATATATTTGTCCTTGAGGAACAGAATCACAATGGGTATTTTAAAATAATTGCCTTGTCCTGGTGTGCAGTTAAAGATGAATAATGCTGTCAGGTAGCCCTTAGCAGTAGTCACCTATATCCCCCGACGGTCAATATCAGGACGTTCTTTCCCTGCATGGAACGCAAAAAGGCTATCAGCGCCAGTCTGACTGCCCTCAGCTCTAAAAGGTTAATGTGAATTTTTGATTCTGCTGAGGCCCAAAGTCAGCTGAACGCGAGATTGATCATGTGAGCTCCCCATCCTGTGAAGGGAGAATCTGCGACTACTGTAATCTCTGGCCAGGGTTGACAGAAAGGTTCCCCTATCATCAAATTCTCTATGCAGGCCCACCACAGGTGTCTTGTGCGACATTGCTCGGGACCAGACGAAGGTCCGTATTCTGCCCGAGAGCGGTGACCATTGGGATCTGAGGGCCCACTGGAGGGACCTCATCCTTCGGCGGGCTTCTGGCACCAGGAAAATTCAGGATGCAGTGAGGCCCAGCAACCTCAGAAAATTGAAAGCCTGTCGATGTTGGGCGTTCTGAAATATTGTAACCAACTGCAAGATACGTTGGGCCCTCAAGTCGGGTGGCAAAGCCTTTCCAGAGGAAGAGTCCAGAATTGCTCCAATGAATTGCAGCTTTTGAGAATGTGTCACCTAGGACTTGAAGTTGAGGGAGAGGCTCAGTTTGTGGACAGTGTGGCAGGTGCTGCTCAATTGTTCCAGAACCTGTTTAGAGAACGAGCTCTGATCAGCCAGTCATTTAGGTAAGTAAAGATGTGAATCCCTGCCCTCCTTTGATTCGCTGCCATCAACTTCGTGAAGACCATTGTGGCAGAGGTCAGCCTGAAAGGCAGTAATCGAAACTGATAGTGAGAACTGCTAATGGCGAACCTCAGGTACTTCCTGTGCTTGGGATGTATAGGCACATGAAAGTAAGCACCCTGAAGATTAAGTGACAGCATCCAGTCCTGAAGCTGAAGAGCCTGGAGGATCTGCCAAAGAGTGACCATCTTGAATCTGTCCTTCCTGAGGAACTTGTGCAATCGTCTCATGTCCAAGATGGCTTGCAGTCCTCAGTCTTTCTTGGGAACCTGAAAATAAGTGGAGTACCAACCCTGGTGTTGCTCAGTTAGAGGTATTCTTTTCCACTGCACCTTTCTCCAGCAGGGAGAGAATCTCCTGCAGAAGGGGCGTGCCTGGTTCCCGAAGAGATTGCTCGCTCGGGGGGCAATGTTGGGCCCTTGAGCTACTGTCTGCAGCACCCAAACATCTGAAGTAATGTGCTGCCCTTCTCCTAGATGCTGAGTCAACCTGCCTCCCAGCGGAATCCCACAAGTGAACCGCTCAGAGTGGTTTTGGGGCTGAGGCAAAGGGTAGTGAGGAGGTGACTGAGCAGTTCTTCCTCCATGACCTTTAGAGCCACGTGGAAATCACATGTGCCCTCTTTTGGCAGGCTGGCTTCTACCGCTTTGTCCAAAAAAAGAGTAGAAACGAAGAGGCTGGCCTTTTCAGCCCCGAGAAGGTACTGCTGTTGAGGCTGGCGGATGGCTACGCCCAAGGATTTTGCAGCCACCTTAGAAGCTTGGAGCGTCTCTAAGCTGTCAGCAGTTGCCTCAAAAAGGTTTGATCCATTGAAGGGTATGTCCAGAAAAAGACTGGAAATTAGACCTAGATCCAGATTTGCATAGCCAAACCTCCTTATGACTGCACTTGACCCCATAGAGAAGTCAAGACAGTCTGGAGCCCAAGCCCGATTGGAGGGATTGGCATGCTGCTTACTGGCCATCATTAATAATGTTGCTGAGCCATTCCTCATTTCCCCCTCAGGGGTGTCATCAGTTGCTTGGGCAATTACATTCCACAAAGTGAATTATGAACTTTGCTAAAGCACAAGACGCATTAATGGCCTTGAGTGCATACTCCCAGAAGAGGACACCTCTTTAGCCAGCATGTCAGATTTGTTTGTCTTCCCTGTTAAGTGGGATGGATGGATATGCATCTGCTTTAGAGGTGGAAGTTGCCACCTTATCACTAAACTCTCAGGAGTTGGGTGCCTGGAGAGAAAATCAGAATCACCAGCTGATGGTCTATACCTCCTAACCAACTCCTTATGTCTGCCGGGGTGGTATCGGGTTTCTGCCAGTTCTCCAAAATGGTGTTTTTAAGTGCAGAATGGAAAGGCAGCACAGGTTCTTTGGGCAGAAATTTGTCAATGAAGGCTGTGCTTTAAGTGGGATGCTAAATTGAGGGTGGGCTTTTGTTAGGGGGTGTACTTAGACCACGCCCCTAACAAGAGCCCCCCCTCTCCTAAAGGGGTGAGGGGGGGGCTGCTAAGAGCAGAAGAGCTGGACGCACTGGCATTATAACCTTTAGTAGGCCCAGCCCCTCCTTTCCTTTCCAAAATCACTGGCTCGAAGGTCTGTGATGAAAAAGCAAACAGAGAGGCTTGGTGCACCAAAGCTGTGACACCAGTGCGCCTCGCTCTCCCTCGTGTACCTACAACACCCAGCAGGTAGCCATTTCATACAAAGAGCGACGTGGTTAAAGAGTTGCCTGAGGGTACCGTGAGACAAAGAGCCACCTGTTGCGTGTCGGCACTTAATTCAAACAGGAATAAAAGCCCAACATGTAACAGGAAGTCCTTTACTCGAGCAGTGCTGCACAGTTGCCTGTGGGTGTCAACACATTTGATCAGATAAAAGAAGTGGCAATGTCCTTGCTTTTTTTCAAAATCTAAGTGCTAACACCTGTCCTTCAATCGCACAGCGCTGCTCGGTTGAATAAGCTGTCCGAGGGGCGGTGTGGCTGGGGCTAGTCAGGGGGAGCCCCGTCAGGACACATGGCATTGGAGCCCTTTTTGGAGTCTGCCCCAGCTAGTTCCCGGCCCACAAAGCACTGCCATAAGGTCATCCTGTACTATGTCCTTTGCAGGACGTCCCCAACCCAAATACTCAGTGACTTTGTTCATCACTGTCTTGTATTCAGCACTTAGATGAGCAGCTGTGTCAGATGACGTAAATTTCACTTCTGGAGAAGCGTCTAAGCTACCGGCTTCCTTAAGGCAAGTAGCCAAGTCCTCTAAACAAGATTCCTCACAAATGAGTTCCTCAGGGATTCTGGGCGTGCCAAAACGTTCATACCCAAAGGGTACAACATCCTCATCTTCCTCCTCAAAATAATGGCTTACAAATCGAAGATGGATTAGAGGATGGCTGATGTTTTCGACATCAAAGACAGATGTCAAACCGTTCGATAATGAAGATGTCAAAGCTTTTGGCTTAGATGCACTCTGAGGTTGACGCCACTCTAGTAGGCAGCTCAGAGGCCTTCCAACCCAGGCTTTTGGGTGAGCGAGATGCCTTCAACGATTCCCATCCAGCGTTTGAAGGCACAGTGGAATAGTTAGCCTTTTTTGGCTCTTTTGATGTACGGGAGGGTCCGCCTTTCGACAAGACGGAACTCTTCCCAATCTGCTGCAGAGGCAGACTTGTCCATAAAACGTACCAGTTTCTTGTTGGGCAAGGATTCGGATGACGAAGAAAGATAGTATCTCTTTTTAGATTTTCTTCGAGAAGACAAAGATTAAGAGTAACGTGAATCGCTTCTTGATTCTCGACCGCATAGAATGTTTGCAGCGTTTTTTTAGGCCTTTGAGGTGATTTATCCCTTAAACTCCTATCTTCAGAGGATTTCCTCTTCGAGGGAGTAGAGGACAGGGATTTAGACTTCCTCTCTTTCAAGACCCGTCTAGTCATTGACTGACAGGAGCCATAGTCGTCGACTTCATGCTCCTTACCGAGACACCAGAGGCATTTCCTGAACGGATCTGTGATCCACATCGTCGAATCACAGTCTGCACACCTCTTAAAAACAGTTTTTCGGAGTAGACCTATTTGAAGAAATAGCAACTACACAGTAGAAACTCAAAGTAAGAATTGCTGAGGTGAGTCGAACCGTTCCAAAGCATGCCGTGCATGCAAGAAAATTGAACTGAGGCAACAGGTGCAGTCCGTGCTATTTATACCATCGTCAATGTCCCGTTCAAGAGTGGAAATGGAAGACACCGAGGGACATCGACCCGATGCCGCACAGTGCCCTCTTCTGTCAAAAAGGTTTCTGAAACTGCAAGCAGGATATCGGTATACGAAAGACGAGGAATACAGAGGGGACACAATCCATTAGAAAGTATAATCTTAAAGATCACACAGAGCGTTCAGCAAAATATTCCAAGGAGCTAAGTTATGTGGTAAGACAAAAAGAAGAGCAACCCTTCTTCTAAAAGTAAACAGCCTTATGATCCGTTCATGACCTTAATATGACAATAAATCATATTTACCATCAGAATACATTTGCTGAGCAATAATGATGTCGAAGTTTTATTACATATTGTGAATAATCAACACAGTTAATTTACTGTTTAAAAGTGTGCAGCCCTTATAGTGGGCTCACGGCAGGTCTTCTGTGCTTACCCTGATCATACGAATTATTCAAAATCATAGTGATGTCATTTAAAAGTTGTGCTAGATTACCATCATCTTTATCAATAACTTTATTTCGGCCAGTGGCCATAAAAATACATTGACACATAAAAACAATAATAAAATAAGCATATCAACCAGGGCATCACAGTCAGAATAATAGCAGCGACAGTGGTACATAACAGTAATTGGAGCACTAATTACATACTAAAGAAGAGATGGATAAAAAAGTTTATCAACGCTGATTCAACAGCATCAATTCCAGATTATGAGCTGATAGTAATATTAAAACTCTGCCGTTTCATTACATGTTGAACAGAACACTAAATGTCCAAATATAATTAGCCTATAAACACACTAAATTTCCATATTCCAAGCATATAAGTAAACCGATAAAACAAATACCCAAAAACACAATGCATGTCAAAATAATGTCAAGTTGGCAGTAGCGTTTACCTATACATGATGCCCTGAGCAAGGCAAGGGCCTTACTTCTTACAGCCCAAGTGCTGCAGTGTAGAAAACACTGAAAATCACGAGCAGGCGAGCTTATAGAGACAGGACTTAGTCACTCAACAGTCTCCTGGCCTTCCTTCTCAGAGACAGTTAGATTGACATGAAATAAATTACCCACTCTGTTCTTCTCGAGTGGCACCAAATTAGCTTCTGATAATACAGGATGCTGGGATACAGATGGTCAACGCTGCATGGGTGGGAGCTCTAGTTTCTAACGTGCAGTTAGGTGGAGGGTATGATCTTAAATCGATACCCAAAAGGCCTTGGACCACTCCTGGCTTGAATTTCTACTGCATGAAATCAAAAACAATATCTCATAAATGACAGACATACAGCCACGCACAGAGCGAAACCAGTGGATACATTTATTAATGAGACCTTGCCTTGTCTCAATCTGGTTTGTGGCCAGTTTAGGCACCTTATGCAGGATTAAAACCCTGCTGCTGCAGCTCCTAGTCCCCTACATAGGGCTCACGCCATACCCAGTACGGGCTTTGTGCTCGTACAGTATTCTAGGAACTCAAAAAGGGGCACTATTGGCAATAATTTCATGCATGAGACTACCAGCCCCATAATTTACGTTACCAGCCGGGGCATTTGGCTTTGGTAAGTGTCCCAACCACCTAAGTCAGGATCGACATATATGATATGGCATTTGTAACGCGCCTACACACAAGTGTTTCAAGGCGCAACGAGGCAGGGAGGGGGGAACAAAGGGCAGACAGACAACGATCCTACTAGGTCAGGTGTCATTCAGATCGCGCAAGTGCATGGGTAGAGGGGAAGGGAAAAGTGCAAGGGGAAAGGGAGGGCGGGGGGAGTGCAGTACAGGGTTAGTAGAATAACAAGATAAATAATAAGGGCCAGCTGGTGGCAAGTGCAAGGTAAGTGCAGACAAGTGCTGGGAAGGGGGGCTGTAGGGATACAGAGACAGTACCGCAGTGCAGGGGTTGCCAGGGAGGCAGGGCAAGGGGAGAGTGGCTGAGCCAAGGACCGAGATCGGTGAGAGTGGCCCAGTTGCAGATTCAGTGCAGTTTCAGTCAGGAATATAGCAGGGGATAGGGGGAGAGAAAGCAGAAGCAAAGAGGAAGGTTTTGTGGTGCTTCCGGAACCAGAGATGGTTCTCCTCAAGTTTCAGGGAGGCAGGAAGGCTGTTCAAGAGGGAGGCCCCTGCCACGGAGAGAGATCTACCCCCAACTCGTTGCTTGGAGAAGCGGCTGACCCTGAGGGAGTTGGAGACAGATGAGCGAAGAGCTCGAGAAGGAAGATATTTAGGAAGAGAGTTGAAGGTATTTAGGCCCCAGGAGGCCTTGTGGACAATGCAGAGGGTTTTGAACTTAATCCTCGCAGCCACTGGGAGCCAGTGTAGAGATTTCAGTCCTGGAGAGATACGGTCCCTGGGCTTGAGGCCAAAGACAAATCTCGCAGTCCTGTTCTGGATGAGTTGCAGAGGGCGGAGAGTAGAGGCATGCAGATTTAGATAGAGGCTGTTACAGTAGTCCAGCTTCGAGAGAACCAGGGCTCGGGAGACAGTGAGCTTCTGGGGAAAGCAGAGGAAAGGAAGAATACCTCTGAGGAGGTGCAGCTGGTAGTGTGACTTCTTAGAGACGTCAGATATGTGAGGAGAGAGTGTGGAGTCGAAGATGACCCTGAGGTTTTTTTCCTTGCAGGTAGGAGCAGGAAGAGGGCCAAGAGAGGCCGGCCAGAGAGCTGCAGGGAAGGAGGGAGTGGGTGTGCCGATGAGTAGAATCTCAGTCTTACTGGCATTAAGGCAGAGGTCATTGGCGGCACACCATTCCTGGATAGCAGACAGACAGAGATGAGGGAAGGAGAGGAGGAGGCCGAGGGTAGCCTGAAAATGAGCTGGGTATCATCCGCATAGCACTGAAAGTTGGGGCAGAGAGCGGCGATGCGGTGGGCAAGGAGTGCCAGATACTGGTTGAACAGCCAGGGAGAGAGGTTAGATCCCTGGGGGACACCACAGGTAGAGAAAAATATGTCAGAGGAAGGACACCAGTTGGACCTGGGAGGGTCGATTGGAGAGGAAAGAGGTCAGCCACGCCAGAGCCTGACCACTGATACCCAGGTTATCACGGAGACGGTTGAGCAGGATGGCATGGTTGACAGTATCAAAGGCAGAAGAGAGATCGAACAAGATGAGAACACAGTGTGTTAGAGTCAAGGTTCGAGAACAGGTCCTAGCGGATGTTCAGGAGAGCAGTTTCCGTGCTTCTGGCACCTCTGAAGCCAGACTCATGGTCATGAAGACTACCAACAGATTCAGCATGGAGATTAAGCTGGGAGATGGCCAGTTTCTCCAGGAGCTTGCCCAGGAAGGGAGTGATGGAGATTGGGCGATAGTTAGCCGGGCAGGCGGGGTCGGAAGAGGGTTTCTTAAGAAGAGGGTGCACAAGGGAGTGCTTAAGGGGGGGATGGTAAGACTCCAGAGGCGAAGGAGTGATTGCAGAAGTCAGCCAGGGCAGGAGCCAGGGAGTCGATGTGGTCCTTGATAGTTTTGGAGGAACAGGGGTGAACTTGTTTTGACTAGACTTTCATAGATTGGACTTGTCTGGAAACCTCATCAGAGAAAAGGGGAAAGGCAGAGAAGGAGGGAGGAGGGGTGGCTGCAGAAGGGCCAGAGGAAGAGCAGGGAATAGAGGGAGGGAGGTGATAGGAGGAGAGTGAGGACAGGATGTCCTGAGTTTTTGAGATGAAGTGAGAGGCCAGTGCAGTGCAGAGGGCTTGGGAGGGGACAGGAGAGGTAGAGACTGCAGCAGGGTTGGCCAGCTCCTTGCAGATTTTAAAGAGTTCGGCCGAATTGTTAGATGCCGCAGAGATGCGGGCTTGGATAAGGGCTCTCTTCTTGGTGAGAACGGAGAGCCGGCATTGCCTTTGGAGCTGGCGGCAGGCCAGTTTGTCAGAGGATGAACATGAAGCACGCCATTTCCTCTCTGCCACCCTGCACTTGCGTTTTAGGGTGACGCGATCCGAGTCATACCAGGAGTTACATTTGGCTTTGGGCTTCAGGCAGATTCTTATGACAGGGGCAAGGATATCAAGAGTATCAGATATAGCAGAGTGGAGAGGGCTGTGTCAGGGTGGGAGTCAGCCGAAGGGGGAGGAGGGAGCGAGAAGGTGGCGGCGAAAGCCTCAACTGACACGCGCTTCATGGGTCAGATGACCGAGAAGGAGGGTGGCAGTGATGAAGGTTGCTTTGCCTGAGGGGTATGGAAGGCGAGATGGGAGGATAGGAGAAAGTGATCACTCCAGGAGAGAGGAGTGGAGAGAGGGACAGAGAGGGGAAGGT
Organism: Ambystoma mexicanum; assembly: GCF_040938575.1. Classification (NCBI taxonomy): domain Eukaryota; kingdom Metazoa; phylum Chordata; class Amphibia; order Caudata; family Ambystomatidae; genus Ambystoma; species Ambystoma mexicanum. The sequence continues at coordinate 693,517,102 of NC_090931.1, forward strand.
CAGAAGAGATCAGAGCATCAAGAGTGTGCCCTGCAGAATGAGTCGGCCCAGACGGGAGAATAAAGAGAGAGAGTCGCAGAGGTCGCAAAAGTGTCCAGAGGGGGGACATGAGGCATCCAGGTGGATGTTGAAGTCTCCAAGAAAGAGGAGCTGAGTGGTTGAGGACAGGAGTGAGGAGGAGAGGTCCGCCCACTCAGAGAGGAAGGAGGAAATTTGACCGGGTGGCCGAGAGATAGTAGTCACAGTAAGGGAATGGCTAGGAGAGAGAGAGTCGGCAGACCAGGCATTCAAAAGAGGAGTAGGTCTGCGTAGGAGTGACAGTGGCAGGAATCCACTCAGGGAAGATAAGGGCAACACCCCCCCCCCCCCGCCCAGCATGGTTGGGCCTGGGCACGGAGAGGATCTTGTAGCCATCAGGTAGGAGTGTGTCAAAGCTGGTGACAGAGCTGGCCGTGAACCATGTCTCCGCGAGACAGAGGACATCAAGGTCCAGTTCCTCTAGAAGGCGACAGATGTCAGAGGAGTGTTTGACAGCAGAGCAAGAGTTTAGAGTGGCAATGTGGAGATGGTTGCCATCCTTGAAACTCTTCCGGGGAGGGGTACAGATCAGAGGTACGCCCTGCGGAGGTGGAGGAACAGCACGAGGGGGGCCAGGGAGAGAGGGGGAAGGCAAGGTAGCCACGGACAGAGGGGGGACAGCAGGAGAGGAAAGGAAGTTGATGAGGCGCGTGAAGCGTCTATCAAAAGAGGTGAAGGTTGGCCTGAGGGCCTTGGACCAAGACGGTCCCATTAGAGTAGACATTTATGATGGCCTTAGAGGAGTGGAAGGAGGCCAAGAGGACATCCCAACGGGTGCCACCATTAATGGGAGAAGAGGAGAAAGGGGAGAGCACAGAGACCATATGAAGAGTCCATAGGTCTGGCGAAGGCACAAAAAAGAGGATGTCAGTGAGAGTTTCCTTGGAGGAGGCACTGGTGTAGGTGTCAGCGATAGGGAGGCCTGGGTTGGACACCAGGATGTCCTTTTTAAACTTTTTCCTACCAGATTTAGTGAGACGAGCAGGATAGTCGATGGAGAAGCAGTTCGAGAAGATAGGCGAGATAGAGAGCACACTAGAATAGGAGGGAGAGATGGGGAAGACCGACGAGAGCAAGCTGACAGGATAGCGAGCGGCAAACCAGTAAATACAGACATAAGTGGTTGAATTGAGTGTTGCAGCAAGTTTATGCTATGGGGGTTAGAAACGTGGCAGCAAGGGGTTGGATATCCTTTGGGAGGCGGGCCCTAGGGTTATGGGGTGGTAGTCACTTAATTACCAGGGTATAGTCCCGGGCCAGCTTTGTTAGTGCTGGCATCAGAGGTTTAGTAGCCACTACCTCCCTAGATTGAATGACCCCCATGTCACTTGCAGCGCAAGATGGCTGCATGGTCTTAATGTTCCTACCATGAATATTAAGGAATTATGTAATTAGCTTCTTCATGGCTTCAAACTCAGCCAGCACAATATGGCATTTCCACCCATTTACCCCCAAGCCGACAATGTCAGGAGTGTGTACAATAGCTTGGTTGGGGGTTAAGCAGACTGGGGAGACCAGCACAGGACGTAAAGGCAAAGATTTCCAGTGCAGGTTGCCCTCTCTTGTTAGAAGCCGGGTGCGTGGCAATTGGATTACTACCAATACAATCAGAACAGTCACTACCTGTACTTTTCATTAGGGGAATACATATATTAGAAGTTGAAAATGCAAATGGTGATGGCTCGTCCTGTATAACAATAGACGCCTCATCGGGGCAATCTCCCGAAGTCCTATTTCTGATGAGCGGTACACCACCCTGCAGAGCGCCACCCAGTAGGGACTGCCCAAAGCTAGCCTCAGGGCCCAATGTTATCCCCTCACTCGTAATAAAAGTATCTGTAATGGCCGGTGTATTGCAACACTTGTCCTCCCCTCCCCCTGTTCCTGGTTAACAGGTGTGACCACTTCAAAGTTAGCCAGCGGGTCCCTTGCTCTTTCGCTGGGTTGTTAAGCATATTTGCACATGCTACGGCAACGTTGGGATTTGATCCACCCTGGGCTTGGACCAAACCACTGGATGTTTGAGGCGTGGTTAAATCATCAGGGATAACGCACAAGTCCACAATGAGGATGGAGTTATTAGCGTTGCTGCACGATTTCCTGTGAACGTCTTTAGCACTCCGGGCATCAGGAATAACAGGGTCTTTGATTGCAACCAAGAAATGTTTTATTTCATTGATGGGGGTGTTTGCCTCCCCAATGGGTTTAATACGGATGCAAGTCCTCTTTTATGCCTTACTATGGGGTTAGAGCTTTGCTGGGCCTTTCGGTTTCATCATAATTATTTTAATAGCTTAATTACTTCACTCAGGCTTCACTCTGTCAATTGCCAAAATATCCAAACCAAGGCTACAAACAAGAAGAATTCTGTGCTGTGTTATAACAGGACATGCCAAATACGAGGCTGAGCTCCGGGCACTAACACTGAAGCACTGAGTGCAGTGTGCAAGGATTGATGAATAAAACAGAGGTCAAAGCGTGTCAGCCAGTGGTCTGGGTAGCACAACTATGATTCAGGGGGAACACAAGACAAGAAAAAAGTGGCGTTTCTCTGGACTGTTGATAGAAATTACTGCTTGGAGCTGGAGAAACAAATAACCCAGCAAACTGATTCCGACAAAATATGCCAGATATGCACCAGATCTCGCCTTTGACTAAATCGGAGAAGCCAGACACAAAATACAGAAGTAGTGAGAGGAAGGCTAGCTACCATGAAGGAGATGACTGGAAAACTAAGGTGAGCGAAATACCAGTGTTGAAACTCTGGAGGAATTGCAAGATAGAAATCTCGATATGTTAGAAAGGCTGTAAGGAGAACATATCAGTTTAAGTGGAAATTGGATGGCATAGAAAACCTACAAAAAAGCAAAGATTAAGGGATCCCATAAAATGGAATTATGCCCCAATACCACAGACCATCATTATTTAGTCTGTCCTGACATTATAAAAGTAGAAAAAGCATATGCAAATTAGAGTTGGGTGCAGTACATCCCGAATTGCTAAATCACATCACATCACATCTTCAAGCAATCCTAGACATGTTTCAGTCCCCTTAAGCATGGTCAGTGAGGTATAGCTTGTGCTAGGCACATCAGGCGTGGGACCCATGTCGGGACATACCCATTCCACTCTGGGTGACTTTTGCAAACAAACTTGGTGGCTGCAATGTTTTTAATTAATCACCCCAGCTGGGACATGCAAGCAGCTCACAGGTGGCTCAAGTGGAGGCAGGAATCATACAGCCAACATGAATAATATGAAGCAGAACAGCTGCAGGAGGTTATCCAAGACTTCTCTCGAAGGAACAGTGCAAGGCAGGGTAGCAGCAAGCCACTCAGATATGTCACATGAGCAGAGGGGTTCTTGCCACCTTCAAACCAGCAGGACGGGACGGCTTTTAAGAGAGCATCCAATGGAATCAAAGGAAGAGCCCAAAAGAGATAATTCAAGTCAGAAGAGCAGAAGAGGGGCATACCAAAAGAACAAATCCCAGCCAGGACAGCAGGTCACAGGACTTGAAGGTGCAGCCAATCTTGCCAGCAATTTTCCAAGTAAGTGATAAGATGAATCTGAGAAACTGACTTGGATCTGCATAGTTACAAACATACAGGGGAAGGAGTAACATTGCCCTCAAACAACCCTGCAGGATTTGAAGATCTTATTGAAATTATAAATCATCATCATCTTGTGGCAAGCATTTAAAGGCCGGCGAGGCGAACTTCCATACACTCATGCACACCAAAACAGATGTAATTTGAGATGTCTTGGAAACCCTCATCCAACCTAAGCAGACTAGCAGTCACATAAAACTGTGCCTCTTTAGGTACTATCAGAGCCTCTGTAGGCAGAACAAGTTACTTACCCCTGGTAACGTTCTTTCAACTGGATGTTCCTCCCACATATTACTAATCTTATAACTCCTTCCAGCATCATCTGCTTTGGCAATTTTTTTTTGCGGTAGACGGCGCTGTGCCTCGTCCACCATGTCCCTCGAAGGCCTCTGTCCCCTCTCGAGGCAGACGTCAGACAGAATATATAGCATGCACTGCGACAGTAATTCAGTTCCTAGTTTTTTCACTCTCTTAACCGAATACCTGCGTCCGTGAGGTCAAAAGACCAGGCACTCAAGAAAAGAAAGGTGTAATGCAGACATTCCACTGAGGGTGGTATGGGAGAGGAAATGAGGAATATGTGGGAGGAACATCCAGTCAAAAGAACGTTACCAGGGGTAAGCAACTTGTTCTTCGAATGGACGGCCCTCCCACGTATTCCTCATCTTATGTTATCCCGCCAAAGCAGTATGGTATTGGAGAAGGGAGTAAGAATTTTCAAGGGTTGTCATTAATGCTGTGAAGCACAGCCTTTCCGAATCCTGCCTCCTGTCCTGACGCAGAGTCCAGACAATATTGTTTCGTAAAGGTACGTATGGATGACCAAGTGGCTGCTGCACAGATATCCTGTACTGGCACCCCTCTTTGCAAGGCTGATGAAGTGGTCACACCCCTTGTCAAATGTTCCCGCAAGCCCCCAGGGACATCTTTACCGGCTAGGCTATAACACTCTGTGATGCATACAATTATCCATGGGGATGACATTTACTTTGTCAGTGCAAGACCAGGTTTGTGTCCAGTATATCTGACAAATAACTAGTAATCTTGCCTCACCTTCGCCATATGAGAAATATAAAGGCTTAAAGCCCTTTTGGGGTCAAGTCTATGATGCCTCTCCTTTTCCTTACCAGGATGAGCGGAGGGTAAAATGCTGGCAATACAATTTTCTGGTCTTGGATAGATGAAATTCCGAAACCACTTTTGGCAGAAAAGTGGGGCGGACCCACAGACACTTTCTCCTTCTAAAAGGTTGTATACAGCGGTTTGCACAGCAAAGCCTGCAATACACTAACCCTGCATGCAGATGTTAGGGCTGTTAAAAAGATTGTCTTAAATGTCAGCAATCTTAATGGACAAGAATGAAGTGGCTCAAACAGAGCACACAAGGAATTTCAACACTAGATTTAAATCCCAAACAGGAACCACAAAAGGGACTGGAGGTAACACATTTGTGAGCCCTTTCAAGAATTGAATCACAAGAGGCATCTTGAAGTAAGATGGCTGCTCAGGCGTGCGCTAAAATAATGGACAGCGCCAAGTATCCCTTGACAGTGCCAACCTGGAGCCCCAATTTGGCCAGATGCAGCAAGAATGATAACACGGTACGTGTGTCGCACAGAAAAGGGTCCACATTCTTCTCTCTGCACCAGCTGCAGAACTTGTCCTATCGGCAGCGATGGAGATTTTGCTGCTGGCCTCCTGGCCGAAAGCAAAACTTCCATCAAGTCTTCCGGGAGGTCCCAATCCTTAAATCTCAACCTCTCAGAAACCAGGGATGACGGTTGAGAGTCTTGACTCTGGATGGAGAACCCGATCCCCCTGTTGGGAAAGAAGGTCCTCCACATTGGAGGGCAGATTGGCATGTCCAGAAGGTCTGGGCACCACGTCCTCCTGGCCCAGTCCGGAGCAATCAAGATCATGGTGTTCCCAAAATTCCTCAACCGCCTGATGACGTGAGGAATGACGGGGACTGGAATGACTGCGTACAGGAGTGGAAACTCCCAGTCCATGACAAAAGCGTCCCCTAGAGCTCCTCTCGTGGGAAATTCCCTGGAGCAGAACAGCTCGCGCTTCCTGTTGACATTGGACGCGAACAAATCTACTTCAGGGGTTCCCCAAAGAGTGGATATCTCTTGAAGCACTTCCTGAGCTAGTTCCCACTCGTGGGAGACTGCTTTGCCTGCTCGGGCATCCACCGCCATGTTCTCCTCTCCGGCTAGGTGAACAGCTGATTGGGAGATTACTTCTTGAAGTGCCCAAAACCAGAGCTGCATTGCCCATCTGCACAGTGGAAGTGACCCTACACCACCTCTCTTGTTGAGGTAGTACATGGCCACTGTGCTGTCTGTCATTATCAGGACATTCCTTCCCTGTACAGATGGCAGAAAGGCCTTCAGCTCTAGACTGATTGCCCTCAGCTCCAAAAGGTTGATGTGAAGTTTGGACTCCGATGGAGAGCAACGACCGCTGACAGTCAGATCATTAGCATGGGCTCCCCACCCTGTGAGTGAGGCGTCCGTAACTACAGTTATCTCTGGCCATGGCTGCCAAAAAGGTGCCCCCTTCACAATATTGTCCTTGCAGGCCCACCACAGGAGATCCCTACGTGCCCATTCCCAGGACTTAAGTGGATCTGACATCTTGCCTGAAAACAGAACACTGGCACCAGAGGGTCCACTGAAGGGATTCATTCTCAGACGAGCCTCTGGAACCAGAAAAATGCAGGATCTCATGAGGTCCCAGCAACCTTAGGAAATTGAAAGCCGGAAGACGCTGGGCATTCTGTAATTTGATGACCATCTGCTGAATGTGTTGAGCTCTCACCTTGGACGCATGAGGCTTTCTCTGAGGAAACATTCAGGATCGCTCCGATGAATGGGAGCTTCTGGGGTGGTACTTCTTGAAATTGAGGGAGAAGCCCAGTTTGTGGATAGAGTGGCACGAGATGCTGAGATGTTCCAGGACCTGTTCGACCCCAATCTTTGCTCCCTGCCGCCTCTCTAGCCCCTCTGCATACACACACGCGCATACTGACAGACACACACCTTTATCTCCGACTCCCGCAGCTCATCCTCTCTGTCTCGCCGTGCCCTTCGGACCCTGCGAACACTTGTGTGTGGGGTAGGGCATGACAGTTCTTTTTAGAGAGACCACTCTGTGCAGTCACAGAGCGGTCTTTCTAAATCTGTCTTTTCTCCTTTCGGAAAAAAGAGAAAGGTCATTTGACCCAATACCACCAGCAGCCACCTGAATCTGACCAACAGCTGTGTGTGTTTCTGACATTTCTGTACGGGGGGGAGAGAGAGGTTGGGGGGGGGCAGGGGGCAGGGCTCAGATGGCGATGTGGTTAAGCTAATGAACCGTACTCGCACTGCCAGCATCCTGATGCAGACAGTTAGGAACAGACTACTCACCAAAAGCATGAAAGTACCTAGAACAATGGCAGGAATATACACTGAGCCAACGTACACAGAGTGAATCACCTAAACATTTGCCCCAGGATGGCACATTTGATTTCAGACAGGATAACAAATGAATATGCAGCATTAGAGAAGGAAAGCGCATGTGTACGCCAACGCCAATGGGATAGTTATCTCAACTGGTATAACAAAGCCACTAAGACAGAATCCAAGGTCCGGGAACTGAAAGAATCTCGAAAAGCTACAGGAGCAAGTAAAATCCATGAAAAAGGAGTACTCTAACCAGCCGGTACCGTCCCACAAAGCTGGGTATAAATAAATATATATCCCGGTTCTCCAGGGGGAGCCCCCATTAACCCATTAAAAAAAATAAAAGCCCAGACGATATCCTGGACACTTATAACCCTGATATCTTAAATATCATGCCCGATCAATGACCAGCGATCCCAGGTTGTACTTAACGCCAACTTGTCACCATTCCACTCCAATAAACCCAATGACTGGCACGTTTACTCCTAAAATACGAGCTCAGATCTCTAAACTGTTTTCGCCAGCCTCAGGCACATTCCAAGAATTACTGAACTTGACAACCAATACTAGTACTGGTGCATACCCTCTCAGACAGCTCCCAGGAGGAGGTGATCACCTAGTTACAATGCATGCCCCATGGAGTACCACTGAATTGTTTAATATGGTTCAGAGATGTCCAAACATATGGGAAGGTCCTGGTAAATTACAGGAGGAACTTCAGGTCACACTGTACTGTTATCACCCTACTTGTGTTGACTTGAATCAGTTGTTACGGGCAGTACTGCCCACAGACATGATTGAAGTATTCTCCTCATCCGCGCTGCACTCCTCTAAAGAAAGATACATAAAATATTCTTAGAATTTTAGTTGTCAAGAAGCAGTGAAGAGATTTATTGGCATTGTTATTGGTCCAAATTTCTCTCACCATAAATTCACAGATTATTCTCTGAAGGTGCAATACCATGTGACAAAAACTCTAAAGATGTTAGAAAATTCCAAATTAACAGAACTATGTTCAAAGGCAAATATTCCAGAAATTCACAATTCATACTCTGTGGGTTCCAGCCCATAGCACAAAAACTTATTGTGGTTTAGCAAAAACAAATTTAACAACTAAGCTGCACTATTCACTGTTTGCCTGATGGTGTATATCTGGACATCCCCGCTCACCAATTCGGATCTTGGGGGCCGAACCGACACTCCTTCTCCGCGGCAGGGGCTGTTGGATCTGGTCCCCAGTCAAATTATGGTCAACTCATGCAAATGATACTAGATATATGGGTAATGCTGAGACAGTTAAAATCACTTTGAATCCTACTAAGCCCTTGCCATGTGTACCTTGTTACCCTCCCCCCCCCCCCCCCCCAACAGGCTAAAGAATGTATCTGCCGTGTGATAAAATCCCTTCAACAAGGTATCATTGTGCCAACCCGCAGTCCCTTCACCACTCTGATCTTGCCTACGAAGAAGCCAGGTAAGAGGTTTATCTTTTATTCAGGATTTACGTGGAAATAATGCAGCTGTGTTACGAACCTTTCCAGTGGGAGACATTCCAGCGATCATTGTGTCATCTATTCCCTATACAGACAAGTATTTCACTGTTATAGACCTGTGTTTAACATTTTTCTCCATACCCATACTACCCGATAGCATCTTTTCGCGTTCACCCATAAATCTACTCTGTACAAATTTCCTAGGCTATCAATGGGGTACGTGGAAAACCCTACCCTGTTTTCCGGGTACAGTTTCAAGGAGGGTCGATGCTGGTGCAGTACGTAGGCGATCTGCTCATAGCCCTCCCTCCATGGAAACCTGTGAGGAAGACTAATTTGTCCTGTTGAAAGCGCTCACTGAAAAGGGTCACAAGGCACCTAAAGACAAATTACAGTTATGTCTGCCCTGTGTGCGATATCTAGGCCATGAGATTTCTCCTAAGGAAAGCCGCAGGATCGGATTGCAACGATCCAGAAAGACTAAGCCACAGACCAAGAAGCAGATGATCGGGTTCATTGAGATGGTCAGTTACTGTAGGCACTGGGTGCAGGGATATGTAGTTAAGCACCCTCAGAACATCACCTCTGACAGTCCCAGGAAACAGAAGATGCCTTTGTCACCATTAAGCAAGCAGAAGTAACAGCTCCGGTTTTAGGTTTGCTGGATTGTAGTAAGACTTTTGTCTGGTTTTGTGATGAGCGCAATGGGTTTGCTCAAGGTGTGTTGACTGTTATACAGTGTATAGCACCAGCCTGTATCCTACCACAGCATAGCCCCAGATCCAGTAGCCACAGCCAAATTGATAAAACCAACTCCCTACTCCAAGGATATACGGTCACGATTTTGGTGCCTTACGCAGTGTTGTCATTGTTACTAAAAGGTAAGACAACACACGTACAATCATCGCCTTACATGATAGGAAAAGCTACTGATTTCTGCTGCCAGTACAACCCTGAATCGCTATTCAATCCTGAACCCTACCTCGTTGTTACCAACCCCTCAAGATGGGGAGCTGCATGACTGTCAGGTTGTTGTGGAGACTCTTGTCACCTCGTGTTGAGCTGGCTGATGTACCCTTATTGAACCCAGACCTTATTCTTTTCACTGACTGATCTTGTATCTGTGTCCCGGAAACTGGGGAATCTGTTTCTGGGTATTCAGTATGTACCCCAATGCTTTTCTAGAAGCATATCGATTGCCTATGGCCAAATCAGCACAAGTCCCAGAGCTCGTGAACCTCACCTGTGCGTGTACGCTGGGTCAAGGTCGATCAGCAACGACCTATACTGACTTCAGGTACGCTCGTGGGATGGTCCACGACTTCAGAGTTCTCTGGAAGCAGCATGGATACTTAACCTCCACAGGCACCCCGATATTTAATGGGAAATATGTTGCTGCTCCATTGAATGCATTATCACTCCCTGCAGCAGTAGTCAATGTGAAATGGAAAGGGAACAACCCCTCACAGTATTTTACTGCCCAATGAAATGCTTCAGCTGATGTTCCAAGATCAAGCTCCAGAGGCTGAGAAGGTGACCTGAACACAACGTAGGTATAGCCTGAGAGTAGACTCCCTTCCCTGTGGCATTCCCCAGACGGCCATCTGGTGGCACCCAAGGTACTTCTGCCCTATCTGGTTCGTGAAGCTCAGGGCATGGCTCACTCAGGTAAAAATGCCATGATTACGCTACTCCAACTGGACTGGATAGCTCCCAGTTTAGCTTCTAAGGTTCATAATTATTGTGAAAGTTTGTGTTACCTTCTTGACATACAATATTGTGAGAGTGGTGCCTATAAAGCTGTCTGCATGTGCCCTACCAGAAGCTCAGTTTTTACATGTGAAGACAGACTTCATACAACTCCCCGTGTGTATGACCCATCTCTACTATTTGGTCCGTGTTGATGTGTTTTCTGGGTGGATGGGGGCCTATCTTTGTCGGAAAGCAGATGCCGTCGCAGTAGCCAAGAAATCACGAGCCAAGTTTATACCTCGGTTTGGGTTGCCTTAGTATAGACAGCCACCAATGTACCCTTTGTACTGGCAGGTCATTAGGGAAATCTGTAAAGCCCTGGAAATAATTAAACAGCTCTATTGTGCTTACCACATGTGTTCAAGTGCACACGTGGAACACCGGAACAGCAACCTCAAGTTGAGACTGTCCAAAGTGTGTAACAGGGTTGAAGTGGCCCGAAGCCTTGCCCCTGGATTTGTTTGCTCTGAAAAATAACCCACAGCGTAAACCTATATTGTCGGCTCACAAAATCCTCACTGGTCGTCCTATGAGAATGGGAACTGCACCACCAGCAGTTACCCACATTCAGTGTTTGTCGTTGGAGAATGACACACTGATCCATTACTGTTGCATGTTGATTAAATAGGTTTGGATCCCTTCATGCACAGGTACGCAAAGTCCTGCCTGAACCAGCCACACCTTACAGCCAGGACACTGGGTCCTGGTGAAGGTCCATCAGCGAAAGTCTGACTTTCAGTCAAGGCGGTGCATGCAGTTTCTGCTCACTACAAGCGATGCAGTTAGATGTGATGGGATCCCGGTCTGGATCCACGCGTCACATTGCAGCAAAATCCCAGCCCCAGTCAATGAAATCACCACTGCATCCACCAGACTTCTGCAGGCATGCTCCAGTTCCACCACGACCACCGACACCAACACCATCTGATGTCACAGACCATTTGCCCATGTCAAACTCTTCCTGTGTTTCTGGAGCAGAGCGACCTCCAACAGAGAGCAAGTGCCCGACCCTCGATCGATCAATCAATACGTTGACATGCTGAAACAGAATCGGCAACTTCTGAGTCTTTTCAACACTGAGGATCATGCGGGAGCTATTGCTAAAGTGCCTTCAGCAGGAAGTCGCAGTCCTTCAAGGGACGACCCCAATTCAAGCCACTCTGTTGGCATAACATTTTCAGTGTCTGACCCCTCTGAATCTCAACGCAACCAGCTAGAGGTACGCTCTGCGATCCCGACAAACACCACCAGAGATTGCAGCAGTTTTGAACAAAGTGGCAACTGGTCAAGTTACTCGCCATTGGATCGGACGTCTCAGTGACAATGAATTTGCCTGCAGTTGCAGTGTGTGAACAAAGATATAAGCTAGTATATAAGCCTTCTTAGCCTTCATTCTCTTATAAAAACTGCCCCATGTGTATTGGGTTCTGGTGCTAGATATTTTAGAATTATTTATCTTTCATTACGCTTTAATTTTAAAATAGCTGATGTGGTTTTTGCTCTTAATTATCTTAACTTTTAGGTAGTGTTTTGTACAGATAAGCACTGTTTTAGTGTCATTTCGATCTCATCTCAGTGCTCGTGTATGTATGCTCCCTGTCCTTGAAGTAAATTACCTAGAGTACTTAATTCCATCAACAGGTGTGCGAGCACTGGCGTGCGTCTGGTACGTGCTGGCGGAGCGTTACGTGTGAGCCGATCTTAGTGTTTCTCTAGCAAGCTTGCTGAGGTGAGTCGTCTTTTATCCTTATATTTACGTTCCCCACAAACTGATTCCATTATCTATGTGGGTTCTAAAGTACATCAGTTTGACAATGTGATACTAGCACGATACTTATCTATGGATTTTGGGGCAACTACGGTTATCTATTCTAATACAGATCAACGTAATAATCCCAGGATACCTTAGACCAGTGGAACAGTTTCAGGATGGTTCTACTGTTTCATTGCCTAAATTATCATTGTTAGATAATCCTTTTATCTCCTACCAGTCCATTTTTTCTACAGCACTTTGTCCCTCCTTGGCAGCCTATCCTCTCATTCCCTCTGTTGAGACACCTTTTCCTAAGATCTCAGAGTCACCAATGGATTTGTCAATACAATTAGCGGCTTCTCCACCCAATTTGTTTGAGAGAAGTCAGCTGTCAACTTGCTTGGGTCAATCACTTGAAACTTATTGTAGTGCTTGATGCTCAGAGTGAATTTAGCTCTTTGTCGGTCGCATCTTTGTCCTTGAAAGTCGCGCTCTTCAACATGCGATCTCTGGTTTGACATGCAGCGGAACTTCCCGACTACATACTGGATTCACAATTGGGTTCGCTTGCTGTGATAGAGACCCGGCTAAAGGACTCTGCTACCCAGCCTGCCCTTGTTGCCACACCGGATGGATATCATTTTTAAAAAGCTGACCGCAGCTCCAGGGGAGGCGGGTGGGGTGGTGCCCTTACTTTTAAAAAGGTAGACTAAATATTCACAGCACTACTGTAATAAACTTCGATCACTGCAAATCCTTATTGCTTAAATTGAGTATTAATGCAATTTCTTCTTTGAGCATTCTTCTACTCTATAGGCCACTTAATAAAACCCCAGATTTTGAGGAATAATTGATCGCTGCATTGGGCGCCACACTGAAATCCTCCTCTCCTGTTTTTATACTTGGGTATTTTAATTTGGGGGCCAATAACTCCTCTGATATGGATACTTTGACCCCTCTGAATTCATTGGCAGCCATTAGATTTAAGCAACATGTTAAGACAGCCACCCATACTGAGGGGCAATTTTCTTGACTGGATCCTGACTAGGAACATCAATATTTCACCTGTAAATGTGGCAGATTGGTTGTGGTCCGACCATCATTGTATTTATTTCAGGCTCTTTTTACTCTGTCCCTTGCCTTTTCTTTGCCTAGAAGCAAGGAAACCAAAAATGGCTAGAAATACTCGGAATGTCACCTGCAAGGCTTTTGCCTAATTGGTGCTACCACAGTTAGCCGATTTATCTTCCGGGACCACACTTTAAAATATTAAAAGGCATTTCAGATGGACTACCAATTCTGCATTTGATACCTTGGATCCCTTGTGTCCCATTATTCCGAAAAGAAATGTAAGCAAAATCACTGGTTATACAAACTATGAAACCCACCTCATGTCAAGGTGATTTTCACCTGGCAGCTCTGACTTTGTTCCCTTGCTATAATGGGTTACAAAAAACATTAATATGTCCATCTCTGAAGCCCAGTTTCCGGATTGCCTCAAAGAGACCTGATCTCTCCTCTCAAAAAAAGATAATTTTCATCCTGTCAACAATGCAAATTTTAGCATATATAAATCAACGTTCCATTCTTGTTCAAAATTCTTGAAAAGTTGCTTATTGTCAATATAATGACTTTATTGAACATACAATTCTTGAAGTAGGTCAGTCTGGATATCGCACAAAGCATGGCACTGAAACCGCTGTTAGATTTGAAATCCAATATTGTTAAGATTGTTGACAAAGGTCATACTACATTGCTTCTGTTGCTTGATCTATCAGCTGCGTTCAATCTGGTTGACCAGGACTTACTGATCGACAGACTTGTCAGCATAGGAAAATGCTCTGATGAGGCTGCATTATGGTTCAAATCTTTTTTGGGACCACAACAAGCTAAGTTAGTCAAGAATGACTGCCAGCCTTCCCCTGTGTCTCTCACCTGCAGTGTTCCCGCAGGGATCGTTCCTATCCCCTTTATTTAATATTTACACCAGGTCTTTGTGTGACCTATTGGATGGACTTGGTGTGCAGTTCGCTAATTATTCCTCATCTTTAGATATCTTCCCTTCCAGCTTTTGCTGCTTCAGAAAAAAAGAAATTGATTTTGGCCAAGGGCGATGTGCGTCGACTCGATGTCCCTCGAGGGCTCCCATCTCGGGGTCGACGTCATCGTCGGTATAAATAGCACGTTAGTGCAGTTCTGTTTTTACGCCTTCCTCTGGGAGCATTACCAGCATCTGAGAGTCCAAGACAGTACCAGACTTTGAAAGTGCGTGAAGTGTAATGCCTGGAAACTCTACAGTGGGGTAGGCTGGCAGGGGGTGATGAGGAATACGTGGGAGGAGCATCCAGTCCAAAGAACGTTACCAGGGTTAAGTAACTTTTTCCTCGAATGGATTGTGTCCTCCCGCGTATTATTCATCTTGACTCCAAAAGCAGGGTTAGGTTGTGGAGGAGGGAGTACGAATTTTTCAGATTTAAGATTTGTCATGGATTGAATATAGGACAGCTTTCCCAAATCCTCCTTCCTGGCTAGAGGATGAATCCAGACGGTAATGCTTTGTAAATGTGCAAGTGGCTGCAGCACAAATGTCTTTTATAGGCACCCCTCTTTGCAGAACAGAATATGTCACCATGCCCCTTGTGGAATGAACTCTCAGACCTTCAGAGGGGTCTTTTCCAGCCAATCTGTATCATTCTGTTACAGCAATAATTATCCATTTGGACAAGGTTTGGACACAAACTGGGACTTCCAGTTACAAAACGGTGTACCCAACGAAACGCTGGTCATGCGGATGTATTTTTGCCATTGACAGAGGTGAGCGCTTAACATAAGATGGCACTCTAATAAGTTATTAAAAAGGGAGGGAAAAAGGCAGAGTTATGGAAGCACACAAATTTCAATACCCTTTAAAGAACCACAGTAAGGCAGGATAGGCAGAGTTCCACTGGAGAGCAAGGAAGTCAATTGCAAGGCCCACTCTTGGAGAGAGCAAGCAGAAGGGGTCCAGGTTCACACAGTGGGGTTATGCCCAAAGAGTCTTGTAGATAGTTCGCACACAAAGAATGAAATTAAAGTCAGGAAAAGTTAGCTAGGTTGCCCCAGGCAAGCCCAGGTTAGAAAGTCGAGGCTTTACTGTCACCCCGAACCATCTGTCGCAAGGGAAGCCAGGCGGGACACAGTACCTTAAGTGTGAAGGAAGCTCCAGAGGGGGCAGTTGTTCCTGGCAGCGGGTGCAAGTCAGTGTTTCGTCCAGAGGAAGAGGAGGTCTCGCCGTAGAGGAAAGGTGAAGGTCGTTGCACTGCCAGGGAAGAAACCAGCCGCAGAGTTCTTCGGTTAAAAGGTACTACCCTTCTATTTGCGGTAGTGGTAAACCGTGGTATTCCGGTTGCCGGGGTGCTTGGCACGGGCAAGGCGGCCACGAGATGCTCCAGGAAGGTGAAAAGGCGGCAAAACTGGTTATCCCCACCAGTCAAAGGAAGAAGACTCTCCGGACTGGAGATCTCCTCTGTCGTCAGGAAAAGTGGCGAGGCGGTTCAGCAGGGCTCCACCGGTGGTGTCGTCGTTGCAGGTCGGCTCAGCTTCTCCCTCCTCGGATTCTTAGGTCCTGTGGCGACTTCTGAAGTTCCAGTCCCCAAAGCTCTGCTTTTATGCAGCAAACCCTCATTCATTCAGCCTAGCTGTCAATCAAACATGCTAAGTGGTGAGCCGGCCGGCTCACCACTTGGGCCAATCACACAAGAGTGCGACTTGAGTTGCCAAGGCAACTCAGTCCAGGGTGCCTAAACCCCCTCCCACATCCCCTGTGGTACCCAGACAGAGTGGCACCACTTTTGGAGGCTTCTGTGGAGAAGCCTGCCAAAAAGTGGAACAAAGGGCTCAACTTGGGTTGGAGTCACAGAAGAGAACACAAACGCCATTTTAGAATAGAGTTCTGGCAAAAAATACCAAACCGGTGAATTAATATTAAATAAATAAACCGGCGGTATGTTCAAGGCTATAGGAATTAAATAATTAAAGTTGGTAGCCTCGAACAATGGGAAAATCCCATAGAGATATATTCGCGGTCAAATATAAAAAGTAGTATCCACTGCCCCAGCCAAAACTCGATCAGGGGGGACGGAGACGTGCCCCCTCCAACAACAGACCCCGGGGCAATCGAATTGCCCCGACCAGTACGTCCACAATATGATGGTTTGTACTGGTTTCTGTTCATAATTTGGGACTAGCAAAGCCAATGGTGACTTTACATGCCCTGGGCGACAGTAGTCAGTCCCAGGGTATGGAGTCTATGTTGGGGGCTCGCTACGACACCCCGTGGGTTACGGCACGGAGGGTGCTGTGTAACCCACATCAAAAACACATGAAACCCTATGGAGTAAAAGACCCCATAGCCCATAAAACACATGGAAAGACAAAGGAATTCCTCAAATGATGTCTAAGAGTGGGAGTAAAAGAGTCTCACTCTTAGCAGGAGAAAAAAATAAACCCCAAAAATCCAGCAAAGCTGCTGGGGGACTCACTAGGTTTGAGGTTTGAGAAATTAGCCTTTACAGAGAATTCTCCCTAACAGCGTCCGCTGCTGTGATCTCCTCTCCAACTAGGTGAACTGCAAGTGGGGAGATTCCTTCTTGAATTGCCCAGAACCAGAGCTGCATTGCCTCTGTGCACAGTGTAAGTGACCCTAACACCTCCTCTCTTGTTGAGTTAGCACATGGCCACTGTGTTGTCTGTCATTATCAGGACATTCTTTCCTCGTATAGTGGACAGAAAGGCCTTTAGCGCTAGTCTGATCACCCTCAGCTCTAAAAGGTTGATGTGTAGTTTGGACTCCAATGGAGACCAACGACCGCTGATTGTCAGATTGTTGGCGTGGGCTCCCAACCCTGCGAGTGAGGCGTCCATAACTACTGCTTTCTCGGGCCATGGTTGCCAAAAAGGATCTCCCTTCAGAATGTTGTTCTCAGGCCCACCACAGGAGATCCTGTGCAACCCTGCTTGGAACCTGGAATAGGTCTGACATTTTGCCCAAGAATTGAGACCGCTGTGTCCCGGGAGCCTATTGGAGGGATCTCATTCTCAGGCGAGCCTCTGGCACCATGCAGGACACCACGAGGCAAAGCAACCTCAAAAAGTCAAAGGCTGGAAGACACTGGGCAGCAACTCTACAAGAGGAGTGTTGGTGGATCTCTGGAGAGCATGCAACCCGGGGAAGAAAGGTTATACGTTTAAGTTGCAGGTTCATGATGCCTTCACACGAATCGACTACTAGAGTTGAACAATAAAGAACATAGATACGGGGTACAGGAAACTACAATCCGTCCAGTACCGTGGACAGACCACAATATGTTTATAGCCACCATAGAGACGGAGGGAATCAACCATAGAGGCACTAAGTGGACCTGTAACAACTCTTTATGGTTGGACAAGTAAAAGCCCAGTAGCTGAGGGTAGCAATAGAGGAGTATTTACAAATTAATAATAATGGAGAAGTAGGCATGACCACGCTGTGGGAAGTGGGTAAAGCGGTGTGGAGAGGTCACCTGGTAAGGGAAGGTGCTAGACGAAAAAAGGAACGTAAACTACTGTAAGATAAATTGAGGGGGGACATTACGGGACTAGAGAGGAAGTTGCATGCCCAGGGATCATACCGGAGAGGGCACCTAGCAACTTTCAAAGGGAAGCGGGAGGAGCTGAAAGCGCTTGGGAACAGAGAGGTAATAAGTTGAAGTTCTTAAAACAAACATTTTATGAAAAAGTGGACAAGGGTGATAAGATGTTAGCCACTAGACTCTGGGAACAAAGGGTGAAAAGATGGGTGGAGGGGCTTCAAACGGAGGGGAGAGGGCTAACTAGATCAGCAAAAGAAATAGCCAACCAATTCTCCAGTTACTATGAAACCCTATATACCACTGAGGGGACCCGGTCAGAGAGGGAAATGGAGGAATACATAATAGAGGCTGGCCTAACCCATCTAACGGACGCAGAACAGGCACGTTTGGAATCGGACATTACGGTGGAGGTACAGGCGGCCATAAAAAGACTTCCATCGGGAGGGGCCCCAGGGGAGGACAGATATGGGATGAGGTTCTATAAACAGTTTGGAGACATACTATCCCCACACCTAGCACATCTGTTCAACCATATAAGGGGGGAGGGGGCAGCACCACTGTCCTCAGAAGTGCACATAGCAGCAATTCCGAAGGCAGGGAGGGACGCTACTAGCTGCAAATCCTATAGGCCCATATCGCTCCTCAACACAGATGCTAAAATATATACGAGAGTGCTTGCCTCACGAATGGAGGACATTATGCCAAGCCTGGTCCATCCAGACCAGGTAGGCTTCATAAAAGACAGACAGGGAGCGGACGCAATGCGGAAGACCCTGGATATCATGGAGCATACTGCAGGAACTGAGAGAAACCCGTGACTCCTTAGCATGGACTCCGAAAAGGCGTTCGACAGAGTAAAATGGAATTTTCTGTGGGCTGTGCTGAGGAACATGGGATTTGGTGAGACATTCATAAGAGGCATCCAGGCTCTGTATAGATTCCCAAAAGGAAGGGTGGTGGTTAACAATAAAATCTCTGAGGAAATTACAATGACCAGAGGGACTAGGCCGCCCCAAGAAGATTTACCGAAGATCCTCCAAGTAATACAGGAATTTGGGAAATGGGCGGGACTCAGAGTGAATGCCGACAAATCCACTCTCTTCCTATACAAGGAACCTGAATGTGACAGCTAAACTGACCCAGTCGTGGGGGGAATACCTGCTAACCACCGGAGTCTTAGATATTTGGGAATCAACATCACAAGAACTACAGGCAAACTGTATGAGGCAAATCTGCCCCCACCTCTCAAGGGAAAAAAAGGATCTGGAGCTATAGGCCAAGTTAACCATATCATGACTGGGACGAGTGAACGCCTTACAAATGGTGGTGATCCCCAAATTGCTATACCAATATCAGATGCTTCCAATTTTTGTTCCAGCCCACCATTTTGCTGAAATTAAAAGGGATGATTCCTATGGCAGGGGAAAAAGCAAAGGATAGCGTATGAATTGTTCACGCAACCAAAGGAGAAGGGGGGGTGCGCCTGCCGGACATGTATATGTACTACCGAGCCTCACAGTTCAGGGCCTTGGTACCCCATCTACGAGGGGACAAACAGAAGCAATGGGTGGCCATAGAGAACTATCGAAATGAGGCCAGTCTCCCTAGGGGAATGGTTATGGGCCCCAAATAAATCCTTCCCTAGATGTGTCATCAACCACTTTGCAATGGGCTCCCTTCTAAGATTGTGGTGGAACAAAGGCGAGATTCATGGGCTCACGACCTGGCCTTCCCCCATGAGCTGTATATGGTCGCCTCCAATTCACGATGACATTAGAGATCCATTACGGTTCCAGAGTTGGTATGAGGTGGGGTTGGAGAGAGCAGGCCAGATGATTAAACCGACGGGTTGTATAACTAAACAAGAACTTGAAGCAGGCTTGCAAATTGGGCCATTTGATGTGTTCAGATTCCTCCAGCTCAAGGGGACCATGTTGTCGGGGAAATGGAAGGAAAAGCTGGGGAGAGTCCCAACCACCATGGAAAGAATCCTAAGTGAAGCGACTCTTAGGTGGGGTCGAATTTCAAGACTATGTGTGGCTCTGCTCGAGGGGAGGGGTAACGGAGCAGAAAGCCTTAGGAAAAGATGGGAGAGTGACATGGGCTCAATGATGTCAGATGCTGTGTGGTTGTGAATCTGCACTGCAGCATATAAAACGTCTATCTCCTCCCAATATAAGTTGCACAGACTGAAGCTATTGCATAGGTGGCAATTTAACCCGAAGAGACTTTCCAAAATGTTCAACAAAACAAGCCCCATGTGCTGGAGAGGTTGCAATGCAGAGGCAGATTATTGGCACATGTGGTGGACATGCCCTAAATCACAAACATACTGGAAGGAGGTCCTGGACTGGATCAGAAAGATTGAAGGGATTGCAAGAGACATGGACCCCAGATTGGTCCTATTTGGCCTAGAACTGCGAGATGAGTGATGGGAAAAGGTGCCACATATGACACTTCTTGCTCTTGGTGACGAGGGCATGTATAGCCATAGGCTGGAAATCTGCATCCATCCTGACAGAGCAAATGTGGGCTAGAAAAGCTAAAGACCTTTACGAGATGGAGTATTACGGCTCAGCTGCACGATGTTACCTCAAGCAGAGAAATGGAATGGGCTCCTTTCATCGAGGCTTACAAATAACAGAGGTGAAGACAGTTACATGCCATTTATGAATGTTCTATCCCGACTAGCCACCTACGCTTCTGGTGGCTCCCCCGTATGGACATGGACATTTGGGAGGGGGAGGGGAGGGGAAAGGGAATAGGGAGTTAACAATTTAGGTTTTCATCTCTAAGCTGTTGGTGATGATTGGGTGATGCAATACTGTTTTATTTGAAAAATGTTCAATAAAAAGCTAATTTTAAAAAAAAAAGTAGGCAGTAACCCAGGGCTACTGTTTCCAACGCCCATGCATTTGAAGTAATACCTTGCTATTCTTGCAGATGCAGGGAGAGTCTGCCTCCCACTTGGGTCTTGTGGGTCAAGGCGTCAGAGGTTTTAAGGCGGCAGAAGCAGCGGCTGATGGTAAGGTAGCCCTTGCTAGGGCGGACTTCGCACGCCACCCTCGTCCACCACAAGGGAATCTTCTCTGGCCCATTTGACTAACCAGTCTTCTCGCTCTTCCAACTGAGTAGAAGCGAAAGGACCTACCCCTCCAAGATGGAAGACTGGGGTGAGATGGTTGTGGCTGTCTGATAGCGGCACCAAGGGATTTGGCTTCCGCCTTAGAGGTCTGCAGCTTCTCCAGGCTTTCGTCAGCAAAACAGCTGAGTGCCGTTAAAGGGCATGTTGAGGATCCTGGACTGCACGTCCGGTGCAAAACTGGACTTTCTCAGCCACGCACACCTACGTATTACTGTGCTTACTGACATGGCTCTGTTGATGCCATCAGCAGAGTCCAGTCCTGACTGAACCGACTCACATAGCCTTCTTACCGTCTCTTACAATATTCAGGAAGCCGTTTTTTTCTTCCCCTTTGGGAATATGGTCAGCCGCCATAGATCTAAAGTCCCACCGGGTGAATGTAAATTTTGCTACGGCGAAAGTGGCATTTGCAGATTTGAGAGCCATGCTCCCGGAGAAAATATCTTCCTTGCCCAAAGCTCGAAAACGCTAACCATCCTGGTCTGGTGGGGTGGTTGGGTATGCAGCCTGTTTGGATGTCGACGTTGCTGCCTGGACTACCAGAATCTCTGGTTTTGGGTGCTTTGACAAGTAGTCAGGGTCACTGCTTGAAGGGCTGTACTTCTTGGTGAGGTTCTTATTCACTGCTGGACTTGATTTAGGAACCTTCCAATTTGCCATCACCCTTTTTTGAAGAGTGACATGAAATGGAAGGACGGGATCCTTCTGTGGACCTTTGTTGAGAATGTCTGTCAAGTCGTCTTGCTCGAATGGCGGAGCAAGCCTGCCCCATCCCAGAAAATCAATAACTCCGGTCATAAGCTGCCTCTAAAATGGATCTGTACAAGCAGCTTGTGGTCTTGGGAAGCGAGCTCATGTTTCGAGGCCTGTTGAAAGCTTCATTGGCTTCCAGTGGAGTGGATAGTGCGGCATAAAGCCCTTAACATTGTACACAGGGCTTCTCAAGTAATGCCCCTGTCACCTTCACAATCGTGTTAAGAGAGCACCTATTAGACAAACTCTGCGCTCAAACAGGGATACTCTACTGGATTGCCCTCGGTTAGCCCTAAAAAGGTTTGGTGGTACCAGCTTGGACGCCTGGGCTCCTACTTTGTGGAACGCATTACCTCCCTCCCTGAAAACAATCTTGTCTCTAGTCCAGTTCAAAAAATGCCCAGAGACTTTCCTTTTTGATAAGGACAAAGATGGATGTGTTTTTTAATAGAAGCTATATTTTATGTGTTTGTCTGTTAGTCTCGTCAGCGCCCTGAGGCCTTTGGGTGTGAGGCGCTATATAAGTAACAAATCTATAATTCCCCGGCATCTACATGTTTGAGCCCCTGCTGCCATCATTTGTCGTTCATGCTTTTTGTTATGACCCTTATATTCATCTGGCTCTGTATTTGTACAAGAGGAAATAGCGATCACATAATGTGAGCCTTCGGGGTCACTGCCCAGCACCTGAGTCCTGGTGGAACTTTGGAACATTGCGTTATACTTTGTTGCTTCTTCATAGAGCCCGTGAACTTTGAACCAGAAGTTAGTCTAGCGGCCTCCTTTCACCTCTGTCCTGTATTCTACCAGCCTGGATGAACTGAAGTTAACTTTACCCACAGGTACGATTAATTACAGGTGATTCTTAAAATAGTGATAATCTCTTGTCTGTCAGAAACCTTCCACACCACTTGCCATCAGAGTGACTGACCCTCCGCACACCCCAGGTTCCATAGTGAAAATACTTATCTACACCTATCCTGGCAGTATGCCTGCATATTCAATCTGATTGATTGTTGGGTTTGAGACCTTTTGCCACAGGATCTATCCTTCAGGTTCCCTATTGCACCCATCCCCTTCCAGTGAGGGCAGGGTGGGGTGTCTGTTTGGATCTCAGGTTGATGACAGTGTGCGGGTCCAAGTCCCTGTAGTGGTGCTCATTCCCAGTTGGGTTTTACTGGTCCTCTGAATTTCCCATGATCAAGTATCTCTTATACATGGGAACTAGAAAGTGTCAATATTATCTGTCCACCAACTCTAGTGTGGTGATTAATGTTTCCTTCACCTTTGAATGCAATTTTTCATTTTCCCAGTACAGGCATTCTACATATTCCGGTACTCAGATTACCCCTGGTTGCCCA
The DNA here is from genome assembly GCF_040938575.1 of Ambystoma mexicanum. Taxonomy (NCBI): domain Eukaryota; kingdom Metazoa; phylum Chordata; class Amphibia; order Caudata; family Ambystomatidae; genus Ambystoma; species Ambystoma mexicanum. The sequence goes on from NC_090931.1 coordinate 693,540,106, forward strand.
TCAATTGGGGAGGGAGTTGTTAGATGGCATATATTCTTCCTGCAGTGCGTCACAATCCAACCTTTCCCACTTAACCCCACCCTAGGAGAAGCATTGACTGGAAAAACTTTGTTGCAGGAATGGGATATTTAATACCGGCCCTTGGGGTTAAGAAAATAGAGAGTGGTTGACCAGACTGTCCCGGTTGGTGGAGGTTCTCGCAGATGCTACTACAGTCTCCTTATCCTTGCTGTCCCGCGAAGAAATAGCCATCCAGACGGTAGTGCTACAGAATCGTATGGCTCTAGATATTGTTCTAGCTTCGCAAGGAGGCATCTGTATAGTCGTAAAAAGGGAGTGCTGCACTTTTATACCACATTATGCAAGCATCATCACCGACATTGCCCACATTCGACATACTGTAAGCCTACTAGTACTGAGACTCCCTGGTCCTTTGGGTCTTGGATTGTAAGTCTATTGGGACCCTAGGTGTATCTACTGGCAAGATCGTGCTTATAGCAGTGGTTATAATTTTAAGTCTGTCCTGTCCGTCAATGGTCTGTAAGCGCCTCCATTATTGAGTATGGAATACCTGTTCTGAAGTTTCCCAAACTGTGCAAGGACTCTACTATTTGTTACTACTTGCCTGCCAGGATGGGATGTTTCTTCCATTAGATATGTGTACAATGACACTGGAGAGAAGGTCTCACAGGAGGGGACTGTGGAGGAAATGTTTAAGGACTAAAAATTGTATGTACTCCCTTAGCATATAACCACTGTATACAGTTGTGTATGCACTGTGAACTGCCATGTTTAAACCACTGTTTCGAGCATAATTGTGAGGCGAGGCGGTAGATTGTATTATGAGTATCTTTGCCATGACAGCTTTTTCACTTGCAAAGTAATCCAGGCCTTAACAGTTCTTGTTTCTGACGTATTTCCCGTTGCATATGCAAGCGTGTTTTATGCTCTCGCTTTCTTCTAAAAAGCTGCGTTAATAGGTGGAAGCCATCATATTGTAAGTGCTCCCACTTGACTCCGAGCATGTGTGAATCTTTAAGGAGTACATTCACATTGACTAAATGTATTCCGATGTGCTGCTGTTGGTTATGTTCTGCTACAGATTTACTAATAAATTGTTCACCAATCCACCAGAATCGTGAGTGGTTATTTCTCCACCACAGCACTGAATACACATGCAAACATTTATCTTTGCACTTGTAACCATCTGAAAACAGTGGGCTTGTGGAAGTGCTAAACAGAAATTGTAGACAAGTTTAAAGTTTAAGCCTTGCTTGCTGAATGATGCATCTGTACCAACCGGGAAGACTTGAACCTACGATAGCCAATTCTTGAAATTGATTATCAAGCCATGTTTTGTCAATGTTGAGGGAACTATCTGGACTTGTCGGGTAGACCGATAACTCATTTGTGAAAGAAGCTGGCAGTTGTCCAGGTATGGATGGCACTGAATATCTTGTGTATGGGGGTGACACACCAGGAATGCCAATGCATGGGGTAGTTCTGGGGCCAAAGAACAAATTACTTGCCTCCTGGTAATGTTCTTTCGATGAACGTTCCTCTCACAGATTCCTCATCTTTGAGTAGTATCGCCGATAGCAGCAGCTCTTCAGAATCTTTTCAGCAGCCAGGGGGCACAAAGCAGTGCTGGATGATATGACGTCATGGTCAATATAAATAGAGGCACCACACCCTGTGACCTCACTTCCACCCTTTTGCCCCCAGTGTTAGGGAGAATTCTCATATAAGGCTGATTTCCCAAACCTAGTGAGTCCCCCAGCAGCTTTGCTGGATTTTTGGGGTTTGTTTTTTTCTCCTGCTAAGAGTGAGACTCTTTTCTTCCCAGTCTTAGGCATGATTGAGGTATGTCTGACTTCGTATGTGTTCATGGGCTATGGGGTAGCCTTTTTACTCCATAGGGTATCATCTGTTTTACTATGTGTGTTACACAGCATCCTCAGTGCAGTAACACAGGGGTGTCATAGTGACCCCCAAACAGACTCCATACCCTGGGACTGACTACTGTCTCCCAGGGCATGTAAAGTCACCATTGACTTTACTAGTTCAAAATTGTGAACAGAACAAGTACAAACCATCATATTGTGGAAGTACTGGAAGGGGTTAATTCGATTGCCCCTGGGTCTGTTTTCAAGGGGGCACTGTCCAGTCCCCCCCCTTGTCGGGTTTCTGGCTGGTGGCAGTGGTTACCACGCGACATATTCCACTGGAATATTCTCTATGGGATTTTCCCATTGATTTTAAACGCACCACTTTTTGGTGCAATGTTAAAGATACCGCTGGTTTATTTATTTAATATTAAATCCCCAGTTGGGTCTTTTTGCCAGAACTCTTTTCTAAAATGGCGTTTGTGTCCGTCTCTATAACTCTTACCAAGGTCGAGTCCTTCTTTCCACCTTTTGGCGGGCTTCTCTATAGAAGCTCTCCAACTGGTGCCACTCTGTCTGGGTTCCACAGGAAGGGTGGAGGGGGGTATTGGCACCCTGGACTGCATTGCCGTAGCAACTCAAGTCGCACTCTACTCTGATTGGCCCAGTGGTGAGCCGCCCGGCTCACCACTAAGCATGTGTGTGTGACAGCTAGGCTGTTGAATGGGGGTTTTTCTGCATAAAAGCAGGGCCTTTGGGACTGGAACTTCAGAAGTCGCCACAGGACCCAAGAATCCGACGAGGGAAGAAGCTGAGCCATCTGTAACGACAACACCACCGGTGAAGCCCTGCTGCAACAAACTCGCCACTTTCTCAACGACAAGAAGAGATCTTCTGCTGGAAGAGTCTTTTCCCTTTGAGCTGGTTAGACCAACCAGTTCGCCCTTTTCACCTTCCAAAGACGTCTCTTGGTCGAATCGCCCGTGCCAAGCACCCCGGCGGCCGGATAGCCAAGCTTCACCACTTTGACCGCGAATAAAAGGACTGTACTTTTTAACCGGAGAACTCCGCGGCTGGTTTCATCCCTGTGCAGTGCATCGACTCCAAGTTTCCTCCTCGACGAGATCTTCTCTTCCCCTGGTAGGAACCAAGAACTTCAACCACTGCCAGAAACAACTGCCCCTGCTGCAGCTTCCTCTCTCTAAGTTACTGTGTTCTGCCTGGCCTCCCTTTCTGCAGATTGCTAAAGGTGACCCTTAAATCCTTGGCTTTCTAACTGGGTTGGCGCCAGACCAAACTATTCTTCTTGAAACACCCCAACCTCTTTTGAACATTCTGCAAAGACTTTTTAGCGCAACTTAAACTGTGATCCTGGGCACATTTTGCTTTGCTCCATTTAAAATGGGCCTGGCCTATGAACTTTGGCTCTACAGTGTATACTGCCTTTATTCCCTTGCTTTGAACTCCTAAAAGTGTTGGGATCTGTATTATTTTTATGCCCTGCCTTTTTCTCTCCCTTTAACTAAACTATTGGAGTGCCATCTAGGTTATGCGCTTGCATCCTTTTTAACAAATAGTAGTGCTTTAACCCGGACTTGTCGGATAGTTATTAAGGGAGGTGTTTATACTTTACCTGACTGTGTTTTAACTTGCTTTTGATTGAGAGTGCTAGTGTATTTCCTAAAGTGTGTTTTAAATAAATAATTATATACTTTTTATACGAAGCTCTGGTCCGTGTTTGTTTGCTCTACTGTGTTTTTGGCCCTATTGTGTATACTCTGCATACTGCCCTACTCTTCTTGAGACAAGTCTGACTGCTCAGCCACAGCTACCAGGTAAATCTGGGTGGTGCAGACTGCTACCAATTGGGTTTACGGTTTACTCCTATAGTCTTCTTGCAGTGTTCCCTAAGGGAACTGCACAGGATTCTGCCTAACACCCAGCACTCTGACGCTGAGGGAACGGGAACTAAGGGTTACTAGCCATCTGCCAATAGGCGGAGGTAGGGAGGGCAATGAGGAATCTGTGGGAGGAGCATCCATCAGAAAGAACATAACAGAGTGATATTTATTCTTCTACCAGACTCCTCCTTCCCAGATTCCTCATCTATGGTAAACTCCCAAAGCAGTACAAAGACCTGGAGGACAGAGGAGAGCATGGACACCACCTAAACTGTGGACAGCTCCACCAAAACGAGTGCCCTTACCAGACATAGAATCCAACCTATAGTGTTCAGCGAACATGTGCAAAGATGCATTTGTAGTCCCTTGATAAATGTCCAGGACAGGCACTTCACAATGCAGAGCCAAAGTGGCAGCCAATCCTCTGGTCGAGTGGGCTCCAAGACCCTCTGGCAGTGGCTTACCAGCCAGATCGCAGCATTCTGAGATGCAGAGAATGTTCCACCTTGACAGGGTCTGTTTTATTACAGCCTTCCCAGCATAACCAATGAAAAGCTCGTCATCTTTCCTGGCCTCTATCGTCCGAGAGATGTAGTAGCTGTGGGCCCGCACCAGGTCCAGCCAATGGAAACGCTCCCCTGCCTTACTAGGTGAGGTGCAGGAGACAAGAGAGGAAGATGGATCTTTTGAGAGCGAAGGAAATCCAAGACCACTTTTGGGAGAAAGGAATGCCTAACTCTCAATGTCATTGTGATGTTGGCAATGCATTGGAGGGACAGTGCCTCCATGTCCTTGTCCAGTACTCCCTTATGTGTGTTCTGTGTTATTTTCTGCACAGGAGTCCAGTTGGGACTCCTAGCAGTGCAGCTCTTCCTCCTTTTGGTCATGGTGAACAGAGACCCTTAGGATACCCTTATGGCATCCATGGGTGGGGGTACAACTCTGTACCCCTAGTGTAAGTTTTGGGGCACCTGTGTGTTGCCCACAGAGTAGGGTATGGGCTGGTGGCAGCTCCAAGCTGAATGTGACAGGTGCTCCGAGTATCCTCCATTTTGGGATAACCCAGGCCCTGCCATAGGAATTAGTGGATTCCTGATAGAAGGCAAGATGGCCTCTGGGGCCTCTTGGTTTCTATTGCCTGTTACCTTGTTTTCCCAAAGTCCTGGGTAGCCCGGACTCTGTCCCTTCCCCTGACTGGCTGTTGGGTGGAACAACCATATATGGTATTGTGGAGAAGTCTAGGGCAGACTCGCTGAAGCCTTTACAGTGACTATGTTGTGGGTACACCCTTGGAGTGGGACCTCAGTGAATAGAGTGTGTGACCAATATGCATTGTATATTATGGGTGTCTGGTTTCTGTGTGTGACACAATGAATGAGACAGCCCTGCCTGAAACTGACATGAATGCAGTGTGGTGTGCAGAAAGGCTGGGTGTTTGCCCCTATTCACATTCCTTGTTGTGGGTGTCTGGGTGGAAGTGAATAGCCTGAATGCATGTGAGCCTGATTGGCTGTATGCCTGCATGAATGTCCTCCTGTCAGTGGCTGACTGAGCCTGGCTGCGCCAGAGTTAATGAGGGGCAGATGTGTATTTCTGGGGACCTCTCACTTACCAATTGGTTCAGAAGCTGAAGTTGAAACTTAAAGCTCATCCTTGAAGCCCAGCTGCAAGAAAAAGAATTGCTGCTGCATTTCCTTCGACAAAATCTAAAAGCTGTCGAGGACTGATCCGAGAGGACCTGGCTAGGAGACCTCGCCCCGAGCTATGAGGGACCATCGTGCAAAAAGCTGATCATCGAGGCACCCTGGAAGCCAGTGCCGAAAGGCTGTCGACCAAAGAAGGTTTGCAGAGGATCCTGAAGAGATGCGCCAGGACATCAAGGCCATTGTAGTCCATTGCCGTCGACCGGGGTTCGTAAGATTTCTGTGACCGCTGGAAACGGTGTCCGGTCAAAGGATCTAAATCAAAAGGATCGAATACAAAAAGGGTTGAGTCAATAGGACCGAAAACAAAAAGGTCGAATGCCTTTTTTTTTTAAATGTATATATTTTTTTGGTTTCCGTATAGGAAAAAAAAGTGGTTTTACACCTTTTTGTTTTCGGTCCTTTTGACTCTACCCTATTGCATTTCGATCCTTTTGATTTGATCCTTGGACCTATAACCGTTGGAAAGCAGTCGAGTCGTGTCACCCAGAAGCGGGGACAGCTTGACGCTGTGCTGCTCGATGACCGGATCCGCAAAGCTCCACCTTGCCTAAGAACATTTGAACAAAGGGCTCCCTTGCCATCACCGCCAACTGGTTTGTCCCGCCGGAGAAAGTCGAGGTCGTCGGCTACCGAGGAAAGTCTGCCGGTGGGTTTCCCGCCACCCAAAGCCAACAAAGACGCTGATTGATTGAAGATCCGAGGTCCAGCCGTGGAAGAGTCCTGATCGCTGAAGCTATCCCGAGGTACGTACTGCGGCTGCAGAGAAGGTCAGAGAACCCACCAAAGCATCTCCCGACACTCAACGCCGGGCTTCCATCCATCACGGAGTCTTCTTTGCGGCACCAAACACTTTGCATCGAAGTGGACCGCACGTCTCACCTTCCCAGGACTTCCTCGACCGATCGTTCAAGACCACTGCGAAGATCAAAGCTCTGTCTTGGCACCAGTGTTCCAATTTTCTTAGAGGAATCTCAACGCCCTGTGGCTCCTGCTTTAAAGGGAGTCAAACCTCGAGGGATTCCTCGAGGGATCCGTACACGAACCGCCGAAGAAACTTTTCCAAACCAGGTATATTGGGGTGGTTGAAATTTTTGACCAAGAAACAAGACTGATAAAGCATTTATGGACTGGGCTGGTTAATACCTTTATTACACGTTGCCCAGGTGGGTGGGATCCTCACTCAGAACTGTGTCTTAGTAGCAAAAGAAGCATTCTGCCATTGTTTAACCTAACTTGCCTTCCTTCCTATGATCTATGCCTTGCTGCATGATTTGTATGCCATTTTAACAGTCAACAGTTGATGCATTTTAAAGGAATCTAAAGCTAAATGTGGTACCACAAACATTGTAAATATTTGCCATATTGGAATTACCAGAGTACAAAGTGTATTATATATATATATATATATATATATATATATATATATACACACACACCTTTTTTTATATAAGGAAGTGTGTTAGCACATAACAGTGTGTGGACATTCCTTTGTGGGAGCTTGGAGACTCACTGTACTGAATAACCAGCCCGTATCACCTCCTGAGAACTTAAGCCTTGGTTGCTCGTCCATAGCTAACATACAGAGAAGCTTGCCTGAGGTGCACTGTGTCTCTACTCTACCATATAGAGGATAGAAGTACAGATACCCCCTTCAGTTTTTACAGTCACCTTCACCTTGGAGAAACCAAGTAAGGAGGCTTAACAGATAAAGCCTGGAGCTCACTCACTGATCTAGCGGACGTGATGGCGACCAGCAAAATCACCTCAAGGGTAAGTAACCTTAAATGATAGGAATGAAGAAGCTCAAATGGAGCGCCCATTGAAAATGTCAGCACTAAACTTAAATCCCACGCCGGGACACAAACTGACGTGGGGGGACTCCTAAGGACTTGCAGAACTGTGGGGATCATGAAGGAGCCCTGCTCCGGTTTCTCTTGAAGACTAAAATTGATGCAACGTAAGTGGGTGGGAAGTGACGCTGCAGAGATCGAGGGAAGTCGGCGGCACACTTCTGTGGTGTAAGGGGATACGGGCCACAGTGATCCATCTGATCACTGCGCCGCACTGTAATGGTTGTCGACATTTTCGTCGGCAGAATTACGGGTGGCGCAGTGATCACATAGATTCTCTGGACCTTGCATGTCATCCATCAGGGTTAAAGCCTTTCCTCTGCCCTTTGGACCACCCCGCCCTTTGGACCACCCAGCCCTTTCACCAACCCTTGGCCTCTGGAATGTCTCCTTCTAGAGGAGGTCTGTCAGCTTGTGGTGAAATAGAGATACTAGATGAGATATCTGTGGGAGGAAGAAATGTTAATACCTGAAACAGATCATGCGTTTCATCCAGCATGAGCATTAGAATGGAAAGTTGGTAAGGACATGGCGATGCAGACTCAGATTTGACGAAGACTGTCGAGAAGACATGTTTAGGTGGACTTGAAATCCAAAGGCGGATGAGACTGATCATAAGATGTCTGCAGCAGCAGCCCCCAGGCACAGCAGAATTGAACCAATGATAGAATAGGAGTCCAAGAACCCCACGATGAAGAACAATCTGCTCAGTGTTTGGTCAGCACAGATCACAATGGCTATTCTGGGCTATTGGGTATGCAGGCAGAGCCCCTGAAGAATAACAGTGAAGTAGATGTTGGTGGACCACCAAGAGGCAACCCCAAATTCAGTAATCTGCTTGCTTAGGAACATGGAGGCTTGAACCCCACTAGCTTGCAGCCCCAGGTCAGCCTCTCAACTGCTTTAGCCCCGTAACTCTGGCTTTGCCCCCACCTTCAGCTCCCCTTACACTTCGGCTCCCCCTTTGGTTCTTGGATCCATTGGCTTGGACAAAAAGGGTGTCTTGTACATCTATGTCCACCGCTTGGTTACCAGCAACTGAATATACTTTCTTTCCTTTACCACTCTTCCTCCTCTTCAGATGTTCTACCTCCCACCTCACTTTCTCTTTCTCCTACAACACCTTCCTGCCCCAGCTGAGGTCTTCCTCAGGATGTCAAGTATCAGGTAATTGGAACGGATTAGCCTACAGAGCGTGCAAGTGCATTGCTCGTAATCTTTCAGTCCGGAAGCCCCCCTGTTCTGAGATGGATCACTCGCTTACCAGGTGCCTTGGATATCCCTACTCTGTTTGCAGCCGGCACTGTAGCATGTATCTCAGGTTTGAGGTGTGTGATGGGCTCATGTTCCACACAACAGGCCACAAACATGGTTTGTTGTACCGGTTAATGGGCTGCGAGTGCAGACGGGGAGTGCGCATAACCTCAAAACCAAAAACGCATATCAAAGTCCTTTTGGCCTCATTATCTACTGCAGTACTGAGGCCAGGAAAAGGAGGCCCCCTGTGGAATCCGCCATGTACCACTTCCAGGTCGACATCCCAGAGCAGTTACTCAAAACTGCGCTCTCAGTTCTGGGATGGGGACATATGGCCAAAAGCTTCAAGAGGGTGCAAAAACGCTGCAGAGATGAAGGATACGATTGTGCCAACCAGATCTAGTGAATGCATTGGTGGAGCTGGTTCCCTCTGGCCGAGGAGCAGCAAAGTTTTGTCTTGCAGGAGGATCAGCTGGATCCTCTGAGGTTTTCAGTTCCAGGAGCACAGGAGCAGTTCCAGGCAGTTGACAAATGGCTCTGGGTGACATCAGGCACACCACAAACATGATTGGTGGTAACCCCCACGCCACCCATCACATCCCATACACTATTCAAATGTTTGGTGGCCTCCCAATCGGTCTGGGCTAGCCTCATTCTCGTTTTTCTGCACACACACATGCATGTGAGTTTGGAGATATGTGGCAGACCCTCACTACAAGTTCCCATTCCATTTCTGGCATAGCTATGTTGTGGCAGTAGCTTCATGCAAGTGTTTCAAAGTGACGATTACTTTGATAAATAGGTGGGCCAGTAAAACAAATGACCCTGGTAATGCTCTTTCGACTGGGAGTTCCTCCCACATATTCCGCATCTTTGATATGCTGCGATATCCTGCTTGCAGCTTCGGAAACGTTCCCTTGAGGGTCTCTATTATGACGTTGGCATTCGTATAAATGGAACGCACTGCGCCCTTTGCCTCAATTCATGTTTTTCCTCTCACCAGCACACAGTCTTGAAAATGAGAAAGGCGTGAACATTAACAGAAAGGAAGGCGCAAACCACAGAAATTGAATTCTCTCCTGATAGAGGGCCAGGATGGGAGGAACGATGAGGAATACGTGCGGGGAACATTGTACTGAATCAGAGGATTCCCCCAGAGAACCTGGCCTGGGGCCCTTCTCATGTGGCCAGGGAAAGGCAGACGCTTTCTCATCTTGACGATGTGGGTGGTGTTCTGCAGGAGGATCACTTGGGGGAGGGAAGAGGTTGGGGTGGAGGAGGAACAGGTCAGGTAGAATCGGAAACCCCCTTTTATAACTTTCCCCAAGACCCCAACCTTTTAATGGCCTATTGTAAAACAGACTGTTGAAAAGGGTGCATTTTATGTTGTGGACTTCAGGTCCCAAAATTCCTAAAGTAGTGGGACGAAAAAGAGGACTGCTGAGGCACAGGACTACAGATTGCAGCCTGTTAAGAATAATGACACACACTTGAGGAGACTGAGTCATAAAAGTCCCCCTCGAGTGCAGGCAATTAGGAAGGAGAGGAGTAGTAGCAGAAGGTAGAGTAGTTCTGTAAACGCCACATGGCAGCAGATGAAGAGCTGAGACCATTGGGTCGTGTGAACCGAATTCCGGTCCCGAGAGGGTCTCCTGTGCTCGAGTTTGCAGTTGCAGAGGTTGCCGCGCAGGGAAACTGAAGCAGAAGTCCTGGAGGCAGCGAGGCAAACTGACGCGTAAGCCAGACCTGGTGAGTTCACTGTTACATTGTGACCACAGAGTGCTCTGTAACTGCCTGCTGGCCAAGTCCAGTGATTTGAATCCCAGAAATATGATACACAAAGTAACTCTAAAGAAGAGACCTTTTGAATACCTGATGTAAAGCAAATTAATGATTCTGTTGAAGACCAAGCCGATTTAGGAAGTAACAGACGGCAGAGCAAGAATGTAATAAATCAAACCAGAAGGGTAGGTTATGTAAAAAAAAACTAACCACAAAAAAAGGGCAATAAACCGAGAAGAAAATAAAACCTACAATTGCCAGAGCCCAAAGAGAAGAATATGAAGCCAAGTTATGAACAACCGGTGTTACCCAAGCCAAAAGAAGGCAATTGATAATCTCATTGGTTGGAAAGACTGTTGCCGATATGTAAAAAAAGTCAAGCCACAGAAGTGTGAAAAAGAAAAAATTAACATCAGCATTTGGGTAATGTAGAAGGGGAAAAACCAGAGTGGTAGGAAGGCTGCCCTTCTGATGGAAGATATTCAGGAGGATTGGAGTATAACCTGTATTCCGAATGGACAGCACCAGTGTGTTTCTTGTATCCCTTGGAGAAATTATTTTATGATCTTGTGAAACAAGAGATACTGCCCAAGTATTGGAAAAGAAGTTGACCGTTATCACATAAGTACTTGTAGTTTGTAATTGTTCTGGCCTGGCAGGAGAGTACTCCAGGTCAGAAGACTTTGTAACCACTTATTCTGTTCCATCAGGAGAGTACACCAGAACAGAGAATTTTAGTAGCAGGCCTGGCAGGTAGACCAGGTGGAAACACTGTGGTATGGTTAAAATTCCTGAAGAAGTTTTTAAAGAACCACTAAAGTGTTTTGTGGAATAATACAGAACCAGCCTGACAAACTATTAAGCAAGCGTTGTCAGGTGGTTTTTGTAACGGGTGCAGAAATACCCTGATAAAGACAATTTTGTTGAAATTAAGGAAGTATAAAACGGTTCAATGATGAAGGTGTTTCAAGACCTTGGGTACAAGTGCAGAGAGGAACTCTGTGTTGAACCTTAGTGAAATGTTGATTGAATACATGCCAGTGCAAAGGCGCCACCAAGTCTTGCAAAATGATGCTGTATGTATAGCGCAGTGGAAGCTCTAATTCGCTTTAAGGTCCTGACAATTGCTCACAAATGCCTGTATGGCCACGTCCCCGGCTATTTGAAAGATTATGTCAAGACTCATCACTCGGCCAGAACTGCCAGATTGAGTGATGGGCTCTGTCTATCACTTCCTAGGAGTACGCAAGCTAGGGGCATGGGAAGATCTTTCATTGTACAATCTGCTATTCTGTGGAATAATCTTAAAGTATTGCACGCAGAAAACCTATTGAAATTCAGGAAAGGGTTGAAAACTATCATCTTTGAGTAATATATTCTCTGACATCATGACCTCCATTGTCTTTTGTCATCTTTCTTTCCTCTTTATATCTCTGTGCCCTGATGCCTGCAGGCTCCAAGCGTACAAATAAATAAAGAGGAATCATTTATGGAACATTTGTGAACTAGTGGTTGAATTCAAGTTGGAACTTTGAATTATCAACGTGAAACATTTTGTTGTACGACAGGATTTCCTAATACTTTTGGAACTGCTAAACATCCTGCTCAATACTGGGGAAGGGGAAATTCACCCAGATTATGAGGAGAAGCTATTATGATGTGAATGCAACCGTTATATCTGTTTATGATCTGCCATATATCAACTTATTGAGTTGGTATTTGTACAAGTCTGAGGGACAGAGACCATTTGTTAGAGTGTTTCCTTTTATTTATTTTGGCCAGGGAAATCCTCGTCGGGGTAGGGATAATGAGGCATTTATCCAACCTTTTGAGTTAATAAAATGCCATCTTTTGAAAAACCTTCACAAAGTTGTCCGCCTCACATTTCTGACCCCTGACAACATCCAGTTGAAAGAACATAACCAGGGCTAAGTAATTTGTTCTTTGAATTGATTGTGTCTCCCACGTATTCCTCATCTTTGATAGACTCCCATAGCAGTACGTTGCAAGATGGGGTTTGGGGGGGAGGGGCAGAAGGAGAATGTATTTCTGATGTATGCTGTGTAAAACAACTTTTCCAAATCTGGTGTCCTGGCCCAACAGAGAATCCATGCAATAATGCTTTGTGAAGGTATGCAACAAGACCAGGTGGCAGCAATGTAAATATCATGCACTGGTACCACGATATGAAGGGCGGAGGAAGTAGCCACCCTTCTAGTGAAGTCTGCCCTCAGACCTTAAGGGACTTCTTTTCCAGCCAGATGATAGCATTCGGAAATGCACAGGATAATCTAGCGAGACAGCGTCTGTTTTGTAACTGCCTGTCCCATTCTATGACCTGTGTAGCGTACAAAAAGCTGATCATACTGTATTCATTTAGAGAGCCTGTTAATATAAACGCTGAACGCCCTCTTAGGATCCAGTATGTGGAGTCTTTCTTCCTATTTAGATGGATGAGGACGACGGTAAAATATAGCTAAAACAATTTTTTGCACCAAATGGAATTCTGAAACTACCTTGGGTAGAATAGAGCGGCAGACCCTCAAAACTATTGTCTTTATAAAAAGACAGTAAATAATGGTTTAGATGACTAAGCTTGAAGCTCGCTAGCCCTGCAAGCAGCGGTAATGGCTGTAATCTTTTTTAAAGAAAGCTTCCTGAGAGGACAGGAATGGAGAGGCTCTGGAGAGCCCATCAGGAAATGAGACCAGACCTGAACAAAGGGAACCGGCGGGAAGATATTAGTCAACCCTTTCAGGAATTGGATGACAATAGGGACTTTGAAGAAAGAGCACTGTTGCAGCAAATGCTTGAAAATGGACAGCACAGCCAAATAGAGCTTAACTGTAGAAACTTGAAATCCCCGAGGGGTCAGATGCAGAAGGAAGGCGAACACTGAAGGTGTGTAACAAATGAATGAGTGAATTTCTTCATCTCTGCACCAGCTGCCAAAACGTGTTTAAACAGCAGCGGTATAGAGATTTTGTAGCTGGCCTGACCGAAAACAACACCTCCAGAAGACGTGGAAGGTTCCAATCGCTGTATCTCAACTGCTCAGAAACCAGGCGCGAAGGTTCAGGGTTCTGATTTCTGGATGGAGATGGCAACCTCCCTCCTGAGTGAGCAAATCCTCTCTCGATGAGGAAGACAAAATGGAGGACAGTGGTACATTTCCAAATGTTCCGGCTACCACATGCTGCTGGCACAATCAAGATTATGGACTTAAACTTTCTCAACCTGCTGAGAGCCTGAGGAATGATGGGGACTGGTGGAAACGTGTACAGAAGCCAAAATTCCCAATCCACCACAAACACGTCTGTCAGAGCTCCTCTCTGAAGAAATTCCCTGGAGCAGAACAGGTCACACTTCCCGTTGACACTGAAAGCAAACAGATCAACTTGAGGGGTTCCCTAAAGGGCGACGACCTCTAAAAACTTCCTGAGCCAACTCCCACTCGTGGGATACCCGTGCTCTGTCCACTCAGAGCATCTGCCACTGTGCTCTGCTCTCCGGCTAGGTGAACAGCCAGTAGTGAGACTCCTTCTTGCAGTGCCCAAAACCAGAGCGGCATTGCTTCCATGTAGAGAGAAAGTGACTCCCCACACTACCCCTCTTGTATGGATACTGTGCTGTCAGTCATTATCGGGACACTCCTTCCTCGTACAGATGGCAGAAAGGCCGTCAGCGCTAGTCTGACTGCCCTCCGCTTCAAAAGATTGATGTGTAGTTTGGACTCCGACAGAGACCAATGACCGCTTATTGCCAGACCGTTGGTATGTGCACCCCACCCTGTGATGGAGGCGTCCCTAACTACCGAAATATCTGACCATGGTTGCCAAAAGGCTCCCCTTTCAACACGTTCTATCGGGCCCACCACAGAAGATCCTGTGACCTTGCTCGGGACCTGAAGTAGATCGGTTATTCTGCCGGAGAACTGTGACCACTCTGATCTGAAGGCCCAATGAATGGATCTCATCCTCGGATGGGCCTCTGGCACCAGGAAAATGAAGGATGCCATGAGGCCCAGCAACTTCAGAAAATCAAAGTCCGGAAGACTGGGCACTCTGAAATGTGCTTACCATCTGTGAAATGTGAAGATCTCTTAGCTTGGGTGGCAAAGCTTTCCCAGAGCAGGAAGAGACCAGGACTGCTCCAATGTATTGCGGCTTTTGGGAAGGTACCACGTGGGACTTCCTGAAATTTAGGGAGAAACCCAGTTTGTGGAGAGTGGCAGGTGCGATCTAGATGTTGCAGAGCCTCTTTCGGGTGAGCAGGCTCTGATCAGCGACCGCCACCATCATCAACTTGGTGAAGACCCTCAGGCGGAAGTGAGGCCCAAAGGCAGAACTCGAAACGGATAGTGAGAACTGCAATGGCGAATCTCAGGTACTTCCTGTGCTTGCGATACATTGGCACATGGAATTAAGCATACCCGGAGATCCAATGACACCATCCAATCCTGGAGCTGAAGGGCCTAGAGGATCTACCTGCGAAAGAGTGACCACCTTGAACTTGTCCTTCACAAGGAACTTGTTCAAGCATCTCCAGCCCAAGATCTGTCGCAATCCTCCGTCCCTTTTCGGAATCAGAAAGTACAGTGAGTACCAGCCTTGATTCCTCTATGCTGCAGGTACCAATTGAACTGCACCTTTCTCTAACAGGGTTATCACACCTTCTGTAAAAGGAGCAGGTATGGTTCTTTCGAGGACTGGAAACTTGGCAGGCAGTTTTGTGGCCTTTTTAGAAAAAGGAAGGCCGTAACCATGGGCAACTGTCCGCAGTGCCCAAGCATCAGAAGTAATACTTTGCCACTCTTCCAGATGCTGAGATGCCTCCTACCACAGTCTTGTTGGTTAAGTTCTCAAAGCAGTTTTGGATCTGCGGATGTAAGAAAGGCAGGGGAGAAAGGCAGGGGGGTGTTGAAGTACCTCTGCCTCCATGTCCTCGTGACCCACAAGGCTGTCTCCTTTGTCATCTCTGGGAGAACTTGTTTCTCGATCTTCCGACAGAACAATAAAACCGAAATGGATGACCCCGCCAACCCTGAGAAGTCGATCGAACTTGCTGCGGCTGACGAATTGCAACACTCAGATTTAGCAATAGCTTTTGAAGACTGCAGTTTTTCTAAACTTTCATCTGCCTTAGAGCCAAAAAGCTGAAAACCCTCTAAGGGCATATCCAAAACCATAGCTTGCACGTCAGTTGCAAAACCAGACTTCCGCAGCCATGCAAATCTCCTTAGAACACTACTAGCTGCGATGGAGCAGTTGACGCAATCTGCTGTGCCTAGCCCAGACTGATTTGGTACATGTAAGTAAGTATCTATATATCCCCCCCCCCGACCCCCTTTTGACATCACAAATCTGCAAGATGCATCAGCATGCCCAGATCCTTCAGGAGCACCAAACTCCACCTCTGGAGAAGTGTGCAGCCCACTACCATCTTTAAGTGTGTCAACCAGGTCTCTCATCCTCGACTGTTCCGAGATGAGCTCTTCTGGGAACCAGGTGTGCCATAATCAAGACCAAAACATAATGGGCTCCTCCTCTTCTTACTCTTAAATCAAGCTCACAGACTTATAGGTTTATAAATCGAAGACTGGCTCAATGAGGATGTTGAAGGCTTCGACATAGAGGGGCTTAATGTCGAAACCTTCTAAGCAAACGGGAGTGTAGATGGAGTCAGTTTTGCTTTTACTCAAGGTGTCGAATCGACAAATGGCACTCGAGGAACCTTCGAGACCTTTCAGTCCAGGCTCTTGGACACACAGAGTTTTGTTTTTTAAAAACCTTTATTTTTGGTATTTAACACTCCGAACAAATACACACCCACATTAGGGTGGATTATTAACTTTGCGCCGTCAACTTGGACCCTTTCCACCCCCCTCCCCGTGCTCTCCGCCCGCCGCCACAAGGCAGATATGCTGGTGAGCAACAGTTCGCCCCACTGAGTCCTCGTACCAGGGGTTATTGGCCTGACTTCAGACTGTATCAGGGTGCGTTGCCTGACTCCGAATTGCCTGTTGAGGAGGTTTCTTCTTCATTTATCAGAAAAGTTATTAGCGGGCCCCAGATGTCAGTCGGGCGCGCGTGCTGAGGGAGAAGTTTAATGAAGTCTGCCTCTACATCTTGGTAGTAGAGTAGGTCCTTTCGCCAGGCTGTGTAGGAAGGAGGGGGCCGCGGCCCCATGCCAGGGCGACTCTCCTGCGGGCCAGTGTTAGTAGGACTCCGGCCAGTTTCCTCGAAGGAGCGGATAGCAGTCTAGTCATCCCCAGCAGGGCTGCCGTGCATCTCGGTTGTATTGCTTCTCCCACGATTGCCGTTGACATATCTAGCACCCTGTTCCAGAAGGGGGCTACCTCAGGGCATTCCCATGCCAAGTGTATAAAGCTCGCGGATATGGTTCCGCATCTCTTGCACTCTGCCTGGATGTCGGGATGGTGTTTGATAGCTTTTTCTGGTGTGTGGTATGTTTGGTGGAGGAAATTGAAATGAATACGTTTGAGCCGGGAATGAAGTGCAATTTTCTGAGTCTGATTCAATATGTAGCTCCAATCTGCGTCTGTTATATTTGTATTTAGCGCTTTTCCCCCCCATCTGGTTTTCGCCCCAGTGTTGACGGGGGGTGTTCCAGCGGTTAGAGTTTTTTATATTTGCGACACCAACCTGCCGTCTCCTTGTGCTTGAATGACATCGTGCAGCAATTGCCACGTAGGTGGTTGACGCGGGAAGTCTGGCAGATGGGTCTGCAGGGTGTAGCGAGTTCGGAAGTAGAGGAACACGTCTAGCACAGTGTTGCCTCCTTTCTGTTTGGCTTGGTTTGGTGTCATGAAACCCTCTTCTGTGAATAGATCCCCTAGGGATTGTATGTGCAGTTTATCAACCCACTGGTGAAACACTTTCTCTGATGTAAGAGGGATTCCAGGGATAAATTTGACTGGCAAGAGGGGAGAATACCTTGTGTGCACCCCCAGCTTCTTTGCCACAGTCCTCCAGACTTTGTATGTTGTGAGCATCACGTTCATCGTGCGATTGGGAACGGGGAGCTGGGCGAAGACCACTGCAGTCAGGAAGTTAGGAGTCGCCAGGGCTCGTTCCACCTGTACATGAGGGTAGATTGTTTGCGTTGCATACCAGTGGCTGAGGTACTGTGCTTGGGCTGCCCAGAAATATTTTTCAAGGTCAGGGAGGGCCAGTCCGCCGCTGGACACGGGGAGTGTCAGTATTGTGTACGCCACTCTAGCTGGTTTGCCAGCCCAGAGTAACTCAAGGACCAAGCTTTTCAGCCTTTTCAAGAAGGATTGTGGTAGTAACAGCGGTATATTGTTGAAGAGGTACAGTAATTTTGGCAACACTAACATTTTGACTAATGAGGTTCTGCCCCAGAGTGTCATTGGGAGCGTCTTCCAGCGAGAAACCTTGTCGTGCAGGGACTTGAGCACCTCTTCATAGTTATCCCAGAACACTACTTGATGGTCAAGCGACAGCTGGATCACCAGATATCGAACCCCGGCGGTTCTCCACGTGAGTCCGAAGTCATCGGCAAACTGTTTTGTGTCTCGGGTCAGTGGGAAGACGACTGATTTTGAATGGTTGATTTTCAATCCGGAGGCCGCCCCAAATTTGATGACTTCCCGCATGACCGGGTTCAGATTAACCTCCGGGTCACGTGTATCTATAGGGCCACGTCATCGGCGTATAAGGACACTATGAGCTTGTGTGGGCCGATGAGACCCCTCTGTTGACAGAGTTCCCGCAGATTGGAGGCTAGTGGTTCCATCACCAGAGCGAATATTAGTGCCGAAAGAGGGCACCCTTGTCTTGTACCACGCTGTAGGTTTATTGAGGATGATTTTGAAGTGCCCACTACAATATTAGCTTGTGGATTGGTGTATAGGAGGGAGACGAGCTTGATGAAGCGGGCCCCCAACCCGAACATAAACGGCTACTCCACCGAATCGAATGCCTTTTCTGAGTCTAACAGGACTGCAATTGCTTGGTCTGCTCGGTCCAGAGCCTCGATGATTCCAAACATTCTTCGAATGCCAAAGGTCGTATTGCGGCCTGGTATAAAGCCTGCTTGGTCAGCTAGCACCAGGGCAGGCATCAGGGGCATCAATCTATTCGCTAGGATCTTGGCAAGAATTTTATTGTCCAGGTTAAGCAAAGAGATCAGGCGATACGAAGCACATTCTTCCGGTGGTTTTCCTGATTTGTGTAGTAGAATGACATTGGCTTCGCAGGAGGAGTGAGGAAGGGACCCACGCTCCAACGCTTCCTCATATACTGCTGCCAACAGGGGAGCCAGGGTTTCTGCAAAGGCTTTATAAAATTCACCCGTTAGGCCGTCAGGGCCTGGTGCCTTGGAGGATGGTAGGGTTTTTATAGCTGCTCTGATCTCTTCCTGTGAAATCAGTTCGTTCAGAGGTTCGCGTAACTGATGCTCGACCCAATAGAGTTCAGTGTCTTCTAAGTATTTCAGAGGGAGGTTCGAGTCTTTCGGGAGCCTGGCGCTGTAGAGATCTTGGTAAAAAAGCCTGCATTCTTCTGCTATCTTTTCATTCGTGTGGACTTCCTCTCCTTGCCTGGTTCTGATCTTTTCAATTTGGGACAGCTTGTTGTCGGCTCTGATTAGATTTGCCAGTAGAGCACCTGGTTTCTGGCCCTCACCATATTGACGGACTTGGCTGGTGCGGTATAGAAACTTAACCTCACGTTCCGCTGCTGCGTTGAATTTCTGCAGTTCCGTTTTTAAAGCGACTGCAGACTGCGGGTTGGTTTTGTTCGGATTCTGGATCTCGAGTTGCTTCAATTTTTTTTCGCTGGTTGTAAGCTCGCTCCTAATAAGCTTGAGAATGCCATTTTCTTTGGCGAGGCAGACTCCTCTGATGAAGCATTTTAAGGATTCACAGATTGTACCTGCTGAGGGGACCGATCCCAGGTTGGCCTCCAGGAACACGTCGATCTCCTCTCTTAGTTCGGATGCAAAGACCTCGTCCCGAAGTGATCCCTGTTTAAAGCGCCAACACTGTAGTGGCGGAGCGGGGTTGGCTGGTTTGAGCTTAAGGAGGACTGGTGAGTGGTTGGAGTGTGTTCTCGGGTGGATGCAGCACCGGCCACATGACAGGGGGGCGTTTGTTGAGGTGAAGAAGTAGTCAATCCTGGAGCTTGTATTGCGGACCGTCGAATGAAAGGTGTATTCACGCTGTTCCCCATTGGAGACTCTCCACGTGTCTTGTAAATCAAATGCTCTACAAATTTCTTTTATCTGGAGACTGACCCTGGAGGGTGGATATTGAGCGGTCGTCGATCTGTCTCTTACAGGATCTATCGCCGTGTTCATGTCTCCGCCCCAGACAATTGTTGCCGGGTTGAGCGACGAGAGCTGTGTTAACACCCAGCCAAAGTTGTCGGGGCCATCTATATTCGGGGCATAAGAATTAACAAAGGTCACTTTCTGACCTGCGATGATGCCACTCACCAATAGTGCTCTGCCTTCATCGTCTTTTGCCATGTGTAGTAGCCGGAAACTGAGCCGCCTGTGTATGAGGATGGCGACTCCTCTCGAGTATGTGGAGTAGAGTAAGATGAAAAGTATCTGTGGCAGCCCCAGCTGCTGGCCCACTGGTGGTCCTTCCCTTGAGTAAAATGAGTCTCTTGAATCAATGCTATGTCCACTTCGTGGCGTCTTAGGTATTGCAGAATTTTCCTAGATTTAGCCGGAATGTTGCCGCCTCTTATATTCCACGTTAGAACATTGAATGGGGCGACTTAAATTTTATATCGAGCCGTGTTTCTGGTTTCATGGGTTGCAGAGGTCTGGCCGTATTTGAGCTTACGTCGGGGTCTTCGCTCCCGGGCTGTGGGCCCCGGTGCGGCGACGGGTTCGGCAGCGGGCAGGGAGCTGGCGAGGAGCAGGACAGTCGTGACCCGGTGGTGCTTAACTTTCCCCTTAACATCGAGGGGCTCGAACTACGGGCTAACCTCAACAGGCCCAAGACGTAACTCTCCCCTGGGCGGGCAACCCCAAACTGGCCCGCCGGGAGTTTCTGAATTACCCAACACAAAAGCAAGAAGGCCCATGTAGTCGCCATGCCGAGGCGTTAGATCACACCTCGAATGTACCGACTCAACGTAGGCAAACAGTAGCTGTGCTGGGGGCACCTGGGGCCTCCCAAGTGACCTTGCCCCGACTCGTACTGCTGTAAATGAACTGGTTTACTTTGCGCCGCTGTGCCGCATTTTGTGCGTAGCTTTGAAGTGCCTTTTAAGGAGGATTCCTGGGGTTCCTGTCTCTTGGAGGTCTGGGGCGAGCCTGGTTCTGATCTGGGAGACCTAGGCGATCCAGGAATAGATTTGCTTCGTCTGGGGTTTGGAAGAACTGGACCCTCCCCTTGTGCTGGATTCTCAAGCGTGCTGGATAGAGCATTGACTACGGCAGTTGGTTGTTACGGAGTCTCTGTTTGACACTAGCAAATGTTTTCCTTTGCAACTGTACTGCTGGGGAAAAGTCGGGATAGAGGTGGATTGTGTCCCGGTCGTGGCGTAGATCGCCCTTTTCCCTGGCGAGACGGAGCAGGGCGTCGCGATCTCTGTAATTCAGCAACCTCGCTATTATTGGCCTGAGAGGAGCACCTGGAGCTGGTCTCGTCACGGGAATCCTGTGGGCTCTCTCAATTATGAATAGGTGGGACAAGGCCTCACGGCCAAATAGATTGGTGCATAGAGATTGCACAAAGTCTTCCATTTTCTCCTGCGTTTGCTGTTCTCTCACTCCGACTATCCGCAGGTTGTTCCGCCTCGATCGACCCTCTAAGTCCTCACACTTGGCAGTGGTTAGTTTCATCTGTGTTTCCAGCTGAGAGACTCTGTTGGTTAGGGTTGCCGAACTATCATCGAGACCCGACACCCTTTGCTCCATCTCGTTCATGCGTTCGGCATGGGAATCCATGCGATGTTGTAGGAGATCGGCCTTGGACGTGAGACCGTCCATTTTGTTACTCAAACTGCCAATGCCTGCTTTCAGGTCCAGAAGGATTTCTTTTATTTCAAAGGGGTTCTCCGCGAATGCTTCCTGCTGGGGGCAGACAGACGAAGAAGCTTGGTCTTCTTGGTGGGGCAGAGCCCTGGGGGTCGTGCCACTTTCGAAGTTCAGCTTCCTCTGCGACTTATCGTATTTCCCCATCGTGGCTGTGGGATCGAAACAGCTTAAATTTAGGATGCGGGAGGTCTTGCTGTGCCCTTTCACCCCTCTTGGGTCCACCTTCGGGCTTCGTTGAGCGTAGCCCGCCGTAATAGGAGGGAGATTTAGCGGCAATACAGGAGTAGGGTGGGGGGGGGTCGGTTCTCGTCGTAGATGGAGCCCTCCTCAGATATCGTGGAATCTGCGCTAAGTTTCGTTGCAGGACCGATGTGTGACGAGGGATACCCGCCCTATGGGCTTCTTAGAATGAGGAGCCGACTGTAATCGGGCGCCTTTGATAGATGTCCGGGATGTTTAACATTGGGTCTTTCGGGCAAATCTAAAGCAGGAGGAGGGATAGTCTAATGTCCTTACACCTGTGTAGTAGTACAGGGTTCCGTGAGTCAACAGTCCTTGACTGGCGGGGGCTGGTGTGTGAGTTTAGCTGGGGGAGTGGGTCCCCACCCCTCGGGGCAGCTCCTGGGGAGAGTCGCAGTCTCTCCACCACTCCTCAACTCCCGGCAGCCCTGGAACGCCACCAACTGCGCTCGATTCGCACAGGGCACTCTCTCCTAATGCTTCTCCTGATCGGGCTCCGATCGCTGGGCGGGCTCGGTGGAGGAGGCCGGGCTCAGATGAAGAGGCCGCTGGAGGCGCAGCCGCACGCCGGCTCCTCGCGTCGCTGCTGCTCCCTCTGGTTCTTCACCGCCTTCTTCAGCGGGGGGGTGAGACAGCGCTCTACGGCCCACGGCTGGGAAGCCGGCTGCCGGAGCAGATGGGGCGGACACAGGCCGCGGGGGGAGAGGGGTTGGTGAAGCAGCCCAATCCACCGACTGCTGTCTCCGCTGCGCGGGGGGGGAGAGAGGGGAGTCAGGATCACCCAATGGTTCGTCACCAGCCAGGTCGCGTTCTTCGGGCCGCTGCTGATCTTTCTTCCTCACTCTGGGCACACACTCCGTAGACAGCACAGGAGGTGCTCGATGTCTTGTAGTTAGACTGGCCGGCCCTGGGAGCGTGGAGTCGGGTGGGCCGGCCCTGCGCTGTTCGGCAGTCGGGCTGCTTGGGCCGATTTTCGGGCAGGGAGCGCCGATTTTCCTCCAAATTTCGGGAGTGTTGTTAAGGAGGCTAGCACTTCAGGGAGAGGGGTTCCAGCACACAGCAACGCCAGGAACCGCAGGATCAGGCAGGATTGATGCGGGGCTACACGGGAGCTGAGACTTAAGCGGCCATCTTGGATGACCCTCTAGCGCCCTCTGCACACAGAGGTTTTTAATGACACCCTTTCGGCCTGATGTGGCGCAGTGGGGTCAGAAGCCTTTTTAGACTTTACCAAAGGGGCAGACGTTGCTGCCTTTATAAATACCTCATATTTTATGTTGGAATTCTTTCAACTCAGCTTTTGAAGCCATCTTTTTCAGGAAACGTACCCATTTTCCATCAGACAAGAATTCCCAAGAGGTCGACCAAGATCGACGGTGCCTCTTTCTGGATTTCCTCGAGGACGAAGAAGTGTGACGAGACCTCAAACTGCAACGGTTCGCATGCTTGCTGCACTTCTGGGCCCGGCAAGGAGAAACCTCTCTCGAACTCTTCTCTTCCGAAGACGTTAATTTTGATGGGGTGGTCGAAGCAGACTTGTGGGGGAAGGCCTGCCCAGGACAAGTTTCCACTTCCTCTCTTTTAAGGCCTTCACTGTCATTGACTAACAGGAGCCACAGTCATCAACTTTTTGGCCCATTCCCAAACAACAAAGACCTACTCGATGCAGATCCTTTATCAACACTTTAGAACCGCAATCGGAACATCTTTTAAATCCCATTTTCGGGGAAGACATTGAGTAGAGTACGCAGTTAGAAAATACACTGAGGCGAGTGAACCGTTTCATAGCAGCTGTGTGGAAATACTGAACTGAGGCAACAGGTGCCGTGCGTGTCATTTATGCTAATGCCGACTTCATAGTTGAGAGCGGACAGAGGCCATCGAGGGACACGAGATTGACGACAACGCACGGCGCCCTCTACTGTGAAAGGTTTCCAAAGCTGCAAGCTGGATATCAGAGTATATCAAAGATGAGGAATACATGGGAGGAAACAATCCATTTTAAATGACATGCAGGACGCTGCTGCCACAACCCATCTATGCCAGAAATGGTCACTTTAAATCTTTCAATGGTCATTTAAAGTGACCATTTCTGGCACAGATGGGTTGTGGTAGAAGATTAATGCATGAGATTTACAGTGACCATTACTGGCATAGACAGGTTATGGCAGCAGCATTATGCACATGAATAAAAGTGATCATTAGTGGTATAGATAGGTTGTGCCCGAGTGCCAGCCCAGCCATTTGGGAGGCGCACCATGGAGGAGCCAGGAGAGGCGACCGACCCCCATGCCACCTCCTGCCTCTGCCCCAGAGTAATTGTTAAAAAAAGGCCCGATTCCCAAAAATCAGGTCCGGGTCACAAAATAGTCAGTGAGGGTCCCATTGAAGAAGACCGGATAATTGCAAAAGAAAAATCTTCCCTAATGGGACTTTGTGTTCTAATATTTTGTTGAATTTTAAATATGGTATAGAGATATAAATGGATATTGTAATAAATTAGTAAATATGCTGAAAGAATTCCAATAAAATCCAGTCTCTGTATGGTACTAGTTATAAACTAGTATACATAATGACAGTGACCAGGACTAAATATTAACGCGATAGACATACTAAAAAAAGTAAAAAATAATATTACATTGAAGTCTAAAAATACAGCATAAACTGCACATTTAATAACAAATATTAAACTATACAACATCAAAACCCATATTACTTCATAATACGTATAGACCTACTAAGCTGCATCTGGAAATCAGAAAACACAATCACAGAGGTTTCCAGATGCAAAAAAAATCATACTCCTAAAAGGAAATATTAGATTTAGGTTTACTTATCAATTTAGCTTCTCTTCTAGAAAACACCACCCACGTTCCCAAACAGTGGACAAATGCCATTCTTGCAGATTTCCAGTTTGAAGTAATGGATTTAATTTCGGTTTAAATCAATATGTCAAAAAGGTTCTTTTCATTGTTTGAACAAACATCAGTTAGAAGAACAAGTTACTTTCTTACCTGGTAACGTTCTTTCGATGGGATGGTCCGACGACGTATTCCATATCTATGACATGTAATCACCACAGCTGTGCTGCTTCGGAAACTTTTTTCTGCGTCTGCGTCCTGCGTCGATGACGTCGATGCGCCGTCGTCGAGGACCTCCTCCGACGTCCGACGTCATCCGATGTGATAAGTAGGACGCACGACGCCCGTAGCCTCAGTTGTAGTTTTTTCCCCCAGAACGCGTGACATTAGTCAACTGCCAGTCAGACACAAAGCCTTGCGGAACGTAAGCTGCAATCGCAAAAGAAATTCTGCAGCGGGGAAGGCAGGGCGGGAGCGATATGGAATAAGTCGTCGGACCATCCCATCGAAAGAACGTTACCAGGTAAGAAAGTAACTTGTTCTTCGAGGGGATTGGGTCCTCCGACGTATTCCATATCTATGACAGACTCCCAAAGCAGTACCAGAGCAAGGAGGAGGGAAAGAATTTAGAATCAAAATTTAGAATAGCCAATCAAATAGCAGAGCAAAGGACCGCCTTGCCAAAGGCCAGATCCTGTCCTCGGATGGAATCGAGGGAATAGTGACGTACAAATGTATGTACTGAAGCCCAGGTGGCTGCATCACAGATGTTGCGAATAGGAACACCCCTCTGCAGGGCAGTAGATGCAGCCATACCCCTGGTAGAATGGGCCCGCAAGCCAGCCGGTGGGTCCTTACCCGCCAAGCGGTAACACTCCGAGATGGCTAAATTAATCCAGCGAGACAAAGTCTGTTTCGTCACAGCTTGCCCCAAACGCTTTCCAGCGTAACCAATAAAGAGTTGATCGTCCACTCTGACCCGGGACATGCGTGAAACATAAAAGCTTAAAGCTCTCCTAGGATCAAGCCTATGGAGCCTCTCCTCTTC
This sequence comes from Ambystoma mexicanum, assembly GCF_040938575.1. Taxonomy (NCBI): domain Eukaryota; kingdom Metazoa; phylum Chordata; class Amphibia; order Caudata; family Ambystomatidae; genus Ambystoma; species Ambystoma mexicanum. Next base: position 693,565,677 of record NC_090931.1, read on the forward strand.
CTTACCAGGATGCAGAGGAGGATAGAATGCCGGAAGAACAACCTTCTGGGCCAAATGAAATTCCGTCACTACCTTCGGAAGAAAAGAAGGACGAACTCTAAGGACAACCCTGTCCTTGTGAAATACAGTGAAGGGTGGCTTAACTGAAAGTGCCTGTAACTCACTCACTCTGCGAGCGGAAGTAACCGTAACTAAAAACACAGTTTTCAGAGTTAACAGCCTCAAAAGGCAAGAATGTAAAGGCTCAAACGGAGCACCCATAAGAAACTTAAGAACAAGGTTTAAATCCCAACCGGGCTCCAGGAAAGGTGACGGAGGGAACACATTAGTGAGCCCTTTCAGAAACTGTGAAATTAAAGGGATTTTAAATTAAGAACACTCTTCAGGCGAGCGCTTAAAGATGGACAGCGCCGCCAGGTAACCTTTAATCGTACCCACTTGCAAGCCCCTGTGGGCCAAAGAAAGTAAAAAGGACAGAACCATGGGGATGTCTCATGCAAAAGGATCCACATTCTGAACTCCGCACCAGTCGCAGAACTTACGCCAACGGCAACGGTACAGAGACTTTGTTGCTGGCCTCCGGGCCGAAAGCAACACCTCCATCACTTCTTCAGGGAGGTCCCAATCCTTATACCTCAACCTTTCAGAAGCCAAGCGTGAAGGTTGAGGGGATCTGACCTCTGGATGGAGAACCTGACCCCCCTCCCGTGAGAGCAGATCGTCTCGGTAGGGAAGACGACATGGAGGGCAGATAGTCAAGAAGGTCCGGGTACCACGTCCTCCGAGCCCACGGCGGAGCAATGAGGATCATCCGGGAACCGAACTTCCGTAACCTCCGCAGCACTTGCGGGATGACGGGGACTGGAGGAAACGCGTACAGCAGCGGGAATGACCACTCCACCACAAACGCGTCTCCTAAGGCTCCTTTTGGAGGAAATTCCCGCGAGCAAAACCTTTCGCACTTCCGGTTGACACTGGAGGCGAAGAGATCCACTTGAGAGGTCCCCCAAAGGGCGAAGATCTCCAGGAGAATCTCCTGAGCCAACTCCCACTCGTGAGAGATCACGCTCTGCCTGCTCAGAGCATCCGCCGTCACGTTTTCGTCTCCGGCCAGATGAACTGCCGAGATCGAAACTTCCTGCTGGATGGCCCAGAACTCGAGCTGCATCGCCTCCCTGCACAGAGGAAGTAACCTTTCCCCCCCCTTTTTGTTGAGGTAGTGCATGGCCACTGTGTTGTCCGTCAGGATCAGGGCACTCTTTCCTCGCACTGTCGGCAGAAAAGCCTTCAGGGCTAGCCTGACGGCCCTCAGCTCCAACAGATTGATATGGAGTCTGGACTCCGACGGAGACCAACGACCGCTGACTGTCAGCCCGTTGGCATGAGCTCCCCATCCCGTGAGGGATGCATCCGTCACGATCGTCACCTCCGGTCAGGGAAGCCAAAATGGAGCCCCCTTCATCAAGTTGCCTTTGACGGCCCACCACAGAAGGTCCCGGGCGACCGAGGGCGGCACCTGAACCGGGTCCGACATCTTGCCGGAGGACTGCGACCATTGCGTCTTGAGTGCCCACTGCAAAGATCTCATCCGCAGGCGAGCCTCAGCACCAGAAGAATGCAGGATGCCATAAGGCCGAGCAACCTCAAGAACTCGAACGCTGGGAGCGTCTGGGCATGCTGAAACTTGTGCACCATCTGCTGAATGTGAAGAGCCCTCACCTGGGGAGGAAAACACTGCCCCAGGGAAGTGTCGAGCACTGCTCCGATGTACTGGAGCCGCTGTGTTGGCGTCAAATGGGACTTCTTTAAATTGAGGGAGAAGCCCAGCCTGTGAAGGGAGTGGTAGGTGACGGACAGATGATCCAGGACTTGCCCGGGAGAGCTCCCCCTGATCAACCAATCGTCCAGGTAGGGGTAGACGTGAATCCCCCCTTGCCTGAGATGCGCTGCCACCACCACCATGAGCTTGGTGAAAACCCTCGGGCGGAGGTCAATCCGAACGGCAGGACCCGAAACTGAAAGTGCGAGTCGCCAACCGCGAACCTCAGGTACTTCTTGTGCTTGGGATGGATCAGCACATGGAAGTAAGCATCCTTGAGGTCGAGTGACACCAACCAGTCCTGAAGCTGAAGGGCCTGAAGGACTTGAGAGAGAGTAACCATCTTGAACTTGTCCTTCCTGAGGAGTTTGTTCAAACCGCGCAAGTCCATGAAGGGTCTCAATCCCCCGTCTTTCTTCGAAATCAAAAAATAAGGGGAATACCATCCCTTGTTCCTCTCCGCTACAGGCACCAGTTCTATGGCGCCTTTCTCCAGCAGGGCTTGAATTTCCTGCGCAAGGAGCGGATCCGGACTCTGCACAGAGAGGTTCCCCGGTGGATTGTCGCGAAACCTGTGCCGAAAGGGAAGACAGTAGCCGTGGGTTATGATCTCCAGAACCCACACATCTGAAGTAAGGGCTTGCCACTCTACAAGATGCTGCGCCAGCCTTCCCCCAACCGGCGAACCATGGGACATGGCCTCATGACTGAGTGGGAGCGGCTGCAGCGTTACCTGAGGGCAAAGAGGCAACTGCCCGAGCGGCCTTGGCACCACGGGTACCCTGTCGTCCACCTCTGGTACCCCTGCGTTGGCCTCTTTGACTGCCAGCTCCTCTCACTTTACTGAAGGACGAGTAATAGCGAAAGGAACCACCCCTCCACTGCTGTCCCCTAGGACGAAAAGGCGGAGGTTGGCGAACTGCAGCGCCCAACGACTTCGCTGCAGCTTTTGAGGTCTGCAACCTCTCAAGGCTCTCGTCAGCCTTGCTGCCAAAAAGGTGTTCACCGTCAAAGGGCATGTTGAGGAGCCGGGACTGCACATCAGGAGCAAACCCCGACTTCCGCAACCACGCAAACCTGCTTATCACGGTGCTCGGCCATGGATCTACTGACGCATTCAGCTAAGTCCAAACCCGACTGAACGGACTCACACATGGCATCCTTACCATCCTGGATCATAGCAAGGAAACCATCCCGTTTGTCCCCTTCGGGAATATGTTCAGCCGCTAATGCAACACAGTTCCACAGAGTGTGTGTGAAACGAGACAAGGCACAAATGGAGTTGGCCGCCTGAAGCGCCATACCACCAGAAGAAAACACTTTCTTCGCCCAGCCATCAAAACGTTTGTCGTCCCTATCAGGAGGGAGGGTAGGGTACGACGCCTGCTTTGCCGGGGCCATGGCCGTCTGCACCACCAAACTCTCCGGCGTGGGGTGCCTGGTCAAGTAGCAGGGGTCGCTACTGGCTGGACGGTATTTTCGCGAAAAGGATCTGCCCACCGCCGGGAGACTCTCCGGAGCAGTCCAAGCCGCCGCCACCCTTCTCTGTAAAGCCATATGGAACGGCAGTACCGGGTCAGTTGGGGGACCAACATCAAGGATGTCCGTTAGATCATCCTGCACAAACTCCCCTGGGGAGCAGACCATCCCAAGTACTCAGAAACCCTAGCCATAAGGCGCCGGTACGAGGAATCGGCATGAGAGCCAGGCTCAGGCCTACAAAACTCCACCTCCGGAGAGGTGTCCAGTCCACTGGCATCATGCAGTAACTGCCTCAAATCGTCAAACTGTCTATGGCCCGAGACAATTTCATCTGGAACCTGACTAGGAACCAGGCCATCAGAATCCTCATCCGCCTCTGAAATGTATTCCAGGTGACGAAAAGAAGGCACCCGAGAGTGCTTGCTCTTAACCAGAGCCTTCCTAGGGGGTTACCCCGTGCCACGGGGTACCTCCGGCACGAAAGGCGTCGATGGCGTCGAGCGAATCGGCGCCGAGAGAACAGGGATCGGCGTCGACGTCAGATGCAGCGCCGCCAGCATCGGCGGCGTCGACACAGCCCTCGAAGCCGGAGCCCCGAGCGTGTCTTTTGACGACCTGAGCGTCGACGGCCTCGACGACTTCCTCAGAGCCGGAGCCCCGAGAAAGCCTGTCGACGCCCTCGACGCCTCAGACGTCGATGTCTTCCTCGAAGCCCTCACAGGTACACACGGTCTCGAACGCGTCGAGGACCGGGACCTGGAACGGGTACGTCGAGAACGAGTCTCCTTGTCCGAACGGGACCTCTCCCGTGACTCGTGCCGACCACTCTTGCGAGCGGTGTCTCTCGACCTCTCACGACCGACCCGACTCGGGGGCGCGGGCGGCTTAGTACCCTGCGACTCAAGAATCGCCAGCATTTTCTTCCCGAAGGAAGCCCATTCCTCCGGCGTCGCACGGCTGCTGGGGTAAGCGACGTGCCGGGCAGAGTCCTCCGAAGAGGACCTGGAAGACGACCGGTGTCGGCGCTTCCGAGAATGCCTCGAAGAGGCTGAGGAGTGGCGAGACCGACTCCTAGAAGGAGACCCACGAGACTTCCGACGATGACGCGGAGAGTCACCCCTCGAATCATCCATCGAAAGCCCCGCAGACTTCGACTTCCGGGGCTTGGACACCCGACATACCGACAACTTCTTCTTACGTTCGCGTAAGGCTTTGGACGTGAGCGACTGGCAGTCGATACAGTCATCCGTGTCGTGGGCCTCCCCGAGGCACCAGAGGCAGGCGTCGTGCGAGTCTGTCACCGACATCTTGGACCCACACTGCCCGCACTTCTTGAAACCCGGACGCGGGGTCGAAGTAGAAGACATCTTCACACGAAGGATTTTCACAAAACGAACAGGTTCGAAGAACCGAGAAGAACAGAACTCCAAAGAGTCGAGGCGTTAACCGAGATTCACGAAGCAACACGTTCGCGGAAAAAACGGAACTGAGGCTACGGGCGTCGTGCGTCCTACTTATCACATCGGATGACGTCGGAGGAGGTCCTCGACGACGGCGCATTGACGTCATCGACACAGGACGCAGAAAAAAGTTTCCGAAGCAGCACAGCTGTGGTGATTACATGTCAGATATGGAATACGTCAGAGGACCCAATCCCCTCGAAGGGATGATTTAAAAACAAACAAGTGTGCAAGGAATATTTTAATAATTATGTACCATACTTCCAGCCAAAAATCTTGGATAACAGTGCAATTAAAAATCATATGTAGTAGTGAACCAGTTTTAGCTGAACAATATCAACAATTAGCCGGCGGAGAAAGGTTGAGACAAAGAAGCTAAATGCTTGGAAAGGTTATTAATGATTGCTTTCACATTGATATCAACTTTATGTTATCAAGCTGGTCATGACTTCCCACATCCAGTGAATTTCAAGGGTTTTGTTATACCATATATATTTATTTTTTTACAGGCGACTAGCCATGGCCTTTGGATGTATCTGCTGTATATGTTCCCCCAATATCTTTCTTTTGGACCCACTAGGTGGCCAAATCCTTGGGCAGTGGCCGCTATACAAATCTTTCACCCAGGCACTCATGACCTATTGCCCGCTAGGTTTCGTTGGGGCCCTCTTGCCATGGACTTTGGTCACTTTCCATAATGCACCAGACAACTTGGTAAAGGTTTTTCGCAGTTAGCCATTTTATTAACCCAGAAGAGTGTGACAAACGCCTCGCTATCCCTAACCTAAAAGGATTTCCCTGCCTATCAAAACTAAACTAAAGGAAAACACTCTAATAAAAGGAATCTGTCCCTCACACATTAAACTCATAAGGTAGGATATAGCATTTCAGGTTGAACAAAAATAACAATTATGTTCAACATGAACCTGGTAACTATGTATCCTTGTAACCTGGGTCAGATCCCCTCCACCGGTCGAAAGCAGGATTTCCAATTACATGTTCAAAATAAGAAAAAGTTCCTTTTTGTAACCAAGTTCTGCTTATAAAGTTCTCCTTACTCCAAAAGCCTTCCACTTGGCACTTGTTTCCACAAAACAAAAATACTTATCTTCCAATTAATACTCTATATCTCAAGATCACTTCTTAAAAAAACACACTTCCACAATTCTTCTCAATTCATAACAATGTTTTTGTCAGGATGATTTTTACCACAGTTCATCTAACACAATAGTGGCTTTGCCACTCTTTCCTTCACAACCACAACGCAGTACTTCAAGGTCTTCTTTCTGCTTCACTAACCTGCCAGGACTACCACTAACTCGCCTGCCAGGATAAAAACTCCTAACACGTACTATGCGGTGAGGCTTGCTTCACACTTCCCTAAAAGTCTGACTTTCAACAACATTAACAGCCTGATTCATGGAATTATTTGCGTGAAAAACGCAGATTTGCGCGCCTTTCTGCCCGAAAATACCTGTTTGAAGTATGAGGATTTTTCACGCAAATAATTCCATGAATCAGGCAGTAAGACTCACAACATCTTCTGTGAGGGCAATACACATTGGTGCTCTTTGTTCCCCCGATTTATTTTGCCACATGCAATGAAGGTTATGTTCCACTCCTCCTTGATATCTCTTACAATGGAGGTTCTCTCCTGCCACTCTTGATCACTAAATTTCGCATCAAACTGCTGACAACCTCTCTATTTCACTTGCCTTTCTTTGACTTAGGCAATGCTTGTTGGCGTATTGCTCTATTGCCTCTTCCCCATTCTGGGAATAATGGTTACTGTTATGATGTAGTCTTCCCAATATCACGCTTGCTCAGTAGAGTAGTTTGCAGGTTTATTGCTTCATGACTACATCATAGTAATCCGGTAATAATCAAGAGATACTTGTGGAGAGCCCACTGGCTCCCACCACCCAGTCTACATCTTGATCAACTGCTTAGGCCAGAACACCAACCATACAACATTCTACTCCGACACACAGGGTTCCACACTAACATTCCATAAAGACATCACAACTAACCAAGACAAGCATACAGGGTCAGGACTGAGATAACACCTTCCCCCGTTACCAAATGGAATATGGAAATGTCACACTCACACTCCAATACTGCTAACTCCATTCAAACAACTCTCACACTTCCTATAAGATCAACAATAATTCCTCACCAGGAGACGTAGGCACCCAACCAGTCTTAACTAACACGCTACAGAAGGCAGCACCAGAAACACACTCCAAATATCAGGAAATCGAATGACTCCTCCCGTCCATTCCTGCCACAAATTGACATCTAGGCTGCCACCCTAGAGAACTAACCTGCCCCTTCATGGGCTACCAAACCACGTTCCCACACCACCTGTAAAACAAAATTGAACACCTTCCATCCATCCATCCATCCATCCATCCCTGCCACTGATGGACCTCCAGACTGCTGCTACGGAGCACTACCATGCCCCTACATGGGCTAATACGCTGGCCCTCCTGTACCATCGAGGAACTGAACGCACGATGGAATCGTCTATCTCCGACTCGCTCACTAGACACTAAAAACGTAGAGAACCACACACACACACACACACACACACACACACACACACACACACACACACACACACACACACACACACACAGAGCCATAAAGGGGCGGACGCAGCAAACACTGCGCACAATCTACTTCCAACCAATCTCAATATGCTGGCCAGGCAACATTAAGACCCATCAAGAACACTAAAAAGTTACCAACTCACACTCCCAATAGGCAGATAGAAAAGAGTAAAAAGAGACCAAACTGCAACACAAGACCCAAGGATGGACCTAGGATGATCTAAGAACATGCAATAAGATACAGAAACAAGGAAATCCAACTCATGACTTCAGACTCCAAATCTCCACAAGTTATGAAACACCTTTAAAATACACAACATGCAGATTGGCCGGCGGGCGTCCACAACTGAACCCTAACCTCTCCCAGCTGACGCGAGTGACATTTCTTTTTCCAAACCCTACTGACGCTATTGCAGACCCTTTCTCAGCAAAGTCAACATCCTTACACATAACCACCAAGTTCTGCATTGACATCAGTGAATACCTGGTATCCTAACCATAACTAATCCATACCCATAATACTGAGTCCTCCACTGACATCAGTGTACAACAGGAATACTTACCATACCTCCATAACTAAACCATGTACACATTCCCTAACAAGTGCACATCTTCTAGAAGTAAACAACCCATCCACTTCACAAATTCACAATGCACCACAAATCCGCTTGGCGTACCACACACCCTCAACAGCACTGTGTGTACGACAACCTCATGGTTTACTCTGAAGTGTCTACTACAAACTTCACATCTCTAATAATCTATTATAATCCCCAAATTGCATACTTTCATATCACCCACAATGCATTTTGCAAAACAGGGTTACCATAATGCAGTTGCAGAATAGACATTCATAACATTACAAGAAAGTCCACTGCAATTCCTCAAACATTGTCAGCTCTAACCTCACCTTATACATATTGCTGACACATATCAGTTGACAATTGTCCAACATCTAAATAAAACACAATTGTCCAACTACTGCCTGCATGCATGCAGACAGCCGCTCCTGAAAGATTCCTGCAATTCCACAAAAAGGTTAAACTCTAAGGCAGCGGTATTCAAACTGTGGGGTGCGACCCCCAGGTGTCCGCGGGTGCATCCCTGGGGGGCCCTGAGAGCTCAGCATGAAATATAAAAATAATTTGTTTTTTTTTTAGATTGGAAGAAATGGGCAGGGGTGGCTCACATGGTCGGCCTGAAGCATAAAACTGTATCAGGCAACAATGAAAAAGTGGCCCGCAGTTGTAAATGGATATTCATTCCTTTAGTCACAGACTGGGCCTCCTTACAACTATGGTGGTACGGTAACAACGGTGCCGGTAAATTACCGGCACCGTTGCTAACGTACCGCCATAGTAAGAGTTCTGCTCGAGGGTGCCTGACAGCCCGTCAGGTCTGACCTGGCAGGCCGTGCAGCACCCGCGAGCACAGCTCGTCGGATGCACCGGCACCGTTATTAATGGTGCCGGTGCATCCAAGCTCCCCATTCCCATTGAGCCCTAAGGGGCTCAAATGGGAATCTACCGGTATCGGCACCCGCAAAAAGGGCAATTATCAGGTCCGCCTAACTCGCCATGACCTGGTAATTGCCCATTTGCGGGTGCCGGACCTGGATGCAACTCCGGCAGCAGCCGTGCCGGTTTTACCGGCACAGCTACCGCCAGGGTTGTAATAAGGCCCACTGTTTCAATAGTACCAAAGTGCTTTGTGTTAAAATGTAAGTAAATTGTGATATATTCACCAACAATGGTCAAAATTACTAACTGCATAGTTAAGTAACTCATCAAACTGGTCCACATTGGCCAAAATGGTGGCCCATTTTGACTGGCCCACACTAGCATTTTACATTTTTGGTACAGGCATTGCTCTATAGGCCAGTCCAAGCCTCGCGGCTCATCCATAATGGCGAGGGGGCGCCCACCCAGTGGCCCCTCACCCATTATGGAGGAGCTAAGGAGCCAGCCCAGTGAAACAGTGAGCACTCCCTCAGCTGCTTTTTCCAGCTGGAGTGCTCCTGGGCTGGCTGAACTGTCAAAGGTAAACAATGTTTCCCTTTGACAGTTCACTTTAGTTCCCCAGCCGCACATGCTCACTGAGCCATGCAAGTGCTGGGGCGTTTTTGCTTCACCAGCACTGCATAGCTCATTGGAAATGCTGGATGGGGCACTGCATGTCTGTATGTCTGAGGGGGAGCTCCTGCGCCTCCTCGCACATACGGACAGAGCAGCCCGGAGCAGGGCGTTTCAGCACCCTCATGCAGGCCAATGCAGAAGGTACGTTTATGTTCACTGTTTTTATTTAAACATGTGTATGGATGCGTGTATGCTTATGTTATGAGTGAGTGCATGGTGATGGATGCTCGTGTGAATGATAGAGTGATTGCTGTATGAATGTGCAGCGCCTTGCATACAAACAATCATCTTGATTGTGTTAGGCCCAGTGGGGCCCAGGGGACAGGGATGGTATCTTTTTACTGGACATCTATCATAGATGTCCAGTAAAAAAATGTCATGCTTGCCACCTGGACCCCCCCAGCACCAATTGCAAACTGTTTGGCTATTTACCCATTTTTTTGTTAAAAGTATGCTCTGCAATGCAACATTTTAACCCATTATTTAAAAAAAATTCACAGGGGAAACCCTCCCCACCCCCGAACCCTTTATTGGTTCGGGCTCCCTCACTATAGCATTTTTGGGGGAAATGGGTATGCTCCTCCACTTAAAAAAAATCACCAGCCGCCACTGCCCCTCAGACTGTGTTGGGAACGGGATGGGGAGACCCCAGGAACTATGGTGGGAGCACAATGTGCGGGCACCATGGGATAGTGGTGGGAGTAGAGTGGGGAGAGCCCAGGGTGTGTGATGGGATGGGGAGAGACCAGGGACTGGTAGGAGTGGGATGAGGGAGACCAGCAACTGTGATGGGAGCAGGTGACGGCACGCAATATATACTGTCCATTCGGCATTTCTGGGGGGTCCCGACCTGCCTAAATTTTGCTCAGGGGGGCCCCGGCCAAAAAAGTTTGAAGACCACTGCTCTAAGGTAACAGTTATGGGACATATCCAATTCATTAACACTCTCCCCTGTCCTAGCTGTCGTAACCACCCACCTCAATATAAAAACAACAGCTTACTGTGGGTACCTTCAAACTGGTCACTAATGTATATTTTGCACCTATGGACTGGGGACCTAAAACCTCAGTCTACTTGACCCATGTGCAATGCTCTACTTATTATACAGGAAAAACACTACACCATTTCGACCCACACACCAATACAAGTGTACATTAATGATACCGTAAGCAATATCTCATCGTAATGACAAAATAGGCACCATATCTAACAGTTTTAAAGCGCTTCAGCGCTTCTCAGATTGTAATGTAGGCTCCATCTTAGACCGTTATCCAACACTTCAGCGCTTCTCAAATGATTGACCCCAGATTGGCTCATTTTGTGTCCACGCGCCCCTTGAATTCAATGTACGCCTTGGAATGGCACACCGAGAGTTCAGAGCCTATTTTAAATTAAGTAATTTCACCTCTCGACAAGGTTTATCTGCCGACAATGACATAACATCTGACTCACTAGCAGACGTCAGCTAACCTTCCGTCGTCCTCTGATTCCAACATGTTTGTGCCTAACAGTCACCGTCAGTACATATGCTCGTCTCTTGGATGTCGCAGTATTACCATCCGATACAGTCGCATGCATCAGAACTTATTCAAACGTGGAGGCGTGGGTACGTTATGTGGCCTCCACATAGTATGTCCTTTACTCGAAGGACTTCGTAGCCTACATGCTCCGAAATACGTTACTCTGATGTCCACGCTATGTGCTCTGTCTCGGCATGGAACATGAATAATTCCATCATTCTGTCTTCGCCAACTTCCCCACCTACACGCTGACGTCGCCATTGTAACTCTGGATGCGGCCGGGAAAAGAGCCTCCATGCCCCAACCGTTGCAACGATTAGACCGCCATCCTTAGGTCGGGTCTGTCTAAAATTCATCCCCTCCACTCGGTCAACTGACCATTATACTGCGGCACACCGCAGAGCAAATTAAATTGATTCAGCACATTGGAGCGCCGGGTTGCACGCTGCCAACTTAAGTTAGTTCTTGTAGAAAACCACTCGGGAAAGCACAGTCCCGGATCCTCATTGGGTGCAAGGAGATACAGTTGTTCATTAGTGCACTTATCCATATCCAACTCTACATAAACCACTCTCCGTTAACTTAACATCTCTCTGGGTGGTGGGACCAGTCTGATGGGGGCAGTGGGTCTCCCTCTTCCTCACTTCCGTTATCAGCTTCATACCTGCACCCCCCACAGTAGTCACACCAATTTCTCATGCTCTGTTGCTTGTACCCGTTTCTCTGGCATCTTGTACCCGTTTCTCTTCTTCTCTGCTTCCCTGCTTACTAACTCCATGGGTCCATGTCTGAGACCAGTCCTCGTCACCAATGTTATGATGCAGTCTTCCCAATAACACGCTTGGTCAGTAGAGTAGTGCAAAGGTTTATTGCTTTATAACTACATCATGGTAATCAGGTAATAATCAAGAGAGATGCATGTGGAGGAGAGCCCACTGGCTCCCCACCACCCAGGCTACATCTTGATCAACTGCCTAGGTCAGAACTCCTACCATACAACATTCTACTCGGACACACAGGGTTACACGCTAACATTCCATACAAACATCACCACTCACCAAAACAAGCAAACAGGGTCAGGACTCGGATATAACACACCTTCCCCGTTACCAACTGGAACACAGAAATGTTACACTCGCACTCATTGCCAATGCAGGTTATAAGCTTTCTGAAGGATTGCCCACTTTTTGCTTTGGTAATGGTGGTTTTAGTAGTTCTTCAGTATGGCTCCATCTTTGACAATGCAGATTTTTATATTGCTTCAATATTGCTCCCTCTTTGTCTTGGCAATAATAATTGTAACTTTTCTTTTCTGGCCTTCCTACAAATCGATAGTAACACCAATAAGACTTTCTTGCATTGGTTTGGTATTCAAAATATGCATGAGCAGTCAGCGCTTGACTACGGAGTGTTCCGGGGTAACCCAATAGAGGCCAACTCACCAGTCTCTCTACACGCGCCCACTCGAACCCCCTGCCTCTTCTCCTTCTGATGATTCCCGACCATCAGACAGCTTTAGTCATGTCCCGTGGCCTGCGCTGCTCGGAAAAGGAGCCTACCTTGCTCCTCCTGTTCTCGCCAGCCACTGGGACTGGGCACGAAATAAGGAGAGCTCCTTTCTCCCAGGGGACAGCCTCCCCAAACAGTTTCCTGCTACCTGGAACTCTGCACAGGTTTTCAACTCTGAAGACCCTCTCAGAAACGACATCCGCTTAACGACAGCAACAGCTCTGGTGTCTGTTTCCCTGCTTCAGCTGCTGCAACTGCCGCTAACAAGTCCTACTACTGCTCCACCTTTTTTCTCTCATGGCCTGCACCTGAGGGGGCCTTAAATATTCAAAAGTCCTGCTCACGTGTGTGTCATCAGAACCACTAGACGGCATACAGCAGTTGTGTGCTCTGAGCCCCTCTTTTACTTCAGGCTGACTGCTCATAGCTTCCCATTATGACAAACGGTCATGTCTCCAGGAAATGGCCCTAGCGCTCTTTGTAACACTGGCATCAGAGTTTAATAAAACAAAACCCTGCCCCAGGCATTACAAATAGATCAAAATGCTTCACATAAACTCATTTGACCTCTGGTAGATGAGGTTCCCAAAATTAAAAGTATCAGATTTTGCCCTTCTTTGCTGGAGCAGCATTCATTGCAGGATTACAGAAATGCTGCCCTCTTCCGTGTACCCTTCAGCTTCCCCCCCTCACTGTGCCTCCCCCCGCAACAGGGACTTTCGGACATAACACATATAGACAAAGAGTATCACTATCCCAGTCAGGACAATGTCCCTGCAAGTGTCTTTCTAGGAAATTAGTTGGTTTGCCCTGTGAAACAGATTTGGGAGAGTCCATGGTCACAGAGTCACAAACCCAGTAAGGAAATCTGGAGTGTGCTAGTGTAGCATAGGTGCTGCCCAACCCCATTGTAGTATCTTGGGTGGCATGAATCTTCAGGCAGTAAGCAGGAACCACTCCAGAGCCAGATAGGTATGAAAGGTAAGCTTACTTTATGGTTCCAGTTACAGGGAGGAAGATAAGTAAGGAGAGCAGGTAACAAGCTTCTATCAGTAAGTTTTGTTTTGTCCTCCTCCGTTTCCCTCCCTTGCTTTGTGAGCGCAATACAGATAAAATGTATCATATTAAACCCTAGACCTGCCACGTCTAGGCACAAGCTCACCCACAGTATAGAGCACCCCCGCCTCTGCAGTGCGAGCAACCACACTAGCGTCCAGAAATCCTTAGGGTTTTCACAAACAACTCAACCACACATGGAGGAACATTAATAACTCGCCCCTTTAGAAAGGACCACCAACCCTAATTACCACCAACACCACCTCTCTCCAACACACAAAAGCAATGAAAAAATAGGAAAGTGACTCACAAAACAAATAGCACATAAAACAGTAACACAACCACAAAACGTGTGGTGCGTAGGGTAGGTACAGACTAAATACTGTGCGAAGACTGCACGCAAGCACAAAAAGATGACAAATAAGTGCTTGCTAAACAAAATTTCTTTTTAAAATTGGTAAATATATATTCCACTAAATCACTTGCCAGTGGCTGATGCTTCAACAGGTCATGCCATGACTACATACCGCCTAACTAAACTCAAAACACACAACTACACTGGGATATAACTGTGTGCCCCAACAGAACTGCTCAGCTAAATGTCAAAATAAAGTGTGCCAAAAGAAACTAACCTACACTCAAAAGGCACAAACTGGCAACACAGGCTTTATGCTAGGAGCTAAAACCATTGCTCCTAAAACACCACTTTAAGCGAATCAACAAACTGCACTGGAGACAGATGTGGGCACCTACTCTAATTCGTGCCTCACACCCTACCTTTGTATGGTGCCCATCCCCACACAACGTGTAAACCACAAATATATAATCGGTCTCCAGGAAATCTCAGCAGACACTTTGCCCTAGTGTCCCATATAACTTCTTAAACTCTCCACATAGGATTCAACTGACTAGAACGCTACAACTCCACTTGTATTCCATAATTCTATACAACTCGGGTAATAAAACCACACGTTTAAACCATGGGGCCACACCTGGGCAGCATGTGGGACATAACCTATAACTCCATGCGTGCTACCTCCTAAACATGCACATATTACTATAACCAAACTTGCACATGTCCACCATCACATGCACATACACACTCACATCACTCCCTCCAAATACTTCATGCACGTAACACCACAAGAGCGTTAAAACACACTACAATGCACATCACTCTGCACAGATACATATGCATTGAAACAACTAGAATGATCTGGGGATGTACAGCACTAAGCGAAAATGGTGGTGATCAAGCACCATTCTGAAAGTGCGCACTAAATACAGTTCTAAAATACATTTCTAAACATCCCACCAAAATCACTAATTTCATCATTTAAAAAATATGCTGAGCAAAAATCATTTCGAAATACTGGGCATGTTTTTCTCCAAAACACTGCGCACTAACTTCAATTTCAAATACATTTCTAAAATATCCCTCCTGAAATCAATAATTTAATCAATTAAGAACATATTTTATGTGACCCATGACATTTCTTAACACTGCAAAACATTTCACTTTTCTAAATAAAGTGTACGTAAGCATCATTAAATTTGCAAACAAATCTGCATCCGTATTCAATTGAATCTCTGGTTCAAACTCTGAACGCAAATAACCCACAAAAACAATTGTCACTACCGACATTGTAGCTCCTCTGAAACACATTAAAATTGCAACGTCAACTTACTTCGGTTATTCACTTCCTTTCATTTCTAAAATTCACTGTGCACATCATAATTTCAAGTTAGATGCTTGTTAAACCACATCATTAGTAACTCAAACAACGTTGCCGTGCAAATATGCACTACGGCCGCCTAAACCTCTTGGAGTGTGCCTTAAATATAGTCATTCACCTTTTCCTTTACGGGGCCGTTGGAAAACAAAAATGTGTAAACTGTACTTTACCCCATCTATAACAACAAAAAAATGTGTTCCCTCTGGTGTTGTTGCCTCGACCTCACGTGAACTGTTCGCTCTCCAAATAAAACAAACTGACACTTTCTTAACGCGGCTCCACACCGGCTGCAAAGTCACACAGTTATTTTCCCCCAGCACAGCATGTGAGAGTAACATTAAGCTCCACTACATAAATCCAGGTTCCGATTGAACCTCGGGGAAGGAAACTGTCGAACTTTCCTTTATTCCAAAGCCGCCGCATTAAAACAAATATGGTACCTCTATCCTCATAACAGGCACATTCACAGAGGTTGCAAAAGCTCAATTAAGCACTGCGTTCCACAAGATTTCATATGTTCTCAGCTGCAATACAGGCTTCAACAGAACCGCGACCGGCACGGTTTGTGCAACTTCCCGTTTAGAACGCTTGGATCAAATGTCTTTAGCCCACATCGCGCTGGATAAGCGTTGAGACCTTTCCTCCAATGTCCTCCACAGCATTGGATGTGGGGGGAAGCAGCATGCGTTCCAGCCCAACGGCATGGATGAAACGCAGAGACTCTGCTGGGCGTGCGCTGCACAACAGCCTCCAGGACCTCCACTAGGCTCTAAAATTGACTCACTAGGCCTCCGCTTCAATTTCATCCACTTTGGCCTACCTTTGGACGGACCACAAGTCCCAGAGTCCTCTGCACCTACTCTGCTAATTCTCGGAGAACTACAGCACACAATGTTGCAGCAGTTTAAATGATCTCTGCTCATGGCACATTCCCCTGCAGTGCATCTCATTATGGAGACTAAGCTTCACTTCTGCCAGTCTCTGCAATGTCCCAGGACAATTTCTTCAATCTTCCATCAGTTGACTCTCTCCTGGGCATTTGAAACATTGGGTTACTTTTCAACTGCTTCCCACTTCTTCTGGGTCTGTAGCTGCTCAACACATGAATTTTCTTTAATTCCTGGAGCAGTTGCTCTCCATTTTCCTCATTTGGGTCCTCTAAGCTACCTCGTCCACAAAATGTAGTATCTTGGGTGGCATGAATCTTCAGGCAGTAAGCAGGAACCACTCCAGAGCCAGATATGTATAAAAGGTAAACTTGCTTTATTGTTCCAGTTATAGGGAGGAAAGTAAGTAAGGAGAGCAGGTAACAAGCTTCTACTCCCTATGGCTAGCTCTCTTTTTTCCCTAACCGTCATCCATGGAACCTCACTGAACGCTAGGTTCCAGGCCCCTCACTACATTCCAAGCTACACAGCCAAACACACCCACCCACCTCATCCTGCCAGGTGCTAGGTCACTGCAGCCATTCACTGAAAGGAGGTGTGCCTGACACTGTGCAGCCCGAGATCAATCCTGCAGAGACACCTCGTCTTGCACTGTAGATGCTGCGATCAGCAGCCGAAAGGACCCACCTTAACTGCACAAGTTGCTGGGTGAAGGAGGCTCGACTGCTGACCACAGGGAGAGTCACAATCTCTAGGGACAATGCAGGAAGGCCCCATCCCACTCTGAAGTTGAAACCGTGGGGGGGAAGTAGACTTACTGAGAGGTTCACTACTGCACAGTGAGCCGTAGAGACTGGTGTCCACCAGAGGCTGGTGGCGTCCTTCGGTTAGCACCATTTTCTGATAGTTAACCCATGTGGTGACTTTGGCAGGACATCTTTAAGTAAGGAACAATTTGCAGATGGTAGCACCTGTGGTATTCCCAAGCAGACATGATTCCATGTGAATCTGATTCAAACGGAGGTTTTATTTTGTGTTGCATCAGGGAAGGGGTTGGGCTAAATGCCTACAAGAACCAGGCTACTCTCCACAAACACTGGGGCATTCCTAAAGCAAACATGGTCAGGGATAGGACAGCACAAAGAGGTTTTTTTTCTCCAGGTGTGAACACCTCCTCCAAGAACGAGTGTCCAAATGAAGGTTTTTAACCCAGTCTTAAGAATGCTTGTCCCTCCAGGGACACCCTAGTCTACAGAACAAAGGTTCAAAGAAGTGGCCAACAGAAAGTTCCAAAACCTTGTCATAAAACCCCCTTAGCTTTCCAGCTAACCTAGGCTATAACACATGTTCCAAGGAGTGGGCAAAAAAAGTTCAGAAACCCGATTCTAAAATGTCCAACCCAGTCTAAAAACAAAACTGAGAAGGTCTCCTGCGAAGGCTTTTCCAGGGTTATTCATAGTATGGACCCTTCTTTGGTCTTCGGCTTTCACAATAACTCTCAACCGCTCACAGGTTTCAGGCTTCTCAGGTTTCCCTTCACAGGCCCCACCACTTCTTCACAGCTTTCCTTTATGTGTCTCTCCAAGACCTTGGGTTTGTCAGTATTCACTTTAGGCTAATCCCAGACCTTGTGTTCCTCAGCATTTATTCTGACAATGGGTATTCCCCCTCCCCCTATCCCCCCATTCAGAGTCCTTTTCAGGCAGGTGATATGTCATCCTCCTGCCAGGGGCTATTCTTTTAGAAGTCTTTAGAAAGTCCTTCACCTTAAATCTTTCTTCTGGTCTACACTCTTTTTAGAGAATCCTTCACTACGTTCTTACGCCCTTTCTTGGGATTCTCTTTGCGTCTTGTTATTATGTTTGTTGTTGTTGCAACACGTTGACGCCTTCGGGCTTATGCAATTTATAAATAAATAAATAAATACAAATAAATGGTTTCATTGCTTAGCTCAGGGACCATTCTCTAGGTCCACTCCTTCTTTCAGTATACCATCTTGAGGGTGGGTTCTCTGGTATACCTTTCTCAGGAGTAGCGGTTGCAAAGCTGCTAAAACGTGAACAACCTCTTTCCAGGTAGTGGTGTCTGTGTATCCGGGCACCAGCAGGAAACTCATTAGCTTCATTTCAATCTCCTGCTCTCTGGGTTAACTTTCTTTTATAGTCATCAGCAGGGGTCATCTTCGGTTTGCTGAGTGGTCTGCTCTTCTTAGTAGAAGTCTTGGTTCCAATGATTATATTCCAAATTGTCGCAGGAGACATCCTTTTGTAAGATATTCAGGCTGGGAAGAAGCCCAAACTCAGAAATGGTAAGGATCTGGAATCTAATCACTGCCCCTCCCGTAACTGCACCGACGAAAAGGTCAACGCCAATTACAGCGCGTTGCAGGGATCAGATAGATCACTTTCCCCCCCCCGCAATACTCCAACCCCAAACCCACTTACCATTACTGTAGCACACTTGTGTGTGTGCCGCCAACGCCATTGTACCCCTGCAGCGTCAGTTCCTCCTACTTATGTGGGGCGGTGCTCACGCCGCTGGGTCTTTTATTTTTAAACCAAACAGACAGTAGCTATGCAATCATGGATGCCATGGGTCTTCACATCTGCCCAGCAATAGATTTTTTAGCACTAGAGGTATGAATTGGGACTAGACAGTTCCAGCCCCCTTCTCAGGCTCACACACAAAGCCCCCTTTGCCCCCCCACGAAAGCAGCAGCTTTCCCTGTGAAGTGGGTTTCGATGTAAGGCATTGCTAGGGAGAATTCTCATTTCTATGCTAATTTCCTTCAACCTTAGAGACGCCCAGCTCTTTAGGACTTTTTAATTTTAAACCCGGAATGAGTGAGACCTTCTCACTCATGTGTTTTGGCCTGATTTTGGTTTATGCGTTTCCTTTGTTTTTGGAGTCTGACAAACTCCATAGGCATCTGCTTTTTGTATGGTGAGACAGCACCTTCAGTGCAGTGTCACAGAGAAATCCTTTAGGTTTCTCATAAGGTTTAACTACCTTTTCTTGTGTGAACTACTGTTCCCAAAAATAGTACAGTGAAATTGATTTTACCTACCTTTTCTCTTTGTGTGCCTAACACACACCATCCTATGTGCAGTGCTGGGGTTTACTTAGTAGCCCCTTATCCTACCTACTCATGTAACTTTTTTTATGTTACCCTCCCTACTTTAAATGGCTGTTGGCAGTGGTTTAATTTTCCTACCATTGTGCTTTCCTACGGCAGGCTGAATCCTCAGCTGCAGTATAGCACCCATGGGTGACCATTTTGTCAAAAAGGCCCGGTCTTCTTTTGCCATTTTCTGTTTGTGGGGTCTTTCTTGGGTTTTACTCTGCGTGCCAAACCAGGTTTGAACCCTTTGTTAGTTTTCCCTTTGGCGGGCTTCAGTACTGAAACACGCCTCTGGCTCCAGTGTGTCTGGAAGGGCAGGAAGTGAGGGAGGTTCCCGAACATCCCTTGTCCTTTGTCTTTAGGAATGCCTGAATGCACCCAGTCCTGATTGGCTGGCTGTCTGTCCTTTCATGACAGCCACCCTGCTGTTTGAGTGACAGCCTAGGCTGTGTCTGAATGGGAGAAACCTGCTTAAAAAAGGCAAGGATTTTGGGACTAGAGGTAGAGTGAACCACTGTGAAGAACACCCGAAGAAACTGAACGAAGCTCGCTGCATCCTCCTGGATCTTTAAATTGCCCGGTGAAGCCCTGCTGCTGTGCTGAGATCCTTTTTCTAATCGACAAGAGAAGCTCCGGAAGGGACGACTTCTTCCCTTGGGTTAGTGGGACCAACTAATCCAACGACAAACTCCACTGAACCATCTTCCCCGACTGGATGTACTTCTGTGCTGCTGCAGAAACTGAGTGCCAGTCGAGAAATCCGTAGTTGAAAACAAGCTCTGCAAGCTGGCCAGACGCTCCAGGAGTCTCCCCAGGACCCCCCCCTCCCCTAGAAGTAGGTTGCCCAGAGCTCTAGTCTCCTCAATAGAGTGCAGGACTCAAGGAGTGAAGGAAGCCCAACCGGTATCCCAAGATCTGCGGTGGTGCTGTTTAACGAGCACTGAAACCGCAATGTGCCGCTGATCTGAAAAGAGCCTGTAGCTGCCGGTGACCTCTGAATTGCTGCTGCAGGAGTCCTACAGATGTCTTCCCTCTTGTCCCCACAATTGAGGCCCAGGAATCCAGGATCTGCATTGCTGCAATCAGACAGAAGCCAGCTGGACCACTCTTCTTCGAACCAAAGGTACTGTTCCGACTTGGGGTACTTACCCTCAGTGGCTTTAGCTTCGCTCTCCTCAGTTGAAACTTGCAGTAGCTACTTTGCTAGAGTTGATTCTAGCTCTACCCTTCACAAGAGTAACAGTTTGTGACCCTACACGCTCTAACTTTGTGCAAGACTTTGTCATCTAAGAAGTGCATCAGCTCCACAGACTGTGCTCCAATTGACTTCGGCTGTCCTGGCTCCCTGCAGACTCTTCTAGTCCCCTTGACTTTGATATTTACTCTCCCTCAGGAGGTGATAATTTGGTTTTAAATTATTGCTGGGAAAGGTTTTTGTCTAGACTTCTTTGCAAGATTTAAGTGCTGACATGCTTTGAGAACCTGTTTAACCCTTTTCCTTCCCTTAACTTTACCTTCTACAAAACTCAATCTACAAAGTGTACTAGTGATATTTAAATGCCATTACTGGCCGGTACTATGCTGGTAAGATAGCTCAGCGGGTTGAGCGCTCACTGCTGCGATCTGAGCGTGATCTGCAGGTCGCAGGTTCGAATCCCGTCAAGACCAACTCATCCTTTCATCCTTCCGAGGTCGATAAATGAGTACCGATTTCGGTTGGGTGATATTGTATGTAAATATGTGCTCTGTAAAGAGCTTTGTATTAAGGCGCTATATAAGTAACACATCATTATCATTACTGTTCTAGTTAGTGAAGTCACCTCAGGGTGTAGGAGGTGTGTAAAAAGCATCTCTAAAGAGTATCTACTAGCTTTGTGTTGATTCTGGAAAAGTATTTTAAAGTATATTTGATTGTTAGCTATATTGCCCTGTTTAAAGAATGCTCATTTAAAAACGGCTGTTAAATAACTATTTTAACTAAAACCTTGAGTGTGTTATTGGTTACTTGTATTTGTGAATGTATTGCTACAGCTCACGTTTACCCCTCTTGAGATGAGCCTGGCTGCTCAGTCACACTACTAACTTGTGTAGTACAGGCCCATACCAAGAGGTGGGTTACCTAATACCAAGAAGACAAGTGTTGTGTAGTCTCCCACAGGGTTACTACATCAATTCTTGCCTAACTGGCATTTCCTAACCTGAGAGGGGAGGAAGAAGGTCAAACAACAAAATGACCTAAGAACAAGCGATCAACCTTGTGGTAAGGCCACCTTTAGTAACCATTCGCTAACCACTTTTCAAAGGTTCATAGAGGAGCTCAAGGTTTATGCAGCCATCTTGTTCCTCCCCACCAAACGGCCTCCAAAAACTCAATTTCATTTGCGAAGGATGAAGAACATATTTCCCTTCTTAACCATACCACAGAAAGTCATGGCTAATCAAGTCGTGGATTACTGTAACATGGTCTACATGCGACGAATGAAAGACACCAGGGAATAACTGCAATTTCTTCAGAATAAGTCAACTAGACATCTTTTCCATTAAACCATGGGATACCATTTCATCTGCCCTTAAGACCCTGAAATGGCTCCCTCTGTAACAGAATCTACAAACCCCTCTGCATCATTCACAAACCCTTGCTAACAGAGGGACATGTTACATGGCATCAAGCATCAAAAGCCACAATACAACCAGGAATATAAGAGCATATTCCCAGAACTTATAATACATTTAAAAATAATGAAGAGACAGACATATAGGGTGCTCCTTTGCTGTGCTTGGCTCCAAACATGAAAGGTTTGCAGAAGAAATGAGGCTCCTGCAAGCGCTTCAGTCATAAACCTAAAGTCCATCACTAGCCTCAGCCTTCCAGTAACCTTCCCTTTCATCGCCTCTCCACCTATAATTGTTTCACTAGTGATATTGTTGGGGTTCTTGTAATCTGTATACACCTGTTTTGCTGTCTTTTGAAAATATTTGTAATTACCTGCAAATATGTTCTTTGAATAGTCTATGTAAAAATCTGGTCACGATGAAGAACATGCAGTGGCACTGCGATCCGATGATGGATTGGTACCTTAGCAGCACTTTAAAGTAATTTACTACAATCGGTCACATTATACACTTCAAAATACATAAAAATGACTATACATTTCTGCAACAAAAGTAGGAATGTGAATAATATTTTGGTGGAGAATATAATTTTAAATTGGTCTTTTTAGTCCGTAAGGTAAAACCATCGTTTTTAAAGATTCATAGTAAAATAACTGCCCAATGAAAAACATCAATTTAGTATATTTGTCATCATTTTTAATCACACCCAAGTTAAACAGTAACGCCACTCAATATTGAATGTATTAACTATGGTTCAGTCTGAGAACTCCAGGAAAAGCTTTTCAAAAGTATTGCACAAATAAGCACAAGAAATGGAAAAAGATTGTGAGGATTTGTTGTGCAGGTGTTGCGCAACACACATTTTTACATTTGTACAAACTAAAGTCAGTTGGTAAAAACACTTTTAAAACATTTTTTTATTTTTTTTATTTGAGTATTTAATCAAAAATGTGATTTTTACAACATCTTAGTTTTGTTTCTTTTCGTCGTGTTTAATCATAGTCTCTTTAGTTTAAGTTTTAAATTATTGGTTGTTTTGTGCACTGTTTAGAGGAATAAGGCGGTCCAGGTCGATATGGAAGATTTACTATTATATGTCAAGTCAAAATAAAACAAAAAGAAATGGGAGGGGGCGTGGCCAACTACCGAGCAATGAGGACGTGAGTTCCTTGTAGCTCCCGGGGCCGCCAGCTGAATCCTGGTAAAACATCCTGAAAAATGGAAATCAATGTGCACCTGAACGATGCTTGCTTGGTGGGAACCATAGATGAACCGAACAGAGAAGGAATGGTCGAAATCCGCCGTGAATCGCCGGAAATATCAGCAGTGAAGCGTGGTGCCCGTGAGCGCGCGTAGCTGGAAAGAAAATGTCCGCCAGAACTGAGCTGTGCTATGCCTGTAGGGTGCCGTCCAGCGCTAGAACGGACTGACGTGCAGACCCCGGCGCTCTGGAGCAAACTGTAAGCCCTTAAGCGGAAGGGGACTCAAGGTGGGAGCGTATCCTGCATACCGGAATGGACAGAAGAACACTGACACCCCCGGCGAATGGGAAAGCGGGAAGTGCTGTGAGAGAGCAACTCCAACGCCGGCCTAAAACTGGTCCGTAATAAGTGCGGGACCGGCGAGCAACAGCCAACATTGTTTCCTGTCCACGGACCGCCAACTGCAGACTGACTGTTGGATGTGTGTTCCCTGAAGTGGGACAGGAGTGTTGTGCGACAGGGAGCTCCACCTCCTGCAGCCGAACGATGGGGGAAGAGTGGTGGCAGAACACTGCCGCTGAATATAACATTCTGGAGACCCCACTAACCCCCACCGGAACAGCTGGAATAATTGAGCTATGAGCTGGAGAAGAGGAGAGGCTGTCCCACTGAGGCCATCTCCGGTGACCCACTGCGCTCACAGGGGCTGGCCCACATACTCAGCTATACACCGCCCGAGCCACGATAAATGTATGCTCCCACGAACATGTGATGCAGCTCACAGTTGGCCCTCAGAAGCCAAACTATGTAGAGGGGCTATGACGACGTACAGCACTACAAGGGCTCATCCGCAGCCCCCCTCCCCCTGAGCAGAGACGTGTGCAGCTTACACCCGTAGAGGACATCGCCTCACGGTAATCAGATCGCCTGCCAGTACCGACGCCACAGTAAGTGGCAGATCCACAGCCACAGAGTGCCCAAGGACCCCCACCCTGCTGTATGTACGCAGAGAGAGCCTAGCCCTCAAAGCGGAGCTGCTCTGCCTGCGTAGTGTTGGAGAGCGAACACAGTGGACGGCACTGGCAGCTTGCTCCTCCTGCAGAACCTGAGGCTGCAGCAGCGCGTCCTATAATATGTCCCCTGGGCCACCATGATTGCATGTTGCGTCTGATATCACCCACAGAGGCACTATAAGGGGGTGCTGGTCCACACCCTGATACAACGGAAACCAACACTAAACGGGAAGGTAGGCCCGGTGCCTGGGAGGTCACACTATCCTGGCACCCTGACTAAACAGCGTGACCTCCTGAATAGGAAAAATCCCACCCCCGCAAGCCGAGTCAGTAGAGGAGGTGGGAGGGCAACACAGTGGCTGAGGGGAGACACAGCAACAAAAGCCGAGTTTGCAACGTACCCTGTACCCCCCTCCTAACGGAGAATCAGAACACTGCCACGACGACGAATGGGCTACGGCCCGAGATCGATACCTAAGCAGGGGGAGAGAGTGATGCCGGAGGTGAACATGACAGGATAACAACGAGCAAAATCAGAGCACACATACCGACTCTGATCAACAGTCTGATGCTGCAATAGGGTCACGGCCGGACTATCTCCACGACGCACCAGGCTACCGTCATTTTACCACCACAAATTGCAAGGCGCTACTCACCGGCTCAAGACTAAGCTGCCCTTGCGGTGTTGTACGGGTGGGAGGACACCAAGAATATGAATATAACAACTACTACCCCTGAGGACATTCAGACAGTGGCAACTGTGTTGGCCCTTGGCTGCCGTTTGCTACCAACATTATAATACACACCTGATTAGCCCCCTACACTGACTCGCACCAGTACTGACCCCTCTTGCTACGACAAAACACAGTGCAATAAGAGGGCAGAAGATACTGCGAGCGGCACCAACAAACAGCTTTCTGTTAACATTAGTAAAAACACGTCACCAGGAACCTATATGAACCCCTGAAAAAGATACTGTCATAAAGGGAGAATAAGACTGAGTAAGCTGAACATACTGAGAATCTAGGGCAACCAAGGTGATCATTCCATTGTCTGTCCAGTCATTTGAGGCACACTACGCCTGGCAAGACAGTGGGGGGAAAACTGCAGGACGCGATTACTAAACGGGCGACACTCAGCTGAAGGTAATATCACAATCACCGGGACAAAACCAAAGAGAACAATAGCGGCTGAACATAGCTAGATCCCTCCTCCCCCGGGAGCATGATCAGCTCTTGATTTGGCCGTACCAGCGTTCAGTCCACACATGCAGTAGACCACCACGAGAGACCAGTCAATATCTACTAGGTCGCTTGCGGCGTGCTGCGAGTGGCCGAAACGCTGAGGGACCGTCAGAACCCAGCTGAAAAAGTACAGCGCCTGTCAGCAGAACACCACAGAGCGCACAACCGACTGAACACAGGTAAGACCCCTCGGAGAGCTTGACCGACCTCTGGCTAGGCTGTACAGGCGTCAATCCTAGACACAGAGAACCAGCCACGTGGAGATGGGCGGACATCTCGTCATGGGCAAAGACAAGACCAAGAAAGTCAGTACCCAGGGTAAAATAGAGCAATACACAACGACCACGTCGACCGCCCCAGTCGAACAAGCAAAGTCAGGAGACGTGGCGGACACGGATGACAACATCTCCCGGAGGGATGTGATGAATGGTATCGCTAATTCGCGAGCCTCTATGGAGAAAAAAAATGGATGGGATAATTGCAGATGTGTCCCTCCTACGTCACGACCTGCAGAAAGTGACTTCTCGCACGGAGGAAGCCGAAAACCGCACGCATATCTGAAACTGAGGATGGACTCTGCATCGTGGGCCAACAAATGATCGGAGTGATGAGGTGTCGTAAAACACTTGAAGATCGGGTGGAGGAAGGAGATGGCAGATCGGGACGCAATAACATCTGCATTCTCAGTCTGCCCGAAAAGACAGAGGGGCCAAGCATGGAATTATTCCTCGAACAATGGCTGACAGGCTTGTTTGCTCCCAAGACCTTTTCTAAGTTCTTTACCAATTGAGCCTGCCCATCGAATGCCAAATGGGCGACCCACGCCCAGAGCCCCACCACCTACGGTGATTGCTAAATTGTTGAATTAGAGACCGGGACACCCTACTACAGATGGCTAGAACTAAGGGGTGCATCACATTCAACAGGTCTCGAATTGCGTTTTCCTAGACTATACCAGAGAGGTACAAAGAGCAAGACAATCCTTCAATCGACTCAAGAGACGCCTTTAGGCCCTCAATGCCAAATATGGCCTGTTCCCTGCACAACTCAAGGTTTATCATAATGGCACGACTGTGCACTTCACAGACCGAAAGGAGGCATAGAGGTGGGTGGAACAGCACCTCGAAGGAGATTGGAGGCTGGACAGGAGGAATGGGGGCGACAGGCCAGAGGCCCGACCAGTGAGGCCACCGCTAGTACACCCACTGCAAGACCCGGAACAAGCGGCGGAACCACTCATGGACAACGATTGAATGCACGGGGGTGACATCACGACGAACCATGGCCATTACCCGGACCGAAACTGGTCGGCTAGTACCAAGGTACAATTTGATACTGAAGCGCAGTGTCGACCCCCACTTCCTCAATTGACGCTGAGCGGCCCGGAATGCAAGGGGCCCCTCCAACCCGCAATACACGACTGCCCACGCGACCCAAGTTGCTAGTGTGCTTGTTGACAGTGCACTTTGTTTTTGAGGTTGATAGCCGACTGGTTCGTCTATCGACAAGGCTTGGTTAGGATAGCTTATGTTTTAGGTTTGTACTGACGGTGTAGTTCTCAATCCCCGGTAATGTTCGGGCGACACATACTTCATGTTGGGGCGGGGTATAGGGAGGGGGAAGGGCAGATTGTTAAGTATTGTTTATTATTCAGATTGCTTATGTGTTCGTGTGGAAAGCCCAATACAGTCACCTACAATATACAATTCACACGCCCACCTAATGCAACTCCTACAACCTCAGTACCACATCCCACTCATGGCATGCACACATGCTCCGTTAATGACCACTAATCGCTAGAGGTCTCTCAAACTTCTCACCTGAAATGTGAACGGCATGGGCTCCGGAATCAAGCAACATCTCATCACCCAATTCCTTAATAGGCACTCCCCTGACGTTGCCCTCCTTACTGAGACATCTAGCGGGCTCGACCTGTACCCTTTTCCATAGAATGAACCATCGCTCTGCGCTCCACGCAGGGTATACTATGGGATCCCGGGGAGTCCTGGTCCTGATACACAAGCGTCTTCCGTTTACGCTGCTCAGTGGAGCAGGACCCTAGGGGCCGGTTTGTGGTCATACAGGGGACACTCTGGCTATATACGCCCCACCGGGGCTGGGGAATGAACTTAGACGAGATAACTTCCCTGGTGGCAAACCATAATCCAGGTGTGTGGATCCTAGGGGGTGACTTCAATGATGTAATGAATAACACTTTAGACCGCACCCACATCCGCAACCCGAACATCGCCACGAGGCTGGCAGCATTTGCATCAGCACTTGGCTTTAGCGATGTATGGAGAGTACTTCATTCTGTGGACAGAGACTACTCATTCCACTCAGAAGCCCATGCCTCCCTGTCCAGACTGGATTACTTCTTTCTCTCAACCCCAGAAGTATATAGGGTGACCACCATAGAACAGCTTCCCCTAGGCATCTCGGATCACTCGCCTTTGTTAATGGAGTTGGGTATGGACAGTCCGCTCCCCCCCCCCCCCAAAGACGTGGGGACTAAATAGTTACTATTTGGGCTTCCCTGAACTCATCGAACACATTATGGAAACATTGAATGAATACTTTCTCCTGGATGTGTAATAAAAAGAAGGAACAGCTGCGGAAGGTGAAAGGGAGGCAGAGGAATGGGAGGCCAAATATATCTTAGATACTACCCCTGAAACACACCGGTCCCTTCTCAAAACCAGAGAGTGCCTTCGTAATATTGCATTAGATAACGCCATGTATGCACACAGGGAGTGGAGGACTCAGGTTTGCGAACACTGGGATAAAGCTGTCAAGATGCTGGCCTGGCTGGAGAAGAGGGAGGAGGGGCACCGACACGTCAGAGAAGTTGCAGATGAGCGTGACGGACGGGCCCAATCGGACCCCGACATCGCAGAGACTTTTGCTGGCTTTTATGCTACTCTCTACCGTAGCCCGACATCACCAGTGGACCCCTCCTTCTTACACAATATTGCACTCCGACAACTGTCCGAGCAGCAGAAGACACAATTAGACAGTCACATTGTCGAAACCGAAATTGCTGAAGCCATAGCCCAGCTGCAATCCGGGAAACCGCCTGGTCCCAAAGGCTTCCCGGGAGAGACCTGTAAAAAACTGGGTGGAGATAAGATGGCAGCTCCCCTCCATAAGATGTTCCTCTATGCTAGGGAACAAGGTGGCCTCCCTCCTTATCTGCGTAAGGCCAGAATCAGTTATTCCCAAGCCGGACTAACCCCCCCGAACTATGCGCCTCGTATAGGCCTAGATCGTTGGTCAACGGGGAGGCCAAGATCCTCTCTAAGATTCTAGCCAACAGACTGCAGTCAGTTATCTCCTCCCTAGTTCACCCTGATCAATGTGGCTTTATACCACACAAATCGACGCAAATGAATATACGCCGACTCCAACTGCTTATGGGGGTGGGGGGTCCTATTCTTGATACGCCACTTGCCCTACAATTGATTTTGAAAAGGCGTTTGATTCAGTGATATGAGAAAGCCTCTGGGAAACAATGCGGCGCATGGGATTTGGTGAGACCTTCCTGAGCTGGGTGAAGCTACTATATGAGGCCCCGCGCACGGAAGTGAGAGTGAATGGTTGGCCCTCTAGGTCCTTTCCACTGCACAAGTGTACGCGACAGGGGTGCCCCGTATCCCCCCTCCTTTTTGCATTGGCAATTGAACCACTGGCCCAATGGCTTCAGCAGGTCGCCACATGGACAGGGTTCAAATGGCCAGAAGGCGGAGAGGACAAAGTGTCCCTCTATGCTGATGACCTTTTAATAAGTGATCCAATTTGATATTGCCCGGTGGTGACGCGAATGCTGGCAAACTTCAGCGAGTTCAGTGGATTGAGGGTCAATTGGGGAAAATCTGCTCTCTACCCGGTGAAGGGCGGGGAACATGCAATTCCCCCAGACTGCCAGTACCGAGTGGAGCGTGAAGGCTTTCGGATAGAGATCGCTGGGAACCTCTTGGACTATGTACCTGTAATCTACATCCACTCACCGACTGCCTCACGAACGATATTCGACACTGGATGCTCCTCCCCCTAATGCTGATAGGTAGGGCCGCACTCTTCAAGATGATGGCATTACCACGCTTCCTATATGTGCTACAAAACTGCTCCACTCAGGATTCCTGATTCCGAATTTGATCGAGTTGAAGTTCTCCTTAGGAACCTTATATGGGGAGCAGGACAACCCCGTATTGCTCTAGCTACGCTTCAGAGGACGGTCTGGGAGGGGGTATAAGGGTACCACACCTCCAGTCTTATTACTGGGCGAGCCAAATGGCGATGGTCAACGATTTATTTGCTCCACAGTGACCGGGAGCTGCCACACATCAGAGCCGAACTGAGGGATAACCATAACACTTCGCCACTTGCTACGATTTACCAGACCCTCACTAGGCCTCCCCCACAGACTACGACAGCGCACATCACCATAGTCTGGAGACAAACACACATACATTGGGTGGGGAAACAGAGTAACCCTGATACAACACCCTCTGGCACAATGGTGGAGGCTGGAATTACCCAAGTGGGCAACATCCTTACTGAAGGCACTATAGCTTCATTCGAGACGCTGCAACAGAAATTCAGGCTCCTGGAGACTGAGCACTATCATTATATGCAAATAAGCCATGCCTTGAGGAGACACCTGCCAGCACTTTCGGAGGCGCCCAAATGTACACCCTTGGAACGCAATCCCCTAATTGAACACATTCCCACCAGAGTAACTTCCATCCTATATAATGCCACAACGGCCTTCGCCACCCCAGAGCGGACTAGCCTCAAATCTAAATGGGAAGCGGATGTGGGTGCTATTGAACTAGAAGACTGGATACAGGTCCTAATGTACCCACGAGAGATCGCAACTGCTTCCAGGCTTTGCTTGATACAACTTAAGCTTCTCCACAGAGTCTATTACCTTAGGGTTGCACTACATAGTTGGAAACGCGCCACAGACCCAAAATGTTTGCGATGTAGGGAGGGCACCTTGTAAACACATCCTGTGGGAATGCTCCCGGATCAGAACCTTCTGTAGACGATGCTGTGGCAAATTGACTGTGGTCCTGGGAAGCTATATCGCTGGACCCTAAAATATTACTACTGGGTATCCCCGATGAAAACAACGCTAACAGGTGGGAAAGATTGTTCTTATCCACTGCATTCAGGCTGATAAAGCGTAACATAGTCCAGCACTGGGGAGCATCGGAATGCCCGACCATGGCTCAATGGGTCGCTGATGTGGATGTATGTGCAGCAATTGAACACAGAATATATATGGCGCAGGGTTGTCCAGGGAAAGCTGATAAGATATGGGGGGTGAGGAGGAGTGCGAGGAGGGGGAGATTGAGGAACTTCAAGATGCCATGTGATGATTGGGTGGGGTGATGTTAAGACCCAACCTAACTGTACATGATTGCGATATATGTCTGACCACAGCCAGGACATGTGATTGTAGAGAGGTGAATGTAAGTTTGTAGGGCTTGTTTCAGTAAACAATAAAATGTTTTATCAAAAAAAAAGAAATGGGAATGGTCTTAAGTTTTCAATCTTTAAGGAGTAGGCAGGTGCTGGGGCTCTATAGCTCAAATCTACTGTGGAGCGCGCACTCAGGACTTTGGTCATCTATACAAAGAGTGGGGTTGATGGAAAGGGGGTGTGATTCAGTGGGGGCATTGTTTGAATGAGGGAAGGTGATGCCGTTTGAGGAATGGAGACAGCGATATGGGATCTCTAGAGGGCAGTTCCTAGACTATGGGGCAATGGTAAATCACTTAGCGAGAATATTGGCAGACATCCAAGTGTTGCTGACACAGGGTGATGTTTAGAATACCAGGCACTTCAGGAGCTGTTTTCCCTTGGAGTAGCTGGCGGTTAAGGTCAAGTGGGAGAGAGATGTGGGGAAACAGATCTCTGAGGCAGATTGTGGGGCAATGTGGGAGCAGATCTCAAAGGTCTCAAGAAATGCCATATTTCAATTGATACGGTTCAATGTCCTGCATAGGGTATATGTAACTCCTGTGAAATTACACAAGATGAATAATACTTTGAGTGCCAATTGTCCGAGATGCGGCACTGGACTGGCTGGGTTCTGGCACATGATGTGGGGATGCTTGGTGATTACAGGCTTCCGGCAATCGGTAGTATCAAAGACCAATAAGCTACTGGGTTACAGTTTTGAAAGCACCCCAAGAGTGTGTGTTTGGGATACATTACTCACCGTAATTGTATTTATGATGCTTGTATCTGCTTAGATTGACATGCTGTGCATAGCCCGCCATCTAGTGGAAGCTGCAGAGTATTACAGTTGTTGTTTTCGAAACTCGAAAAAGGGACGTCAACAGGGCGTGCCAGTAATACTATCCCTAGTGTGAGGTCCACTGTACCCATGATCCCTCAGGCGTCGAGGTCCCTCAGATTGTATTTTTTCTGACATGAGTTGTAGCGCAAGTACAGCTCTATCCAAGCAGATACTTATCAGACAAGCTCATAAGCATCCATGCCTTCTCTCCGAGGGGAGGAAGGGTGGGTCGCATGTGAATCTAAGCAGATACAAGCATCAGAAATACGATTAAGGTGAGTAATGTATCCCTTGTGGGGCTTGTGGAATCTGCTTAGATCACATGCTGTGCATAGATTAGCGAGCAGTGGAAGAAGGAGGAGGGACGTGAGAAGGTTCATGAGCGAATACGTGTCTTAGAACCCCTTGTCCCACTTGTGTATCTGTCTTGGAATGGGTGTCAATGCAGTAGTGCTGAGTGAAGAACAAGTTACTTTCTTACCTGGTAACGTTCTTTCGATGGGATGTTCCTCCGACGTATTCCACATCTTTGACCGGTAATTACCACAGCTGTGCTGCTTCGGAAACTTTTTCAGCGTGGGCGTCCTGCGTCGATGACGTCGATACGCTCAGTCGAGGACCTCCTCAGACGGTCGACGTCACTATATGTTATAAGTAGGACACACAACGCCAGTAGCCTCAGTTGTAGTTTTGTCCCCCAGAACGTGTGGCACCAATCTTCTGACAGAATGACTACAGAAAGCCTTGCAGAAAAGTAAGCTGCAATCGCATAAGAAATTCTGTAGAGGGGCAGGTAGGGAGGGTACGATGTCGAATACGTCGCAGGGACATCCCATCAAAAGAACATTACCAGGTAAGAAAGTAACTTGTTCTTCGAGGGGATTGTGTCCTCCGACGTATTCCACATCTTTGACAGACTCCCAGAGCAGTACCAACGTAAGGAAGTGGGAAAAGAATTTAGAATGCCCAATCAAATTGCAGAATAGCGGACTGCCTTGCCAAAGGCCAAATCTTGCCCATGAAGAGGGTCCAAGGCATAATGTTTTACAAAAGTATGGACAGAGGCCCATGTGGCCGCTTTGCCAATATTGCGAATCGGAACACCCCTCTGTAGTGCAGTGGAGGCAGCCATACCCCCTAGTAGAATGGGCCCGTAAACCTAAAGGAGGGTCCTTCCCCCGCTAAACGATAACATTCAGAGATCGTCAAAATGATCCATCTAGACAAGGTCTGCTTAGAAACAGCCTGACCTAAACGCCTTCCAGCGTAACCAACAAAGAGCTCATCGTCCACTCTGACCCGGGACATCCCTGAGAGATAGAAACTCAAAGCTCTCCTAGGATCCAACCTATGGAGCCTCTCCTCTTCCTTACCAGGATGTGGAAGAGGATTGAACGCCGGAAGAATTATCTTCTGGCTCAGATGGAATTCAGACACAACCTGCGGAAGAAAGGAAGGGCATACCCTCAGGACAACCCTGTCCTTATGGAACACATTGAAGGGTGGTTTGGCGGAAAGTGCCTGCAACTCACTCTGCGTGCGGAAGTAACCGCAACAAAAAGTACAGTCTTAAAGGACAACAGTCTCAACGGACAAGAATGCAAGGGCTCAAACGGAGCTCCCATTAGGAACTTTAGAACCAAATTCAAATCCCATCCCGGCACCTGGAAAGGTGACAGTGGAAACACATGAGTTAGCCCTTTTAGAAACTGAGATAAAGGGATTTTAAAATAAGAACATTCCTCAGACGAGCACTTAAATATAGACACCGCCGCCAGGTAACCCTTAATGGTACCCGCTTGCAGGCCCTTGTGGGCTAAAGAAAGCAAAAAAGACAAAACCAAAGGAATGGAACATTGGAAAGGATCCACATTCTGTACCCTGCACCAGTCGCAGAACTTCTTCCAACGGCAACAATTTCGTTGCGGGCCTTCTGGCCGAAAGCAACACCTCCATCACGTCTTCAGGGAGGTCCCAATCCTTATATCTCAGCCTTTCAGATACCAAGTATGAAGGCTGAGACACTTGACCTCTGGATGGAGAACTCGACCCCCCTCCCGTGTGTAACGCTCACCTGATTCCCGTAGAGGCGCCGGTCTTGACTGGGCGTATACCGTATCTTCAAAGGTGATGTGTAACACACGGCTGGCTCCTTGGGCTCGACCTCTGTGCACTGTATGTCTGACTCGAAGGGTAAGATGTCTGCAGATAGAAAATATGGGATTAATGAACTGGGTTATTAAATCTCTCTCTCTTCTTCCCTTTCTCTTCTCCTGTAGAACCCTGAAGGTTAACGCTCTCACCTTAGGTAAGTGATCGCCGTGCTCTCCATCTGCCTCGGGGCAGGGTGCTGTAACCAGTTTCTTCACTGGATAAGGGGAGCAGGCCTCTTGACTTCAGAGGACTGCTGTCCGTCGTTTACTGCACGAACGGTAAGTTTCGAGTAATTCTAATGTCTTTAAAGTCTTTAGTAATGATGTCTCTTGTTTTGCAGGGTTCCGGCGATGGTGGATGACGGGCTGAAGTGAGTTGAAGATGGAGCCCGTGTGATGAATAGAAGCGCCTGGAAGCACGTAAGTAAGCGCTTGTTGCCTGCTTCACGATGCGCTCTAACTGTCTTTTTATTTTGCAGGTACAAGTTCGGAGCGGCTGCAGGGTGCCGGAATACCCACTGGGTTAGATGTGGAAAGGAGTAATGGCACGTGAGTATTAAAGTTCCCCAATGTCTTTAAACGCACCTGGTTTTGTCTTTCAGATGCGGGATGCAGCGCCGAAGGCCTCCGGAGCGTGCGAAGAGTTGGTAAGCTTTTGTCTTTCAGATGCCGGAATGCAGCGCGAGGCGTTGGTGACAGCCGATGGACCAGGTAAGTGAAGAGCTGTCACTGAAGACCGTAATTGCTAACCT
The DNA here is from genome assembly GCF_040938575.1 of Ambystoma mexicanum. NCBI lineage: Eukaryota > Metazoa > Chordata > Amphibia > Caudata > Ambystomatidae > Ambystoma > Ambystoma mexicanum. The sequence continues at coordinate 693,600,301 of NC_090931.1, forward strand.
GTTCTTTCTTGTCTTTATAGGTGTTGCTGAAGACTGGATTCAGGATGGTAAGCCTTTTTCCTTAGGCCCAGGATCAGATGCAGAAGACACGATGAGCGTTCTGCTGCAGAGGATGCAGAATAACGCAAAGCAAGATTCATCCATCGGGTGTGGTTTAAATAGCCTCCTGTAGTGCTTAGGTGTCTCCTTCCACAGCCACGCCTAGGTAAGAAAAGAGTTCCTGCTTTCCAGAAGAGTTCCAGTGTTCTGAACCTAGGGAGTGGCTCCTGCCCCACCCAACAGGAAAAGTAGTTCCAAACAGAAGGGAATCAGAGGCTCAACTGGCAGGCAAGTAAGCAGCATGGTCTGCTGCAGGTAAGTCCACCCAAGCATTATGAGCCCGGCGCTTCCAGCGCTGGGACTGGGCATATTTATGAGCCTGGTGCCACTGGTGCCAGGACTGGGTCCAAAAGGTCCCAATTGGGACTGGTTGGCACTCGGAACCTGGGTTATGGATCTGCTTCCAAGGGAGTTGGGAAAACCCTGACCTTTTGGAAGCAGAGATCATGACACCGTGAGAGCAGATCGTCTCGGTAGGGAAGACGACGTGTAGGGCAGATGGACATGTCGAGAAGGTCCGGGTACCACACTCTCCTGGCCCATGCCGGAGCAATGAGTACCATCAGGGAACCGAACCTCCGCAACACCTGCGGAATGACGCCTACTGAAGGGAACGCGTACAGCAGTGGGAAGGACCACTCCACTACGAACGCGTCCCCCAACGCTCCTCATGGAGGAAATTCCCGCGAGCAGAACCTTTCGCACTTCCGGTTGACACTGGTGGCGAAGAGATCCACTTTTGGGGTTCCCCAAAGGGGGAAGATCTCCAAAAGAACTTCCTGAGCCAGCTCCCACTCATGAGAGACGGTGCTCTGCCTGCTCAGAGCGTCCGCCGCCGTGTTTTCGTCTCCGGCCAGATGAACTGCCGAGATCGAAATTTCCTGCTGGATGGCCCAGAACCAGAGCTGCATCGCCTCCCTGCACAGTGGGAGTGACCCTGCCCCCCCCCCTTTTGTTGAGGTAGTGCATGGCCACTGTATTGTCCATCATAATCAAGACATTCTTCCCCCGTACAGACGGCAGAAAAGCCTTCAGGGCTAGCCTGACAGCCCGCAGCTCTAACAGATTGATGTGGAGTCTGGACTCCGACGGAGACCACCAACTGTCAGCTCGTTGGCATGAGCTCCCCAACCCGTGAGGGAATACGTCCGTCATGATCGTCACCTCCGGCCATGGTTGCCAAAACGGAGCCCCCTTGAACAGATTTCCTTCGACGGCCCACCACAGAAGTTCCTGGGCAACCGAGGGTGGAATCTGAACGGGGTCCGACATCCTGCCAGAGAACTGTGACCACTGCATCTTCAGTCTCCACTGCAGAGATCTCGTCTGCAGCCTGGCCTCTGGCACCAGTAAAATGCAGGATGCCATGAGGCAGAGCAACCTCAAGAACTCTAACGCCGGGAGAATCTGGGCACGTTGAAATTTGTCCACCATCTGCAGAATGTGATGAGCCCTCACCTGGGGAGGCAAACGCTGCCCCGGGGATGTATCGAGCACTGCTCCGATGTACTGGAGCCGCTGGGTAGGTGTCAAATGGGACTTCTTTAAATTGAGAGAGAAGCCCAGCCTGTGAAGGGAGTGGCAGGTGATGGACAGATGATCCAGGGCTTGCTCGAGAGAGCGCGCCCTGATCAACAATCATCCAGGTAGGGGTAGACGTGAATCCCTCCTTTCCTGAGATACGCCTGCCACCGCCACCATCAGCTTGGTGAAGACCCTCGGGCGGAGGTCAATCCGAACGGCAGGACCCAAAACTGAAAATGCAAGTCGCCAACTGCGAACCTCAGGTACTTCCTGTGCTTGGGATGAATCGGCACATGAAAGTAAGCATCCTTGAGGTCGAGAGACACCAACCAATCCTGAAGTTGAAGGGCATGGAGGACTTGAGAAAGAGTAACCATCTTGAACTTGTCCTTCCTGAGGAGCTTGTTCAAACCACGCAAGTCCATGATGGGTCTCAATCCTCAGTCTTTTTTCGGGATCAAAAAATATGGGTAATACCATCCCTTGTTCCTCTCCGCTACAGGCACCAGTTCTATAGCGCCTTTCTCAAGCAGGGATTTGATTTCCTGCACAAGGAGCGGATCCTGACTTTTCAAAGAGAGCTTCCCCGGTGGATTGTCGTGAGGCCTCTGCCGGAAAGGAAGACAGTAGCCGTCGGCTATGATCTTCAGAACCCACACATCTGAAGTAATGGCACGCCATTCTACAAGATGCTGCGCCAGCCTTCCCCGCAACCGGCGAACCATGGGACATGGCCTCATGACTGAGCGGAAGCGCCTGCGGCAGTGCCTGAGGGCAAAGAGGCAACTGCTCGAGCGGCTTTGGCACCTCAAGTACCTTGTTTACCACCTCTGGTACTCCTACGTTGGCCCCTTTGACTGGCAGCCCCCCTCGATCTACTAAAGGAAGAGTAGTATCGAAAGGAGCTTCCCCTCCATTGCTGTCCCCTAGGCCGAAAAGGCAGAGGTTGACGCTGACGCACTGCAGCGCTCAAGGACTTGGCTGCAGCTTTGGAGGTCTGCAACCTCTCAAGGCTCTCGTCAGCCTTGCTGCCAAAAAGATGTACACCATCAAAGGGCATGTTGAGAAACTGGGACTGTACATCAGGAGCAAATCCTGACTTCCGCAACCACACAAACCTGCGCAGCACGGTGCTCGCCGCCATGGACCGGCTGACACAGTCTGCTATATCCAGACCCGACTGAACGGTCTCACACATGGCATCCTTGCCATCCTGAACGAGGGCAAGAAAACCATCCCGTTCCTCCCCTTCGGGAATATGTTCAGCCGCCAACTACACACAATTCCACAGAGTGTGCGTGAATCTTGCCAGGGCACAAACAGAGTTGGCTGCCTTTAAAGCCATACCCCCAGAAGAAAATACCTTCTTCGCCCAACCGTCAAAGCGTTTGTCGCCCCGATCGGGAGGGATCGTAGGGTACGCCGCCTGCTTTGCTGGGGCCGTAGCCACCTGTACCACCAAACTCTCCGGAGTGGGGTGCGTGGACAAGTAGCAGGGGTCGCCACTGGCTGGACGGTATTTTTTCGGCAATGACTTAACTGCCGGAAGACTCTCCGGAGCAGTCCAAGCTGCCCACCCTTCTTTGTAAGGCCATATGTAATGGCAACACCGGGTCAGTGGGTGGACCTTGGTCAAGGATATCTGTCGGGTCATCCTGCAGAAAATCCACAGGTGGAGCAGACCACCTCAGATACTCCGTCACCCTCTACATGAGGCGCCTGTACGATGAGTCAGCATGCGTACCAGGCTCAGGTCTGCCAAACTCAACCTCCGGGGACGTATCAAGACCACTGGCGTCATGCAAAGACTGATGCAGGTCTTCCAGCTGGCTATGTCCAGACAAGTCATCAGGCACCTCATGAGGCACCTCATCCTCAGACCCTTCCTCAACCTCTGAAATGTACTCCAAGGGTTGGAACAAGTCCACCCTGGGAGGAGGAACAGAGTATGGGTCGAGAATAGGCCGCACAGGCTTGTTGAGCACCTTTCTAGGAGCTTCTACAGCTCTCTGGGGTACCTCTGGCAGAAATTCCTCAAAAGGTGTCGAGGGCACCGATGGGAGTGGCGTTGACGTCGACCGAGGCGCCGACGACTTCGACAGTGGCTTCGAGGCTGGAGCCCCGAGCGTGTCCTTCGACGGCCTCGGAGCCAATCGCGTCGATGGCTTCCCCGGAGCCTCAGGAAAGTCCCGATGGACATGGCGCTGATGGCCTTGATGCCTTCTTCGAAGGCCTCACAGGCTCCAACGGTCTCGACGGCGTCGAGGACTGGGACCTGGAGCAGGCTCAATGGCGATCATCCTTGTCCGACCGGGACCTCGAAGGTTCCCGGTGATCGCGCCGACCGCCCGAGCCCGAAGATGTGCGAGCAGTGGCTCTAGAGCGTTCCGTGCCAGCTTCTCTCAAGGCGCGGTCGGAACGGTGCCCTGTGACTCAAAAATCGCCACCATCTCCTTACGGAAGGCGCCCCATTCCGCTGGAGATTAATGCTTGGTGGGAGAAGCAACCCCGCCGTCTGGCGGAGTCCTCAGACGAGGACGGGGAAGGCGACCAATGATGGCGCTTCCGTGCATGCCTCGAAGAGGCTGAGGAATGGCGGGACCCACTCCTGGAACGAGACCCCCTGGACTTTAGCCGATGCGGAGAGTCACCCCTCGAATTGTCGGTCTAAAGTCCAGCGGACTTAGACTTACAGGGTTTGGAAACCCTACCCGCCGACAGCAGCTTCTTCCGCTCCCGCAAGGCCTTCGACGTCAAAGACTGGCATGGCTCTCACCGAGGCACCAAAGGCAGACGTCGTGCGGGTCCGTCAGACATCTTGGAACGCAGTCCCAACACTTCTTGAAGCCCGACTTCGGGGTAGCAGAAGACGAAGACATATTTTCGTATAAACGCAATGCTATTCGAAGAACCGATTCACAAGAGAATTGAGGCGCGCCGAGATTTCGAAGCGAACACGTTCACGGAAAAAACAGAACTGAGGCTACGGGCATCGTGCGTCCTACTTATAACTTCCAGTGACGTCGACCGTCAGAGGAGGTACTCGAGGGAGCGTATCGACATCATCGAAACAGGACGCCCATGCCGAAAAAGTTTCAGAAGCAGCACAGCTGTGGTAATTACCTGTCCAAGATGTGGAATACGTTGGAGGACACAATCCCCTCGAAAGTATGTATAGAGCTCCATGTTGCCGCTTTGCAAATACTGTCTAAAGGAACATTTGCAATGAAAGCCAACATGGCTCCAGTACCTCTTGTGGAGTGGGCCCTGGGCGTAAAAGGCAGTGTCATATTTGAAAGGGAATAGCACAGTTAGATACATCTGACTAGCCACCTTGAGATGGCGTTTTTAAAGACACAATCTCCTTCTCTGCCTGGCACTATGGAGACAAACAGCTGATCTGTTTTTCTTAGCGGTCTGGTCTTGTCTATGTAGTAGAGGACCACCCTCCTCACATCTAGTGTGTGGAGTTTTACCTCAGCAGAGCTTTTGGGTTCTTGCAAGAGAGCCGGTAGCGCAATAGACTGGTTAACATGGAATTTTGAAATAAACTTAGGTGAGAACCTAGGGCGAGTTCGTAAAACCAGTTTGACCTTATGTATAGTAAAGAAAGGATCCTGCACTGACAGAGCTTGGATTTCACTGACCCTTCTTATGGAAGTGATGGCTACTAAGAAGGCAGTTTTATAAGTCAAATGTTTGAGACTAGATTTGTGCATGGGCTCAAAGGGGGGGGCCATGAGCTTAGTAAGTACCCCATTAAGGTCCCAACCTGGTGGTGGGATAGAAATTGGAGGGTGTAGTCTCTTTATCCCTTCCATAAATGCCTAGACAACTGGAACCTTCCACCATGACACTTTATTCTTGGAAGTGGTGTAGGCTGATAAAGCTGCCAGGTGCACTTTAAGGGAGTTAAACACTAACCCTGCATCCAAAGGTGGAGCATATAGGTGACGACATTAGAAGGAGTACAATCAACTGGGTTGATTTGCTTGTTCTGGCACCAAATAATTAATTGTTTCCATTTGTCATAGTAACAGTGCCTTGTGTTAGGTTTTCTTGACTCTTTCAAGATATCCATATATCTCTGGGGTAAATTGAGATGTCCGAACTCTATGACCACAGGAGCCATGCTGCTAAGTTCATTGAGTTGGGCTGAGGATGCACTGTTAGCCCCTCGTGCTGGGAGAGTAGGTTGTACCGGCACGTGAGTTTGATGGGGTCGCCCACCGCTAGTTTGCGTAGGTGTGGATACCATGGTTGTCTCGCCCACATAGTAGCAACTAGGATGAGCGTCATCGGTTCTTTGTGGATCTTGTTCACCACTTTCCTCATCAAAGAAAAGCGTAGACAAACATCCCTGATCAATTCATCCATAGAGCGTTCCCCTTCGAGCCTGGCTGTGGGAACCTGGACGCAAAGTCTGGTCATTGACAATTTTCGCTTGTGGCGAATAGGCCTATAGTTGGAAAACACCAAAGGGAAAAGAGGTGTTCTACGATGTCTTAGTGTAGACGCCACTCGTGTTCTTCTGGCAGGGGCTCTCTGCTTTGTGAGTCTGCTAGAGTGTTGAGTTCCCCTGGAACATGTTGAGACGCCAGGAACATCTTCCGTCTGAGTGCCCATCCCCAGATTTTCTGTGCAAGTCTGGATGATTTGGAGAGCGTGTCCCCCCTTGTTTGTTGATATAAAACATTGCTGTGGTGCTGTCTGTTAGGATCGGCACTGACAGACTGGTTAAATGGCTTTTGAATGCTTGGAGGGCTTTGAACACTGCTAGAAGTTCCAGCACATTGATTTGGTTCTGAGCCACAGATCCTGAGCTGTGTGGTGCGGGTAGTGCGCCCCCCACCCAGCTAGTGAGGCATCTGTTGTGACCACTGCTTGTATCTGTGGATCGTAGAAGGGTTTCCCCTTGGTCAGATTCTTTCGTGTCCACCAGCGAAGATTTTGCACTAGTGTTGGCGAAACGACCACTAGATCGTCCCACTGACCGCTTGCCTTAGACCATTCTTTCACCAACCACTCTTGTACGGGATGCATGCGCAGGCGCGCGTGGGGAACCAGGTAAATGCAAGATGCCATCATGCCTACTAAACGCTTTGCTTTGCGTACCCTTATCTGGCGGCCGGCCTGATAGTGTGGTATTTGCAGTAACAAGTTCTTTACTCCTTCCTCTGAGGGAAAGACCAACCCTTCTTTTGTGTTTAGAATAGCTACTAAGAACTTTTTGGAGGTGCTGGGCACCAGGCTTCATTTTATCTTGTTGATCGAGAAGCCCAATTGAAAGAGGAGGTTGATTGTTGTCTGAATGTTTTGTCTGCAAATCAGAGGCGATTCCCCTGTTATGAGCCAGTCGTCCACGTAAGGGTACACTGGGATTATCTCCCTGCGCAGGTGCGCTGCCACCACCGCCAGTACCTTGGTGAATACCCTTGGAGCCGAGGCTATTCCGAAGGGCAGCACTTTGAATTGGTAGTGCTGGTTCGCCATCTTGAAACGCAAGAATCTTCTGTGCGCTGAAAACATTGGAATATGAAAATAGGCATCTTGCATATCCAGCGTTGCCATGTAATCCCCTTTTTTAGAAGCGGGATTACTTCTTGTAGCATGCTCATGCAGAACTTTTGTGGCTTGACATACTTGTTTGCAGGCCTTAAATCTAATACAGGGCGCATTGTTCGATCTTTCTTGGGCACAAGGAAGTAAGTTGAATATATACCCCTGTTTACCTGGTTGGCTGGGATCACTTCTATGGCGTCCTTTAATAGAAGCTCCAATTTCCTGTAGAAGAATCCGTTGATGTTCTTCTGAGTGTACTTTTTGTCTCGTGGGATGATCGCGAGGTTTTTGAAGAAGTTCTACACAGTAGCCCCCTGCTACCGTTGACAGCACCCATCTGTCTGAGGTAATACCCTCCCATGCCTGGGTAAAGTTGGAAATTCATCCTCCTACTAGAGATGCATGGGAGGGGACCTGGAGTGGAAGGTCACTTGCTCTGTGGTGGCGTGCCACCTCGAGCCTGGCCTCTGCCCAGAGTACCATGACCTCTGTTCTCGTGGGTAGCCCTGAAAGGATTGTCCTTGGTTGGAGCTATAGGAACCCTGGCCCTGGTTGTATCCAGATCCCCTCTGGGAATTTAGTTCCCGAAAGCAGCGAAAATTGCTGTTGCCCCTCTGCCCCTTGGGTTTGTTCGTAAGCTGGCCTAAAGACTTAAGGGTTTCATATTCGTCTTTAGCAGTTTTCAGTGCGTCTTCTACCGCCTTGCCAAAGAGCACATCTTTTTCCACCGGCATATTGATTAAGGGGGCTTGAGTTTCTGGCCTGAAGCCTAATTGGCAAAGCCATGTGCGTTTTTAATGATGGTGCCCTCTGCGATGATTCTACCCGCATTGTCTGCTGCGTCAAAGTTAGACTTTAGGAGACAAGTAGACACCGCTCTACCATCTGCTGCCACCTGGGCTAATTGGGACTTAAGAGGCTCAGGTGCAGAAGAAAGTAATGCTGAAACCTCATCCCACTTGTGGCAGTTGAAACCTGCCAGAAGTGTAGCATTGTTTGCGATGCGAGTCTGGTAGGCTGCAGAAGAGGCTACTTCCCTGCCCATTCCATAAATCTTTTTGCTCTCCTTGTCCGGAGCAGCCTCGGAGGAAGTAAGGGGAGTGCCTGCTCTTTTCCGTGTGGTGGTAACCACCAGGGAGTCCGGTCTTAACTGGCCTCTTATGTAAAGAGGGTCGGAAGGTGCAGGTCTGAACATTTTTTAAAGAGAAGGTTTGATTCTACGTGGTACAGACTTTAATATAGGAATGAATTGGCCTACTGTTTTTTTTATCTCCCAACAATTGCTTGGCGAAGTCTCTGTCTTCTACCACCTCCTGGGTATCTATGCGAAAGTGTTCTGCCGCCTTAGTTAGAACTTCGTTGAGCAGCGGTTGGTTGTCTATAGGGGAGTCTAGTACTGGAGGATCCTGATTAAGGGGTGAATCCAAGGAGTAAATGTTGGCCTCCTGGTCTGGGTCTTCATCGTCCCCATCATAGAATTTGTATAAGTCCTCATCCATAAATTGAGGATCAGATGTATCAATACACAAAACATCCTCCTGTTCTTCTTCTGGATGGACTTCAGGGTCATGCAGATCTAAAAGTCTGTCCTGAGTTGGTACATCAGTACAAACCCTCTTAGAAGGGAGTTGAGACACAGGGGTTCAGGAACTCGAGGGGGCTGATGTGGGTGGGGTGGTCTGAAGGCTTAAAAGCTGTTCAGGGTGCTTTTCGAAAAAGTTAACAAAGAAGGACATCCTACGCATAACCCTGTCGATGCCCTCTGCGGACCAATCTTTCGAGCTTGGAAATACAATTTCGGGCTCGGAGTCGGGAAGGCCCATGTCTTCATTAGTGGGTGGGATAGGCTTAGGCCTAGAGTCTTTAGGTTTCCCCTTGGATATGCCTTCTGTAAGGGAGGTTTTATGTGTCTTATGGTGTTTGTCCCCACCCTGGGTCCCAGAGGAGAGAGAAACTGACTTCTTGGGGCCTGACTTCTTACTAGATGAAGAACGGCTAATTTGGTGTGTGGGGGCCGAGGTTTCGTCTGCGGACGAATGAGCCTCGGATGTGGATTTTCGCGAGGCACCCTTGCTGTCTTTCGACTTCTTACCGTCTTTTGACATTTTGCTGTCTTTCGACGCCTTTGTCTTGTCATGCGGCGATCTGGGTCTAGATTGCTCAGAGGACAATGATTCAGTTGACCGTTCACAAGGTGCCGAGCGTTGTCGAGTACTCGAAGAATCTGCCGAGTGTCGACTGGGGGTTGTGTGTTTTGTGTAGTTGGAGCGCTACCGCCGCGGGCTGTAGTCCCCACAACATGGCCACCGGCCTGTCCTACCGGTCGGGGGCTTGCACTTGGGTAGCGACCGTTACTCCGGTGCCCTCATTGTCTGAAAGTGCGGCGTCGCTGCCATCGCTGAAGGTTCGCTCCACTTCCATGGCCTTGAGTTGCCTGGAATGGTGGGCCCAGCGCTTAGTGGAACCGTCTTACAACGAGGCTTGAAGAGCCTACAGGCTCGACAAGACGTCTCGACATGATCTCTCGGGAGACACAAGTTGCACACGAAATGTTTGTCTACCCAGGGGAACTTACGGCTGCACTTAGGGCTAAACTTAAATGGGGTATTCTCCATAGCACTGGGTAAGGGTGATGGCAGCTGGGCGAACAAAGTGTAGGAAGGGGAGAATATGCATTCTACAAATGGCCTCCTAACAATGGCCTCCCCCCTCTCTCCCTACTGTCTGGGCACCGAGGCCCGGGGAAGCCTTCCAAGGCTGTTCGGTCCGTCGCGATGATATTCAACAGTAGTCTTCTTTCCGATTCTTTGGCGTGGTATTACGAAGTCGAAGAAAGGATAGAAAGATAAACTATCTTAATTAACAAAGGCAATGGCTAATTTGCCGAAAGGAACTCTTCTATATGCGTCCGACTAGCATGGCGGAAAAAAACAATCTGAGGGACCTCGACGCGTGAGGGATCATGGGTACAGTGGACGTCACACTAGGGATAGTATAACTGGCACACCCTGTCGACGTCCCTTTTTGAGTTTTCGAAAACAACTGTAATACTCCGCAGCTTCCACTAGATGGCGGGCTATGCACAGGATGTGATCTAAGCAGATTCCACAAGCCTCAGAAATGGGGGTTATTGTCAAGTGGGAAACGTCACAAAGTGCAGAAGCGATTAGTCCAATTCATGCTGATATTAGCCAACAGGAGGGTGGCCATAGCATGGAAGAAACCCCAGGGCCGTCTCTAATGCAATGGATAGAAGACATCTGTAGGTGGGGAATGGCAGAGCTAGATATCCTGCAGCGGACCAGAGATCTGATCGTGGAGGATTGGGGCCAAGTGTTAAATGAACTACATTCCACAGCCGACTTGAACCACTTGATGTTCGCATGGCTGGAGGGGAAAGGCGTTAAACGAGAGGGAGAGAGGAGACATGTGGTTGGGCAAATGCGAAGGATGGGAAAGTAACAGAACCGGGGTGTTGAATATACAATGTTATGCTCTTGTTGGGCTCTTATCTTTGAATCAATGACCATGTTTGGTAACCGTCAACCTTTCACCATGATTCTGTGTATACGAGAAAAACAAAATTGAATAAAAAGATGTTTTTAATCAATTCAAAATGCCAGACTTGCTCTTAAAAGCCCTACACAGAGTTCACTATTTTAAGTAACAAAGAAGAATTACATTTTTAAGAACTGTAAACAAGACATTATTTTACAAATAAATTAGAAACTTTTCCAGAAAATGAAAACCATTGTTTTACGTTTCTTGTTGCAGCATTGTGATTACCGAAGAGAACATTGGAGGGAGATGAGAAGTTATTTAACATAAAAAGTAAAAATATTAAATGATCCTTTTAGGCAAAGCTAGAAAATTTGAAAAATCCATAAAAAGAGCGCTTAAATCAATACTCAGATGCAAATGTTATAAGCATTTCCTGTAAATCCGGGTGAAAGGAGGGGAAGATGTTGCACTTAACTTTGATCATTAATGGCTCACAAAAGTGACAGCATGTTGCATCCACACAAAGAACAAACCTCTTTCGTATCCTGGCATTAAACAGCGGGGCCTCAAACCGAGGATTTGTGCCAATTAAAAGTAGAACATCTGCCTCCTCCACACCAGCGATCCGAGAATTCAGCAAGTAGTTGGAACGAAGGTCAGTCCTAAAATGTGGTAAAAGAGATGGTCAGCATTATGGCATAACTACCACTGTACGGGCCTATGAGAAAAGAAATGATGCAGGAGGCCTCTGAACTTAATGCAAGCTTACAATGATAGGTGGGGGATAAAAAGAAAGGAGAATACAACTAAGCAAAGCAATTTTAACAGCAATTGTGGTGCAACAGACTCACTATCAGAAAGGCCTGATCCAGTGCCTCATCTAGACTGTAACAGTTCTGTTTCCTGCAAGGTTTTTACTTGTAACATACTGTATAGTCTTGTCGAACAAGGCTTCTTGCATTTTGGTAGCTTCTTGGCACTACAGCGGTCCTAATAGCTAAGCAGCTGAGAAAAGAATCCCCCAAAAAACAGAGCTAATGAACCAGGTCACTAAGTTTCTAAAGAACTGCAAGAGATCCGTCTGCTCCTTACACTCCATCTCTGAGGTTAACAGTTCTAAAATGTGCGCCTGGAGAGAATGCCCTAAACTTGACTTTTCCTGAATGGTTTACCAACCCTTTTCCCCTGATGAGTCTTAATCGAAGAACTCATCAGGTACATCATTCTTATGTGCCACCTTTGATGTCCTAAGGGAATCCCTGGTTACCTTGCTGTTGTTCTACCTAAGTTACATGGCATTTGTATAGTGCCAACTGCCACTGGTATGGCCTCAAAGCGCTTTGGGGATGAATGTACTTCTGAGGACCGTAGCCTGAAATGCAAGATGTGAAGGAAGGATTTTTAAAATGCGTGTGTGTTTTTAGCCAATACAATGGTAGGCAGCGAGTGGCTAGGTCCCTAATAGCAGCCCATAGATATCAGATGAGTATGGGTGCCGCGACAGATTGTCAGGAAAGTCAAGGAGACTGATTATGTGAACAGCTGGACCACATTTTATTTGTGTGACTTAGCTGTAGTCTATTGAAGGTGGTGATGTGTGTTTGGGTGGGTGAAGTCGAGCATCGTTTATTGCAGATGTATGGAGGTGGGTGGGTAGAGCCCCGGCGAGATACAACTATGTTGCATTATGCTGGAGTGCTCGATACTCAAGCAAACCAAGGCTGCCAGCTAGATGTGGTCTTGTGGAGCTTATCAAAGGCCTGACTGAGATGCATTTGCTTGGGGGCTTTGTCCCACATTGTAGAATCCTCAGGTGCCCCTGCATTTCTGTCAGGGTGGGTAATAGTTCACCCATGAGATGGACTAGGAATGTGAGGATGCTGAAGGGGAAAGCCAGGTTTTTAGGGCCTTCCTGAAGGCAAGGTGATCCACTATGCAGTAGATGGTAAATGGGATCATGTTCCAGACGGTGGGAGCTTGAACTGAGAGAGAGGAACTCCACCCAGCCCCCTATTCTGGTTGATTCTGCCTGAAATGAGGAGTGCTGCGCTTGATCTGAGATTTCCAATAGGCATGCAGCGTATAAATTTATGCTGTTGATATTCTGATTTTGAGCAGTGGAGAGCTTGGTGGGTTATGTACATTGCATTGAAGGCGTATCGATGCCCGATTGCCATCCAGTGAAGGACATGGAGGGAGGGTATGATGCGTTTTCTTGGGCCTGGGGCAAGGAGGAGCCTTGCAGCAGTGCTTAGTACCGTTGGAGTTTTATTAGTTGTGATGCAGGGGCCCCAGGTATAGAGCGTTAGCATAGTCTAAGCGAGAAAGGATGAAAGCAACGATCGCAGAGACTGTGTGGGAAGATCTGGCAGGGAAAGATGAGGCAAAAAATGCGAATGTGTAGGTAGCAGCTTTTTGTCACGTAAGTAACAAGTTACTTACCTGTAACTGTTGTTCTCCAGCATGGGTCTGGCATGAATTCACATGCTCATGAATATTCCCCGTCAGGCTGGGAATCCTCGGTAAATAAAAAATCAGTTTCAGTTTCGTTTCTGAACTGTCTTTCTAATAATAACCAATCACTGGTCTCAGGCCAATGACTGCCCTCTACCTAAGCCCCTCCCTCTGGCAGCCATCTTCAGATTTGGTAGCACGTAAAGTGGCAGTAGGACCAAGCGAAGAGCCGCAGAGGGGTTGGAGGGAGGGTTCGCATGTAAATCCATGCCAGACCCATGCTGGAGAACAGTTACAGGTAAGTAACTTGTTTCTTCTCCAGCATGGGGTCTGGCATGGATTCACATGCTCATGAATACAAGAATACATAGCAGTACACACATGCACAACCACAGGAGGTGGCAAGGCTGAACATTAAGCATCTCTTACCTCCTCACCAGGCTCACCTTCAAGCGAACAGGTTGCGCAGCACTGCTTGGCCGACTCTGGACTCCTCCCTGGAATCCCGGTGGACGCAGTAGAATTTCGTGAAGGTGTGAGTCGACCTCCACGTAGCAGCCCTGCAGATGTCCAGCAGGGGCACACCAGAGAGGAAGGCCGTAGTAGCAGCAATCGCTCTGGTCGACGGGGCTCTTGGACAGCCGGGCAACGGTCGGTTTGCCAATCGGTGACAGTGCATGATGCAGCCGGAGAGCCATCTGGAAATTGAAGCCTTGGAGAGGGCCTTCCCTTGGTTCACAAGGCCAAAGGGCCACAATAGCGAGAGCGTTGGCCGCCTTAATGGTCGTCGCTGCCGACGCGATGACCTGGCGTCCAGCTTCTTCCCCTCAGCGTGTGGAAGGTGATGCGGTCGCCCCTACAGATTTCTTCTTGGCCGCAGAGACTGAGACCACATAGGAGCTGAGTCTGGGACCCGGTACTACTTTTTGTACCGGTCTCTCTTCGCAGGGGCCATGGACTGGTTCTTCAGAAGGGACAGTCCTTCGTCCCAGATGTCGTCCAAAAGCGGGACTGAGAGTACGGTCTTCCTCTTGGCCTCTCGTTGTTGATAAAGGAATCCCTCCTTCTGCTCTTCGGGGCATAGCTGGAAGAGCTCCGAGGCCCTGGCGATCATGGCGCGAAACGAGCCAATTTCGTCGGGAGGGGACGCCCGGGGAGGGGGCGATGGGAGATCTGTTCCGTCGTCGCCATCGTCGTCTCCGCCTCATCCCTCGGCGGAGGGGAAGGAGGTGAAGGATGGAAGGGTGGGGGCGGATGGACTTGCCACCGCTTGGCTGGAGGGCTCCCCGACGGTCCAGGCGCAGCTGGATTGTCCGCCGGATGCAAGGGCAGCCTTGTCCTTATCTCTGTGCACAGGGTGTGCAGTGCTAGCAAGATATCGTCCGACCTGTCTGTCGTCGGTGGCATTGGTTGCGACGGGAGAATCGGCAGCAGTGTGGTGTCCTCCGGTTCCTCGTCCACCTGCAGTTCCTTGTCGGCTCCACCGTCGCTCTCCATGTCCGCCTCGTCGGGATCCTTCCCATAGGCCCTGACGAACTTCTTGTCAAGGACTGAGTTGAGGACCGACAGCTTGTCCTCGGAGGAGATATCTGAGTCCGCTAGGACTACCGCCCCCCACCCACCTACTCCTTCTCGGCCTGGGGCTTCACAGGGGTCTTTTCGATGACTTGGAAAGACTATTCCCTTCGGGATGGCACGGAAACTCTAGGCTTGGAGGTAGTCTCAACTGGGGCCGCCTCCGCGGGCTTCACCAGAGTCACTGACATCTCCCTCAATCCAAGCCTTAGTCAGGTGAATCTGGCCCCTTGTCTTTCTTCGTCAGGGTCAACCGGGGCTTCTCCCGAAGCATAACCAGGGTTTCCGACATCCTTTTCATCGAACCGGAGCGTTGGCTCGTGGTTGACTGCGTCGGCGATGCTGCGCCCAGCCTGGCAGCCGAGGAGCCCTTACCAACGGCGCTCACGGTGCCCGCGGATCTTTGCCTTCTGTTGGGCCCCCGTCGCCAGAGCGCCCTCAAAGGTCTTAGAAGACCGCTCAGACTTCTTGGGCCCACCTGCCGCCGGGCTCTTCGCCTCCAGCCAGTCAGCGAGCCGTTTGCGACGGTCCTTCATGGTACGGACGGGCATGTCCTTGCAGAAAGCACAGTCCTCCTCCACGTGTGACTTGTCTGAGTGCAGGCAGTAGAGGCACCGGGAGTGCTCATCCTCCTTGAAGACTTCTGTAGTCCACATCCTGGGCAGATCCTAAACAGCTTGCATCCAACGGGCGTCAAGTCTTTGTGTTCGGCCATGTCCACGCGGGGTAGGCCTCAAAGATCTTCCGGAATCCTCCAAGAAGTGAAATTCTACAAAATTTTGCCCTCGAGGGGCATAGAGATTTCCGAAACTGGTCCCCGTTAATCGGAAGAAGATTGGGTGGAGCTTGAGGCTCGATTTGACTGAAAAAAATAGAGTAAACTCTTTGAAAAAACGCAATACGCAGTAAAAGCTTGAGAGCTAAGCACGAGGACTCCCAACACTTGAATGTGCGGTAAAAATCTGAAGAAGGCTGCCAGAGGAGGGGCTTAGGTAGAGGGCAGTCATTGACTGGTGGCAGTATGACCCAGAGAACAGTGATTGGTTATTAGTAGAAAGACAGTTCAGAAACAAAAGTGAAACTGATTTTCTCTTTACCGAGGATTCCCAGCCTGACGACGGGGAATATTCATGAGCATGTGAATCCATGGCAGACCCCATGCTGAAGAATTGATGTGATGGAGTCAGGGCTGCATCCATAATGCATTAGAGGTTTTTTACTGTGTTGAAGGGGATGGTGAGTGGGTCTAGAGCGCAGCCACAGGGTGGGTTGGGGAAGAAGATGATCTTCCCGCAGAGCATGATCTCGGTTTGTCCCGGGTTGAGAAGTAAGTGGTTGGCAGTCATCCAGTGTTCGATTTCTGAGTGACATAATGTGATATTGGAGATGGTCAAGGAGGGGGCCCTTTGGAATGTTAAAGACTATTTGGGTGTGGTCTGCGTAGATATAGCAAGAAAGGTTGTAGGATCGGATGAGTGTGGGAGGAGGCTCAGGTGGAGGTTAAAGAGCAGAGGGAAGAGATAGAGGCACCCTGTGGGCAACTGAGTAGGGGGCGGGGGTCGAGGAGAACGGAGGCATGTGTATTTGGGATAATGTGGAGAAGGAGGATGTCCACTTTAGCGCTGCGTCGCTGATGCCAAGAGAGTGAGGGATGTGTTGCGATGTTGTCGGCACAGGTGGAAGTTAGGATTTCTTTTAGTAGAGTAGGGGGGCAGTGGTCTCCAGGGGATCCTGAGTGGTGGCTGTTTGATAGATTTAGAAATTCAGGGTGGGAAAGTGGAGAAAAGGATGAGAAGAGCGAGAGGGTGGAAGGCAGTTCTGATGTCCTGGTCGAGGTTGCAGGGGAGTCAGGCGAGTGATGCTATTTTAGTGGCGATGTCCGTGTTTAGTGACAGTGCCAGTGTTTCTTTCTAGGGCTAAGTTGTGAAGTGGTCCGAGAGGGAGTCAGAGTGTTTGGATATGGGTGGGGAGGAGGTGGTGCTTGCTGAGGCAATGAATTCAGAGAGAAGCTTGTGGAGTTCCCTAGTGGATTACGACGCATTGGTGATTCTATTCCACTAAAAAAAAAAAAAAAAAAAATTGGACCTTGCGTATTTCTGCACAGTAAGCTTGGAGCTGGCAGGTGTATGCTATTCCGTTTAACGGCGATGGGCCTGCACGCCATCTGTGTTCTAGGATATGGTTCTGGATTTGAGAGTTTTTAGGACTGAGGTGAACCATCTGGGAGAGAGGCCTTGTCTGCTATAGAAGGATCTGACTGGGCTGAGGAAGGGTCTACAGTTGAAAGAGTGAGGAGGATGGGCTAGTGGTCCGTCCAGACGAGTGGGCGAGGTTGCACTGTGGTGATGAGGACTGGTGAGCTGAAGACTGCGTCAAGGGTGTGCCTGCAGAGTGGGTAGGGCCCGAGACTAGTAGTTAGATGTAGGGTTTCCAGGTTGTCCAGTAGGGATCGTGTCATGGGGATGTGTGGGATATCAAACCAGATATTGAAGTCCCCTAATATTGTGAGGAGGTGGTGGGAGGCTAAGATGACTGCTAGTGAGCCTCTAAGGGATTCTGCAAACCATCTATTCTATCCCAGGGGTCTATATATGAGCCGGAAGCTGTAAGTGTACGAGGGGATAAGCAGAAATTTTACCAGGAGGGATTTGCAGTCCGAGTTGCAGGCTTGTTCCTCAGAGTGTGAAATAGAGGTACAAGTTACTTACCCGTGGTAACGTTCTTTCGACTGGATGTTCCTCCCACGTATTCCTCATCTTTGATATCTAGTCTAGGAATTTTGTTTTCATAGGTTCGTGCAGTGTAGTCTTGGTCTTCAATGGCCTCCGAAGCGTCCCTTGTGACTTAGACGCTGGTATATGAAGCATGCACGCTGACCGTTACCTCTGTTCTTAGTTTTTTCCTCCTTTAATTTGCATGCTGTGATATAGAAGGATATATTAAGACTGATGGCTTTTACTTGTCTGGTCAGTTAGGTGACACTTATCCTTTTTAGCTTATTATGAGTGCGTCTAGTACACTTGAAAATTGTCACTCATGCTGTCACGTCTTCGCTGAGTAGGGTGGTTAAAAAGCCTAGTAAACCACCAAAAGTAACAGTTTGTAAACACACCCAGATATAAGACATGCGCCAGTTGGTTTATATGTAACTTGAGTTTAATAAGTCATATCTTAGCCCTTGGTGATGACGTGTTTCGGCTCAATGTGCCTTTTTCAAATCAGGGCTCGTACTTTGTTTTTGTAAATGAACAGATTGGAAGTCAGTTAAAACATACCAGTCCATAACATAAATGGAAACAGAAGTAAAAAAACACATTTGTTACATCACAAAATTGTTTCGCAAAAATCATTATTGACAAAAATACACAGAGGGTTGGAGTAGGGGAGGATTAACAGGATTAATTGAAAAGATATAAAATAAATCAAAAATCAAAATAAATGGGAGAAAACTGGTCAAATTATTCATCCCGAATTCTTATAGTTCACTTCGCAAGACTTTTTATATATAAATGATTACCTTACTTTGTAGTCTTGGTTAGAGTCCTCGTATGCAGTTTTGAATTAAAAGGGTTAAATTCCTGTTGGTAATTTAAATGTGAAGCCATTTCAAATACATTTCTTAGTATTGATTATAATTGTACCTTTGTAATTACATTCCCCATTTCTTAATCACTTTGGCAGCCATTTATATACAAATCCGAATCTAACACTTTGCGGGGTGCCTTGCCTGTGTGTTTATTCTTTAAAATATGCACGTTTTCCTTTAGTGACAAGAAACGAACATAACGGTTCTAAAATCTAATAGTCTGTGTCTTAGTATGCCACGTCTGCATATACTTTTATATATGACAATGCATTACTTACAGTAAAAGCATTTCTGATGGTTGTATCTGCTTAGATTCACATGCTGTGCATAGTCCGACATCCAGTGGTCACTGCGGAGTATTGCATTTTGTTTTTCGTAGTTGAAAAGGGGACGTCGACAAGGTGTGTCTGTAACACTATCCCTATAGTGACGTGCAGTGTACCCACAACCCCTCACGCGTCGAGGTCCCTCTGTATTTTGTCTGCCCTGAGGGAGCCTTCTATACGTGAGTGAGTACAGAAAAGAGAGAGATGTAGAAAGATGTCTATGTTCCTTCCATCCGAGCGGGGAGGAAGGGTGGGCGCATGTGAATCTAAGCAGATACAACCATCAGAAATGCTTTTACGGTAAGTAATGCATTGTCTTCTGATGTTTGTTAATCTGCTTAGAATCACATGCTGTGCATAGACTAGCGAGCAGTACCCGGAGTTGGAGGTGGGCTGTGAGAAGGAACAGTAGAGAAAAGATGTCTTAATGCTGCTTGTCCCACCTGGGAATCAGATCTAAAGTGAGCATCTAGACAGTAGTGTTTTGTAAAGGTATGTACAGAACTCCAGGTTGCCGCTTTGCAAATTGACTCAAGGGGAACGTTTGCAATGAATGCTATGGATGCCCCAGGGCCTCGAGTAGAGTGTGCTCTTGGCTTGAAGGGTAGTTCTCTCTTAGCAAGAGTGTAACAGAGTGATGCATTGAACAATCCATCTAGATATAGTGGACTTTGAAACTGCATCTCCTTCTCTTCCTGCTGCCACCGAGACAAAGAACTGATTAGTCTTTCTCAGTGGCCTAGTTCTTTCCATATAAAACATGACAGCTCTGCGCACATCGAGTGTATGCAGGCTCTTTTCTCCCAAATTGGAAGGGTTTTGAAAGAACTTTGGTAGTTCTATTGACTGGTTGACATGGAATTTCGATATGAATTTCGGTGCAAACCTTGGGTGTGTGCGTAGAACCACCTTATCTTTGTGAACTGTTACGAAGGGGTCTAGAATAGAAAGAGCCTGTATTTCACTTACTCTCCTAATGGAGGTGATAGCTATTAGGAAAGCAGTCTTAAGAGTGAGGTCCTTAAGAGTTGCCTTGTGCATGGGTTCAAAGGGTGAGCCCATGAGCCTGGTAAGTACCACATTAAGGTCCCAGCCGGGAGCTGGGTTTTCTATCGGAGGGTGTATTCTCTTTACCCCCTCCATGAAGGCTTTGATAACTGGGACTTTCCACCATGACACCTTAAGTTGAGAGGTGGTGTATGCAGAAAGTGCCGCTAGATGGACTTTAATAGAATTGAACACTAGACCTGAGTCCAGTAAATGGGTCAGGTAAAGGACAATTTATGTGGGAGAGCAGTGGACTGGGTTGATGCTCTTACCTCTACACCAGATGACAAATCTCTTCCACTTGCTAGAATAGCAGTGGCGAGTGTTGAGTTTTCTAGCTTCTCTGAGAATGTCCATGCATCTCAGAGGGAGTTGTAAATGGCCAAATTCTATGACCTCAGGAGCCAGGCTGCTAAGTTCATGTTCTGTGGGCATGGGTGTAGTGTCTTGCCCTTGTCCTGTGACAGCAAGTTGTACAGGCAGGGCAGTTTCACTGGTGGGGACAGGGACATCTCCATCAGGTGCGCAAACCATGGTTGGCGGGCCCACATCGGGGCTATCAGTATCATGGTGACTGGTTCCTGGTGCATCTTGTGCACTATCTTGTTCAGCAGAGGAGTCGGGGGGGGGGGGGGGAGCGTAAACAAATTTCCCTGACCATGGTATACAGAGACTGTTCCCCTTGGAGCGGTTCAGTGGGTATCTGGAGGCGTAATCTAGGCATTGTGAGTTCTCCAGAGTTGCGAACAGGTCTATTTCTGGGAAGCCCCATTGTGTGAAGACGTCGAAGACGATGTCTTCGTGTAACCGCCATTCGTACTCTGAGGGCAGAGGGAAGTCTCTGCTGAGTTCCTCTGCTAGCAGATTGAGTTCCCCTGGTAAATGTTGTGACAATAGGAACATGTGTCTGAGAGCCCACTTCCAGATGTTCTGGGACAGCTTGGACAGTCCTGGAGAGGGAGTACCCCCTTGCTTGTTGAGGTAGTACATGGCTGTGGTGCTGTCCGTGAGGACCATCACTGTCTTCCCTTGTAGGTGTGTCTGGAAGGCTTTTAGTGCCTTGAACACAGCAAGTAGCTCTAATAAGTTTATGTGCTTGAAAGCTATGCTTGGAGTACAAACTCCGTGAGCAGTCTGATGGGATAGGTGAGCCCCCCCATCCTGTGAGCGATGCGTCTGTGGTTAGAGTGGCTTCCACTGCGGGGGTGGCGAATGGTTTCCCTATTACCAGGTTTTCCTTCGACTACCACCGTAGCGAGAGAACCAAGGCCTGCGAGACCACCACTAGATCGTCCCATTGTCCGCTGGCCTGACACCACTGGCTGTTGAGCCACTCTTGCATTGGGCGCATGCACAGGCGCGCGTGAGGTACCAAATAAATACATGACGCCATAATTCCTAACAAGCGCATTGCTTTGCGTACCGTCACCTCTCGACCGGCCACATATTGAGGGATCTGAAACAGCATATTTTTGACCCTCTCGTTGGAGGGGAAGACGAGGCCATCCTTTGTTCGAATTAGAGCCCCTAGGAATTATTTGATTTGGCTGGGGTCTAAACTGGACTTCTTCTCATTGATGGAGAAGCCCAGTTGGAACAACAGGTCTACTGTCTTCTGGGTGGTTGAGAAGCATGTCTCATAGGACTCCCCTGTTATGAGCCAATCGTCGAGGTAAGGGTATACCGGTATGGACAAACTGCGCAGGTGGGCCGCTGCCACTGCCAGTACCTTCGTGAATACCCTCAGTGCAGACGCTTTGCCGAAGGGTAGCACTCTGAACTTGTAGTGTTTGCCCTCTATCATGAACCTGAGGTATTTTCTGTGCGCTGGCAACATCAAAATATGAAAGTATGCATCTTTCATGTCTAGTGTTGTCATGTAGTCCCCGAGATAGCAGGGGAATTACCTCCTGTAATGTTACCATACGAAATTTTTGTGGTTTTACAAATTTGTTCGCTGGGCGCAGATCTAGTACAGGGCGCATGGTTAGGTCCTTTTTGGGTACAAGGAAGTACTCTGAATAAATACCTTCCATTACCTGACATAGGGGCACGACCTCTATTGCTCCTTTCTGTAGCAGCTGTTCTACTTCTTGCAGGAGGATGACGAGGTGTTATGGTGACAGGCGTCGTCCCCTTGGAAGTCTGTATGTGGGGGACCGATTGAACTCTATACAGTACCCGTGGGCTACGGTTGACAATACCCACCGGTCTGATGTTATTCCCTCCCATGCTGATAGGAACGATGTTATCCGGCCCCCAACCGGAGACACATGGGAGGGGACCAGAACCTTCGGGTCATTTGGTGTTACTTGCCGGGATGCCTCTGGGGCTGGAGCTCCGGCCTCTGCCCTTGCCACGGCGTTGTCCTCTTTGGTTATACTGGTTACCGGTACCCTGATTAGAGGGCCAGTTGCCCATAGTGTAATGCTGTTGCTGCTGCTGCTGTTGGCGTTGGCCACGAAAAAAGCGCTTGTTCCCAAATCCCCGCCTGTTTGGAGGCTTTGAGATTTGGTCTAAGGTCTTTATGGTGTTGAATTCTTTCTTCGCATTTTCCAGCGCGTCGTCCACTCCCCTTCCAAAGAGATTTGACTTCTATTGGCTTATTAATGTGTGACTCCTGTGTCTCTGCCTTGAAACCGGAATTGCGAAGCCAGACGTGACGCTTCAGCAGAATTCCCTGCACCAAAGAACGGCCAGCAGTCTCTGCCGCATCAAGAGTGTTCTTAATGATGCTCTGGTTGACCAGAGCTCCTTCTGTAACTGTAGCCAATAAGCAAGTTCTTAGAGGCTCACGGGCTTCTTCGATGTCCTGCTTAAGCTTTCCCCATTGAGCATCAGCATAGCTTGCCAACAATGTATTATTTTTGGCAATCCTAATTGAAAACGCTGCTGAGGCGGAAATTCTTTTGCCAAAGGCATAAAGCTTTTTCCCTTCTTTATCTGTGGGTGCCTCACTGGTTGACAGTGGAACCCCAGCCCTCTTCCTTGTGTTAGTCACCACTAAGGAGTCCGGGACTGAATGACCCCTGATATATAATGGGTCTGACTGAGAGGGTGAGAACAATTTCTCGATTCTTGGATTGACCCCTCTTACTAGCGCGGGGGTGGACAGCGATGGGGTGATTTGTCTCTTAACCGAGGCGAGGATAGGAATAGTTTGACTAGTGGGAGATTTTTCTTTAATAATCCTTTCGACGAAATCAGTATCTGGGGTGACCTCCCCAGTTTCAACTTCAAAATGCGCTGCTGCCTTCCTCAGTAGCGCATTGAAGGTGGGCTGATCGTCTACTGGAGATGGGTTCCTGACCGGTGTGGTCTGAGGAGACGAAATGTCTATAATGTCGGGGTCTGTAGACCCTGATGGCGACTGCCAGGGCTGTGAGCCACCTTCACCTGGGTCCTCCTCGTAGCCCTCCTCACCTATGTTAGTTTCATCCTGAAAACCACCTTCTTGTTGGTCTTCATTATTCACAAACTCATCCTCTAACTGGAAGCGAGAGTCCTCTTCAGTGAGGTCGTAAGAGTTCATGTCTTCCTGTAGGGGTTAAAGAGCTTCAGGTATTTAGCCCATGGCCCCTCCTGGAGTACCTCCCTGGGCCTCTTGGATGTCCTATTTTCTGGGATGGCCATGAACCTGTCTAGCTTGTCCATACATGACTGGAACCTCTCTACAGTCCAGTAAGGTAGGCCAGAGCTGTCTGGGAGTGAAAAGGGAGTTTCCTCTCCCTGTAGTTGCTTATTTGTGTCCCTTAGCCTCGAAGATATAGAGTCCCTTCGCCTTCCGAGAAACCTTCTCGCTGGCTAGGGTCTTCTGTCGATGGTGGGAGCTGTCCCAGCCTACCCTCTGGCGTCCTCAGCGTTTTTGTCCTTGTGAGCGGTTTTCGACGTATCACCCGCCGTCCGTCTCTGGCCGTCTTTAGAAGCTATACGCGCAAGGCTTTCGGCGATCAGCTTCTACGTCGAGGGATCGCTCGCCGTCGCGCTAGGCCGTGCAGAGTCTTTACTGGCAACGTACGCACTCTTGCGAGGCGCGTCCCCTGAGGATTTGGGGTTAGCGCCCTTATCTACAGAAAACCCAGTCGCCGAAGCGGTGGCGGGGAGGACTTGCGACCCTTACGGTCGGCGGAAGACGCCGGTGGACCCAACGCCTCCGTTGACGCTATGGCTGCCTTCGTCTTCAACGAACGCGTGCCGTGGGGTATGTGTTTGTGTTTTTCTGTGTGCGTCCTTGTCGCCGGGGTGTTCATTCCCATAAGCGGGGCGTGAGCCGGGCTTGTCGGGGCCGGGGACGGACGACGAGGAGCGGGAACGCTCCTTCGAGAGGTCTACAACCTCCGTTGCGGCGGCCGTGTAATCACTGTCCTCATCACATGCGGCGGCGGAAGCTGGCGAGGAGTCAGACTTAGACATCGCATAGGCTGCCCACCTTTTGACCCTGCGGTCCTTTAAAGTTTTGGGTTTAAGTAACTTACAGGCCGCACAGCCATCCTCTTTGTGATCGAGGGGCAAGCAACGGTTACACCGTTTGTGCTTGTCCTTCCAGGTAAACTTGCCCTTGCAACGCGGGCAAAACCTAAAGGGTGTCCTCTCCATCGCTGACGGCATGAAATGTGATTACGACCTCGAAAGAGAGGGAGGGGAAAGAGAAAGACATTCTCAGAGTGAAACAAAGAAATGACCAACAACCCCACTCTCCCTACTGTGTTAGGCCGGCGAGGCCAGGCCACGTGTTCGGCAGCGCCGAAGGATCTCCTCCGCTCGTCCCTCCGTCGAAGATCTTGCTCGGCGGAGAACAGCTTGGCAGCTACGTCGAGGGAGGGATCTATGTGTTAGTTGTTAATAATAAACAACCAAGGGTCGAGGAAATGATTTCGCAATGTCTCTCAAGGAGCTCTGCATAAAGGCGACCAGTAACTGGGCGGAAAAAAACAATCTGAGGGACCTCGACGCGTGAGGGGTTGTGGGTACACTGCACGTCACTATAGGGACAGTGTTACAGACACGCCTTGTCGACGTCCCCTTTTCGACTACGAAAAACAAAATGCAATACTCTGCAGTGACCACTGGATGTCGGACTATGCACAGCATGTGATTCTAAGCAGATTAACAAACATCAGAAGCATGTTTACGTTTTAGAGATGCAATCTGAAATCATGGCATGGTTCGGATTGATGCGCTCGCATTTTGTCTCTGTGCCAGACCCCTTCCTATTGGCCTACTCTGCCGATAGTAGTTGCGGTATTGTACATATTTGTCCGCATCCAGACAAACATCGATGGTCTCTTACCTTGATTCCATCGGTTCAGGGTCTCGCGCGTCGGCTGAGGCGCAAATTGCGTCCGCTTGGTGTATAATCACTACTCTGCGTTGACATGGCAACGCTAACACTTAAATGCCTGCTTAGTGTGTATTCTCGACACCTTAGCTTGGACGCCATCTTTTGGTAAAACAAAACACTTGTTTAAAATGATTCTCTATATAGACACTCCCAATAGTGCATGAACTTACCTAAAGTGAACAAATTCGTAATTTATATTTCATTCATCATAACAGACTTCTTAGCAAGATAAGTATAGTGCCCCTATTTTAAATAAATCAATTTCATTAGAAATCTTGTACTTAATTATGCATAATTGTGATGAGATTTAAAATAACAATAGTCCATTAAACATCTGTTTAAGTGCTATATTGGAAAAAACAGTCTCATTGACGCTGTTTGCGATTGAATCAAGTCTACTCATAGAAACGGACAATTAAAGCGCAAACCATTGCCTGATAAAATATTCAGTTGAACCTCTGTTTGTTCAGTTAAAATGTCATAGAAATATATATGGAAGTTACTACAAAAAGGACACCATCTCATTATCGGAGTTGAGGCCCGTAACTGCTGTATTTAATTTAGAAATTATTCTCGTTTCTGCCTGTCAAAGCACCTTCTCTCTGTTGCCACCTCTTTTGCCAATGCTGACCTGTTGAAGTCCAATAAATCTAATGTCTGATTTATTCTCCATTTGGTGTGTCCTTTGCCAATGCAAGGCTAAAGGGAGTCTTGGGTCCTGACTCCCTATCTTCGCCAAATGCTCACTGATGCGAGTTTGCAGTTCCCTAATGGTAATGCCTATGTATACTTTGTTACATACACATAGGATACCATAACCCACATACATAGTTCGACAGTTTATTACTTGATTAATGTTAATCTCTTTTCCATTGTTGACCGAAAACCTGCTGCTAGTTCCTTCATGTGCAAATCTGCACATGGTGCAGCCACCACATTTTTGAAAACGCTTACTTTGTGGTTGCAGCCATGTCAGCTTAGTTGGGTCCTTGATATCCGGTAGTAGTGACAGACTAAGTTTATTTTTCAATGTTTCTGCTCTTTTGAATATCATTTTAGGTTTGTTGCCCAAGTGGTCTCTGATATTTTCATCTAACTTCAAAAGGTGCCAGTGTCTTCTCAACATTTTATTGATCTCACTATGATTGCTACTGTATTTCATCACAAAACCCATTTTCAAATCGTTGCTCCATATCTTTTTTCTTTCTGCTGGGTGCTAGCGTTTGCTCTTGTGTCAAATTGTTGCTCTTCTTGTAGGCTCGTTTGACGCAGTCTTCCGTGTAACCTCTTTCTAGAAATCTGGATTTAAGGAGTGTACATTCCTGATCAAAGGTATTTTGTGCCAAACAGTTTCTCCTTGCTCACACAAATTCTCCCGTAGGGATAATGAAAATTGTTGATTTTTGGTGGTAGCTATTGGCATCAAGTGTGGAATTAACTTCCATTTCTTTTCTGAAAGTTTGTGTTTTGTGATGAAATACAGTAGCAATCATAGGGAGATCAACAACATTTTGACATGACACTGGCATCTTTTGAAGTTAGATGAAAATATCAGAGACCACGTGGGCAACAAACCCAAAATAATATTCAAAAGAGCAGAAACATTGAAAAATAAACTTAGTCCATCACTACTACCGGATATCAAGGACCCAACTAAGCTGACATGGCTGCAACCACAAAGTAAGGGTTTTTCTAAAATGTGGCAATTGAACCATGTGCAAATTTGCACATGAAGGAACTAGCAGGTTTTCGGACAACAATGGAAAAGAGATTAACATTAATCAAGTAATAAACTGTCAAAAAATAAGTATGTGGTTTATGGTATACTATGTGTATGTAACAAAGTATACATAGGCAGTACCATTAGGGAACTGCGAACTCGCATCAGGGAACATTTGGCGAAGATGGAGTCAAGACCCGAGACTCCCTTTAGCCTTGCACTGGCAAAGGACACACCAAATGGAGAATAAATCGGACATTAGATTTATTGGACTTCAACAGGTCAGCATTGGCAAAAGAGGTGGCAATAGAGAAAAGGCGCTTCGACAGGCAGAAGTGAGAATAATTTGTAAATTAAATACCACAGTTGCGGGCCTCAACTCCGATAATGAGATGGTGTCCTTTTCGTAGTAACTTCCATATATATTTCTATGACATTTTAACTGAACAAACAGAGGTTCAACTGAATTATATTTTATCAGGCAATGGTTTGCGCTTTAATTGTCCGTTTCTATGAGTAAACTTGATTCAATCACAACAGCGTCAATGAAACTAATGTTTTTTCCAAGATAGCACTTAAACAGATGTATAATAAACGATTGTTTTTTAAAATCTCATCACAATTATGCCTAAGTACAAGATGATTTCTAATTAAACTGATTTATTTAAAATAGGGGCACTATACTCATCTCGCTAAGAAGTCTGTTATGATGTTGAATGAAATATAAATTACGAATTTGTTCACTTTAGGTAGGTTCATGCACTATTGGGAGTGTCTATATAGAGAATCATTTAAACAAGTGTTTTGTTTTACCAAAAGATGGCGTCCAAGCTAAGGTGTCGAGAATAGACACTAAGAAGGGTCTTAAGTGTTAGTGTTGCCCTGTCAATGCCGAGTAGTGATTATACACCAAGAGGACGCAATTCGAGCCCGAACCTCAGCTGACGCGCAAGACCCTGAACCGATGGAATCAAGGTAAGGGACTATCGATATTTGTCTGGATGTGGATAAATATGTACAATCCGGGAACAACTATCATACGAGTAGGCTGATAGGAAGGGGTCTGGCACAGACAAAATGCGAGCGCATCGATCCGAACCGTGCCACGATTTCAGATTACATCTCTAAAACGTAAACATGTGTATATAAAAGTATATGCAGACGTGGCATACTAAGACACAGACTATTAGAATTTAGAACCGTTATGTTTGTTTCTTGTCACTAAAGGAAATCGTGCATATTTTAAAGAATATACACACAGGCAAGGCACCCTGCAAAGTGTTAGATTCGGATTTGGATATAAATGGCTGCCGAAGTGATTAAGAAATAGGGAATGTAATAACAAAGGTACAATTATATTCAATACTAAGAAATGTATCTGAAATGGTTACACATTTAATTTACCAACAGGGATTTAACTCTTAATTCAAAACTGCCTATGAGGACTCTAACCAAGACTACAAAATAAGGTAATAATTTATATATAAAAAGTCTTGCGAAGTGAACTATAAGAATTAGGGATGAATAATTTGACAAACCAGAACATTAAGAAATGTGAATCGAATTTGACTTTTTCATTTGTTTTTCTCCCATTTATTTTGATTTTTGATTTGCTATTTTATATCTTTTCAATTAATCCCGTTAATCCTCCCGTACTCCAACCCTCAATCTGTGTATTTTTGTCAATGATTTTTGCGAAACAATTTTGTGATGTAACAAATGTGTGTTTTTTAACTATGTTTCCATTTATGTTATGGACTGGTATGTTTTACCTAACTTCCAATCTGTTCATTTACAAAAACAAAGTATGAGCCCCAATTTGAAAAAGGCGCATTGAGCCGAAACACGTGTCATCACCAAGGGCTAAGAAATAACTAATTAAACTCAATTTATATATAAAACAACTGGGCAATGTCTTATATCTGAGTGTGTTTACAAAGTGGAATAGAAGGAGACAATCTTGATGTTGCGAGAAAGTAAGGTGTAAGACAAGACACAGAAATTCTTGGCAAGCGAAAGGGGATGGATGGGAGGCCGATGAATATGTGGGAGGAACATCAAGTCGAAAGAACGTTACCACAGGTAACATGTTCTTCGAATGGATTGTGTCCTCCCAAATATTCCTCATATTTGATAGACTCCCAAAGCAGTTTGACTTAGGAGGTGAGTGGAACGAATATGCCTGTTTATATTATGAAAGACTGCTTTGCCAAATTTGGCTTCCTATCCTGACAAAGAATCTACACAGTGATATTTACAGAAAGTGAAGGGACTTCCAGGTTGCCGCTCTGCAAATGTCCCTCACTGGTACACAACTTTCCAGAGCTGGGGAAGCAGCTACCCCTTTAGTGGAATGTACCCTTGAACCATCGGGCGAGCCTTTGCCTGCCAAAGAATAACATTCTGGTTTGCACATGACAATCCATCTAGAGATTGTTTTGTGACCGCCAAGCTTAATCTTTGACTGGTGTAACCAATGAAAAGCTGAACATCTTGACAAATACTTGCTGTTCTTGTAAAGTAGTAGCTTAGTACCCTCTTAGGGTCCAGGCAATGTAGTCTCTCCTCCTCCTTTGATGGCTGAGGAGGTGGATAAAAAGATGGGAACACGGTACGTTGTGGAAGATGAAATTCCGACGCAACTTTCGGAAGGAAAGAGGAATTAACCCTTAGAATGGCCTTGTCCTTGGAAAAGGACGTGAAAGGTTGTTTGGAAGAGGGGGCCTGTAGCTCACTTACCCTACGGGCAGAAGTGATGGCTACTCAAAAGGTCATTTTTATGGTGAGCATCCTTAAAGGACACTAATGTAAGGGCTCAAACAGGGCTCCCATAAGACATCTTAGTACTAGATGTAAATCCCATGATGGTACGATGAAGGGCATAGGCAGAAATAAGTTTATTAAGCCTTTAAGAAATTATATCACAATTGGCACTTTGAAATACGATCCCTCATCTGGAGATCTCTTAAAGATTGATAGTGTCGCTAAGTAGCCCTTCACCATGGCCACTTGCAATCCAGAATGAGATGATCGAGCAAGAAAAAAACAAACGAACATGTGAAGGGTCCATTTTCTTTTCCCTGCACCAGCTGGGAAATCTATTCCCAAGGCAGTTGTACAGAGATTGGTTTGCTGGTCACCCAGCCGAAAGAAACACTTCCAATACGTTTTCCGGAAGGTCCCAATCCTTATATCTCACCCTTTCAGACACCAGGCATGGAGATTGAGAGTCCTGATCTCTGGCTGAAAAAGGCAACCTCCCTCTTGCGAGAGTAGGTCCTCTCTTTGGGGAAGACGAATTGGAGGGCAGATGGCCATTTCCAGAAGGTCCAGGTGCCACCTTCTCGTGGCCCAATCCGGAACAATGAGGATCATGGTTTTCCCAAACTTCCTCAACCTCCTGATGACATGAGGAATGACAGGGACCGGTGGAAACGCGTACAGAAGTGGAAACTCCCAGTCCACCACAAACGCGTCCCCTAGAACTCCTCTTTGGGTAAATTCCCTGGAGCAACAGCTCGCACTTCCAGTGGACACTGGTCGCAAACAGATTCACGTGAGGGGTTCCCCAAAGGGCGAAGATTTCCAGAAGGACTTCCTGAGCTAGTTCCCACTCGTGGGAAATCATGCTCTGCCTGCTCAGAGTGTGTGGCTGTGTTCCTTCATCCAGCTAGATGAACTGCCAGAAGGGTGACTCCTTCGCTCAGTGCCCAGAACCAGAGCTGCATTGCCTCTCCGCACAGGGGCAGTGGCCTCCCACAACCCCTCTCTTGTTGAGGCAATGCATGGCCACTTTGTTATCTGCCATTATCAGGAAACTTCTCCTCTGTATTGAGAGCAGGAAGGCCATCAGCGCTAGTCTGATTGCCCTCGGCTCTAAAAGGTTGATATGGTCTTGACTCCGACTGAGAACAATGTCTGCTTATTGAAAGATATTTCATGTGCGCTCCCCATCCTATGAGGGAGAAGTCTGTCAACTGTCGTCTCAAGCCATGGTTGGTAAAAGGGTTCTCCTCTTATCACATTCTCTTGGCTGGCCCACACAGAAGATCCTGGACGACCTTGGTTGGTACCTGAAGCAGGTCCGTCATTCTGCTGGAGAATTGAGACCAGTGGGATCTGAGAACCCACTGAAGGGATCTCATTCTTAGACAGGGTTCTGGCAACAGAAAAATGCAGGATGCCATGAGGCAGAACAACCTTAGGAAGTCGCATGCCGGAAGACGTTGGGCACTCTGGAATTTTTGGACCATCTGCAAGAGATGTTGAGCCCTCAGGGGTTGCAAAACTTTTCCAGGACTTCTCCAATTAATTGAAGCGTCTGTGATGTGTCATATGGGACTTCTTGAAGGTCAGGGAGAAGCCCAGCTCATGGAGGAAGTGGCAGGTGCAAGATTGAGATGATTCTGAGACTGTTCCGGAGAAACAGCCCTGATCAACAGTCGTCCAGTTAGGGGTAGAGGTGAATCCCCTCCCTCAGACTTGCTGCCACCACTGCCATACACTTTGTGAAGACCCTCAGGGCCGAGGTGAGCAAGAATGGCAGAACCCGAAACGGATAATGAGAACCACTAACTGAACTTCAGGTACTTTCTGTGCTTCAGATGTATTGGCACATGAAAGTAAGCATCCTGAAGGTCCAATGACACCAACCAATCCTGGAGCCAAAGGGCCTGAAAGATTTGCAAATGAGTTACCGTCTTGAACTTGTCCTTCCTGAGGAACTTGTTTCAAGCATCTGAAATCCAAGATGGGTCGCACTCCTCCATCCTTGGGGATTAGAAAGTAGGGTGAATACCAACCCTGATTTTTCTCTGCTGCAGGTACCAATTCTATTGCACCCTTCTCCAACAGGATGAGAATCTCCTGTTGAAGGAGCGGATCTGGAACTAAGGCTTGTCAGGTTTTCAGGGGGCAATCAGGAGGTCTCTTTAGGAGTGGAAGGCAGTAACCATCTGCTACCGTTTGTAGCACCCATGCGTCCGAAGTTATACTTTGCCAACTCCGGAGATGAGGTGACAGTCTGCCTTCTACAACAGATTTGTGGGTGAGGGAGTAATTTTGCTGCTGCACCTGCAACTGAGGGTAACGCTGTGGGTGCTGAACGCAAGTTTTTCCTCCTCCATGAGGCGCTCTTCTCTGGCCCCTTTGCGAGAATTTACCTCTTCCTCTAGAGATGGAGGAATAAAAACGAAAACTATGTCCTCTGCAACCTTGACCTGAAGATTGAGGTTGTGCAGTTGCCGCCCCTAATGATTTTGCTGCAGCTTGAGAACCTTGCACTTCCTCCAGGCTTCTATCAGCCTTTTCTCCAAAATGAGAAGTTGTGTCAAACGGCATGTCAAGCTAACGTGCCTGTAGGTCTACAGAAAATCCTGGTTTCCTTAACCAATACATGTGTCTAAGCACTGTACTGGCAGCCATGGATCTGCTTACTGAATCCACCGTATCTAGGCTTGACTGTAAAGACTGCCTTAATAGCATCCCGTCCATCTTGTATGAGGCTTAAAAAGCCTTCTCTTTTCTCTTGCTCTGGAATGTGTTCTGCTGCAAGAGAGAGAGAAAGAGAGAGAGAAAGAAAGAGAAAGAGAAAGAGAGAGAGAGAGAGAGAAAGAGAAAGAGAAAGAGAGAAAAAGAGAGAAAGAGAAGGTGTGTGTGTATTTAGCTAAGGCACTCGTAGCATTTGCTGATTTTAGTGCCATGCTCCCTGCACTAAATACACTCTTTCCGAAAGAGTCAATTCTTCTAACCTCTTTATCTGCCGGAGTAGAAGAATAAGCTGCAGCTTTAGAACAAACTCTTGCTGCTTCAACAACCAGGCTTTCTGGTGTGGGGTGCCTGATCAGAAAAGGAGGGTCCGCAGTGTGCTTAGCAGGTTTCACCAAGGGAGGGCTTTAAAATGGCAAAAACTACAAGATGCATGGAAAGAACGACTTCAGCAGGTCGGTAAACCTGCCACCTCCAATTTACAGGAACAAGAAAGCAAGAAAGAAGCAGGGGCATTACAAGCCTAAATACCCTTGCATAAAGGGGCAAGCCAGATGCCAACCAGTCAAACACTAAAAAGGGTCTGGGGCAAAGGGTCAGCTGACCAACCATACTGGTCAGAAGGGCTGCCGCTTAGTCTTAGCTGCCCCCTCTCCCACAGAAAGTGAGAGTAATTCTCCTGGGACCTATACTGGCTAAAGCAGTTAGGACCAATATGGAAGCTGCCATTGTGGGCTCACAAAAATCCCATTTGGTCATAATGAACATGTTGGGCTTACCACATGGTGAACCTGAAAAAAGGGAAGCCCTGAAACACAAAACGAGCAAGAGTTAGCATTTAAAAAAACACACTGGTACCCCAACGGCAACCAAAAAAGGCACATTGGGCTACCAATGTGGTAAAATGGCTTGTACTAAACTAAAGTATATGTGCCACCAACCTACTCCCTAAAACCTGTTTAGTGATAAAATGACCCCAGGGTAAAAATGGGGAGCCTAAGAGGCAGCCGTGACACTGGGCGCGTTGGGTGAAACGCAATACCCTATACTTTAAGTAAGGTATAAAGTGACGTAATCGCAGTGAGATTTCAGGAGAAGTCTCTCTATAAACCAGAAAGTTGAATGGAAAAAGACAGGGGTAAAACTCAAGAAATTGAGGGCCTCCAAAAAAGTGGCCCTAGAATCCCCAAAATGGAAATTCTGGCTTAACACTTAGTGGGGCTGAAAAATTCATCCTAACAAAGGTGTAAACAGGAAAAACAAGGTTCTGGTGTATGGGTTAGGTACTGAAAGATTACTTCTGCAGAATGAAGAGTAATTATACTGAATATTATACAAAAACATGTTTAATTCTAGGAGTCATTTCCACAAAATGCACTATTTCTGGGGGCTCTGTAAAAATATCTTTGGGAAAGCCACAGAACTTCGTCCATCAATGCTAGTGAAATTTCAAGAACATTTGAGGAATTCTGCTAAAATTTGCAAGAAAGATAGTTAAGGAATTGCTATAGGGATCTAGATAAAATAGATTTATAGCTCATTAACATTTAAATTGAACTTTCTATAAAATTACCAAAAATCCTATGACTAAGTAAAAAGGGGTATATTTTGCATAAAAAGCAAAATTTGAAAATAAGAGTACGTGCTCTTCAATTGCCACCAGTTAGATGAAAAATGGCTTCATTCCCAATTGTTTAGTGTTTAGGAGCCATATAACCCAGTTAAAAGAAATAACATAACTTAAGTAGGTAATTGACTGAATGGAACTCAAAAGTAGGGAAAACAGTTGTCTGCGTGGAGCCATGCCTTCTTGAGGAGAAAGTACTGCAGTTTATACCTACTAGCACCATGCAAAGATTTTTCAGAAAAGACAGGTCTCCAAACTGAAAAAGTCACCCTCCTGAAACTGTTATAGTACTAAAACAAGAGAGTTAATAGGAAAAATGTGAGGTTTGAACGCCTATCCATTGGAGTGAAGAGTAAAACATCATCTCACCGAGGCAAAAATTGATTTAAACCTGTGCACTGCAGCCCAATTTCAGTAGCACACACGAACCAAGCTTCCAAAACCTCAGTTACATTGTCTTTAAGCTTCACTTAAATACAAAGAAAAAAAACATCTCTACATAATGCCGTTTTTTTACTCACCCGCCTCCAGAGTTGGGGAACACCTCCTCCGTGCACAAAGTATCACAATTGACTCTATTGAGCAGGTCTTTGAGTGCCACGAGAGCCTCCGCATCGACAAGTGCACCAGCTACTGCAGCTATTTCCTTGCCCTGCACACTTTGTAGCTAGAAGCAGGAAAATAAGACATGCAAGTCACCAGAAATAGGCACAAATACAGAGTTGTAGTTCCAATATTATGACAAACCTCACTGCTTTAGAATATTTGCACATTTGATCTACAACAGAAGGCAAAACTATTGATGAAATAAATGATCAAAGTGTCACACTGCAATCATTTTAACCACTCTGCTGCAAAGGATGTGGATGTCCGGCACTGCAACAAGATACCATGCCGCAGTAAAGGTGAGTCTATGCAGGTACTAAATACTCATTTGCTTATGCAACTTAGTTTTGTTATGCTACGTTATGTTAATGAGCTTTATACCACGCACTGCTGCCATTGTCATGGTCTCCAGACGCACAGGTGAATCTGAAAAGGAAGTAGGGTTAGGGATGTTAGTTAAGAATTGTTGAAGTCACACTGTGTGAGACTACACATGACTTATCTGCTTGGTATAGGTCCGTACTACACAAGTGTGACTGAGCAGCCAGGCCTACCTCAAGAGGTGTAAATGTGAGCTGGATTCCGTCTTGCTACAGCCAAGCAGACCCTTGTTTCTGGGCCTCAGTCGTGGGGACAAGAGGGAGGATGTCTGGCAGGCTCCTCTGGCAGTACTCGGGAAAGGACTTCGGCAGCTACAGATCTTCGATTCAGCCGTTCTTCGTGGTTTCAGCTCCTTGCAAACTGCACCGATGCAGAACGAATATCCCTGGTTGGACTTTCCTTGCTCCCTCGGTCCTGGACTCTGGTGAGGGGACTCTGGGTCGGCATTTCCTGCTTCTGGAGTGTCCTTTGGAGGCTGTTGAAGCTTTTGGACAGATTCGTCCTGCGGAAGACATTGCACTCGTTATGCACACTGGACTCCTGGCATTGGGCTTCTGCAAGACTGAAGAGGCACAGCAAGTCGCGGATTGCGCCAACTGGAGTTCGTCACGGGTTAGTTGGTCCCACCAGTCCAAGGGGCAAAGTCGTTCCGTCCGGAGCTCCTCTGTGGATACGAAAAAGGAAGTAAGCACAGCAGCAGGGCTTCACCAGGCACTTCGAGGTTCAAGAGGTTGCAGCGGGCTTCTCTTCACATGTTCTTCTTTGGATGTTTCTTCCAGTGGTCTACTTTAGCTGTAGTCCCAAGAACCTTGCCTTTTTAAGATTGTTCTCATTCATTCACAGCCCTAGGATGTCAATCACACAGCTGGGTGGCTGTCCTTCCTGGACAGCCAGCCGACCAATCGGGACTGGTTTCGTTCAGGCACACCTAGAGACAAAGGACAGGGGAGTTTCGGGATCCTCCCTCACTTCCTGCCCTTCCAGACACACTAGAGTCAGAGGCGGGCTTCAGAGATGAAGCCCGCCAAATGCAAAACACTCAAAGGGCTCAAACCTGTCTCAATGCACAGAGTAAAAGCCAAGAAAAACCTTACAAAGATAAAATGGGTGCTCACTGGTAGTAAAAAATAAACCACTGCCACAAGCCATTTAAATTAGTGACAGTAACAAAAAATGTTACATGAGAAAGTAGGATAAGGGGCTGCTACACTCCACATAAGATGGTGTGTGCTGGACCTACAAAGTAAAAGGGTAAGTTTGATCAATTTCACCTTACCATTCTTGGGAACAGTAGTTCACCCAAGAAAAGGGACTTAAACCTTAAGAGAAATCCAAAGGACTTCTCAGTGACACTGCACTGAGGGTGCTGTATGCCACTATACAAAAAGCAGATGCCTATGGAGTCTGTCACACTCGAAAACTAGTGAAAACATAATCCTAGTCAGGGAACAACACAAGAGGGAGTGGGAAAAAGGTCCCATTCAATTTGGAGTTAAAATTAAAAAGTCCTAAATCCAGCAAAAGAGCTGGGGGTCTCTAAGGTGGGAGAAAATTAGCACAAATGAAAATTCTCCCTAACAAGGGAGGGTTAGTTAGTGGCTTTGAGAGGGAGAGCGCAAGAGAGCTTTTGTTGCATGGTAGAATCAGTCCAGAAAATAAAATGTCACTGTTTACGGTTTGCTTGTAGATGGTACGGGTTTGGTGATTAGTGTGTGGTCTGTATAGGATTGTTTGTGTCTCTATGGGTGTGGTGCTGGAGATTTAGTGTGTTTGGGTTGAGCGATCGGCTGCGGTGTGCACTATGCTGTGCGATTTCAAGTTTGTGGTGGTGATGGTATGTGTGCATTATATTTGGTGGTGGAGCGGTGCGTTAGTAGGAAAATTAAACGTTTTAGTAGGGTTAGTGGTGAGAGACGTCAGTGCGTTCTTGTAGGCTACATTGTTCTGATTAGGCTGAATTTATATAGAAGTTGGAGATACTATACTCTTAAGAGGGGTGTGAATGTGGTTCAGTAGCAGCCCAAGGAGTGAAGTATTCCAGTCCAAAATAAAATAATGTCCACTCAAGGATCGATAAAATATAAACACTTTAATTAAAACACACCATGTACACTAATAACTAACTAGAAAAACACTACACAAAACCCACCCCTGAAGAAAGAGCATAGCATAGCCAAAGATAGTAGATACAGCATAATGGGTAATTAATCGGTTTGGCACTGCCGAACCAGACTTCTTGGCACTGGGCGAAGATCGGGAGAGACCAAAAAGGCAGAAATGGCAGGTACTGCTGGTTCAAATGCACTGAACAGTTCATGAAACATGATCCATGCAGTTCAACCGCGTAAAACACTAGGATCCCAGCTGTCCTGGCAACTGTGGGTGCTGCAAGTCCCAATCCAGGGGCTTAGGGACAAGAGTCATTTTCTCGTGCTCCCAAACACAGGGGAGGCTGGCACACAATTGCAGTGGTCCTCCAACAAAGTGAGGTCATGGGTACTGTGGCTGGCAGAGAGGAGGTCGTGCTCCAGCAGCAGGTCACCCCCAATGGTCCCTGGTGATGGTTAGGGGACAAAGCTTGCTTCTGCCTTTGGAACACCTACATCCACCTCACAACTGGAGGACTTTAGAGGACAGCTCTCCTAGCAGGGTCTAAAAATCTTTAGGATGGTTCAAAATGATTAAAAGAAGTTGTGGGAGACCTTCTTTTACAGGCAAATGACCCCAAGTGTTTGGACGAAAGCTAGCCTGCTTTAGGGGTCCAATCCCTGCCCTAGAAATGAGTGGACTTTGCTCTTCAGATGTCGCATCCAAAGTATCTGGCTCCAGGGGAAATGGAGGGGACAGGAAAGAGAGGCAGATAGAATCAAGATAGCAGAACACTCCAAAAACTGTGCCGACCCCTCTCTGGATCACTCCAACTCCATCTCCTCCCCTCTCACCTGGCTCTCTGAATGGGAATGCTTCTTGGTTTCGTTCCCAGGCCAGCGTCCTGTGGAGTGGCTTTCCTGGGGGAAGAGCGTTACCTACCCTTACAAAGGAAAAAAAAGAGAAGCAATCCCCCAAGGCTAGTCCCATCAGTGGACAGGGGTGGGCATTGTCTGGGAGGAATACACAATCCTTACACAGCTGAACTGGGCCCGCAGGGCCGACAAGTGCAAAATCAATTTAATGTGGCTAGGATAACTCTGAAAGATGCTGGTCACCATACCCTAATTCGGGTATGGCCTATATTTGCAGTTTTATGTGCCACCAGGACAAGATCTTCAGGGTTATGTATTATTTTGAACAGCCGGGCATATTTTAAATGGAGCCCCTGCGCTGCAGAGACTAGGGTGTCACTGCAGCTTTCTAGAGGGCCTCTGTGCCACTGGTAGAGCAGGCACTGCGAATCAAGATACTGATGCAGCAAGGCACAAGTACACACTATGCCTATGGCATGGAACTTATGAAAGGGGACTCAGATTAGCAGATTTGCCTTTCAGAGATTACCCCATCATATTATTTTGTAAACATTTAAAAAGCCAGATGCCACTTCAAAGTTGGCGACTTAAAGAGCCAGATTTCTAGTACTTTTCGGAATTGTAGGCGTTCTGTTGTTCACAGTTTCTTGGGGAGTGCGTTCTAAAGTTTGGCTGAGATGCAAGAGAAGGCTGATTCACCAGATTTCAGTTTTGAATATTGCTTCGGCTCGAGCCGAACGTCATTACTGGAGTCCAGGGTTTGTTTCAGGTCTTTAGATGGAGATTTTTGCCTGTATTCCGCACCTTGGCCGTGTAGTGCTCAGTGGGCTATGTAAAGGGTTTTGAAGTAAATCCTTTTTTTGACTGGCAGCCAGTGTAAGGGTCTTAGTGGTGGTGTGATATGTTCTATCTTGGTGAGACTGAGGAATAGTCTTGCCGCTGCGTTCTGTATTCACTGTCATTTTTTTGGTAAGATAATACGTCATTCCAAGGTAGATGAAGTTGGCATAGTCTATTCTTGACACGACGAAGGGGTTGATGGCGAGTGTTCTGTGTGGGTAAGTCAGGAAAGGTAGTAACCATTTTATTGTGTGCAGATGTAAGAAGCATTTCTTTACTACTGCATTGACTTATGGTTCCACTGTTAGGTCATTGTCTATTAATATTCTGAGGTGTTTCACTACTTCGACGGCTCCAGTCGGTTTCCCATTTCACTAGGCCATGGAATGTGATGTTGGTTCAATGGGTTGTGGGCATTATCATGATTTCTGTTTCTTCCGGTTTGAGTTGAAGGCTTTTGTTTATTTGCATGGGGTAGTTGAAAAGGGTATGGTCTAGTTCTCCAGTAGTGTTGATGTTATATATAAGCTGCTTGTCGTCTGCATAGTTGTAGGAGGACTGCCGATGTCTTGATGAGTGGGGTCATGTAGATGTTGAATAATGGAGAGAGCAATGAGCATTGTGGAACCCCAAAGGTTGGCGTGCGTGGTGCTAGGTTGAAGGGGGTTAGCCAAGTTGTTTCCATTCTTTCTGTTAGAAAGGACTTTAACCGGAGCAAAGCTTTGTTGCTGATCCCTAGTTCTTGGAGTCTTTTAATGAGAGTTTCATGGTGAAATGTGTCGAAGGCTGCTGAGATGGCTAGTACTATTAGCTCAGATGTGATGTTTGAGTCAGAGTCGTTTTTAGGTTGTCACAGATGGATATTGCTCTTTCCATTCCACTCATGGGTCTGAAACGACTTGTGCCTGGTCAATTATCTGATTAATTTCTACATGTTCAGGATTTGTTGATACATATAGGTTTTCAGGCGTTCGCCAGGTGAGGGATGGTTGAGATAGGCCGGTAGTTTATTAGGTCTTCTGTGTTTTCTGAGGGGTCTTTAAGGAGTGGTTCAATGTATGCCACTTTGAAGCTTCACGCCATAGCTCCTGTTGCCAGTGAATGCTTCATGAGGTTCTGAAGTAGTCTGCAGTCATCTCTTGGGTGAGAATGATCTTGCAGATGTCTGGTGGACAAGGGTCTGAAGATGATCCTTCTTAGTTGCTTAGACTCACTACGTTAGCATTTCTTTCGAAATTGGGAAGACAGTTTAGTCTCGTAGTTGGCTGGTTGGTGGAGTTGTTTAAGTTCTTGGTCATACTGTTAATGAATTGATGAATGTTCATGATTTTATATTTAAAGTGGTTTACAATGTAATCACACTATTTCTGGGAGGGAGTGGGTGTGTTGTTGCAGACTGTCAGATTTCTTAGCTCATTGATGCTGAACATCTTTCTGGGTGTTGCTTGCTTTGCTGTGCTTTCGGTGCAGTATAAAATTTTTGCTTTGAGGATTTCGGTTTTATGTACTCTTATTGGTCTCTAGTATAAGAGTTTGTTCAGTTGGTCATAGTTTTTCATCCTTGCTTGTTCTAATTTCCCGTTTGTTTTCTTCAGGGATCGGAGATGGGGTGTGAACCATCTCGCTGTCATTTTCTTTTGTGAAGGGACAAAAGGCTTATCCGGTGCAATAGCATCTAGGGTTTCCATAATTCATTTTTGGAGTGTCTCACTTCTTTCTTCCAAGTAAAGTGTCTCTAAGACAGTGCTAGAACGTTTTGTAAATTCTGTGTTGAGTGGTCCATGGCATTTAGAAATTTCCATTCTCTTTTCAGAATTGGGGGATAGGATGGTTTAGAAGGTGGGATTCTATTTGCGCTAGCAGGTGGATCACAAAGGCTTTTCTAAGGTGGTCACTCCAGAGAATGTGTATTGGGGGTGCAGTTAGAACCACATTTCCTTATTAGACGATTGCATCTAGGGTGTGCCCTGCTGAGTGGGTCGCTCCCTTCATCATTTGTTGTAGGTGTATCGTTGATCGTTGAGATGTTATTAAGTTAGAGTTGCTATATTCTTTTTTAAACCATATGTTGAAACCTCCTAATGTAAGCAAGTGGTTCTATTTGATGGTTATGTTATGCAAAGTTATGAACACTTCTAAAGTGCAAACGTTCACACCAGAGGGCATCATGGCACCGAGGTAAAAGACACAGGCTAACAGGCGGAACCACAAAGGTGCACAAACAGATTTGTTTGCAAAAAGCCAGATCTTAAAGGCACGGAAAAAGAGGAGATGATCCTCACCAAGACGGACAGGGGAAGAGTTCTACTGCAAAGCCGCTGCCACCGAGAAAGAGCGACCTCCCATGCGAACACACCCGATGCGAGGCACCACAATACAGGCCATTTTAGCTGATTTTAAAGGGCCTGGGGGAACATACCAGCAGAATTTCTCCTGCAGATACCCTGGACCAGTTTTTATAAAAAGGTATGGTGGACAATGCAGTGTCTTAAATTGGACCCGACTGGCCACCGGGAGCCAGTGAAGCAGTTGAAGGATTCCAGAGGCAGAAGTTTAACCAGAGGCACCCGTGGCCAGCCGAGTTCTGCAAATGACTACACAAGAGATAAGACGGCAGGGCCAAATAGAGGGAGTTGCAGTAAACCAGCAACCAGTGTGGACAGGACAGTAGGACGAAGTCTCACTGGAAGAAAAGGAAGAACTTTCCGCAAAGTGTGAAGTTTAACATAAACCCCTTGACAGACAGTGCCAACTTGGGGGAGCACAGAAATGGACGCCAAGAGTTTAAGCCCCCCCGCACTCTCCCTCACCTCCCCCCCTGCACCTTTGATTAAGCCGTGGGCCACCAAACCAATCTTACATACAGCCTGTTAGAGACTTGTAGCCGATTTAAACAATGCCAGTTGTAAGGCATTTGTGATAAAGGTTTTGTGTATTGTATGTTACATGGACTAATGTGTTACCTATGGATTAATACAGGGCACTGTGTAAACTTGAGTCTATCGCTTCTAACAACTTTTTGGATTTGATGAATTAAAAATTCAAGAGTTGTCTCTCCTATCTAGGTTCTGATTTATATGTACACTTTTGTGGTTTGAAACATTGTGTCCCGTAATGAATGTGAAATTTCTATTTACTTTTTATATTGAGTATTTGAACACAATCGGGTGCTTGTTGATACCCAGTAAATCTCCTTTTCAGGCGCCAATCTAGTGAAATTATTTACCTTGATATAGGGATTCTTTTCCCTGCGGAGTGCATTTGGGCTTGCTCTGTAGCAGTACATAGCTCTGGTTTTGCTCGATTTTCTCTGTCCCAAGTGGCCTTGTGACATATGCCCTCCTGCACCTGAAATTTTTGTTATATTATTCTAAAATTCTTGTTGATACACAACCCCTGGCAGTTTATTTGCTTTCTTTAAGTGTGTATGACTGTTGAAACTACATTGTGCACCCCTACACCCCACTCGCTTATAGCCACTGGTCGCCATATCTGCCCAACATCAGACTTTCAGGCACCAGAGATGTGCATTGGGACTAGACAGTGCCAGCCTCCTCTCTGGCGTGCGCACACACTCAACGCTCATCAGCCAATGAAAGCCACATATTTCCCCAGGAAAGGGATTTCCATTTAAGGCATTTTGTGACCTGAGAAGGGAGCAAGAAGGGAAAAGAACAATATGGCCAAAGAACAAGCAAAAAACCTTGTGGCACGGCTAT
This sequence comes from Ambystoma mexicanum, assembly GCF_040938575.1. NCBI lineage: Eukaryota > Metazoa > Chordata > Amphibia > Caudata > Ambystomatidae > Ambystoma > Ambystoma mexicanum. The sequence continues at coordinate 693,642,659 of NC_090931.1, forward strand.
CTTTGGGGGCTAGCCACCTTCAATAGTCATTCGCATTAAACGCGAAAGTGCACAAGTAAAACCTCACTAAAACTGTAAATCTATCACAGCTGCCACTAGCTAGTCTTAGGCATGTGGTTAAAGTAGCCAAAAAGCCATTAAATAAATAGATGCAAGGAAACACATTTTCCTAACTGCACTTAGGTAAGGTGATGTGGGCAGTATAAAAAATACAAGAATTAAAATTCATAAAATGGAGACAGTATAGTACTGACAGTCCGTTTCCCCATAAGAATGGGCAAAACAGGCAAGGAAAGTAAAGGATAAGGCTTTAATTACCTCCAAAAATTCAGGACAAAGCAATCGAAAAGAAGTGTCCCATAGAATGCGATGGAGGGAAAGGTGCTAAAAAGAAAACCTTTCCTAACAGGTGGTAATGAATCGACTGGTGTGTGGCCCGATAATCCAACAAATTGTGCAACTGCCTCTTTCAATTAAACATCAAGAATGCTGCCTTTGATATGATCAAGTCTCCCTCATATCTGGTTGTCCCGGGCTGGCTTTGCGTCTGGAGTGATATTCAGAACAAACACTGCAATGGGATTCCGAGAGGCCAACAAAGTGGGTCTGGAAGGCATTTCACGCACATGCCTAACCAAACTCGCACTGAATAGCATAGGCTGAGCTAGGTCACAGACGGCACAGAAATTACTCTGAGTCTTTGAAAAAGTTCAAGGGTAATTTTCTTTGTGGGGCCTAGGGCATCCCTCTCTCTCCAGTCTGCCCACAACCGTCCTCCCTAACTCAGACATCCGTAATCCCGGATTAGTGTTGCCGAATGGTAACCCCCTACCTTCTGGTAACTGGCTTTGACTGACACCCTAAATTGCAGGATAAACTCCCTCAGGGAACATCCTAGCTGGCCCTACTCGCACCTAAGGTTAGCATTGTAAGGGGAGCTTGGATAGTGTATTGCACTTGCTCTATTGTGTCAAGTCACCCCCGCTCACGTCTTCTCGTCCTCTTCTTAATAGCACTTCCTTGACTTACTCTTTACACCAGTTCTCCGTCCCTCAGATGTTTCACTCCTCATCTCCACCCTTTGAGGTTACCATTCCTCCACCCCACTTCTCACTGATCTTTTACTCTTCTTCTCCCACTACTACACCCCTCGCCACCCACAACTAGCAACCCCCTAACAACCCACACCAGGCCCACTACCATCCACCCTACTGTTTGGAAAGGTTTCTCTTTTTGCAGATTTCCCTCCATAGTTTCACATTCTTTTTGCTCTGTTTTTATCATGACCTGACTTTTCGACTTCCACTTCCCTTGCCCTTTGCTCATTGTTATGGGGAAGTTACCAGTCTTTAAGACTGGGGGAAGATTAAGCCCCATTACCTGCGCTAGAAGTGGTTAATTTTGGTCGGCTATCGCAGTGAAACCAAACAAACAAAAAGGCGCTTCCCTAACACTTCTCAATACTACATAAATGTACACAGGTTGCCCGGTTTCTAAAAGTGCCTACACTAGGTTAGTGTCATAATATTAGAAAACGTTGTGGTTATCTTCACTTCAATGGTCTGATCGCGTTATCAATTAATCCAAAGTCAATTCTGTTTGTGGAGTATATAAACTGTGGTTTATTATGGCATTAATTTGGTGGGTTCCAAAAACCAAACAAGCATACACGTGTTTCGAGCTATGCTCTTCTTCAGGGCTCTTAAACCTATGCTTTTGAAGTTCAATTAGCATGTTTAATATTGTCGAGGTCACAACTTAAGCATCTCGGATGCAATTAATCTACCTTGGTTTTAATGGTATAATGTTGTAATTACGTCAATATAGAATGCGTTGCTGAGTAATGGTAACAATGTATAGAGAACAGCAGTCCGAACGAAGGACGGCTCTCCGATTACATGACATTCTCCTTGCCATTGCACACAGAGCATTTGGTTTAACAACCATTACTACATAACTACTCAGCAGGTTGCAGCTGCACCCAACCGGACAAATCCTCGAAACCGCAACTCCTGGGCACCACTCAGCGGAACAGACGACAGACGATAAAAGCGCACACTGGCCCCCACATGATCTCAATCGACATTTGGGAAAACCAGCATGAGTGGGGTAATTAAACGCATGTCCACCCCTACCTCCCCCACCCCCTGTCCTGCATAAAATAGCACTGGGAACAAGTCTCTTTGTATGCTCATTCCATTCCACCCACCTTTTGATCATCGGACCTGGGTCAAGTATCTTGTCCCTGGGCTAGCCTTGGGTCTGGAATACAAAAAAAACATTTACTTACCTTTAGTAAAATAGTTGAAGAACTTTTATACTATCACCAAAACACACCTATTGAAACCTGCCTACAAAGACACCATTCTGTTGCTAAACATTGTGGCACCTGTGACCTTTGGGCATAAGGCCCCATTCAACTTAAGTTTAGAGTTCTTAAGCTAGGTTATTGTCTTGTGATCTAGCTACATTGTTTTCTGCATCCTGCTTTGCCGAATAAGTTGCTTGATGTATATTTGAACCTATGGTGACTGTATATTTGTATAAAAGAGTTTTGTGCGAAACTACTACTGATTAACACAGTGGCAAATTAAACTAATCAGGCCTATAATAAATAGTTACATTTTTATAACCAACATCTAAATTGAATTATTGTGTGCTATACTGTGTGGAATCATTGAGGTCCCCTTAACCCACACTCACTCTCACTCTCCTGAGAATAAGCCTCGACTGCTCTCCATTGCTACCTTGATTGAGTTTTGGCTAACCTTTCAGAGTTCCCTGTGCACTACAATTAGGGCGGCCTCCTAAAATCAGTCCACCAGGCCAAAATCTAGAAATCCATCTGAACACCTCCCACTACCACCACTCCACCCTCCCACCAGAGAGAAACCTGGAAACCAAAATAAGAGAAAATAAAACTACAGGAGAAATGCCTGGGGAGAAAGGTGGAGTGACATTTTCCAAAGACAGACAGACTATAAAGAGAAAGAATATTATGAATTAAGCAGGAAAAAAAAAGAATCTCTAGAAAGAATTGTAGAGGTTGGATACCATTACCCTGGGAAAAGGGAAGAATACCAATTTATTGTAAAAGGAAAGAGGGGCAGAACAGGCAAACAAACCATTAATACAGAACAAAATACAAATACAAGGTCAAAGAGACCTGATTCTAAGAAGAAACAAGTGTGATAACATCCTAAGAGTTACATGAACTGATCAAAGAAGTTATAAAAGATATTTAAAAATCACCTGTTAAGAAGAACCAGGAAGAAAGAAATTGCAAGAAGCAAAGCCCATGAAAAGGGAGTCATTCTCTTTAGTTGCTAGAATAGTAATAGGGTCAGTTAGGCTTACCTTGGAGGGTGGACAGATTCTTTTGGACATTCACAGACCAGCACCTTAGTTTGTTAGGTAGGGAACACCCCATAGCAATAGGGAAAGTGAGGCCTTATTCTTCAATAAAAAACAGCTTTGAAATGTCCCCTCAGAGTATGCGTCCTTCTTCTGACCCGTCACAGTACATATGTGCTGCTCAGTTTGATAACCCAAGAGTGTACACTGCTTTAGAATTATAAGCAGTCATTCAGACAACAACCTGCGGTGCAAACAGCCATCGTCCCGTTGTCGGGGGACGTACTGGGCCGGTAACAGCCTTGATCCCTCGCTGAGGCACTTGCTCCGCTGAGGCCATAATACACTCACGTGGCAGGCCATTACAGGTCTGGTACACCCCCGCCCCAACCCAGATGCAGGGGTGATTGTTATATTATAAACACATCAAAACATAGGCCTTGTAATTATAAGGCAGTCTGCACCATATACATCTTCAGACGTTCAACCGTAGCCTATACCAAATCCTTGGGAGTCTTTAGGTGACCCACAAACATTCCTGAGACTTGAGGTAAGCAATCTAGGAGAGCCCACTCGGCTAGTGCGGGTAAAGTACTAAAGAAATATAGTGTATTGATATTGATATTTTATTTGTATCGCGCTCGTACACAAGTGTTTCAGAGCGCAACGAGGTAAAGGAGAACAAAACAACGATCTTACTAGGCCCAGTGACATTGAGAATGCGCAAGTGCATGGGAGAGGGAAAGGGGATAGTGCATGGTAGGGGGGCAGAAGAGGAAAGTGCTAAGCAAAGGAATACAGATCAATAATAAATAAATAAAAAGCAACATACAGTGGTAAGTGCAGCCAGCTACTGGCAAGTGCTAGGTATAAGGCAACAGACAGGGTGTGTCTGAGAAGTGCAGAAAAAAGGGGTGGGGGGCTGTATGGTTACAGATACAGACCCCAGTGCAAGGGATTGCCAGGGGGCAGTGCAGGAGGGTGGCAGTGTGAGCAGGTACCTGGCCCTGAAAGTCAGGGGCTAAACCAGGTGCACAGTGCCGAGACAGAGCAAACCGGCAGGGGAGAGGAGGAGGGAAGGCAGAAGCAAAGAGGAAGGTCTTGAGGTGCTTCCGGAACTAGAGGTGGTTCTCCTCAAGTTTCAGAGTGGCAGGGAAGCTGTTACAGAGGGAGGCCTCACCCGAAGACAGATATCGACCCCCTGCTCGTTTCTTTAAAAAACGACTGACCCTCAGGGAGTTAGAGATGGAGGAGCAAAGAGCTTGGGAGGGAAGGTATTTATGGAGGGACAGCTGTAGGTATTTTTGGTCCCAGGCCCCAGAAAGCCTTGTGGACAACGCAAAGGGTTTTGAATGTAATCCTTGCAGCCACTGGGAGCCAGTGGAAAGATTTCAGGGCTGGAGAGATACGATCTAAGGGCTTGAGGCCAAGGACAAGTCCTGCAATCCTGTTCTGGATAAGTTCCAAAGGGCGGAGAGTAGAAGCAGGTAGATTTAGAAAGAGGCTGTAACAATAATCCAACCTAGAGAGAACCAGGGCTCATGAGACAGTGAGCTTCTGGGGGAAGGGGAGGAAAGGCAGAATACCTCTGAGCAGGTGCAGTAGGAAGTTTGAGACATCAGAGATGTGCACAGAGAAGGAAAGCGTGGAGTCAAAGATGACCCCGAGGTTCTTAGCCACACAGGTAGGGGTAGGAGGGCGGCCAAGGGAGGACGGCCAGAGTGACGGGAAAGGAGGGTGAAGGTGTGCCGATGAGGAGGATCTCAGTCTTGTTGGCATTCAGGCAGAGATCGTTGACAGCACACCAATCCTGAATGGCAGATAGGCAATCAGAGATGAAAGGAGAGGAGGCGGCCTTGGGAAGCCTGAAAATTAGTTGAGCGTCATCAGCATAGCACTGAAAGTTGGAGCAGAAAATGGCAATGCAGTGGGCAAGAGTTGCCAGGTATTGGTTGATGAGCCAGGGTGAGAGGTCAGACCCCTGGGGAACACCACAGGTAGAAAAGGAGATAGATGAAAGGAAGGACCCAAGTTGAACCTGGGAGGGTCGGTCAGAGAGGAAAGAGGTCAGCCAGGCCAGAGCCTGATCGGTGATGCCCAGGTTGTCAAGGAGACAGTTGAGCAGGATGGAATGGTTGACAGTGTCAAAAGGTGGAAGAAAGATCGAGTAGGATGAGGACAGAGGGGATATTAGAGTCAAGGTTGGAGAGCAGATCTTCACGGATGTTCAGGAGAGCAGTTTCCGTAATTCTGGCAGCTCTGAAGCCAGATTGATGGTTGTGGAGACAACCAACAGAATCAGAGTGCAGGTTAAGCTGCAAGATGGTCAGATTTTAGAGGTGTTTGCCCAGAAAGGGAGTGATGGAGATAGGACTATACTTAGCCGGGTAAGAGGGGTCAGCTGTGGGTTTTTTGGGAAGAGGGTGAACAAGATTGCTTCAGAGGGGAGGTGAAGGCTCCTGAGGCAAAGGAAAGGTTGCAAAAATCAGCCAGGGCAGGAGAGAGGGTGTCGATGTGGTCCTTGATGGTTTTGGAAGAACAGAGATGAACCTGTTTTGACAAGACTTTCATAGATCGGACTTGTTTATAAACCTCGTCGGGGGAGAAGAGAGGAAAGGAAGAAAAAGAGGGTGGAGGGTGGCTGTAGGAGAGCCAGAGTTAAAAGGAGAGGGGAGGAGGTGTAGAGGAGAGGGGAGGGGAGGCAGGAAATCCTGGGTTTTAGAGATGAAGTGAGAGGCAAGGGCTGTGCAAAGGGCCTGGGAAGAGACAGGAGAGGTAGACTGCACCAGGGTTGGCCAGCTCCTTGCAGATTTTTAAGGATTCGGCCGAGTTGTTAGATACTGCAGAGACACAGGCTTGGATGTGGACGCTCTTTTTAGTGAAGACAGAGTCGGTATTGCCTTTGGAGCAGGCGACAGGCCACTTCGTCAGAGGATGACCAAGAAGCCCTCCATTTCCTCTCAGCCGCCCTACACTTACGTTTAAGTGTAGCTAGGTCAGAGTCGTACCAAGAATTGCACTTAGCTTTGGGCTTCAAGCAAATCCTCATGACAGGGGCAAGAGCATCAAGAGTATCGGAGATAGAGCAGTAGAGCAGAGCTAGGGCTGTGTCAGTATGCGAGTCAGCCACAGGTGGAGGGCGGGGGAGAGAGAGAAGGTGGCGGCGAAAGCCTCTACTGGCACACGCTTCATGGGATGGATATCCGAGAAGGTAGGTGGCAGTGTTGCAATTGGTAAAGGAGAGTAATTGACAATCCATTCCTCTATCCATTGGTACAGTGCCCTCGCAACTATGTCTGCCCGCTCTGTTGAGTCCGCTTATACGAATCGCTGTGGATAATGTAAATAGCATCGCTGTAAGGACCATATCAGTTGGTTGACAAGTAAGTCCCTAGTTTTGGGGATTACGTACTGGTGTGCAGTGTTGTCACAGTCATGTAGGGTTCCTTTAAGTGAAGGACCTGGCCTCAGTCTGGGGTCCGCGTGCAATTGCTCGCGGGCACCATTTTGGCAAGTGACGTCACGTGCACGTTACATGCGTCGTGACGACTTAGCAGTTGTAAACAGGTATGAGCACAGGCCTGTCTGACCTACAGCCCACTTCTTGATTACATTCCTTGATTGGCATCTTGAGCATGATGAGCACATTGATGAGGCTCATACATTATCCATTTGTATATTAACGGGTGAGATGACTGGCTATTAGCATATGTGGCAGTGAAAACACCTGGACATTCCGTGTATCTAGGCCACCAGTGTAGGTATGGGCACTGGGTGCATAGCCCTCCTCTGATGCATGTGTGGTTAGGTAGCCTGCAAAACGGTCATGCATTAGGATGAAGAAGGATCCTGCCTTCAGATCAAAGAGCTGATCTGGTTGGAACGCAACGTATGTCTTCGTGTTGCCCATAGATCCATCCCTGTTTTGGCAGCATAGTCATGTGTTGGCTGTCGTATGTGAGTGATAAACATTGACTAATATAGTGAGTTCATACAAGTCGCAGTAAGGTATTGGGGAAACTATTCACCATTGGATAAACATTTGCAGGTATCGTTACCCAATAGAAGTATTTAAATTACAGAAATACATGCATTTCATGTGCTTGTTAAGGCCTTCAGATGTGCAGAGTCTACATATCATCCGTGATTCGAGTTGTCTCAGGCAATGTCGTTGGTCGCCACCTCTTCTGGTCCAATGTGCTTTTTGAATGCCAATTAATTGGATTTCCGCCTTGTTTCCTCATCTGATGTTCTTCTTGCCAGTGTTATGCTAATGGCAGTTTCGGATCTTGGCTACTCAGACTGGATAGATGTTCTCTGATGCGCGCAGGTAGTTCTCGAATGGCACTGCCAATGTATACTTTCTTACAGATGCAAATAATCGCATACACAATATATTTAGATCTACAGTTAATTAAATCTTTGATTTCTATGGTCATCGCTCCATGGCATGTGAATGTATCATCTAAATGGGCATTTTTACAAACGCTACATGACTCACATTTGTGATCACTAGCATCTATACTATATTGAGTGAACTAATGATTTATTTTCTCTTCCCTAAACCTTTTAACCCCCCCCCCTTTGTTAGCCTCCTTTTCTCTATTGGTGATACAACAATGTCAACTGAATGATTTTGTGTGATGCTAATGCAATGGATTCATCAATGGGTTTCATGTATTCAATAATGACATGACACATATATATTGCCAGATCACATTAGAGACTTGGATTGCTAATCTTTGAATTTTGTCTTGACAAAGACCACAAAAGGTCGAAACACGTGTTGGCAAACTTGTACAGTGGCAAAATTGTTCAAACTGTTAAATATTTGTGCAATCATGCAACTAATAAAATATACTAACCAAATCATGCAACCAACTAATGGTGTATTTATAAGACAACACCGATACCAATATATGTTAACCAAACTATACTTTGCACAAGCGCATTGATACTGGCCCAAAGTGTTTCTTGTTGTAACTATTCTAGGCAGGGGTTAGCCTATAAGTGCCAAAATCTGCAGCTGTTTCAATTACCCTCATGTTAGCAAGTATCCATTACTAAACTCAAGCGCCCATATTTACCTGGTTATACCCGTGACATTTGTAAAAACATTGTTATATATTGGCACTATAACCGCGAAGCCTCTTGATGGAGGCATCACACTTGTTGATATAATTTCCAAAAACATGATGTAAAAAACAGTAGCCCTAAGTTAGGTAGGGTCGGTAGTTTTTGGACAGCAGACTTCTTGCTTTGGACATTCACGACTGACTGACGAGCACCTTAGTTTGTAACATAGGTAGAGACCACCATAGTGAAAGGGGAAGGAACAAGTTACTTACCTGTAACTGTTGTTATGCAGCATGGGCCTGGTATGGATTCACATGCTCATGAATATTCCCCGTCAGGCTGGGAATCCTCTGTAAAAGAAAAACCTCTTTCTCCGATAAACCAATCACTGAATTCTGGGACATACTGCCCCCAGCCAATGACTGCCCTCTCCCTAACCCCCTAACCCCCTCCTCTGGCAGCCATCTTCAGATTTGGTAGCACGTAAAGTGGCAGAATGACCAAGAAGAGCATCAGAGGGACAGAAGGGAGGGTTCGTATGTGAATCCATGCCAGACCCAAGCTGTAGAACAACAGTTACAGGTAAGTAACTTGTTCCTTCTCCAGCATGGGGTCTGGCATGGATTCACATGCTCATGAATAAAGAATACATAGCAATACATACACAACCACGGGAGGCGACAAGGCTAACCAGAAGCAATTACTCTTAACTCCTCACCAGGCTCACCTTCAAGCGAACAGGTTGCATAGCACTGCTTGGCCGACTCTGGACTCCTCCCTGGAATTCCTGTCTACGCAGTAGAATTTCGTGAAGTTGTGCGTAGACCTCCACTTAGCAACCCTGCAGATGTCCAGCAGGGGCACACCAGACAGGAACACCGTTGTAGCAGCGGTTGCTCTGGTAGAATGGGCTCTCAGACGGCCAGGCAGCAGTCGGTTTGCCAACCAATGACAATGCAGCCGGAGAGCCACCTGGAGATGGAAGCCTTAGAAAAGGCCTGCCCATGGTTCACAGGACCAAAGTTCACAAAAAATGACATCATACCGAGCAGCGACTTGATGGACCTCACCGTGGCGATCTTTAGTGCTAACAGCCGTTGCACTTTGCCCAAAATGGCCGCTATCCTCTCCTATGACAGAGCCGCTAGACAGGTGTAACGCTCACATGATTCCCGTAGAGGCGCCGGTCTTGACTGGGCGTATACCGTATCTTCACAGGTGATGTGTAACACACGGCTGGCTCTTTGGGCTGGACCTCTGTGCACGGTATATCTGACACGAAGGGTAAGATGTCTGCAGATAGAAAATATGGGATTAAGGAACTGGGCTGTTGAATGGCTCTCTCTTCTTCCCTTTCTCTTCTCCTGTAGAACCCCAAGGTTAACGCTCTCACCTTAGGTAAGTGAAGGCTGTGCTCTCCATCTACCTCGGGGCAGGGTGCTGTAACCAGTTTCTTCACTGGATAAGGGGAGCAGGCCTCTTGACTTCAGAGGACTGCTGTCCGTTGTTTACTGCACGAACGGTAAGTTTCAAGTAATTCTAATGTCTTTAAAGGCTTTAGTAATGATGTTTCTTGTTTTGCAGGGTTCCGGCGATGACGGGCTGAAGTGAGTTGAAGATGGAGCCCGTGTGATGAATAGAAGCGCCTGGAAGCACGTAAGTAAGCGCTTGTTGCCTGCTTCACGATGCGCTCTAACTGTCTTTTTATTTTGCAGGTATAAATTCGGAGCGGCTGCAGGGTGCCGGAATACCCACTGGGTTAGATGTGGAAAGGAGTAATGGCACGTGAGTATTAAAGTTCCCCAATGTCTTTAAACGCACCTTGTTTTGTCTTTCAGATGCGGGATGCAGCGCCGAAGGCCTCCGGAGCGTGCGAAGGGTTGGTAAGCTTTTGTCTTTCAGATGCCGGAATGCAGTGTGAAGACCTCCGGAGCGCACGAAGAGTAGGTAAGCCTTTGTCTTTCAGATGCCGGAATGCAGCGCGAGGCGTTGGTGACAGCCGATGGACCAGGTAAGTGAAGAGCTGTCACTGAAGAACGTAATGCTAACCTGTTCTTTCTTGTCTTTATAGGTGTTGCTGAAGACTGGATTCAGGATGGTAAGCCTTTTTCCTTAGGCCCAGGATCAGATGCAGAAGACACGATGAGCGTTCTGCTGCAGAGGATGCAGAATAACGCAAAGCAAGATTCATCCATCGGGTGTGGTTTAAATAGCCTCCTGTAGTGCTTAGGTGTCTCCTTCCACAGCCACGCCTAGGTAAGAAAAGAGTTCCTGCTTTCCAGAAGAGTTCCAGTGTTCTGAATCTAGGGAGTGGCTCCTGCCCCACCCAACAGGAAAAGTAGTTCCAAACAGAAGAGGATCAGAGGCTCAACTGGCAGGCAAGTAAGCAGCATGGTCTGCTGCAGGTAAGTCCACCCAAGCATTATGAGCCCGGCGCTTCCAGCGCTGGGACTGGGCATATTTATGAGCCTGGTGCCACTGGCGCCAGGACTGGGTCCAAAAGGTCCCAATTGGGACTGGTTGGCACTCGGAACCTGGGTTATGGATCTGCTTCCAAGGGAGTTGGGAAAACCCTGACCTTTTGGAAGCAGAGATCATGACAACAGGACACTGTTGTGCCTGGACCCCATGAACAGCGCATTCTGTGATTGAGTTAAGCATGATTTTGCATAGTTCACCGAGAACCCAGATCAGTCAGCAGCCGGACAGTTTTCTTTGTGTGATCGACGGCGATGTCCTCCGACTTGGCCCAGATGAGCCAGTCGTCGAGGTAAGAGTACACATGAACTCCCTTGTAGTCGTAGATGGCCCGCCACCGGAGTCAGGGACTTTGTGAAGACTCTGGGCGCCGACTTCAGTACGAAGGGGAGAGCCTTGAACTGGTAGTGTGGCCTTTGTACGACGAAGCGCAGGAACTTGCAATGCTTTACGTGAATGGGGACGTGGAGGTACTCGTCCTCTAGATCCAACAATGACAGAAAGTGTCCCTCCTCAAGTTGGCTGAGCACGTGCTGCAACATGAAATCCTGAATTACTGGGCCTTGATGTACTTGTGGAGTTGTCATAAGTCGCGAATGGGCCTCCAGCCCCCGGTCACTGACTTGTCTTATGGAGGCGATAGCTATCAGGAATGCCGTTTTATAGGCAAGATGCTTTAGGCTGGCCTTGCGCATAGGCTCGAAGGGTGGTCCCATGAGCATGGAGATCACAACATTGAGATTCCAACCCAAGGGAGGGTTGGGAATTGGAAGGGGGGGGGCATATAGCCGCTTCACCACTTCCATGAACGCCTTAATGACAGTTTCCACCAGGACACCATGTTCTGTGAAGTGGTGTAAGCCGATAAGGCCGCCAGATGTACCTTTCAGGACTAGGCCGTAGTCTAGTAAATTAAGCATGTAATGTAGGATGTTAGCTGGAGAACATTCTAAAGGGTGTAGTGATTGTGATGTGCACTATATCGCAAATCATTTCCACTTATTAAAATAACAGTGCCTGGTGTTGGGTTTTCGTGCCTCTTTGAGGATATCCATACACCTTTTTGGAAGATTTAAGTGGCCAAACTCTAGGACTTCAGGAGCCAAGCTGCCAAGTTCATTGATTGTGGGTGGAGGGATGCCCCCTTGTGTTGTGTCAACATGTTGTACGGGCACGGGAGCTTGATAGGGTCGCACATCGCCAGCTTGAGCAGACGCGGAAACCAAGGCAGTCTCGCCCACATAGGAGCAACCGGGATCAGTGTTACTTGTTCCTGGTGCATCTTGTGCACTATCCTGCTGAGGAGTGGTTGAAGGGGGGGGGGGGTGTTAGGAAAATTTCCCTGACCAGTTCATCCACAGGGCGTTCCCCATGGACCCTGGCTGGGGAAACCTGAGCACTGTGCGCTTTGCTTTGTGGGGAACAATTCTAATGGGGGGTGACCCAAAGTGATAATATTGTGTCTAAAATATCCGTCGAGTTGCCACTCATTGTCTTCTGGCAGAGGGTATCTGCTTAGAGTGTCTGCCAGAGAATGGAGTTCCCCTGGAACGTGTTGAAATGTTAGGAACATGTTCCGCTTGAGTGCCCACTTCCATATACTTTGGGATAGCTTGGACAGAGTGTGCCTCCCTGCTTGTTCAGATAGAAAATAGCAGTGGTGCTGTCTGCGAGGACCTGCACCGGGTGACCCTGTAGATGTTGCTGAAAGCCTGAAGAGCTTTGAGGACTGCCAATAGCTCCAGGAAGTTGATACACCTGGGCAGTGGCGTGGGTCCACTGTCTGTGGGCTGTGTGGTGGAGGCAGTGAACCCCCCCCCCCCCAACCGGTGAGTGAAACGCCTGTAGTTAGGATCGCTTGAGCTGGTGGAGCACGAAACGGTTTTCCTTTTAACAGGCTGTCCTTGGACCACCAGCGAAGAGCCTGAACCAGGGTTAGCGAAACAACTACTAGATTGTCCCACTGTCCGCTTGCCTGAGACCGCTGTTTTGCTAACCATTCCTGCATTGGACGCATGCGCGTGCAACTAAATAAATGCAAGAGGCCATCATCCCTAGCAAGCACATTGCGTAGCATACCGTTATCGGAGGACCAACCTTGTATTGAGGTACCTGCAACAACATATTTTGTACTCTCGCGTTTGAGGGGAATGCCAGCTCCACCTTTGTGTTTATGACAGCCCCCAGGAATTGTTTTATTTGACTTTTGATAGAGAAACCAGATTAAAGAGTAGGTTTATTGTCTTTTGGGTATTTAACTTGCAGATCTGAAGAGATTCCCCGGTGATAAGCCAGTGTTAGGCAAGATTGGATGAAGTAACCCTGTGGGAGACTACACCAGCCTTGTCCTCTTGGCAATAATTAACCCAGCTATTGGTATAGGTCTGTACTAGACAAGTTGTTAGAGTGACTGAGCAGCCAGACTTATCTCAAGAGGAGTAATTGTGAGCTGTAGAGATTCACAGTTACAAGTATCCCAAAACCACTTAGACGCAAGGTTTTCTAGTAAAATAATTATTTATTTAACAGTTTTTAAAATCACACACACACCATACACCCTGAGGTGAATTCTAATGCTAGGACACTGAGGACATTGATATATCACTTTGTATACTTAATGCAATACTGACGTTGTGGAAAAGATTAGGGAAGGAAAAAGGTTAACAAGTTCACCCCAATGAAGTCTAGGTTTGACCTTTCCCAGCAATACAAGTTAAACGTATGCACCACCTATGCAGACAGGTAAAACCAAAGTCAATGGGTCAGAAGAGTCTGCAGGGAGCCAGGACAACCAATGTCAATTTGAACAATGTCTAGGGAGCTGAGGCACTTCTTTAGATAGCACAAAAGTCTTGCACAATGTTACTGTTGGGCCACAAGCTGTAAGGCTCGTGAAGGGCAAAGCTGCAAGCAACTCTGCAGAAAAAGCAGCTACGGCAAGTCTCCAGTGAGAACAAGCAAGCTACAGACCAAGAAGGTAAGTACCCCTTTAGTCAAGACAGTACCTAAGGATGGAAGAAGAGGTTACAGCTGGCTTCTGTTCAGGTTGCAGGTCCTGGGTTCCTGGGCCTCAGTCGTGTGGCCAAGAGGAAGGATGTCTGGAGGACTCCTGCACCGCAGTTCGAAGGTCGGCAGCGGCAATGGGCTCTTTCCAAATCAGCGTCACTTTGCGGTTTCAGCCAACGGTCAATAGCACAACCGCGGATATCAGACACTCAATGGGCTGCCCTTGCTTCTGGGGTCCAGCACTCTGTTGGGGTGGCTCAGGCTTGGGCCGTCCTGCTTCGGGATGGTCCTCTGGAGCTTCCTGAAGGTCTGGTTCGGCTTAAAGACGGTGCACTCGTTTCTGGTGTTCTTGACCCCTGGCACTCGGTTCCAGCAGCAGTAAGGAAGTACAGCCAGCAGGGAGAGGGGTTCCAGCAAAGTTCGTCTTAGGATCAGTTGGTCCCACCAACCCAAGGGAAGAAGTTGTCCGTTCCGGGTTTTAGTCGATACAAAAATTGGAGCTTCAGCACTGCAGCAGGGCTTCACTGGGCAAACCAACGGTCCAGGAGGGTGCAGCAAGCTTCTCTTCCAGTTTCTTTCTCCGGATCCTTCATCCAGTGGTCGACTCTGCCTTCTATTCAAAAGACCTTGCCTTTTATGCAGGTTCCTCCTATTCAGGCACAGCCTAGCTGTCACTCACAGAGCAGGGTGGCTGTCCTCCCAGGCAGCCAGCCAGCCAATCATCTTTGGGTGCATTCAGGTAACCAAGAACAGGGAGTTTCGGGCACCTCCCTCGCTTCCTGCCCTGCCACACACCTGGAGCCAGAGGCGGGTTTCAGCACTGAAGCCCGCCAAAGGCAAAACAAAGGGGCTAAACCTGGTTTGGCGCGGGGAGTAAAACCCAAGACCTTACAAGCAAGAAATGGCAAAAAAAGACCGGGCCATTTTGACAAAATGGGCACCCATGGGTGCAATACTGCAGCTGCGGATTCAGCCTGCTGTAAAAATGCACAATGGTAGGAAAAGTAAACCACTGCCACCAGCCATTGTTAGGCTGAATTGCATGCAGTACCCTCTGGGACCACAGGATACAATTAGGACTACAGGTGTAAGCAAAACCAACCTTTGGTTTAAGTCTGTACTACAGAGTTTTGTGGTAGCGAGCTGAGCAGCCAGGCTTATCTCAAGAGGGAATGTGAGCAGTACAAGAGGTTACACAGAGGTCTTACAATCGCAGTTGTTCAGATAGACACTTACACTCAAGGTTTCTTGGTAAAACACTTATAAATTTATTACACAATCTTTTAGAAAACATTCACTAGAAGGAGACAATTTAATATTATACACAAAAACACTTCAATAGCAAACCAATTAGTTTCTGAACAAATTAAGCTCCCCTGAAATAGGAGCAAAAGGGCATTTCAGTTACTTTCAATGGGAGTAGAAAGGCACAAGTTAGAATAGATCAAATATACTTTCTTAGGCAGTGCAAATAGTTTTAGTTCACTAGCGGACTCGATAGGTCTAGGCCAAAGTCAATAGACTAGTGCCTTGGATAGGAAAGAGAAATTCTTGAAGTAAACAGTAAAGTCTTTGCCAAAGTTCCCAAAAGTAGATTGTACGAAAAAGAATCATATGTTGGGTCACAAGCTGATTAAGCCTGCAAGTTGGGAAAGTTCCACAAACTTTCACTGCAAGAGAAGCATTCTCTCAATCAGGTTGGCACAGTACCTTAGTATGAAGCAAAAGATGCAGCTGAAGACATTGGTTCCTGGCAGTACCTGCAGATCTCACGGTTCCTGAGCCTCAGTCGTGGGGACAAGAGGGAGGACTAGAAGAACGGAATCATGTGTTGCCACACGATAGCCCTATATGCACTCTAAATGAGACAGAGTCCCGGATTACACTTTAAAAGTCTATCATCCAGGTAAACCCAGCAGTGGGATATACAGGGGAATGTAGACTGTACCTCAGTTTTAAGTAAAGTCAAGAATATGCACAACAATCGTTACTCTCAAGAGGAGAGTGGATATTTTCCAATAGTACATAAGGAAACTGGCACTGGCCAGTAGCTTGACTGCATATATCTTCAGACAAAAATACCAATATGTAAAATGAGTATTTTTAATACAAAAAAGTATAACAAAAACTGTGAGTCAAGTTGACCCTTTCCACTTATCACAAAAATCACTGTACATAACTTTCAAATAATTGCTCAAAGCAAAAAGCATTTGATGTAAATTTTCAAAGAGAGAAAAACAATCATAACTATTTGATGACTAGTGTTTACAACATTCACACTAGAACATATCACATGGATCATCCAGGTCCATTTAAACAGTCCCAAACAGCACCAATGGGTCTATTCTGTTGCCAATGCGTTTCGGATTACTAAACAATCTATCTTCAGGGCTATGGTTGCTATTGGTTCCAATTCATTGGGATTTGCCACAATTTCGGTCCCTAAAGAGTAACAAAAGGATATAATCACTAGGGGCTCGGGTTTTAAATGCAACTAAATCACTTAAAAATTAAACCGACCACCAACCTTGTGGTCCATCGACAAAAAGTTGTCAAATTGTCAGGTCGAACTCGCTGGACTGCAGTCGATCACTGAGCCCGGGTGCAGATTAAGGTCAGACAGAGGTTTGCCAGGGTCCCTATAGGGAAGAGAAGATTAATTTATAGATTTGAAGTGTTAAGGACAGCCTAGCTGTTCATTAACATATAGCCCATGTGGTCTCCTATGTAGTCTGCCATATGGCTAAGTGGCCATGGTAACCCCATGCTTCTTGGCTGCAAAACACCTAGTCGCGAGTACATGTAAAGTAACATCAGGACGCTGATGATAGACTGAATGTATCATAAGGAGATAACCATCCCCATTCAAGTAAAATAAACCTACAGGGGGTTTAACTATACAGAAGGTGTGTGGCACGAACGTTAATCGTGTCGCAGTATGTAGCTTTATTAAACACGTGTCATGCACGGAGAGCATAATGCGCGACACTCATTAAAAATTCTCCAGGTCTCTTGGTATTTGCCAGTACGAGGTATGCATCAGGTACGGTAAGCGCAACCTGAACCAAACATTTGGCAGAGTCACAATGCTCCTAACACGGGCATACAGTCCTGTCAGGAGATGCACACGCGGCAAGCGTGTCAGAAACTGTTAAATTTAGCCGCCGCTACAATGCCACGGTTTTTAGTGAAGTAAGAGTATTGAACTCAAAGACCACTCAGAGAGGATTGAATAGGCGAGCACTTACCTCGCACTGAAGAAAGGAAACCAGCCGTCTGACGCCAAAGCGCGGAGCTGTCACAGGTTTCCTTTTTTCTCACCTGTTTTTGCTGCCTTGCGGGATCCTTCGCCGGGGTTTTCTTCTGTGCTGTTCGGGTCTTTTATAAGCCCGCTCGGCCGTCGTCTGATTCCAGGATTCGTTCAGCTTCTTCGTCCGGGATCAAGGAAACTCCAGGGAGACCAGGAAGGAAGGCCGCACACGGGGGCGGTCTGCGCGGAACACGGATGGATACAGGTACAAGGGAAAGGGAAGGAGAAGGAGAGGGTCCGGGAATTCGAGCAGCAATTCAGTTCCAGGATCAAGACTGTGACCGCAGGGGCGTGGTTAATTCATGGAACGTGCTGCATGGACGTAAAGGCCGATAGACCGCGTTCTGTGAATACGGCCATGTTGGGTGTACTACAGCGAGTAACCCCCGATGTGCCACGGACCAGGAGGACCAAAAGGGGCGTGATCGATGGATCATGACAGCATGCCCCCTTCTAAAACTCGTTCCACCGGGTTTGCCTGGATGTATTAGATGGAACTTTCTGAGTAATCTGGGGGACTTTAGGTTTGAGACTGGTTCCCAGGTATGTTCACTGGGTGGATAGCCCTTCCATTCCACCAGGTTTTGAAGTTGTCCTCGTCTATATCTGGAGTCACATATTCGAGACACTTCATATTCTAGCTGGTCATTGACAATCACAGGACTGGGTCTAAGATTAATCCGGGTGGTTTGGATGTAAGGCTTCAATAGAGATTTGTGAAAAACTGGATGGATTTTCTTCCAGGAGTCTGGTAGTTTAAGTCGAAAGGCCACAGGGTTAATGACTTCTTTTATAGGAAAAGGCCCATAATATCGAGGAGCCAACTTATTCGGTCTGAGATGTCGGAGCAGTAGCTTCGAGGATAGCCATACTTTATCCCCAATGGTGTAGAAGGCCCTGGTCTTCTCCTCGAATCTGCATAGTGCTTAGTTTGGATCTGTGCCCTTTCTAGATGCTCCTTGACTTCTCTCTGTACATTGATGAGTGTTTCAATCCAGGAATCGACTGTTGGAACTGGTGTAGGGTGCGGAAGGACTGAAGGTAATACCGCAGGGTGGAAGTCATGGCTGCAAAAAAAGGGGCTGGTTTTAACAGCCGAATGGTCCGAATTGTTGTAGGCGAATTCTGCCACTGGTATTTGAAGCGACCAATCGTCCTGGACCTTAGTAGAGAAACAACAAAGGTATTGTTCAAGGGTTTGATTCACTCGTTCTGCGACTCCATTGGTTTGGGGAGGATATCCTGAGGAGAGGGCTCGTTGGATTCCTAGCATCCTGCAGAGGTGTTTCCAAAATTAAGAGATATACTGTGGTCCTCTGTCCGATATAATCTTGGAAGGAAGTCCATGCAGTCGGAACATGTGTTCCAGAAAGATTCCAGCAAGTTCTGACGAGAATGGTAACTTATACAGAGGTGTAAAATGAGCCATATGAGTGAACAAGTCAATGGTGACCATGATAGTGGTGTACCCTCTGGATGGCGGTAATTCTACAATAAAGTCTGTAGCGATGACTTCCCAAGGTCTTGTTGGTGGTGTAGGCTGTAATAAGAGTCCTGCTGGTTTCTGGTTGTCATGTTTGTTTTGATTACAGACGGAACAAGATTGAACGTATAGTTGAACGTCAGCCTTCATTCTGGGCCACCAGAATTGTCTTTGTATTAGACGGAGGGTGTTGGAAATGCCACGATGACCGGAGTGAAGGGTATCATGGCAGAGGTTTATTATCTTTTGTTGTAGTTTGTGTGTATGAATGACCAGGTTGTTATTTTTTTTTTAACCTTGGTTCTCAGATCCCATTGACTCCTTTTCGAAAGATCCTTCCAGAGTTCGGAAGTCTGAGTTTGCATGCAAATGTCTTCCAGGAGATTGTTTACGCTTGAGCTACAAATATTGTATGGGGAAACATCTTGGGATATGCCCAATCTCCCGGAGGTTCGTAGTCTGGATGTCGAGAGAGGGCGTCAGCTATTAGATTTTGTGTTCCGGGAACGTGGTGAATCTGGAACTGGTATTGGGCAAAGGAGACCCACCGAGCTTGACGGCTGTTCCTACATTCCAAGGCCTGCAGTACTTGTAGGTTTCGATGGTCCGTGTGGACCTGGACAGGATGTTTCAATCCGAGGAGTAGATGACGCCACTCGGTGAAGGCTTGACAGATGGCTAGCAGTTCCTTTTCCAAGACGGATTAATGGGTTTCACTGGGAGTTAATGTCCGTGAAAGGTAAGCGATGGGGTGGTCCATCCGGTCCCCGAATAGCTGTTTGAGGACGGCTCCAATAGCGCAGCTGGAGGCATCTGTCTCCACTATGAATGGTCGGTTGACATCAGGTTGAGCCAGGATGGGAGCTCGTGTAAACTCAGTCTTCAACCGTTGGAAGGCTTCCTCTTGAGCTGTGGTCCAAAGGAAGGGAACGTCTTTCTTTAACAGGGCAATGATTGGTTGGACTATCTTGGAAAAGGAAGATATGAATTTCCTGTAGAAATTAGCTAAGCCCAGGAAAGACTGGATTTGTTTCACAGAGGTAGGACTTGTCCAGGATAATATAGCCTTAACCTTGGATTGATCCATTCCGATGCCTTCTGGACTAAGGACAAATCCTAGGTAGTGTATAGTAGAAGCATGGAAGATGCATTTCTCGCACTTTGCCAGGAGCTTGTTTTCGCGTAGTCATAACACTGCCTTTACATGTTCTTCATGCTTGGAAATGTCCTTCGAGAATATTAGGATATCGTCCAGATAGACAATCACGAAAATGAAATAGCATGTCTGAGAACACCCTATCCATGGAGCGTTGGAAGACCGCCGGGGCATTAGCAAGTCCAAAGGGCATGACCAAGTATTCATAATGACCAAAGGGTGTTCTAAAGGCACTTCCACTCGTTTCCTGCCCTATTGTGAATCAGATTGTAGGCACCCCTTAGAACCAACTTTGTTAAGCTCACCTGGCTCCCACAGAGGCGTCGATCTGAACTGGACAGCTGCGGTCTCCACCAATGTGACGTGTAGGGCCGAGATGACGGACTGGACTGGCCCACCTAGCTTCGTTTGCTTGGCCCGTAGTAATATTCTTCTGCAAATGGAGAAAGGGAATTAACCACCCGTGGAGTGGAGCGTAAATCCCCTTACCCCTGCTGTTCTCCCCACAGATCACCTTTGATGTCCACTCTTGTAGTCTCACCTGATGGTTTGAAAAGATGAGCTCTCCATCCTGCATTGAGGGCATGGGCGCGTTGATAACCAGTTGCTTCACTGGCTCGAAGGAATTGGTGAGTTCCAGAACAATATTGACTCCGAAAAGTATGTAGTTCGTAAGAGTTCACATGTCTGACTTACACTCTCGTCCGATTCCTTGCAGTTTGCAGCTTGACCCCAGCGAAGAGTTCCTCGTGGTAGCTGACGAAGTTCAGGTAAGGATTTGGCTTATCCTACACAGTTCAATAAAATAAGGCCAGAATGTAACCTGTTGCTTGCTCCCTTATTCAGGTGTGGAGAGAAAATATGAAGTTCGGGGAATAATGCCTCCGGCGGTAAAATTAGGTAAGTCTATTGCAGTGAGAAGAGTTCCCCTTGTTTGTCCCTTTGTCTCACCTTGTTGTCCTTTTGTTCCCCTTAGGGGCCGGGGTACGGCGAGGATGCAATGGAGACTGCACCGACCCGTGAAGAGGAATAGTACCCCCGGCGGTAATCAGGTAAGTCTATGGGGGTAGTTACTATTGCCTCCGTTTATTCCCTTGGCTCACCTTTGCTGTTCTTGTGTTCCCCTTAGGTGCCAGAGTGCGGCGGGAACGTGCAGCAGGATGCGGTGGATTGTGAGGATGCTGCGAAGTCAGGTGAGTTTAGCGCGACGCTGCAGCAGGCGAGGCGGTGTGTCATGATGCCTACCACCGGAGCACCAGGCCAGGCCCAGCACCCCCGGAAGCAGGCATCATGCCCTCGGGTAAAAGCCCAGCGGCCTCTTATAGGGGCTCTTTGGACTCAGTCCTGGGGCCTTTGGCGCCAGGCTCATAAAGGGAGGTGTTTTGTGCACTTACCTGATGCAGACCATGCTGCACGCTTCAGGCCTCCCTGAGACCTGAAAGGGACTATTTTTTCATAGGGACTATTTTTTCACTCAGGCGTGGCCAGGGAAGGATACATACCTAGTTGGGGAAGGATACATACCTGGGACTTCTTTGGAGGCTATTTAAGCCATGCCCAGACAGCAGCTCATGCTTCGCGTTGTTCTGCTTCCTGCAGCTTAACGCTCACCGTGTCTGCTCCTGCTCCTGGACTCAAGACACGCCCGCCTCGAACCTGGAAGACCTGCAAGGAAGGAAGAGAAGAGAAAGGTAAAAACCAAGGACTATTTCAAACTTCTTACCTGCATCCGGAATCTTCTCGCCAGCATCCCTGAAGAAAGACTTCCATTTAAAAGCATTGCGTTGCTCGCTGCAGCGCCACGCTTCACTCACCTGTCCTCGAGACATCTCCCGGTTCCATCGCGGCTGTCAGCATCGGACGCCACATCTCTGCACCTAGGGGAGAGGAAGAAACAAAAGGTGAGCAGAAGGAACACAGAAGGAAAGCCTGATTAACAGCCATAATACTTACCAGCTTTTCTTCCACATTTCGGGTCGGAGCCGCCCCGTTGGCAGGTACCGTACCCCGGCCCCTATGGGGAAAGGACAAGAGACATTTCTGGGGAATAAGGACATTTAGAGGGATCACCCTCATCACTACTCACCTCGGCAGTTTAACCCCTCGACGCATCGCCTTCATTTTGCACCTGAAATAAAGGACAGATCACAGGTTAGAAAGACAACATAAAGGGGGCCTCACTTGAACTTTGAACTTTCATACTTTCGGCGCATCGCTCAGGAAAGTCAAGTGGATTTTGCCAGCGCCATTCTGAAAACCAGTGAAGTAACTGGACGCACACGCGCCCCTGCACCAGAAGCAGGATGGAGAGTTCATCCTTCCAAACCATAAGGTGAGCTTAAACCGGGGTTTGGAGGAAGTTCGAGAGGAACGAAGGGGGAAGGGGGGAAGGGGGGAGCTAGCACACTATTCTGCAGACTGTTAATCCCCTTTCTCATCTGCAGAAGGATATTCCTAAGGGCCAGGCAAGCACGATTTGGAGGTCCTGTCCAATCGGTGTTCCGGGTCCTGCGCATCACGCTAGAAGAGGCCACAGCAATCCAGACTAGACCAGCGCCCCCGTGGGAACCAGGTGAGCGTTACACGGTGCGCGTAAAATGCTTCTTTCCTCCAGCTCGAAGGTGCGGTGGATCTGGAATTCAGGTAAGGATCGTAGGTTTTGCTCTTATTCTAACCTTTTCTCCTTCTGTTCCTCCCTTTTTCTAGGAGCTGCAGACTCGAGGCGGCCGTGGCAGAAGACTGGATGCAGGCTTGCAGACACGGTGAGCGTTACGCTGCTGGATGCAGAATAACACGAAGCGTGTGCTGCTCTTCGGACGTGGTTTAAATAGCCTCCAAAGTAGTCCCAGGTAAGTATTCATCCCCAGCCCCACCCGAGTAAAAAATAGTCCCTAGGTAAAATAGTCCCTTCCAAGCCTCATTTGGCTTGGAGCTCTGCAGCATGGTCTGCATCAGGTAAGCTTGCAGCATGGTCTGCATCAGGTAAGTTCCACTCTATGAGCCTGGCGCCTATGGCGCCAGGACTGACTCTCCATACGAGCCTGGCGTCATAGGCGCCAGGACCGCACCCAAACAGCCCCTAGCAGGGGTTTTTGGGCTTGCTCAAAATAACTTGATGCCTGCTTCCGGGGTTGCTGGACCTGGTCTGGTTCCCCGGGGGTAGGCATCATGACAACTTGGTGAAAACAACTGCGCCCCTTACTGCCTCCAGAATGTCCGAGATCAAGGGTAACGGATAGCGATCCTTAAGTGTGCATTGATTTAGACCTCGATAGTCCAGACACGGTCTGAGTTCCTTGGTGTCTTTCTTGGGAACAAAAAACAGTGAGGCCCCTGCTGGGATTTAGAGGGTCGTATGGTGCCATTTGCAAGATTAGTATCCAGGTATTCTCGAAGGGCTTTCTTATCAGGTTCGGATAAGATGAACATCCTTCCAAAGGGAATCACAGCGGATGGTTCCGTTTCTATAGCACAGTCTTCTGGTCTATGGGGAGGTAACGCCTGGACAATGGCAGCGGAGAAAACATCAGAATATTCCTGGTATATCTCCGGAACCCGGATAATGTTTGAGACAGAGATTGTACATTGGTGATTCGTAGGAGGTCCTTCTGATGGTGTCGGAGCAAGGTCTGACATTATGCAGTGGGACATACAAAATTCCGAGCCCAGGAACAAGGAACCCGCTGCCCAATTGATGTACGGATTGTGTTTTTGAAGCCAGGGCATTCCCAAAACCATTGGGTAATGGGCCGACTTGATGTCAAATTTTATCCTTTCTCGATGGTGGTTTATGGCAAGTTCGACGTCCTTGGTCTGAAGGGTTATGGGTCCTGAAGAAAGGGGTCTTCCATCAATTGCTACTACAGGTTGCATGATAGTCCGGGATTCACAAGGAATATGGTGTTTAAGAACCCATTCTTGGTCTATGAAAATCCCCATAGCTCCACAGTCCACCAGTGCCAGGATGGGATACGTTTCCTTCTTGGATGGCGATAAGAAGGCCTGTAAAATCACCAAAGAATTTTATCCAGGACAGTTCAAGGATGGAATTGATGTGGAGAAGGCATCTCTCTCCCGAACCTGTGCTCCATTTAGGATCGGGAGCTGGCGTTTCCCGAGCACTGTGGGGGGGCTATTGGGCACTCTCACTAAATGTTTGTCTGATGCACAATACATACACAACCCGGTATGGATCCTACACATTCTTTCTTGGGAGGATATGGGTCCACGGAATGCCCCTAGCTGCATAGGTTCAGGCTCGTTACTCGAAGAGGAAATACCTTCGGGGTTTGAGGGTATCCCAATGGGGTTCTTCTGGAGTGGCGACTTGCTTTTCTTTTTCTCTGCCTTTCTCTCCTGAATGCGAAAGTCAATCTGCAGGGCAAGATCCATCAGGGCCTGATAAGAACTTGGGGCGCCACTCTGGCTAGTTCATCCTTGATGTCTTTGTTTAGCCCTCTTCGTAAGAGGGCGAAACAAGCTTCAGAGGACCAATCCGCTTCTTTAGCCAGCTGTTTGAAGCGTGTGACATACGTAAGCATATCCTCGGTACCTTGTTGAAAGTCGAGTAGACGTTCCTGGGCACTGTAGACCTGCTCTGGGCAGTCAAACATGATCTTAAGGGCCTGTATGAAGCCATCGTAATCAGTGGGGTGGCCCAGGTCAAGGCATTGCTGGAAAGATGCGAAATAATAAAGCCCACCTTAGCCCTGGGTGTAGAAAAATAAGGCTTGAAAGTAAAGTGGATCAAATACGAGTCAAGGAATCCACAAAGGCTCTTTGCGGAACCATCATATTTATCAACCATGCCGCCCAGTATTACACTCTCTTTCGTAGCGGATTCACGGGACAACACCAATTGCTTTAAGGCGGCGTTCTCTGCCCTTAAATTTTGCACTTCGGTAGTCAGCTCTTGCATGCCACGCATAAGGTCCTGGATGGCCGCTTCCATGTCTGTGTCGAATTCAATCAGGTGGTGTCTCAATCTGTCACAGGTTTCCTTTTTTCTCACCTGTTTTTGCTGCCTTGCGGGATCCTTCGCCGGGGTTTTCTTCCGTGCTGTTCGGGTCTTGTATAAGCCCGCTCGGCCGTCGTCGGATTCCAGGATTCGTTCAGCTTCTTCGTCCGTGATCAAGGAAACTCTAGGGAGACCAGAAAGGAAGGCCGCACACGAGGGCAGTCTGCGCGGAACGCGGATGGTACAAAGGAAACGGAAGGAGAAGGAGTGGGTCCGGGAATTCGAGCAGCAACTCAGTTCCAGGAGCACGACTGCGACGCACGTCTAGCCTCAGCTAACGATAGCGTTGAGACGGCGGAGCCGCAGGGGCGTGGTTAATTTATGGAACGTTCTACATAGACGTAAAGGTCGATAGACCGCGTTCTGTGAATACGGCCATGTTGGGTGTACTAAAGCGGGTAACCCCCGACGTGCCAGGGACCAGGAGGACCAAAAGGGGCATGATCGATGGATCATGACAGGAGCTGCTTTCCCGATGTTAATGTCAGTTACCATGGCTACTCCGCGCATGCGCACGAGTGCCGAGGGCTGCCATCTTGGTATGGGCGATGGCTGTTGGGTCACGGTATCCGGAGCGAATGGTCCCTTCGTGGCACAGATGTGCCAACATCTCAGAATTAAGTGCATGACAAAGGGGCACAGAGGCACACCTCTTAAGTAAGACAGCGGCACGTGGTGGAAACAGAATAGTACTGCTGCCACCCAAGCGTCCGCTAAGCTTACAGTGGAGACTTTATGGAGGTGGGCATAGGGGGAGTACAGAGCAGAGTCTGCTGGGGCCACCAAGTTAATGTGAGTCACAGATTGATATAAACCAAGAAATGGTTGAGTTATGATAGGACACGCCAATAAGTTTTAATGTGAAAGGTCAACCTAACCTAGATGGGAGAGGACAATCAAGATTGTTCAAAAAGAGCGCACAATTGAACATGATGAAAACATGTTGGATATTATGTCCATCTTTTGGGACAGCACAGTCATTGGACCGTTTAGGGTTAACATATTTTAAACAGTAGCACAATTAAACATGATGCAGACATGGCGGGTGTTTTGTTTATCATTGGGACAGCACAGTCATTCGACCCATTTAGGGTTCTTTACACATTTTAAACATTTAAACAGTAGCAAGGTGTAACAATACACAATCTCACTTCATCAGGTGGTATCAGGAGTCATGAATCTAGTGCTGACGCAGAGATGTAGGACTGAAAGACAAAGAAACAGCTCTTCGCCTCTTTGTTCTGCTGCAATTGGAATACCCAAACACAGGAATCCAAGGCGTTCACATTCTAGAGGGGGTTAGCAGCTTGTAGCTTAACTCATCAGATGTCCTTGCAGAAATCTATTCTATTCTGCTTACAGTCCAAGGCCTGTCCCAACAACAGCCTTTTAACACAGAGCACATTAAATCATATCAATAAGGCTTGCTATACAAAGCACATCAAGTCAAACTCAAAGTTCATTTCCAAGAGGGAGGACGTCCGGGGACTCCTGCACTGCACGGGATCGTCGGAAAACACTGACAAAATGGAGTCACTTCAGTTCGAGTAGCTGTTCATCAAGCACACAAACTGGTGTCCTTCCCCCTGGTTAATCCTAACCAGCTCTGAGAATGGTATCCAGGTGGCTTACGAGTTGATTGGTCCCACCAACTCAAAGAAAGAAGTCGTCCTTGAAGGGGCTTCTCTGTCGAGGTGAACTTGGCAATTCTGATCTGCAGCAGGGCTTCACCAGGCAACCAACGGTCCAGGAGTTGCAGCAGCCGTCCTCTTCCAGCTCGTCTTCGGTTCTTTTGTTCCAGTGGTCGTCTCTGCTTTCCAGTCCAAGAGACTCGCCTTTTAAACAGTTTTCTCCCATTCATTCCAGCCTAGCTGCCACTCACCCAGCAGGGTGGCTGTCCTTGCCGGACAGTCAGCCAGCCAATCACGCCAGAGTGCATTTGGGTCTCCTAGGAGACTAAGCACGGGGAGTTTCGGGCATCTCCCTCACTTCCTGCCCACCCCATGACACTCAGACGCCAGAGGCTGTCTTCAGTCCTGAAGCCCGCCAAAGGCATAGAAACAAAGGGACCAAACCTGGTTTGGCGCGCAGAAACAAACTCTAGAAGGACCTTTCCAAAAAGAAATGGCGAAAAAAGACCGGGACCCGGACCCGTTTAAACAAATGGGCTTAAGGCGCCATCTTGAAAAACATGGCTCCCGCGATTTTTACCTACCGGTGTTCGCGGTCAGGAAAAATCATGGTATTTCGTTGTAAAACCACTGTCACCAGCCTTTACAATAGGAAAGGGAAGCATTTGACTGCTACATGAGTTTCTAGGCACAGGGGATACTATGTAACCACTCCAGCACTCTATAGGAAGATAGTGTGTGCTGGGTCTAGGAATTTAAAAAAGGCTAGTAAAGTCAATTTAACTTTACATTCTCTGGGAAACAGTAGTTTATCCCAGAGAAGGTATTTAAACCTTTGGGAAGTCTAAAAAAAGACATCCCTGTGTCACTGCAATGAGGGTGCTGTGTAACACACATGGAAAGATGCCTATGTAGTTATCTTAGAACTCCATAATCCAAGAACATAACAGTATAACACACATCAAAATACATGGAGTGGGAAAAAAGGCTCACATTCTTTCCAGGTAAAAAAATCAAGTCCTCAAAATCAAGCAAAGTTGCTGTGGGTCTCCAAGGTGAAGGGAATTAGCACATTTTTAAGAATTCTCCCTAACAGGTATTAAATGTGGTGAGGGTAACAAACAAATGTTACATGAGTAAGTAGGAAAAGGGGCTACTAAGTAACCCCCCCCCCCAGTAGTTCCACATAAAATGGGGTGTACTGGACCTACATAGGAAACAAACAGGTAAGTAAAGTCAATTTCACTTTACTACTCTTGGGAACAGTAGTTCACCCAAGAGAAGGTATTTGAAACCTTATAAGAAATCCAAAGGACTTCTCTGTGACACTGCACTGAGGGTGCTGTGTGTCACAATACAAAAGGTAGATGCCTACGGAATTTGTCAGTCTCCAAAACCAAAGAAACAGAGTCCAAATCAGATCAAAAATACACGAGGGAGTGAGGAAAAGGTCTCATTCAGGAAAAAAATAAAAATTCCCGAAGTCCATCAAAAGAGCTGTGGGTCTCTAGGGTTGAAGGGAATTAGCACAGAAATGAGAATTCTCCCTAACAGCCAGCCGTCCAGATAAGGGTATACCGGGATGGACTTTCT
The DNA here is from genome assembly GCF_040938575.1 of Ambystoma mexicanum. NCBI lineage: Eukaryota > Metazoa > Chordata > Amphibia > Caudata > Ambystomatidae > Ambystoma > Ambystoma mexicanum. The sequence continues at coordinate 693,670,763 of NC_090931.1, forward strand.
GCGCAGATGTGCAGGTGTGCTGCCAATACTGTGAACACTCTTGGTGCTGAGGCAATGCCGAATGGGAGCACCATGAACTGGTAGTGTACTCCCGCCATCTTGAAAAGCAGGTATTTTCTGTGCGCATGGTGCATTGAAATATGAAAGTGTGCATCTTTCATGTCCAATGTTGCCATGAAGTCCCCCCGTTTCAGGAGTGGAATCACCTCCTGAAGCGTGGTCATGCAAAACATTTGTGGTTTGACATATTTGTTTGCGAGGCGCATGGTACGTTTTTTTTTTTTGGCACAATGAAGTATGTTGAATAAAAAACCCTTGTTTTCCTGGTTTGCCGGGGTGATTTCGATTGAGTCTTTCTCGAGCAGCCCTTTAGTTCCTCCAGCAGTATGGCGGTTTCTTCTGCTGTTAGTTTCTTTTGTCTTGGCGGCCGGTAAGATGGTTTCTGAATAAACTATGCAGTACCGGCCTGCCACGGTGGACAACACTCACTTGTCCGATGTTATCCCCTCCCATGTGTGGGTAAATTGAGTGATCGGCCTCCTACTGGAGTGGCATGGGAGGGGACCTGAAACAATGTGTCATTGTTTGGGAGGGACTGAGCCTCTCCCCGGTGAGGTTCTGCCTCTACGTCTTTTATTCCCCCTTTGAAAGCTGGACGAGGAACCTTGGCCCTGAAACTGGTTGCAGGACGAGGACTGTCCTCCCTGAGAGTAGCCTGAGGAACGTTGTCCACTCTGGCACCGAAATCTGAGTTTGGGGAACCCCGTTCACAATAAGGTCTGTTAGTGAGCTGCCCAAGGGAGTGTCATACTCGTCCTTGGTACTCTTTAGGGCGTCCTCTACGGCCTTAGGGAGTAGGATGTTTGGTTCTACTGGCATGTTCAGGAGGGTTGCGTGGGTCTCTAGCTTAAATCCCGACTGCCGGAGCCAGGCATTGCGCTTAATGAGCGTCCCTTCGGATATGATGCGTCCTGTGTTGTCCGCTGCAACAAGGCTGTTTTTCAGGATGCAGCTTGAGTTTTGCTTGCCTTCTTAAACAGTCTTAAGCAGTTGGGCCCTTAGTGTTTCTGGGACTGTTTGTAGTTGTTGTTCCAGCTCGTCCCATTTGTGGCAGCCGTAACTAGTTAACAAGGTTGTATGGTTAGCAATCCTCGTCTGGTACGCTGCAGAGGAAGCTAACGTGTATATCGTTTTACTCCTTGTCTGGCGGGGCTTCTGCCGATGCCAGGGGAGTGCCTGCCCTTTTTCTGGTGGTGGCAACTACCAGAGAATCTAGTTTAAGCTGGCCCCTAATGTACAGGGGGTCAGTGGATGCAGGCCTGAACAGCTTTTCTATCCTTGGGTTGACCGCCCTTGTAAGATTAGATGTTATGAGGGATGGTTGAATAAGTCTCTGGACTGACTGCAGGAAAGTTATGAATTGTGTGGCTGCCTTCTTGTCCCCCAGGATGTTTTCCACAAAGTCCTCATCAACTTGTGTGTCTCCTCAGTGTCAATGTTGAAATGTTGCACTGCCTTCAGTGACAATTCGTTATACTCATGGGCTGTCTTTCGGTTTCTCTGTCCTGTCCAACTTAAGCTTAGCTATGCTAAACTCCAACTCCTTTTCTCTGAGAATAAGGCTGCAACCTCTGAGGTTAGCATAGGAATATGCGATGTGCCCTGTTCTTCAAACTGAAACAGACTACTCTTAAAGTTTGGAAATGCACCTTACCAATACTTAGAGATTTAGAGAATAAAAGAAAGTAATACTTGGATGCCTTTTAGGACTGACTCCTTGAAAAACTTGAGTGGCTGGGTAGAAGGCCATAAGCCTCAGGTAACCACTTTCGAAGGCATGATCAATTTGGTCATGCTGAAACATAATTTTGCTTCTTGTTCCCTGAGCTAAAGCAAAACCTTGCAGTTTTAAAGGAGTTGGGTCCTAAGAAACTGGCCATTGCTGCTGTGTTCTGGGTTTCCCCATATTGTCCCCCATTGAGACAAACTTGATTCTAGTAAGCATGAGGAGGGGGAAAAGCTGTAAGAGTGGGTCTACTGAAAAATCATCTTCCCATAAGCCCACAAAATGTTCCATTAGGGGGAATGAACCACATGAACATGGAAAGGGTAGTGACGCGCCATCGCAAGCAGGAAAGTGGACACTCTAAGCCACACTACATACAAAGGTCCAGTGGATCTTGTTGAGCAAGGGACTATGTGAAGGGGGACCCCAGATGTCCTTAAGACCTTGTGGGTTCGCTGTGAATCTGGCACATCGTTATGAAGAGGAACAGATTATCACAGGGGTATCTTCGCTTTAGATACCTTGCACAATAGTGAAGGATCTGAATCTAGCTTTTGTTCCGCTTGGAAGTACAAATTACTTATGTGAGGTGTCAAAAATGAGAGGTGGACACAAAGTGGTAGTGTTTTCAATAAACTATTTTAATCAAATAAAAGGGTTGGATAAAGGCCTATATGTCCCTAATCTAAAGAGTTTCCCTACCTAGGAAACTAAAAATCAGTCTGCGTCTTGTCATCAAAATTATATACACTGTCCTTGTGTTCAAAACAATTAATCTGACCTTGACACTAAAATGAACTAAAAGTGCAAGGAAAGTGTCTCCGATTCAGGCTTGTATATAAAGAAATGCCACTGAAAACAGCTACCCATCTACACACGTGCTAGGTGTGTCTAGTTGCAACAAGTGTTATCAATCATGTCGGTCAATGGATCCAGACAAGAGAAAATAGAGATAGACATTTTAATTAGTGAATGAAAAACTCAAAACATTAAAAAAACTATGCATTTTGTTTACAAAGAACATAAAAACATTTTGTAGAAATCGACATTTTTCGGGTAACCAAAGCAACAACAGTTGCCATATTTAGACAGTGTTGTGAGGTTAGTAAACGTGTGATATAGACATATTGCTTTTCCATATATCCTCAGTTTTTATTGGCTAGTCCTTGGCTCTGTCGACACAGAGAAATGCGTTTCTGGGTCCAGCAGTTATTTATACAAAACAACACTCTGTAGCTGACTTAAACTGCTATGGGATGTGCGCTGAACCCATCTTCAGGACGATGAGTATGACACCAAAAGTAAGATGTCAGGGACACAGTGATTAAACTAAAAACACAAAAGAATGTGTTAATGGCGTAATAAAAACCCAAATGGGAATCTCTATAAATATACACATGCAACTACTGACACTTACCTTGCAATTGCTTTGTAGCCATGTGTGGCATCGAATTGGGTGGACATGTGGACCAACTTCAATTGTTGTAACTGTGAATTGTCACAGTTAGAAAGACTGGAATAAAAATGTGAGCTTTAACTGCTTGCATTTAAAGAAATGTTATTTTCATTTGACATATACAGTATACTGTGTGTTCAATGGTTGTACAGCAGTGTTAGATGTTAGTTTAATTTTCAAACACTATTTGTATTCTACGGTGAGAATAGCTGTTTTGGATGTTGTTTCCAACTGACTGGCTTTTATTTCTGGCAAACCTAAATTTTCACATGCAAAGAAACGTGCTGGAAAACACTATTACCTTCAGGCGCAATGGAATTTGATGCCCGTTTGATCTCAGTGGCCGCAATGCTGGCGTACTAAATGCAGCAGGTGAGACGTCTGCCGTGTGTCTTTTTTTCAAGAAATGGAGGTTTGCAATTAATTGCTGAGAGTGTATTGGTTTATCTTTTTGGGAGTTGCGAGAGCGCAGAGATTCGTGCGCTTACCTCTTAGTCTCTTGATGTTCCCTGCCAGGGGCTCTCTGACTGCCGGAGTCTCGATTGTTGAATGAGGGACTGAGAATGGTTGCCGGGTGTGGGATTATAGAATGCCCAACACTAGACTGTAACTGTGCTAGCAAAGTGGTTCACAATGGGCGCCATCTTGGGATCAAAAATGGCGGATCACAATACTACGATGTGTACGAAAAAAGAAAAAGTAATGCTTCAATCGTTCTGTTTCTACTTGTCGCGCTTTTTTTAGCGCATGTGTATATCCTTGCATCAACACATGCAAGGAAGTCAACCTTTTGGGGAGGTGTTGTGACACCCTCAACACGGAGCAACCAAAATGGTCTTCTCTAAAAGACCATACAGATGTTATGATTCACGACGAGGCACATGGACGGGCTGTGCACGTGTTTTTACGGGTGCAAAAATGTGGCGTTTCTGATATTGCCAAGATGTCAGGTGGCATAGATCACTGTATAGCCCTGGACCAGAGAGCTCAAAACGGCCCATCATTCTAGACCAAATGTAGTAATGGATCATTTGTGTAAAAACAGATTCCATTCTATCCCGATATTTAAACCGGCTTGAACGGTGTTCAAATTATAGATCCATTTTTGCTCCAGCTGTCTCAATTTTCGATCTATATCTCCCCCACGAGGGTGGGGTGGCAATGTTTGGATTATGACCCGTTGGATGTCTTTGGCAGTGTGTTTTGCTATGACAAAGTGGGCTACTAGTGGTTTATCAGGCACTGAGTTTTTGACGCATGAACGATGTTCACAGATTTGCTGCTTGATGGGTCTCTTTGTTTTGCCAATATATATTAGCCCACACGGGCAAGTGATGGCGTAAATAGCCCATGGTGTATTGCAGTTCGTGAAGTTCTTGAGATGCCAGGTGAAGCCGTTTAGGTTAACAGATTTAAGGTTGTTTGTCAACTCGCATATCGAGCAGTTACCGCATTTATAATGCCCACTTACTGGTGGCAAGTGCCATAATGTTGTTTGTTGTGGAGTTAAGGATATCTGTGGGACCTTGTATGTGTGCACCAATTTGTCATGTAAATTGGGCATACGTTTAAAGGCAAAACGTGGTTTCTGCACGAAAAACTCTCAGTTTGAATCAAAGGCCAATTTTTGAGAATACAACGGCGCAAATCATTGCCGATTGGCGAAAAAGTGGACACACACGTGATTTTGTCCTCCTGTGCCCTATCTTGCTTTTCCAAGCAACGGGATCTGTCAGTGTTGCGTGCCCTTTTCATTGAACGTCGAATGATATGTGGTGGGTATCCCCGTTCTTTTAGTCTGAGGGACAAATTTTGGCAGTGGATGTCAAAGTCTTCCTTTGTTGAGCAGTTGCGTCTAATACGCAAAAATTGGCCAAAAGGGAGGTTTTGCCGTAGTGTTGCGGGTGGAAACTTTTAAATGACAGTAGTGTTTTTGTCTGTAGGCTTCTTATAGAGAGTGGTGTTCAGATTGCCCAAAGGGGTTTTATAAATTTCTAGATCTAGAAACGCTATTTTCTGGTGATCATAGTTCATAGTGAATTTTATACATGATCTTGTGAATTTAACCACACTAGAAAATTAGTCAAAGATATTTCATTTCCATGCCAGAGCAAGAACACATCTATATAGTGATGCCAGGCTGTAATCTCCAGTTTGAAGGGGTTATTTGCATGGTAAACTGATTTTTGTTCCAGATCGTCCATGAATAAATTGGCCAAATCAGGAGCAAAGGTAGCACCCATACTCGTCCCATGTAGCTGTTGGTAAAATGTGTCATCTACCACGAAAAAGTTGTTGACCAAAGCTATTTTTATGCATTCACATATGAAATCTGATGGAACTGACAAATCTGTTCTTTTTTCAAGGTACGATTGTATGATCTTGATGCATTCTAACTGAGGGATGCTAGTATATAGCGATTCCACATCTAGTGTGACCAAGATGTCGCTAGGATTGGTCACAAGATTGTTGACAATTTTTATCATATGAGTGGTGTCTTGAACATATGACCTCATTTTTAGCACAAAAGGTCTGAGGAACGAGTCTGTATAAATGGACAAAGGTTCTAGCAGGGAGCCAATTGCGGCCACAAAAGGGCACCCTGGTGGATTGAGGGCATTTTAATGGATTTTTGGGAGGCAGTATAGGGCTGGGATGGTGGGGTGATTGGTTGTGAGAAAAGCCTTTTCGTCATCTAACCACCCTTCATTGGATGCATGTGACAAAAGACTACTAATTTCATCTTGTATGGCATCAGTTGGATTTCCTCTGAGTTTTCTGTAGAACCTTTTGTTCTCCAATTGTCTCTTGACTTCGGTTTTATACTTTAGGGTATGCCATAGCACCACACCTCCGCCCTTATCTGCTGGTTTGATAATGAACAGGTTGTTTTCTAAATTGGTGAGGGCTGATTTTTCTTCTTTGGAGAGGTTATTTATACCTCTATTTTTTGTTTTGATGAGTTTTCATCTCACAAAGCACCTTATTCTCAAAACTGATGATTTCGGGTAAAACCATTGATGCCAGCGGTGTAAAGGAGGAGGGCGGTTTTAAACCTGTTGCACTTGTTGTTGGTCTAACATCAGGATTTTTCTCCCGAAAAAAGTACTTTAATCTTACGATGCGAAAAAAGTTGCACATCTCGATTTCGGTTTGGAACAGGTTAGAACTATTGGTAGGTACGAAGAATAGACCCTTACTCAAGAGGTTGGTTTCATCTGGAGTCAAATGATGCTGGCTCAAGTTGAAGATTGGGATCCCCAATGTTGGAATTACCAGGTTTGGGGAGGGGGTTGCCATAGGCGGGTACGCATTGCATGGTTGCCTGTTTGTCGCATTTTGCCTCTTTTACCCCGTCTTTGAAAAAAACTGACCTCGTGTAGGGTTTCCCCCTCTATTGCTGGGAACATTATTCACAGAGCCTGAATCACTACTGTTGCTTTAGGTCGAAAAAGAGACATTTTTTATAAGGTCTTTGCCAGTTGGGGCCCCGGACTGGGCCTTGGTTGGCATTCATTGATTGGAAGAAACCGGGGACCAAGTATGGGTAAGTGATCTCCTCTTTGTAGTTTTGAGATATACAAAACTACAAAGAGAAACCACGTTTTGCCTTTAAACGTATGCCCAATTTACGTGACAAATTGGTGCACACATACAAGGTCCCACAGATATCCTCAACTCCACAACAAACAACATTATGGCACTTGCCACCAGTAAGTGGACATTATAAATGCGGTAACTGCTCGATATGCGAGTTGACAAACAATCTTAAATCTGTTAACCTAAACGCTTCAACTGGCACATCTCAAGAACTTCACGAACTGCAATACACGATGGGCTATTTACGCCATCACTTGCCCGTGTGGGCTAATATATATTGGCAAAACAAAGAGACCCATCAAGCAGCAAATCTGTGAACATCGTTCATGCGTCAAAATCTCAGTGCCTGATAAACCACTAGTAGCCCACTTTGTCAAAGCAAAACACACTGCCAAAGACATCCAATGGGTCATAATCCAAACAGTGCCACCCTACCCTCGTGGGGGAGATAGAGATCAAAAATTGAGACAGCTCGAGCAAAAATGGATCTATAATTTGAACACTGTTCAAGCTGGTTTAAATATCGGGATAGAATGGAATCAGTTTTTACACAAATGATCCATTACTACATTTGGTCTAGAATGATGGGCTGTTTTGAGCTCTCTGGTCCAGAGCTGTACAGTGATCTATGCCACCTGACATCTTGGCAATATCAGAATCGCCACATTTTTGCACCCATAAAAACACGTGCACAGCCCGTCCATGTGCCTCGTCGTGAATCATAACATCTGTATGGTCTTTTAGAGAAGACCATTTTGGTTGCTCCGTGTTGAGGGTGTCACAACACCTCTCCAAAAGGTTCACTTCCTTGCATGTGTTGATGCAAGGATATACACATGCGCTAGAAAAAGCGCGACAAGTATAAACAGAACGATTGAAGCATTACTTTTTCTTTTTTCGTACACATCGTAGTATTGTGATCCGCCATTTTTTATCTCAAGATGGCGCCCATTGTGAACCACTTTGCTAGCACAGTTACAGTCTAGTGTTGGGCATTCTATAATCCCCACACCCGCCAACCATTCTCAGTCCCTCATTCAACAATCGAGACTCCGGCAGTCAGAGAGCCCCTGGCAGGGAACATCAAGAGACTAAGGTAAGCGCACGAATCTCTGCGCTCTCGCAACTCACAAAAAGATAAACCAATACGCTCTCCGCAATTAATTGCAAACCTCCATTTCTTGAAAAAAAGAAAAAAAGACACACAGCAGACGTCACACCTGCTGCATTTAGCACGCCAGCATTGCGGCCACTGAGATCAAACAACAGGCATCAAATTCCATTGCGCCTGAAGGTAATAGTGTTTTCCAGCACGTTTCTTTGCATGTGAAAATTCAGTTGGAAACAACATCCAAAACAGCTATTCTCACCGTAGAATACAAATAGTGTTTGAAAATTAAACTAAAATCTAACACTGCTTTACAACCATTGAACACGCAGTACACTGTATATGTCAAATGAAAATAAAATTTCTTTAAATGCAAGCAGTTAAAGCTCACATTTCTATTCCAGTCTTTCTAACTGTGACAATTCACAGTTATTCACAGTTACAACAATTGAATTTGGTCTACATGTCCACCCAATTCGATGCCACACACGGCTACAAAGCAATTGCAAGGTCAGTGTCAATAGTTGCATGTGTATATTTATAGAGATTCCCATTTGGGTTTTTATTACGCCATTAACACGTTCTTTTGTGTTTTTGGTTTTTAGTTTAATCACTGTGTCCCTGACATCTTACTTTTGGTGTCATTACTCATCGTCCTGAAGACGGGTTCAGCGCACATCCCATAGCAGTTTAAGTCAGCTACAGAGTGTTGTTTTGTATAAATAACTGCTGGTACCCAGAAACACATTTCTCTGTGTCGACAGAGCCAAGGACTAGCCAATAAAAATTGAGGATATATGGAAAAGCAATATGTCTATATCACACCTTTACTAACCTCTCAACACTGTCTAAATATGGCAACGGTTGTTGCTTTGGTTACCTGAAAAATGTTGATTTCTACAAAATGTTTTTATGTTCTTTGTAAACAAAATGCATTGTTGTTTTTTTAATGTTTGGAGTTTTTCATTCACTAATGAAAATATGTCTATCTCTATTTTTTCTTGTCTGGATCCATTGACCGACATGATTGATAACACTTGTTGCAAATAGACACAACTAGCACGTGTGTAGGTGGGTAGCTGTTCTCAGTGGCATTTCTTTATATACACGTTTGCATTTGGTCCTCAGCCACACAGCCCCCTAGCCCCCTAAAAAAAGAGGACTTTCCCAGCTCTAATTGCTTGGTTTACTCCGATTCAGGCTTGGCAAAAAGTGTTTATATGGTATACATTACTCATCGTAATCGTATTTCTGATGCTTGTATCTGCTTAGATTCACATGCTGTGCATAGGTCTATATCTAGTGCAAGCTGCAGAGTATTACAGTTGTTGTTTTCGAAACTCGAAAAGGGACGTCGACAGGGCGTGCCAGTAATACTATCCCTAATGTGACGTCCACTGTACCCATGATCCCTCACGCGTCGAGATCCCTCAGATTGTTATTTTTCTGACATGAGGTGTAGCGTGAGTACAGTTGTATCCAAGCAGATACATATCAGACAAGCTCACAAGCATCCATGCGCCTTCTCTCCGAGGGGAGGAAGAGTGGGTCGCATGTGAATCTAAGCAGATACAAGCACCAGAAATACGATTACGATGAGTATTGCATCCCTTCCGAGGCTTGTGGAATCTGCTTAGATCACATGCTCTGCATAGATTAGCGATCAGTGGAAGGAGGTGGGATTATGAGAAGGTTCATGAGCGAATAAATGTCTAAGAACCACTTGTCCCACTTGTGTATCTGTCTTGGAATGAGTGTCAATGCAGTAGTGCTGAGTGAAAGTATGTATTGAGCTCCATGTAGCTGCTTTGAAAATACTGTCTAAGGGGACATTTGGCTCCAGTACCTCTTGTGGAGTAGGCCCTTGGCATAAAAGGCAGTGTATTCTCCGATAGGGAATAGCACAGTTGGATACATCTGACTATCCACCTAGAGATGGCATTTTTAGAGATGCGATCACCTTCTCTGCCTGGCGCTATGGAGACAAACAGTTGATCTGTCTTTCTTAGCGGTCTGGTCTTGTCTACGTAGTTGAGGACCGCTCTCCTCACATCTAGTGTCTGGAGTTTTACCTCAGCAGAACTCTTGGTTTCCTGGAAGAAAGCCATTAGCTCAATAGACTGGTTTACATGAAAATTGGAGATGAATTTAGATGAGAACCTAGGGTGAGTACGTAAAACCAGTTTGTCCTTATGTATAGTAAAGAAAGGATCCTGCACTGACCGAGCTTGGATTTCCCTGACCCTTTCAATGGAACTGATGGCTACTAAGAAAGCAGTTCTATAAGTCAGGTGTTTTAGACTAGACTTGTGCATAGGCACAAATGGGGGTCCCTTGAGCTTAGTGAGTACCACATTTAGGTCCCAACATGGCGTTGGGTTAGAGATTGGAGGGTGGAGTCTCTTTACCCTTTCCATAAATGCTTTGATGACCGGTACCTTCCACCATGAGACCTTATTATGGGAAGTGGTGTATGCTGACAAGGCCGCCAGGTGGACTTTTAGGGAGTTGAACACTAACCCTGTATCTAGTAGGTGGAGCATATAGGTTAGCATGTTAAATGGAGTACAATCAATGGGATTGATTTGCTTAATCTGCCACCAATTCACGAATTGTTTCCATTTATCATAGTAACAGTGCCTAATGTTTGGTTTTCTTGATTCTTTCAAGATATCCATGCATCTCTCTGGTATATTAAGATGTCCGAACTCTATGACTTCAGGAGCCATGCTGCCAAGTTCATGGAGTGTGGCTGTGGGTACACTGTTAGTCCTTCGTGCTGGGTGAGTAGGTTGTACCGGCACGGGAGTTTGATGGGATCGCACATCGCCAGTTTGCGCAGATGTGAATACCATGGTTGTCTTGCCCACATAGGAGCAACTAGGATAAGCGTTGTCAGTTCCTTGTGCAACTTGTTCACCACCTTCCTCATGAGAGGAGTTGGGGGGAAAAACGTAGGCAAATTTCCCTGACCAGTTCATCCATAGGGCGTTCCCCCTTGGAGCCCGGTTGGGGGAAACTGGACGTGAAGTCTGGGCATTGACGATATTCGCTTGTGCGAATAAGTCTATAATTGGGAAACCCCATTGAGAAGAGGTGTTCTACGACTTCGTGTAGGCGCCACTTGTGTTCCTTTGGTAGGGAATCTCTATTCAGTGAGTTTGCTAGAGCGTTGAGTTCGCCTTCAACATTTTGCGATGACAGGAACATTTTCTGTTTGAGTGACCATTTCCAGATTTTCTGTGCAAGTCTGGATAGATTTGGAGAAAGTGTACCCCCATGTTTGTTGATATAAAACATCGCTGTGGTGCTGTCTCTTAGGATGTGCACCGACAGGTTTGTTAAATGGGGTTTGAATGCCTGAAGGGCTTTCAATACTGCCAGAAGTTCCAGCACATTGATGTGGCTCTGAGCTGCAATGCGAAACCACAGACCCTGAGCTGTGTGGTGAAGGTATTGAGCCCCCCACCATTCCAGTGAGGCGTCCTTTGTGACCATTGCCTGTATCTGTTGGTCGTAGAAGGGTTTCCCTCTCGTCAGGTTTACTCTCGTCCGCCAGCGAAGATTTTGCACAAGTGTTGGCGAAACAACCACTAGATCGTCCCACTGACCGCTTGCCTGAGACCATTGTTTCGCCAACCACTCCTGTATGGGACACAGGCGCAGGTATATGCAAGATGCCATCATGCCTATTAAATGCATTGCTTTACGCACCCTTATCTGGCGGCCGGCCTGATAATGTGGTATTTGCAGGAACACATTTCTTACTCTTTCCTCTGAGGGAAAGACCAACCCTTCCTCTGTGTTTAGGATAGCTCCTAGGAACTGTTTGGAAGTGCTTGGCACTAGGCTTGATTTTTTCTCATTGATTGAGAAGCCCAATTGAAAGAGGACGTTGATTGTTTGGATGTTTTGTCTGCAAATCAGACGCGATTCCCCGGTTATGAGCCAGTCGTCCAAGTAAGGGTACACTGGGATTGCTTCCTTGCGCAGGTGCACTGCCACTACCGCCAGTAACTTTGTGAATACCCTTGGAGCCGAGGCTATTCGAAAGGGCAGCACCTTGAATTGGTAGTGCTTGTTCGCTATCTTGAAACGCAAGAATCTTCTGTGCGTTGTGAACATTGAAATATGAAAATAGGCATCTTCATATCCAGTGTTGCCAGGTAAGTAGCAGGATTACCTCTTGTAGCATAGTCATGCAGAACTTTTGTGGCTTGACATACTTGTTTGCAGGGCGCAAATCTAATACAGGGCACATGGTAAGATCTTTGTTTGGCATAAGGAAGTAAGTTGAATAAATACCCCTGTTTACCTGGTTGGCTCGGACCACTTCTATGGCGTTCTTTAATAGAAGCGCTGTTATTTCAGCCCCCTGCTACCGTGGACAGCACCCATCTGTCCGAGGTGATACCCTCCCATGCGGGGGTGAAGTTGGAAATGCGTCGTCCTACTAGAGATGCATGGGAGGGTACATGGAGCGGAATGTCTCTTGCTCTGAGGTGGGATGCCACCTCGAGCTGGGCCTCTGTCTCGATTACCACGACCTATGAGTTGTCCTTATGGATAGCCTTGGAAGGCTTGTCCTCCATTGTTGCCATAGGAACCTTGGCCTTGATTGTAGCCTGATCCTCTGAGAATTTTGGCCCCGAAAATGGCGAAAATGACTTACCTCATTGACCCGTAGGCTTGTTTGTGAGCTGACCTAAAGATTTTAGAGTGTCATACTCATCCTTTGCTGTCTTAAGTGCGTCTTCTACAGCCTTGCCGAAGAGCACATTCGGTTCCACTGGCATATTTATTAGGGGGGCTTGTGTTTCTGGTCTGAAGCCTGACTGGCAAAGCCATGAATGCCTCTTTATAATAGTCCCCTCTGCAATAACTCTCCCAGCATTGTCAGCTGGGATCGAAATTTGACTTGAGACAAGTAGATACGGCCCTTCCGTCCGCTGCCACCTGAGCTAGTTCTGATTTAAGTGTCTCCGGGGCAGATGAAAGTAACGCAGAAACCTCCTCCGACTTATGGCAGTTATAACTTGCCCAAAGTGTAGCGTTTTTGGCTATTCTCGTCTGGTAGGTCGCAGAAGTGGCGACCTTTCTGCCCATTGCATATATTTTCTTGCATTCCTTATCCGGTGGTGCCTCGGAGGACGCAAGGGGTGTGCCTGCTCTTTTTCTTGTTGTGGTGACAACCAATGAGTCTGGTTTCAATTGGCCTCTTATGTATAAGGGGTCTGATGGTGCAGGCCTGAATAGTTTTTCGGCACGCGGATTAACAGCCCGTGTGAGATTGGGTGCTTCTAAGGAAGGTTGTATTCTGCGTTGTACCGACTTTAGCAGTGGGATAAACTGGCCTACTGTCTTTTTGTCCCCCAATAGTTGTTCAAGGAAGTCTATCCTCCTGTGTGTCAATTCGGAAGTGTTACGCCACTTTGGCTAAGACTTCATTGAGGAGGGGTTGATTGTCAACAGGGGAATCTACCACGGGGGGGTCCTGATTAATAGGAGAATCTATGGAGTACATGTTGTCTCCTGGTCTGGGTCTTAAATCATCCCCATAATAAAGTTCATCTGTATCCTCTTCATTAAGTTGAGGGTCAGATGTTTCCACAAATGAGATCCTCCTGGTCTTCTGGATCTATTTCAGGGTCATATAGATCTATAACCTTCCTTTGTACGGGGACATCAGAGCGAGACCTCTTAGAAAGGGGTTGAGCGGGTAAGGCAGAGGATTGAGAGCCAGAAGGGGCTGAGGTGGGAGGAGTGGAGTGAAAACTTTGAAAGTAATCCGGGTTCTTTTCATAAAGGTTCGCCATAAAGGTCATTCTTCGCATAACCCTACCGATATCTTGCAAAGACCATTCCTTCGAACTTGGGATTACAATAGGTTGAGTGGAAATACCCATATCCTCATTAGTGGGAGGTATGATCTTTGGCCTAGAGTCTTTGGGTTTCTCTATGGGCTTGGACAATATTCCCTTCTGTGAGGACTTGTCCCTAGTAGGACTCTTGTCCCTATGAGGGGTCTTAGAGGATTTTTTATGATCTTTTTCCCCACCCTGGGGCCCAGAGGAGTGTTTAACAGACTTTTTGGGGCCTGACGTTTTATCAGACGAACGTCGAACTTCGGGTGCGGGAGCAGAGGCTTTGTCCGCGGACGAACGACCTCCGAAGGGAGTTTTTCATGCAACACCCTTGGCGTCTTTCGATGTTTGAGCCCTGTCGTGTGGCGATCTTGAACAAGATTGCCCTGAGGACCGGGACTCTGTAGACCGTTCACGGGGTGTCAAACGTAGTAGAGTATTTGACTCATCTGTCAAATGGCGACTGGGGCTTATGTGTTTGGTGGTGTGTGCTTTTGTAGCGCTGCCGCCGCCGGGTGTAATGCCCAAAACATGGCCGCTGGCCTGCCCGAGTTGCCGAAATTATTCCAATGCCCTAGCCGTCCGAAAGTATGGCGTCGCTGCCATCGCTGAAGGCTTCCTCTACTTCCATGGCCTCGAGTTGCCTTGAGTAGTGGGCCCAGCGTTTTGTGGAACGATCCTTTAACTTCTTAGGCTTGAAGAGCCTGCACGCTCAACAAGACGTTTCAACGTGGTCTCTCGGGAGACACAAGTTGCAAAGGAAGCGTTTGTCCACCCAGGGGAATTTACGATTACACTTGGGGCAACATTTAAATGGTGTATTTTCCATAATTATGGTTTAAGGAAGTGGCAGCTGGGCAAAACAAGTGTAGGAAGGGGAGACTATGCATTCTAAAATGGCATCCCCCTCTCTCCCTACTGTTTGGGCCGAGGCCCAGGGCAGCCTTCCAAGGCCGTACAGTCCATTGCGATGGTCTCAGATGGGCAGTTTTCTTTCTTCACCGGCATGGTGTTTCAGCAGTCGATGAAAGGATAGAAAGAGAAACTATCGTAATTGTATAAAAGTCAATGGTTTATCGCCAAAAGGAGCTCCGCTATACACGTCCGTCTAGCATGGCGGAAAAAAACAAACAATCTGGAGGGACCTCGACGCGTGAGGGATCATGGGTACAGTGGACATCACACTAGGGATAGTATTACTGGCACGCCCTGTCGACATACCTTTTCGAGTTTCGAAAACAATTGTAATACTCTGCAGCTTCCACTAGATGTTGGCATATGCACAGCATGTGATCTAAGCAGATTCCTCAACCTCAGAAATATATATATATATATATATATATTTGTGAACGTGTGTTTTTATGTTCAGGGTTGGGTCCAGCCCCTTAACAGTTGGTGGGCTGAAATTCTGGCCCAAGGTCGGTATACCAGACAGGGGTGTATTGGCGATAGTGAAATTTGACCAACCTCACCCATTCGCCCTGACAGAGGAGATTCCAGGATATTGTTGATTTTGTGCTTTTACAAAAATAGGAAGTTAGGACACAATATAACACACACAAGGCTATTGCAGAGCCCCATGTGCATGTCAGCTACAAGCCCGGGCAACGCCGGCCGGGGGGGGGGGGGGCGGGGTGTTCGGAATTTGGAGGAAGGTACGACTAGTAAGTAAATAAATCCTACAAAATAGTCTTTGGCTTTGGCTCCAGAGGGTGGTTCAATTTCCCTGGATGTCTCGGGTAGGATTGAAAAAGCATAATTTTCAAATAAGGACACCTTACATATTGCAAAGTGCCTCTTTCAAACAACCACTTTTCAATGGTGGCAAACGTTTCCAAACACGAGTTCCTTAAGGATGGTGAAACGGTCTCTCTTAAAATAATAACTTCTTATGAAGAACCTCTGGGTATACTCTCCTGCCAGGTATTTTACCACAATGTCAATATCCTCTGCGTATTTCACATGAATTACCTGGTATGTCCCCCTGCCATGTGGAGTCTTCAGATCTCCGTGTATATTCTCCGGTTAGGTATCTTCTCCCCAAATGCTTACTGCCTGGTGTGTTTCTTTACATATTCTCACTTTCAGCATAACAGTTTAATTACTTCACTGTATATACTTTCTTGGCGTGAGGTACTACTTGTCCCAACTTTTCCCACATTGACATCTCATATATGGAGACTTGTTCAACCTTTTAACTTCTTCAGAAGTATTCATCTGCTTTTGGCAACACTTGCAACAACCTTCCTCATATTGACATCTCATACATGAGGATTTGGGCAAATGTCTATCTACTACTACTATTTTATTCAAAATAAGTTCTTACTGGCTCACATGCCTGTCGTTATGCTGTGGGGTCCCCAACATCTATGGGCAGACTCACTGGCGTCTGGCAATGCTTCCGACCCGTGTCACGCTGCTGTGATGAAGGTTTCACCTCGGGATGGCGTTCTCCGCTCTTCCGCTGACTCTTCGATTGTCCGCCGGTCAGCCTGCTTTTGGGCTCTACCGTGCTGCTGGTAGCTTGGTTGTTACTGCCGTAACCCCAGCAGTCCTCGGACGATGCCTGCAGTGTCTTCTGTGGCCTTGCGCCACTGCGGTAAGTACTGCCTGAAAGCAGCTACCTGAGAACACCTACTCTCATCAGGACAGTCCGTTCCTGTGCTTCTGCCTTCCACGTGATTCTGCTTCCGTACGGCTTGTCTCTATACCCTGCCAACGTGGACACTGTTTTTAAATGTCCCGTACAGGTGCATTTCATTACCACAATTATGCTATGTGTTCAGCTTAGTGTTCCTGTTGATCCATACTTCCTTCTTCCTCGTCTCAGTACTTGAGGCTTCATAGGAGTTGGAGTCCATCGGACGTCGTAGGGGATTTAGTTTGGAATTTTTAGCACACAATTATCAAGAGACAGGAGGGTGTGTTTAATGTACAAGTGAGGTGTAAATGGTATTCCGTTTGGAAAGTCCGTCAGGAAGGGGTTTTGGGGCTTTGCAACTGGAGGGATTTGTATAGTGACTACAGGCCATCAGGAATTTAGGAATTATAGGGTCTTCTCCATTTGGAAGGGAAGAATACTGCATCTCGGATGATGGGATCACCACATCTCTCAGACAGCCATCTCCTCCCATGTGATCCTCCCTCATAATACCAATTCCAGGGTTAGGATCAGGTAGTGGGTGCCGTCCCCAGGCCACATGGGAGGAGATCTTTGGCTGGGGATCAGTGATGACTCCACAGGATTCACCACACTTACCGCTCAGTAATGTTTTTTCCAATGGATGTTCCTGCCACGGATTCCTCATCTACGATATCTATATGCCAGCGCAGCAGTTCTCCGGAAACCTTTCTACCACCAGGGGGGGCTGCGCAGTTCCGCATGGTACCAGTTTGATGCCTCTACAGACCCCATGCAAGAAAGGACGTTGAGGCCAGTATGAGTAGCGGTGCTGCACCCCTTGACCTCAGTTCCACCCTTTTTCCCTAGCACTCTGATGCTGAGGACGGTAGAACTGATGGTGTACAAGCTTCCTGCAAGATGGGCAGGTGGGGAGGGCGACAAGGAATCTGTGGCAGTAGCACCAGTCATAAAAAACATTAACAAGAGCCAAGTAATTTGTTCTTCTAAAGGATTCTTTCCTGCCACAGATTCCTCATTTATGACTCCCAACGCAGTACGCAATCTGGAGAAGGGAGGAAATCAAGGACACCACCTAAACCAGACAACTCTGAAGGACTGTGCTACCAAAAAGGGCATTCTGGCCCACAAGGGAATACAAGCAGGAATCCTTAGTGAACGTGTGCAGAGAAGCCCACATCGCCGCCTGGCAAATGTCGAGTACCAGGACTACCCTGTGCAGGACACAGGCGACAGTCACTCCTCTGGTAGAATGAGCTTGGGGACCTTGAGGCACATCCTTCCCAGTCAGATCATAGCATTCTGAGATGCAGAGAATGATCCACCTGGACAGGGTCTGTTTGGTCACATCCCTGCCAGCACGAGGGACCAGTGTAACCAACCAAAAGCTGGTCATCTTTCTTAGTCCCTCTAGCGCAAGAGACATAGAATTTAAGGGCCCATACCAGGTCCAGTCTATGAAAACGTTCCTCTGCCTTGGAAGGGCGAGGCAGAGGAAAGAACACAGGAAATGGATCTTCTGAGAGAGATGGAAATCCAAGACCGCCTTTGGCAGAAAGGAGGGCCAAACTCTCAGTCACCTTCTTTTTGGAGAAAACCAAATAGGGAGGTAAAACAGACAACGCCTGGAGCTCACTCACCAGTCTCACAGAAGTGATGGCAAACAGCAAAATCACCAAGGGCGGTGGTCAAGAGTGGTTGTGAGCAGTGCTCCTCTACTTTTTTTAAATTACATTTTACCATTCCTATACTTATATTAAACCGTTCCGGAAAGGTTTAGTTTCAAAATAGAAGTGTAGGAAGAAGTTGAAACATGCACTTCAGTGCACTGCACTGAAAGTTCCCTTAAATAGCAGGTGCACTGGGTTGGATTTGTATTGCTCGTGGGCGGGGACGTGGTGATGGGGTTTGTAGGGAGCGGGGGCAGGCCAGCAGGGAACATAGTTCCACGACTTCTTTTTGTACACTTCGACCACTGTTTAAAGTTGAGCAATCTAGTAGAACAGGAATGTAGGGGTTCAAACGGAGCACCCATGGGAAATGTTAAAAAAAAAATAATAATTAAATCCCAAGCCAGAAACCACAACCGTCAGGGAGGAAACTGGTTATACAAACCTAGCAAGAACTATATAACACTGGGGATTGTGAAAAGTGAGTCCTCTTCCGGGGTCCTCAAACAGAAATAGCAGTGAGGTAACCCATCACAGTGCCAATCTGTAGGCCCATTTGGGCCAAAGAAATCAGAAATACCATTACAGGGGACAGAGGACAGGATAAAGGATCAGGTCCCTTTCCGAGCACCACGACAAACATTTGACAACACCTGCAGGCATAAATGGACTTTGTCACAGGTCTCTGAGCTTAGATGAGCACATCGTGGACTTCATTCGACAAGTCCTACTGCTTGTAGCTTAGCCTCGCAGGAGCCAAGCATGAAAGTTTAGGCTAAGGACGCCCCCCTCCGATTGGGACAGAGGTCGAAAGTCCACTCGACCCTCAATGCGTCTCCCAAAGCTCCTTAATGAGGAAATTCCCTGGAGCACAACAATTTGTACTTCCGGTTTAAACCGGAAGTGAAGAGGTCTACTTGAGGAGTCCCCCAAAGAGAGAAGAGCTCTTCCAGAACTTCCTGACATAGCTCCCACTCGAGAGGCTGAGGTCCGTGTGCTTAATGCATCCGCTGGGACGTTTTCCCGTCTGGCCAGGTGAGCCGCTGTCAAGGAGACGCTGTTCTCCAGAGCCCAGAACCAGTATCATTGCATCTCTGCAAAGAGGCAAGGACCCCACTCCACCTTGTTTGTTGAGGTAGTGCATGGCCTCTGTGTTGTCAGTCAGGATCAGCAATGTCTTGTGTTTTAGAGGGGAGGAAAGACATAAGGGCCAGCCTGATCGCTCTCAGCTCCAGTAAGTTGATGTGCTCCCAAGACTCGACAGGAGACCACAGTCCCCTCACCATAAGATCTGACAAGTGAGCACCCCAACCGGCCAGCGTCCGTGACCACCGTCACCTGGGACCAAGGTTGCCGAAACACACCTTTCAGCAAGTCGTCTCGCCCTTCCCACCACACCTATACTGGTCCACAACGACTCATGACCTTCAAAAGGTCTGACATGTGGACCTGGACCATTGGCAACAAAGTCGTCACTGAAGCAATCTCATGCGCAGCCTTGCCTCCGGTACCACTAGGATGCATGAGGCCATGTGGCCTAGAAGGTGCAGGAAGGCTGAGGACCGAACATTTGTCTGCGATTGAAGGACATTGACCATCCAGAGGATGCTTGGCACTTGATCCTTGGGCTGTAAAGCCTGCCTAGGCGAGGGTCCAAGACTGCGCCGATAAATCTGGGAGAATGGGACAGCAGAACCCAAGACTTTTTGAAGTTCAGGGAAAAGGACACTGTTCAAGAGAGTGCATGTGCAGAGTAAATGCTCCGACACTGGCTCTGGTGAGCGGGCTCTGATAAGTCAGTCATCCAGGTAGGGAAAGACATGAATGCCCCCCCCTCCTGAGTTGAGCCGCTACCACTGCCAGCAGTTTGGTGAAAACCATGGGTGCTGATGAAAGACCAAACATCAGGACCTTGAATTGGTAGTCTTAGCCCACAGTGAATCTCGGGTATTTCCTGTACTTCAAACGTATTAGCATATGGAAGTATGCGTACTGAAGATCCAGGGAAACCAACCAGTCCTGCAGATCGAGGGCTTGCAGAATCTGTGCTAGATTAACTATCTTGAATTTGTCCTCGCGAAGCAACAAGTTAGTTATTTGCAGATCCAGAATGGGGTGGAAGCCTCAATTGTCCTTTGATACCAGAAAATAGGTGGAGTACACCTCCCTCCCTCGTTCCGAGCGCGGAACTAGTTTGATTCCGTTCTTTGCCAGAAGCTGAGGGACATCCTCCAGAAGGATGAGGTCCAGATACAGAGGGGTGGCCAGTGGCACCGTGGTCTGGTGGTCATTAGGGAAAAAAGGAATTGACAATGACCTTTAGGGCCCAAGAATCAGATGTGGTCTCCAGCCCCTCCATGCTGAACAAGGATAGTGCTCCCCCGATCAGTGATGGGTGCTGGAGTCAGTCATTGAGGTTTGGTGCCAGTGGAAGCCGCGATACCTCCTTGCTGTGAAACTCTCCCTCTGCACCTCTTTTTCAACCCCTGCATCATGAAAAGGATTGCGTGGTGGGCTGCTGGAACGTAAGCCCAAAGGACTTGGCACTTGCCTTAGACACTGGCCTTTCTCGAGGGTGTCAGCCTTCGCTCACAATTAGCTCTGTCCATCAAAGGGCATATCGAGCAGCCTCGACTGTACATCGGCCGCAAACCTAGACGTCTGTAGCCATGAATGGTGCCCGACCATTGTAATAGTGGCCATGGACCTACCCACGCAGTTCGCTGTGACTAGGCCAGATTGCAGCATCTACCGTGCTGCCTCCTTGCAATCGGAACTAGGGACAAACTCATCCCTCATCTGCCTCTCGGGGACGTGCTCTTTGAACAATTCCACCACCTGCACACGTGCATGGCTTGAACCCCAAGGCCTTCCATGGAGTCGGCATGGCAAATCAATTTTTAGAAAAGCTTGATGAGCATGTTCCCGCTAAGGAAACAAAGTGCGCAGAAAGAAGGAACTGAGGTCATCGGGCACGGCGCTGCTACTTACACTGGCCCAAACTTCCTTTCTGGTGCAGGGCGTGTAGAGATGTCAGACGGACCAGTCGAAGAGCCACGCAGCGCCGACGGAAAAGTTTCCAGAGAAGATCCATGCTGGGATATGGATTTCAGGTGATGAATCAGTGGCAAGAAAGACTCCATTACAACCTGTGATTATAGCATTGCTGGAGCTTCTTCTCCAATACCCGTCTGGGCGCAGATATATTCTAGGAAGGATAGTGTACTGGTAGAAGGGGCTCTACTATTTATAACACTGGGCCTAGTCCAACTGTGCAAGATTCCACATTGGTAAACCTAGAGGCTCTGGCCAGAGCTCCTCTGGCGATACCCAGTTGACTGATGGTCCCTTGCTCAACTCCCCAGAAATGCCTGTCACCTTAGCTGTCAGATGTGAAGTGGATGCGACACCCGTCAGTGTGAGGAGAAAAGTTCCTAGACATAGGTCCTAAACCAATAACTGCAGACATTCCAAGCACTAGGTCTCAAAACCAGCTGCCTTTGCCAAGTTTAAAGGCAAGCCTAGGTCAAAGGGGAAACCCCAAGGCTAAAGGAAAAAAAGAAAACACCAAGGAAGAGAAGGAAAATATTCCCCCTGCCATATCTACAACTGAGGTAGTAGGCTAAATCCCTGAACCGGAAGAGGGATGGTCAGAAACCCCCTACTCGTATGAGCCCCCTGCACTGACAAGCTTGCGTGCCGAAGAGAGTATCTCCAAGGATGGGGAGTAGTAAGGACAACAAAACAAAAAATACCACTTAAAGGCCTACGGAGAAAAGCCTGCTTCAAGTTGAAGGGTGAGCCCTGTGTGAAGCAAAGAATCCAAAAGGAAGGTGGGTTTGGTAACCCGCCTTCCTTTTGCCCACAGAGCCTACGGGAAGAAACCACATGAGGTTGGTTGTTCCCCAAGATGTGTGGCCCTTCCTCCTGGGGTTGGTGCATGAAGTTCCCCTTGTAGTTCATCTTGATGTCAAGGTAACTCCACAGAAGTCACCCATGCAATCTTGCTGCCCCAAGATTGGGGTAAAACCACTACAGGGATTCCAATTTCTGTCCGCAATCTGACAAAAGTGAAGAAGGGATTCAGAATACACCAGCAGCACCAACAGCAGTGGGTGCACTCTCTGAAGAAATTGCGGCTAATGTTAGCCCTCAGATTCCTTATACATCCTCAGGCAATAGGATTATCCTGGTGGTTGCTGATCACACCACAAAGTATCCGGAAGCCAACCCACTCAAGCACTGCCAGGTCAGTTGCTATATAGCTTTACTTGAAACAGTCATCAGGGGTAGCTTCCCTAAAGAAGTTGTGCCTTTCTCAGCCAGCAGCCTCAGGTTTAGGTATAACCAGGTCATGTGGAAGTAAGAGGAGGTGGCTTATCATTTGTCATTGAAACGCTCCAAAGTTGGATTGGAACACTTGCGGAGCCCCACAGTCGGTAGTGAGATAAAAGTTTGTCATACTTATTATTATTGCAGACTTTTATGCTTACGGGTGAAAGAGGAGCATGTCTGAGTCTACTCAACTGACTCAAACAGCAAGGTGAAGTGAAATTATACTGAGAAAATTCTCCCCCTCTTCCACTGTTTTCCCTAATTCCATGCTGATCACCTTGGTCTTGGCGAGTGTGTGAAAAAGCATTTATTCGGGTTAGCCTTAAGCTCCCCTATTTTGTTTCATTCACTCAATCTATCTTGCATACATCGCCTATTGGAGCTGCAGGGAATTGCCGCACAAGAGTGCCAAGTTTGCTATTGCAAAGAAATTAGGTCATTGTTATTACAGTATTGGCTGGCACAAACGCAATCAAATGTTTTTGTCTGCAGCTCTTTAATTGCGTGGGTCTCACAAACATACAATGAGAATAGTTTATGGCACAGGAGATGTTCTGTTTGTACCAGGAAAGGGTTACCCTAAACAAACTGTAAGGAACAAGTTTCTGGCATGGATTCACATGTTCATGAATATTCCCCGTCATCAGGCTGGGCATCCTCTGTAAAAGAAAAAACAGTTTCACTTACAAACTGTATTTCTCCTCTAAGCCAATCACTGAGCTTTGGGTCATAGTGCCCACAGCCAATGTCTGCCCTCTCCCTAAATCCCTCCTCTGGCAGCCATCTTCATATTTGGTAAGCACGTAAAGTGGCAGTATGACCAAGAAGAGCCAAAGAGGGGCAGGAGTGAGGGTTTGCATGTGAATCCATGCCAGACCCATGCTGGAGAACAATAATTACGGGTATGTAACTTGTTTGTTCGCCAGCATGGGGTCTGGCATGGATTCACATGCTCATGAATAAAGAATATATAGCAGTACAAAATTACACAACCACGGGAGGTGGCAAAGCTCAACAGAAGCAATTACTCTCACCTTCAAGCGAACAGGTTGCGTAGCACTGCGCTTGGCCGACCCTGGGCTCCTCTCTGGAATCCCCGTCGACGCAGTAGAATCTTGTGAAGTTGTGCTTGGACCTCCACGTCGCAGCCCTATAGATGTCCAGCAGGGGCACACCAGACAGGAACGCGGTCGTCTCAACGATTGCTCTGGTGGAATGGGCTCTCTGACGGCTGGGAAGCCCTGGACAAAGCCTTCCCATGGTTCACAGGACCAAAGTTCACGAACAGTTGAGACGTCCTCTGAAAACTCCATGCGTGCCACGTAGAACTTCAGAGCACAAGCAACATCCAGCAAGTGCAAAGTCCTCTTAGTCAGTGACAAAGGTTTCAGAAAGAACACAGGCAACACCAAGGGCTCGTTTAGGTGGAACTCCGACGGAACCTTTGGCACGAAGGAGGGGTAGGTCGGCAGCACCACCCTTGATTTGTGAAAAGTCAGATATGGCCGTTTGCAGGATAGGGTCTGGATCTCACCCTCCTGGCAGATGTGATGGCCACGAGGAAAGATGTTTTCCATGAGAGGAACGAGAGGGGCCTGATGCATAGGGCCGAAGGCGCCCCCCGCCACCATCCTCGTCAGTACCACGTTGAGTATCCACGCCGGGGCAGGCGCCTTCACCGGCGGGAACGATCAATACAATCCTTTGGAGGAACTCCTTGACGAGACGGTGGGACCAAAGAGAAGATTGTCCTGGAGACCTGGTGTAACGGGAGATAAGATAGCCGCCAGATGCACCTTGATAGAGGCGTGCGCCAGCCCAGCCTTGTCCAAAAATCTGCTGGGCCGTGATCCTCAGAGGACTGATAGTCTGCGCCCGGCAACACTGAGCGTAACGTGCCCACTTGTGCCCGTAGGATTTAAGAGTCGACAACGCTCTGGCAAGGACCTCCCTGCAGTCCGCCGGCAACTTGTACCCTCCGAATTCTAAGGCTGCAGGAGCCAAACTCTCAGGTTCAGCGACCCTGGGTCTTGATGCAGGATTGCGCCGCCTCTGGTGAGCAGATCTGCGACCACTGGCAGCTTGACTGGAGGTGACGTTGACAGGCTGAGAAGGTCCGGATACCAGATCTGCCACGGTCACGCCAGGGCAACGAGGATCATCCTGCATCGGCACAGTTTGAGTTGATTGATGACTCGCAGCAGGAGAGGCAACGGAGGGAACGCGTACAGAAAAAGGCCTTCCAACAGGAAGGAAAACGCTTCCCCCATGCTCCTCGACTGGTGGAACGTGCTGGCAAATTTCTGGCATTTGGAATTCTTCGCCGTTGCAAACAGATCGATCTGGGTTCTGCCCCACTTGAAGATGTGGTCCACCTGATCCTGTAGAAGTTCCCACTCACGGCAGGAGCGCAGCTCCCTGCGGAGGGAGCCGACGATGGTGTTCTTGACTCCCGCCATGTGAAAGGGGATGAGGAACATCTCTTGGGCGAAGGGCCAGCGCCACAAGTCCTGCACCTCTCTGAAGAGCGCTGGGGATCTGGTGCTCACCTGCTTCCTGATGTAGAACATCGTGGTGGTGTTTGTCAGTGAAGACCCTCACCACTTTGCTCTTGTTGGACAGAAGGAACGACTTGAGGGCCCAGAACACTGCTCGCAGCTCCAGGATATTGATGTGGAGATCCATCTCCTCCGGCAGCCACAGGCCTCTGGCGTGGGGACGCCCAGTGTGGGCTTCCCCGACCCTCCAGGGTAGCGTCCGTGGTGACCTTCTCCTGGTACAGGGGGCTCTGAAATCCTGTGCCCCCGGCGATGTTGGAGCATACGACCCACCACCTTATCACTCAACGGAACTCCTCGTCGAGAGCAATTTCCTCTGCGAAGCTTCCGGACACCTGGATCCAGCGAGCATCCAGGAATTCCTGAAGGGGTTGCATCCGCAACCTGCAGAGGCGGATCAGGTAGATGCATGACCATGCAGAGCAGCGACTTGATGGTCCGCAATGAGGAGCTCTTCAGTGACAACAGCCGTTGCACCTTGCCAAGCAGGGCCGCTATCCGCTCTTCCTTGAGAGCCGTCAGGCAGGAGACCGTGTTGAGCCTGGCCCCCAGGAACACCACGTTCTGTGATGGTATCAAGCGGGACTTTGGATAATTGCCGGAGAACCGCATATCTGTCAGCTGCTGGATGGTGCTCTCCGTGTGTTAGACGGCTACTTCCCTCGACTTGGCCCAGATGGCCCAGTCGTCAAGGTACAGGTACACGTGTATCCCCTGTAGATGCAGATGGGCCGTCACTGGTGCCAGGCACTTCGTAAACACCCTGGGTGCCGGCTTCAGTCCAAAGGGGAGGGCCTTGAATTGGTAGTGCCTTCCCTGTACTACGAAGCACAGTAACTTCAATGCGTCTCTTGAATGGGGACGTAGAAGTATGCTTCCTCCTGATACAGAGACGTCACAAAGTCTCCTTCCTCCAGTTGGCCGAGCACGTGCTGCAACGTGATCATCCTGAATTTTTGGGACTTGAGGTATAGAATGGGCCTCGAGCCCCCTGTCTTCTTTACCAAGTAGTATCTGGAGTAAACTCCAGAGCCCCAGAGCTGCTTTGGAACCAGCTCCATCGCCCCTTTGCTTATCATGGCCCATACTTCCTGCAGTAACTGAGGGATGTGCTGCTCCTGCTGGGCTACTGGAGGTATCCGAGAACACTTCTGCTGGAACTGTGTCCGTAGGCGAGAGCCTCCAGCTCCCATCAGTCGGTGAAGATCTTCCTCCACTCGCTGACAAGCCCGCCAGCCGGTCTCCCACCGGAGTGCATGGATGGGGGCCCGACACCCTGGCCGGTTCAATCTTGCTTTGGGGCCTTGGAATGGCCTCTGTACGCCTCCTAGATCGTGGACCGGGAGGGTTGACGGTACGAAGAGGACCCTCCCACCCAAACCTTTCGACTATCTCCCGGATTTCCCACCAGAGGCATGAAAGGAAGGGTGGTGTTGTTGAGCACACGGGCTGTCTCCGTGACAGTCTTAATGGCCTGCAATGACTCGTCGACGGCCTTCCCAAAGAGGTTGTCCCCGAAGGGCATGTCCAGCACCCTCGTCTGGACCTCCTGACGGAAGTTGGTGGCATTCAGCCAGCCACGACGACGGAGGCAGACACGTTTTCGTATCTGCCAGAACCCTGTGTCCGCGACGTCCAGGCCCACTGCGATGGCATGGTCCGATGCCACCTCCGCCTCCTGGAGGATGAAAAGTGCCTCGACTCACTTGTCGGGTAGGACCTCCAGAAGCTGGGCCATCTTATACCACAGCTCCCTGTCGTACCTGGTCAGGATGACAAATGTGTTGGCCATGCCTTGACTTTTGATGCCGCCGAGTAGATCACCTTTCTTCCCATGGAATCCAACTTCTTCCCCTTGCTATCCGGAGGAACGGAGAATGAAGACGAGGGGTTAGACGACTTCTTTCTCGCTGCCACCGAAACCACCGAGTCCGGGGAAGGCTACGAACGTAGGCACTTTGGTGCGGACATCGGCACACAGTACTTTTTTCTCCAGCACATCCCTCTTGGCCGGATTTCTCATCAAAGCTAGGCCCTCCTCTCAATCGTCGTCCAGGAGAGGCACCGCCAAGATGGTCTTCTCTTGGCCTCAGGCCGTTGGTATAGGAATCCTTCCTTCTTGGTCTCTTATGGCGTCAGCTGGAAGAGTTTACACGCTCTGGCGACCATGGCATGGAACTACCCCACCACGCCTGGGGACGAAGCCCTTGGCTGCAGCAAACCGCCCGCCGTGGCCATGTCGTCCGTGTCTGCAGTCGCTGTGTCCGTCTCTTGTAACTAGAGGGGCGGGCACATGTGCCGGTTGATGCACGATGTAGGGTGTCGCTTCCTTTGTTTCGCCGGAGGATCTACACAACATTTCTTTTTGAAAATAGCAAGTAATCTATTGAGAATTTCTTGCTTCAATTGACCAATACTTTACTTATTTCTAATTCACTATATTAGTGTCTCCAATCACAGGATCATACACTTATTTAGGACACCCTCCATAGAGGTCCATTAAAACATCACGAGCACCAAAATGTTGGGCATTCAACACATTTCCAACCAAAAGCCAGTTTGATTTTTGAATTGGCCCAAATAATCATCAGCCATTCCCGCGAAGTATTTAATTTAGAGTGATTGTACCTTTTTACCAACTGCCTTATGTCAGCAAATCATACGCGATCCCAATCCAACATGGTGAACGGCAACACCACGTGCAACATCATCCCGTCGCACATGTGATTTGTGAAACATCTGTCTAACTAAAACAGAGGAAGTACGCGTCCAATTAGCAGAATGCTGGCAATCGCACTGCACTGCATAGAATCCCGAAATGTAACTCCATTAATCCAGGTGAGCGCAAGACTTTGCAAGCGGCACACATACAACAAGTGCAGCCGCTTATACACTTTACTTTACATTGTGTTTCTGACTACAATATTTTTCGAAAAGTTACTTGTCCACATGGCAATAGTGGGCAGGTGTGAGATTTAATCTTTAAGGCAAAACTGACATAGCTTATAAACAGACCATTTTTTGTCAGCGGTACATTCATACCTTTTTAATATGGCATTACCTCAAATTAGAGGGCATTGCCACGTGTTAAATATGTCAAGCTAGATTATCGTGAGCATTAGCCATTATAAAATGTTTCTACAACCTAGCACGGAACGTCCCAACATTTATTTACACTGAACATTTATGTTTCAAACAGACCTATTACCTTCACTGAGGACTGGTCTAAAAAGTCCACCTGACAGACTGATTCATTTTGGAAACCACCTACGAGATATAAAAGATTGCAGTAGAAGCCTTTTAAGTACATCATATTTTTTAAGACCGCTAATAACCTCCCTAGATACGTGTTCATTTCTTTGAGCTTTTCATTTCTTTCCTTTTCTCATTTTTTTCGCAGCTATATTAACATCACAGTTGGGAATACACAATGTTGTTCAAATGATCAGTACATACAACTAGCCACCTAAATTCCCTGATGAACCGTCTTATGTGCGACGGAGAAACACGTGTCGGTAAAGGGATAGGCACAACTAACTAATTTGGATACCTAAGAGAATAAGCAATATATTTCCAAGTCGTTCATCCACTGTGAAGCTTTTTGTTTTTTGGACCCAATTATGTATAACATTTTGAAAACTATTTTCTTTTGAATTACATCAATTCAACAACTATTTAATTTAATGAATACGACAATAAAAATTGCTGAATTGCAATGAGAAAAGGTTTGAGTGATTTCTAACCATTTTGTGTTCTTCAAGCGAGCGCCGGAACCATAGGGTCTACTATCTTCCTTTTCTCGTCGGCATCCTTTTCTGAATCTCCGACACCAGGGTACGTAGGGTCGAAAGGATGTCCAGCGCTACATCCCGCAGATGGGTTGGCCGGTAGGCCTACTGGGCCCTGCGCCGTTGTCAGTATTTCCGTTGTCTCAGTCCCCCACGATTGTGTGTACCGACACCTGGCCCTCCTCGTCCGAGGAAGAAATATCAATGGCCTGGAGTATGGTTGAGTCCCCCCAACCCCTTTTTTTTGCATCTTGAGGGGTCGGTTTTCCCACCTTGGGGTGGGGATATTCTGGGCACTGCCAGGGCTACCCTAACTGGGTCAGCCCACTTGACCTACGAGAGGGTGGCCGCCACCAACTCAATCGTCGACAACTTCACCAGGGCAGCCTGGGTCTTGTGGGGCAGGTTGGTCGCCTTTTCCTGCACCTTCATCTTCCCTGGCTTTTCCCGCAGCTTCGCTGGGTTAGCCGATTTCCTCTTCGTGGAGGAGCTGGAGCGATGTCTGGAGATTGAGGCAGAAGGTGAAGATGAGCGTGCCCTGCCCAACGCGGGACCCGCTTGACCCCGACAGAAACGGACTTGCAGTGCTAGGCCTGGTCTTGGGCGCCCACGGTTGGAGCACCCTCAAAGGACTAACAGGTCCGCTCCTCGGACTGGCCGGCCCTGGGTGAGGCATGCCACTGCTTGCTGCACAGGGAAGAAGCCTTGGCGCTGAGCCACGCCGCCAGTCTACTGTGAAGATCCTTCACGGCTGGCTTGGAGAAAATCGAGGCAGATTTCACAATACTTTTCCCTGTGATCCAGATGGAGACAGAAGAGGCAATGAAGGTGTTTGTCCTCTACAAACACATTCCACAGTCCGGAGCTGGAGCATAGCTTGAAAAGGGAGCTTCCCTCTTGCTTCTCTTCGACACGGTCCGGAGTGCGCAGTAGGCCCGATGGCCTTCTGGAATCTTCGATTAAACTTTGACGATTATGCCCTTGAGGGACATTGAAATTCACTGACAAACGGATCCCCGCTTGTCAGCTGAAGGAGCGAAAGAGCACACTGGCTCTGACAAAAATAGAATTTTTTATCGAAAAAAAAAGCGCAAAAACATAGAATAGCTCATAGAGCAAAACACAAGGACTCCAAACGCTTGAACGTGCAGTAAAAATCTGAAAATGGCTGCCAGAGGAGGGGCTTTGGGAGAGGGCAGGCATTGGCTGGGGGCAGTGTGACCCAGAGTTCAGTGATTGGTTTAGAGGAGAAATACAGTTTGTAAGTGAAAGTGAAGCATTTTTTTTTAATTTTTTTTTTTACAGAGGATTCCCGTCCTGACGACTGGGAATATTCATGAGCATGTTATCCAGGCCAGACTCCATGCTATGCTGCAACGCAAGTAACCCTTGGTTATAAAAACAAAAGATAATGTTGGTAGGAATGTTTTCTTTCAGTTCAAATGGCCCGTTGTCTTACAAGGTCGGAAAGTTAGCACGTACAGAGCATGGAATCACTCACAGAAATGTATGTTTTCATAGAAAACTCTACATGTAGCTTGGAAATGTGAACTGTGTCATCTATGACATCACACTCGCAGCAGAACTCGTGTAAACTTGAGTGATATGGTATGATGTGGTATTTATAACACACCTGTACACAAGTGTTTCTAGGCGCGACAAGACAAGGAGGGGAAAACAAGGGAGGACAAAATAACGATCTTACTAGGCCTTGTGTCATTCAGATCGCGCAAGTGCAGGGGAGGGGAGAAGTGCCAGGGGGGGAAGAGTAAGGGAAGGTTCAGTTAACTTAAGTGCAGCCAGTGGCTGGCTCATAAGTGCAGAGAGAAGGGACTGTAGGGTTACAGATATAGACCCTAAACTGCTGGGGAGCCCAGAGGCAGTGCAGGGGTCACTTGACATGCAGGAGACTAGGCCAGAGTTCAGAGGGTGACTAGATGACAAGTGCGCAGAGCAGTCAGGTGCATCAGTAGGGGAGAGGAAGAGAGAAAACGGAAGGTCTTGAGTTGCTTCCGGAACCGGAGGGGGTTCTGCTCAAGTTTGAGAGGGGCAGAAGGGCTGTTCCAGAGGGAGGCCCAGTCGAGGAGATAAATATGCCCCCAAATCTCTGCTTGGAGAAGCGTCCGACCCTCAGAGTTGGAGGTGCATAAAAGAAAGTCATTTTCTTTCTGTAAATTGCTCACTTCTGCACGGCTATTGCTGGGTAGAACCTGAGACTGCTTGAAGCAAATAAACCTTTGTTGTTTATACTCATCTCTGTGTCTGTTGGTCTCTTATCTTGTTTGCCGTGCAGTTACCAGATTTTGGTTTTACATGAGCATGACCTTGTCCCTGGAGTTGGTGGACCTACCAAGTTCAGGAGTTGTGAACTGTCATACCAAAGCAGGTCTTACATCATGATTGAGGCCAACAAGCTGATGTGGTTGTGATTAGGGAGATCGGTGTCTGATTGTCTTTTGGTTAACAAGCCACAAATGTTTAATAAGTATTGGTGCAGCGCATCTAATAAAAAATGGTGGTGTGCTTGGTTAACTTATGAAAAGTTGCCTGTGACATCAGACATGCAACGCGTATGCCACGCAGTGGATTGAAAGCATTTCAAAATGGCAGCAAGACGCGGAACGTCACGAGGAATGGCGGCTTGCCCTAAAAGGGCTCTATGGAGGGAACACATCTTTTGTAAAATGGTAACATTTGTGACACCAACGCACATTAAACCTTCAAGCAAATTGACAATATCAGACAGAATACACTATTATTGTCTATTGGAGTGAAGGCGAAAAAACATGAGATCAGATTTGTGATGAGCTTAACATATATCAGAAGAATTTGAAAATGGACGAGCTCAAATGTAGATCCAAATTTACCCCCCAAATGACCACGGAGAATGTGATTGAGACCTTTAACAAAGCTGTTATAGGGGATATTCATCATGATGGATAGAACCAAATTGAAATCTGATCACAGAAAACACAATTTAGATTACGAAGAATGTTTAGCACTAAAGAATTTAGCGAGCTCAGAAAATCTTGTGATAAAGGAGGCAGATAAATGAGGAGCAGTTGTCATTCTTAATAGAAAAGAATATATACAGATGGCAATGCACATCTAGCTACACCAGGATGTTATAAGATAGTTGCATCCAATCCCACCAAGACCATTGTGAAGGAGATGACAGCACTCATTTCCAAATGGCATAATGTAGGATTTAAGGGAAGAGGAAAAAGCGTTCCTATGTATAACTGAACCCATTATGCCGACGATATATTTTCTCCCTAAAGTACATAAGAAATATGACAGACTACCTGAAGTCAGACCAATAGTGAGCAGGATTGGTTGGGCCACAAAAGCCTATCAACCTACATAGACACCTTGATCAAGCAACAAGTTATTTTACTAACCTCTCACATCAGAGATTCGACTCATGTCTTGCAAACTGTTTCAACTATCACTTGGCAATCAGATTATGTACTAGCCACACTTGATGTTAAGTCACTCTATACATCGATTGATCATGTATTAGCTATAAAAGCAATTACACATATTCGCACTTCTCAGCATCAAATAGACAACACATAGAAATGATAAAGGAATTCCTATGTATAACTCTCAACAATTATTTTATTTGGACACAACTATTACTTACAAACCAAAGGGATAGCGATGGAAGCTGATGAATGAAACCAAAAGTTGTTCCTGATCGCACAACTAGTGGCTGTTTGAATGGTTCAGACCTTACCATTGGTGGGCTTGGAGTTGCTTCAGGCTGGCTTCTTGATAAGGACTCCTGCAACCATTTCTTCAGAGCAGCGTTGAAGCCAAGAATCCCTCATAGATGAGCAACCAACTTAAGATCGAAGAAGACTCGTGAAGAGGCCGGACATCCCTTCCTTTCTCTGGCCAGATGAAGCACTGTTGCACTACATGATCTCTGAAGAAACCGTGCAGTGCTTCAGCCCTTGGACTAGTGGGACCAACTTGTCTCAATGCCTTCTCGAGGATCCAGCACTCTGAGCCCTCAGAAGTGTCCCTGGACCAACCAGTTGAATGACCAGCTCGCTAGTGTGCTACCTCGCCAGAAGCATTGCCGTTCCGCAGTTGCGCCCGGATATTTAGTGGCACAAATCGTGTTCCCTGCGAATTTCAGCATCCCAGCCTCAATGGATCTTGTCCAAGCAAACCATCTTCTACCATGACTGGAAGGACGCCTGCAGCATGTGTGCCACGCCATCCCTGGAACTCACCCGTCCAGTCCTGTGAAGCGTCCTGAAGAGGCCTGCATTGGTGAATCTTGCATTTATTCATTGCCCGGGGTTGCCCCTTGCATCTGGAACGGACGAAGAATGCTTGCACCCGCATCTCCTCTGCACCTCTCACTGGAATCAACGGCAGGAAACCCAACTTCCAATGACCCCCAGCCAACCTATCAAGTCATCTGGGAAAAACAGAGTTGGAGGTTAGGGGGGTGAACAAACAACGCATTTGTCCCCAGTGTCCTCTCCATTGGATAACATTGGAAACTAGTACCTCTGTAGCCTGATCTTCCATTCCACTGCCTTTTGATCAAACTAGTATTTTCGGAAAGATAAGAACACAATTTACTTACCTAGTATGTTAAATATCTTCTTTTGAACAAACACCAACACAAATAAAAATTAGTACTTACCTATAGAGACTACATTCTGGGGACAGGCATTGTGGCTCCTGTGATTTTTGGAGCACAAGGCCCCATTCTTCTTCAGTATTGGACTGCTGAAGTTAGGAGAATTCCCTTGCGACTTGGTTCCATCTTTAATGCATTGATTTACTTACCTCTTATGTCGATTGATTAATTTCAATGCATTTTAAGAACCTATGGTGAATGTCAATATATCTATTATTGAATATTGTGTGATAATATCACATGCAGTTTCATTGTTTAGTGTGCGTGTAAAGGCCTTGAATAAATATTTGTATTTTTATACATTTCTGTCTAAATTGAATTATTGTGTATTATATTGTGTGGCATCATTGAGGGCCCCTGATCCCATTTCCACTCTCCTGAGAATAGCCTGGACTGCTCTCCAAATGTTCCTTGATTGGGTTTTGGCTAACCTCTCAGAGCACCCTGTTCACTATTGAAGAGGAAGGGCCGAAATCTACTCCTGACCTCCTCTCACCCCAGACACATGAACAGGAAAAAGAGCAGAAAGAATAATGAGCGCACTCACCGTTTTGCACCAGTCCCCAGTGTGCCCATGAGTGATAAATCTGCTGAAAGATACCCACTTCACCAACACTGCAACCTAAAAGCAACACAAACCTTGCCCAAAGTGGATGACAAGCTTCTGGGTGCTAGCAGAGACACTTCAATTGACAGTATTGACTAAAAGCGCTAAGACGACATGGTACACTAGTCTCAATGCAGCAATACCGCCATGCAGAATCTACAAAAAAGAAGAATTCCTATTTAAAGGCTTGCAGATGCTCACATGAATTAACACTAAGCATCTGGACCACCTAACAGCGCTATAACAAATTAATTCATGCATATAAAATGGCACAATGGGAGCGATGACTGGTTTAGGAAAATTACAGCAAAGTACACTATACTTTTTTACTTTACTTTTACTACTCAGAATCTCATTCTACACTCCCTCCCGTTTCCTCTGATCTGCAGATCTCTTCCTTCTCTTTGTTCCCCTGTCCCCATGTGCCTCCTCTCGTACCCTTGCCCCCCTCCACTGGAACTCCCTTCCTCTCCCTCCATCCATTCCATCCCCACCTATTCCTCCTTTCGTGTCTCCTTAAAATTTCTTCTCCACTCCCCTCCCTGATTCTCTGATCCTCCTCCACCGTCCCCTCCCCCCCTTTTTTATCCTCATCTTCTTACCTCTCTCCCCCTGCTTCGTTTCCTCTTAAGTCCCCTCTCCGCTTCTCTCGCCTTCAGCTTATTCCACTTCCTGTTCCCCACTTCCTCCCCCTCTCAACCCCCTTTTTCCTCATTTATCTTCACTGGCAAATTATTCTAGTTGCTGTATTACTGGTTTGACTCATATTTCTAATTGCTTCTACTGTTATTGTATTCTTGTTGTTATAATGTAAAGCGCTTTGGCGTAAAGTGCTATATAAACACAATAAACAAACATACACGTCTGCACTGTGTAACAAGAATATCCGCCTGTTGCATTTGAAAGCGAGTGCATTCAAAAGCAGTGGTGATTCACACATGATTATGATGCAGAAATAAAAACAGTTGCCTTTACTTCGGGGGATACATTTCAAGCCGAGAAAGAGCTGAGAGCACATTTTGTCTCAGGTCTGCGGCATCAGCTAAACCTTCACAATGCAACATTTTAGAATTAGGTAACTGGGAAACAGCTAGGCCAGCCCTCTCACAACGTAGCACCAATGAAAATAATTTCTATAAAGGGAGCTATACGTGGCAGTCACTCAGCACCCAATCAGAGGGTGAGACATGTTTGGCAACTGACCCAAGCTGTGACGTCAGCAGGGCACTGTGTCTTAGAAAAGAGCTTGCAGCCAGGCTCCGAGTGAGATAGCGTTTGCATTTGTTCCCCTACGCAGATCCCTGTGTGTTTTCTGGCCAGAATAAAACCAGTTTTGAACTTGCTGTTTGCTTGCATTCATTTTGGCAAGAAGGGAGGTGTTGGGCCTCCCACGAGTTCTGGACCCAGGGACTCCCACTTGTGTATAGGCGCGTTACAAATGCCATATCATATCAATCTCACCCAACACTATACCTATGGTGGCCCCCTAAAGCTGTCCACCAAACCAGATTCTAGAAATCCATCTGAACAGTTGGGACCTCACAGACGTCTTTCCCATTGAACAGAAGGTCAGGGTTCGGACACAGTAGTATTAGTTGAGTCAATGCTGTTTTCTGCAGCAATCCTACAGCATCCCTCAGTCGTCCCCTTAAGAGTCTTCTCAGCTCAGTGGTCAACTTTGTTTGCTTCCAGCTAGTCTCTTTAGATCAGAATTTGGGCTGAGAGTGACTCATCCCTCCATTAAGAACTCTTTCAATGTTCAAACTTGAGGATTTTCTAGGTGAAGCTGGCTTCTCAATCGTCCCAGCAACAGCCAAGTCCCTGGAGGAATGTGGGCTAGGGGGAGCCAAACCCACTCCTCACTTCTTGCAAGATGACTGTATTATCACTTCTAAAAAGGTAACAGGATAATGCACCCACAAAAGGGGTATACATGTAACCACTTCCACCAGCCTGTTTGGAGGATGCCTGGAAAGTAAGAAAGGTTACTGTAGAGCAAGAAAAAGAGACAGCACTCCATGTAAGATGGCTTGTGCTGCAAGGGTAAAATTCATCATAAAAATGAGAGGACTACTCCTGCACTGGTAGATCTATGGGCTTCCCAGTGCATGCAACCAAACATTGCAAAAGCAGCCCAAGGGGTCCCAGGATGCACACCGCTTAATGTGGAGGGTGCTGTCATAGGAAAATCACGGCTACCAAAAATCAAGGGTAGCAATCTCCCCTCACAGGAACCTTAAAGAGGGAGCCCAAAACAAAAATGCAGAAGATGAGGGAGATTAAGTCTCACTCACCTTCAAAGTCAATTAACAAAATCCCAAGGAGTCCAGCAGTAGTGCTGGATGGTTCAAGACAGATAGGATTTCCAACAACAACAAAAAGCTCCCTAGTCTAGGTCTGACTAGCAGCAGTACCAATCTACCTGAGAGGGCACGGTTCCAGGATTCACTAGCTTGACAGGACATACGGCAACGAAATGGACCACTGTGGCCCCACAATGGAAGATGACACTCCGGACTAGGCAGGTGGAACAGTTTTTCAAAGTAAAACCATACAACCGAGACAGTACATAACTCTGCTCTTAGTATAAGGCTCTACCACCTTAGTATTTGGTAGCATAGACAGAGCAGCCAGGCGTATTTTAGGAGGGAGAGAGGGCTGTAGGAAAGTACAAAGAACCTGTAGGATACAAATGGTTCAACAGAAACACTTACACCCAGAAGTACTATAACAAATAAAGGTTTATTATAGATACAAGCAGTCCAAGGTAATTCTTGGGGTTAAGTATTTTGTCATAGAGTCCTAAACACAATATAAAAACACAATGCTTAAGGTACACAGACCAAAGCATAAACCTTGTTCATTATACTAACAGTATTTCTAGGTAAGTCAGTCCCAATTATACATATTTAGAATAGAACACACCTATTCAGGGGGAGTAAAACCACAAGTTACTTTTAGATTACTTTCAGTAATTAAAGGGTAGTAAACCCGGTCAGTCATGTAGTGACACACCGCTAAGAAATCACTTAGTAAACCAACCCTGTAACCAGGCTACCTTTCTAATACAAATTCATGGAACAGTATAAACCCATAAATACATTTAGATTAACCATCAGTTCTACTAGGTGAGGAAGACCTAATTGCGTAATAACTATTACAGTTGCTTTTCAGATCAGTGGCACACAGACTAAGGTAGGCAATAACTCTTCACCCAATTTTAGGATGGCACAAAGCAGACCAAGGTTAGTAAAACCCACAATATACTTAACTTGAATAGCTGTGTGCAATTCTTAAGAAGTAAAACCCAAGGCAGACTTCTTCTAAACAGGCTATACAGCAAGTTAGGGGAAGCAAAACCTAGTCGGTAAACGTATACACTTATTTTTTGAAAGAAATAGTTAGATGAAGCCAACAGCTTAACTTTTGGGAAGTGGGGGAACCAATTAACAGGCGAGTAAAATAACCTTATATATACTTTTAAGAATGGTAAAACACATTCAAAGGATAGTAAGAACGTTTGTAGCTGCTCATATTTCAGAGTGACAGTTACCAAACCAACTGTGTTATGTGTATTTGTAACGCGCACGTTCACCTAAAAGGCATCTTGGCGCAAGGAAATACAACAGTCTAGGCCAGGTGGTATTTTCAAAATAGCAGGGTTTTAGGCTGATGACGAAACTGCAAATGATTCACAGTAGGTCTCAGACGAGTAGGGTTATCATTCCAAAGTCTACTTGCAGTAGACAGAAAGCTTGCTCCCCCACCCTCTGCAAGCGAAATCTAGGGACCATGAGTAGACACCCCCCCCCCCATTACTGGAGCAACTCTCTCCTGCAAGAAGACAGCACCCACGTGATAGTGGGCCCGGTGGACTAGACAGATTTCCAGATTATTTTTTTTACCAGCAACCATTGAAGAGATCTCAAGACCGGGCTGATGTGGGAGCCATAGGGGATGGCGTAGCCACACAAGCCGCAAGATTCTGTACTAGCTGAAGATGATAGACCCAGCCAGCGGGCTTGGCTAGATACAGAGCATTGCAATAATCTAAGCGGCTGGTGAGAAGTGAGGCAACTACTGCAGAATGCAGGTGCACAGGCAGAAAAGGCAGAACCTTACAAAGGACCTTCAACAAGAATTGTCCTGTCTTGCATACTGCACTCACCTGATGGCCCATAGAGAGAAGAGACAGCAAGATTTTTCACAACCGTCACTGGAGTAGGGAAAACATCCAGTGAATCAGGCCAGCAAGAAGGAGATCAAGTACCCAAACCAGAAGATACACCCACCACCAGAACCTCAGTCTTGTCCCCATTGAGTTTGAGCTAGTTGTCACACATCCAGCCACTCACGACACCCCGACCCGTCTTGGTCTAAACAGACCAGGATCTAAGTGTTGCCAGCATAAGAGTAGCACCTGAAGCCGTGGGAGGGGATGAGAGCAACCAGTGACTGACCACAGATGTTAAATAACATTGGGAACAAGGCAGAGCCCTGCGAGACCTCACAGGACAGCAAATAGGAAGATGAAAGAAAAAGGAGGCAAAGATGGTGATTGGCCCCAGTCAGTCAAAAAAGAGGTGAACCATGCCAGGACAGGGCCCGAGATGCCAGCTGAGAGCAGGCGGGACAGGAGTATAGCGTGGTCAGCAGTGTGGAAGGCCGCTGACAGAACGAGCAATAATAGGGCCCCCTCCCGCATCAACCAGCATGGTCAGATCACCCACCACAGATGCCAAGACGCTCTTGGTACCTCTCCCGGATGAAACCCCAACTGACAGGGGTCAAGCAAAGACTGCAGCTCCAGAAAAGAGAAAGGAGTGGAGCCACCAAGTACTCAAGAAGTTTCATTAAAAAAAGGTAGCAAAGAAATAGGATGAAAATTTGCTAGAACATAGACATCCAGTGTTTGTTTTAAAAAGAGGAACCACAATGGCATATTTTAGTTCTTGTGGAACATTTTTTTGTTACATTTTCTAGACAAAAGGCCCAAACCTTAAAAGTCCTTCCCTATTCTTGGAGCATGAGTGTTCACAGTGGCAGAAGGGGATCACTAGGCGCTAGTGGCTAACAGACCGGTCAGGATAGGCACAGATGTAGGAAAAGTCAGAGTTCCTGTGGAAAGCTGTTAAAGACAAGTATTTTACTTTATTGTTGGAGAAAGGTTCCAGGGACTGCAGAGAGGACACCCTAAATGGATTCGAGCAGTGGGCCTGGGTGAACTGGATGAGAGGACTCCCAATCACATTATTCACCCCCAAAGCTTCCAAGGAATCATAAAAGGCTTAAGATAGTAATATCCCAGCCAACACAGTCCCTCAGCACAGAAGAGCAGTAGGATGTCTTCAGGATCTGCAGCCAAAAACTCGGTTGATACACTCCTTGTTGTGAAGACTGGAGACCGGACACTGGACAGGATTTTGCAGCGGGGATCAACAGGGAAGACTCAAGGCACAGGTTTCTTCATGGCTGGATGCGGTTCTGTGGTTTTGGTGCCCTTTCCAGAAGACTGAATATCACTGGTCGGATTCTCATCACTAGTTTGGACCAGCACTCTAGTGAGGGGACTTCAAGGACACAAATCAAGTCCCTGGAGGTCTAGCAGGATGCCACCAATGTTTAGCACCATTCGGACTTCAGAAGACCACGCACTGCATATTGACACGAGGTCCCAGGGTGTTGGGGTATAGCAGTCCAGCAAGGTTACAACACGCCAAGGGATGACTCAAAATGCAGGTCTTCTTGAGTCTAGTGGATCTCACCAGCCTCCGAGTAGTTGCATTCGGGACC
Source organism: Ambystoma mexicanum (assembly GCF_040938575.1). NCBI lineage: Eukaryota > Metazoa > Chordata > Amphibia > Caudata > Ambystomatidae > Ambystoma > Ambystoma mexicanum. The sequence continues at coordinate 693,710,632 of NC_090931.1, forward strand.
CCCAGGATGACTGGAAAGAAAGGTAAGGGTAACAAGCAGGCTCCGGTTACACAGCAGGCTCTCCGGTTGCTGAAAATCGCTACAGCCTTCTTTTCTTCATCTTCTGCTTCCATGTTGGCTCCAGCGATCGACTTGTCAGCAGCTTCCAGGTTCTGAGAATTTTTCAGAACTACAGCACAGCTTCTGCAATCTCTCCCTGTATTTTACAGCAAGGGGCGGTCTGGCTGTCCAATCAGGACAGCCAGCCCACTACTGGGAGTTGGTTCCTTTCAGGCAAGGTGAAAGACAAAGGGCTGCAGAGTTTTGGACTTCTCCCTGCCTTCTCAGACACTGGAGCCTGGGCAGTGGATTCAAAGGATTCCCGCCGGAGACAAAACCCTCCACGGAGGTTGTTCCCACCTAGAATGGCAGGGGAAGACCTCAAACTGCACGGACACAAGAAATGCCCAAAACAAATAAAGAGTCCACCATTTTAGGAAAATGGTGGCCCTCCTGTCCATTACAGAGGCCGATTTAACAGCCTGTGAGTAATAAGGACTAAATGTCATGAAAGTAGTTACACTGCCACCAGCCATTCATGTACACCAGCAATGGTAACACAATGTTACCAGGTAAGTAAGGAAGGGGACATCTTGTATCCCCCCCAGCACTCCATATAGGGTGGGGTGTGCTGGCTCACTTATACAAAATGTAAAGGGGATGAAAATCCCCCTTTACTACTTGGGAACAGTAGTTCACCCAAGTAGATGCAAAAGAATTTAACAGGGGAGCCCAAAGGGGTAACCCATCCTAAGACCAAACGTTATAGGAAACTAACTCCAACCATACACTATGGAGAGACATAAAAAGAGTAAAAGACTAGGTGAGAGGTGTTAGGCAAGAATTGATGTAGCAACCCTGTGGGAGACTACACAACCCTTGTCCTCTTGGTATTAGGTAACCCACCCATTGGTATAGGTATGTACTACACAAGTTGGTAGTGTGACTGAGCAGCCACACTTATCTCAAGAGGGGTAAATGTGAGCTGTAGAGCTGTAGCATCGAAATCCACAAATACAAGTTTCCAAATAACACTTACACTTCAGGTTTTCTAGTAAAATAATTATTTATTTAACATCAGTTTTAAATAAGCATTCTTTAAAAAGGGCAATGTTCAACAATAAAAATACACTTCAAAATACTTTTTCAGAATTAAGGCAACGCAAGTAGATACTCTTCAGAGAAACTTCATACACACTTACACCCTGAGGTGACTTCACTAACTAGAACATTAATGGCATTTATATATCACTTTTGCACTCTGTAAATTCTGAGGTTGTGTAGCATAGGGCTTGCATTGGTACATCAATGCAAGCCACAGAATGTTTAGCTGGCCTGGAACCTGATGTCACCTCAAGGTTCCACGAGTGACAGTTTGGGTATACAGGATGGGAGATCAACTTGAAAGGCTGCATTTACAATAGCTCTCTACCTCCCTTTCATATCTGTACCCTGTAACACAATAACAGCTACTTCTTATTTCTACTTACCTGTGTCAGCGTGCCTCCTGCTTACCTGATTACTGCCTGACCCAGATACTACAAGTTTGTAGAAAGGGAAGGTTAAAAGGAAGGAAAAAGTTTAACAGGTTCTCAGAGCATGTGAGCACTTTCAAATCTTCCAATGAAGTCTAGATTAAAACCTTTCCCAGCAAATATTAGTTAAAAAACAATGCATCGCCTATGAGGGACAGTAAGAATCAAAGTCAACAGAATAGACTGCAGGGAGCCAGGACAGCCAAAGCCAATTGGGAAGTCCATGGAGCTGAGGCACTTCTTAGATAGCAAAAAGTCTTGCAAAGTTAGAGAGTTTGTTGTAGAAAATCACTGTTGGGCCACAAACTGTTACACTTGTGAAAGTTAGAGCGGAGATGTACTCTATGAAAAGCAGCTACTGCCGATCTCAACTGAGAAAAGAAAGCCAGAGACAAAGGAGGTAAGTACCCCTTAGTCAGAACAGTACTTTGGGTTAGAAGAAGAGGATCCAGCTGGCTTCTATCCTGGTTGCAGTGTTGCAGATACTGGGTTCCTGGGCCTCAGTCGTGGGGGCAAGAGGGAGGACGCCTGGAGGACTCCTGAACAGCAGTTCGAAGGCAGCTACAAGCTCTTTTCAAGCTCTTTTCAATTCAGCAGCACTTCACGGTTTCAGCACGCAGTAAACAGCACCACTGCGGATCTTGGTCCTCAGGATCTTCCTGGAGCTTTTGGCCGGCTTACATACGTTGCACTTGACTACCGATTTCTCAACCCCTGGCACTCCGGTCCAGCAGCAACAAGCAAGTACAGCCAGTTGGGGATGGTCATCCAGCAAAGTTCGTCTCAGGGTTAGTTGGTTCCACTAACCCAAGGGAAGAAGTCGCCCCCTTCCGGAGCTTCTATTGTCGATTAGGAAGAGGAGTTGCAGCACAGCAGCAAGGCTTAACCGGGCAGTTCAAGGGTCCAGGTGGATGCAGCAATCTCTCTTCACGATTCCTTCATCGGATGTTTCTTCCAGTCATCGACTCAGTCTTCACTTGAAGGACTTGCCTTTTATCCAGGTTTCTCCCATTCATGCACAGCCTAGCTGTCACTCGCACAGCAGGGTGGCTGTCCTGCAATGCAAAGACAGCCAGCCAATCAGGACTAGGGGCATTCAAGTTGCCCTGGAGACTAATGACAGGGGAGTTTCAGGCACCTCCCTCACTTCCTGCCTTGCAGACACACTGGAGCCAGAGGAGGGTTCCAGTACTGAAGCCTGCCAAAGGCAAAACGAACAAAGGGCTCAAATCTGGTTTGGAGCACATAGTAAAACCCAAGAAAGACTTCACAAACAAAAAATGGCGAAAAAAGAAGACCGGGGCCATTTTGACACAATGGTCACTCCATGGGTGCTTTACTGCAGCAGAGGATTCAGCCTGCGGTAGAAAAGCACAATGGTAGGAACATTAAAACACTGCCACCAGCCATTTAAAGTAATGAGGGTAAGATAACAAATGTTACATGAGTAAGTAGAAAAAGGGGCTAAGTAACCCCCCCCCCCACAGCTAAGTAAAGTCAATGTCACTTTACTATTCGTGGGAACTGTAGTTCACCCAAGAAAAGGTATTTAAACCTTAAGAGAAATCTAAAGGATTTCTCTGTGACACTGCACTGAAGGTGCTGTGTGTCAGACTCCAAAAACAAAGGAAACACATAGTCCAAATCAGATTTAAAAAAAAACACATAAGAGTGGGAAAAAGGGCCCACTCTATCCAGGGTTCAAATTAAAAAGTCCTAAAGTCCAGCAAAAGACGTGGGGGTCTCTAGGTTGAGGGGAATTAGCACAGAACTGATAATTCTCCCTAACAAGAGGGGACAATTATTCCCACTCACCTAGGGACATGGTAAAATAATGACCAAGTCTAAGCAAAAAGTTCTGGGGGTGTCGGGAAGATTTGATCATAAATATGAAAATCTCACCTAACGCTAGGCATGGAAAGTTGGCAGGGTGGGCCTGCTCAGTGCTAGGCATGCTCCGACCACCAAGGCGGTAGAACGCAGGATCCAGACTGGCCCCTCTAGCGGATTGAGAATTCCTACAGATGACCAGTTTCCTGTCCCATGATGAAGTGATTTTTGAAGGGTCAGGCCTCCATGCGAGACAGTCCGAGCAGGCAGCAGAGTCCCTTTAGTGGATGGTCAGCCTCTGGGATGCTGGAGTGACGCTTCTGAAGTACACAGATGACACAGCTGCTGTGCAGGACATGAGATTGGCTTGGGGAGGAAATTCCACAAAATGGCACAAAGGAAAGGCTGGTACCATGAGGAACAGCCATGGAGTATGTGTTCGTCAAAAAAGGTGGTGGGGCATATTGCAGGCATAATAGGCCCTGCAGATCCTGGCATTGGAATCCGCTAACTACATTTCCCAGGCTTCCCTGGGGTATGCGCACGTGCGCCTTTAGTAGCTACGCACAATTACGGAATTGTTTATCAAGCCGCAGCCCGCCTGTGCAGATTATTGAGAGTCGGCACGGGCTGACGTGGCGTTTTAGGTAGCAGCAGCAAGTACTGGATAGGCAAGGGCAGGCACCAGAGAGAGAAGCAAGGACCTAGGCCATGCAGCAGAGCTTGAGGGAGGCCCTGGTGCAGTACTCTGACCTAACATCTCGTCCAGGCAGCCTCACTGGGCTCCCGGACTAAAGGCAAGCAATCTCGCTGTGTTGAATGTTCCGAGTGTCTGGGGATTCACACATGTGAGGCAAACGGCTACACGTGTCATTTGCATTTCTAGTGTTCAAGGACTTAATTGCTCAGGGATGAGGAAAATGCATTATTCTTGGAAAGCCACGATTATGGCGGGCGAACGCGCCGACGCAGGAGGCATGGCGGGTGCCACCCCTTAGTGGGGGTTGCCCAGCCAACCTCCTCCCCCCTCCTCCGATAGGTGGGGGCGGGCCAAAGGAGGGAAGGGCCCGCCCCAAAAAATGGGAGGGACAACACAGGAAGGAGGACTGGGGGCAGGGAACCAAGGGAGAGGGAGGGCCTATAAAAACCCATACAAACAAACACCGCTCTCTCGCAGTATCCTGCTTCAAAGAGGACAATGACTTTGGAATTTGCGTCGCTCCGGGAGGCTGCAGTGGAGTTTCGGGTGTTCGGGTGATGGGCGTCCTTTGTTCCAGGAGAAGAGGCAATCAGTTCCGGGAAGAGGATTGGCTACAGAGGAAGCGCACAATAAGGTAAAGTTTTGTCGGTCGGCTAGGGACTCGTCGGGGCGAATATAGTTGCCGGAGGTGGGTCAAATCATGGGGGCCCCTAAGGCTCGTAGACACAAGGCCAATAGTGCTCCGGCACTAGGGAAAACCGAGGGATGCCGGAATCTAATAGCTTGGGGGAAGCTAGCGGAGCGCGGGGGAAAAGTTAAGGTAGGGGAGGGTTGGCACGTTGATAATAAGCACCATGTTGATACTCAGGGGGGCAGGGCATGGGAAGAGGTACCACAACTTACTGCATTGGGGCCGTATCCTCGTAATCCAGTAACGCACACGTGGCCAATGGCGGCAGCACTTCGCAGGCACGGTTATAATGCGGTTAAGCCGCACACACGTGGTGGATGGCGATGGATTGAGATTTGCTAGAGGGTCCGGCCGCAATGAAAGCATGCCAGAGATACAGGTACGGGGGTGTGGCGGGGGTTTCAGGGTGGCGGTCGAAGGGGAAGGCGCAGGCAGGGACTGGATAGGTATATCTTGGTGTTACGGGCACCCACAGGTCAGACACGGTGGTATAGGCATGGGTTCAACGGGGCTATTCTAGTGTGGCAGGTCGTTGTTGCAACGTTATGGGCTTAACCGGGGGCAAGGCAGATGGAATATTACTGGGAGCATTTACGTTTGACAAAACTACAGGTTCATTACTTGTGGCCACGACAAAGCGCACAAGGTGTACGGCGAGGGATCATTAAAGTATCCGCCCAAGGTCACAAGGCTGATGGGACAAGATTCGGGCGGGGGAGAGAGTATGCGGCCAGGGGTGGGGTGGTGGGGGGGTTTGGGATAGGGCAGCGTTATAGTAGGGGGCTGTTAGGGCTCTGCGGATCGTTACCTAGCTGCTAGGGTTAGGAAGAAAAAGTAGAGGGAAGTGCTGCGGCGGCCGCACGCGAAGAGCAATAGGACATTAGGGAGCATGCGGTCATATCATGCTACAATGGCCGTGTAGAGTGTCGGTGTGGGCGATCGGAGCCTTTGTTTACTTCGTTGGGTTAAACAAAATACATTCTCAATTTGTTTGTGGTGCTCATTGGGCCGGAATTAAATAATACGCATCACTGGTTTCGGTGATGCGGGAGTCAGAGGCGCGGGGCAATGAGTTATATCTATGTGGAAGGGGCTGAGATGGATGGTTTAGCGATTGTAGAGGTGAAATTTTATGATCCTTTTCTCTAGATTGCACTTGAAATTTGTTGGCGCATAGTATGGTTCAATACACGCTCCGCACGGAATGTTTTGAAAAACTTAATTTGGTGGACATGTTTATAATTTGTATAGGTAGAACCATGTTGCGGTTACTCCATCGAATTAGGCAGTTTGTGTTTCGTCTAGAGGCTTGCTGGCTGGCTGTGCAGTATTGAGGCACTGTTTGGGAATGCCCCCAAGGCGGGGCACGGACAGAGGTCGGGTAGACATTATTCTCCCGTCACGGTGTAGGTCGGTTGTCTCGTGGTTGGCATTCAGGCGGGGGGATGGAGAGAGGAGATGCGTGTCACAGGAGAGGTATTTATTTTCTGAACAGTGTTGCATGGGATGCTTCATCGTCCCCAGTACCGAATGGGCGGGTTATTTGTGTTAACTAGCCTACATGGAGAGTCCGCTGTATGCGGCAGCAGGCGGTCGTCCGGGCCACGTTTATTACAGTGGTTTAGGGATGGGATCAGGGTTGGCTGCCGGCTTTTGTGGTTTTGAGCATCGACGCTTTCCGATTGTACATTATGTGGAAAGGGGCTTTGTTCGGATTTATCAGTCACAGCTAAATGCGACTTATAATGGCTATCTACTGTTGAATGGGTTCGGGCGTGTTGGCAAATTAACAAGGCAAGGGGTACCTTATATACTACTCGTCAGTGGGTTGTGGGGTGCTGGGCCATGAGTTGCTCCCGAAGAGAGGGGGTCAGTTTAACATAAGGAATTCACGGATATTGGGCGAGGTTAACGCTTGGTGTGGCGCACAGTCACGCATTATATGAACACCAGGCGCAGGATTGGGGGCACTTGGTCAAATGTTTGTGCAGGCCGCTTTAGTGTGATTATGTGGTGTTGTGGCCAGGAGCTGGTAGTGTGGTCAGTGGGTCCTACTTTCGTACGACAGGCGCACGCAATTTGTGTTATTATATTGTGGTTACATATACATACGGTGGGATCACTGGAGGGTCAGTCACGTGCGCAGCATGACCTGTCCAGGCCAGATGGGCCTCCTCCGCCAAATTATGCGGACAGTTTGCCGACTCATGGTGGGGACAAGCACGCACGATTTGTATTGTTCAAACTGTTTCAAGGCGGGAACCAATGCAGGTTAGGTTACCACGAAGCAAAGGTTGTATATGCCTGCAGAATGTCGGGCTCGGTTCCATGTATGCACGGGCAGCGTGGCCGAATCCTTGTTTTAGGCTGTAGTTCTTTGTTTTCTAGGGGTGACTGTGGTGACTTGGCTTTCTGGAGCTGACCAGGGAATGAACGTCATGTTTAAAACCTGTTGCGGGCACGGGGCCAAGGCCCAGGTGCATTAGCGAAAAGTGCACTTTGAGGGGGTGCGTAATGGGCCCGTTGCCCAGATTGACGGCTGGTTAGAAGAGGTGCCATGAAATGGATGGAAGAGGCTTAGGGGCACGATTACGCAGCAAGGGGCGCGGGGGGATTGGTGTTGCAACGTTGCCTTTGTTATTCGGTAGGCCATGGAGCGGAGTCAGAGGCAGGCGCCATAGATGGACTCCCAGGTTGGGTGGCCATCACCATATGCAAAGGACGGCAACATACTTTTAGTGTAGCCTCGTGGTTAATGGCGGCGCCCAAGGATAAAGGCACCGGTGGGGGCAAAACATTTTATATAAAGTCCCAACAAATCTATCGAGTTGCACTTCCCTGTATTATTCTGTATAAGTGACAACAGTGCCGTATCTATAGAATGTTTTGTTTCAAATATCGTCATGTTTGAGCATCCACACTGCGTGATTCCATGGCATATTGTGAATAACAGGGGTAATTAATAGATAATAGTAATTAATGCATTGAATTGTTTTCTGCCCTTTTTGTGACGTTTCCACTATTTTCTGTTGGTAATACAAAAACCCTTGAAAACGGCATACTTGAGTGCATCGTGCATGCGGTTATTTGGAGGAATGGGTTACTCTGCTTGTTTTTAAAGTGCAGCGGATGCCTAGGATGCAGCCATGTAACTTGTCCGTTTCTGAGTTTGGACATCCGTTCTGGCTACACGGGTTGTGACACGCCTGGTGTGAAGGCATTATTAGTGCTCGTCTCGCAACCTCTGGACCCGGTGGAAAGTGTCTCTGATATCCACAACAGTCTCTAGTCTTTGGTATTCATGAATTTGGCTAGTTTGAGAATGAGGTCCTGTTTAGTAGAGACTTCTGAAAATTTTGAAAGTATGTTCAGGTGTGCAGCTTACGTATTGACGGTAGGGTTCTTCAGACGTGCAGTTGTATTTAACCACGTTTGTATGTACAGGCGTATTTGACTCATTTGTTGATTTCGCACAGGGGCTATGAGTACGGCCCAGGCATATGTGCGCATGGAACGGTAGAAATTAGCGTTGCTTTCATAACTCATAGGTGCGAAAACGCCGGAGGTTAATTATGGTTACTTCCACAATCCCTCGGGCCCAGGCATAATTGGAGAAGACATGGTTTGTCACAACGCGCCCACTCACATGTGTTTGATGTTTGTCGGGCTGCTGCACTGTTAAGATGGTGATCCTTCTAGACTTCTCATGTTTTGGGTTGGTGCGCAGTAGGGTTCATTACAAGTTTCAGCATTTGCAAGTCCGTGACTTGGGATATTCAATTTGTATAAGTGAACCACGTTGCAGCGTGCAGGTTGAAATTAAAGTGTGGGGAATTACAGCGAACAGTGTGGGGAGGGGACTTTCAGTGTGCCCCTCTTGTCCAGACATATTTGAGTTTTGCACAAACGCACCTATACACATGTGTTTGATATTTGGTCGACCCGCCGGACGGGCTAAGGTGGGGATCCTTTTCGATAGACCCCCCTTGGAATGCATAGTGCCTAGCATGGTTCAACACGAGGGTCCGCACAAGGTTTGTTCTGCAAGCCCGCTTGGGAGACAAGATGCTATAAATTGTCTAGGAAGAACTGCGTTGCAACTCGCAAGGGGGGGGGGGGGGGGGGTTTCCAAGGTTAGGTTTGTAATTTTGGAAAGTAAACAGGGGAAACAATGTACAGGCGGGGAGGGGGCCTCAGTGTGTAATAAAGACCACGTCTATAACATGAAAGGGAAATTCACTTGCGGGGGGAAGGTTTCAGTTACATATTAGATAGCAGGCGGTGGGCACGAAGGGAAATGAACCATGGTGCCGGGTATGGGCGGCAAGATGGCTTGTGCGTTTTGAATCCGGTATGGGTTTATTGGGTTATAACTCATTTATTTTATAGGGTGTTGTTGTCTTGCAGTTAGTGGTTTGCATTCATCGTGCGGGAGAGGGGTTTTCAACTGAACAAAGTTTTGTGGTTTGCAGGGGCGGGAAATGCTGCTGGTTAGTAGGGTCCGCGAATGCTCAGGTGCGGCGGTACGGGCGGTGGGGGTTGCACTTTACCAATGCGTTATGCGGTTAGATTGTCAAGGGAATTTTGATTGAAGAGGGGGTTTTAGTATTGGTGCGTCGAACCGTCACAAACCACGTGGCTAATGGTGGAAGGGGCCATGATGCCGGCCCAGGCTTAAGCACACATCACATTAAGGTTCAACAGTGTTTCTTCATAATCCCTCGTGCCTATCCGTATTTTGCAATGGGATGGTTTATAACGCGCCTACAAACAGGTGCGCAACAATTTGTCGTGCAGCTGCACTATTGGGCGGTGTCGCTTTCTGGAGCCCTTTGGAATGGGAGGGTGCTTACTAGAGTCTCAAACGCGGGCAGCTCAGGGAATGGGGTGCAACGCTGTCGGTTGGAACTGTGGTATAAATGTGCATAGGGCGAACCATGTTGCAGCGCGCAGGGGGGTTATCCTATGTTAGAATCAAAGTATGGGGGACCCGAAACGGGGTGAACATCATACAGTGTGGGGAAGGGGTTTCAGTTCATAATAAATATTATGCTAGCGACCACGAAAGTGAAATTTGCAGGGCGGGGAAGGGGTCTCGGCTACAATTAAGTAACATATTTGTAACACGCTGGGTTCCATTACAAAGCAAGGGGGGAGGGGTGTGTATCCCAAGTTTGGTCATGGTTTTGGGTCCAAAGGGAGGAGAGTTGGGGTCATCTGGTGGCATTGAGCGACCCAGTACAATGAGCAATGTATACCAACAGGCGGCGACGAAGCAAGGCATTGGCACAATTTAAGTGACACAACAAAATTTTGTTTCCAAATAGATCACAATGTCGCTTCAGGCAAACACAGTTAACCTGGTATTGGACGTCGTAGAGCTTGTAGTACTAGAAGATGGGCTAACAGACGAAGGAGTCGCAGGATCGTCGTTGGCAGGGCGTTTCGTAGATGCCCAATCATGGGCAGAATATGCCGCTCTAGCGGAAGTCAATGGATGGCAGGCGGCCAATGACCTCAAGGACCCTTCACGCCACAAACTTGCTAGTGGGGCGGACTTGCTGCTGCCAGGGGGCGGGCACAAAGTTTTCACCGGTCGCAAAAGAACGGCAAAGACAAGCGGGGGCCCGCACCAGAAAAAGACAAAACGGGATCTGGAGGAGGAGCTGGCTGCGTTGAAGTGAAGGCACGCATGGGCACGCCGCCCCTGGCCGCCCATCATGCCACTGCCCCAGATTCTCGTGGCCAAAGCACATGCCAATTTGGGCACCGCCCCCCCCCCCCGACTAGAGAGGGAGGGGCTGGTTCAAACCCCACGCTCACGAATAAAGAGGGTGAGTTAGACATAATGGAAAAAATTGCAAGGGTTGTGATGGCGCTACAAGAAGAACAAGTTACTTTCTTAACTGGTCCGACGACGTATTCCATATCTATGACAGGTAATGTCCACAGCTGTGCTACTTCGGAAAATCTTTGGCGTCTGCGTCGATGCGCAGTCCCCGAGGACCTCCTCCGACGGCCGACATCACCCGATGTGATAAATAGGACGCACGACGCCCATAGCCTCAGTTATAGTTTTTTCCCAGAACGTGTGCCACCAGTTTTCTGCCAGTCAGACACACAAGGCCTTGCGGAACGCAAGCTGCAATCGCAAAAGAAATTCTGCAGCGGGGAAGGCAGGGAGGGAGCGATATGGAATACGTCGTCGGACCATCCCATCGAAAGAACGTTACCAGGTAAGAAAGTAACTTGATCTTCGAGGGGATTGGGTCCTCCGACGTATTCCATATCTATGACAGACTCCCAAAGCAAACCAAGCAAGGAGGTGGGAAAGAATTTAGAATACAAATTTAGCATGCCCAATCAAATTGCGGAATATAGAACTGCCTTGCCAAAGGCCAGATCTTGCCCTCTGATGGAATCAAGGGAATAGTGACGTACAAAAGTATGTACTGAAGCCCAGGTGGCTGCATCACAGATGTGACGAATAGGAACTCCCCTCTGCAGGGCAGTAGACGCAGCCACTCCTCTGGTAGAATGGACCCGCAAGCCAGCCGGAGGGTCCTTACCCGCCAAGTGGGAACACTCGGAGATAGCTAAAATAATCCAACGAGACAAAGTCTGTTTCGTCACAGCTTGTCCCAAACGCTTTCCAGCGTAACCAATGAAAAGTTGATCGTCCACTCTGACCGGGGACACGCGCGAGATATAAAAGCTCAACGCTCTCCTAGGATCCAGCCTATGGAGCCTCTCCTCTTCCTTACCAGGATGTGGAGGAGGATAGAACGCCGGAAGAACAACCTTCTGGCTCAAATGAAATTCCGAAACCACCTTCGGAAGAAAAGAAGGACGAACTTTGAGGACAACCCTGTCCTTATGAAACACAGTGAAGGGTGGCTCAACTGAAAGTGCCTGTAACTCACTCACTCTGCGAGCAGAAGTAACCGCAACCAAAAACACAGTTTTCAGAGTCAACAGCCTCAAAGGGCAAGAATGTAACTCAAACGGAGCACCCATAAGAAACTTAAGAACAAGGTTCAAATCCCAACCTGGCACCAAAAAAGGTGACGGAGGGAACACATAAGTGAGCCCTTTCAAAAACTGTGAAATTAAAGGAATCTTAAAATAGGAACATTCTTCAGACAAGCGCTTGAATATGGGCAGCGCCGCTAGGTAACCTTTAATGGTCCCCACTTGCAAGCCCCTGTGGACCAAAGAAAGCGAAAAAGACAGAACCATGGGAATGTCACATTCAAAAGGATCCACATTCTGAACTCTGCACCAGTCGCAGAACTTTCTCCAACGGCAACGGTACATAGACTTTGTTGCCGGCCGCCTGGCCGAGAGCAACACCTCCATCACGTCTTCAGGGAGGTTCCAATCCTTATACCTCAACCTTTCAGAAGCCAAGCGTGAAGATTGAGGGATCTGACCTCTGGATGGAGAACCTGACCCCCCCCCCTCCCGTGAGAGCAGATCGTCTCGGTAGGGAAGACGACGTGGAGGGCAGATGGACAAGTCTAGAAGGTCCGGGGTACCACGTCCTCCGGGCCCACGCCGGAGCAATGAGGATCATCCGGGAACCGAACCTCCGTAACCTCCGCAACACTTGCGGGATGACTGGGACTGGAGGAAACGCGTACACCAGTGGGAATGACCACTCCACCACGAACGCGTCTCCTAAGGCTCCTTTTGGAGGAAATTCCCGCGAGCAAAACCTTTCGCACTTCCGGTTGACACTGGAGGTGAAGAGATCCACTTGAGGGATCCCCCAAAGGGTGAAGATCTCCAGGAGAATCTCCTGAGCACGCTCCCACTCGTGAGAGATCGAGCTCTGCCTGCTCAGAGCGTCTGCCATCTCGTTGTCTCTGGCCAGATGAACAGCCGAGATCGAAACTTCCTGCTGGATGGCCCAGAATTCGAGCTGCATAGCCTCCTTGCACAGCGGAAGTGACCCTGCCCCCCCTTTTTTGTTGAGGTAGTGCATAGCAACCGTGTTGTCCATTAGAATCAGGACACTCTTTCCGCGCACAGTCGGCAGAAAAGCTTTCAGGGCTAGCCTGACGGCCCTCAGCTCCAACAGATTGATATGGAGTCTGGACTCCGACGGAGACCAAAGACCACTGACTGTCAACTCGCTGGCATGAGCTCCCCATCCCGTGAGGGATGCATCCGTTACGATCGTCACCTCCGGCCAGGGCAGCCAAAATGGGGCCCCCTTCATCAGATTGCCCTCACGGCCCACCACAGAAGGTCCCGGGCTACCGAGGGCGGCACCTAACAGGGTCCGACAGCCTGCCGGAGGACTGAGACCACTGGAGCTTGAGTGCCCACTGCAAAGATCTCATCCGCAGACGAGCCTCTGGCAACAGAAGAATGCAGGATGCCATGAGGCCAAGCAGTCTCAAGAAATCGGACGCTGGGAGATTCTGGGCAAGCTGAAACTTGTGCACCATCTGCTGAATGTGAAGAGCCCTCACCTGGGGAGGAAAACACTGCCCCAGGGACGTGTCGAGCACTGCTCCGATGTACTGGAGCCGCTGTGTTGGTGTCAAATGGGACTTCTTTAAATTGAGGGAGAAGCCCAGCCTGTGAAGGGAGTGGCAGGTGACGGACAGATGATCCAGGACTTGCTCGGGAGAGCTCCCCCTGATCAACCAATCGTCCAGGTAGGGGTAGACGTGAATCCCCCCTTTCCTGAGATGCGCTGCCACCACCACCATGAGCTTGGAGAAAACCCTCTGGGCGGAGGTCAATCCGAACGGCAGGACCCGAAACTGAAAGTGCGAGTAGCCAACCGCGAACCTCAGGTACTTCTTGTGCTTGGGATGGATCGGCACATGGAAGTAAGCAGCCTTGAGGTCGAGAGACACCAACCAGTCCTGAAGTTGAAGGGCCTGGAGGACTTGAGAAAGTCACCATCTTGAACTTGTCCTTCCTGAGGAGTTTGTTCAAACCGCGCAAGTCCATGATGGGTCTCAATCCCCAGTCTTTCTTCGAAATCAAAAAATAAGGGGAATACCACCCCTTGTTCCTCTCCGCTACAGGCACCAGTTATATGGTGCCTTTCTCCAGTAGGGCTCGAATTTCCTGCGCAAGGAGCGGATCCAGACACTTCAAAGAGAGGTTCCAGGGTGGATTGTCGGGAGGCCTCTGCCGAAAAGGAAGACAGTAGCCGTGGGTTATGATCTCCAGAACCCACACATCCGAAGTAATGGCTTGCCACTCTGCAAGATGCTGCGCCAGCCTTCCCTCAACCGGCGAACCATGGAACCTGGCCTCATGACTGAGTGGTAGCGGCTGCAGCGTTGCCTGAGGGCAAAGAGGCAACTGCCCGAGTGGCCTTGGCACCTCAAGTACCTTTGTTTCCACCTCTGGTACTCTTACGATGGCCTCTTTGACTGCTAGCTCCCCTCGCTTTACTGAAGGACGAGTAATAGCGAAAGGAACCACCCCTCCATTGCTGTCCCCTAGGACGAAAAGGCGGAGGTTGGCGAACTGCAGCGCCCAACGACTTAGCTGCAGCTTTGGAGGTCTGCAAACTCTCAAGGCTCTCTTCAGCCTTGCTGCAAAAAAGGTGTTCACCGTCAAAAGGCATGTTGAGGAGCCGGGACTGCACATCAGGAGCGAACCCAGACTTCCGCAACCATGCAAACCTGCGCATTACGGTGCTCGCCGCCATGGACCGGCTGACACAATCCGCCATATGCAGAGCCATATGAAAAGGCAAAACCGGGTCAGTGGGTGGACCGAGATCAAGGATGTCCGTGAGATCATCCTGAATGAACTCCCCTGGGGGAGCTGACCAACCCAAGTACTCGGTAACCCGAGACATAAGGCGCCGATATGAAGATTCGGCATGAGTGCCAGGCTCCGGCCGACAAAACTCCACCTCCAGAGAGGTGTCCAGTCCACTGGCAGCGACTGCCTCAGGTCATCAAACTGGCTATGGCCCGAGATAAGGTCATCTGGAACCGTAACCGGAACCAGGCCGCCATCATAGCCTTCATCACCCTCTGAAATGTACTCCAGGCGGGGAGAGGAAGACCTCTGTGGACCAAAGCAGTGCTGGACCTTAGCCATAGCCTTTCTAGGGGCAACCCCGTGCCACGGGGCCCCTCCGACACCACCGCCTCAAAAGGCGTCGAGGGCGCCGAACGAGTCGGTGCTGGCAGAAAAGGCGTCGACGTCAGCTGCAGCGCCGCCAGCATCGACGGCGTCGACACAGTCCTCGAAGCCGGAGCTCCGAGCGTGTCTCTCGACAACCTGGGCGCCGACAGCGTCGACGACCCCCTCGGAGGCGGAGCCTCGACAGAAATCGTCGATGACCTCGGCGCCAGAGGCGTCGACGTCTTCTTCGAAGACGGCACAGGATCACGTGGTCTTGAGCGCGTCGAGGACCGGGACCTGGAACGGGCATGGCGAGAACAGCTACCCTTGTCCGAGCTGGAGCCCTCCCGCGAGCCATGCTGACCACCCGAGCCCGAAGGCGTACGGGCGGTGTATCTCGACCGGTGCCGACCGACCCCACTCGGAGGCGCGGACGGACCGGTGCCCTGCGATTCCAGAATCGCTAGCATCTGCTTCCCGAAAGAAGCCCATTCCTTCGGTGTCGCTTGTTGGAGGGATAAGCCACCCGCCGACGGTCGGAGTCCTCGGAAGAGGACGGGGAAGGCGACCTATGCCGGCGCTTCCTGGAATGCCTAGAAGAGGCAGAGGAGTGGCGAGACCGACTCCTGCAAGGAGACCCACTGGACTTCCGACGATGACGCGGAGAGTCACCCCTCGAGTCATCGGTCGAAAGCCCAGCAGACCTCGACTTCCGGGGCTTAGACACCCGGCCTACCGACAGCTTCTTCTTGCATTACAGCAAGGCCTTAGCAGTGAGCGACTGGCAAGCGACAGTCGACCAAATCGTGGGCCTCCCCAAGGCACCAGAGGGAAGCGTCGTGCAAGTCCGTGACAGACATCTTGGACCCACAGTCCCTGCAGTTCTTAAAGCCCGGACGCGGGGTTGAAGACGAGAAAGACATCGCCACGAACAGGTCTTCACAACAAACCTAACAGGTTCAACGAACCGAGAATAGAAAACAGCAACTCCAACGAGTCGAGGCGTACTGAGATTCACGAAGCGAACACGTTCGCGGAAAAAACGGAACTGAGGCTATGGGCGTCGTGCGTCCTACTTATCACATCGGGTGACGTCGGCCATCGGAGGAGGTCCTCGGGGACGGCGCATCGACGCAGGACGCAGACGCCAAAGATTTTCCGAAGCAGCACAGCTGTGGACATTACCCGTCATAGATATGGAATACGTCGGAGGACCCAATCCCCTCGAAGCAAAGGTTATGACAGGGCCTCCGGTGACTACCAACATGGGGGCAGTCACTGGCGGGGCGAGTAACGTTTGGCGGGGGAGGGACCAGGGGGCGAGCAACAGCAAGACGGCCAACAGTGCAGCGCTAGGGAACGTGGCGATCTCGCCGGGGGCATTATTAAAGGAGGCAGGTGACTCAAGGAAGAGCACAAAACTTCCTCCCACAATCGGGGACCACTACTCTACCTGGCTCCTTCCGGAATGGGTAAGGAACCAGCTATGGGCGGGGAAATTCATAGATATACTATCCCTCCTCGAGCATGAGATGAAAGGCCAGGACACCTTGCAGGAGAGGGAGGGGGAGACAGTGAAGGCCAGGAAAAGAATGAGACCGGCAGAAACACTGGCCAACTGGTTGGCGGCTTTCAAAATACTGGCCCAAACCATCTGTCTAAAAGACCAGACTCTAGGGTGGCCTTCTGCCCGGTGGCGACGATGGCCGCCTACCTAGCAGCACGGGGGCGAGGGTCAGCGTACTGTTCATACAAAAGGACGGAATGCCCCTCACACAGTTTCAGTTCAGAAGTGTATTAGCCGCGACCCTGGCAAAAGACGGCTCCGACCCGGCCAAATTCTCCACACATTCATTCCGCATAGGGGCGGCGACAACAGCAAGCAGGGAGGGTCTGGGGGACGACATGGTAAAAAAGATTGGGAGATGGGACTCGGATAAATTCAAACTGTACGTCAGATAGGCAAGGTTGGAGGCTCGGGGGGAGGTAGGCACGACAAGGGGACAAGGGCATGCAGGGGCACCCACACACCTCAAATGTTTCAAAAAACCTCTCCTGTCTTCACAGAGGCCAACCAGGTATGGGTCGTAGGACATTCTTTTGTGTCCAGAGCAGCAGAAAGAGCGAGGACGGCATCTAGGGACGGTAACCTGGGCCTACTAAACACCCAGATTCGTTGTATTACTAAGGCTGGTCTACAAAGCCACCAGCTATTGGGCACACTAGAACAGGCGGCACAGCATCATCCGCCACCCAACATTTTGTTGCTCCACATTGGGGGCAATGACTTGGTTGCAAAAGGTAGAAGGGCTTTGACAGAACTTTTGAGAGCGCTCCTCACGAGGATTGGGGGGTGGGGGGGTTTCGGGGCACCGAAGTCATGTGGTCCGAAATGATCACCAGACAAGAATGGAGGGGTGCACTGCGCCATGGGTCAATAGAGGCGTCAAGGAGAAAGGCAAACTCAAGGATGGGGGGCTTCTTGAAAAGCAGAGGGATGGGTTGGATACGCCACCCAATCACCCTGAAAGTACCAGGTTATTTCGGGGGGACAGGACTCACCTGTCCCAGGTGGGCACTGCACTCATGATGCTTTGACAAATGCAGGTTGCACGTAGGGTGTCGGGCAAGCAAGGGCACGAAACCGAGGGGGGGGGGATGGGGTCGATGATGGGGGCTTGAAAGCCATTCCCACCCCAAAATGCGGGGGGGGGTGGAAAGAAAAAATTGGAAACAAGGTGAAACCAAGGTCTACAAGGGAAGTTGGGGGGGGGGGGGGGAGCAAGATGAGGTATGTTATGTTGGCTCTGGTAGGGTTGCCAAAGAAACAGGGGGGGTAACGGAAGGAAGGATACACAGGATGTGGGGGGGGGTCAAACAATGGGCTCGAGGGGGGACAATAAGGAAACGGGGGAGGGGGAGAGAGACCAGGTCCAAGGAGGTGAAGGGGGGGTCAAGCGCAAGGCTGGGGGGCAAACAGACAGGGGTATTTGGGGAAATTGAGAGAACGACACATCGAGGTCAGTGGGGGCGGGAGTCTAGGGTCGAAGGGATCCCCGAGAACTATAGGCAGAGAAAAAAGGGGTGGCCGAAAGCAAGAGAAGGGAACCGGGAGAGGGGTGGAGCGAGCCGGAGAAATGGAGGGGAAGGACTAGGGATTACGGAACTTGACGGAGGGAGGGGACCCTGAGCAAGATCTCTGAGGAAGGCCTAGGGTGTGGGTACAGGGAGTACAGAACCTTAGGATAAGGGCAGCCCTCCGGGACAGTAAGGTGATATGGGAATACTTGGGGGCTGGAGTTGTGGTTGAAGGAATAGGGTAAGAAGTTACCCCCAAGGGGGCGGGAGCTCAGAGTAGAGCGTAGCGGATGAGTGGATAGTATGGAGGAGTGGACGGAGTGGATGAGAGGATAGGGCGGATGAGAGGACGAGTAGATAGGGCGGATGAGAGGACGAGTAGATAGGGCGGATGAGTGGATAGAGTGGATGAAAGGATAGAACTATTGAAAGGATGAGGGGATAGAACGGTCGAGAGGATGAGGGGATAGGGCGGATGAGAAGACGAGTAGATAGGGCGGATGAGTGGATAGTGTGGATGAGAGGATGGAACGGTTGAGAGGATGGAACGGTTGAGAGGATGGAACGGTTGAGAGGATGGAACGGTTGAGAGGATGGAACGGTTGAGAGGATGGAACGGTTGAGAGGATGAGTGGATAAACAGATCGGGCGGATGAGTGGATAAACAGATCGGGCGGATGAGTGGATAAACAGATCGGGCGGATGAGTGGATAAACAGATCGGGCGGATGAGTGGATAAACAGATCGGGCGGATGAGTGGATAAACAGATCGGGCGGATGAGTGGATAAACAGATCGGGCGGATGAGTGGATAAACAGATCGGGCGGATGAGTGGATAAACAGATCGGGCGGATGAGTGGATAAACAGATCGGGCGGATGAGTGGATAAACAGATCGGGCGGATGAGTGGATAAACAGATCGGGCGGATGAGTGGATAAACAGATCGGGCGGATGAGTGGATGAACAGATCGGGCGGATGAGTGGATGAACAGATCGGGCGGATGAGTGGATGAACAGATTGGGCGGATGAGTGGATGAACAGATCGGGCGGATGAGTGGATGAACAGATCGGGCGGATGAGTGGATGAACAGATCGGGCGGATGAGTGGATGAACAGATCGGACGGATGAGTGGATGAACAGATCGGGCGGATGAGTGGATGAACAGATCGGGCGGATGAGTGGATGAACAGATCGGACGGATGAGTGGATGAACAGATCGGGCGGATGAGTGGATGGAGTGGATGAAAGGATGAGAGGATGGAACGGTTGAGAGGATGGGTGGACAGGGCGGATGAGTGGATCAACAGATAGGGCGGATGAGTGGATATGGATAGGGCGGATGAGTGGATATGGATAGGGTGGATAAAGTGGATGAGTGGATAGAGAGGATGAGTGGATTGAGTGGATAGTGTGGATGAGAGGATGGAACGGTTGAGAGGATGGGTGGATATGGCGGATGAGTCGATGGGGACAGAACGGTTGAGAGGATGAGTGGATAGGGCGGATGAGAAGATAGGGCGGATGAGAGGTTGAGTACATAGGGCGGATGAGTGGATGAACAGGATGAGTGGATAGAGTGGATGAGAGGATGGAATGGTTGAGAGGATGGGTGGATAGGGCGGATGAGTGGATAGAGTGGTGAGAGGATAGAACGGATGAGAGAATGAGTGGATGAAGCGTATGAGTAGATAGAGCATATGAGTGGATAAGAATACAGAGTGAATGAGTGTACTGAACAGATGAAGGTATAGAACAGATGAGTGTAGAGGTGAATATATAGCACAGGATAATGCTATCGAATGCGTGAAAGGCACGAGTGATTAAGTCAGATAAGTGCGTAGAGGGTACGAGTGCGTCGTGGGGGGCGAGTGCGTAGAGGGGGGCGAGTGCATAAAACTAGGGAATGCTTAGAGGGGGAGAGTGCGTAGAAGAGCAGGTGACGAATATAGTATGACTTAGAATGCAGAGAATGTCTGAAAGGGCATATAACTCATCTTATCTCACCACCACGCTTACTCTCTCCTTGCATCACCACTCAACTAGAACACAGAGATACTATGACACCATTCGGTATAACTGTTCTCATACCAACACTCGCCGCTCACTCCACATCATTCTAAGTAATCACTGCTGGTTTTACACCCCCCACAGCCAGGCGTTCTCCTCAGGCCTAACGCAGCCACATCCGATCTGGATAAATCCTGCCAGAACGAACACATATTCCTGACCTCTCTACCGGCACACCTATCGCTAGAAAGCAGCTATCACACGGATCCCGCACGAGCTGCACACATACCCGGTGCTCACTCGCACCCTTTTTTTGACTATCTCTACTCTCTCTACTGATATGAACTTCGGTTCCCAAGGGCGTTCAACCTACCAGCGCCTTCAGACCATACCAATGGTATATAAGGCACTATATAGATGCAAAATAACAATAACTAGGAAAGCTGGACATCGCAAAAGTGATGGCTGTATAGGTAGTCAAGTAGTAACGTGATATCTGGGCACCGGAATGGTTGTGTCTGTATAGGTAATAACTGTGTTACTTGGGCACCGGAAAAGTGGTGTCTGTATAGGAACCTACGTGATATTTGGGCACCGGAATGGTTGTCCGTTTAGCTAGAAACTGGGATAATAGGACACCAGGAAGTGTGTTGGGGTGTTAGAAACAGGTACCTTAGAGCAAAGGGGAAGTGTCAAGAAATGCAACACAAGCAACGAATCGAATGGCCATGGGTAGAGAGAAGCTGGCAGCAAGGGCCAGGCGCAACCCGGAAGCGTCCACCAGACGCAGACGGTGGGGGGGGGGGGGGAGGCATACCTAGGAAGCCTCACATAGCGTAGAAGAACCTGTGGTGTGGTGAATTCACGGATCGCCTGTAAGATAACTCCTTGCCTTTATGCAAATAAAGTTGCTGTGGCATTAAGATTTCCAACTTTAAAATTGTGTTATGTTGTTATTTCCAGTAAATGCATCACTGCCAGGTACAGGTGGGGGAGGCGAGTAGGCGGGGGGGGTGGCCAGGCCAGGACAGGCCGGCCAGCCAGGGACAGGGTGTGGGAGGAGGAGGCGCGGCAATGGGATGCCCCTGCTAAGGACTGCAGGATGTTCCGTGTAGAGTTCTACATGATGCAAAATTAGAGCGTGTGGAGTTTAACATGCGAACAAAATAGCGTGGGCTGCGCTAATGCTTTATGTTTGCTGGCACTATGTTACATGTTTGTTTTGTCTTGTCTTGTCTTTTAATGCAATGCTTTGCCTATCAGGCCATGAGTCATTTGTAAAATCATGTGGGGAGAACCCCAGTTGCTTGATTCATTCCGCTTGCCAAGCCTTTTAAGGTTGCTTCAGCTCACCCTCATGTTCTCATCCTGCTTGCTTGTTTTAGTCTAGACAAGGGCACTAGTTCATGTGGAATGGGTAATGCATGTTAGGTTCTGGGTACAGGTGTGGCAGGTTATGCTTCAGGCAGTATATGTTCTGCCAGGTTGTAGACTGGTATTTTATGGTATCAAGGTGTGTTTCTTTCCATAAACTCCCTGTACCATTCAATCTTGTTACCCTAATCCTTTTTCCGGTTTCCCTAACCCCCCCTTCTTATCCACACCCGCTCCCTAATCCCTCATCCCCCATTGGCTGCCACGTGGTCCCCTGTGTTTTTAACATCAGGAACCCATGCCAACCACAGTGGGAGGGTCGATCTAATTCGGCTTCTGTGGTTCGGGAGAGGGTGCCGGTACTCTCCCTTATGTTCTTGACATAATAAACTACTCCCATATATGGGTTATTACTACCACCCAAGCCAAATGATGCAACCACTCCCCGTTTAGCAGAGGTGCTAAAGGCTTTGCAGGAGATTCGGTGGAATAAGCACACACAAGGCAAGAAACTACGACTTTGAAGCCTCAGGTACATGGGTTAGTGGCGCACTGAACACCTTTACAGGCACCAAGTTCAGTGGCATCCTTGGGATCAACCAGTGGGACTATGGTTATAGTGCAGCAACCAATTAATCAACTCCTGGCCCGAGGTGGAGCTCATGCAGATTGGAAGTGTTTGAGGGCCATTGTCCACTGCAGAGAAGTAGAAAAGGAAGGCAAACAATATTCGATTATGTTGTGGGCAATCAGGACACTTTATTCAAACTTGTCCCAATACTCCTCAGAGGGGCTTAGGGCTAGACAGAAGATGAAGGCAGTAAAAGGACACACTCGACCCCATGGTAAACAGGGGTGTCGGGCCAAATTGAATCTAAGTTCCCTAGGTGGGTGGCAAATACAATGCTGAGTAAGGCATGTCATTTGTTAATTTTGGTGACTGTTTTTTGCTGTGACAAAACAGGTGGTGTCAGCAATGGTAGATGCAGGTGCCACTGGTAACCTCAGATAGTGCACTGTCAGAACAATTGGGTTTACCTCTGCAGGACAATCAAAGGTCGGAGGGAGTACAATCCGTGGACGGATCCCTGTTAACCTCTGGTCCCAACACGCAGCAGACACAGCCATTACGGATGGTGTGTTCCTCCAGACATGAGGAGGAGATTACATACATTTGATTTGATGGCAGATCCTAAATTTGGTCTTATTCTGGGAATGCCCTGGTTGGTTAAGCACAATGCCATGATTAACTGGTCTAAACAAGAAGTGTCCTTTGATTCCCAATGGTGTAAGTCCCATTCAGGATTTGATGGGCCCTGCCACCTTTTTTGACGGAAGGAGCTCAGGTACAGCAAGTGGTGAAGGCAGTGGAGACAAGTCTTCCCTCCCAATACAGGATGTATGCAGAGGTATTTGACAAAGGCGGGGCTGAGAAATTGCCTCTGCATCGAGCAGATGATTGTGTTACAGAATTGGAGCCAGGCGCTAGGTTGCCTTGTAGCCGAATCTACGCCCTCACTGAGGTGGAAAACCAACACTTGAGGGAATATCTAGATGACATGGTAGAGAGGGGGGTTTATATGGCATTCGACTTCACCAGTACCTTGCACTATTTGTTGTGCCAAAGTAAGAAGGTACACTCAGGACGTTCAGATTATTGCGCCCTGAACAGGTGAATAGGTTTCCTTTGCCATTGATTTCTGTGCTCCTCGATCAAGTCAAATCAACAGTAATTTCCACAAAATTGGATTTACATAGGGTGTACCACAGAAATCTGAGTCAAGTCTGGAGACGAGTGGAAGACGGCCTTTAGCACCAAGTTTGGCCTTTCAAAATTAAGTCATGCTGTTCGGCTTGTGCAATGCCTTCACATCTTTCCAGCAATTTATGCAGGAAATTGCTGGAATTTAAATTAAGGAAATTAAGGGAATTCAGCTATGTTTTTGATAGTGTACAAATATGATATTTTGATTTACTCAGAAATCCAAGGAACATGTGGGACATGTGAAGGCAGTTTTGCAGAGGGAGTACCAGCTTTATGCTAAACTGGAGAAATGTACATTTCACACTGAGTGGGTGTAGTTCTTGGGATTTATTCTAACACCAGTGGGCATCATCATGGATAGTAAGAAAGTGCTAGCAGTAACGGATTGGCCCTTGCCCCAGTGTGTGAAAGACATACAGTCCTTTTTATGACTTCCTAATTTCTACAGGTGGTTTATTAGTCATTCTTCCCACATTGTGACACCCTTAACTCAATTGCTCAAAAAGTCAGCACAATTTGGCTGGGACGCAGAGGCAGAGAACATTTCAGGAATTAAAAAAGCCATTTACGAGTGCACCAGTGTTGAGACATCCGGTTCTCGAGAGACTTTTTCCGTGTGAGAACAGATGTGTCTAATCTGGCATTAGGTGCAGTGTTATCCCAGAATGATGAGGTGGGCATTTGGCACCCAGTGGCATATAATTCACAAAAACATACGCGGTGCGAACAAAACTATTCCATCACAGATAAAATATTATTGGCTATTATAGCTGTTAGGCAGAAACCTGTGCAGTTCCCTTAGGGACCACTGCAAAAGATTTAGGACTACAGGTGGTTGGCAGTAAACCCAATTGGTAGCAGTCTGTACCACCCAGAATTACCTGGTAGCTATGTCTGAGCAGTCAGACTTCTCTCAAGATGAGTTAGGCAGTATATAGAGTATACACAATAGGTACAGAGATACAGTAGCACAAGCAAACACTGACCAGAGCTTTGGTGTAAAAGTATATATTTATTTAAAGACACACTTGTAAATTACACTAGCACACAAGGAAGTAAATTCAACACACAGTCACTATTATATATATGCAACCCTTATTACTTATTAGACAAGTCCTAGTGAGAAACACCACTTATTTTCAGACAGAGGTGAGCGCTTAACATAAAATGGCACTCTAATAAGTTATAGAAAAAGGGAGGGGGAAAAAGGCAGAGTTGTGAAAGCACACAAATCTCAATACTTTTCAAAGAACCACAGTGAGGCAGGTTAGGCAGTCTACTGTAGAGCAAGGAAGTTCAAATGCTAGGCCCACTCTTAGAGAGAGAAAGCAAAATGTGCCCAGGATCACACAGTGGGGTTATGCCCAAAGAGTCTTTGTAGATAGTTCACAAAAGATTGAGATCAAGTCAGGAAAAGTTAGTTAACAGGCCCCAGGCTAACCCAGGTTAGAAAGTCGAGGATTTACTGTCACCCCGAACGATCTGTCGCAAGGGAAGCCAGGCGGGACACAGTACCTGAAAATGGGAAGAATGCTCCAGCGGGGGCAGTTATTCCTGGCAGCGGGTGCAAGTCGCTGTTTTGTCCAGAGGAAGAGGAGGTCTCGACGTGGAGGAAAGCTGAAGGTCGTTGCACTGCCAGGGAAGAAATCAGCCGCAGAGTTTCCCGGTTACAAGGTACCACCCTTTTCTTCGCGGTAGTGGTAAACCATGGTATTCCAGTTGCCGGGGTGCTTGGCACAGGCAAGACGGCCGAAAGATGTTCCAGAAGGGGAAAAGATGGGCAAACTGGTTATCCCCACCAGTCAAAGGAAGAAGACTCTCCGGGCTGGAGATCTGTCGTCGGGAAAAGTGGTGAGACGGTTCAGCAGGGCTCCACCGGTGGTGTCATCATTGCAGGTCGGCTCGGCTTCTCCCTCCTCGGATTCTTTAGGTCCTGTGGCGACGTCTGAAGTTCCAGTCCCCAAAGCCCTGCTTTTATGCAGAAAACCCACATTCATTCAGCCTAGCTGTCACTCAACATGCTAAGTGGTGAGCCGGGCGGCTCACCACTTGGGCCAATCACACAAGAGTGCGACTTGAGTTGCCGAGGCAACTCTGTCCAGGGTGCCTAAACTCCCCTCCCTCACCCCCTGTGGTACCCAGACAGAGTGTCACCACTTTTGGAGGCTTCTGTGGAGAAGCCCGCCAAAAAGTGGAACAAAGGGCTCGACTTGGGTTGGAGTCAAAGAAGCGAACATAAATGCCATTTTGGAACGAAGTTTCGGCAAAAAATACCAACCGGTGATTTCATATTAATTTAATAAACCGGCGGCATCTTCGAGGCTATATTAAAAAGTGGTAGCCTCGAACAATGGGAAAATCCCATAGGGATATATTCGCGGTCGAATATAAAAAGTATCCACTGCCACCAGCCAAAACTCGGCCGGGGGGGACTGGACAGTGCCCCCTCGAACAACAGACCCCGGGGCAATCGAATTGCCCCAACCAGTACGTCCACAATATGATGGTTTGTACTGGTTCTGTTCACAATTTGAGACTAGTAAAGCCAATGGTGACTTTACATGCCCTGGGAGACAGTAGTCAGTCCCAGGGTATGGAGTCTATGTTTGGGGGTCGCTACGACACCCCTGGGTTATGGCACGGAGGGTGCGGTGTAACCCACATACCAAAACACATGAAGCCCTATGGGGTAAAGGACCCCATAGCCCATAAAACACATACAAAGTCAAAGGAACACCTCAAATCATGTCTAGGAGTGGGAGGAAAAGACTCTCACTCTTAGCAGGAGAAAAAAATAAACCCCAAAAATCCAGCAAAGCTGCTGGGGGACTCACTAGGTTGGGGAAATTGGCCTTTACAGAGAATTCTCTCTAACAGCTGTGTTTTTGGAGTGGAGACACTATTTGTTGGGAGCTAGACATCAAGTTACAGTAGTGAGAGACCATAAGAATCTACAATATTTTAGAACAGCCCAGACACTCAGCCCAAGGCAATTAAGATGGTCTCAGTACTTTAACGAGTTTGATTTTGTGGTAACATTTCGTGCCAGAAGTAAAAATGGGAAGGCATATGCATGGACTAGACAGCAACATTTGGAGAATGTGGTCCCAGAGGTGCAAGCTATCATTCATCCGGTGAAGATAATTGGGGCAGTCACTGATGACCCGTTATGACAGGTACGCAAGAGTATGAGGCGGAAAGAATTACAGGGTTGGGTGGCCAGTCACTCTTCTCGGACAGTGCGGGAGGGTCTCCCATATCATTCATGGCAATTGTATTTACCCATTAAGGCATTGCAAGAAAAAGGCTTTGTATTGGTGTCACAAGTCACCCTTAGAAGGGCATTCCGGGGAGATAAAGACCAAGTGCATGTTGGAAAAATATTTTTGGTGGCCTGACTTGAGGAAAGATCTGCACACGTACATTCAGGAATGTGAGACTTGTATACAGAGTATGGCGGACCATTCTAAAAAGGTGGGATTGTTGCAGCCTTTGCCTACACCCGAGAGCCCATAGACACATTCTATAGATTTTTCTAGAGATCTTCCAAAAGACAATAAAAATGACACCATTTTGGTTGTAGTAGACTATTTCTCCAAGCAGGCACATTTTATTCCCTGCATTGGAGTTCCTGGTGCCAGTAAACTGCAAGTGGCTGAATTGTTTTTGCAACATATTGTAAGGTTGAATGATTTGCCAAAGAGTATTATATCTGACTGAGGACCACAATTCACTTCTAGATGTTGGTGTTCCTTTTGCAGCATGTAAGGAATCAGTTGTGCATTATCCACCAGTTATCCCCAAACAGACGAGTCGACAGAGTGAATCAAATGTTGGAACGGTATATCCAATGTTATTTGGGGGATTGTATGTCATCATGGGTGAGAGCCTTGCACTGGCAGAATTTACCTACAATAACACGGAACAAGCATTGTTGGGAATGGCTCCTAATGAGTGCCTTTACGGGCATGACCAAAACAGGATACCAGAAATCTTGCCTGAGTCAGCTGCGATCTCTGCCCTCCAAGAGCGCAAACAGCTGCTTCTTGACATTAGGAGAAAGGCACAGGACAATTCAGAGAAAGTATGGTCTCCTAACAAGGCACAGGCAGATAAGAAGCACCAAGAAGCATGGAGGTACAAAGTGAGGGCAAGGGTGCGATTATCTACTCAGAAATTATCATTTGTGGGACCTCGTAAATTTGTGCCCCGGTTTATTGGGCCTTTTGAGATTGTAAAATGTGTATCACAGACAGAAATGCGTTAAGATGGTCTACAAATTAGAAAAAAATTCCATGTGTCTATGCTTAAACCTGCAGCTCCGGGGGTTACTACCAAGAGGCCTCCAGTCATCATGAAGGATGGACAAGCAGGATATAAAATAAGACGAATCCCGGATTCCAGGAGGAGACAGCTACGTTTGTGGTATTAGAAGAATGACTTGGTTATGGACCCGAGGAGTGTTCATGGATCCAGCAGAGGCATTGCATGCACCAAGGTTGGTGAGACAATTTCATGTGCAAAATCCTGGGAAGCCAGGCCCAGGGAGAGAACCTCAGACAGGAGGTACTGTCAAAAAAAGTGGAGGGGCATGTTGCAGGCATATTATCCCCTGCAGATCCTAGCATTGTGGCATTGGAAGCCACAGACTACATTTTCCAGGCTTCCCTGGGCTATGCGCGTGCCATAAGCAGCTGCGCACAGTTACGGAATGGTTTATTAAGCCACCACCTGCCAGTGCCAGGTGTGGATTGAGAGTCGGCACGGGCAGACGCAGCATTTCTGGCAGCAGTAAGTATCGCAGAGGCAACGGCAGGCACCAGAGAGAAGCAAGGACCCGGGCCATGCGGCGGTGATCGCTGGAGGCCCCTGTGCAGTACGGCGACCTAACATCTTGTCACGGCAGCCTCACGGGGCTGCCGGATTAAAGCCAAGTAATCGCGCTGTATTGAATGTTTTGAGTCTCCTGTCAGGCAGGCTTTTCGCATAATATTCATTTTAAACCTTCAAAGCTTTGTTGAACTTTTCCCCAGACAAGTTTCTTTGCTCAAGCGTTCTTTCACTGGTCTGTTAGATTGGCAGCACAGGTTGAATAATTAGGTATAAAACGTCGGTATCAGCTTATCAACCCGAGGAAATCTCAAAGGTCTTGCTTTGTTTTAGGTACAGGAGTTTGTTATACCGCTTTTACTTTTTCAGTCTGAGGTTTAATCAGTTCATTTCCCACGAAGTAGCCCAGATACTTTACAGCTGCCTGTGTCAGATGGCATTTCTTCAGTTTTGCTGTTAAACCTGCTCTCGTGAGGGCTCGTGCAATCACAAACGTAGATCATGTGTTCAGGTCAGGTGTTACAGTGTATGATGTCATCATCCAGGTAGGCTGCAGAAAAGCTAGACTATGGTCTTAAAATCTTATCCATTAACCTCTGGAATGTAGCAGGGACGCAGTGCAAACCAAGGGAGTACCTTAAATTGTTAAATTGGATAATCCCTTGTGGGGTGAAAAAGGCTGTCTTTTCCCTAGCAGTAGGGGTTGGGGGTACCTGCCAGTATCCTTTGGTTAAATTCAGAGGAGAGATTACTTAAATGGCCCTAACTTATGTTCCTCGATTTGTGGCAGAGGGTAGTTCTTGAATGTAGAATTGGAGTTCAGCTTCCTGAAATCTATACAGAACCTTAAGTCTTGTCCGGTTTGCCCACTAAAACTATGGGAAAAGACCACATGCTCTCCGAGGGCTCAATGATGTTAGCCGTGAGCATTTTGTGGAGCTACGTTTCCATAATTCTCCTCCTTGCCTCTGGGATCCAGTAAGGTTTAAAATTGACTGTTTGCCCTGCTGGCGTACACATAATGAAAATAAAAATGCACTTTACCCGATTGTTCAGAGAAGACCTCTGGGAACTGGTTTAACAAATCATGATGGTCTTGTTGGAAGAGTAGCAGATTGTTAGGGATCATCTGGGGTTTTAGGACCTGGTCTGTAAGGAGGGTGACAATGGTCACAGTAGTTTCCGGTACTGGATCAACTTTCCACTCTTAACAAATTTACATGGTATATTTGGGTCTTTTGACGTGGATCTGGTGGGGCATTTTAAAGGGCATTTTCCCTCAAGAATTTTATAGGGGCCATACCATTTAGAAATCCTCTTAATCTCGGAGGCGAGAAAGAAATCTAAAACAGGTTCACCTATGGAGAAAGATCAGGATACAGCTGGTTTATCTTGCATGGCCTTCTAGTGATCTCTGGCTCTGCCTAAATGGTGTTTCACAATTTCCCCCAACAGCAGCAATATTGCTTTTGACTTTTTAAGTTGTTTGGGAGATGGGTAGAGTAGCCTCTGCTCTTTCCTCTCTGGTCTCCTTCAGCATATCTAGCAAGCACCAATCGTCCCCTGTGTACAATAATTCGAACTGGGAGTATCCAATATGCACCTGGGATGTTTTTCTAAATGCCAAGAGCCCAGGGAATCATAAAGGCTCATTTATGGCCATCAGTCTCTACAAACAGTAGATGTCCCCCGGTATAGCAATCACTATAAGAAACTTAAAGGGTATGGCTTGATCCTGCCCGTGCTCTTCCAACATTAGCCTCCCAAAGGCCTCTGTGAGGAATGGATCATACCTTCGGGCAAAGGCAAGGCCAGGTAGGGGTGCAATATCTTCCATTTCTATAGGGTCACCCTCAACTCTCAGAATGTCAGCCTCTCCAAACCCCAATGACCCCCTTTCAGTTTCCCTTAGGGCCTCCACCTCTTGGGGAACTGGAGCAAGGGTGTGTTCCAATACTCTCTGTGAGATGGATTCTTCCTCAACCACGTAAGATTGAAACACTTGGTTATGAATGATTACCTTGATTTCCTCTTCGATAATCCGGGTCTATTACACCTGCTACAACATCTAGGGCATTTCACCATGCAAGTCCTCACTTAGTGGCCAATGGCATGTATGTTCTAGGTGGAGGGGAAATACTAAGCCCTGTAGGGACTAGGTGTCTCATTAGAGGGTATGGAGAAGTGTTTTGTGCTGTAGAAATCAACCTCAATGGATTGTGGGGCGACTAGTGTGGGTGCTTTGGCCATGGGAGACAGTTTCATAAACAGCATAGGTCCACACTTTTGTCAGCTGATCTTGATCCCACATCCAACACCATATGTGGTGAACCAGAAGGAGTCGTCTGACTAAGATGTGGCATGTTCAAGGGTGTTTGTGTAAATAAGAAAAACATGTATTTAACCCTACCACTATGAGGGACATTTCCTATCAAACAAATGGTGCTCGTGAAATGTTCAAAGAAATGGCTTAGTTCAAACCATGGTTACTATCTGGCCCGAACACTTAGAAAATAAAACGTAACTAAAATATAAACCATAGTAATGGCCTCTATCCTAGTGTTTTGCTTGGGTAAACTAATGTGTTCGCTTTACACAGAAGGTTTTAAAAGTTCACCAATTTCTCACAAAGTGGTCTTTGTGACGAATCAACTTCCGGGGTACCAGTGGTCCAGGGATGAATATCTGTTTCTAAACCATCAATCAACCTCACACCTCTAGTACACCAGAAGCGATCCGAACAGATTGTAATACAAGTGAATTATAAGACCTCCTTGTCCAGGCTTATCTCCGCAAGTTCGTGGATCATTGGTTAGTTGCAACACAGCGAAAATACAATTATTACCCAATGATAAAAGGGACTGTCCAGTCAAGTTTGTATAAAAATATCCACTTTATTATTACTACAGACAGTTCTAGCACACTACAATTACAATACAAACTGTAAAAAGAACACAGAGAACAGACAGTTTCACGAAGGCGAGGGATGCACTCTGCATAGTGACAGAAGGGTAGTTGGTAAAGCAATCAGTCTTATAGTTCAAGATTATTTGGTTCCAACACCAAAGGGGAAAAGGGTTATAAATGTCTCTAGGGGCCTTCGGAGAAGGAATAGGGGGGGGCAGAACAATGTACCTGGTGCTGAAGAAGTTCTTAGTGCTCGACAGCACTGAGACAGTTAGTTGCGGGAGAAAGCTGCGGGTACCAGGCAGTTCAGCAATCAAGGCTGGACATCTGCAGGCTGTCCAGCGCGGCCGCTCGGGCCAAGAAATGCTGTCTCTGTGTTGGTTGGCGGATCTGTAATGCTGGTCGAGGTGTCTAGGACAGCTCTGGTCACTGCGGCGTGACAACAGTCAGTGGTGCTGCCAGAGGCTGTTCGAGGACTCAGCGGTTCCGAAAAGGTCCTTACAAAGGTGGATGCTGGATGATGCTTCTGTGGCACTCCTCCTAGCTTCTTTGCAGGGCTTGTGTCCTTTCAATGCGGACAGCCCAAAGCTCAAGAGGGCGTTAGCAGGCAACGGACTTGTCCTTTGTCCAGAGACTCTCCAGCACTTCCCACCTAGGAAGCTTGTTGTCAGAACCTAGCAGGGCATGCAGTGTGCTGGCTTGGTACCCGTTCTGGAGCTGCTGGACAGGTCCTCTGAGTCGGTAACTCCCTCTGTTCCCTGGGAGAGGTTTAGGTCTTGGAACTCCTGGCCTTCCTTCATGGCTGAAGATGTAAGGTAGACTGTACCTTCAGCTCGGGTACAAGTGAGTCCTTCTTACTCCTTGCAAAGTCTTCAGATGATCTAAATGAGGGGTTCAGCTCTCTTTTAAAGCCAAATGGGTCCCAGTGATTGGTGCAGTATAAGTGTACCTTAAGGAACCAATCCTGGGTCCCCACCAACAATCTTCTGTTATGCATGAGGTCAGGACCATAGTGGTCTGAAACGGAACAGACAAGGGGGTGACAACATATACCCAAGTCCCACCCATCTTCCTGTCTGTTGTAGGTCAAACTGTCTCTCTGGTTAACTGAGCCCTCTGTGACTCTTGATTAAAGTGCAGGTTTTCCCTTGAAGTATGTTCTGGGAGCAGACTTCCTGTCTCCCCCAAACCACATACTTCTCCCCTCTGAAAGGGGTCAGCTCTGCATCCGGTAAATAGTGGACCCAGTCATGCATTTCACTGACTTTCATACAGAGGGGTGGTAACTAGCTTCAAGTTGACACATTGCACACCAAAGGGGTGTTAGTCCTGCCTTCCTGTTGTCACTCCGTCAACCAAGCCCACTCGGCAGGCTTGCCTCAATTATCTCTCATTAGTATGCACTGTAACCAGCCGGAGCGCAAAGGAATGCAGATCCATGGAGCCTTTGATAGGTTAATTAGGCTGCTAATGCCTGGAGGAAGGTGTGCCTTCCCCCTTCCAGGAATGCTTTGATGTACCCAGGGCTGTCGCATTCCATGAAGACAGCACCTGTAGGCTGTGTCTTCCCAGAGTACGTGTTTGGTGCGGGAAGCAGATGAAAAGGGTGCAGAATTGCTGCACACATTTCTCAGAGGTTCGTCTCCCATCATTCATTTTCATCTATTTAAAAAAAAATAAAAAAGCCCAGACGGGCGCCCTCTCCCTGTGAGGATGGTCTAATTCCTCACAGTCTTCCAGCCTCTCTACCTACCTCCACTCTCTCTGCCTACTTCCGCCACCTTCCCTTCTTTACATGAAAGAGTCTCTTTAATTCAACACCACCATTTCGGACTTGGTGTTTGATAGTTCCGGTTTTGAATTTGAGAGGAGGAACCCAGATCCCCCGCCCCCCACAGGTCCTTTCTCTTTCAAGTCTTGCTCAATATGTTCTGTATTTCCAGGGCTCCCTAAGCCCTTAGGCCCTCTACTAGGCTTGCTTCAGCGGTGCCTCGGTTGGGCATCAGCCCGTATCCAGCATTTGGGTTTTCCTGGCTCCTGTAACCTGCTGGCTTCCCCAGCCTCCATTATAAATGACTGCATTGTCTCTCGGTTTCACATAGCTCCCTAAAAGCCATTCTGCCCTCTGGTAGCCTTACTTTAGCAGGGCCTTGGCTGGGTGTGTGTGCCCGTATCCAGCCTTCAGGTTTTCCTAACTCCCGTAACCTTTTTGGCTTTTGTTAGGAAAGATTTCCCTTTTAGGTAACTTCCCTCCTTATTCTATGGACCCCCAAACCTTTTGCTTTTGACCTGTACTGACTTAGAGAAGCGAAAGCTTCAACTTCACTTCCCTGGCCTTTTTGCTCATTTTGTCACAGGGAAACTGACTAGACCTTCAGATGTCAGTACTGGGAAACTGGATTTCCCTTTTGTCTTTTACTTTTTACATTTTGGTAACTTTTTTAATAGTGCAAACAGCATCTTACAATGCAGTGCCTGGCCTGGGGATACTTTTTGTATCACCCTAGACTTTTCACACTGGGATTTTTGGTTACTTTTATATGTGTCTATGGACTAGCTGGTGGCAGCAATTACATTTGTACCATTTTGCATTATTTTAGTGTGCACATTCGCGCTTACCACGTCTGACTACTAAACACGGCTAGTGTCGTAAAATGGGCATGCAAAGAGGTTTTTTCTGGTCCTTTGGCCATTTCTTTTTCTAGCCTTCTTTCTGCATTCTAAGGTCAGGAGATTTCAAATATGGTCATGCATTTGACAGGGAAAGCCACTGCTTTTGCGGGCTAGTGCATGCCATTTATGTGTGGATACAGGAAGTGGGTGGGACTGTCTGGCCCCAGTCCACAAACTGTGGTGCCTGAACGTCTAGTGCGCAATCATGAGACCCCCTCCCCACGCAGTGGTCCCTGATTGTACCACTGCTGGCTAAGCGAGTGGTGCAGATCCTTGCCATTCGAGAGCAGAGTTTGATCACTCATATGAATTTAGGATAAGGAGCCCTGAAGCCATTCTAGACGATCAGCAACAGAGCCAAGTATCTTGTGTAGCCACTGAAGACCTGTGGACGACTCCTGAAGAGGTCTGCCAACCTTTCCTTCAATTGTCCCGATAAAAACCCTGCTGACTACCTGATCTGAGGAAGCACTTGTAGGTGCTTCGACCCTTTGACTGGTTGGACCAACCAGTCTCAACGTCTTCTCATGCTCCAGCAGCCTGGAGGCCTCAATCGTCCCTAGACCACCCAGTGGACCAACCAGCTTCAGCACCAGAAGCGTTGCCATTCTGCTTTTTCATCTGGAACTTTCGTTGGTCGCCAGCTAATCATACAAGTCGTCTTCCTGCAAAGTTTCAGCTTCCCAGCATCAAGGAATCCTGTCATGGAGGGCCATCTTCGTCGCGACTGGAGAGAAGTCTGTCGTCTCCCAAGTGCGGTCACTGTCGCTGGAACCAGCCATCCGCCCCCATCTGGCAGAGTGTCCTTTAGAGACCTGCTTCAGTGCCTGCTGCATGTTTACATCGGAAAGGGTTGCACTCGGCTCCTGGGCCAGACCAAAATCTTTCTTGCACCCGCAGCTCCTGGGCATCTTCTACTGGATCCAACGGCAGAAAAACCTACTTCCAGCGACTGCCAGTCGACCTACCAAGTCATTTGGGAAAATTGAAGTAAGGGCGCAGAATAATCAGAATACCTACACAGCTGTCTTTATTCCATGTCCTTGCTTTCTAAACATTTGTTTTAAAAGCTGTTCTAAGAGATAGAAAAAGTATCTTATTCGTTAAATCAAATAAACCAACAAATCCTTGAGAAGTCTCCCGGGACATTTTTCACCACCACAAGAACTCATCCTGCCTTTGTCCCTATTCTATAAAGGTACTTTGCGACTTTTGGGCACAAGACGCCATTCAACATAGGCATTGGACTTATACAGTTGGGATCTATCTTCTTGTGTACTGGTTTCTAACTTCCTTTCAGGTGTTAAAGTGAATTGTATGCATTTCTACAAACCAAAGTTGACTGTATATATGTTTTATAACTGATTGTTGTGTGATAATATTACCTGATTGATACATTTTTCTTGTGTGTTTCGGGCTTACTATATATAGAGTATTTTTGTACTTACCTGTCTAAGCAGAATCATTGTGTATTTTACTGTGTGGACTCCTTGTGGAACCATGACCCCACTCACCTCTCCTGAGACAAAGCCTTGCCATTCTCCAAGCTTACCTTTGGGGTTGGATAACCCCTCAGAGTTCCCCTGTTCACTATAACTAGGGTGGCCTCCTGAAATCTGTCCACCAGGCCATATTGAGAAATGTAGGTTACCAGCTTTACAAGCCTCGGATACAACTGTTACCCCCTCTCAGAAGAGTTACCTCTTCAAGAGCGCATGCTTCCTTTGCTCTGCCTTTCTCGGCAGCTGTTGCACTTCTCCTGCAGAGATCAGGGATCCAATCTCTCCACTGCAGTCTGGTTTCGACATCGGTTAACGGGCCCCAAGCCCACCATGCTTCCGTGTGGTCATGTCATCAGGTGAGACCGTCTCTTCACAGTCTGTCTCTCTTGACTTTGGCGTCATTGCCGTTCAAGACGCCAGCCTTTTGGCGTCTTGCTAGCGATTAGCTCAATCTCCACGCTACCACCAGCTCCGCAGGCTAGTGTGGCTGCGCACCTCCAGGATGTCATCCAGCCAGAGGCTCGCCTCCGCACTGTATTCTCACTCTCTTCCATTCCAAGTCCCTTGTCATTTTATGTACATCATTACAAACAAAAGCGGTGTGTTGTTCCTCTTTGCCTGTGAAGTTGCATCGAGATCCATTATTACCTGACGCCAAAGAGATTGTCACTATTTGGAGAATTCAAAACAGTATTTCCGATTCCCATAAGGTATTCTGGACATGTGATTCCTAACAGGAATGAGAGCCTCAAGTGGGGAGTCACTCCCAGTGATGTCCCACTTTCCCAGACCCCTAGAGAGGGTATAGCCTATTGGGCTCACCACCCTAGCCTCAAAGGGAGTGGCTCCCCTGTGGGGAAAAAGGACGAATATTCCTGATTGTTCACATCATGCTTAGGAAGGAAAGCAGCATAGAGGTCTTGGGCACTTGTAACCCTGCAGGTCAAGGGGAGGGAGTGCAGACTGCAAAGATCTAGCCTTCAAGACCAAAGAGAATTTGCTGACCCAGCAGTCCTTCACTGAAAGTTTAATCTAGGGCAGATGCTGCAAAAGACTTTTCCTCAAGATCATCTTCAGTGTGGTATTTTCATTACAGGCGCTTCAGAATGCACCCCAATGACTGAAAGCCCAATAGGTAGGGTCACTGAACACTGAAAAGTCTATCTAAATCAATGTACATGTAGCCCGGATATCATTTTGATTACTTACTTTATTAAAATTCATTTATACACATGCCCTTCTTAAATGTTCCAGTGTGTCAGCTATAAGTTCAAACCGCTCACATCTCAACCCTAGCATTGCTCTTGTCTGCTTGGCCATCGCTACTACGAGGTAAGCAAGGAAATCCAGCTGTATGTCAGTGTATCTTGTCCCCTGAACACAGAGTTGAAATAAACAGTCCAAACAAACAACCAATAATCTTTTGGCAACTCTCTTGCTAATCTTACAGAAGCTACTGGTACTCTGCAAATGGTTATGGCCACACAATACCAATATCTGCTTAAGGATGCATTTTGCTTTTACAGGAACGTTATGTTCAAAGATTGTTGTCTTGCAGATAGCCTCTACCCTTTGCTCTACAAGCTAAATATTCACAAAAAATGTGCACATCTTAAGCCGCAACCATGCATGCAGCAAAGCTGTATCCCTACGCAGCAGTTTCTGGGAGGAATTTGTGCAGCATTTATTTTAAATTTAATGTCACCACCAAACAATATATCAGAAAAAAAAGATGACAGGACACTGACAGAAAAATTGACCTTTCTCCCCACCCGCCCTCAAAAAGACATACCACTCCAGCAACACGGGTCAGCACATCTTCCCAGGATGTCTGAACTAAGTGCCCCTCTTCATTTCTAATCATGGGCTGGGTCAGTCTCTGGCGTTTCAACCCATCATAAGCAAACCTGCAACCAAACACGGACAAGTGTGAATAATCTGTAAAAACAACAATGCTCCCCAAAGTTGGGATGCAGCATACGCTTGTCTTGCTGATTTGCAGTTTCAGAAACCGTCACTTTTAGCTTACAATATGAATTTCTTCTTTCAGTTCGATTTTACAATCATGAGATGATTGTAGGCACTTGGCAATTCAATCAAATATAAATATTACCTTCATGGTGGTTTGGGTACTCTTCACACACAGCTTGCAGCAGTTCACTCCAGCCTCCAAATTTAGATTTAAGATAACTAGCATGCAGGTAGCTTCCAAACCTGGGAATCCCCTTTGCCCATCAATATGGTGTTATAAGTGATAACATAACCACAACCACACTGGAATAAGCTCATTATACTTGTGTCGTGCCACCCCCCCCCCTCCTCCTCCCAACTTATTGGGAAAAAAATACACAGAATAGTAATGCTGGGGAACAGGGGTCAGCTAATGCCTCAGGTTAGCCAGTTACTCAAAACCTCCTAACCAAAAGTAGCATCCAGTGAGTATTGTTTGCAAAATACATGGGGAGTGGTCCATGATGCCACCAAACAGATCTCGGCTACAGTCTCATGCCTATAGAAATCTATAGATGCTGCTGTGGATCTAGGGGAATGCGCATGGCGCTTTTAGGAGGAGAGACACCATGAAGAGTAGTCTTTAGATAGACAACATAATACACTTTGGAGATAGTGGCCTTCGCCAACTTGTGACCCACTCTTTTTGTAACTAGCGTTTTATCGGAAGAGCTATGAAAAGGTCTTGCCCTCGCTAAATATTTAGGTCGTAGCTACATCCAAGCCTCCAGTTGTCTATAGACAGTCAGGGGGGGGTAGGCGCACAAAGGAGACAGAAAAGGGTTGACGCAGAACTGTGCAATGCACCTTCCCCAGGCAAAATTTAAGGAGATGGCAGGGCAAAGGTGAGTCAGGTTCTAGGGGTCGGGAAGGAGGACAGGGTACAGGTTGGGAGGAAGGCACAGTGGGTGGACTAGGGCCACAGAGCAAGAAAGGGCGGTGCAGGAGTGAGACGGCAAACAGCAGCCTTACAGGGGAAACTTGACTGTTAACCCTCTGCCACATTGCTTTTTGTGGGTGAGCTACAGCCGAAGTAGTATGTATGGTCTAGGCTGAAAAACATGTGATCGATATCTTAATTCAAACCAATATGGGGAATTCCTAACACTTTGGTTATGAAACCAAATGGCCTCCACAGAAGATGAAACTCAAATTCAGTTCAGGATTTATTAGGGATTATGTACAAGATTAGTCAACTTAAAATTGGGTTAGAATGGCAAAACAAGTTTGCTCTGAACACAAGAAAAAGTGTACTTGCAGTCTCTCTTGGTCGCATGTCAGTGTGTCTTTGATAACAGGCTTCCATGAGGAATAAAATCCAGGTGATGAGAAGTCTCTCATAGGCCACAGACAGAGCGTTGCAGAAGTATTTCTGCCACTCACATTGCCATTTCAGGCTCTCGAGAAGCCAAACCTAAAGAGTCCCGAGAGGGGAGGTAAGCCCGGAGGTTTTCTGGATCCCTGCCCCTTCTTAGGTTCACAACCTTAACACAGGGAGAACTGCTGTGTGTGTGGCCTACCCAAACTGCTTTTCTTCCACAGTGGTGCAATGCTCACCTGTGTCTGGTGGCCTGTCACTTAGCCTTGGGCCTGGCCTACTAATTGTCTTCAGGCTGTCTGCCTCAACACTGCGAAATACTTGTTTCTCCTCCTGGTGTCACAAAACGTGCAGTCTTGGTTAGCCTTTTGCCCTCTCTGGAACCTTGCCAAAGCCTCCACGGGGACTCTAGTATTTTGCACTCCCCTCTCCTCTACAAATGTTTCGCCATCCGTCTTGACCACTTTCAAACATCACCTCCTCCGGCCTCAGTTCTTCTAACCTCTCCCACTTGTCATCTTCTTGACTCATTATCTCCAGCCTGTCCTGCTGCAACTCCTGCAGAGCTCCTTCTGCACCTTCACCCCCTACAACCTCTCCGGCTCCTCCAAGACAACCATTACCTCCTGCATATCAAGTCGTTCTATAGCTTTGCTCCATGTTGCTCTGCCGACCAAACTTGCACACTGTTACTCCGATTGCTCCCTCTTGTATACCTCCATTGTGCCCGCTCCGTAGGCACCCAAGTCTGTGTGGACAGAATTTCCTTTTTAGGAATTCTGTTTGCTATTTTTAGCGAAATGTTTCTCCCTTGCTTTTTTGTTTGCATCTATGTTGTGGCCAGAGGGACTTTTACTGATGATTTGTCCACAGCCACTGCAACCTTTCTGCTCCAAGTATATGGTCGTAGGTAGCCCATAAAACTCCTGGCAGAGGTGAGCTTTCCAAACACCTAATTTTGTCCCTAGGCTGATTATAATCACCCTACATTGGGTCTTAGTGAGTAGACTGGAGGCAGTTTTAATTTAGTTTTGGCTTCACCGTGGT
This sequence comes from Ambystoma mexicanum, assembly GCF_040938575.1. Taxonomy (NCBI): domain Eukaryota; kingdom Metazoa; phylum Chordata; class Amphibia; order Caudata; family Ambystomatidae; genus Ambystoma; species Ambystoma mexicanum. The sequence goes on from NC_090931.1 coordinate 693,750,051, forward strand.
GCAAGCCAATTTATTACATTGGTAGACAATGGACCTTTCGGTAGCCATTTCAATCAATCAAGCCAATAAATGTACCTTCTAGTTCCTGCTCTCTGCCATTTTTTTAGGGGACTTTCTTGGTCTAGCGAAACCATGAGGCAGGACTAAACTGTCAGTTGTGCACACATGGCCTCTTTGTGAGCCACACCATGAACCCTCTAAAGTGGTTTCAACTGGCCAAAGGCCGTGGCTAGTGGGACCGAAGGAAACTTATAGGTGCAACATGTACAGTGGCCATGACTAATTGGCCCTAAACAAACCTATTGGTGGAACCTTTGGCCGTGGACAATGGCCATGGCCGAAGACCATGGCTAAATTGGCTGGCTGCCTAACCATTCGTTTTACACCCATTACTGTTATTGGCAGCCTGTCGTAGTCCAGCCCCTGTGGGTATGGGTGTATTTTGGTGAGTTGTTGTGCATACATCCAAGTCTGGCATGTGAGTGTATTCTCTTGGAAGGCAGGTAAGCTTACTTACCTGCTTAAGGGCTCCTTCCGTTTTGAGTCAGTTACTGCACTTTCTGGACCAAATGTGGCCCTACTGGATGGGCCCTTGTCCTGGGCTCTTCTCTGGTTCTCATAGTCGGCTGTTGTATGTCTCTCCTGGGCCTCCCTTGTCCTGCTGCTGGCCCCCCTTGCTGGTTGGGCCAGGCCTCCATGCTGGGACTATACCTGGCCCAATTTAACACGGACTTCCCATTTTACAGCCTTGTTCAAATAGGCTGCAACAGGTGACAAAACTTCCAAGAAGCAATTTGAATGCCAGTATTAGCCAAACACAAACAACACATAAATGTGTGGTACTACCAATTCTCTATTTTCCCTCTACACCATGTATGACGATTCACAAGGTGTCGTCACTTCTCCCCAGGGGGATCCCTTTTCCATGAGGCTAAGGAGGTGCGGCCACTACCCAAAAGTCCCAATAGGGGTTGTTTAATGCAGGAGGACCTCATGGGCAGGGTATCCACCTCTTGGGATAAGGACGATCACCTGGGGTACCGCCCAATGAATGTTACAACTCCCCGACATTCTTTCGCCCTCCACAATGTCCAGAGTCACTACAATGAGAGCAAGTCAATGTATTATTGTAATAAAGGGCCTAAAACCAAAACTACTAGGACGAACACAGGAGACATGAAGATCATGAACTGTGATAACACTGATACGAAGGGGACGAACACAGGAGACATGAAGATCATGAACTGTGATAACACTGATACGAAGAGGCCCCAAGAAGGCATAAGGATTAAGCAGATAAAGGAGGACTTGGGAAATCTGCATGGGAGGAACTGGATACAAAGAAATGAACAAAGGACTGTTAGATCAGAGAAGTCCAGCTACGGAGCAGAACACAGCCGTAACGAGAAGCAGTGGTGGCAAGAGCAGTGGTATCTGCTCCTTGGTACTCTCCCTCTTTGAATTCACTAAAGCAGCTTTGTCGCAGAGCAGAGCGTAGCTGGCTCTCTAAATCCAACTCTGTTGCCTTGTCTATTAGAAGGCCTGCTCTGTATATCATGCAGCTATGAAAAACATCCAAGACTGCTTTTTATGCAAATCGCATCCTTACTGCTTCATGCTCCTCTCGAGAGCCATTCGGTTTGACCAGGGAACGGACTTCCCCTGCTAAAGCGCCCCCAGCGACTCTTCTTACTCAGGCCCACTGTGACCACATCGCCCTCTTTTTTTAGGGACAAGATTTTTAACATTTGTCAGCTTATCACTTTAGGGAGACCAACACTGCCTGATGCCCCTGTGGCTTTCAGTGTTAGGGAGAAACTCAGCCCAATGCCTTCCTTGTTAAGGCTGTAACGGATAGTCTGGTCTGATCTGCCTTGAATAAACTTCGCTCTGCTTCGCCTTTGGACTACATCCCGCTTGGGGTACTCCCAGAGGCTTCCAACAATGTTATCTCCCTTTTTACTGCAGCACTTGATTACTCTTTTACGACTGGTCTGAATCCGGCCTCCCTCAAGCATGCAATAATCTCACCCTTGCAACAAAACAAAAAAATGTTTTTAAAAAAACTCACCTCGACCCTGCAGTTGTCTTGAACTATTGCCCTATTTTCCCTTCTCCGAGTGCTTATAAAACCAATGGAATCCATTGTGTTGCCTCAACTTTCTGCTTTTCTTGAGACCAATGCTCTTCTTCACCCTTTTAAATCCGGATTCCGCCCCAGGATGGGGACTGAATCTGTGATGGTGGCAATTTTGGACGATATTGCCCTGCTTCAGGACTGCGGAGAGGTGGGAGCCTTGGATTCTCCTTTACCTCTCTGCGGCCTTTGATACGGTCGACCATCAGAAACTCCTTTCCTGCCTTCTTGAGGCAGGGATATCGGGCACTCCGCTTAAAAGTTTTTCCTCCTTTTTGTCGAACAGGAGCCAATCAGTTTCTCTTCCCCCATACACATCTCACCCCAGTGGGCTGAACCGTGGTGTACCTCAGGGCTCTGCTCTGTCCCCGCTGCTTATTCATCTTTATCTGCAGGCACTCGCTAAACTTATCGCCAGTCATGGAGTTCATTTTTTTCTCCTAAATTGACAATACACAGATCCAGTTTCGTCTCAACGTGCCCTGCTCCGGTCCCCCGAGTAAATCAAAAAACTGCCTTGTTGCAGTTGGAGAGTGGATGGGTATGAATTGGTTGAAGCTTAATGGCGAAAAAACAGAAGTTCTTCTGGTTGGTTCAAATGCGGAAAATCAGTCATGGACGTGTGACTATTGGCCTTGTTCGCTTGATTCTCGTCCCGAGCCCTCATCTGTGGTCAAGAGTCTTGGGATCAAACTCATGACCATTGGCTCGCAGGAAGCCCAGATTTCTGCAGTCTGTCACGTTTTTAAAAAAGGCATACCCCTGCTGCTCTGAGAGCAAAAATCATTACAGCCTCCATCAAAAGCTCTCTCGATTATTGTAACGCATTTTACCTTGGGCAACCGGAGAGACTATTGCAATGCCTCCAAATCGTCGAGAATGCTGCTGCACGCCTGGCCCTTGGTGCAGCCAGACTTGCTCAATCTTGTGAACTTTTACTTCAATTACACTGGCTTCCTAATAGAAGCCAAATTTAGTTCAAGGCTCTCTGTATGGTCCATCAGGCTATTCACAAAGTTGGGGCTGAAATCCTGCGTTCGCAGATTCTTTCCTACATCGCCAACAGACCACTGCGCTCTTCAAATAAACTCTTTCGTGCCAGAGCTGGGGGAGGGAGGGCAGATCTTTCTCAGTTGTTGCCCCTACACTCTGGAACACTCTGCCTCTAGAACTTTGCACACTCCACGAGTTCCTTCCCCTTCGTAAGGCATTAAAAACATACCGGTTCTAGTTTTTCTTTTCAGCCCTCTAACCTCCAGCGCCTCAACACCTCATGGTCTTTGTGCGCTCTACAAATATCTTATACATACATCCAGTCCTGGTGGGGAAAGCAGCTGGCGTCCAAAGTCTCCAGTGCGGGAGATTCAAACGTCGACCGACAGCTGTGGACAAGTAGAGAGCAGCAAGAGGACGCCAAGGAAGGCCTCCTCCCGCTCAGTGAAGACGACTGCATCATGAAGCCAGTAAGACGCTGTGAAGCCACGAGTGCAGAGAAGAGAAGCCCACCAAGCCAGAGAAGTGCACCTCGGTCCCAGGAAGTCCCGGCAATGTACCAAAGAGTTAAGAGGCGGTACATGAAAACCTTTGGGGACCCAGGGGTTGACACAGGGACTAAGGTGACTTTTCCCCAGTATTAGGATGACAATGAGCATAACGAAAGAAGGGTCTGCGACCTGAGCAGCAAGAAGGCTAGCATCAGACGAAATCTTCCTCAGGGCAGTGGTAACAAGGAAACCACTGACCACCAGAGAAGGGTCTCAGACTCCAACATAAAGAAGAAACGAATCAGAAGAATTCTTCCTCAGTGCAGTGGTAACGAGGAAACCACTGGCCACCAGAGAAGGGTTTGGAACCCCAACAGTGAGAAAGAACTGTACCAAACACCAGGAGAAGGAAGCCATTCTCCTGGTGCATGCCCAGAACTCGCGTTAAATATGCCAGGGGAAGTGAGTCATTCCCCTGGCCTTGTGGTGAACTGTACAAAGTAACACCAAGAGAAGAACAAGTTGGTTACCAACTGGTAACGTTCTTTCAACTGGATGTTCCTCCCATGTATTCCTCATCTTTGATATTCGTATCATCAGCTTTGCTGCTTCGGAAAAAAAATGTCCACACCAGAGGGTGCTGTGCTCGATGCCGTGGCATCGATGTCCCTCAAGGTTCGCCATAGAGCATCAACATCTGCAGTACAAATAGCTCCAGCTGCGCCCGTTGGCTTCAGTTCAGTTCCGTCCGCCACCCCCCCAACCCCCAAACAAGGGATTGATCAGCAGTACTACAAGTCTGCAAGCTCTCAAAGCGCGGAGTGTAAAAGCACGTTAATTGTACGGGGGGTAGGCTGAGAGGGGCGATGAGGAATACGTGGGAGGAACATCCAGTCGAAAGAACGTTACCAGTTGGTAAGTAACTTGTTCTTCGAAAGGATTGTGTCCTCCCACGTATTCCTCATCTTTGATAGACTCCCAAAGCAGTGACAATTTGGAGGAGGGAGTACCAATTAACCTTAAACATGGACCGTATGAAGACTGGCCTTTGCAAAAAGACCTCCTTGGGACTAGGTTGAATCTAAACAATGTTTTACAAATGTGTGCATAGACGACCAGGTGGCCGCTGCACAGATATCTTGTACCGGGACACCCCTTTGAAGAGCTTCAAGAGTTGCCAGGCCCCTATTGGAGTGAGCTCTTATCCCTTCTTGAGGTCCTTGATCTGCCAGTCTAACATTCTTCAATTGCTAAAATTATCCATCTGGAAAAAATCTGTTTTGTTAATGCCAGGCCCAATTTGTGTATCAAATGAAAAAGTGGCCATTTTGTCGAAACTTTGCAAGTCTTGAAATATAAAAGCTCAGAGCTCTTTTTGGGTCTAGCCTATGAAGCCTTTCTTCCACCTTACCTGCATGAGGGGGAGGATAGAAAAATGGCAATGTAATTTTTTGAGACAAATGAAAGCCAGAGACTACCTTGGGTAGGAATGAAGGTATGACTATCTTTATGGAAAATGGTGTGAGGAGGCTTACAAGAAAGAGCCTGTAACTCACTGACCGGTGCTGATGTAATAGGCATTAGTAGTACTGTTTTAAATGTAAGAAGCCTTAGAGGATAAGAATGCAAAGGCTCGAAAGGAATGCATGTAAGAAATGTTAATACCACATTTAAATCCCAAACAGGGACATGGAATGGGAATGGGACTGGGGGTACACGTTAGTGAGACCCTTCAGAAATTGTACAATCAATGGTATCTTGAAAGAAGACACCTCTTCAGAGGAACGCTTAAAAATAGAAAGCGCCGCTAGGTATCCTTTTATTGTACCAATCTGGAGCCCCAGATTGGCTAAATGCAATAGGAAAGAAAGCACCATAGGTGTGCCACATAGGAATGGATCCACATTTTTATCCTTGCACCAGTTACTGAACTATTACGTCGTCCCAAAGGTCCCAATCCTTAGCCTTCACGCATGGAGTCCGAGAGGCTGAGATATGAGTGTCTTGACCTCTAGATGGAGAACCCGACCTTCCTCTTGCGAGAGTAGATCCTCTTTGTGGAAGACTTATTGGAGGGCAGATGGACATGTCCAGAAGGTCCGGGTACCACGTCCTCCTGGCCCAATCCGGAGCAATTAGGATCATGGATTTCCTCAACTTTCTCAACCTCCTGATCACGTGAGGAATGATGGAAAGTGGAAATTCCCAATCCACTACGAACGTGTCTAATGAGCTCCTCTTGGGGGAAATTCCCTTGAGCAATACTGTTCGCACTTCCAATTGACCTCGGTCGCGCACAGATCCACTTGAGGGGTTCCCCAAAGGGTGGAAGACCTCTTGAAGGACTCTGGGCTAGTTCCCACTTGTGGGAGACTGCTCTGCCTGCTCAGAGCGTCCGCCGCTGTGTTCTCTCCGGCTAGGTGAACTGCCGATCGAGAGTTTCCTTCTTGTATTGCCCAGAACCAGAGCTCCATTGCCTCTCTGCACTGTGGTAGTGACCCCACACCTCTTGTTGAGGTAGTACATGGCCACTGTCTTGTCTGTCATTATCAGGACATTCTTTCCCCGTACAGAGGGCAGAAAGGCCTTCAGCGCTAGTCTGATTGCCCTCAGCCTCAAAAAGGTTGATGTGCAGTTTGGATACCAACGACCGCTGATTCAGTTTTTTGGTGTGTGCTCCCCACCCAGTGAGTGAGACGTCCGTCACTATCGTTCTCTCCATCCATGGTTGCCAAACGGATTCTCCCTAGAGAATACGGTCCTTGCAAGCCCACCATAGAAGGCCCCGAGCAACTCTGCTCAGAACTTGCAGTTGATCTGACACACTCACAGAGAATTGGGACCACTGAGTCCTGAGGGCCCATTGAAGGGATCTAATGAGGTCTAATGAGACCTCAGAAGTGGTATTTTTGACTCAAGTGATATAAATCGAGGGACCCCATGCAGAGCAGGAAGATATTTACCACCTATGGGATTCTCTAGGAATAAATCACAGTTTAAGAAGGCCACCATTCCTTTAAAAATAAAAACTGTACTTACTTCCTACCAGATAGTGGAGAGGATAGTGAGAAATCTACCCAAGAAACCTTAGAAATATTAAGGGGTGAGTAGAAAGCCCTGACCCACCTTCCAACTATTGGAGGACCCTGTAACGCTCACCTGACTCCCACGGAGGCACTGGTCTAGTCTGGGTTGCTGTGGCCTCTTGGAGCGTGATGCGCAGAACTCGGAACACCGACTGAACAGGACCCTCAAATCTTGCTTGTCTGGCCAGTAGGAATATCCTTCTGCAGATGTGAAAGGGGATTAACAGTCTGCAGAATAGTGTGCTTGCTCCCCCCCTTACCCCCTTCGTTCTTCTCCAACTTCCTCCGAAATCCCCGGTTGAAGCTCACCTTATGATTTGAAAGGATGAACTCTCCATCCTGCTTCTGGTGCAGGGGCGCGTGTTTGTCCAGTTTCTTCACTGGTTTTCAGAATGGCGCTGGCAAAATCCACTTGACTTTTCCGAGCGGAACGCCGTAAGTATGAAGATTACAAAAGTTCAAGTGTTGAGCCTCCTTTTCTGTTGCCTTCCTAACCTGTGATCTGTTCTTTATTTCAGGTGCAGAATGAAGGCGATGCGTTGAGGGATTGAATTGCCGATGGTAAACTCAGGTGAGTTAGCGATGGGGGCGATCCCTCTTAATGTCTTTATATTCCCCCAGTAATGTCCTTTGTCCTTTCCCCATAGGGGCCGGGGTGTGGTACCTGCCAACGAAGCGGCGCCGACCCGAAATGAGGAATGATCCACCAACAGAAGACCGGTAAGTGTTATGGCGGAAAATTAGGCTTTCCTCATATGTTCCTTCTGCTCACCTTTTGTCTCTTCTTCTCTCCCCTAGGCACATAGATGTGGCGACCGGTGCAGACAGTCGCGGTGGAGCCAGAAGAACTCCTGAGGACAGGTGAGTGAAGCGCGTCGCTGCAGCGAGCAACGCGGTGCTTTTAAATGAGTCTTTTCTCAGGAACGCTGACGTAAAGGTTCCGGATGCAGGAAAGAAGTTTGATAAAATTCTTGGTTTTCACCTTTCTCTTCTCTTCTTTCCTTTCAGGTGTTCCAGGATCGAGGCGGGCGTGGCTGGAGACCAGATGCAGGAGCAGACACGGTGAGCGTTCAGCTGCTTGGATGCAGAACAACGCGAAGCGTGAGCTACTGTCTGGGCGTGGCTTAAATAGCCCCCAAAGTAGTTCCAGGTGAGTATCCTTCCCTGGCCACGCTTGAGTGGCAAAATAGTCCCAATGAAAAAATAGTCCCTTTCAGGTCTCAGGGAGGCCTGAATCTTGCAGCATGGTCTGCATCAGGTAAGTGCACAAAACACCTTCCTTTATGAGCCTGGCGCCTACGGCGCCAGGACTGATGTCCAACATGAGCCTGGCGCCAACGGCGCCAGGACAGAGTCCAAAGAGCCCCTATAACGGGCCGCTGGGCTTTTACCCAGGGGCATGATGCCCGCTCCCGGGGGTGCTGGGCCTGGCCTGGTGCTCCGGGGGTAGGCATCATGACAGACCCATAGTGAATCCACAAAATCCCTGTGTTCACACGAGACAGTCATCGGACGGCTCAGGTGAAAATAAGAAAGGAGCTACCCCGGCAAAGATACCAAGCCCTCCTCCCAGTAGTGGTAAGGATTTCAGCAGAACCCCGAACTCCATTCTTTTCCAGTAATCCGACTTGGTGGACAAATTCAATAGGGAAGGACAAGAAACTTCTGGGGATGGGGAGGACATAACCACAGACTCCCCCCCTGAGTCCAAGAGGAAGAATTAATGTAAGAGATAAAGTGGCCCCATAGGAAAGTAGTGCATAGATTCTCCTTCTCAATTCCCCAATCTACCAACGATTAATCCCATCGAGACGTTACTAAAACGTCTAGTTAACCATCAAATCCAGGCCAACATAAAATTCAAGGAAGGATTAGCTAAAATAGCATCTAGCCAGCTAAGACCCGTTTTCCACATGGGATTCTCCAACCTTATTGGGAGGGTGAAGACCTGGGAAAAACATTGATTAAACTTTGAGAGACCCACACAACAGTGTCACTGGAGCAAAGAATTTAAAATCTGTTCTCATTCCGCTATTAAAGAGTTAATTCCAAGTGTCATATCAGACCCCTAATCGCCTGGGAACGACATCCTTTAATGACAAAGTAGGGCCTACTACACAGAATAGAACAAACTGAATGTTTCGATCACCAAGAATTCTGAGAAATCAAACTAAACCCTACTAAAACACCACAGGAATTAGGGGCTAGAATAGAGAATACCACATTGGAGTGGTTAGGCAAGAAGACCCTGCAGGAAGTGATGGAGGAGTTTGTATTAGATGTAGAAAACCTAAAGTTGCCCTTGGGATGCCAGGTACTCGCATATCGCTAAATCTTAGCTGCAACTTCAGTATTTAGTTTAGCAAAAACTTTTTACGGTTGTGCATTCTTTCATATTTATATGTAATCCACACTGCACAGTAACTTTTTCTAAAAAAACATATGTATTCATCCAATTTTGCGAGAAGCAGACATTCAAAGATCTACATGGGTCTAGTAAACCAATGCATTTCAGACATTTATGCCCATCCTCGGGGCTAAACCCTAATGACTCATTATCCCATAAATTACCCACATTAAAATAAAAAGGAAAGAAAAACACAAAAAAAGGTATTAGCGTCATCTTATTTAGAACTTTTATATCAAGACCAAAAACTCTTAAAATTACTACAATGTGGTATCTTAGTGTATTTCTTCTAATATGTCAACTGTGGAAAACAAACACAAGAAATCTAGTTACCATCTAGGATCCGCTATGTATAGGTAATCAGACTCAATGTGATGGTATATTCACCTGAACCTCTTCCGTAATGGCTATGGCCAATGGATTGTTTGCTGCTGTTCCTGAAATAAACATATCCAAATATATTCTCTGAGGCCTCAATGCCTGTATGATGCCCAAGTAGCCACAAACCGTTGGTATGGTATTAAACATATCTGAAATAAAGAAACTCTGGGCCAGCGTCCTGGAGCGGCAGGTAGGTAGCAGCCATTGGCGCTCCCCGCTTAACCTTCCATATATTCCTCATCGCGCAGGTTGTGTGACGTCATCCATGTTGCGAAGTCACATGGTGTGACGCCTGGAGCGTGGCGACGTCAAACGCTGCATGGAACACTGTAAACAATGGTCCTTTCCTTGATTTAACTGCAATGCTATCTTGTGAAAAAAAGAGGACAGTGCAATGCTATGCGATAAGGCTCTCAAAACACTTGATGTCGATGATGGGTAACAGGAATACCTCTGTGGCTCTATGCATTCAAAACACGCCAGACCATTATGGTCCTTTCCTTAATTAAAGTGAAAGGCTATGTCACTGAAAAAAAAAAAACAGTGCAATGATATATGGCGAGGCTCTCAAAACTCTTCATGTCATCCACACTCATAATTCTATGCATAATGCTCATAGTACACATGAAAGACCTGTGATGTTACATTTCTATAATGAGAGATGTAGCTTTCAATATTTTAGCTTCCACATTATGATTCTGTGTGCACTGGGCAATGACCTGTAACGTTACACTTTGCGAGGCTCCTCTCTATAAAGGGTCAAATGAATGCCTCTGTACCTCTATGCATTCAAAACACGCCAGACCATTATGACTGGCAGAGCAATCTCCAAAATGCATGATTTGTTTAATTTCTCGCATACCTCATGCTTAGGCCAACAAAATTCTTCGTTTTTTATGCTCAATCTTCTCCTGCATACACATAAATGTTGACAAAAACTCATAGCGTGACAAATATTGACTTGTGTTTCATTGCTAAACTTATTCCATTCATTACATCCAAGTACCCGATGTTAAACTGCACACATATTTACAAAACACACAAGTAGTTTACTTAATCATTAATCCCATTAGGGGCCATAGAGTTCAATCCTTCTAGCCAAAAAGTCTCCCCTTGGTCCACCCTCAAAGCAAGATCTTCATGCTGTCCTCTCCTTGTAACCGCTTGGAATCGAATTTGGGAAATGTGTTTTTTTCGATCCAGTGTCTTGCCACTGCCGAATTAATGTTGTGCTTGCAAATGCATGGTCAATGTTCATTCCACCTTACTTTACATTGTATGGACGATTGGCCAACATAGTATATGCCACAAGGGCGTCTTATTGCGTATTGGTATCACGGGTAGCAAAACTTATTTTTATTTTTTCCCTGATCTTGGGTGATGTATATATAACATTACCCTTTGTTAGAAACCCGCAGTTTGTACAGTGCAGGCAAGGGAACGTTCCTGTTCTTTTAATTTGAGATGTTTCTCTTGTTCTGGTTTTCAACAATCAGTCTTTGATGTTCGCACTCAATTTATGGGCAAAAATTGGCAGTTCTCGTGATAATGTTCTACTCGTGTGTCACCAGTTAGTGTCGTCCCTACTTTGTATTGAGTCTTTGGAAACAAATAACAATCCAGGAGCTTCTTTCATGTTTGGTTGTGTGTCAGAATGTTGGGCAACAGCTAGACGGTCTCTTGATGCACTTACATCTCGATTTCGAGAGCGAGAGAAATGTATTTTCCATAATTTGAATCTGCTCATCATAATCTTCTTGCTTGCTCACTATTCTTTCACACGTAACATTTGACTGTAGGGTACATTTTTGATCAGACTGGGTTGGTGGAAATGTAGACGATGCAGTAGATTATTCGCGCCAGTCTCTTTACGGAATATGTTTGTATGATATCAGTTGTCAATGGTTGTTATCTTTAAATCTAAAAAATGTATATTAGGGACTGATGTTTCGCTTGTAAATTGTATCTTTTTCTCTATGGTATTGAGATACTCAAGAAACCCATGTAGATTTTCTTTCATGCCTCCCCATATCCCAAACATATAATCTAGGTAGCGTACCCAAAGGTTTAGGTAATTGTGGCAAACCGGATGGTCCAGTACATTGTCCCTTTCAAATGTATGCATGAAGCAATTTGCATAGATGGTGCCATCATTGCCCCCATAGATGTACCAGAGGTTTGAAAGATAGATTTGGCTTTTGTATTGAAAATAAGAATTTTCTGCGATAAACAAACAGAATCATGACAAATTCCTTTGAAGCTCCCACTTTTCCTTCATTTAGGAGAAACCACTATATTGCTTGCATGCCTAAATTGTGTGGGATCAATGTGTAAAGGCTTTTCATATCTACTGTGAACATGTTGTTTTCAGATAATATGTTATTTCTCCATTTGCAAAAGTGTGGTCTTTTGGACCAATGGTTGTAGGACATAATCAACATATTTTCCTAACAGTTGCAAAACACTTTCCATTGTGGCCAAAATCTGTCTACCGGGTGGGTTGGTCGGGTGCTTATGAATTTAGGCAACATATAGAAATTGGGTATTTTTGGATGGATATTGTATAACTATTTAGTATGATGGTTAATCCATCCTTGTTCTTCTGCCTTGTGAAGAAGTTCTATAAGAGTGTTCATTATGGAGATTGTGGGATTGCTGTCTAGTTCGATTTACACTGTTCTCTCGCTCAATTGTCTGACATTCTTTATCATAATATGTGGTGTTCATTATAACTAGAGCACCACCTTTATCCGCTGGGCAAATGGTTAGATTTTTATCACTATAGATTCCTAAGTAAGTTCACCTCTTCTCTTCTTAGATTGCTAAATTTAGGACGCTTGGATGAAATCCTTTCCAAGTCATTTAAGACCCATTTGTGGAACATGTCCACTGATGGAACATTGATTGGAAGAATAAACATGCTTTTCTCTCTAAACTCTTTCAGATCTTCCTGTGAATCTGTATCGAGCCGATCTTCCTGCTCCTCTATCTCATAAAAAAAATACTTTCAGCTTTAACTTGCGTACAAACCGGAAAATATCTACTTTGGTGTCAAACAGCGTGATGCGTTATGCTGGTACAAAATTAAGGCCCTTCTACAAGGTGTCTGTTTCAGGCATGGAGTTCTCATTAGAACAATTAATGCCCCCCTCCCGCCCACCATTCTTACAATGGGAGGTAAACTCAGCAAACCCACCCTGAATATCACCATTTAAGCCGCCCAAGCCCATGCAAACGCATCAAAACTACTAAGGGCCCTACATAAAGGGGATGAGGGACAGAACGATACAAAGATAAACCCCAGGAATTTACCATTAAAAGAATGAGTAAACCCCAAAGAAATAGCTCCCAAAAGGTCGACCAAAATCCTTAAAACAGGGGAAAAAGAAGTAGAGAACAGAGGAACAGAAACATGTCCCATTCAGACAAAGAAGGCTACCTAAACCAGCAGAGGGAACATTCTCTATGGAATTTTCAACGTGCTTTTCATATGGGGTGAATTCACATAAATGTGCTAATTCCCTTCACCTTGGAGACCCCCAGCAACTGTGTTGGATGTTGAGGACTTGATTTTTTTACCTGGAGAGAGTGTGAGCCTTTTTTCCCCACTCTCTCATGTATTTTGATGTCTGTTTTACTCTTGTGTTCTTTAATTATGGAGTTTTAGACAATGCCATAAGCATCATCTTTTCATTTGTGTCACACAGCACCCTCAGTGCAGTGACACAGGGAATCATTTTAGGCTGTCCCAAGGTTTAAACTACGGTTTCCCAGAAAAAGTAAAGTGAAATTGACTTTACTAGTCTTTTCAAATTCCTAAACTCAGAACACCCTATCTTACAATAGAGTGCTGGAGGGGTTAACTAGTATTCCCTGTGTCTAGAAACTCATGTAGCGGTCAAATGCTACCCTTTCCTCTCGAAATAGCTGGCGGCACTGGTTTTACAACGAACTACCATGATTTTTCCCGACCGCGAACACCGGTAGCGTTAAATCGCAAGAGCCATGTTTTTCAAGATGGCGTCTGAGCCCCCTTTGTTTAAACAGGTCCCGGTCTTTTTTCACCATTTCTTTTTGGAAAGGTCCTTCTAGAGTTTGTCTCTGCGCGCCAAACCAGGTCTGGTCCCTTTATTCCATCGCCTTTGGCGGGCTACAGGACTGAAGACCGCCTCTTGCGCCCGAGTGTCTGGAGTGGGCTGGAAGTGAGGGAGGTGCCCGAAACTCCCCGTGCTTAGTCTCCTAGGAGACCTAAATGCACTGTGGCGTGATTGGCTGGCTGACTGTCCGGCAAGGACAGCCACCCTGCGGGGTGAGTGGCAGCTAGGCTAGAATGAATGGGAGGAAACTGGATAAAAGGCTAGTCTCTTGGCTTGGAAGGCAGAGTCCACCACTGGAACCAAAGAAACGAAGATGAGCTTGATGAGGACGGCTGTTGCAACTCCTGGACTCTGCTGCAGGTCCAAATCACCAAGGTTCACCTCAACAGAGAAGCCCTGCAAGGATGACTTCTCCCTTTGAGTTGGTGGGACCAATCAACTCGACACTAAGCCACATGGATACCATTCTCGCAGCTGGTTATATTTTCCTCAGAGTGCTGCAGGAAACCGAATAACCAGGGAGAGGCACACCAGTTTGTGTGCTTGACTACAGCTACCGGAATCAAAGATTTGCCAGTTGCCAGCTTTTGTGACCAGTCCCGGTGCAGTGCAGGAGTCCCCCCCCCCCCATCCTCCCCCTGCGAGTACTTGGTTCTCGCAGTGAAAGTGCTTGAAACTTTCCCAACTCGCAGGCCAAATCAGCCTGTGACCCAACATATGATTTGTTCTTTTACAAACTACTTTCGAGAACTTTGGCAAGGACTTCTCTGTTTAACTACCAGAACTGCTTTATCCTATACAAGACTTTGGCCTAACCTATTGCATTGAATCAACTCCTCTGGTGAACTCAAAACATTTGTTCTGTCTAAGAATACTTGTAACCTTTTTTATTAACCTTTGCCATTTTGCTCCCGCTTCAAAGTAGTTTAATGCCTCAGAATGCTATAGTGAAGTACTGAAGTATATTTGTGTGCAATATATATTGCCTCCTTCTCGTGAATGTTTTATAACGGACTGTGAAATAAATTAATAAGTGTTTTACCAGGAAACCTTGAGTATAAGAGTCTTTTTGAATACTTGTGATTGTAGACCTCTGTGTAACATCATTACAGCTCACATTCCCTCGAGAGAAGCCTGGCTGCTCATCGTCGCTACCAAAAACTGTGTAGTACAGACTAATACCAAAGGTTGGTTTTGCTTACACCTGTAGTCTTAGTTGTGTGTAGTGGGCCCCAAGGGTATTGCATACAAATTCTGCCTAACATGGAGAAAAAGGACGTTGGGCCAGACAATACCCTAAAAATCAAAAAGAGGAACCCATGGAATTAGGGTGGATGTCTGAAGAATGGGGAGAATTGGAACCACAAAAGGAGAAAGATAGAAACTTTGAGTAACTGCCTCCATCTCCCAGCTCAATTTTAAACACAGAACTCTGTCCTAATCAACAGAGTACCAGTATCCACATAGGAGCGAGTAAACAAACAGTAAGGGCTGACCTCATATGCTCTGACCAACTCATGGTAGGGAAACTGACACAACTCACCTGTTTCAAAGGAGATCAGGAAGTGTATTCCGAACCCCAGTCACCATTAATATCAGGTCTAGGGAAACAATTATTCCTTTAGTTTTAATTTATTTGAGGCAGGGAACCCTCTCTTAGAGAGAAGGACAGTGAGAATATGACATCACTGCAGGCCCCCAGTTGCACGTTGAGCCATGTTTTGTCAGTTTTCTTCCAGGTTGGTTGGTTCTAAGGTTGGTTTTCCATGTAGTTTTCCAGGTGGAGAATTCAGAGGTTGACGGTTGGGAGTCTGTAGTGAGTGGTATAAGCTAGTTGCCTGGTGTTATGCTACGTATTTTCTACTGAAGTAATACATCGTGTTGGCATAAGCACCAGAGTCTGCACCTTTGTAATAGTGGCAAAGAGAGGAACAGTTACGTTAAGCATAATAGCCACCACTTTCTACCCCCGACATGCAATGCCTTTTCGTTGACAACTGATGTGCTGGCTTGGACAAGTAACTTGTTTAAGCCAAGATCGATAACTCTATTTGTGATCGCTAGGTCGAAACTGCCCAGGAGTGCTTCAGTGCAAAATGACTGCGCTTGGTCACGCAAGAAGACTGTCAGTCCCATTGAGGCTGCTATCTAGTTGCTAAGGTCCTATGGCAAGTTAAGCCGTGCCAACACTGAGGGGACCGTAGGGGCATCAGTTTCCTCTTCCATTTGAAGCTACTTGTATTGGGTGGCTCTGCAGAGAGTGCATAGACTGAACAGTGGGTGCACCCTGTCAAGCACAGTTGTCTGTGCGAAGAGGTGCATGCACTATTTCAAATAGGCACTGTGAGCAGAGCATGCAGCTTCTCAGCACCTAACCTGCTGTTGTACCCATCCCTTATCGCAAGGTCACCATGCAAGCTTACTCACGGACACTGGAAATTTGAGCAGATCTTGGCAGGCAGACTCTTGATGTTCATCATGTTAGTCTGTAAGGCTTGAGCTCATGGACGTCATGAGGGGGTGGTGGGGGTCGCAGCTGCAAACTCTGGTGACTCCCCTTCAACCTCTGGTCAAGGATTGCAGAATTTGTGTGAAACCAAAAAGCAGGTTCTTGCAGTCACCCTGTGAAGTTTTGCTATTACTGATGTGCTATATTCACAAAGGCGTAGCTGGAGAGGACACTGACCCAGAGTTTCTGATTTAGAGGCACCATGATTGTTGTAGGTTTTAGGTTTCTGAGACCTACCATTTTGTGCAGAAATATTCCACGTTTTGATGTACCTGTGGCCTAGATGATCCTGTATCAAGGTAAAATAATTGTATGTATAGCAATTAATTTTCAACTACTGACCCCCAGTAACGCTCACCTGACTCCCACGGAGGCGCTGGCCTGGTTCGCGCTGCTGTGACCTCTTCTAAGGTGATGCGCAGGGTTCGGAAAACGGACTGGACCGGGCCCCCCAAATCTGGCTTGTCTGGCTCGCAGCAGTATCCTTCTGTAGGCGAAAATAGGGGATTAACTGTCTGCGGGGTAATGCAATCGGCCTCCCACTTTCCCCTCTCACCCTCCTCGAAACCCTTCTGTGATTCCCCGTAGTGTCTCACCTTAGGGTCTGGAAGGACGAGCTCTCCATCCTGCTTCTGATGCAGGGGCGCGTTGGTATCCAGTTACTTCACTGGATTTTCGCATTGGTGAGAACCAAACTTGCTTGGCTTCCAGGTAAGTTTTTTGATAAGAGGTTCCCCTAGTGTCCATGCATTAATTTACTAATGCTAGTGTCTTTTTCCCCATAGGGGCCAGGGTACGGAATGCCGGGGAACAGGCACCGACCCGAGATGAGAGGTGAAATCCTTGTAGAAATCAGGTAAGTCTTTAATGAGCGTTTTTTGGTAATGTCTTTTCATTCGCTCATTAACGCTGATGTCTTTTTTCCCCTTAGGGGCCGGGGTCCGGAAATGCCAGGATGCGGCGCGGTCCCGAAAAGAAGAGGGACTGAATCAACAGGTAAGTCTTAACATGGAGATTTAGCTTTCCTTATTCCCTTCTCTCTCTCACCTTTTGTTCTTGCCTTTTTCTCCCTAGGCGCTGGGGCGTGACTGCGAATCCGGATGATCGCTGCTGAACATGGAGGCGCCCTGTAAAGGTGAGTGGAATGCGGCGCTGCAGCGATCGACGCGATGAGCTTTTAAATAAAAGTCTTTCTTTTCAGGATTGTCGGCGAGATGTCTCCGGGATGCGGATTTAGCAGGTAAGGACTTTTCCTTCTTCTGTTCTCTTCTTCTCTTCCTTTGCAGGTGATCCAGGATGCTGGCAGGCGTGGCAGAAATCAGGATGCAGGAGCAGACACGGTGAGCGTCCAGCTGCTAGATGCAGAACAACGCGAAGCACGTGTGGCTGTTTGGGTGGGGTTTAAATAGCCTTGGAAGAAGTTCCAGGTATGTATCCTTCCTCCAATCAGGTATGTATCCTTCCCCGACCACGCCCGGATGGTAAATTAGTCCCACAGGTTAAGTAGTCCCTTTCAGGCCTCAAGGAGGCCGGGATCCTGCAGCATGGTCTGCATCAGGTAAGTGCACCCAAGCACTCCCAAAAAAAAGCCTGGCGCCTATGGCGCCAGGACTGATGTCTTTTATGAGCCTGGCGCCATAGGCGCCAGGACACTGTCCAAAGGGCCCCTATATGGGGTTGCTGGGTCTTTCCTTGGGGACTGGATGTCTGCTTTCGGGGACGCAGGGCTTGAACCGGCTCCCCGGGAGCGGGCATCATGACAGCACTCCCCCTCCCTCCCCCCCCCCCCAAGGCCCCTCCCAAGGTTGTTCCCTCCAGGGGTTTTGGTTTGTCTGGGAAGAGTCGGTGGAATTTCCTGACTAATCGAGGTGCATGCACATGGTCGCTGGGTTCCCACGACCTCTCCTGGAGGTCCGTACCCCTTCCAATCAATTAGGTAGAACAGTTTTGACCTAAACATTTTTGAGTCTAAAATGTTCTTCACTTCGAATTCGGGCTTCCCATCTATTAGAATAGGTTCTGGAGGTTTGAGTAGTCGGGTTCCGGGTACCACTGGTTTCAGAAGTGACGCATGAAAAACAGGGTGAATTCGCATACTAGCTGGTAAATCAAATTTAACAGCCACTGGGTTAATTATTGCCGTAATAGAATAAGGTCCCAGATATTTTGGGTTAAAAGTTCGAGGCCCTTTGAGTGGTAAATGTCTGGTAGCTAACCACACTTGATCCCCAATCTGATACTGAGGAGCTTCACTCCGATGTAGATCAGCATTCTCCTTGTATTTTCTCTTGGCTTGTTGTAAATGCGTAGTTGCCTCTTTGAAGGCTTGGGTAATTGTAGAATGCAGATGTTCTACTGCAGGCATTCCAAGGTTCTGAGGTGAGTCAAGGTTTGAGGTTCGAGGGTGATGCCCAAACAAAGTATAAAAAGGACTGTGGCCAGTTCCAGAGTGTACCGAATTATTATATGCGTCTTCGGCTATCCAAAGAATGTCTTTCCAGTTGCTTTCAGATTGCTGTAACATACACCGTAAGTACTGTTCAAGGGTCTGATTTGTCCTCTCGGTCTGACCATCGGTTTGAGGGTGGTGACTGGTCGATAATCTTACGTCGATCTGCGCCATTTGACAACATTTGCGCCAGAAGTGGGAAATGAATTGGCTTCCCCGGTCAGAGATTAGTATAGATGGGAATCCATGTAGCCGAACAATATTCGAGGAATTCTTTGGCTAGGACAGAAGCTGAAGGTAAACCTTTCAAAGGAATAAAGTGGGCCATTTTGGAAAACAAATCCACAATTACCAGAATAGTATTGTACCCCGAACAAGGAGGCAGGTCCGTAATAAAATCCATTGATAGGGTGTGCCAGGGTGCTGGCGGTATGTCTAGAGGTTGAAGGAGACCGGCTGGTCTTTTCTTTTGACTTTTATTTTGGGAGCAAACACCACAGGACATCACAAAAGATTTAACATCTTTTCGCCAAGAGGGCCACCAAAATTGTCGTTTCACCTTTTCCTGTGTCTTGGCAATACCGGGGTGTCCCTCTATTAATGTATCATGATAACCGGAAATAACTAGTTTGTGTAATTCCTTATGTGGCAGGAATAAGCGTCCTTGGAAATAAGGTAAACCATTATCTATGGTAAAGTCTGATCCCTTTTGTATCCAATCCTGTAAGGTTGTAAGGTCCAGGAGTTGTTTCACTCTGGCTTGAATGTCTTCAAGCGTCTGTAACGGAGTCATGCCTAGAATCCTCCGTTCGGGAATTATTGGTACTGGTTCTGAGTTTGTATCAGATTCTCCCATTCCAATTCGGGATAAAGCGTCTGCTTTGCCATTCTTGCAGCCAGGTCGATAGGTAATCACAAAATCAAATTCAGCGAAAAACAAAGCCCATCGGAGCTGCCGTGATGACTGAGCCTTGGCGGTTTTCAAATACTGTAAATTCCGGTGATCAGTGATCACTGTGATGGTATGTCGAGCGCCAAGCAGATAATGCCGCCAGGCTTTAAAAGAAGACGTAATGGCTAACAGTTCTTTGTCAGTGATTGCATAATTAACCTCGGGTGCCGAGAATTTTCTGGACCAAAATGCTACGGGATGCAGTTGGTTGGTTTCGGGATCTCTTTGGGACAGGACAGCTCCCATGGCTAGGCTGGATGCGTCAGTCTCGACGACATAAGGGAGATCTGGACGCGGGTGTTTCAATATAGGTGCGGAGGTAAACTTAACTTTTAAATCCTGAAAGGCCTGCTCGCTTCTTCAGACCATTCAAAACGTTTATTTTTCCTCAAGAGTGCAGTAATGGTTTGTACCACGCGTGAAAATTCCGGGATAAACCTGCGATAGAAATTGGCAAAGCCTAGCATACTTTGAACCCCTTTTACAGAGCTAGGTGATGGCCATTTGAGGATGGCATCCACTTTTCTTGAGTCCATTCGGACTCCTTTGGGTGTCAGGATGAAACCTAGAAACTCGACTTCTGTGGTATGGAAAACACATTTCTACAATTTAGCAAATAGTTTGTGTTGGCGCAGTTTTTCAAGTACTGTCCTGACGCGTTTTCTGTGATCAGATTCCGAAGAGGAGTACACCAGAATGTCATCGATATATACGACAACACAAACATTGATGAGTTCCCGAAGGACATCATTCATGAAGTATTGGAAGGCAGCCGGCGCGTTACACAATCCGAAAGGCATCACCTGGAACTCGAATAATCCGTATTTAGTACGGAAGGCAGTTTTCCATTCGTCGCCTTCTTTAACTTGTACCAGATAAGCCCCCCGGAGATCTAACTTGGTGTATATGCAAGCGTCCTTCACCTGGTCAAGGAGTTCAGGGATCAGAGGCAGAGGATAACGGTGTTTAACCGTTATCTGGTTCAATGCGCGGTTATCGATACAAGTTCTAAGGTCGCCTTCTTTTTTGGGCACGAAGAACAAAGCCGAGGATGCCGGGGACTTTGACGGGCGAATAAAACCATTAGCTAGGTAATGATCCAAATATTGTCTCAAATGCAGGTTCTCAGGTTCGGTAAGGGCATAAATCCTGCTACAAGGGGGTTGTGCACCGGGCACCAGATCAATTTGGTAATCGTACGATCTGTGAGGAGGTAACGTGTTGGCCTGTTCCTTTTGGAAGACGTCCTGAAAGTCTTGGTATTCCGGAGGTAGTTGCAATGAGGCAGAGGTTACAGATGCTAGATTAATCTTCAGGTTTTCTGGGTAGCAGGTTTGTGTACAATCCGGGAAGGTTATTCTCTTAGCTCGCCAATCAATTCGAGGATTATGTGTCTCTAACCAAGGGATTCCAAGAATAACCTGAAACTGTGGAGCCTTGATTACATCAAACACAACACCCTCCCGATGGCCGTCGGGACCAATAAGAGTCACCTCAGTAGTGGAATGTGTTACCGGTCCAGAGGCAATTTCAGTTCCATCGACTGTGGTGATGACATCTTTGCTGGTTTTAGGACGGAGAGGGAGGTTAATCCTAGAGACCAATTCACGATTCACATAGTTTCCAATAGCCCCACTATCGATGTATGCCTTTATTGCATGCAACCGCTTAGGCTGTTCTGGATCTACGAGAACCATTGGCACAATGAAATGCGAGGTCTGAGAGTTAGTTTTCAAGCTCGGCAAGCGGACCCCTATGCTTGTCGGGCGGAGTCGTTTCCCGAAACAGAGTCTTCATGGTTTTATCAGCGGCTCCTACCGCCTTTCGGGGCGGTTTTGCCGGGCGATCTCGTAGCAAGTGTCCAGAATTCCCACAATAAAGACATAATTTTAACTGCCGCCTCCTTTCACGTTCCTTTTGAGTTAAGGGTCCTTTAACCCCTCCAATTTGCATAGGCTCAGAGACATCAACTCCCTTGGGATTAGCATGGGTCTTGACCAACACCCGGGTCTCAAACCTGGACCGATCTGCTTTTCTGTTTTGAAGTCTGTGATCCAATTGGACCACTAACTCTATATACTCTGTGCATTCTTGGGGCGGATTTACAACTTGGGCCAAGACATCTTTAAGTTCTCCGCGTAGGCCTCGATAAAACAACGTGACTCTTTTATCCTCTGGCCATCCCGTTTCCACAATTAGTCTATTAAAGTTTGCAATATAGGATAGGAGGTCCCGATTGCCCTGTCGCAGGGATAGAAGTTCGTCATCCAGAGCCTGCCCCTGAGAGTGTCGAGCAAATAACCTTTCCATGCTTGCTTGAAACCCTTGAAAATCACAGAGAATCGGGTCATCTTGAGTAACCAGTGGAACTGACCAATCGGCAGCGCAGCCGCTGAGATATGACAATACAAAGGCTACCTTGGTCTGATCATTAGGGAAGGCCCCAGGTCTGCATATGAAGTGCAAACGACACCGATTCATGAATACTGCGAATCGTTTGGGGTCCCCAGCAAAGCGTTCGGGTGGGGCCAGCGGCATGTTTCCGGGTAGATTAATCTGCACAGGGTTACTGGAAACCACAGGAGCGGGGTTCCCTCCAGAACCGGGTAGAGGAGTTTGCCCAGCTTGACCTTGCAAAAGCTGTCTGGCCAGGTCATCAGTTCTTTCCTTTGATATTATTAATTCCCTCCTGAGGGCATTAGTCTCTTGACGAGCGGCATGTACTTCGGCCCGTAATTCCCCCAGTAATTGGGCCAATTGATCAGTCTCAGAACTTTCCATAGTGCCTGGGGGGAATTTGTAGGAAGGCTTCGCGTTCTGTAATGCTCAACTGACTCCCACGGAGGCGCTGGCCTGGTTCGCGCTGCTGTGACCTCTTCTAAGGTGATGCGCAGGGTTCGGAAAACGGACTGGACCGGGCCCCCAAATCTGGCTTGTCTGGCTCGCAGAAGTATCCTTCTGTAGGCGAAAATAGGGCATTAACTGTCTGCGGGGTAATGCAATCGGCCTCCCACTTTCCCCTCTCACCCTCCTCGAAACCCTTCTGTGATTCCCCGTAGCGTCTCACTTTAGGGTCTGGAAGGACGAGCTCTCCATCCTGCTTCTGATGCAGGGGCGTGTTGGTATCCAGTTACTTCACTGGATTTTCGGATTGGTGAGAACCAAACTTGCTTGGCTTCCAGGTAAGTTTTTTGATAAGAGGTTCCCCTTGTATCCATGCATTAATGTACTAATGCTAGTGTCTTTTTCCCCATAGGGGCCGGGGTACGGAATGCCAGGAAACAGGCACCGACCCGAGATGAGAGGTGAAATCCTTGTAGAAATCAGGTAAGTCTTTAATGAGCGTTTTTTGGTAATGTCTTTTCATTCGCTCATTAACGCTGATGTCTTTTTTCCCCTTAGGGGCCGGGGTCCGGAAATGCCAGGATGCGGCGCGGCCCCGAAATGAAGAGGGAATGAATCAACAGGTAAGTTTTAACATGGAGATTTAGCTTTCCTTATTCCCTTCTCTCTCTCACCTTTGGTTCTTGCCTTTTTCTCCCTAGGCGCTGGGGCGTGACTGCGAATCCGGATGATCGCTGCTGAACATGGAGGCGCCCTGTAAAGGTGAGTGGAATGCGGCGCTGCAGCGATCGACGCGATGAGCTTTTAAATAAAAGTCTTCCATTTCAGGATTGTCGGCGAGATGTCTCCGGGATGCGGATTTAGCAGGTAAGGACTTTTCCTTCTTCTGTTCTCTTCTTCTCTTCCTTTGCAGGTGATCCAGGATGCTGGCAGGCGTGGCAGAAGTCAGGATGCAGGAGCAGACACAGTGAGCGTCCAGCTGCTAGATGCAGAAGGCGAAGCACGTGTGGCTGTTCGGGTGGGGTTTAAATAGCCTTGGAAGAAGTTCCAGGCATGTATCCTTCCTCCAATCAGGTATGTATCCTTCCCCGACCACGCCCGGATGGTAAATTAGTCCCACAGGTTAAGTAGTCCCTTTCAGGCCTCAAGGAGGCAGGGATCCTGCAGCATGGTCTGCATCAGGTAAGTGCACCCAAGCACTCCCATAATGAGCCTGGCGCCTATGGCGCCAGGACTGATGTCTTTTATGAGCCTGGCGCCATAGGCGCCAGGACACTGTCGAAAGGGCCCCTATATGGGGTTGCTGGGTCTTTCCTTGGGGACTGGATGTCTGCTTTCGGAGACGCAGGGCTTGAACCGGCTCCCCGGGAGCGGGCATCATGACACCCCCTGCCCCCTCACTAAACGCTGTAAAAATAGATATTACTATGAAATGTATTAGTACTTAATTTATCAACCTCGGAGGATGAACGGGTGAATCAGCCCCGGTGAAATATAAACTTGAAAAGTGCAGGCTTGCAGATGTCAAAGTTTAGCTTTTAAGTCACTGCGCTATCCAACTATGACACTGTATGCAGTGTGAGGAATCAAGTTTAAGACTCGGACACAGTAACAGGTTTTGTATTGAATAAAGACTTATCAAAAGAAAAACCTATCCCTGACTGTAAGAGGGGTTTCCTGCCTCAACAAAACTAAGGAACGTGTGTGTCAGGATGCGAGTTCTCTGTCCTAGGTTCAAAATCCTAAGCTAACCCTCACACACTAAACTCAATATAACATGAAATGGGGAATGTCTCTTGGCTGAACACCTGCAGCTTCCTTCCAAGTCTCTAAGGTGCAAAGTTCCACTAGAGAAGGAACCTTTCCTTCCCTTCCCTTCCCTTCCCCTCCCCTTGGGTACTTTTGGTTATTCACAATGTAACTTTTGGATATTTCTACAATCCCAAGGAGTATGGCTCTTCACCCTCCTGCCAGGGTTTTATTTTGCTACTTGTATGCGGGTCCCAGACTCAATATTAAAATTCAAATCCTAAGTTCACACTGTTCATTAGCCTTCACTAGTTTCTGTATCCAGGTAATTATATTTTTCATATGTTGGACCACCAATCCTTCTCCAACTGTGCTAAATGTCCCAATTCTTGTTTGGATTTTTGCTTTTTCCACAAAGGCATCCGGCCTTAAGCACCCCAGTATCCCAATCTCCTCCTCTGGGCTTACCGGCCTTTCTATGTCAGCTTGGTTGTTCCTCGTGTATCACCGTTTCCTCCACTGTCAGTCTGCTGCCTGGGAGTGCGTCTCGTCGGCTTCTCGGTTCCAACCTGGCCTTCTCGGGATGGCAGTGCAGTGAACACTCTTCCACCCGACTTCCATGGACGTTGTCTTCGCTTCGGTCTGCAGCTTGCTTTCCTCCAGTGTCCAAAATAGCGTTGGGAGGGCCGATTCTCTCATTTTGTTCAAGTGTTCCATATCTGAATGTCCCCGGCACCTGTCAACATCTTCCAATGACTAGAAAGGGGCTTTGGCTTGCCGTTTCTAGTGATCTTCATCACTCCATCCCTCTTCCTCGTCTCAGTGTTATAAAGGGGGGGTGCAGGGAAATTTAAGTCCCAGTACTTGTTGTTTCAGTGTTATTAAAGGGGTAGGGATGTACATAAGGTCTGTATTCAGTAAATAGTGGAGATTCGTACATAAATGAGGGAGTTAAAGAGCGTTTGGTCCTAATGGAAAAGAGGTATACCATGTTTGATCTAGCAAGTTTATCCCACTCCTATGAGGGCCGTCTCCTCTCATGTGGTCCTTCCTCAGGTAGCCTCCCCAAGGGTCAGGATCAGGTAGCTTCTGCCTTTCGCTGGCCACATGAGGAGAGAATTTCCCTGGGAAAAAAGTGGCAAATCGCCAGATTCGTCACAGCGGTTTAAACAATTGTGCAGTTAAAAAGTAACATTTCATTAGGATTTCAGCCCACCACCCTCATGACCCCTCCAGTTGTTTTTAAACCAAAACATAACACTTGATTTACTAGTGGTCAATCGCATATTCCTCCTGCTTCTAAACACTGTAATAATAAGATGTTTCGAAACATAAGCCCCAGAGCCAATGCATTAACAAATTGTTATGCTAACCTGGTCTCTGTTGAGGCATTGGGGCATGGTTGCAGCCCTCCCTGAACTTGAATCACCCCCTTCAGGCTTCTCCCTCAGTAGAAAAGCTGTGAGCGATGGTACGTGGTGATACTGCTCCTATGAATTATGGAAGATAGGCTCTCCGTCCTGCTACTTCTGGCAGGGGCGCGTCGAATGGGCTCTAGTTCCTTCACTGATCCATGATAAGAATTAGTCTAGTCCAGCTGCAACTACGCTTCTCCTTATGATTGGTAAGTCTTTCTTGAGCTCTTGTGATGATGTTTGTTCTGTTTAATGTTTTTATATGTTGCTCCTATTTATGCCCGCAATAATGTTGCTCTTCTATTTTCTTCCCTTAGATGGAAATGCGGCCTCAATGCAGCTGTGAGACGCGAGATGCGGCTGGATGGAAGATGGATGCTACCGCAATGTTCGACAGCAGGTAAGTGATGGTTTAAGGAAAGCGCGAAGTATGGCGAAGCGCAACTTTAAACTGACTGTTTTTTCAATGTCTAACCTGGTCTTCTGTTTTTCCTTGCAGGCGCTGCTGTCGACGATGGAGCGTGTCGTGCTGCGGTGCCAAGATGAAGATTTTGGCGTTCCGGAAAGTGTAAAGATGAATACTTGGTTCACCGAAGAGATGTACAGGTAAGAACAGCTTCCCCAAGTTGGTAAGTATGCTGGCAGGAAGCAGGATGTCCAGGAAGCAGGATCTTTAAAGGTAAGTCTGACCTCAGGCGACGGTGAGCGTTACGCTGCTTGCAAGTGCAGAATAGCACAAAGCGTCTGTCTTGAGGATCGGGGCAGTTTATATAGCTAAGATCGTGGGCACGTCCATTAGGGCCGGCTTACCATCCACACCCTGCCACTCCTAGAGCATGATCACGTGCGAAGGCAATCCATTAACAGCCACACACCCAAGAATACACTTGGGGCTGCTTAATGGATGGAATGTTCCAAGGTTAATGCATCTGAAGTGCTATGTCCATAATAAAAGCTTTTTGGTGTTAAATGGATGTTCTTGTTTACTTTTGTTCATGAGCCTGGTGCCAAAGGCGCCAGGACAGTGTCCACCCAGGTCTCCTGTGCATGCGACCCCTGCATGCCTGTGCCCCTTAGTTCATGACCATGACACAAATGCCACAGTATGCCCATTTAATGAGCATTAGCTGGTAAGATAGCTCAGAGGTTGAAGTGCTCACTGCTGTGATCCAACTTTGTTCTGCAGGCGGCATGTTTGAATCCTAGAAAGGTCTACTCAACCTTTAATCCTTCTGAGGTTGACAAATGAATATTAACTCGGGTTATGGTAACAATTTTATATATTTGTTTTATGTGAAGTGTTTTGGCGAAAGAGCAATTTAAGTAATGGAATATAGAAATACGTAAGGGCTAGCAACATTAAATCCAAGCATTGGATCCGGTCATAATCCTAAACTAGTGTTGCTTTAAAAAATGTTTCTTTGCATCCTTGAGATAGGCGCAGATCTTTTTATACTAGCATGTCTGAAGCCGAATGAGACTAGGTTATGAATCCACTGGAACAAAAACTAAATAAATATTTGATATATAAAGGGTTTTTCCAGACCTTTTTAAACCCACCATAACTTTCTTGGTGTTGTGCAAACATGGCCAAATGCTGCAACCGCAAGGCTGTCAAGACTATAAGGATCAAGAGGGTGCATGCCACTGATAGGAGTGGAACACATTTACTCCTCTGACCCAGGGGAGTTAGGGAGGAGAATACAAGCACCTTTTGTTGTGTGTATTGACACAGGGAGCCCTGTACAGGCCGGGAAGGTGAGCAAAACAGCCCCCTAAGAGATCTAGGGTCAAGGGTGCCATTGCAGACTCTGAGAAGACAGTGGAGGGCATCTGCAGGAGCCCCGCCTGCTGAATCCAGACCCTGACTAGCGAAGTGGTCCAGGCCCCAAAAGGTGATACTGGATGTTGAAAGGTCATCCCAAGTCCCAGAAACATACCTTAACACAGGTGACCCGCCAGGTACCATGTGGGGCCGAGGGGATGCCAAATCGACCAATAAGACAGTGACAACAATGGCGTGTACTGGGGAAGCCTCTGCAGCAGTTTCTGGAGAAGCCCTCTCATGGCAGGACCTTCACAATGACCTGATAGAGTTATAGTGCTCCCTCACAAAGGCATTTCAAGACGAGTTCAAGCTTATGCGATCGGACCTCGATGCAGCGATGGTCGAGATGAAAAAAGAAGTGGGCAAAGTGGGGGAAAGAATGGACCTTCTTGAAAGAGGCCTGCAGGAGATTGAGACCTACTCTAAGAAGCCTAGCAAAGCAATCCAAAGGTTGAACTCGGAAACAAAGAGCCTGAATTGCAAATGGAGGACCTGGAGAATAGTTCACTAAGTATTAACATTGGTATACAAAATTTGCTGGAGGATGTCCTCAACCAGGAACTTAAGTCGCAGGTTCAGACATTAGTTTGCTGACATCCTGGGAGGAACTACACCAGACGAGGTGGGTCTGGACAGAATCCACAGAACAGGCATATCGGAGAGGGGTCCTAACAGTAAATCAAGGAATATTCTTGCCACTTTTACGCAGAATTCACAGAAGAAAGCAGTTCTCGTGCTGCAAGGCCCCAGTAGCCGTTATCATTTCGGGGTTCCCGATCCAACTGTACCAAGGCCTGGCATGGAGCACGCTGATGAAAAGAAGGCTAATGGGCCCAGTGGTCTGAGAATTGCCAAAAAGGAACATTAGTTATAAATGGACATTTCCATTTGGATTGGTGTTCGATTGGGAGGGCTTGCAATGACGCTTCACATCTATCCATGCTCTACTACAGATTGATCTGGACCTTGGACAGAAGAGCCTGCGCCACCACAGGACGCTCGCAACAATCACAGGACCTGGGAATGGTGGGCTGTGGGGAACCGCAGGAGGAAGCCGCCTTCATCTTGAGGGCCCACACCAAGAGACAGTGGTGAATCCCGTGAGAAGAGTCCTTCAAAGTGACAGACACTACTGTCATAAACTGTAACATATATGGTGTCCTTTGGAAGCATTAGGGGGAGTGGAGGATAGTGGAATTGTCATTAGTTGTAGGGGTGCTAGAGGAGACATGCGTCATCCCATCTTGTATACCAGCAGGGTAGGTTTTGCATTTGCAGGGGGGGGGGGGGGGGGGGACGGGCCACTTGCTGGAGTGGTCAGGCAGCTGTCCCAGTAGTTGAGTTGCATGGAGGCAGGGAACCTTTGAATGGGTATGGGGAATTCACAAGACAACAGTGTCTGTATTTGGGAGGCTCTGCTGGGGTTACGGAGAAATCCAAAGCTACCCACAAAGATTCTTGCCATGAATGGCCAATTGATGCAGGGTGTCACATGTTGAAGTGGTTGACTCAGAACGTTGGGGGCTTAAACTCCCCTCTGAAGAGGAAAGAACTAGAGCCGTTTTCTAGATCGGTCAAACCGGATGTGTGGGCCCTTCAAGAAACCGACCTGTTGCAAAGGATCAGGGGAGGCTTAGACTTACGGTTTTTCTGAGGTTTTACATGCGTCTGATGTTAGGGAGATTTATAACATGTATGCTTCATCCCCTCTCCTAGTGAGACCCTGCAGCAATTTCTGCTGGACTTCTGGACCTTTTTCTTTTAATCCTGAATGAGTGGAGCCTTTTCCACTCATTCATTCGTATGGGCTTGTCTTCGGGAACTCTGTTCTCTGTGCTTTACCTTTACTATGGAGTCTACTTTCCTCCATATCTCTATAAGGCATCAATATTTTACTATTGCAGCACACAGCTCCTTTTGGGCAGTGTTGCTGGGAACCCTTTGGGTTCTCCTTTGAGATTATTTTCTTTATCGAGTAACTACAGTTCTTAAGGATAGAGGAATACTTTGTATCCCTCCTAAAACTTTATATTCTGAGAGTTTGGCACACACCACCGCATGTGGAGTGCCAAGGGGAAACCTAGTATTGCCGGTCTCTCTGCTCCTGTGACTTTAGTCACATACAACCTTCTAGTTATGGCTGGTGACAATGGACGTGTTCTACTAATTATTGTACCATTTTCTTTACCACAGACTGTATTCACAGTCCCGGGTGTGCACAATAGGGGCACCCCAGTACTTGAATCCGAAGAATCTGGGATGCACCATCTTCGAGCTATGTACCTAAAATTCTCTTAAGTACTAACTTGGGGGCTTCTTTCTTTTTTCGCGACTTCTAGCGTGGTTTTTCTTCGTTAGTCCTTGTTCTACCTTTCTGTGAGGTGGAGGCCCGCGTGCGTTTTGCCTTTGGATGGAACCCTTGGGTGTCCCCGCTTAGGCTCCAGTGTGTCTGGGCAGGCAGGAAGTGGGGGAGTTTTTCACCACTCCCCTGCTCTTTGTCTGCCTGAGTGTCTGAATTGAACCAGCTCCCACTGGGGGTCTGGCTGTCCTGTTTGGACAGCCACCGCCCCTTTCTGTGAACTGCTGAGAGAGATTGCAGATGAGTGTGTGCTGAAACTGAATTAAAAGGTGAGGTTCCAGAGGTGAAAGGCAAGTCGACCACTGGAACTTGAAGTAACCGAAGACGCCGACCAGTGACGCCTGCAGAACCTTTGCAACACGGTGAAGAAACCACTGCTGTCCTGATGCTGTTTTCTATGAGACAGAGGAACTCCGAAGAGGACAACTCCTTCCCTTTGGCTTGTGGGACCAACCAGCCCTGAGACAAACTACAATCTGAGCCATCTCCCTAGGTTCTGTGGTGTTCCAGAGCTGCAAACCGTGAATACCAGGAGACCTCCGACCCAATCATAGTGCATCATCTTGCTAAGGCTGAATCCTTCCAAGTCTTTGCTGAGCTCCAGGTGACCTTCCAAAGACACAATCCGACTCATCCAAATGCCCTCACCAGAGTGTGGGACTCCAGGAATCGAAGAAGATTGACCAGGCAAATCGTGTCCTTTGTTGGTTCTGCAGGATAGGTGCCAAAACCGCAGACTGACCAGAGGAGCTAATGAAATACGTTCCAGAGCTCCTCCCTCAAAACTGCTGCCAAGAGAACCCGTCCACTGTCCGGCCTTTCGTCACCAGACCAAGGAATCCAGAGGTTGAGTCAAGCATTGCCACATTTAGGAGAATCCAGCCTCAAACATTTCTTCTAACCTAAGGTACTGTGGGGAGAAAATGTATTGCTTACCTTGATCCAAGAAGTCGCTCCAGAGTGTTGGAGTGCATGTAGAGGTGTCCAGGGTGTCCACTCTTAACTCTGACCAAAGTTGCTTCTTGGGTTCCTTTTGGAAGTCCTTTAACAGGGTCTACACCGTTAAGTTATTCTTATAGTATCCTTACAGAGAGACTAAAAGTCTCCACAGGAAGACTTGCTGTTCTGCTGCCTCAAAAGACTGAGCTCTGTCCGAACTGCCTTTTAGCTAGGGTTGTGAATTGGACTTTAAAAGTGACAATTTGCGCTGAAACTGCCTCTAGAACCTTAAACTCAACTACTGTTTGACTAGCCAACTGTTTTCCTTCCAAAAAGACTTTATCTTATGTGGTTTTGCTAATTAAATACAATTATCAATACAATTAAATACAAAAATTGCTCTGTATTCCTCTTGCAAACTTCGCTGGGGAGTAGTAAACCCTTTCTGGATAGCATACACCCACCTTACAAGCGTTCTTTATATGTCTGCTTTAGACTGGTCTACTGCAAACTGCCTGGTATACACGTGGTTGGTCCGCTCAGAATACTGCTTGTTGGCCACTTTGTAAACAAGCTGATGAGACCCTGATCATTTTTACGTTGTATTGCCCGCCTTTAACAGAGTTACGGCATAGGTATTTATTACCTCTTACTTGGCAAAGGGTTGAGGTGCACAAGGGAATCAATGCAGTTCCTCATTAATTCGATAGAGTGCAAAGTGGTATTTGCCTCTGCCAGGTATGTTCATCATGCCTGGCTTCCAAGAAGAAAGTTGTTGGGCATCGATTTACCCCAACCATAGGCCACCCTTGAGGCTGCAAGCGGTGCCCGCCCCCTGCAGTTCAATAAAAAAAAAAAATCTTTTTTTTTCTTCTTGGAGCTTCAAGCTTTGCTCTCCTCTCACGGATTAAGCTACATTTTAAAGACAATTTTAAGGCCAAGACGCATCCCTGGAGCACCCTCTTCAGTACGTCAAAGCGATCAGTCGGGTCCCTTCCCAGACCATATCGTACAGAGGCCTGGATGTGCACATGTAGCAATTTAAATCGCATCGAGCACCTCCATTGGGATTTTTTCTGCTTCTTCAGGATTTGCCATAGTAGTGCTCTTGGCCCGGAGTCGAACGCTGCTTTCAGGTGCAGAAAGATGACGTACAATTTCATCTTAAATCATTTTGTGTATTTCTGGATTAATAAAGAGAATACAAAATAAAAACCAGTGCTCCACCTTGCCCCAGCCAGTTCGGAACCCTGCTTAGGCATTGCTAATAGGCTCTGTGTCATCCAGCCATTTTTGTCATTTTCCCAGCAAGACTTTGCTGAAAGTTTTCCCGGCACAGTAGAGTAGGGAAATCAGGCAGTCATTTTCAGGCTGGTCTTCGGACCCTTTCTTGTGTATCAGTACAATTGTGGCCTTGCGCCAGGTTTGTGGTACTTCCATGGCGCCAATGGCAGCATTAGATACCCTGCACAAGTCTGGCACCCAAATGGCCATTTCGTCTTTTTTTTTTTTTTGAGAACCCAATGCCTCCTCCACCTCCTTGTTAGTTATAACCAGGGCTACATCTGGGGGGGCTTATGCATACCTCTTCCACACTATAGCGGGCAGCTTGCCTTCCCTGCCCTGCATAGAGACTGGAGAAATGTTTTCTCCAGGCAGCTCCTGTTAGGCAGAATTGCATGCAGTACCCTCTGGGACCACCACATAAAATTAGGACTACAGGTGTAAGCAAAAACCAACCTTTGGTATAGATCTGTAGTACACAGTTTGTGGTAGCGAGCTGAGCAGCCAGGCTTATCTCAAGAGGGAATGTGCGCAGTACAAAAGGTTACACAGAGGTGTTACAATCACAATGGTTCAAATAGACTATTACACAATCATTTAGAAAACATTCACTAGAAGGAGGCAACTTAATATTATACGCAAACACTTCAATACCAAACCAATAGGTTTCTGAACAATTTTGGCTCCCCTGAAATAGGAGCAAAATGGCATTTCAGTTACTTTGAATGGGAGGAAAAAGGCACAAGTTAACAGAATAGATCACAAATACTTTCTTAGGCAGTGCAAATAGTTTCAGTTCACTAGAGGACTCGATTCAGTTCAATAGGCCTAGGCCAAAGTCAATGGACTAGTGTCTTGGATAGGAAAGAGCAGTTCTTGAAGTAAACGGTGAAGTCTTTGGCAAAGTTCTCAGAAGTAGTTTGTACGAAAAAGAATCATATGTTGGGTAACAAGCTGATTAGGCTGTAAATTGGGAAAGTTCCACGAACTTTCACCGCAAAAGAAGTGTTCTCTCAATCAGGTTGGCACAGTATCTTAGTATGAAGGAAAAGATACAGCAGACGTTGGTTCCTGGCAGTTCCTGCAGATCTCACTGTTCCTGAGCCTCAGTTGTGGGGACAAGAGGGAGGACGTCGGGGGGGACTCCTGAACTGCACAGGATCGTCGGAAAAAATGTACAAAATGGAGTCACTTCAGTTCGAGTAGCACACAAGCTGGTGTCCTTCCCCTGGTTAATCCTAACAGGCTCCGAGAATGGTATTCTGGTGGCTTACGAGTTGATTGGCCTCACCAACTCAAAGGAAGAAGTCGTCCTTTAAGGGGCTTCTCTGTCGAGGTGAACTTGGCAATTCGGACCTGCAGCAGGGCTTCACCAGGCAAACCAATGGTCCAGGAGTTGCAGCAGCCGTCCTCTTCCAGCTCGTCTTCCGTTCCTTCATTCTAGTGGTCGACTCTGCTTTCCAGTCCAAGAGACTCGCCTTTTAAATAGTTTTCTCCCTTTCATGCCAGCCTAGCTGCCACTCACCCAGCAGAGTGGCTGTCCTTGCCGGAAAGTCAGCCAGCCAATCACGCCAGAGTGCATTTGGGTCTCCTAGGAGACTAAGCACAGGGAGTTTCGGGCACCTCCCTCACATCCTGCCCACCCCATGACACTCAGACGCCAGAGGCGGTCTTCAGTCCTGAAGCCTGCCAAAAGCATAGAAACAAAGGGACCAAATCTAGTTTGGTGGGCAGAGACACTCTAGAAGGACCTTTCCAAAAAGAAATGGCGAAAAAAGAAGCCCGGGAACCGTTTAAACAAAGGGGCTAAAGGCGCCATATTGAAAAACATGGCTCCCGTGATTTTTAGCTACCGGTGTTCGCGGTCGGGAAATATCATGGTAGCTTGTTGTAAAACCACTGCCACCAGCCATTTCGATAGAAAAGGGTAGCATTTGACTGCTACATGAGTTTCGAGACACAGGGGATATTAGGTTACCGCTCCAGCACTCTATAGGAAGATAGTGTGTGCTGGGTCTAGGAATTTAAAAAGACTAGTAAAGTCAATGTATCTTTACATTCTCTGGGAAGCAGTAGTTTATCCCAGATAAGGTATTATTTAAAGCTTGGGAGAGCCAAAAAGGCGTCACTGCACTGAGGGTGCTGTGTGACACAAATAAAAAAAGAGGTTGCCTATGGAGTTGTCTAAAACTCCATAACCAAAAAATAAAACACAGTAAACAAACAAAAAGCTCAGAGTCCCAAAGTTCAGCAAAAGAGCTGGGGGTCTCTAAGGTAGAGAGGAATTAGCACATTTTGAGAATTCTCCCTAACAGCTCCCGAGATGCAGCATTGTAAGGACTGGTTGCCATCCAGCTTGCTAAAAGAGACCAACTTCCAAATCCGCACCATATTCCCTTCTTCCATCGCCTAATGTAGTGCAGCCCAGGACGCTTGGGCATTTGCTTTTTTCATTGTACGCAAGAGTGTTTTATGGTTTAACATCAATTATCACAGGGCCCCTTTGTCCACGGGATTAGCAGTTCTTGCATATAATACTAGGGCTTTTTTCGAACTAGAACATTCAATGTTGTACCAAGGATTTGTTTTCACAGCCCTGCGTTTGATTTGTGCACTTGACGAGGAGACAAAGGGTACCAGGATTTGCCCAGGCTCTCAAATGCTTCTTTTATGACAGATGCTGGGGCACCAGGATCGCAGATGTTGCCCAATTTGCCCGCTATTGCTGCATATGCCTCTGGCTTTTCACCTCGCTTGATCCAGTCTAACCCCGTTATTGTTTTTCTGGTGTGCCCCTTGATCCCTATATATGTTGGGTTGCCCCTGCTCCCCTAACCCCGTAGATCCACCCATGCCAAGGCAACTAGTAAGGGACAGGGGTTTGTGGTCCCTCTCCATCCCAGCAATAATGGCCAGGTTCAGAGCTACAGGCCAGTAGCTGGCCGAGATGAATATGTAGTCAATCCGAGAGATTCCCTTCGGGCCCCTAAAAGCCATGGCCGCCGGCTGATCACCTGACAATCGGCCATTGCATACTTTGAGATTGAGACATCAATTAGCACGCTGACTCAACCGCAGCTTTATGGACCCTTTTTGTGGGGGTAGATCTTGCCGGAATCGACCATGCAAGGTCCTGGTCTTCCCAGGTCCTCTGTTGCCGCGAGGCGGTTCCACCTGGAAGTTCAAATCGCCTGCCACTAATGTAAAATGGCTTTCTGAAATGAGTGGGGTGTCGGAGTTGCACAAATCTTGTAACAACGATAGGGAACCAGGCCAGTCTTCAGTCTCGGCCTATTGTATACATTGAAAAGCAAGAAACTCTCCCCCCCCCCCCCCTCCACTGACACCACTAGTAGTTGTAAGTCAGTGGAGCCGGTTTTGACAGATACCACTTCCCAAGCGAGCCTGACTTCATACCAGATCTGGAGCCGACCCATTAGTCTTCCTCTGGGAACTTTCATAGCCGGAATTTAACTGGTCACATAACCCTCAAAGGCAATTGCTTCCAGGTGGCTCATGTTTCCTGGAATAATATGACCTGGTGTTCTCTGACAAAAATCGCACAAGCCGTATCGGTAGACATCCGCTTTAAGCCAGCAATGTTCAAAGAGAGAATTTGTAGAGGTCTTACGTAGTCTCCCCTGAGGCAACCCCTGGTAGTCAGTCCAACAGGTCCGAAACAGGGCCAAGGATATGGGGACAGCCCCACCTAAGGGCCCCACAGCACTCCCCCCAAGATGAAACAAACCAGTGGGTTGCCAGGGAGGGGTCAGGGGGGTGGGGGGACATATTGGCACACGTCCCGAAAATTGGATTCAAAGAATTGCCGAGAGAATACCAAGATGTTTACCCCCTTACAGGGGCTGGTGTGCAAGTCGATGCCCAAAATGCCCTCCACTAGGTCCCATGAAGTCAGAGGGACCTCGATGTAATCCATTGGGGAGTTTGCCAAGGAGCCCCTGGTACATTTTAGGAGGTCTCTCCTGATTACCGAGAGGCACCCCCCTAGTCTCCCTAAACCAATAAAGGCATTTCTGAGCGACTCAGCATCCTCAAATACCCTCTTGTCAGATGTGGGACATTGATTAGGAAGACCTTGGGGACCTGTGCGCCTCTTGGCACAGTGATTCTTGTCTGTTAGAATGGCTGTCCCCTGGTGAGCCCCAGAGGGTGCAGGTTTGGGGCAGAAAGGTGAGGACCAATGCCACAGGACGAGGTACCGAGAAGGCCAGCCTGGTTGGGCAGAGGGGTTAGCCTCAAAAGGGTGGAGGGGGCTCATATACCCGCGACCGCCAGGCACCCTCCTTCCCGGGACCTAGTCCCCAGCGGTTGCCAGCGCCCTCACCCCCACCTGTGCCAGGGGGTCCATCAGAACGGTCCAACATCTTGCCCCCTTCTCTCAAAATGGGCCTAATGTTGGGCTGCTCCTGTAATCTTCCTACAGCAACCCTCTTACTATATCTCATATTAGACTGGCATCACCCATGGCAGTCCTGGGGCCCTCCACAGTGCCCCCAGAACAATCAATCGCATTCCTGAGCGCCCTCAGTTCTTCTACAATAGAGCTCAGCTGTTTTCCAAAGATCATGGTCAAGGATTCCACCAAGGTTAGAATGCACTGGTCAACCAAAGTGGTCCCCACAATGTTTGGGAGGCCATGAATGTGGGGACAGCTACTAGGTTCCGGGCATGGGGTCTGTCTGGGTACTCTTATCCTGCTGAGTAGGAGAGCGCCACGCTTGGTAATTTGCTTATCAGGTAGGGATTGCTAGGCTTATTTCCCTTACCCCTTTTTCTGCGAGTCACTGTTTTCCAGGGGGCCTCTTGGCCACTTGCTATGGGAGAAGGTGTCAAGGTTACCCATTCAGTTTCATTTAGGGGGGCAAGAACATCGAACTCATTGGAAAGCTCAATAGGGGCCTGCTGGGAGGGCGGGGGCAGTGGAATTTGAGTGAGGTTGCTGTCCAGAGTCGACGTTCACTCCCTGTGCTTTATTACAAGTGGCAATGGCCCTAATCGTCTCAGGGTTTTCACCTCCTTTTATGGGGTCTGGTGTGTAAGTCTCTTCAATTTTTGAGATTTAAATATAAGCAGCAGTCCTCAGAAACTCTTATCAGGCTCTAAGTAACCTTTCCGAGGTATTATTCTCACCTCTGAAACCACATTGCATGGCATACCGTTGGTTCTGCACTTAGCTATGAGTATGCCGCTTTCTGCTTCCTTACTTTATAAACGTCTGTCACCGGCAGGGTTTGAGACGGCTTCTCAGTATGGTAGGAGTACTTTGAGTTCTGATTTAGGATATGCCATTTCTGATGGGGTATGGAGTCATGAGCAGCCTCCTGCATGTAGAAGATTGATCTGGATTTGAGGTATACCCACCAAAGGGTTTCTCACTGTATTTACCAGTCTCCATGGACAATGAAGCATTGTAACGTTAGTCTAAGTGACATCTGTTGGAATTGCAAGAGAGGTGGGCACAATTTTACATATGTTTTGGCTCAGTCAAATAGGACGACCCTTTTGGAGGGGGTAATGTCCTTCAGCGTGTTGACCTTGTGTTGGGGTCTTCTCTCCCCCCTACACCCGTGATCTATTTGCTGGGCCTGTTCCTAGCTTGCATCAAAGTGCCCGCTGGAATGCTTTTCTGGGTTTATAGGGCCCTTTGAATGGCCAAAAACTCATCTTAACATTTTGGAAGAGGGATCTCAAACCTACTGTTGATGACTGGTTGCATGATTTGTCAATTCTATCCAGCAGAGACAAGGTGTCCTTTCAGATTGAAAGAAGCAAAACAAATGCTCTGATATTTGGGACACCTTTAAATGAGCTGTATGCCCAACACCCCGCCCCCTTTTTTCTTTGTTCCCCTTTTCCTTCTTTTCCATATAGGGCAACTGATCTACTGCTGCTAGTATACTTCTAATGTGTTTGTTACTTGCTTATTGTGCATGCTTTTGTGTTGTTTGTGGACGTTAAAAAATAAATCAAAACAGATGAATAAAAAATAATAATAAAAGAACCAGTCACTTTAAAAGCCACACACACTGCATTAGGCAGCAGGTGGTAACGGTGCAACCTTATACAGTGAAATGCAGATAAAGCAGTGCTTAAGGATTGGCAAGCACAAACACATTTAGAGCTACAAGGAAATTGCTGATGGGAAGATACCCGAAACAATGGAAACGATTTTTGGCCAACTTGGAGAATTTGGTGAATAGTTCAGGAAAAGTAATTTGAAGCAAAGCAGCATTTTACCGTGCTTTATCAGAGATCCACTCCTCGTTGATATCTTCATTCATCTTTGGCAAAATTCGCATCACCTCTCCTGTCCTCGTACTAACAACAATGTTGCTACCCACAGCATCAAGAATGTCAATTGACTCAGTCTTTCTGGGTAAAGGAAAAACAAATATTTGTCATTTTGAAGCCTCTCTGCTACTGGATAGTGATCATACTTTTGTTTTTTTTATGCATCATGGAGAGATCTGCATTTATTACATCAGGGACAAACACAAAAAGTTAAGAACTAGTGCACAACGTTTTTAGCAAATTGTGGTAAATTGAGAAATATTTTCTTTTTGCCGCTTTCCTCCCATAGACTTCTATAGGACAATTTCTTTTTGCTTTGTTTATACTCGTGATCGGATTTCTTTTTTTTTTGGAGGTAAGTAAAGCCTCCTTGTGTTTTTGCTCATTCTTATGGGGAAACTGATCAGGCGATAAGACGATCAGTACTGAGAGACTACTTACCTCATTATAGATTTCTTGTATTTTGACAACTGTACACATCACCATAAAGTGAAGTGCGGTTAGGATACTATGTATACTTCTAATTTTCTGTAGTGGCTTTTTTGTTACATTTACAAATGTGTATAAGATGGGCTGGTGGCAGCAGATATTGTTGTATTGCATTTTATACATTTTACTTGTGCGCTGTTGCATTTATCGCAATTGGCTACTAAGAGCTGCCAGCACTCTAAGATGGCTATGAGGTTATTGGCTGTCCTTTGGCAATATTGTTCTTTGGCCTTCTTCCTGCCCGCTCGAGTCCAGAATTGCCATATATGGGAAGCCATTTTCCAGGGAAAGCTGCTGCTTTCCCAGGCAAATGGGCCAATTGTGTGGGAGCCTGTTAGGGAGAATTCTCAGAAAAGTGCTAATTCCTCTCTATTTTAGAGACCCCCAGCTCTTTTGCTGGACTTTTTCATTTTTACCTGGAGAGAGTGAGACCCTTTTTCCCCACTGTCTCATGTATTTTAATGTGATTTTTTTACACTGTGCTCCTTTTAGTTTTTGGAATCTGACAAACTCCATAGGCATCTTTTTACATTGTAGCACACAGCACCTTCACAGTGTAGTGCTACAGGGAAGTCTTCCAGATTTCCCCAAAGGTTTAAATACCTTTCTCTTGGATAACTACTGTTTCCAAGAACAGTAAAGTGAAATTGACTTTACTTACACTTTTACACTTCTAGACCCAGCACACACCATCTTACAATAGGGTGCTGGAGTGGTTACATAGTATCCCCTTTGTCTAGCTTCTCATGTAACATTTTTATGTTACCCTTTCCTCGATGTATGACTGGTGGCAGTGGTTTGCTTTTTACTACCGTGGTGTGTCTTTATCGCGGACTACGTTCGCAGCTGCAGTAAAGCACCCTTGCGTGCCATATCTGTCAAAATGGCCCAGTCTTCTTTTTTCGCCATTTCTTTGTGGAAAGGTCCTTCTTGAGATTTACTCTGCACGCCAATCCAGGCTTAGTCCCTTTGTTCGTGTTGTCTTTGGCGGGATTCACGAGTGAAGCCCGCCTCTGGCTCCATGGTGTCTGGTGGGGGCAGGAAGTGAGAGAGGTGCCCGAAATTCCTTGTGCTTAGTGTCCTAGGAGACACGAATGCACTCCTAGTTGATTGGCTGGCTGGCTGTCCGGCAAGGACAGCCACCCTGCTGGGTGATTAACAGCCAGGCTGGAATGAATGGGAGAAACCTGCATAAAAGGCGAGGCTTTTTGGCTTGGAAGGCAGAGTCGACCAATCGACGAATGAATCCGAAGAAGAACTTGAAGAGGACACCTCCTGCAACTCCTGGACCGTTGAATTGCCCGGTGAAGCCCTGCTACTGTGCTGAAACTCCAAATTTGTATTGACAGAAGCCCCTGCAAGGATGACTTCTTGCTTTGAGTTGGTGGGACAAATTAACTCCAAAGTAAGCTACCTGGACATTCTTCTCTGAGCTGGTTGAATTTCCACAGAGTTGCTGCTGGAAACCGAAACGCCAGGGAGAGGAACACTAGTTTGAGTGCATTGCTTTGAAGCTGGCCAAGAGCTCCAGGAAGATCCTCCGGACTCCCAGGAAGCAGGACTGACCGAGCCTGCGCAACAACAGAGTGCTGGACCCCAGAGGCAAGGAAAGCCCATCTCGACAGCCAGGAACCGCGGTGGTGCTGTTTACGGGAGACGCGAGGAGCTGAAACACTGAATTGCCACTAGTTTGAAGATTGCCGGTTGCTGTCGGTAACCGTCCCATTGCAGCGCAGGAGTCCCCAGAAGTCATCCCTCTTGTCACCACGACTGAGGCCCAGGAACACCAGTATCTGCAGAGCTGCACAGGAACTGAATTCATCTGCTGCATTTTCTTCTAACTAAAGGTACTGTAAAATCTAAGAGAACTTACCTCTTGTTGTAGATTTGCTTCTATTCTTCACAAGCCTAACAGCTTGTGGCCCTACATTGATTATTCTTCTTCTTCACTAAAGACTTCTAGAACATTGTGCAAAGACTTTTCTTACTTACCTGCAAGAAGTGCTTCAGCTACATAGACTTTTGCCTATTGACTTTGGCCTAGTCGGTTTCAAAGACTACTCTCCTCGGACACTGGGGAGGGTTGAAAAGCATTTGCCTACTTAAGAATATTTGTTATCTCTTGCTTGTTCTTAACCTTTTCTTTAACACATCTCAGTGCTATTCTAAATGCTAACAGTAACATATCAATGTCCACAGTGTCCTAACTATTGATGTCACCTGAGGGTGTAGGAAGTGTCTGTGTGGCATCCCAAATGGGTGCTTGCTGATTTAGGAACTAAGAGTGTGTATTTTTGAAGGTATTTGTGTGTTGCTCCCCTCTAAAGAAGGCTTATCTAAATGACCGGTAGATAAATAAATAATTCTTTTATCAAGAAACCTTGAGTTTAAGTGTTTGTTTGATTACTTGTCACTGTGAATCTTTGTGTAACTACTCTACAGCTCACATTGACCA
Source organism: Ambystoma mexicanum (assembly GCF_040938575.1). Lineage (NCBI taxonomy): Eukaryota > Metazoa > Chordata > Amphibia > Caudata > Ambystomatidae > Ambystoma > Ambystoma mexicanum. The sequence continues at coordinate 693,791,227 of NC_090931.1, forward strand.
CTCTTGAGATAAGCCTGGCTGCTCGACCACACTACCAACCTGTGTAGTACAGACTTCTACCGAAGGTTTGGTCCTATTGCCAGGAGGCTGAGATTGTTGTAGTACACCCTAAGTGTCCTACCCCAAATCTGTACCTAACAGAGCCCGATGTGGGGGCTGGGACAGTCTGATCCCTGTACACATCCTGGTGCCTAAATATCTGTTGCTGGGCAGATGTGACCAGTGGCTATCCATGATTGGAGAGACACTACCAGTTTGAATAGTGCAATGGGCAAGCTTCCAGTTCACATCTTGGATAAAAGGAGGACTTGTGCAGCAATTCGACAGATCGTTGGAGCCAAGACCCCTACAAAGAAGTGCACCCGCTGATGACTCAAGGAAAATTCCTAAAGCTAACCAGCACAGACTCCAGTGAAGTCCTGCTCCTCTGTCCTGATCTCAAGTGCATCGACCCCCTGGACCTGTGGGACCAACCAGTCTTGTCCCCTGTTCGAGGATCTGTGCCTTCTTAGCTTTCAGAAGAGTTCTTGGACCAACTGGTGGACTGACTCGCTCTCTTCTAGCTCGCTGCAGCCATCACAATTCTAAGTGCATCCTTGGAGCTTGGAGGATCTACAGCGTGTACTACAAGGATGCCTGCCCCTGCATTTTCAGCCTTCTTGTGCCAATGTAAGCAGTGCTTGGCCTAATCCTTTGCTCTTCCATTGAAGATCCTCTGTCACTGCCTGACTGTGGTGACCCCTGTTGCAATCAGGAGTCACCACGATTCCTTCACTACCTTCGTTCCCTGGTGGAGTCCTGAGCTTGTATGCTCCACAGAAGTCGATCTTTTCTTCACATGGGTGTTTAGCTGGAAAGTGCTGGCAACCGAGATTCAAGTACTGTAACCGACCAACAGTAAATCCTGCCACAGAAAGTGACCGACCTCTGCACCAACAACCTGAGAAGAATGTGTCCCCAATGGAATCCGGAACCTCAGCAGTGATCTCTGGAGAAAACAGTCAGGGGGTAGGTTAACAAACACATTTTTTTCCCCCTCTGTTCTACATATGGTTAAATGGGCGCAAAATCCTGTCCCTACTGCACTAATTCCAGACTTTGGTGGTGGTGACCAAGGACCCCTTCCTAGGCCTAGCCTAGTGTAGTGGAATAGAGCGAGTTACTTACCTTAACTTATCTTTTTGAACTTTGAGCCATAACCCCAGCCATTTTGCAATCACATAGCAAGCCTTCCTGAAAGGGGTAATTCTGGAACGGATGGCTTTATGGCACAAGTCTCCAAACCAGAGGGCTGAACTTACCAAGTGTAAGTGAATGGTTTTATGGTTACTCTAATGTGATTCTACTGAATAGTATGCATCCAACTACTTACCTGTTTTAAACTGGTTATTGAATCAAATATTTTCTATCTTTCTTTAAGGGTGAGTGTGTATATCCATTTTATAATAATGTGTGACTATATTTGCTTAGTGTGCATTTTAAAGAACTAATAAATCATTGGATTGTTCTATATTTACCATTCTAACTGGAATTATTGGTGTTCTGTGCGGGTTCATTGTAGCCCTAGATCACTCATGTCCCCTCGGAGTGTAAACTTTACAGCTCTGCTACCTACACCTTGATTGGGTACGGCTAGGCTTCAGTGTCTTCCCTGTTCACAATAGGTTGGCCTCCCGAAATCAATCCGAGGGTAGATTTTTGAAATCCATCTTAGTAATTGAATGCTTCTTTGTTGTGAAGAGAAGGAGTTAGCCGAAGAGCTACAATTAGGACTTTATTGCACACTCCCATTAAACTGAATACTAGTTTGTCATCAACATAATTAACCAACAGCCATAATGGGAAAATAGAGAAAATTAAAACTCAATACAAGACAACACTAATCTTTTTGTAATCAATAGCCAGAAGAAAAAATGTATATTGTTACTTAAATCATACCGGGTTTCCCACGGACGTGCAGTGAAGGCATAAGGCTTGGATGTCAGAGCCCCCACTGGGCAGAGATCAATGACATTGCCAGAGAGCTCCGACATGAACATTTTCTCAATGTAAGTGCCGACCACCATTTCGTTTCCTCTGCCTGTAGTGCCCAAATCATCAACACCTGCGATTTCACTAGCAAACCTGAAAAATGCAACATCAATAGATTAAGATCATAAGTAGTTGATTTGTAAGCACTAGCACAACCCTAGAGGGATTGCAAAGCTCAACCAGTGGCAGAACTCTCCTTGAGCTGCCAAAAAAGGCACAAATGCTTGCCAAGCCATATGATTTTTCTCAAGTTATCTTTAAAGGACACAATCAACAGAAAATGCACCTCAGGTAAAAAGTACTTATGAGTGAACAATTAATGTTCAGACAGAGTGCGGATGTATTTGTTGTTCTTACCTGCTAAACACATTTAAGCCAATAAGATAATACAGTAATTAGATGAATGTTTTAGGAAGGTTCCCCTTTTCCCTGCATTCATGGGAAACGGGAGGCATATGCAGGTAGGCAACAGGGTCTGTCACAAACTTTCCCTTGCTCACTGTTGAGGTGAAGGTTTGTAAAACTCCCTAGGTAGGATTTTAGAAGACTCTCCTTTTAGTGTTCAGGGCTCCAACTCTCAATATATGCCTGAACTACCCAAAAGGTTTGGTAGTTATGGCTGAGCAGCTAGGCTTATTTTAGGAGGGAGAAGGGTTGTACGAAGACACCAGGCACCCAAAAACTGGAACGACCTGCCCACTGCACTAAGAAACAAAAAAATCGTACACGGTCTTCCGCAAACTGCTGAAAACTAACCTGTTCAGCTAAGCCTGCCTATGCCCTGTACGTTTAACATAGATGTATCACTTTGATGTTCCGATCTAACCAAATGAACCTCTAACTCATACCACTATGCTCGGCATTATTGCTCCATGTATGACTGTAACAAGCAGGTATTCTGTGACTGTACCAAGCAAGTATTCTGTAACAGCGCCACGATGCCCCAGGGCTGTTGTGTGCTTTATAAATTCAAATAAATAAAAATAAAAGACCTTTGAGCACACAAACATTCAAGAAGACACTACACACTTGCAGTCATATATAAATATGATTATTTATTAAACAAACTAGGCAATGTTAAATTAACTTTTCTTTTCAATTCAGTTGAGTAGGATACACTTTATACATATATACAGTAAGACCTTTGCAGTTGTAACTCACTTCAATGATAAACCTTAAGTTATAATTCAGGTAAGGGAGAGAGTATCTTCAGGTTAGTAAAAGTATTCATCAACCAACAATCACAGAAGGATTACACTGATAGGTAAACTAATTTTACACACACAACTGTAGATCAGTTGTAAGCAATTCAAGATAAGTTAAAGCACTTTGGCAATTAAAATTCAGAATCACTGTTTCAAGAAAGGCCGAATGAATCAAAACCAACAGAGTAGGTAAGACTTGCATTAATTTCACATAGACCTTAGGCGTTAAAAGTCCATCCCCATCTAGGTATGACGGCGGAGAGGAGGGGGCGAACACAAGCAATGCACAGGCTGTTGAAAGGCAAGAGCTCCAGAAGAAGACTTGTAGGAAGTAACATTATTTGTCGCAAACATGTATGGGCGACCTCCCAAACACCTGAATCAGCACTCCAGCCACACAGGAGCAACAAAGCAACTCTAGGTATGTTCTACCAAGAGTCTCACAGTACCTTATAAGTGAAGAAGAGAACGCAGCACAACATCCCCATGATACAGCTGCAGGAGACCCGGTCACCGGATTCCTAGTCAGGCAGGCGAAGGAGGAATTCTGGAATGGATCTCGCAGTAGCAGTCAAGTGGAGGGACTCTCAGTAACAGATTTGTCTCTGTTCTGTGGTTTTTGGCACCCTTTTCAAAGCACCAGTGAAGAGCGGTTACCGTCCGGTCGATTCAGCTTGTTCTCTCAGTCCAGCACTTTGATGAGGGGATTTTAGTTAGCGGAATCTTGCCTCTGGATGTCCAGAAGGAGGCCACCAAAGTTTCAGGAGGATTCCTTCTTCGAAAGGGGATGCATCACACAATGGTCGCAGGTCCCAGGGTATTGGTGAATTGCAGCTGGAGATGGTCACATCTCGTCGAGGGATGGCACAAAATGCAGGAGGTCGTCTTCAGACTGGTTGGTCCCACCAATCAATGGGATCAAGTAGTCCCTTCTGGAGCTTCCCTGTCGCTTGGGAAAGAGGACTGGAGCATCAGCGGTCACTCAGATGGCACTGGCAGTTTCTGGAGGTGGCTGCAGACGTAGTCATTCTCCTCTTCGGAATGGATCTCCAAGTGGTCAACTCTGGCTTCAGCATCAAGACCCTTCACATTTTATAAAAGGAAACCAGCAATTTAACATGCATGCTTCCATTCAAACGTGGCTGGGGCTGTCCTCAAGGGATAGCCAGGCCCCCCATTTTGACTGGATCCAAGCAGTCTTACTGGAGGCCAAAGACCCGAGGAGTTTCGGTGACTAGCAGTTTCCTGTCCTCCCAGACACACTGGCGCCTTCGGGCGTGCTTCACAAAGGGACCCCAGCTAAGACGAGACATACAAGGACCTCCCCACCCAGCGCGGCAGAAGGACCAAGAAAGAACAAACGATTGTGAGTTGGAGAAAAAAGAAGACCGGATCCATTTTGGTTCAATGGTGTCCCATGTGTCCCTTACAGCAGCTGCAAACACAGCCTGCAAATAGAAGTTTCACAAAATTTAGAAAAATATCCACATCCACCAGTCACTCACATGGATTTGTTACTGTAACTAGGAATTTACAGAAGTGAGAAACTGGTCACAAAGAATCCCCTCTGCGCTCCACTTAAGAAGGGATGTGCTGCCCTCACAAAGGAAAGGGTAGGTAGGATAAAGAAAATATAAAGAAAAACATCCACCGATCCTTAGGAACATTTGTTCCTGCAAAGAAAAATGACAACACCAAAAAGGGAAGCTCAAGGAGCTCCCAGCATCACTACACATAAGGTGCTGTGTGCTGCAGTAGGAATTTGCAGATGCCATAGGAACAGATGGTGGAAAGCAGAATCCACCAAAAGAAACCAAAAAAGGGGTGCCCAGAGAACAAAACAAGAAGTGAGTGAGGAAAAAGGTTCCCACTCACTCTAAAGAGTCTGAAAAAAAACAGTCCAGCAAGAAGTGCAGGGGAACTCACCAGATGAGGGGAATTCCACACACGATGGACATACTTCCTAAAACTCACCTTGTGGTAGACATGGCTAAGCAGTGAACGGCAACCCATAGGATGGCAATTGGTGGTTAAGATAAAGTAGAACACATACTATTCAATAAGAAAATGAAAACACAAGGTGGTTATGAAAATAAGCTACCTTATGTGAAGGTATTTTTGAGCAGCTACAAGCTACTAAATATTACAAATGGAGTCTTGGTATTCTGCTGGTTGTGACCCTACCAGTTCGAATTTGGCATACGTGGGAGGACCATCCAGTCAAAAAAACGTTACCAGGGGGTAAGTAACATGTTATTCGAAGGGACTGTGTCCTCCCACGTATTCTTAATCTTTGATGGACTCCCAAAGCAGTGTTGGATTTGGTGGAGGGAGTAAGAATTTCAGTTTCTTATTAGGTTTTCATGAACCGAATGCAGGGCTGCTCTTCCAAAGCTCTCATCCTGACCAAGGGAAGACTCTAGGCAGTAACGTTTAGTGAACGTGTGAATCTTGGAAAACATTGCTGCCTCACAAATACCTTTTATCAGTACACCCCTTTGCAGGGCTGTAGAGGTAGCCATGTCACTGGTGGAATGGGCTCTTAACCCTTTAGGAGGATCCATGCCTGCCAGTCTGCAATACTCCGAAATAGCCAGAATGATCCACCTGGATAAAGTCCGTTTCTTAACAGCCTGACCCAGTTTGTGGCCCGTATATCCAATGAAAAGGTGATCATCAATACAAAGTTTTGACAGCCTAGATATATAAAAGCTCAAAACTCTGCAAGGGTCCAACCCGTGTAATCCCTCCTTCTCCTTGCCAGGTTGAAGTGGGGGATAGAAAGAAGATTTCTGTCCTACGTGAAAGTCAGAAATGATCTTGGGTAAGAATGAAGGCTTAACCCTCAGAACAACCCTATCCTTATGGAAGGTAGTAATGGGTGGTTTAGATGAAAGTGCCTGTAACTCACTCACTCACTCTAAAGGCTGAAATTATGGCTACCAAGAGAATGGTTTTAAAGGTTAACAACCTTAAAGGACATGAGAGGTTCAAAGGGTGCACACACAAGAAATGTTAACAACATATAGGGTCCCAAGTTGGTACCTGGAAAGGAGTTCGAGGGAACACATGGTGAGCCCCTTTAGAAATTGTCATCAGTGGAATTCTGAAATATGAACATTCCTCTGACGAGCGCTTCAAGATGGACAGCGCCACCAAATAGCCTTTAATAGCACCAATGAAATGATGAAACATCCAGTGTTTCACACAGAAAAGGATCTACATTCTTGTTCTTGCACCATTTGCAGAATGTGTTTCAATGGCAACGGTACAACGACTTTGTTGCTGGCCTTGTGCCCGAAAGCAAAATCTCCATTACGTCATCCGGGAGGTCACAATCCTTGTATCTCAGCCGCTCAGAAACCAAGCGTGAAGGTGGAGTGTCTTGACCTCTGGATGGAGAACCCGACCCGCCTCTCGCGAGAGAAGGTCTTCTCTTTGTGGAATACGGATTGGAGGACATATGGCCCAATCCAGGGCAATTAGGATCAGGAGTTTCCCAAATGTTCTCAACCTCCTGATCACGTGAGGAAAGGCGGGGAATGGAGGAAAGGCATACATGAGTGGAAACGCGTCTCCTAGAGCTCCTCTTGGGGGAAAACTCCCTGGAGCAGTACAGTTCGCACTTCCAGTTGACACCGGTCGTAAACAGATCCACTTGAGGGGTTCCCCAAACGGAAAAGATCTCTTGAAGGACTTCCTAAGCTAGTTACCACTCGTGGAAGACTGTGCTCTGCCTGCTCAGAGCGTCCGCCGCCGTGTTCTCCTCTCCGGCTAGGTCAACTGCCGATAAGGATATTCCTTCTCGAATTGCCCAGTATCAGAGCTGCATTGCCTTTCTGAAAAAGTGGTAGTGACCCTACACCTCCTCTCTTGTTGAGGTAGTACATGGCCACTGTATTGTCCGTCATTATCAGGACATGCTTTCCCTGCACAGAGGGCAGGAAGGCCTTCAGCGCTAGTCCAATTGCCCTCAGCTCCAAAAGATTGATATATAGTTTGGACTCCGATGGAGAACGACTGCTGACTGTCAAATCATTGGTGTGGGCTCCCCTACCCAGTGAGTGAGGTGTCCGTCACCACTGTTATCCCCGACCATGGTTGCCAAAAAGGTTCTCCCTTCAGAAAGTTGCCCTTGCAGGCCCACCACAGAAGACCCTGTGCGACCCTGCTTGGAACCTGAAGTAGGTCCGACATCTTTCCTGAGAACTGGGACCATTGAGTTGTGAGAGCCCATTGAAGGGTTCTCATTCTCAGGCGGGCCTCTGGCACCAGAAAAATGCAGGATGCCATGAGGCGGAAGCAACCTCAAAAAAAACGTAAGGGAGATGCGGAGCACTCTGAAACTTGGTGACCCATCTGCGGAATGTCTTGAGCCCTCATCTCGGGTGGTGAGCTCTTTCCCAAGGACGTATACAGTACAGCTCCGATGAACTAGAGCTTTTGAGAAGGTCTCAAATAGGACTTCTTGTAGTTGTGAGGGAGAAGCCCAGTCTGTTAAGAGAGTAGCTGGTGACGTTGAGATGATCCAGGACTTGTTCAAGAGAATGCGCCTTGATCAATCAATCGTCCAGGTAGGGGTAGACGTGAATCCTCCCTCTCCTGAGATTCGCTGCCACCACCCCCATCAGTTTGGTAAAAACCCTCGGGCAGAGGTTAGCCCGAATGGCAGAACTCAAAATTGATAATGGGAATCGCCAACTGCGAACCGCAGGTATTTTCTGCGCTTGAGATGGATTGGCACATGAAAATAAGCATCCTGAAGGTCCAATGACACCATCCAGTCCTGGAGTTGGAGGGCCTGAAGGATCTGAGAAAGAGTGACCATCTTGAACTTGTCCTTCCTGAGGAACTTGTTCAAGTATCTCAAGTCCAAGATGGGTCTCAGTCCTCCGTCCTTCTTTGGTATTAAAAAATAAGGGGAATACCATCCCTTGTTCCTCTCTGGTTCTATAGTGCCTTTCTCTAGCAGGGTTAAAATTTCCTGCACGAGAAGCGTATCTGGAATCCTCAAAGAGAGGCTCCCCGGAGGATTGCTCTGAGGTCTCTGGTCTCTGTATGAAAGGAAGGCAGTACCCATGGGCTATGGTTTCCAATACCCACGCACTCCGAAGTAATGACTCGCCATTCTTCTAGATGCTGAGACAGTCTGCCCACCACTGAGGAATTGTGACTCAAGACCTCAGAGAGGTTTTGAGGTGGCTGATGCAGTGGCAGATGTTAAAGATGCCCCTGCTTGAGCTGACTACGCATCTCTCTCGTCCACCATGAGGGAACTTTCTTTGGCCTCTTTGACCAGCCATTCTACTCACTCTTCCCACTGAAGAGTGAGGAGCCTCGCCAAGGCTGTCCACTAGGGCGAAAAGGCTGAGGCTGCTAGTAGCCATGGCCCTGCTGATGCTGTCAGCAGAATCCAGACCTGATTGAAGAGACTTACACATGGCTTCTTTGCCGTCTCTAATTATGGCTAAGAACCCGCCTCTCATCCCCCTCGGGAATGTGCTCCGCCGCCATGGAAATGCAGTCCCATAGAGTGAATGTAAATTTTGTAAGGGCATATGTGGAGTTGGCCGATTTAAGCGCCATCCTCCCTGCAGAAAATACCTTCCTTGTCCATCCATCTACTCTTTTGCCGTCCCTATCTGGAGGGATGGTAGGGTAAGCTGCATGCGTAGAAGTTGCTACCTGTACCACCAGACTCTCTAGAGTGTGGTGTTTTGACAGGTAGTCGTGGTCACTACTGGAAGGGCGGTACTTTTTGGTCAAATTCTTATTCACAGCTGGATTGGTTTCTGGTGTTTCCCAATTCGATGCAACCCTTTTTTGCAGAGCAATGTAAAAAGGTAGTATAGGATCTGACTGAGGACCCTTCTCCAGGATGTCTGAGATCATCCTGTGAATGGTAACCAAGGCCTACTCCACCCCATGTACTCTACTACCTTGGACATGGGCTGTCTATATGACAGCATCAGCATGCTCCACTGCCTCTAGTCTTCCAAACTATAGCTCATGTGAGGTGTCCACCCCTCTGCAGGTTGTCATAAAGGTCCCTCAATCTTGATTCCTTAGAGATGAAGCTTTCTGGTACATTTGGCATATCATACTGGAGGCCAAATGGTGCTTCATTATCTGAGAGTTAATTCTCCTTATATATTGAGGTAAGGGACTTAAAATAGTCCTTCTTGGTAAAGGCACATAAGTTTAATGAATTGGACATTGGAAGAGCCTGCAAAACGTTTTTCACTGATGCCATAGGATTTGATGGAGCACTCGGCGTCAATGGCACAGCCAGCAATGATGGTGCAGCTGGCGTTGATGTCAAGGGCTTGGCTGGCGTTCAAGGCGCAGCCAGCATCGATGGTGTTGATGACCTCGACCTATGCTTTCGGCTCAACGGATCCTTTGATGACGCATCGGATCGGGCCTCGACTGCTCCCGATGAGGATCAGGCGTTCGTCCCGGTCTCGAGGGCGCACAGGATTTAGGTCGAGCACTTTCCTTCCTGGCTTCTTTGGAAGGCACGGTAGGAGCATGGCTTACAGGCTTTTGTTTTTCAAATATTTGTAGCATCTCTGCTCTGAAAGCCTCCCACTCGGCCGGAGTGGATTTCTTAGTGGGGCAAGATACCCTCACAGAGGAAGCGCCCGACGAAGTCGAAGAAGGCAAGCTAAGGTGCGACTTCTTCGATGACGAGTGGTGGGAGCCACGACTCGACCTCTTAACTTTCTCGACTAGTCGGTCAAAGGTTTTTTGGTCGGGGTAGATGATTTGGGGTTTCAACCTACGGTCAATTTCCCCTTTTGTTCCTTCAAGGCCTTTCCTGTCATCGACTAGCACTTGGAGTGGAGCATAATACCTCATACTGCTCCAAGGCACCATCAACATATAGGGTGAGGATCGGTCAATGACATTTTCGGCCCGCAATCTCAACACTTCTTGAACCCGGTCTTTGGGGTAGACGGTGTGGACGAAGACATACTCGATTTCTCAAAGCAGTTAAGCTTTTTGAAGTAAAGAAGCACGCTGTATTTCCCAAAGCGATAGCTTAGTGGTAAAACAGGACTGAAGTCAATGGGCGCTGCACATGCTATATGTACCTTCAATGACATCATCCTCGAGACAGAGGCCCTCGAGGGACATCGAGTCGATGCCATCAACGCACAGTGCCTTCTGTCGAATTTTCTTTCCCGAAGCAGCTAAAGCTGGATATTGAATATCAAAGATGAGGAATACATGAGGACACAATCCATTTGAAAAAGACAGAGGCTAGAGTAATGCGCTGGTTTCTAGATTTGCAACACTATTGCTTTATTGTGAAACATCGGAACGCTAAGGAACAAGGGAATGTGGATAAAGCTGAAGAAACCAGTGACATTAGGAGAAGGGCATGTGGGTGGAGAATCCGATAGGATTCCCCCCAGGAACACGGTCTGGGACCCTTATGTGGGCAGGGGAAGGCAGGCGCTCGCCAATCCAGACCCTCTGGTGTACTGCGGGAGGATTGCATGGACGGCGCATGGGGGAGTCCATCCAGGAAGACTGGGTCAAACTCTATTTGAAATTTTCCCATAACCCCACCCTTCTGATGGCCTTTTACCAACCAAAAGAAATAGGAAAATCCAACTGCCCTAAAAATTGACTACATGTCCCAGAATCCCTCAGGGACTGAAGAGGGCTGAAGAGGCATTCAGAGGTAAAGGACTGGTAAGCAGGCCTAACATCCTTTGGCAGGGTCAGGAAATTAACATTAAGGACATGCACCTAAAGCCAATTGCCCCACCTTAGAGGCATAAAAGGCTGCAGAAAGAAGAAGCAGGAGCTGGAAGGTCGGCAGCAGTAGCAGAAGAAGCAGAGCACGATGCTGGCAGTTCACTAAGAAGTATGAACATAGAAGGGACGCGGGGACGAGAGAAGAGCAGATTTCACCTGCAGGTTCTGAGGTGGCCCTGTGCTCACAAACCCGGTTTGACTGTGGCTGCATCAGAAGAGATTGGGAGGAGCGAACGTTTTTTCCCGGTGCGCCCAATTGCTGTGAATGCAGAGCTGAAGTTGTGCATCCACCTGAGGACTGTGTGCAAAAGCAAGCTAAGGGAAGCTGGAGAAAAGAAGACTCCATTGTCGATGCCAGATCGGAGACACCCATGCTGCAGTGGTGTGTGGGTCCGCAGAGTGCCAGTAGCAGAAGAAGGGAAGTTAGGAAGTAGAAGCAGCCCGCAACTGCTGTTGGAGCTGATGCATGAAGATCCAAACTCCAAATCACAAGCAACTCCTTGCTGGTAACCATAACCAGCTAAACGATCACTTGTGTTGAAGTAGAAGGGAGTAAAGTTGTTCATAGTAGCAAGAAGTCGTTATAACAAAGGGAAAACGCTTATTCAGCACAAGTTAAAGTGCCTGTGTAGAAAGAAACCAGTTACATTCAAATTGTTGCATTTAAAGCATAAGAGAGTGGTGCCATGTCTCCTATTAAGAGGGCGAACATTTCCGGTAATCATTCAAGAAGTAGCAGCTGACTTTCCCGAAGTGTTACAAGACTGTTTAACATCAAAGAGAGGTCACGCGTAAGAAACTGTTTCCCAACGCAAGTTAAAGCAGAATGCTGTATGAAGAAAAGGGAATGCAAGTCTTTAACCCCTTAAGTGACATGGGTTTCCCCTCGTCCCCCAGTGCCAAGACCTTTTCTGGTTATTTGGTATGTTGCCATTCAATGCCTTGTAACTTTTATTACATGAGATATCTCAGCCAAATGCGGCCCCCTTTTTCCCACATGTAGGTGGTCGTAACGCCACCCAGGAATCCTAGTTTGCTGTAGGAGGGTGAGAAAATAACAAAAAGGGGAGAACATTTTGGGTTTTTTCAAAAAATGTCAATAAAATGATGTACAAAGAAGCCTGTGGTTTTTTTCCTTTTAAGAGCTAGGAACAAATGGTTTGCTGCGCTGAATTCCCCATTTCCTGGCTCTCAGGCACAAGTTGAGTGGACAGAATGGAAGAAAAGGGTAGGAAAGCTGAATGGGAGGACAGAAAGGCATACGTTTCTGAAAAGTAGACAGAATCCCAAGTTTAAGAAGGGGTGATTTGCGCAGTTCAAGCAACAACTATGTAGGGAAAGATTCCATAGTTTGGGGAAATTTTTTATTTTTTTTTTTAAAAGTTATGTGATTGACATGGTTGGCCTGGTACGGCAATGGCTTCTAGGAATTCTGAGAAAAACAATGCGCCGCTACATTCCCCCGACTCTTGCAGTTAGGAAATCACACATTTTTTGTAATGTTTCACAAAACAAGTAATACCACAAGACAAAAACAGAGCCATGGTACACAGGAGTCTTATGCTTACAGGCTGAACAGACGTACTTAGCATGTGTAAATAAGGAAAACAAATGTGGTGAGGAAGGGCAAGCATATATTTTTTGAAAGAGCACAGGCAGACCTTTTGAAGGGTAGGTTACTTGTGCAGGTTACAGAAGTGTATAGTGCCTGAAGCAGCGACTAAATGTAGGTCACATTTGGGAAATGAGGGGATTGTGTGACAAGAGGCAGCAGCAAATTGGTCGAAATGTTTCGAAAACCGCGCAAGCAGAACAAATGTCATACCTTCCTACGTTCCCACAGTTGTCCCGACGAAAACGGTACCTCACATGTGTGGGTGGCACCTACCTGGGCGCAAAGGGGAAAAGCCTAAAACACAGATAACCCCAAGTCTTTTCACACAGCACATTTTCAGGAATTTGGCTCATGTGCGCACCATACAGATTTGGGCCTAGGGTGTCCAAGCCACCAAGGAAAACTGGGAACCCCATGCATTTCGGAAAAGAGGACACCTGTGGGAATCCACAGAAGTCTGACTTGCGCAAATCGGCCCACAATGTATAACCCAGAACCCCCTAAGGACTGTATTAAAATATATTTTCACAATCAGCCCTGTGGACAGATTCTGAGAGGCCACGCTATTCTGATGAACAGGGACCAGCGCTAATGTATAGCAAAACTCTATCTGGGAAGTGTAACTGAACAGCAAGGCTTAGACTTAGGAAGGTGTGCGAGTGGTGAAAGGTTGAGTTAAGCCCACACAGAGCACTCTTGATACAAGTTAGGCAGAAAATGTAAAAATAAATTTGAGGCCTTAGCAAACTCAATGAACAGCCACAGATAAGAAACACACTAAAACTACTATTATGTACACATTCACCTTGGTGTGCTCTGCTAAGAGCACTAGCACTTCACTTTTAAATACAGATAGAAATAAGTTTTAAAATACTTTAAGCAAAGCAAGTGAATTAAGAAATAGAAAATGGTAAGTAATCAATGGTTTCAGAACTTGTAGGTTTAGAATAAAAGGAGATAAAAAACACCATTAGAAAACTCAAATAAGTCGCTAACCTTAAGAGGACCTCCCCTACCCTGAAAAGCAGAAGCCTACAGCCTTTTAAGTCACAGGTACCAATAAGCATCTTTTCAGGTAGCTAGGAATATCTTTGAGGAAGGTGCACAAGTGTGGCTTGTGTCAACAAGTAGCTTGAAGTGGTCCAAATATTGATGAAATCAAGAGGAAAGTTTTTAACAGACCCTCTCCCAAACCAATCACTTTAGCGCAGACCCAGGGGCGGATAACAGGCCATAATAGAAATCTTCAAGGCAAGGGCACGATAGGGCTAGAACTTTACGCCCATACAACCTAGCAGCCATGGGCACTTTAAGAAAATGGTAGAAGGCGACCCTCATGGCGAGAACAAGGAAACTGGCCCTTCAAGACCCCTCTTAGGAGTGGAGAGCTGCAACTTCATTGAAATGGGTCATAATGTACTCTGGAATGCCGGCTAGCGTTGCTCCGCAGTCAGCATTCCAGGTGCTGTTAAACGGTTGAAATTGGGGCTTAGTGGCTGTGTGGCCACGGGGTCTGCCCTAGTAAATAAAGGACTTGCCTAATCCACCGCCTCTGGATTTTCTTCATTGGCGACGAGGATTAGCACTAGCGAGGGATAGCCGCTGTATGTCCCATGTGTCCAGGAATTCGCACATTGGCAAGTCGGGCGGCCACAACTCGATCCAGTTATCCTTCAAATCCATCGCGGAGACGGTAGGGGCAGAGGGACTGGGCACGGCAGTGCACAGATAGCCAACTTTTATCCCCGTGCCTGGTGGCTAACACCGAAGTAGTCCCAGTCACTGGAGCCTATAAGCTGGAGGAAAGGACACAGCAACGTCGACATTCCGGAAGCCATCTTTGGTTGCCAGGCAACGTTTTGTTTGGATTTTGACGGTAGTTACACGGAACGAGCAGGAGGCGACAAAACAAGTTATTTTGGAATCTGGAAGCGATCGAATTTCGGAATTGGTCATATCCATTGGCAAATACAGGTACTGTGGCAAAGTATTTTCTTTGTAATTTAAAGCTGCATTACAAGGGGTACAGGCTGAGAAACAGTGTTTGGAACCTGTAAGTGACTGGCTTTGGAATGCTGCCATATACAGGGTGAGTGCAGAAACTGTTACAGGTGAAGCATTTTCTTCTGATCCATAGCGGTTTCACCAGGTGGCACGGGAAGGCAAACATGCATTATACCTATAATGACTTGGGGGATCTGAGAGTGACCAGTCCTGGAATGTGCTATATGTATGGGCTAGTTAAGGTACTGCGACAACAGGAACATCATTTATGGCGCATAAGCTTCATTGTAAGCGGCAGTGAGCAGCACTGACATACAAGGCATCTGTGGGCTAGTTGCAGGTGCAAAGGACTGGTGGGGCCCTCAGCCACCATGCAACATAGTAACGCCAGACCTCCTCCAGCAATTCTAATGTCACCAGGCGAACCCCCCGTTTCGTGGGATTTATGGGTGGACGCGTTTAAAGTATACATGAGAGTGGCTGGGGGAATGAAGTATAGTGATGATGAAAAGGAGGCAGCGCTATTAAAACTGTATTGGGACCGAGGCACTCAGAATTTTCAGACACCTTCCAGGTGAGGAAGTGTACATGCCAGGTGGTGGAGAAGGGGAGAGTGGAGCATGTTTAGGTCCCCGCGTGTGGTTGTGAGGGTGGGGACAGGGTATGTGGTTCTTGACGATGACAAGGTGGAGCAAGAGAAGGGTTGTTGTGTTAAGGGGTGCTGCTGGGGCACCGTCAGTTCATTGTGGTTCTAATTTGGAGTCTCAGTTCAGTGATTTCTCTGTGGAACAGCATGTGGGTGGGTCCACGGGGGAGTTGGAAGAGGGACATAATGAGGCATCTGCTGGTGACAGTCGTGAGGAGGGAGCGAGAGTGCCGTCTGAGGAGGAATTTGTTCCTCGGCATCGGGTAGGAATGGCGGCGTCTGTTGTGGGTGCGCATGCCTCCTGTCAGAATGAGGGATTATGAGTGGGAGGGTGGTAGTGAGTAACACGTGTGTGGTTAGCGTGCGTGTGCGTTCATGGCCACACCGTGACTGTGTTATTGCTGCAGTGTGCGTGTGACCTTGTCACGTGCATTCTTTGTTTGAATCTGTTTTTACCCAATATTCCCTTTTTCTCACATCACAAATAAGTGTTTCTCAGTTAACTAGTGCACATATTGTTCTGTTCCAATTTGTTCCCATTTTCTGTTGTTGCTTAATGTGTTATGTGCTAAGTGGGGGGAGGTGAAGTGTCATAATGCACTCGAATGCCGGCTCGC
Source organism: Ambystoma mexicanum (assembly GCF_040938575.1). Taxonomy (NCBI): domain Eukaryota; kingdom Metazoa; phylum Chordata; class Amphibia; order Caudata; family Ambystomatidae; genus Ambystoma; species Ambystoma mexicanum. The sequence continues at coordinate 693,807,115 of NC_090931.1, forward strand.
GTTGCTCCGCGGTCAGCATTCCAGGTGCAGTTGAATGGTTGAAATTGGGGCTTAGTGGCGGTGTGGCCATGGGGTCTGGCCTAGTAAATAAAGGACTTACCTCATCCACCGCCTCCGGAGTTCCTTCAAAATGCTTCTTGTTCCATAAGCTGAGAATCTGCAGAGTCCCAAGGCTCCACTTGGGATGGTGACTGTTGCAGCAATGTAGCCCAGAACAACGTCTGGCTAGCCTGATCAGTCTGGTACTCCAGATAGACCCAGCCCCCAACATCCTGTCACACACACACACACAACTACTGCTTTGCCTGAAGAAAGTCAAAACTAAAAGATTGCCAAAGGACGGGCGGAAAAATTGTACTTTAATTTACATTAAGCAGTAAAATGCAAACGTAAATTAGATTTTTTTTTGTTTTTTAAACACAATAACCATCTTGGACACATCATGCAAGTAACCGCAAAGTTGATAAAAAAAGTTATAGGACAAAGTGTCCCTATTGCACTTCACGGACACGGGTGTGTGTAGGAAAAGTGATGTGTGTGGGAAAAATAAAGAACTTTACTAAAGAGAACTGTGTTCGCCTGCACTGATAACCAAAGGGACTGATCAATTCCCCCAAAATCAGATCAGCTTAGCAAGGTACATGAAGCAAAAAGGCTTAACGTACCTACAAAAGTCAGAAAAGGTTAAAAAAAATAGCAAAAGGAAGGGTGTCCCATTGATGTTTATGGAGGGGAAAATGCAAAATGAAAAATACGTCCCAACTGTCTGAGGGACCAAAGGTGCATCCTGAGAACCACAAGGTCTGCAAAGGACCTCAAGTCAATCAGAACACATCCAAGGTTTGTGAGGGGCATCAAGCGAATCAGGAGAAAACCATGGTCTGGGGAAAGACGTGTAGCGAGTGTGGAGAAACCCAAGATGCAGGCAAGACCAGAAGTGAATGCTGAAATCTCCCCCTTCAGGACGGAAGACACTTGAACCGAAGGTAAAGAGACCTGAGGGGGGGGGGCGAGAAACCAGAAAGTGTACAAGTAGAAACGTGGGAACTTAACTTCAAGGTGAAAATAAATGAAGGTTTGATAAGAGTCACGAAAAGCCTGAATCCTGTGAGACGCCTTGGGATGTGGGGTGAAAGCAGATGGTCGGAAGTCTTATCCACCCACAGTGAGTAAACCCCTGGAGGAGCCTTCCAGGAGAATGTTTTCTAATGTGTTACATTAGTCAAGGTATGAACATTTGAGGTCTGTATATGAACTCTTTAGCGTTGGCCACATTTGGAACTTGTGTTACAGCATAGTGTAGACGGAAAGCCAAGTAGTTAAGGTTAGACTTTGGGACTTTCTGTTGGCTACCCCGTGGGATATTAATTTGTAGAGTAGGATGTCCCAGAGAGGGATACAGACTTAAGAATAGGTCAAGAACGTTATGATTTTTGTACATCAACCTATGGAGGTGTTGGACACCTGGAGATATCGCCACTTTGTCCTGACTCATCCCCAGCATTATTTGCTTTAGAAAGCCCCCAATGGCTTCCAGTATGCACCCCGCCTGCGATGCCCAGCAGCTATAGGCCTTCGGTCCAACCCTGCTCTAAAAAAAAAAACAAATAAAAAACAATCCCTTTTGAATCTCGACAGATGTGTCATTTTTCTGTCCTACAATAACCGCTAAAAGCTTGAATGGATTTGATATTTAGCTTCCACCTGCACTCCATATCTGCCATGAAAGAGATGGTTGGTTCCATTATTTTATTTAATCTCTAGACAAGATCATGACGCAACAAGGGGACACAGCTAATAAAAAAACTGTGCGTAAATTCCACAGGATTTGTAGCACTCGTGTTGAAACTGAGACAGTGAGGTGAAGAATCAGAGACAACAGCACTAATAACAGAACAAAGACATGTTTCGGGTTACCACGCAACTCATTACATCTTTGGCACAACTTTGGAAAGTTGATCTACAAAGAACACCAGCAATGGAGACATTTACATTGTCTTATCTGCTGCACACACTGGATCACTCTTGCCATACTATCTCAGAACAGTACTCTCCAGACCAGATCAGATCAGATCAGTTCAGTTCCAATTCTCCCCAGCTGGCGGACCTCCAACACAGCTGGAACCACCTCAGAATTCAGAGAACTCAAAGCAGTTGCTCTCTGGGAACGGATGACCTCCAGTGGCCAGAAAATGAAGGAAATCAATGTACAGAGAAAACTAGCCAACAGCAAGGTCCCTACAATGCAAACATAGGCTTATGTTCCAACAGTGAGGCAACCACGGCATTGAGACCAGTATATGGCACAACCAGTCAGCAGTAAGCTTTATTTCCAATTAGCACCCAGGGCTAGGGAGCAGCCAATCAGGTTCCTTGTATCGCGGCACAAAACTGCTAATCTCAAAACCTGGAGGCTGCTTCCCACACCCCTCAGCCCTCAGCACCATCTTCGGGCCACCCTCACTTATCTGTTTTTTTATTTTTTTTAAGGTTCCCTCGCTGCTGTACCCCCATCCCCCGTCCCATTTACCTCTTTTCATCGTCCGCGGCCCTTCTGCTGCTGCACTGTGGCCACCATGGAAATGGAAACCCTGCCTTCCAGATCCATGGCGGGCATCTTTAGACAGTATTTTCATACAATGAACGGGACATTGTGCGGGTCCTATTCGTTGAATGAAAATACAATTTTCTTAGCACTGCGGATTTCCCCACTGGAAACCCAGGGTGCTAATAGTGTTAAGCACCCGTTCCAAGGGCTGTAATGGGTGTTAACGTCCCGGGGCCCTCATTAAACACCCTAGCTTCGCTCAGCCTTTAACTTGGGCCCTTGGAACGGGTGCTTAATGCTATATTAGAAAGAAAAGTCACGACTGAAGGAAAGCGGGATCTGAATCGGAGCCTTGCCTAGAGCCAGCAGACTAGACCTTTGGATACTCTAGCCCCAGTCCAGCTAAACATCTAAGGCCACATGCTAGTTACCCTGCGAACACCAGAGATTGCCTCAACAGATACCTGCATATAATATACACACCAGCTGAGTGCATATAAAAGTTTCTTACTTGCCTGCAACAGTCGATAAAACGCATATATTAACTAACTTCGTGTGGACATTCCTTTGTTTGGCATTAGCCATGTTATAATGTATTTGTGTCACCCCACATCCCTCTAGAAAAGGCTGCCTTGGCTGATCGACCATAGCTATTACAGGTCAGATAAGGACATTTAAAAAGTACAACGAGCTTGCTTCGATCAAGGTCATGACTCATAGGTAATCTCTTACCTCTATCCCCACCCTTGTACTTATCAGACGAGGGCACAGAAAAAGTGAGCAGCAGAAATGCTATGGACGCCGGTCAGAAGAAAAGGGATCCTGTTGCGATGTTGGCCATTGAACACAGGCCTTAAAGTTCCTCTTCACAAGGTTTTACTTAAAACTAAGCAAATACTTAAAGTCTTTGTCACTAAGTAGCGGAGACACGCTTTGGTCCTCAGGGCTGTCCAAAACATTGTAACTATTCTCATGGAAAGCTAAACAAATCAAAAAGGGAAAAATGTACTGTTCTTGAAAAAAACTTCATGTTGTGTCATATTGCTCATGAATGATCCTCAATAGTTCTGGAATGATGTGCCTGCATTTTCCTGGTTCGCTAAAGCAAATGATGTACCATTGCACAGTAGAGCAGTGTACATAATGAGCATAAGAGACATTAATGCATATTGTTATGCGGGACCTAGGCAAGTGTAGGACAGTGACATTTAATTGGTTGCCTGTGTAATTTGGAGAATGCCTTCAATGAAGCAACCAATGAGCACAGACTGATCTTGAACAGACCACAAACTGCTGGGCCATAAACAGGGTGAACAAAATGTTTGTTACCTGATACATCTTGTACACTGAATACAGCGGGTCATGATTGTCTTCACTAGTGGCCCCAGGTTCTTGTCTTCCACTGCACGTTTACCCTCCATAAATCTGCTCCTGTCACTACCAAACATCATGGACTGATCCTGAAAAGAAAAGAAAAGCTAGACTATGAGAGATCAGAAACTAAAGTAGTAAACAAAACAGAATAAAATGAAAAAACAAGCTACCCAATAAAATGCAAAGGCATGCAGAGAGAGATGTAGAACTGGGGACTCCCACAAGCCATGCATTCAATATAGTACACTCTGTTTCACAGTATGATCAGTCAGTGACTCGAAAATCTTTTGGTGGGGCAACATTTACAAACCATTTCCTGCTTTAAAATGGATATGTTAGTTTGCATTAGCAGAATAGAACATTTTAAGTACAGCCTTAGTCTACAAGCACCCAGTAGTTACAACCTCAGTAGAACATTAAGTCCCATTATATTTGTAAGCAATTCTACAGAACTTCTAGCATGTTCCTCATTTGCATCACAGTCACCAGCCTGTGCCTCCCTTCTCTTCGATGTGCACCTTGCAAGTTTATCCTATTTGGAACTATTGCTTTAAGGGCAAGGTTGGTGAGCTAGCAGTGGTAATGGGTGAGGAGAATGTATCCACTGCTAGTCCTTCCAAGAGTAGGTGTTCATTAGACAGCATAGTTATATATGAGGTTTCCCTATTTCAAACATACGTAAACAGATTACCATAGGAAAATGCTTGAAGCGAGGGTTTATAGAAGGCACTCACTGGTCTTTTGTAACAAAGGATTAAACTGAACATTACAAAAGAAGAACTTCACATTTATTTTTTGCCAGGCTTTTTTGATAAGTAGCACAATAAAGGAGTTCCGGAACACCATGGATTGCGTAATGTAAAAACGTCCTTTGCAGAGTACACACAGATTAAACAGCCGATGAATGAGGGGGATCTAGGAAAAAGGATACCGATAGTTCTAATATAAATTAGAAATAAACTTAAGAATGAACAGTGGATGGGTGATATGATCTGGCATTTATAACGCACATATACACAAGTGTTTCAAGGCACAACGAGGCAAGGGAGGACAAAAAAAAAAAACGATCTTACTAGGCCTAGTGGCATTGAAATCGCACAAGTGCAGGGGAGAGGGAAGGGGAGAAGTGTGGGGGGATGGGCAAGTGCAGGTCATGGAATCAGAACAACAAGGAGTGCAGCCATCGGGTGGCAAGTGCGAGTGTTAAAAGTGCAGACAACAGTGCAGGAAGGGGATTGTAGGGTTACAGATACAGACCACAGAGCAGGGGATGCCAAGAGGCAGTGCAGGTGTAACTGGACGGGTAGGGACCTGGGCCCCGAGTTCAGAGGGTAGCCAGGTGACCAGTGCAGTATCAGACAGGAGAACAGCAGGGGAGAGGAAGAGAGAAGGCAGAAGCAAAGAGTAAGGTCTTGAGGTGCTTTTGGTACCGGAGATGGTTCCACTCAAGTTTCAGAGAGGCCATGAGGCTGTTCCAGAGGGAGGCGCCAGCCGAAGAAAGATCTGCCCCCAACTCGTTGCTTGGAGAAGCGACTGACCCTCAAGGAGTTGGAGGCGGAGGAGCGAAGAGCTAGAGTAGGAAGCTTTTTCAGAAGAAAGAGTTGGAGGTATTGCAGTCCCAAGCCCCAAAAGGCCTTGTTGACAAATCAGAGGGTCTTGAACTTGATCCTTACTGCCACTGGGAGCCAATGGAGAGATTGCAGGGCTGGAGATACGGTTCCTGGGCTTGTGGCCAAGGACAAGTCTTGCAGTCCTGTTCTGGATGAGTTGTAGAGGATGGAGAGCCTGCTGTGTAACCGGTGCCCGTTTTACCCCCTCTTTCCAATCGACCTGGGGGTCCCGAAAATGACAACTGTCCAAGAGGCTGGGGCGACCCACTAGTCTCAGGAAGATCTGCATTTCGTGCCATCCCTCGGCGAGCAGCAACTTTGCTGGGATGCTATCCGCCAATACCCGCGAGGATAGCTCAGGGGCAAGGCGACACAGAGCAACACAGGTTCAATCCCCGGGTCCATGCTTAGAAACCTCTGGGTATTAAGCGTATTATAAATAACCAATTACAAATTATCCAGGGACCCCGAGCCGTCCCACTCAGGGCGACTACAGCAAAACAAAAGAGGCGATGGCTGGAAGGTTTAGAATTAATCCGAACCGCTGGCATTGCTATGGGCAACACTCCAGTCTATCTTTCTTCGCCTGCTAAATCATTACAAAAGAGAAAAGATCATAAGCAAATCAGGCTTGGTCCGATCCCAAAAGGGGCAGTCTAGCCCAAAGTGCTTTGTCACATCCCTTCTGCAAGAGATCATCACCCCTTTTGTTTTGCTGTAGTCACCCCAAGTGGGACGGGTATGCCCAGACGTGGGTCCCGTGCCTGCTTGGCCTAGAGACCCAAGCTACTCCTCCTTGATGATGCCCAACAAGGCTGAAATCTGTTTGGGGATGCTTGTGATCTCGTGCAGAAGGGAAGTGACCAAGCAGTGACCACCTGGGGTGGGATCAAGACTGATTTGCATATTGTCTTTCCCCTTTTGTAATGGCTTGGCAGGTGAAGAACGCTGGTCTGGAGGTGTGCCCAGAGCAATGCCAGAGGTTAAGATTAATTCTAAACGGTCCAGCCATCACCCCTATCTGTTTTGCTAAAGTGCTTCTTAAACGGTATGCTTTCCCTGAACTGCTTCGTTGCACTTCTAAAAAAGTTTACTGTGTTCATACTGATCCCTGAGTAGCTTAATTCTCCTCTAGAAAGTAGGAATTACTTTACTAGCTCTGAACTGTGTTCTTAAAAGTCATACTGTAACTGTATCCCTTCATAATAGAAGAAAGTTAGATACGTTGAAGGGTAACGCGGGTAGGTCACAAATAAATGATACATTTGGATGGTTGATATGAAAAAGCCCATTGAGCAATAGTTGTTATCCACCCAAGTGTGAAATACGTGTTGGCAATAGTTAGTTATTGATGTATTGAGAAAACAAGAATTGTTATAATTTGTTGGGTACTTATGTAAACATATTCGACATAGCTGAACTGTCCATTATGAAGCATTATTGGATATGCATAATATCAATGAAGAATTATGTTAAAAAGCAACTAATTAAAACAGGAAGTCAGCACACTGGAGATATAAGGTGTTTTTGATCTTAGCCTACCGCATTTGCCTTCATGTGTGTTTCTGATCTCAGCCCAACGCATTTGCCTTCATGTGCGTTTCCGATTTCCAGACCGAATATATAATATGTGGATTTTGCTAACTGTACCTTAACGGCCACCTCCCTCTTAAGAGTGAAGTCAGACTGTTCTGTGAGACAATCATTGAGGGAGTGTGAACAAACTTGGACACATTGAGCACACCTTCAGGTTTGATCTTTTTTTGAGCCACTTAACAGGGTGCTTCAGAAAAACCTCCCTAAAAGAATGTTTTGTAAACTCCTTTATATTGTTCCCTCAATGAGGTAACCATGTGCTCATTGGCAACTGGATATAACTCATTCTGCTAACTCAAATTGATTGTTTGAAGAGTGAAACTATATGCCACGCAGTCAACCCTTTAAATTGGTGAATTCTCAGCCCTTTGGGCTTTCAGTCAGTACGTTTTAAAAAGAAATTGGACATAGTGGTAGTCTGAACATTTTTCATTCAGGTTCCCTCGTTCTTATTCTGTTAACTGGTTTAGTTTCTTGACTGCTCTTATTTGTCTCTTCGAGCCCATTGTGGTTTACTAAATTGTTCCTGTCTCGTTTGTGTCTCGTCTGCTCTTGTAACTGCCCCTAGTTTTCCCCCCCTTCTGTGTTCCCCCCCCTTCTGTGTTCCCCCACCCTCACCTCTCCCCCTCTCTGTCTCCCTCCCCTGCATCCTCTATGGTGCCCTCTGTCTCTCCTATCTTCTCTAGCTGCTTCTCTATTGACTATCCTGTCCTTCTCACTAGGTCTGGTAGGAAGAAGTTCAAAAAGGACATCCTGGTCTCCAACCCAGGCCTCCCTATCGCCGATACCTATACCAGCGCTTCCTCCAGACAGACCCTCACTGACATCCTCTTTGTCGGTCCTTCGCCAGACCTATGGACTCCACATAGGGTCTCTGTGCCCTCTCCTTTTTCCTCCACTCCCATTAATGGTGGCCCCCGGTGAGAGGTCCTCTTGGCCCCCTTCCACGCCTCTATGATCATCATTAATGTTTACCTAAATGGCACTGTCTTGGTCCAAGGGCCTTAGGCCAACCTCCTCTTTGATAGACGCTTCCGGCGCCGCCTCCACTTCCTTTCCTCTCCGGCTGTCCCTTATTTCCTTCTCCGGCTTCCTTGCCATCTCTCTGGCATCTTCCTCCTCCGCGTTGACTACCTTGCCCTCTCCTCCTTCCTCGTCTGCACACCCTCAGGCTGCTTTACATTTCCGCAGGGAGTACCTCTGACCTGCACCCCTCCCCAGAAGTCTTTCAAGGGTGGCAACCTTTTCCACACTGCTACTCTAAACTCGCAATCAGATGTCAAACACTCCTCTGACATCTGTCCTCTCCTGGAAGAACTCAACCTTGATGCCCTCTGTATTACCGAGACATGGTTCAAAGCTAGATCTGTCACGACTTTTGACACTCTCCTCCCTGATGGCTACAAGATCCCCTCCGTGCTCACATCCAACCGTCCCGGTGGGGGTGTAGACTTGATCTTCCCAGAGTGGATCCTTTCCTCCGTCATTCCTATGCAGGCCTAATCCTCCTTTGAATGCCTGGTCTGTAGGCTCTCTCTCTCCTGACCGCTCTCTCACTGTGGCTACTATCAACTGACCACCTGGTCAGGTAACCTCCTTTCTCTCCGAGTGGGCGGACCTCTCCTCCTCCATTCTGGCCTCGACTACTCAACTCCTCCTCATTGGAGACCTCAACATCCACCTGGATGCTTCCTGTCCCTCCTCTGGACTCTTCCGCAATCTCTGCGACTCTTTCTCGCTCTATTCTTCCCTCTGGCTTGACTCACTCTGCAGGGCACGCTCTGGATGTTCTGATCTCAGACCTCCCCTTTATAACCCTCTTAACACTCCTCTCTCTCCTGGCGTGACCATTTTCTCCTCATCTCTCTCTCTACCCCTCCGGCCGAGCCAACCGCCACACTGCCACCCACCTTCTCAGTCATCCGACCCATGAAGCGTGCGTCAGTTGAGGCTTTCGCCGCCACTTCCTCTCATTCTCCTGCACCTCTGGCTGACTCATCTGGACACAGCCCTCTCCAACTTCCACTCTTCTATCTCTGACTCTTGATATTCCTGCCCGTGTCATGAGGAGCTGCTTGAAGCCCAAAGCAAAGTGCAACTCGTGGTACGACTCAGACCTCGTCACCCTTAAACGCAAGTGTAGGGTGGATGAGAGGAAATGGCTGGCATCTTGTGCATCCTCTGACAAACTGGCCTGCCGCCTGCTCCAAAGGCAGTACCGACTGTCCACACTAAGAAGAGAGCTCACATCCAAGCCTGCGTCTCTGCAGCATCTAACAACTCGGACAAACTCTTTAAAATCTGCAAAGAGCTGGCCAATCCTGCTGCAGTCTCTACCTCTCCTGTCCCCTCCTAGGCTCTCTGCACGGCCTTGGCTTCACACTTCATCTAAAAAACCCAGGACATCCTGTCCCTCCTCTCCTCCTCTACCTTTGGCCTTCCTGCGGCCACCTCTCCTCCTCCCTTCTCTTCCTTTGTTCATCTCTGACAAGGTTTCTAGACCTCTCCGATCTATGAAAGTCTTGTCAAAACAGGTTCTTCCCTGTTCATCCAGAACAATCAAAGACCACATGTTCTAGCCTTGGCGGACATCTGCAACCACTCTTTCACAACTGGAACCTTCTCTTGCCCCCCCCCTTGAAGCATTCTTGTGCACCCTCTTCTCAAGAAACGCTAAGCCGACCCCTCCTGTCCGGCTAACATCGGCCAATCTCGATTACTCCTTTCCTGGACAAACTCTTGGAAAAGCTGGCCATGTCCCAGCTTAATCTTCACATTGAATCTGTTGGTTGTCTCCATGACCATCAATCTGGCTTCACAGCATACAACAGCATGGAAACTGCTCTCCTGAACATCCGTGAAGACCTGCCCTCTAACCTTCATGCAAACCACCACTATGTCCTCATCCTACTCCATCTTCTCCTTTTGATAGGTCAACCAAGCCATCCTGCTCAACCGGCTCCGTTATAACCGGTTTATCACTGATCGCGCCTTGGCCTGGCTGACCCCTTTCCTCTCTGACCGACCCTCGCATGTCCAACTTGGGTCCTTCCTCTCCTCTTTCTCACTCTCTACCTGTGGTGTACCCCAGGGGTCTAATCCTTCTCCCTGGCTGGTCAACCAATACCTGGCACCTCTCGCCCACCACATAGCTGCACTCTGCTCCCACATTCAGTGCTATGCGGATGACTTTGCTTACTTTCAGGCTCACCTCAGCCGCCTCTTCACCCTCTCTCATCCCGGATTGTCTGTCTGCAATCCAGAAGTGGTGTGCCGCCAATGATCTCTGCCTTAATGCCAGTAAGATGGAGATCCTCATCGGCTCACCTGCCCCTTCTTTTCCCGTCACTCTCTGACCGGCCACTCGGGGCCCTCTTCCTGCTCCCACCTCTGAGGCTAACAACCTCAGGGTCATCTTCGACTCCACTCTCTACCAGCTGCCCTTCCTCAGAGGTATTCTTCCTGCTCACTGTCTCCAGAGCTCTGGTTCTCTCTAGGCTGGACTACTGCAACAGCCTCTTTCTAAATCTACCTGCCGTCGTCGAGTTGTCGTTTTCCGAGGTCGATTGGAAGGAAGGGGTACAACAGGCACTGGTTACAGAGCAGGCTATCCGGTCGCTGGAATTTGTTATAGAAGTCTTTTCTTCATCTTCTTCGGATTTGGTTCCAGTGGTCGACTTGTCAGCAGCTTCCAGAATCTGACTATTTATCAGGAACTACAGCATACCCTCTGCAAATTCTCCCTGCAGAAAGGGGTGGATGGCTGTCCAATCAGGACAACCAGCTCCACAGTAGGAATGGTTCCTTTCAGGAAAGGTGTAAGAGAGGCTGCAAAGTTTTGCACTCCTCCCTCACTTCCTGCCTTCACAGACAGATTTTGAGGGAGATACTTATCCTCAGCAGGTGCCTCCCTCGGGAATAGCCTCCCTGCTACCCTCCGTCTTGAGCCCGACCTTCTTAAGTTCCGGAAACTCCTCAAGACCTTCCTCTTCTTTGGTCTCCCTCTACCCTGCTAACCTAGCCCTCTGCATCTCTCCCTATTCTTCCCCTACAGCTTGCTGACTGGCTGCCTGGTGTACCTGAGAGTCTCACCAGCCCCGGGCACCCCCACCAGTCCTCTCTCGCACTTGCCTCAAGGGCCTACATCCACCAACCTTCACAGCACTTAGAAATAACCCAATAGAGTGGCTCTTTCTGCACTTACCCCAGCCTACACCGACTGGGTGCACTCGGACCGCCCCTCCCTTGTTACTGTCTATGCACTTGCACGATCCAAATGCAATGTACCTGAACACCGTCCGTCTGTTCTCCCCAGTCTTCTCCCCCTTTGCACTGTTAAAACTGCAGAATCGCTGTCAGGCCGATTTGCGGTGTCTTAAATGTTAAATGTATATTACGCACTTATTGTGCCTGTGCAGACTATTTATCGTCTCAGAATTTCAAGGACTCCGAACAAGTGTTTTTCCCCTTGTTCCCACCCTCCTGCAGCACTTTGACACATTTTCCTGTGTATAGGCGCTATATAAATAAATTCAATACACTCTAGCGCCTCGGTGGGGAACACAAAGGGCTCCCGCCGAAGACAAAACTTCAACCAGGATCTTTCCCGCCTAAGACGGCAGAAGACACAAGAAACAAGGCGAGACATAAAAAGGTTGCCCCCAAAGTAAAAGACAAGGGGAGAGGGGAAAAAGATTCCCACTAACCTAGGGACAAGGGAAAAATAATCAAGACCAGCAAAAGGTTCTGGGATTGACACAGGTCAGGAAGATTTATCACATATATGAAAATCTTACCTAACATTGTCCAATTGTTTTTTTTATCCTTGTTTGCACATCAATGTAATATCCTACTTGCTCTTGCTTCTTATGACTCAAGTTACTAGAATTAATGCTTGATCATAGTGGATGTTTGAACTCGGTTCAATTTTAATACTATATTCTCCTTTGTATAGATTGTGCACGGAATTTACCACATTCCCACTAAGTGAAACAGCATCAATAGCACATATTTTTCAACTTGTGCTTGGCCAAACATGTGAAACAATTCTGAAAGCTTGAAAACATCAAGGTAAAAAATTACATTTGAAAGATGGATAGACAGGGCAGCGGGAATGCTTCCCTGACGAACAGCTGCAGGAGTGGGATGCCCAGTGTCCACAATGTAGACGACTAGTTACCAGAGCAGCAACAGCACATTAATGCGCATCCATATAGGAGGCTTCTCATCATAGCCCTGAACAAAGGGAGAGCATCTGTCTTAGTGATAGAACTTCAAACTGCATAGTCAACACAGAACCCGAGGTCTTGCATTCCTTCTTTACATACCAGTACAAAAGACCAGGCACTGGTAGTGGGCTCAATCACTCAAAGGTCAATCATCCAGGCAAGCTACAGGAAGGACGGACCTCAGAAGGGCAACAAAGGCTGCCCACAAAGAGTTCAGCACAGAAGGCAGGCAGGAAGATTAGGGGGTTTCAATCAAGATTCTCCTGCACAAAGACGTTCAGCATAGGGCCAAGCTGCATGTGGCAACCTTGACCACCAAACGATTCTAGGTACTCATCCTGATGGCCAGGGAGTCTATGTACTATGTTGGTTCTCAGCATTTCTTCCTAATCAGAGCACCAATATCTTGTTGGGGGATCATTACTCCTGACAAAGATAATACAAGATGCAGTGGTTCCTCAAGAATGCTCCTACTGAAAACCAGTACTTGCAAAGTCCCTCAAGAATCCCCTTACTGAAAACCAGTACTTGCTGTAGGAAGTCACTGCTAATGAGAGGTTACCTAACACTACTTCAAGCGCATGGTAAATCATGATCTACACGGACCAGACTGCTCAAAATTCAGTCCATTATGAACACCTAAATGGTCTTCTAGATAGCTCTAAAACTGAGTTTCTGATTTGTAATCTAGCCAATGCAAGAAAGAGGGGAAATAATCCCCTACGCTTTCTAATTGGTAATCTCGCTCTTCCAATTCCACCCAAAGTCAAAAAATGTTGTGTCGATTATGATTCCCATTTAGCCACAACTACCTAAATCGACTAAATAATAATTTTACAAAGTACTATTGTTGTATTGTCATCTGTACAGGAAGATTTAATCCCATTGGGTTGTACAGCAAGAGCAATAATTGGCTCAAAATAAAATTGCTGTAAAACCTTTTACATGGGCGGTACAAAACATTTTGTAACTTCAATTCTTCAAAACAAAATTGCAAAGACCAGTTAATGCTCCACTTTTTCCCAAACCATCCCTTATCTTTAATAAACGTCCCTGCTTACCAATACAGGAACTTATTATTTGGTTTTTAATTGGGCATTTTAACTCACAAATGTATCTTCCAAACTAATACAACCTCTTACCTCTCTAATAAGATTGCCTTTACCAACCAAATAGCAACCAACAAACTCCAAAAGCACATCTCTTTAACGCATGTTTGCTTAATCTAAAAAGCACAGGTGGCAACATTTTCAAGCCAAGCTGTGTCTATTTGAAAGTTTCTTCCACCCACTTTAAGAGCGCAGACCAGTTTCAGTCATTTTAAAAAACAAACTATAAACACATTGCTACTCGAGGTACTTAAATCAGTAGTTTGAGGTACATCATTCGATTAGCATCTGACTATACATTATACTATGTTCATTTAGCGCTTTAAAGGGGAAGTCTCTCAGGAATTGTATTGGCCCGCATATGTCGATCGATCTGAATTTCATTTCCAATATATCTTACCTTTGTTTTTCTCACATTTACACATGTGAAACGTACGGGTCGGAAACTGCCATCTTGTGCTGATCTTATATGTTGAGCCCTAAATTAAAGTGCCCTGGCAGCAGTAAATCAGCCCACCCCTCAAGTTGGCAGCGACATGTCAAACCAATATGCTCCACCTCTTCTCATGACGTTGGTGCACAGCTTATCCAAAACGTACCCCGTCATCACATTCACCAACGAAAACCAAACACACAAACGCAATAAAAGTTTACTTTCTTTTCACAAAACGAAGACAACTTACACTTAAGAAAACACTAATAGTCAGGATTTTACCAAGTCGTGACATTTTTACATTCAAGTTCAACATAAAACATTACATCCAAGGAATCTTTTAAATCTTTGAGAACCTAATGATTACTAGAAAAAGTTTATTGGCAAGCCATAGTTTGAGTGTCACATTCCATTAAAAGGTTTCAGATTGCCTTAATCGATCTGTACTTGAATTGTGAAGTCCAAGTTCTGTGTGGTAAAATCAAATGCACTTCTTTTTGGTTTTTGTATGGATGCACATGTCGTTCCATTTGTGATGAAAAAGATTCTCCTTTCACGTCGAAATGCAGCACTTTGCCATCCGTACTTATTCATACCATAAATGGTGGCATGCTGCTCTGTATCATTGGCAGTGCAAATTGGCAAACTGGTGCTTTGCGATCGTCCCAGAATATGGTCATTACTGTTCCATTACTGATGGTTAACTTCCAGTTCTGGTTGCAGAACCCATTCACAGTAAGAATGTAGCCATGGCGCGCACACACATCCGTAGGACACAAATATGTAAATGTGGGAAGGAAAAAAAATATATCAGTACCCAACTGAAAAAATAAGTTGGATAAAATTCAACATGTTAATTAAAATCTAGATTTTCGTTAAAATTTACATTTTACGAGGTACACCATTTGCCATTTAGGATTACAACTTTCACCTCTAACTTCCAGTGTTACGTGGATGACACGCAACTATCTTCCTCCTCCTCCTCCTCCTCGACTGGCGGCACTGGGACCTCCCTCTCCCTGTAACCATCTGTGCACCTGCACGATCCGAAAACACTCTGCCTGAAGATAGTCTGTTCCCCCTTGTCTTCACCTCTTAATTGCACTTGCTAAAACTACAGAATCGTCGTCAGGCCCATTTGCTGTGTCTCAACTGTTAAATGTATCACATGCACTTACTCTGCCTGTGCAGACTTCTCGTCTCAGAATTTCAAGGCCTCAGAGCGACTGTTTTTCCCCCATGTTTCCACCCTCCTTGAGCGCTTAACACTTGCCTTTGTGTAGGCGCTTTATAAGACATGCATTACTTACCATAAAAGCATTTCTGATGATTGTATCTGCTTAGATACATATGCTGTGCATATAGTCCGACATCCAGTTTTAACCGCAGAGTATTGCATCTTGTCTTTCGAGAATCGAAAGGGGACGCTGACATGGGCATGCCTACAACACTTTCCCTACGTGACGTGAACCCAAAATCCCTCACGCGTCGAGGTCCCTCTGATTGTATTTTATCTGCCGTGAGGGAGCCTATGAGTATCGTGAGTGAGTACAGAAGAGAGAGAAATTAGTAAGACTTCTATGTTCCTTCCATCCGAGCAGGGAGGAAGGGTGGACACATGTGAATCTAAGCAGATACAATCATCAGAAATTCTTTTACGGTAAGTAATGCATGTCTTCTGATGCTTGTTAATCTGCTTAGAATCACATGCTGTGCATAGACTAGCGGAGCAGTACCTGGAGTTGGAGGTGGGTTGTGAGAAGCAACAGTAGTGAAAAGATGTCTTCGTACTGCTTGTACCACCTGAGAATCAGACCTGGAATGAGTGTCTAGGCAATAATGTTTTGTAAAGGTGTATACAGAACTCCAGGTTGCCGCTTTGCAAATGGACTCTAGGGGAACATTTGCAATGAATGCTATGGAAGCCCCAGTGCCTTGAGTAAAATGCACTCTAGGCTTGAAGGGCAGTTCTTTCTTAGCAAGAGTGTAACAGAGTGTGATACATTTGACAATCCACCTTGAGATTGCCGATTTAGAGACAGGATCCCCTTCTCTACCAGCTGCCACTGAAACAAAAATTTGGTTTGTCTTTCTCAGTGGTTTAGTTCTGTCCAGGTAAAACATGACTGCCCTACGCACATCTAATGTGTGTAGGCTTCTTTCAGCCATGTTAGTAGGGTTCTGAAAGAAAGTAGGCAGTTCTATTGATTGGTTCACATGAAATTTGGAAATAAATCTAGCCACAAATCGAGGGGTGAGTGCGCAGAACCACCTTACCTCTGAACTGTAACAAAAGGGTCTAGAACTGAAAAGGCCTGAAGTTCACTTCCAATAGAAGTGATAGCCACTAGGAAGGCTATTTTATAGGTAAGATCTTCGAGACTTGCCTTATGCATAGGTTCAAATGGAGACCCCATAAGTCTGGTTAATACCACATTCAGGTCCCATCCGGGAGCTGGATTAGAAATGGGGGGGATGAATCCTCTTGACCCCTTCCATGAAAGCCTCAACTGGTATCTTCCTCCACGACCCCTTCTGTTGTGACGTAGTGTAGGCTGAGAGAGCAGCTAAGGGAACCTTAAGGGAATTAAAAACCAGCACTGAGTTAAGTAAGCGAGTCAGCTACAATACAGTGTGGGTGGGAGAGCAGTCAATGGGATTGACCCCCTTGTTCTTGCACCAGATAACGAAGCGTTTCCATTTACTGGAATAGCAATATCGGGTGTTAGGTTTTCTCGCTTCCCTAAGTAGGTCCATGCATCTCTGAGGGTGTTGCAGGTGTCCGAACTCTATGACCTCAGAAGCCAGGCCGCTAAGTTCAATGTTTGCGGGCATGGGTGGAGTGCCTCCCAAGGTAGTTTCCCTGGGGGAGATAGAGACATCTCCATCAGATGAGCGAACCAGGGTTGGCGGGCCCACATGGGGGCCACCAATATCATGGTGACTGGTTCCAAGTGCATCTTGTTGCGCCGGATAGGGGGGTGGGGGGGGGGAATGGATGGAGGCGAGGGTAAACAAATTTCCCTGACCATGTGATCAGAGTCCGTTCCCCTTGGAATGGTTCTGGGGGTACCTGGAGACGTAGTCTTGGCATGGAGTGTTCTCCAGAGTTGCGAACAGGTCACTCTCTGGGAAGCCCCATTCTGCGAAAACATTGGAGACTATGTCTTCGTGTAATCGCCATTCGTACTCCATGGGTAGTGGGAAATCTCTGCCGAGTAAGTCTGCCAGAAGATTGAGTTCCCCTGGAAAATGTTGCGACAACAGGAACATGTGTTTGTGAGCCCACTTACAAATTTTCCAAATTTTCTGGGACAGTTTGAACAGCCCTGGAGAGCGAGTGCCCTCCGTTTGTTCAGATAATACATGGCTGTGGTTCTGTCTGAGGATAAGGACTGTCTTCCCTTGCAGTTGTGTCTGGAAGGCTTTCAGTGCTTCGAATACTGCCAACAGTTCCGACAGATTTATGTGGTTGGATGCTATATCCGACGACCAAACTCTTATCAATGACAAATCCTTCGGGAAAATATGCATTACTGCACCCAGAGTTTTCACATGGCTGATATTAGGCCACGCCAAAATGAAACATGAACCATTGTTCGATAGCCCTGAAGATCTACAAAAAAATGTAGAAAATTATGAGTGATCGGGGCACTCGTGAGCCTGACCAAGATGCCCACAGGTTGATGTTGCTCCTGCACTGACAAGCAGAGAACACCTGATTGTGCTCCGATTCGAGACGTTAAGCAGTGGTGCACGGATGGGCCGACTGCCACTGTGCTGGATCCCGGCTCATGGGAGAAACACTGTGTATACGGCTGAGCGGCTTGGTGGAGGGCCACACTCCATGCCAGCAACAGAACGGCCCGCAACCCGCCTTTCGGATCACATGTAGACTTGATATGCCGCTGAATATCTGTCCTGTATACAGCCTCTCTAATGACCTCCCTTGAGCGGATTGCCGCCTAGATGCAGTAGCTGTATCGCAGAGAAAGGTCCCCTCGGAAGTGCCACCGTGACGTAGAATGGGCCCACCTGTCACGCTCCCCTGATATCCCCGGGGGCGTCTGGAAAGCTCCGAGATCTGGAACCCTGGATAAGTAGTTGCCCAACGTGGAAATAATGAATCTGCAATACAGGAGGGAGGATTTCTAATAACTGTCTTTAGTGGGTGAATCTCCCACCTCCCTAAAACCGATCCCCCTCCCACTGAGTCTTTCTCACCTTATTTTCGAGTATGGCGAGTTATCCGTCCTGTGTTTCTTGTGCAGGGGTGCTTAGCGTTTGCTGGCGCTCCAACCCAGTTACTTCACTGGTGCAGTGCGCCTTCCTTCGGGTCCAGGCCTGCTGTGACCCCAAGTCTGCTGTAGACGGGTAGGTTTGATGTTTTATCAGTCTTTGTCTGCTCTTGCATGGTGGTTTGCAGAAGTTTCATTAATGTCTTTATTTCCTTCTTTACAGGTGTGAAGTATATTGGTGCTGGCGTTCCGGGTGGAGATGCACGCTTTAGGTAAGAGAAAGCGTGAAGCGCTGCGTTCTTTTATTGTCTATTTAAAGCTAACCTGTGTTCTCCTCCTCACAGGCCACTGTGGAGCTACGAGTGGACGAGAGAACGATGAAACCTGGGCCCAGGAATCCGTTAAGGTAAGTAATGCATTGAGCGCAGCGCGTTTGTTAAATGTTGAAAACAAACCTGAATATTTCTCCCTTTCCCTTGCAGTATGCTGCTGTGGTGTTCTGGATGGAAGCGCAACGTAGTGCGACGGAATTCAGGTAAGAATAATGAAATTCGATGTTCTGAAACCGCGCGTATTTATTATTATTATTCCCTTTCTTGTTATTTCAGGTTGCGATGTTCGAGCGGAGGCAGCGACAGCGGATTGCAGGAATTCCTCCAGCTAGTACTCACAGGTGGGTGATGTTGATGCTGGTCTTCTCTCTATTTCCACAGGTTGCAGTCTTCCAGCGAGGGATGGTTGAGATGCTGGATTGTGTACTCACAGGTAAGGCAGAGTAATCTTGTTCTTGTAGGACTGGAGGAAGCTGCTGTAGACCAGGAGCTGCACACGGTGAGCGTCACACTACTAGATGCAGAATAACGCGAAGCGTGTTCTATTTGGGTGTGGTTTAAATAGCCCAGGTAAAGTAGTCCCAGGCCCAGCCGCACCCAACGCACTAGACCGCATGGCTAGGTTCTTAAGAACTGAGCTATACGGTGGCCTCCAAGTTGGATTTAAAGTTCCCATGTTTATAATTGAAAGCAAACATGTGTCTTCCTTACAGCATATGAGCCTTTTGCATAAGTTTTAAGGCCCTTAGGGCTATTGTGGGTGCTTGCTTGTGGCACAACTTGGGGCCCTTAATAGTGGTCATGACACCTCAGACTTGTCCCCCTGCAGTGCGACACTGAATCTCTGATGCCCACGAAGGCACCCGCTGCTCCTGCCCCCTGAGATTGGGCCTACTGGGCCATGACGATCGCCTAAAACCATGAGCGCTGCAACGCAGGGAGATTACATTATGTTTCGGAGAATTCTCAGAAATGTGCTAATTCCTCTCTACCTTGGAGACCCCCAGCACTTTTTCTTGACTCTAGGACTTTTTTATTTTTAACCTGGAGAGAGACCTTTTTCCCACTCTCTGATGTATTTTTCTGTGATTTGAACTTAGTGTTTCTTTTGGTTTTGGAGTCTGACAAACTCCATAGGCATCATCTTTTTACATTGTGGCACACAGCACCTTCAGTGCAGTGCCACAGCAAAGTCTTTCAGATTTCCTAAATGTTTTACTAGCTTCTCTTGGATAAAATACTGTTTCCAAGAGCAGTGAAGTGAAATTGACTTTACTTACATTTGTACCATTTGTAACTTTCTAGACCCAGTACACACTATCTTACAATAGGGTGCTGGAGGGGTTACTTCTCATGCAACATTTTTATGTTACCGTTTCTACAATTAATGGCTGGTGGCAGTGGTTTACTTTTAACTACTGTAGTGTGTTTTTACCGCGGGCTGCATTCGCAGCTGCAGTAAAGCACCCTCGGGTGCCCTTTTTTGTCAAAATGGCCCTGGTCTTTTTTCGCCATTTCTTGCTGGAAAGGTCCTTCTTGAGATTTAGTCCCTTTGTTCGCTTGGTCTTTTGCGGGATTCACAAGTGAAGCCCGCCTCTGGCTCCAGGTTGTCTAGCAGGGGCAGATAGTGAGGCAGGTGCCCGAAACTCCGTGCTTAATCCCCTTGGTTACAGGAATGCACCCAAAGGTGATTGGCCGGCTGCCTATCCGTTACCGACAGCCACACTGCTGTGTTATTGACAGCTAGGCTGAAATGAATGGGAGAAACTTGCATAAAAGGCGAGGCTTTTTGTCTTGGTTGGCAGAGTCGACCACTGGACGAAGGAATCCGAAGAAGAACTTGGAAGAGAAACCTGCTGCAACTCCTGGACCGTTGGTTTGCCCGGTGAAGCCATGCTGCTGTGCTGAAGCTCCAAATTCGCCTCAACTAGAGAAGCCCTGCAAGGCCGACTTCTCCCCTTGAATTGGTGGGACCAATCAACTCCAAAGTGAACTCGTTTGGACATCCTCTCGGAGCTGGCTGTACTTCCACTGCTGCTGGAACGGAAGTGACAGGGAGAGGAACACAAGATTGAGTGCATCACTTTTAAGTCGGATCCGAGCTCCGGGAAGATCCTCTGGACTCTCAGGAAGCAGGACTAACCAAGCCAGAGCCACCTCAACAGAGTGCTGGACCCCAGATGCGAGGAAAGTCCAAAGTGGTAGCCGAGAACAGCGGTGGTGCTATTTGCTGAGACGGGAGGAGCTGAAACCTCAAAGTGTCGCTGAATTGAAGTTTGTCCTTTGCTGCTGCTGACCATCCCATTGCAGTGCAGGAGTCCCCAGAAGTCCTCCCTCTTGTCGCCACAACTGCAGTCGAGACTGGTCTTGGTTGCTTCGGTAGAGTTGCTTGCATCTTCTACCCCTCACAAGCCTAACAGCTTGTGGCCCAACATTGATTCTACTTTTTCTGCAAAGACTTCTAAAACATTGTGCAAGACTTTTACTTACCGGCAAGAAGTGCTTCAGCTCACCTAGACTTTTGCCCAATTCACATTGGCTGGCCTGGCTCCCTGAATGACTCTTCTTACCTCTGACATTGTGCTTTACCTTTCCTTACAAGAAAGGGTTAACTTACATTGCATTGAGGGTTCAAAAGTACTTACCTGCTTCAGAATAATTGTGTGATCTCTTGTTTTATTCCCAATAACCCTTTTCTTTGACGCTCATCTCAGTATTGCTCTAAATGTACCAGTTATATATTAATGCCCACAGTTTCCTAGCTATTTAAGTCACCTCAGGGTGTAGGAAGTGTGTGCCATCTTAAATGGGTACTTGCCGATTTAGAGAAACTAAGTGTGTATTTTGGAGTGCATTTGTGTGATACTGTTATATTGCCCCTTCTGAAGAAGGCTTATTCAAACTGACTGTTAAATTAATAATTGTTTAATTAAGAAACCTTGAGTGCAAGTGTTTATTTGGATACTTCTCACTGTAAATCTCTGTAACCAACTTACTGCTCACATTGACCCCCTCGAGATAAGCCAAATCTTGCCTAACACATTGCGTATATTCTGCAGGCGGGCCAAGCCCCCCCCCCCCCCCCACCCCAATCAGGCCTGCTGTCTACATGGTGTCATACTGTTGAGGAAGAACCCAGCCTGCTGTGCCGCTATCAGCTGCTCCCCTCGGCAGATGTCTCAGACTGCGGAGCCCCGCTACGAGGCTCCGCTGCCTCCCTGCCTGGCTCGCTAGGGCCCTTACGGACTACTGGACTATGTTGAGGCTGAACAGCGGTACCAGATCTCACCTCATGACGTACACCATTCGCTTACTGCAGACACAAAAGGGGTTTAGAGCAGCCTCTCCATGCTTTCTCCGACAGATTGCACGACAGATGCAGCTTTTTCATAATGCTGGTATGTGACACGCACAAGCTATGGTGCCCCTTTACCCCTACGGAGTTGTGCTATTAGGTTGGATGTCTTGGTTGTAATCAGTACAGGTTAGTTCACAAAGTCCTTGCATATGTGCGCAAAGTGTACACTCTCCCTCCTATACCTACCGCTGCATGCTACACTGCACATGCTGTTTGCAGCGCTGGTCTGCTGTGCCCCTGGGCTCCCTATCGCTCTATCACATGGTACCTTATGATTACCTGCTGATCTGCGTGGTTAGCATGGACAGATCGCCGGTCGGATAGTATCTGGTCCAGGAAGGTGGCCAGACGCACTAATGGGCTTAAAGGATATGCTACAAGCAGGTGAGGATTCAGGTAGGAAGGATCCCAGTAACCCCAATCTCAATTCACGGGGCTGCCACAGGTCGACACGCCACGCTGCAAAAATGGGTCTCTCTACGCAGCTCCAACAGATACTCGCAGAGATGAAGGCGCTGAATCAGTGGACTCATGAAGCTCAGGGGATCGTGCAAGACATTATCAAGGAACTAAATGACATTAATACATGCGTACACATGCAATCAGAGCACACCACGGACAACAGGACGTCAGCAGTTCAAAGGCTAGGTGTGAAAGTCAAGGACCAGGAAAACCGCCCGTCGGTATAATAGAAGTCTGGTGGGGATGCCAGAATCTGCAGAGGGGACCGAGGTGGAAGGCTTTCTTTATTATATCTTTCGGGACAGGCTCCAATTGCCGGACGCCAAGATATACACCATAGAAAGAGCACAGAGTACTGATTCCAAAACCTGGCGCTGGGGACCGGCCTAGGGTTACCACTGCACATCTACTCAACTTGCAACATAAGGCGACGATCCTGATGGTGTTCCGCGAGGTCGGCGTCTTCCAAATTGAGGGGTCTACAATCTGTGTCCTTAATTACTTTTCTATTGAGGTACCAAAGCGGCAGAAGGGCTTCAACCCACTGTTTGAGGCACTGGAGAACACAGACCACAGGCATTTGCTTAGATTCTCAGCTGTCTTCTCTATTCAAATTGATAAACAATGACATGCATTGGACAACCCGAGTGAGGCCTGGAGGTGCCTGAAATCTCAGAACTTGGTGGATACCGACCACATCCCAGAAGAATCGGATAAAGCAAGCGTGTCCAAAACAAAATGTCTCAGTCAAGATCTGATTAGTCTACATGGCGGGGTTGAAAAAAAGCAGGGCAGCGACCCCAAGGCTTCGGACGGAAACACAACAAGCATCTGAAATCATAAACGGACGTGTGTCATGACTGTAGTTGGACAATTCATGTTACATGCCATTGTGGTCAATGGATGGCGAAGGTATCCCCTGGTGGCGATAGTCAGCTCATACGAGATGCAGAAATGTCTAAGAGGAACCTTCTGAGCCTCACCACCTCTCTGAGGTGTGTGGGCAGCCGGGCGGGGAGATGGTCTTGAATAGGTACCCCACATTTGTTGGTGCAACAGACTATGTTGGACTTGTGAGCACTCAACTTTCAGTCTCAATATAACGCACACACGTTCAGCTGTTGGGGATGATATGCTGTACCAGGAGTAGGCTCGTCACCTGTGGCTATAATGCCCCCTCCCAATGATGAGCATGCACTCTTACTTTTATCAAAGATACATATTTTCACACGGCACCACAACCGGTTTTCATGCTAATTTCGTAACGCTGGAAGGATTGGAGGGGGCTTCTTTACCCCTGTCAAACCCAACGCATGGGTTCTTACATTGTATTGGCGTCATGTTCTGAGACCCCAATGTTTCGGGTTTTGTTGGTTCTTTATAGTTGGGAACATCTGCTACTGCATGCATGCCGAGCACATTTATTCCTCGCACATGGGCTCTTAGCCTTACACCAGAGCCCCTGTTCTCCATAGCTAGAAATAGCCAACCAGTGTCGTGTGAGGTAATTACCCCTACAGATGGACATCCTGTGGGACCCGGGTGGGGTGGCCCCTTTTCGTTTACAATATCATCATAAAAAATATTTGGGTGTATGGATAGCCCCGGAACATAGGAACAGTGATGGAGATCAATTATGGCCCTATGCTGAATAAGATTAAACGGACATGGAGAAATTGAACAGATTGCCGCTCCCGCTTTCTGGTAGAATCAATACATTTAAAATAAATGCGCTTCCTAAACTGATCTATATGGGCACCATAATCCCCATGGCGCCATTGAAGTTAATGTTCAACGATCTGGACAGACATTTTGAAGTTTAACTGGCATTCCAAAAAAGCATAGCTGAATAAACATATCCGACAGGCCAAGGCGGATAGAGGCCTTTCCCTCCCCTCTTGAAGAGTATACTACCTGGTGACACAGGTCTGTTTGGCAAAGTGCTGGCTGAATTCGAAGGACGCAACTCGCTGCCCGCAATCAAGTTACAAATACCCCCCTGCTTTCCTCACAAGAGGTCTTAGGCACGCCACCATGCAGGATTCCGAAGTCCATAGTGGCCCATCCAATTCTGGGGCCTACCCTGGCCCAGTGGCACAGAACGTGCACACTTCCAGGTATGAACGTGCATGCAACTCCTGTCTGATATCTCTTAGAGCCCTCTTGGAGTACGGTACACAGGTACTTGTGCATCAGGGCACCGAGTGGCAGGAGGTTCGGATTCTTGATTTATTGAGGGGACTCATCTCGTCCCGTTCCCCGGCACTAAAGATATATTAGGGTTAACTGAAGGGGAATGGCTTCAATTTAACACGATACAATCAGTCATTGGGTCACACACAACGGCGACCTCTCTCGCCATGGAACAATCGGAATGTGAAATTGAATTGCTCATAGATCAGACTAACTTTCCAAAGGTTAAAGTATGTTATACCCGTTGCGTTCCCAATAATCTTCAACACAATACGACTCTGGAAGCCATGTGGGCAGATGACTTCGATATTTCAATCAATTGACGTAGCTGACATCTATGACTACTTTGCTAGTATCAAGCATGCTTCCCTTAGCTTACACCAATACAGAAATGCAATTTAAAATAATCCATAGGGTATACTTCACTCCATCAAAACTATGTTATAAGCCTGACTGCTGGAGACAATACGGTAGGATCAGTTCTATTGGACATATATGCCCAAAGATCAAGCCCTTCTGGGCCATGGTATCTCACAAACTGGCACACATACAGGGTATTACAGTTACTCCACCTCCCCGTGCTGTGCCATTTGGTACGGAGGGAGATCACTGGCATTAAGAACCCTTGACCCGCAAGCTTGTCCACATCATGTTTACAGCACATAAAGCCATACTCTGAGTGGAAAAGCAGGTCTCCACCAACCAAAAAGAAATGGCTTGCTCTGCTAACTAAAACAAGCACTTCTGAACGCGTGCATTACCAGCAGGTAACCAATGTGGCACAAGCGGAGAGATTCTGGGAGCTAGCCGACTCTGTACTATAGACATGGTGGCTCACCACATAAAACACCTACCCATTACCGGGGCTCCTGAACACATAGTTATCAGATTAGTGTGACGTGGCCCGCACATAAACCTTCCTTTGACACTATGTTAATGGTCTGTCGTCCCCCCTTAGATCAAGTGGGAAGAGGCTGGGTTGGAGAACTATCGGGGTGGGTAAGACTACCTCCACAGATGGACCACATTATTTCTCTTTGGTCAATCCGAGGATACATAGATGGGTACCTTTTTTTGTGCTTTATTTTTGTACTATGCTGCAAACATGTAGTTTTCCTTTCTGATTTTCTTTCCCCCCTTACATTTTCTGATGACGATGATGCTAATTTGAGGGTCATTTTGATGTCATGTGATGCGTGAGGCTTCACTGTCCCGTTTTGCTGAATTCTCTTTAATAAAAAGATGTAATCAACTAAAATATATGACTGTGATTAATTCATCCAACAATTAAGCAAACAAAAAGTGCTGTACAGTTTGATAACTGCCCTGTAACAGTCTGTCCAGACAGGCAAAGAAAGGACTTTGAAGTCAATGGTCTGTCACAGCAAGAAACATATTAGTGGTACATTGATCCTTGGAGCCACCGAAATATAAAAAGGGATGATACATAAATTGCATTCTTTAATACACTGTCATGGCATGTCTTAATTCTAGAGAAGAATACTTTGAAAGGTTGATAATGGTGAAGTGAGTCAGATACATGAACATAAAAATCGGGTGGGAATCGAGTAAAAAGTACTATAAAAAGTAATAACCAAGAGTTCTATTACCTGTAATAAGAAACATTCGACCAGGCGATTCATCAACGAGCATAAGAAGCAGTGCTCTGACGATATCCATAGTACACAGAAGAGATGTTTTCTTACTAAGTTTGAAGGAGTTAATAAACGCTTACAAAAGTGGGTGTGTATGTGAATTTGCCGTGTGAACGGACTGCCCCTACATTTAGTTGGTTTTTTTTTCTTTAGCGGCAGGACGTAATATCATTACATAGCCATATATGGGTCTGTTAAAAGATTGAGGGCGGCAAGGGTTTGATGACAAACTGCAAAGAACTATGTGGGCATCCACAACCAACTATTGTGAGTGCTTGCTCACATCTGATTAGTGCCTTTGTTAAGGGCGGGGGTGTATAAGGATGAAGCGAGCGGAAGAGCCAAGGGCCTCGTGAATGGTCACAGATATCTTGATTGCAGGGACGGGCTCTTCAAAGGGGAGTATGGAGACACTGGGTCTGGTACCTTGAGCATTCACATCCACCCAGACCCGTTGCAAGCGCACAGTCACAGGTGACAACCGCCATTGATACTGGAGAGAAGATAGATGTGGCGACCGCAAAAGGCCCGGCGCCTGGTAAGTTATTTTGTACATATATTTTTTATTGAAAGTTAATTTTAAAATGCAACTTTTTTTTTTTTTTAAAGGAAAGGTTGATGGAATATACCAACTGCAAATTATACTGCTGTGTTTGAGGTAAGGTCTGTATAAATCCTGTGTAGAGTCCAGAGTCACTGGTGAACTGTTCACGAATGGCTCGAACCACAAACGCAGATATTACTCTTCAAACGCGAAATCTGAGTCTTCCATGAATCCACCATGCGAATGCTCGATAGCCACAAGGCTGTACCATCTGTGTAACAAATACAGGAAAAGTGTTTAATTCCATATTTGCTTTCATATTATTTGAACCATAATCTAAAATGCAAGTGATTAGTATGCTTGAAAAAGGTATCTTTATGAGTAAATTACTGACAGGACAATCCTTTTCAAGTAAGGGCAATCTAGAAATGTCTATGCCCTTTAAAACAATAAAAAAGATAGGAACATAGGTAAAACATGTTTTATCTTTAAAAGGAAGTCATTGTAATGCTACATTGTTAAATACAATGTTGAATAGTTTTGTTTGAATTAAGAACTGTACCTTTTTTCTAGTATTTGAACTTCATAATTCATCACCCATTGCACTCACAGTTTAGTAGAACAAAATAAAATGGCTAAAATGTAAAAACACAAAACGTACCAATTACTTCCAAAACAAGGGCAAGCTGTTGCTCCAAGTTCATGCATCAGGGCCATCATCATTCTCAAGACGGCTCTTTTAAGGCAGGTTTGCCCTGAAGTCATGCAGCTGGTTAAAGCATAGCAGTCAAAGTTCTCTTCTTCTGCTATGTCCGCCAAGCGGCCAGAGATTTCTCCACAATAGCAGTTCTCCACAAATGTTGGCATTACTTCAAATCGAAGGCAGGTACACCAAGTCGCTACGTCTTCCTTTGCGAATAGTGTCAGGATCCTGTGATTGATCGCCACTACTTACAGCAGATTGACCATCTTTTTGCCTTTCATCTCTCAAACATTTCCTCTTCTGTATACTCCAGTCGTATAGGTAGGGCAGAATTGTTGCCATATTTTTTTTTTTGGTAATACTTTATTTATTCTTTACAGAAACAAACCAACACAAACATGGAGTCCAATCCCAACAGTGACCCACCATAAGCATGACAGAACATTAAATCAAAAACATACATTACAGAGGAAACGATCCACAGTTTCATACATGATTACTCAGGCGCTATAAGCAGATCTTGAACATACAGCGCCCACATCTCGGGTGGGCATTCAAAGGTAGAGTCCAGATGAATGCTGTCTCCATATCATGACAATACACAACGTCCTGCAGCCACATTTGCATGCTGGGCGGGTGGCCCTTCCCCAAGGACCTAGCGATCCTCCTGTGAGCCACTACCAAGAACAGCCTGTTAAGCACATAACCCCCCTCACCCCCCGCAGCAAGTTCCTTATGCACCTCAAGAGTGCCACCATGGGATCGGGATCTAGCTGCTCTACAATAATAAGTGAGATATTAGCCAGGATGTCCAGCCAATACTGGGAAATATGTAAGCACTCCCAAGCCGAGTGGAGAAACCCTGTCGGACCATCACCACATATAGCACACTTATCCAGAGTAGAATGAAAAGCACTGTGGTGCCTGGCCAGGGTATGGTGCCCCTGGTGAAGAAAGTTAAAGTGAATTAGCTTAAATTTTCAAAGGCACTTTTTGGGATTGATGCAGCACATACTGCCTATAGTCATCTGGGATGACCCTGCCAATGTGCTTTTACCATTGCTGCTTCGGTGCACCCCTAATCCCACAAGATGTCTGCCACAAAGCTTATGTATAGCCGCAAGATCAGATGACCCTCACCTCATGCAGTATTACCCCCACAAGGTGGGTGGGTGGGGGGTGGAAGGCTGTTGAGGAAACGAGGGGAATGTTGGCTTGAAGACATTCTGCACCCAAAAGTATAGAAGAATGTCCAAAGCAGTGCTCCCACCCCCGTCTTTGGCCTGTTCCATTGAAAGAAACTCATCTTTGACAAAACGAATCC
Organism: Ambystoma mexicanum; assembly: GCF_040938575.1. NCBI lineage: Eukaryota > Metazoa > Chordata > Amphibia > Caudata > Ambystomatidae > Ambystoma > Ambystoma mexicanum. The sequence continues at coordinate 693,835,822 of NC_090931.1, forward strand.
CCAAAGATGGTGACTCCCAGCTTTTCCACCCACTTCAAGTAAGCCCTCTCCCCCGTGATGGCCATACCTGCTACATGCCACTGATGACATAATTCTTGAGTATTGAAATATAAAAGCAACTGTGGGGGAAAAGTAACAAATGTGTAATTTGGCTAAAGTAAAGCATTCAGGATTTAGTTTTTCAAAAACTCAGTGCAAAGACAAAAGTATTAGGCCCAAAATTAAGTCATGTAAATATACATTTTTTAAACTTTTAGTAAAGATATTTGTAAAGAATGTACATTTTAATATAAACCGCTAACACAGTTAATTCATTTAGGTAGTGCAAGTACGTGTTCTCAGTATGCTGTACTTGGTAGATTGCTGAAGTTGTGGAGGCTCTTAATGAAATAGATGGACGCAAAGGCAGCAGGAACTCTGTTGTCTAATCAGAAAGGGTTTGTTGATACTTCGAGGAAAGAGGCGTCTTGATATTTCCAGGGGTTTATAGTGATAAAATTGAAAACAAAAAGGTCGAAAGTCAAAATGTCGAAAATAAATGTCGCATTTTTTTATTACGTTTTTTACTCGAAATGGGGGGGGTCTCCCTCACCCCTCCTTTTTTAAATTTTTTTTTGTTTTACCCATTTTTTTTTATTCCCGGACCCCAAAATAAATATATAATTTTAAAAAAAGGATTTGGACTTTTTTGACTTTTTGTTTTTCGATATGACTTTCGACATTTTTGTTTCGAAATTTTGACTGCACACCATTTCCAGGAGACACGTCAATACATTGTGCACAGAGAACATTCAAATGAGACGTGCACTGGCGTTGTGACAAGGGGCGTAAGCGTCTAATGATGTCAGCCTGAGGCGGGTGATCGAACTTACTGCCGCAAGGGACCTTGAACTTATTAAGATAAGCACAAGATGGCGGTTTCCGCCCCGTGAGTTTTGCATGTGTAAATGTGAGAAAAACAAAAAAGGTAAGCTGCTTTGGACATATTATTTTGCTCGATATATTTGCGCTCAAAAATATATGCCCTATCCATTGAGCCAATACCATTCCTGAGAGAACTTCCCCTCTAATAAACAAGGGTCCCCAGAACTATTGGCAAATACACACACAGCAGGGTTAACCATGTCCACCACTGCAGAACAGAGCATCGTTCGTTCTGACGACCATCTGATCAGCATTGTTCAGTCGAACTCCATACTCTTAAGAAAACCCAAACAGAGATGCACTGAAGTGCCCAGAGACTCTCATCCACTCTAACTGGAATTTAATCACACAAAGGATGCCTCGGTAGGCTTAGTAGTTCAGAGTCTACATAAGTAGAACAGCAATTTTAATCATTTCTAATGGTCCATTTCAATAAAAAGTGCAGGATTTTAAAAATGCAATGGTGGCGCAATCGCCCAAGTCTTCACAGTCTTGCTGCAGCCCTCTTCCTCCGGACGCCTCCTTTCTCCAGGAACTCCCATTTGAACAAGAGAGCACCAGCAGGGACACCTTCCTCCTGAGAACGTCTTCCTGTACTGTGTCAAAGGTTCTCAATGTTCACTCCTTTGGTGATGCAGATGTGTGACCAGCCATCCATCTACTCTGGGTGTCAACCTCTGAGGTTTCCTGCCTACTTTATTCCATTTCAGGTTATTCATGGCCTCTGCCAGCTGTTCGAATTTGTTATTCCTTACTTTCTTTTGAATTCTCTTGTGAAAATGTTTAATACCAAACTGTTTTCTAACTATCCCAATAAGGGAATTCGTGTTCACTCTAAGCAATTGTCTCTTTCACTGAAATATCCAATTGCTGCCCTGCGGAACAGGCAAGGTCTTAAAGGCAAAAGTGGCTTTCACCATTGTTTGGGAGATTTTTCCTAGAGCTCTCTGGTAAGATATGTGAAACTATATAACGTAAAAAGGCAGAACAGAGATCTGTGACAAATCCAGGCAATTCAACCGTCCTCCCCAATGGGGAGCCACCCCTTATTAGACCAGGGAGGTGAAGCCTTCTCCACTTAACATACCCTAGGGGTCAGGGCAAGCAGAATCTCACTGGGGTGTCCCCGCCTTTTAGGAAGGAATCCCTAGGTAAAGATTGTTACACCTCCCTAAAAACAAGAATCCCAAATGTTTAAGGGCTATATAGGTATTAAACAATGTAATACTGTACAGGTGCGTTTAAACATGAATGGCTTGGTTGCTATGGCTTGGTTGCTGACCCCACACTGTTGACATCGATCCTGAAGTGCAGAACCAATGGCGTCTCCTTTCTTGTTCAAGGGAAGAAAATTTCATATCAGGGACGAGGCACCCTGAGGTGCAAAGCGTATGTCTGTGCCGTAGCGCAGAGGATGAATCCTGAAGGCACGACCGCGTCAGCTGTGTGGTGGGTGGAAGAAACCCAGAGCCTGCAAAACACTGCTGAGTCCAGGAGGGCGGAGCGACCAAGGAGCTCTGGTTCGCTAACAAAGCGAGAGACCGAGCCTCCAAAGACGCTGCGGCGCACCAGCGTGCAGCAGCTACAAGGCCAGCTGAAGAAACTGCGCAAGAGAGCAGACCACGATGGAAGCATGACTTCCTAGCCATTGTAGAAGCCCCCTCCTCCAACAAGCACAACCGAAGAGAACCAGATAGGCGGATGACATGGAGCAGTGGGAGAAGAGCATTAAACAGCTAAATATCCCACCAGGGGGTGAGGACAATACTCATGGCCCCATCAGACCCTAGCAATACTCACAGGTCTATCAGAGTCCATGTGTCTGCCAGACCAGTGGGGTCTGATAGACCAGCACACGCCAGGCTAGTCCATCAGACCCCACGAGGCAGGTCACAGTGACCCGCAGACAGAGAGGGTGAACAGTCCATCTGGAGATGACACCCCACAAGGGGCAGCGAGAGAAACAGAGACCCAAAAGCCAGCAAGAGACTCAAGACAGTGTGGAGGACTGAATGCCCACCAAGCACTTCGAAACCAGGCATCCCATGGAGGAGAGAGAATTGCGATAACCCGTGGCAAAAGAGCCAGAAGGCTAATACTGGGGTCAGAGAAACATTCATATAAGAGACTAGAACACCGGGGAGGGTCAACAAGACACAAAGTTTAAGCAGGAATTCAAGATGTGTTGTAGTACGTGAGTAGCCGCTGTGAAGGAACAAGTGCAACTATTAAAGACTGAATATTTTGAGTAGAGCAGGATACTTTTGAGTGGGCTGCTAATTTTTTTGAAACATTCAGAGCTCTCAGACAAGTTTATCAGGCCGACAAAGCCTTCTGGACTCGGGGGTCTAGGACGAATTTAAAATTCGTTTTCAGGGCTCCAGTTTTCTAGACTTTTGGTGGTCTAGGATGCATTTTAAGGCCTCTTTTGGGCCGCCAACGTTTTCTGGACATTCATGGGTCAAGATGCGTTTTTCGGCACGAAAATGTTTTCAGGACTCTCCAGGGTCTAGAATGCGTTTAAAGGCCTTTTTCAGGCTGCTGATGTTTGAGACATTCAAAGCTCTTGAACATGTTTTTTGGGCGGACGTTTTCTAGTTTTTCTAGGGTCTTTCCGTTGTGAGCCTTACAGAAGTAACAAAGATATGTGAGCAACAAGAAAAGTGGACAGGGAAGGGAGGCCTCCTCAATGGGATTGGATTTGTTTGCGCTACGAATGCTTCAACTATAAAGGAAGAGGTCTGGTGGTTGGGCAAATTGTTGCAAGTTTTTTCCAGTAGACCAAACATGTAGCTCTGTTGATAGGCTTGCAAACAATGCTGCAATTGTCATAGCTACTGTCCCAGAATGATTGTATGAACTTTTTCTGGCATTATTGTGACTCAGACTTGTCCCGCTCCAAGGGAGCACTGCTGGCTTGTGGACCACTTTCTCCTAAACCCCTCCAACACCGCAACTGAGAGGCAAGAAGAAGTTCTATCGAAAACTCCATAGGGGTGGTTGGAACTAGGCTGACCGCAAGTGGCGCTTCCTTGAAGCCACACAGAACAGATTACTGACAAAGTCGCAGGATCCAATGCAGAGACATAAGCATTGTATCTGGGTAGGAAAAAACAGTATACTCAATACCAAGTCTAGTCTAGTTAACATTGGCATATAACAAAATTGCAAATTACCTGGGCCTGGTAACACAAAAAGCGCAATACAGGTTAACTCTTTTTGGAAACTGGAATTGAATTACTGTAGGGAATATGAGTGGAGGGTGAGGTAAGTTTTCCCTCTTCAGGGACACAATGCAGTCTTTAAAACCCATTTTCCTCATCATAACTGCAAAGTAGTATATATGGATGGATGAGTGTGAAATTGCTGGCGCTGACAAATCAGTATTTGGTCAAAGGAAAAAAATAATAAAAGATCTAAATAAAAGATGGGTACGGATCAAAATAAGTTGAATGCCACCAATGGGTTCACAAGCACATTATATGTATACCATATATAACAGCAAGCCTACAGATAAGGGGTGCATCGGCCATTTCTACTCACTAAAAATATAGAAATACTCCCATAAAAATAGCAATTTAAAATACTCTCAACAAAACAGACCAGACAAAACTGAGCCTGTCCCCCCGCGTTCAACCATCCAGCTCCTCGGATAGGTTTTCACCAGTAGTGCACATAGTGACACAGGAAGGAAGGAACTAGTTACTTACCTGTAACTGTTGTTTTCCAGCATGGGTCTGGCATGGATTCACATGCTCATGAATATTCCCCGTCGTCAGGCCGGGAATCCTCGGTATAGAAAAAAATCAGTATCAGTTTCATTTCTGATCTGTCTTTCTTAGTAGTAACTAATCACTGGTCTCTGGGTCATACTAGCCCCAGCCAATGACTGCCCTCTCCCTAAGCCCCGCCTCTGGCAGCCATCATCAGATTTGGTAGCACGTAAAGTGGCAGTATGACCAAGTGAAGAGCCGCAGAGGGGTAGGTGGGAGGGTTCGCATGTGAATCCATGCCAGACCCATGCTGGAGAACAACAGTTACAGGTAAATAACTTGTTCCTTCTCCAGCATGGGGTCTGGCATGGATTCACATGCTCATGAATAAGAGAATACATAGCAGTACACACATGCACAACCACGGGAGGTGGCAACAGGCTCAACATTAAGCAATACAACAATTCAACATTAAGCATCTCTTACCCTCCTCACCAGGCTCACCTTAGGCGAACCGGTTGCGCAGCACTGCTTGGCCGACCCTGGACTCCTCCCTGGAGTCCCGATCAACGCAGTAGAATCTTGTGAAGGTGTGCGTCGACCTCCACGTCGCAGCCCTGCAGATGTCTAGCAGGGGCACACCAGACAGGAACCCCGTGGTAGCAGCGATCGCTCTGGTCGAATGGGCTCTCGGACGGCCGGGCAGCGGTCGGTTTGCCAACTGGTGACAGTGCATGATGCAGCCGGAGAGCCATCTGGAAATGGAAGTCTACGAGAGAGCCTTCCCTTGATTCACAGTCCCAAAGTTCACAAACAGCTGTGACGTCTTCCAAAAACTCTTTGTGAGGTCCACGTAGAACTTCAGCGCTCTAGCTACATCCAGCGAGTGCAAAGTCCTCTCGGCCGGCGACGAAGGCGACGGGAAGAAAACTGGCAACACCAAGGGCTCGTTGAGGTGGAAGTCTGACTGCACCTTGGGCATAAAGGAGGGGTGCGTCCTCAGCACCACCCTCGTGTCATGAAAAGTCAAGTATGGAGGCTTGCAAGATAGGGCCTGGATCTCTCCCACTCGTCGTGCGGAGGTGACGGCCACAAGGAAAGCTGTCTTCCATGACAACGTCTTCCATGTCTTCAAAGGCGCCAAATGCATAGGCTCGAATGGGGCCCCCATGAGCCTGGTCAGCACCACATTAAGATCCCACGCCGGGGCAGGAGCCTTCACCGGCGGGAATGATCGGAATAGTCCTTTCATGAATTCTTTCACCATGCGATGCAACCACAAGGACGCCCGTCCCGTAGTCCTGGTATATCGGGAGATTGCAGCCAGATGTATTTTGATGGAGGCGTGAGCCAGTCCAGCTTTGGCCAGCGACAGTAGGTACGGCAGTACTTGAGGGGCCGTAATCCGCAGAGGGTTAATCTTCTGTGCACGGCACCAGACTGAGAACCTCTTCCATTTGTGTCCGTAGCACTTGAGAGTTGAGGATGCCCTGGCCTTTGCAAGAACCTCTCTGCAGTCAGCCGGGATGTCGTACCCTCCAAACTCTAGTGCTGCAGGTGCCAGGCCTGCAAGTTCAGCGACTCCGGGCTGTGGTGAAGAATGGCGCCTCCTTCTCTGGAGAGAAGGTCTGCGTCCGCCGGCAGCCTGACTGATGTGGACGTTGACAAGTCCAGAAGGTCCGGGAACCAGATCGGTCTCGGCCACGCCGGTGCAACGAGGATCATCCTGCACCAGGACCTCTTGAGCTGGTTGATGAGCTGGAGCAGCAACGGCAGCGGAGGGAACGCATAAAGAAATAGGCCGTTCCAGGGGAACGAGGAAGCATCGCCCATGCTCCTCGGCTGGGGGAACCTGCTGGCGAACCTACGGCACTTGGAATTCGTCGCCGTCGCGAAGAGATCGATTTGGGGTTCGCCCCATCGTCGGAAGAGTCGATCCACTTGATCCTGGCGTAGTTCCCACTCATGGCACGAGCGCAGATCCCTGCTGAGTGAGTCGGCGATCGTGTTTTTTGTTCCTGCCAGATGAAGAGGCACCAGGAACATCCGTTCCAGCTCCTGGGCTTCCTTGGATAGGGCCTGGGACCTGGTTCCGCCCTGCTTCCGGATGTAGAACATCGTGGTGGTGTTGTCGGTGAAGATCCTCACCACCTTGCCCTTGAGGGACGGAAGAAAGGACCTGAGGGCCCAGAACACTGCGCGGAGCTCCAAGATGTTGATGTGGAGTGACTTCTCCTCTGGGAGCCAAAGGCCTCTCGCATGAAGATCTCTGGGGTGCGCTCCCCAACCTTCCAGGGAGGCGTCCGTCGTTACCGTCACCTGGTGAGCTGGGGTCTGAAAGTCCTTGCCCGCCTACAGATGGGAGCGGGTACCCCACCACCGGATCGCCTGACGGAACGTCTCGTTGAGAGGGATCCTGTCCTCGAAGCTGCCCGTCGACTGGACCCAGCGGGCGTCGAGGAACTCTTGTAAGGGGCGCATCCGAAGCCTGCAAAGGCGCACCAGATAAATGCAGGAGGACATCATCCCGAGGAGGGACTTGATAGATCTTACCCTGGCCATGTCCGTGGCCAGCAGACGCTGCACCTTGCCCAGAATGGTCCTGGTCCTTTCCTCCGACGGCGAGGCCAGCCGCGCCACTGTGTTGAGCTTGGCTCCCAGAAACAGGGCGACTTGCGACGGAAACAGGTGGGATTTTGGAAAGTTGGAGAATCCCAGGTCCGTGAGCAGCTGGACGGTCTTCGCAGTGTGCTCCACGGCGAGCTCCCTTGTCCTTGCCTGGATGAGCCAGTCGTCCACGTAGGGGTAGACGTGGATCCCCTGTAGGCGCAGCCGCGCCGCCACCGGTGCGAGGCACTTGGTGAACACCCTGGGTGCCGACTTCAATCCGAACGGGAGGGCCTTGAACTGGTAGTGCCGCCCTTGGACCACAAACCTGAGGAACTTTCGGTGTCTTTTTAGAATGGGGATGTGGAAGTACGCATCCTCCAAGTCCAACGACAACAGGAAATCGCCCTCCTCCAGCTGTCCCAGCACGTGCTGGAGGGTGACCATACGGAACTTCTGTGCCTTGATGTATTTGTTCAGTCATCGCAGGTCCAGGATGGGGCGCCATCCTCCTGTCTTCGTTTTTACGAGGAAGTACCTTGAGTAAACTGTGGAGCCCCGAAGCCTCTTTGGGACGAGCTCGATGGCACCCTTCTTGAGCATCCAACAGTAGTTGAGGGACGTTATTTTCCTTCCTGGCCACGGGTGGAACGCGAGGGCACTTTTTCTGAAGCTTGAGGGCATACCCTTGGGCCAGGGCGTCCAGCACCCAACGGTCGGTGGAGATGGACTCCCACACGCTGACGAACCTCGCCAGCCGGCCTCCCACCGGGGTGCTTCAGCGGGGGCCCGACCCCATGGTCGGTTCAATCTTGTTTGGAGGCCGCCTGGCCTCCTTGACCTCCCTGTCGATGACGACGGGCACCACCTGACTTGCCACATCCCCTGTAGGCTTCCTGGGAGGAACATCTTGCCGCTTGGCGGTACGTGGAGGAGCCACTGCCGGATCCCTTGGAGGCACCTTGTCTGCCTCCGGAGCTCCGAAAGGACGGCCGTCGTTGTTGGAGCACTCCCAGTGCCCGGGCAGTCTCTGTGTCTGTCTTGATGGCCTTAAGGGACTCATCATCCGAAGCAATCTCACCTTCCTGTAGGATTTCAAGGGCCTCAGCCCTTATGGCGTCCGGAAGGAAGTCCAACAGAGGGGTGATTTTGAACCACAACTCCCTGTCGTAGCGGGCTACGATAGCCAGGGCGTTGGCCGCCTTGATATTCGTTGCTGCCGATGAGATGATCCGTCGTCCATCGTGTCCAGCTTCCTGCCCTCGCCATCCGGCGGGGAAGTTGATGTCGAGGCCGATGCCCCCCCCAGCTTTCTTCTTTGCCGCCGCCAAGACGACCGAATCTGGGGTAGGTTGCGCCCGAAGGCACAAGGGGGCAGCGTCGGGGACCCGGTATTTCTTCTCGTACCGGTCCCTCTTTGCCGGCGCCATGGCAGTGTTCTTGAGGAGGGCGAGCCCCTCATCCCAGATGTCATCAAGAAGCGGTACGGCGAGGACCGTCTTCCTTTTAGCCTTGCGCCGTTGGTAAAGGAACCCTTCCTTCTTCTCTTCTGGGCAGAGCTGGAAGAGCTCGGATGCCCTGGAAATCAGATCCAATCTCGTCGGGCGGGTACGCCCGAGCCGGGGGCGACGCGGGACACGTCCCGTCGTCGCCTCTGTCATCTGTACCTGTCGTAGCCGTGTCCGTGCCTGTATCATCCCCGTGGGTAGTAGACCGGGGGGAAGGCAGTGCAGGCCGCAGAGGTGGGAGAGGTGGCGTATGATGCGTCGTCGTCCTCTTATGCGGTGGACTTTCCGAAGGTCCTGGCTCCGGTTCCCCCGTCGGTTCTGGCTCAGGTACCTCCGTCGGGGGGAGGGGCAACCTTGTCCTTATCTCTGAGCATAAGGACTGAACCGTTGACAAAATGGCTGCCAAAGTGTCCTGCTGCGCCGGAAACGACGGGCGCGAGGGCTCTTGAGGAGCCTCGTCGGCGACACCGTCGATTTGGTCGTCGCCCTCGTCGGGATCCCTCCCGATGGGTTGGGCCTCTTCCACGACTTCGATGAGCTCTGCTTCAGAGGTCGTGTCCGTATCCACGATGGCCACCAGCCCCTCCCCCACCTTTTACAACGAGGACTTCGTGGGGGTCTTCTCAATGGGCCTGAAAGACTCCCTCCGCGGTGGCAGGGAGACTCTGGGTCCTGAGGTCGCCTCCACTGGTGTAGCCTCCATAGGCTGAGCCAGGGCCACGGCGACATCCTCAATTGCGGTCTTAGCAGGGTGAATTAAGGCCATCGTCACCTTCTGTACGCCTGGGGCCTTCACACTGGGGGGAGGGTCCGAGCCTCGCTCCCCCTCTGCCGGAATCTTCGAGATCGACCGGGGCCTCTCCAGAAGCTTCGCCGGGTTCTCGGACTGCCTCTTACCCGAGCCAGAGCGTTGGCTCGTGGTTGATGGCACCGGGGAGGATGCGCCCTGCCTGGCAGCCAAGGAGCCCAACCGTTCGGCGCTCGCGGTGCTTAGCCTTTTGTTGGGCCCCCGTCGCCGGGGCGCCCTCACAGGACTTAGAAGACCGCTCAGACTTCTTTTTCTTCTTCTCGCCTGACGGGCTCTTTCCTTCCAGCCAGTTGACGAGATGGAGGTGGCGATCCTTCATGGTCCGCTCCGACATGTTCCCACAAAACGCACAGTCCTTCTCCGTGTGCGTCTTGTCCTCATGGAGACAGTAGGAGGCATAACGAATGCTCGTCCTCCTTGAAAACATTCTGAAGCTGGCATCCAGGGCAGGTCCTGAACAGCTTCCCGCGCGTTGAGCTTCCTTTCTCCTGGGCCATGTCCGGGGTAGGCCTCGGAGCTTCTGGAATCCTCCAAAAGCGTAACTCGATGAAATCTTCACCCTTGAGGGGCGTAGAAAACTCCGAAACGGATCCCCGTTGATCAGATGTAGAAACGGTGGAGCTTGAGGCTCTATTTAACCGAAAAATGAGAAAAATCCCCTGAAAGCGTGAAAACGCAGCAAAAGCTCAAGAGCTACAGCACGAGGACTCCCAACACTTGAATGTGCGATAAAAATCTGAGGATGGCTGCCAGAGGCGGGGCTTAGGGAGAGGGCAGTCATTGGCTGGGGGCACTATGACCCAGAGACCAGTGATTGGTTACTACTAAGAAAGACAGATCAGAAACAAAACTGATACTGATTTTTTTCTATACCGAGGATTCCCGGCCTGACGACGGGGAATATTCATGAGCATGTGAATCCATGCCAGACCCCATGCTGGAGAACTCTGTTATTACTGCCTGATCTGAAGACGTAAACATGTATCTGAATAACTATGTGCAAAGAAATGCTCATTACAAAACATTTCTGTTTTACAGTCGAACCATTTCTATTTGCTTATTAAATACTCCCATTGGGAATGGGACTTACTTTTTACTCTGTAAACATCATTTTACTCCTAACTTTAAAAAAGAGGGAGTAAAATACTCCAACTTTAAAATCCTACCTGGAGCACCGATAACAGAACGTTATGTTACATGAAATTGTTTTAGTGTTAACGGCTGTGTGGGTGAAAAACTGGATTTTGAAATGTTTAATGACCCGCCCCCTTGAACACTGTGAAGCATTCTACTAATGCTCAGGTAAAGGCAACTGCTGAGTTTAACAACTGCCTTATTGCCATTGTGTGAGCCATATACTCTAATGTGCATGTCCTAACCTCGAATGCATTACCACCTGGTACCACGTAGCGGGGCTCGCTTCCACAGTTCGCCTCCGAGGTGCTTCCCTTTTGGCATATAGAAGTGTGTTTTAGAGTGCCGTTTTGATAGGAAAGCCAGCTTTAGCAGAAGGAAGTTGTCATACAGTAAGCAGGCTCCCATGCCCCGAACCATGTGTGAATTGCAGAAGTAGCTTAACCAGCAAGAATAAGATGCATTAAGGTATGCTATCCCTGAGCACGAGAACAAAGACAATGTTCAATCACCTGAAACATTGTTGCTTGACAATATCATAGTATGTCTGAAACGGTTTGATGTGCTATTTCCGCATATTAAATGCCGAACACAATATGAAGAAATAAGACACTTTCATGAACCAAACTCGCCCCACCTCCGAATACAATACCCCGCGAGCCCCCACTCCCTTACATGCTGGCAGATTTCCTTTTTCATGCCCAAAGCCTCCCCTCTTCTACCCGCCTCCACAACAGACACACTAACGCAGACACACAAATACGCACACAGCCACACAAACACACGACACAGACGCAAGAGATCTAGTTGGAAAACCTTGATTTTAAAACTTCAGGAGGGGAGTAAAGCCCAACTTGACCCAACTCAAAGAGGGGGACTTCCCTCAACTGATGTATCCAAGGCCAGTCTGTGACTAAAAGTCCAAATGAAAATGCTGTCTGTGTCACAAACTATAGTGCCACCCCCACTTTGCTCGCACTTCATACTTCACACAGCTCCCCTCAGGATGTCAATTTCCTTCTTTCAGTCTACTGAGACTTTCGACAATGTAATCTTCCTTACGCGACCACTCTAACTTCGTATCACAATGGGTTTTCCCTTCAAGCGCCTTCATTCATATACTCGGTCACTTCTTTTCCCAGTGCACATTATCCAAATGTCTCACAATCGTGGAGGACAGCGTTAATGAATTATGCTTGCACTTGCCACATAGTATGTAGGCGTGCGCATCACATTTAGTCTTCCTGTACTATAGACTCACAGGCAGTGATTTCGCTCGCGCTTTCTGGCCATCTGCTTTTCTGAACCCTGCAGCTGAGGTCAGGGTCTCATCACTTGCCCCTCAGACACTCCTGGCCACCGCAGGATAACAAGCATGTCCGGCTTACATACGGGAAGGTCAGCCCTGTTCACGCCCCCCCCCCCTTCAAACCACACTGAATCCCTAGAGACACAGCTCCCTCGCCTCTTCACCCCAGAGCCTCTGCTCAGTCACAGGATAGCGTGCCGGCTCATCAGTCTCCTCCAGCTGGTTTTCAGTCTGGCTCCTTGCTGCTCGCCTCCAGAACGCCAGTTTCTTGCAAGTCAGAGATCCCCTACTGGACTCAGCCACGCAGCCTCCCTGTTGCAGTTTCTCCAACTGCTGAAAGCCCACTTTTTTTATTTTTACACCTGCTGCAGATTAACAGGCTGCAGGTGTGTGGTCAGTGAAGAGCCTGCCTGACCTTCCATTGCCCAATTACCTGAACATGCCTGTCCTTTAGCTTTGGGTGAGTTGGATCTTAAAAGAGGCTGTTAGGTAAAGATTTGGGGTAGTACCCTTTGGGTGCACTAGAATAACCTTAGCCTCCTGGCAATAGGACCCCGCCTTTGGTATAAGTCTGAACTACACAGGTTGGTAGTGTGGTAGAGAAGCCAGGCTTATTTCAAGAGGGGTCAATGTGAGCTGTAGAGTGGTTACACGAAGATTCACAGTGACAGGTAGTCAAACAAACACTTAAACTCAAGGTTTCTTGATAAAACAAATATTTACCGGCCATTTGAATAAGCCCGATTTAGAAGGGAGCAATATAATAGCAACACACAAATACCTTCAAAATACACACTCTTAGTTTCTAAATCAGCAAACACCCATTGGGGATGAGACACAGACACTTCCTACACCCTCAGGTGACTTCAATAGTTAGGACACTGTAGACATTGATATATTACTGTTGGCATTTAGAATAGTACTGATATGAGTGTCAAAGAAAAGGTTATTCGAACAAACAAGAGATCACAAATATTCTTAAGCAGGCAAATGCTGTCCAGACCCCCCCCCCCCCAATGTCAGAGGACAGAAGAGTCTTTCAGTGAAACCGGTTAAGTCAAAGTCAATGGGCAAAAGTCTACATGGCTGAAGCACTTCTTGAAGGTAAGTAAGAAAAGTCTTGGAACAATGTTTCAGAAGTCTTTGATGAAAAAGAAGAATCAATGTAGGGCCACAAGATGTTAGGCTTGTTGAGAGTAAAAACAAATCTACAAACAAGAGGTAAATTCTCTTAGACTTTACAGTACCTTTAGTTAGAAGAAAAATGCAGCAGATGACTTCTGTTCCTGTGCAGCTCTGCAGATACTGGTGTTCCTGGGCCTCAGTTGTGGGGACAAGAGGGAGGACTTCTGGGGACTCCTGCACTGCAATGGGACCGTCACCAACAGCAACCAGCAATCTTCAAAGAAGTGGCAATTCGGTGTTTCAGAGCCTCGCATCTACCGCAAATCGCACCACTGCGGTTCCAGGCTGTCAAGATGGACTTTCCTTGCTTCTGGGGTCCAGCACTCTGTTGAGGTGGCTCAGGCTCAGTCAGTCCTGCTTCCTGGGAGTCCGGATGATCTTCCTGGAGCTCTTGGCCAGCTTAAAAGCAACGCACACAAACTGGTGTTCCTCTCCCTGGCTCTTTGGTTCCAGCAGCAACTGCAGTGGAAGGGCAGCCAGCTTCGAGAGGATGTTCAGGTGGCTTACTTTGGAGTTGCTTGGTCCCACCAATTCAAGGGGAGAAGTCGTCCTTGCATGGCTTCTCTAGTCAAAACGAAAGTGGAGTTTCAGCACAGCAGCAGGGCTTCACCGGGCAAACCAACGGTCCAGAAATTGCAGCAGGTGTTTTCAAGTTCTTCGGATTCCTTCGTCCAGTGGTCAACTCTGCCTTCCAAGCCAAAAAGCCTCCCCTTTTATGCAGGTTTCTCCCATTCATTCATTCCAGCCTGGCTGTCAATCACCCAGCAGGGTGGCTGTCTTTGCCGGACGGACAGCCAGCCAGCCAGCCAGCCAGCCGATCACCTAGGAGTGCATTCCTGCCTCGTAGAAGACTAGCACAGGGAGTTTCGGGCACCTCCCTCAGTTCCTGCCCCCACCAGACACCCTGGAGCCAGAGGCGGTCTTCACTCGTGAATCCCACCAAAGACAAAATGAACAAATGAACCAAGCCTGGTTTGGCGCACAGAGTAAATCTTAAGAAGGACCTTTCCACAGAGAAAGGTGAAAAAATAAGACCAGGGCCATTTTGACAAAAATGGCACCCAAGGGTGCTTTACTGCAGCTGCGAACGCAGCCAGCGGTAACGACACACCACAGTAGTAAAAAGTAAACCACTGCCACCAGTCATTAATCGTAGAAAGGGTAACATAAAAATGCAAGTTAAACCAAGGGGATACTAGGTAACCCCTCCAGCACCCTATTGTAAGATAGTGTGTGTTGGGTCTTAAAAGTTACAAATGTAAGTAAAGTAAATTTCACTTTACTGCTCTTGGAAACAGTAGTTACCCAAGAGAAAGGTATTTAAACCTTTGGGAAATCTGAAAGACTTCCCTGTGCCACTGCACTGAAGGTGCTGTGTGACAATGTAAAAAGATGCCTATGGAGTTTGTCAGACTCCAAAAACCAAATGAAACAGAGTTAAAATCACATTAAAATACGAGAGAGTGGGAAAAAGGGTCTCACTATCGCCAGCTAAAAATGAAAAAGTCCTAGAGTCCAGCAAAAGAGCTGGGGGTCTCCAAGGTAGAGAGGAATTAGCAAATTTCTGGAAATTCTCCCCAACTGGGTCAGTGTGCCTTTGTGTATTCCTTTGCCTGGTCTGCAGGCAAAGTGTAGGTCTTCGAATAAGGCTAGGGCCACAAGACATGCATTACTCACCGTAATAGCATTTCTGATTATTGTATCTGCTTAGATTCACATGCTGTGCATATGGTCCGACATCCAGTGGTAACCGCAGAGTATTGCATCTTGTCTTTCGAGGATGGAAAGGGGAAGTCGGCATAGGCGTGTCTGTAACACTATCCCAAACAGGACGTGTAGTGTACCCAAAATCCCTCACGCGTCGAGGTCCCTCCGATTGTATTTTTTCTGCCATGAGGGAGCCCAAT
This sequence comes from Ambystoma mexicanum, assembly GCF_040938575.1. Lineage (NCBI taxonomy): Eukaryota > Metazoa > Chordata > Amphibia > Caudata > Ambystomatidae > Ambystoma > Ambystoma mexicanum. The sequence goes on from NC_090931.1 coordinate 693,850,917, forward strand.
AACTATCATGAGTGAGTACATATAAGAGAGAAAGTAGAAAGACGTCTATGTTCCTTTCACCAGAGCGGCGAGGAAGGGTGGGCGCATGTGAATCTAAGCAGATACAATCATTAGAAATGCTATTAAGGCGAGTAATGCATGTTTTCTAATGCTTGTTAATCTGCTTAGAATCACATGCTGTGCATAGACTAGCGAGCAGTACCCGGAGTTGGAGGTGGGTTGTGAGAAGGAACGGTAGTGTAAAGATGTCTTGGTACTGCTTGTCCCACCGGAGAATCAGACCTAAAATGAGTGTCTAGGCAATAGTGTTTTGTAAAGGTGTGTGCAGAACTCCAGGTTGCCACTTTGCAAATGGACTCTAGGGGAACATTTGCAATGAATGCTATGGAAGCCCCAGTGCTTCTGGTAGAATGTGCTCTAGACTTGAAGGGTAGTTCTCTTAGCAAGAGTGTAACAGAGTGTGATGCATTTGACAATCCACCTTTAGATTGCTGATTTAGAGACAGGATCCCCTTCTCTACCAGCTGCCACTGAAACGAAAAATTGGTTTGTCTTTCTCAGTGGTTTAGTCCTTTCCAAGTAAAACATGACTGCCCTGCGCACATCTAATGTGTGTAGGCTTCTTTCGGCCACGTTAGTGGGGTTCTGGAAGAAAGTAGGCAGTTCTACTGATTGGTTCACATGGAACTTGGAAATAAATGTAGGCGCAAATCAAGGGTGAGTGAGCAGAACCACCCTATCTCTGAACTGTAACGAAAGGGTCTAGAACTGAAAGGGCCTGTAGTTCACTAACCTTTCCTATAGAAGTGATAGCCACTAAGAAGGCTGTCTCATAGGTAAGAAACGTAGTGTAGACAGAGCAGCTAAGTGAACCTTTAGGGAATTAAAAACCAGCCCAGAGTCTAGTAAGTGAGTCCGGTACAATACAAAGCGAGTGGGAGAGCAGTCAATGGGATTGATGCCGTTGGCATTGCGCCAGGTAACGAAGCGTTTCCATTTACTGGAATAGCAATATCGGGTGTTAGGTTTCCTTGCTTCCCTAAGTATGTCCATGCGTCACTGAGGGAGTTCAAGGTGTCTGAACTAGGACCTCAGGAGCCAGGCCGCTAAGTTCAGAGTTTGCAGGCATGGGTGAAGTGTTTCTCCCCTGTCTTGAGACAACATGATGTATGGGCAGGGCAGTTTCATAGGAAGAGAGAGGGACATCTCCATCAGATGAGAACCAGGGATTGGCGGGCCCACATGGGTGCCCCCAATATCATGGTTTCTGGTGCATCTTGTGCACAATCTTGTTGAGCTGGGCACTCGGGGGGGGGGGGGGGGGGGGTTGAGGGGCAGCAGTGTGTGAACAAATTTCCCTGACCATGCTATACCGAGACTGTTCCCCTTGGAGCGGTTCGGGGGGTACCTGGAGGCGTAATCTTGGCATTGATCTTTCTCCAGAGTTGCGAACAAGGCGATCTCTGGGGAGCCCCATAATTCAAATACATTGGGCAGTGGGAAATCTCTGTTGAGCAAGTCTGCCAGAAGATGGAGTTCCACTGGAACGTGTTGGGACAACAGGAACATCCTGTGTTTGAGAGCCCATATCCAACTTTTTGGGACAGCTTGTATAGCCCTGGAGAGTGTGTCCCCTTGTTTGTTCAGGTAGTACATGGCTGTGGTGCTGTCTGTCAAGATCAGGACTTTCAGTGCTTTGAATAAAGCTAATCGCTGTAACAGATTTATGTGGTTGGACGCTACTTGTGGGGACACACTCTGCGCCGTCTGCTCGAGCAGGTGAGCCCCCCACCCCGTGACAGATGCGTCCGACGTAAGAGTGGCTTCTACTGCAGGGGCGGTGAAGGCTTTACCCTTCAAGAGGTTTTCCCTCGACCACCACTGCAGAGAGAGAACGAGGGCTGGCGAGACAACTACCCGATCTTCCCATTGTCTGATGGCCACTCTTGCATGGGACGCATGCGCAGACGCATGTGAGGAACTAAGTAAATGCAGGACGCCATCATTCCTAACAGTCTCATGGCCTTGCGTACCGTTAATTCCCAACTGGCTACATACTGAGGGATCTGAAACAGCAATTAACCGTCTCATTGGAGGCTGTCTTTCGTCCGATCTAGAGCCCCTAGAAACTGTTTGACTTGACTGGGGTCTAAGCTGGATTTCTTCTTGTTGATGGGAGAATCCCAGACTGAATAAGAGGTCTATTGTCTTCTGAGTGTTCAATAGGCATGTTCCGTAGGACTCCCCTGTTATGAGCCAGTCGTCAAGGTAAGGGTAAAGCGGGAGGGAGAGTCTGCGCAGGTATGCTGCCGCTACTGCCAGTACCTCCGTAAACCCCTTTGGTGCCGAGGCAATGCCGAAAGGAAGTACTTTGAACTGATAGTGCTTGTCCTCTATCATGAACCTTAGGTATTTTCTGTGTGCTGGCAACATTGAAATATGAAAGTATGCATCTTTCATGTCTAGTGTTGCCATGTAATCCCCCTGTTTCAACAGCGGGATTACTTCCTGTAAAGTGACCATACAAAACTTTGGAGGTTTGACAAACTTGTTCGCTGAGCACAAGTCTAGCAAAGGGCTCATGGAGAGATCCTTTTTGGGTACAAGGAAGTACACTGAATAAATACCCTGGTTTACCTATAGAATAGGGACGACTTCTATGGCGCCCTTTCCTAGAAGGATCTCCACCTCTTGCAGTAGGATATGCAGGTGTTACGGAGTCAAACGTCTTGATTTTGTCGGTCTGAATTGAGGTGGTCAGCGACATTCTATGCAGTACCCGTGGGCGACAGTCTTGAGTATCCACTGGTCTGTAGTTATCCCCTGCCATGCAGTAAGGAACACGTTATATGCCCCGACCGGGGTGGCATGGGAGGTGACCTGAATCCGAAGGTCATTTCTGACCGGAGATCGGGGCGCCTCTGGGGGTGGAACCCCGGCCTATACCCTTCCCACGTTGCTGTCCTCTAGGTGGATAGATGCTGGAGGTATTAGACCCTTGTCCCAAATTCCAGTTGTTCCCTGCACCAAATTGGTTAGGGGAGAAACTAGATTGCCCAATAAAGGACCTGCGGAGAGGGTTTCTGGGTAATCTGTTGAAGGGACTTGTGTCCCATGTTCTTTTTTGGCGGTTTGAACTGCTTCGTCCACTGCCTTGCCAAACAAATTGGTTTCCTCAACGGGTTTGTTTATTAAGGCTGCCTGGGTCTTCGGGTTGAAACCGGAGTTCCTCAGCCAGGCATGTCTCTTGAGCAGGGTACCTTGTGCCAAGGTTCTTCCCACTGTCTCACCAGCGTCTAATGTGTTCTTATGTACATACTGATTGACCTGCTTGCCTTCTGATACGATGGCAAGCAACTTAGCCTGCAAAGGTTCTGGTACTTCTTTAAGGCCTTCTTGCAGCAGGTTCCACTGGACGTCTGCATAGCTGGCCAATAGCGCAGGGTTATTGGCTATTCTGGTGGAGAACACAGCAGCAGTTGTGACCCTCTTCCCCAGTGCATACGGTCATTTGGACTCTTTCTCAGGTGGTGCCTCTCCTGTAGACAGGGGGACACCAGCCTGTTTCCTAGTAGTGTTAACTACTAAAGAATCTGAAGTGGCATGGCCCTTGATATAGGCAGGGTCGGTCGGAGAAGGACGAAGGAACCTTAAGGTTCACCGCCCTGGTTTGAGCTGGCGTCGAGAATGAAGGTGCCAATCTCCTCTTGATAGAGTTCAACAATGGGATGGCCCGACTGGCTGGAGGTTTTTCTTTGAGTATGTCAACTACAAAATCAGAGTCCGGCAAAGCCTCTTGTGTGGCCCTGAAAATGTTCAGCCGCCTTTTTCAAGACGGCGTTGAACACCATTTGATCATCCACTGTGGAGGTTTGACAGACTGGAGTGGAGAGGGGGTGGGGGGGGGAACTATACACAGGGCATCAGGGTGCTGGGTGGTAGTAGGGGACCTCCAGGGTTGAGCATCAACCTGGCGGCTGTCTTCCCAATTGTCCATAGAATCTGCCGGGTCATCCACATTGTAATCGTCCCCAAAGGGGGCAGCCTCGTCCTGCACATACATGTCTATAAGGACATCATCATCCGTGAGGTCATAGGTATATTCATCATGTGGGGCATCCAAAGTCCTTTGAAACTTGGTCACAGGTGTAAAAGGAAGGTCTTCCCGAGGTCTCTTGGGAGCAAACTTTTCAGAATAAGAAACACATTTATCTAATTTGTCCGTACACCCCTCATACTTCTCCCTGGTCCATGAGGATGAACCAGCAGAGTCCAGGGGAGGAAAGGGCTCATTTTCCGACGTCGAGATTTGTCCTAGTGTGCTGGATGAAGGCACAGGACTCAGTGTAGTCCTTGCAGGGTTCGGGGTGCTGTGGCGCGTCTTTCGGCGCGTCTCTAGGCCGCTCCTTGTGTTTCGCCACCTCTTTCGACTGTTCCTTCAGTTTAACTGCTGAGGTAATCCTAGCGATACTCTCGCCAATGCTTGGGAAACAGGGCTATGTGCCGGGTGGGCCGGAGGCTGAACTGGGGATTTTTTCGCCACTGGGGCCTTAAGCGGCGTCTGCGCATCTTCCTAGAGCGTCTCGATGGCCGCGTGCGTTTTAGTGCTAGCGCCCTTTACTTTAGATTACCCAGTCGCAGGCCGTGGCTGCGGTTGCAGGGAAAGCTGCTGATCATTAAGATGAGCAGATCCCGTCGAAGTTTGTTTGGTCCATTGGCGCTTTGGCACGCTTTAACAGTACTGCCGAAGCAGAACCTGGGGTTGTGTGTTTGGTGATTGAATCGTGTGCGCCCCCAACGCTGGGTTTTTCCCCCATAGCATGACTTGCGTCGTGCCTGGCGGGGTCGGGGACGGGCCTTGCGGACTGAACTGTCCGCGTTAGGACAATGGCTTCCGAAATGGAGGCCTGGTCATCGCTAGTCCCTCCATCACTTTTCGGCGGATGGAGAAGAACATTCGGCCTGCGACATGCCATAGGCCACCCACCGCTTCAGACAGTGCTCCTTAATCGTCTTGGGGCGCAAGAGTCTACACGCCGCACAAGCCGCCTCGTTGTGGTCGAGGGGAAGACAGTTGTTACACCGAGAGTGCTGGTCTTTCCACGGATATTTGGCCCTACACGAGGGGCAAAATATAAAGGGCGTCTTGTCCATAGCGCAAGACAGATACAGCGATGACAAAACCCAGGGAGCCAAGAGGGTGAAAGAGGAAAGGCATACTTGTAAAGAATATGGCCACTCTGACCACACTCTCCCTACCGGAAGGCCCAGCCACGTGGACGGCAGCGCCGGCCGGATCAGCACGCGTCGAAAGTCTGCAGCAGTCTTCGGCGTTGCACAGGATTCAACCGTCGAAGTGACTTAATAGGAATAACGACTAAAGTCGATAATTAGGACAATAACACAATCTCTGTGTAAGAGCTCCGCATTAGGGCGACCAGTAATCTGGGTGGAAAAAAACTAAAACTATCTGAGGGACCTCGATGCGTGAGGGATTTTGGGTACACTACACGTCACGTTAGGGATAGTGTTACAGACACGCCTATGCCGACATCGCCTTTCGATCCTCGAAAGACAAGATGCAATACTCCGCGATTACTACTGGATGTCGGACCATATGCACAGCATGTTATTCCAAGCAGATTAACAAGCATCAGAATAGCCCACAAACGCAGAGGGGGTGGAAGGGAGGTCGGATTCAGGAAAAGGGGGATATCATCTCTCGACTGTTGGCACTCCATCCCCAATCCCCGAAGACCCTCCACTCAGATGATCCTCCCTCGTTTGTCCACCCCCAGGGTCGGGATCCAAAAACTATAGCGCTTTCCTGGCCATCTGAGCAAAGGATCCCTGGTGAGTAGGCATGGGAGTACTGCCAGGTCTCTCACAACAGTCACACAAACACTGAATGTACCCCCGCTGCCCACCCCCTCCCTTCCTAGCCCCAAACATTGCTGACACACCCACAGACGTGCAAAAAACACCTACATGTGTCCCAGCGACTCCCCATGTGCGTCGTGGGGTGTGACAGTTAAATTTAGACATTTTTATTTGGGTACTCGATTTTTTCAATTACTACCGTCTGAAACCTCACTCTCCATCAAAATGCATGGGTGCTATCCTGTATAAAAGCTCCGTCTCTTGAAAGGGGTGTGGGGGGGGGGGTTTAATTGCTTTGCAGAGTCTCATTCGGCATTGGGCTGCTGTTGTCCTTTGTATGCTGGCTTTGATGACTGCCATCAAAAGACATTCACCAATCCACTGGAAGAGTCTCTGGTTATTTTTTCATGAAAGGATTGGTGCCTGCGACGGATTCTCGCTGCCCTGCAGCCAAACTCAGGGGGCGACCAGGTAAGTATATTTTGTCAGTGTGGAAAGCAGACAGGCGCGACTGGTGTTTCGGGGGGGGAGGGGGCTAAGGGGAGATTGGTAGACAGTAGCAGGGAAGGGGAGTGTGAGAAACCAAATCGTGTCTCACTTGCTAGTCGTGGGGATCTCTCTCCCTCTCAGGTGGCCAGGGCACGCCATCGCATTGGGATCCAGACCCTGGGGGTGGACCAGTGCGGGAGGATCACCTCGGTGGGGGATCTTCAGTGATTAGAGGTGAGACAACCAATGGTGAGACACGGTAAACCCCCTTTCCGGTGCCCATACCCCATCCTATTTTATAGGATTCTCCAATGTTCCAACCCTCCGCCCCTTTCTACAAAAACACTGGGCCGTGGAAGAGGAGGATTGAGAGTAAAGAGGATAACCCTTGGACATGTCCCGTTAATAAGGTCAGGCAAAGTCAGGCACTTGACCTTAATCACATACATCCGATACCCATTAGCTCCACCCACATGGATGCAAGGTGGAACATGGAGACACGAGAAGGAGCAGATCTTCGTGGTCTAGATGAACCCACTGGAGCAGGATGACCTATCGAGGGACCAGAGAGAGGTAGGGAAGATCCCTGCAGGAGGTTGCCGCCTTCGGGAAACTGTGAAGGATATGCAGAGAAAGCCAAATACTAACAAGAAGAAGCCTTCATTGTGTTTCAAGGACGTCCAGGGTGAACGGCAGAGTTGGGGAGGCGAGGCCAAGCCTGTGGTATCAACATTGACTTGTGAATCAAAGCCGCAAAGAACAGAAAGGAATGCACACAACCAGTGATTGGTGAAAGACGTGAAAGGCCGGTTTGTGTCAAGATTGAAGCCGCAACAGTGTATCTCTTAATTGAAGTTTGTGGGCATGCTGATGAGACACGAAAGAAAGCAAACCTGTGGTGAACTTTAAAGTCTGCAGTAACTGTGAAGCCAGTGATAAAGAGTAGCGTAGCGGTCCGGCGAAAGGAAACAGCCCACTCGAACGTCTGAGCGAATTGCTTGATGTTTTGTTATAAAGAGACAAAGTGAACGAACTCTGAAATGCGCGATGATCAAGATTAACCCTGACGAAAGGGGAAGTTAAAAAAGAGATTGCTTTAAGAGAAAGATTTCTTTGAACTTTTTTGATTGTGTTATGGAGCTATCTAGACCAAGAGACAATGGGGCAAACACCATAAAGGAGAGCTGAAGTGAAAGTCGAAGTGGTCCTAGGGAAGTCCATGGAAAAAGCCTCGCACATTTGAACATCTTTGACATGAGTGAAAGGTCCGAGCCCGACTGAGGGAGACCTGGAGCATGAGATAAGTTAGGGGAAGGGACCCCACAACAAATGTGAATAAAGCTTGGGGATGGGAGCCTGTGTAAGTGCTGCGATTGCAAAGTCCGAGCCCGACTGAGGGAGACCAACGTGAACTGTTGATGCCTTGAGAAGTCTGATACCAACAGATGGGGACCTACGTGAATAAACCGTGAAATAACTTTTTGGTGAACTTAAGTGACTTTAACGTGGAAGGCCAAGCAGGCCTCAACCCACCTTTTAAACTGCCTTTTTTTGATAACCTGAGCCAGAGTGTGTTGTCCCGTCTACGGGGGCCGCCTTACTGTCCAATGTGGGGAGGAGTGCTGACTAAGCCATCTTGATCCGTTATGTTAGAACACTGAATTTCCTTTGCATACACATTCCCCTTTATAAACTTTTTGTAGAAGAGATAGGGCAGGCATTAGTTCTTTTTTTAGTATAGGTCATTTTGATTTAACAGAGCGCAGTGAATTGTATTGCTTGGTCATGTTTACTGTTGTCGGAAACGGGTCGGGGTAATGTTCGTCTCTGGTACAAGAATTCAGAAATCTGGAAAGTTTCTGGTTGTCCTAGTAAATAGGAGAGAAGGTAACCTGCTTATGATCGGGTTTTGATCTGATCAGAAAGAAAAAGTTGTGATGGCCAACCGCTTTTGAGCAATTGCGAAGGTGCACATTCATGCACCCCACTGAATTAAGATGCCATAAGGCTGCTGTGCCGGTCAGAGTAGAGTAGTATAGCCGAGGAGCTGGAATGAGCATGTTTTGTACCAGTGCGAAGAAAACATCTTGGATGAGAGCCTGTGCTTGTCCGTCTAGCCCTTTCCATGATACTTAAAACCCTGGATGTGCAACTCAGTTGGAATCACAACTTTGCATTCACACTCTTGGGAGCTCTAATAGTCTTTTTCTCCTACGTTTATGCATCTTGTCTTGGAGTCTTCCCTAACCCAATCTATGGAAAGCTGGAAAATCACTCTGCATTGTGGGTAACCTAACAGGGAACAGACTGTGAATCAGCAGTCATCTGGATCTAGATTTGACCAACACCTGCAGATTTCACTAAAACTTCTGTAACTGGGGAGGAGCAGAGGACGAGTGTCACCATTCAAACCTCTGGAGAGATTACAAATCGGTCAGCTATGAGCTGAACCAATTAGACGATTCTTCTCGCCTCCCCAAGCCTCGGCACACTGTAGTGCCCTGGCATAGGTGAAGTTGGGTATGGACCTGGTTCTGCAATAAGTCATAACTTGACTCACCCCTGTGAGAATGGGGTCAGGTCAGTCTAGAGAAATGCCACTTCCTCGTAAAGGAAGTCGAGCTTACTTTATGCATACACACTACTCACCCAAAGCCTGTACATTCCTGGATACATGGCACAATTACATGCAGAAATATTCACCTAGACATTTCCGGCAGGAAAGAACATTCAACTTCTACAAAATAACGATCCAGCACAAGGCATTAGAGAAGAAAGGTGCACGAGTACACTAACAGAAGCGGAATGCTACCTAGACTGGTACACCAAAGCCACCAAAAGACAGCCCGAATCGAAGACCCGAACCCTGAAAGATACTGAGAGAAGCTTCAGTAGCAATTGAAGAAACTAAAGAGTACTCCAACGTACAGGTCCCTGTCCACAAAACTAAGTACAACCATCTATACCCCATCATCTAAAGGGCGCCCCCGCTGAAGTAATCTCCGGAGGGCATTCTAGCCTCTAACAATCCAGTTATTCTGAATCCTGCTCCTCAGGCTTTTAATAAGACTAGTACAGACCATTTTTTAAATCTGTCCACGGAAGATCGATTGGGCGAAAATCAATGCCTGTAAACAGGTGAAGGGAGAACATCCAGCGGAATATCTTGCAGATCTGCAATGATGTACTGAACAGTATTCTGGAATCATTGATGCAGCAGTTGTAGCGTCCCAGGCTTTAGTGTCACAATTTGTCATGGTATTACAACTGAAGGTGGAGGAAGCGAGCAAATCCGTCCTCATAGGGTAGGAGGGAAGGAATCTGACAGAGGTTCTGCTTGCTGCGCAACATTTTAATGAAAAACTAAGACAGAAATAGTACGGCGGCTAAGGTCATGATACCACAGCTACAGCAGTTACAGCCTCTCCACTTAAGGGGAAGGTTTCGCTTCATGTCAGCGGGACGAGGGTGGGCCGGAAAAGGGGGATAAGGTGCTTTTTAGCCACATGAACAGGGCAAAGGTAACAAGAGATATCATACGAATGCTTACAGTGACCAGTGCAACTACTTTAAGGAGTTTTGACACCTGAAAGCCAAATGGCTAACCGGCCACAGTAGGACAAACGAGGCAGGCAGCCAACCGCACAAATTGGATGTGTCCCTCGCCACCGCCTCCATCGCCAGAATGCTCATTAGGATTGTCAAGGAGTTCCACCATTCATACCACTTCATCATGCTGCTATGTATGCTGATTGTACTAGTGCTGGGCAAATGTTTTTATTTTTGGTTGACACGGGAGCATCGCGTTCTACAGTAAAGGCTTCTCAATTTCCACATATTGTGCGCTCTGATGAAATAGTCAATGCTGTCTGTATTGGCGCTACGCAGATACCTCTACCCTGCGTCTCCCCCACTTATTGTCAAGTTGGGTCCCATTTCAGACAACCATGATTTCTTGTTGAGCCCCTGTTCCCCGGTTAATTTGTTTAGATTAGATTAGATTAGTTATGTAACCTGAGTAGTTCCATTTACTGTTCCCCTGATGGCATATTTCTGGACATGCATTCCCACAGGGAACATGAGGTTTTTGCTGTGCTACAGGAGATTCCCCATTCGAATCCTGGAGACTGAGCCGATGCTCCATTGCTGCAGCAGTGATTGTTGGATTAAGTTCCTGCCAAATTATGGTCCACTCAAGCAAACAAAGCTGGTTATATGCTTAATGCTGAGCCAGTGAAGATCACACTACACCCAGCCGAGCTTCTGCCATGTGTGCCCCAGTATGCCATATCTAGAGGCGCAGAAGGTATCCACCCTATAATAGAGTCCTTGCTTAAACAGGGTATTGTTGTACCTATATAGAGCCCCTGTAGTAACCCGATTTTACCTGTCTATATTCGGGATACTGAGGCACACACGGCAGAGGTTTAGCTGGGTTCAGGGTGATCTAAAAACCAGAAGAAAAACAGGAAAGGAGGTCTGTTTCATGCAAGACCTGCGGGCAGTTAATGCTGCTGTCCTGCTAGCCTTTCCGGTGGTCCCCAACCCAGCTGCAATCCTGTTCTCTATCCCAGCGTCAGCCACCCATTTCATTGTTGAACATTTGTGCTCAGCTTTTTCCTCAATTTTGATCCACCCCGATAGTCAGTATCTAGTAGATTTATACGTAAAGGTACACAAATACATGTTCACATGTCTCCCTATGGGGTACGTAGAGTGCCCCACCTAGTTTTCCCAAATCCAGCAGAAAGATCTGGACTCTGTGGCATTCCCAGCACAGTCTGCACTGGTGCAGTATGCTACCAGTCTCCCCCTCCTTGGAAGCCTACGAGCAGGACTGCCTTGCTCGGTTGACAGCCCTTGCTAAAAAGGGTCACAAGGCATCCAAAGACAAGCTACAACTGTGCTTAACCAGTGTGTGATACATGGACCATGGGATTTCAGCTGGGGAAAGAAACCTATCCCAGGATCGTATTGTGGAGATCCAGAAAGTTCCCAAGCCCCAAACCAGGAAGCAAATGAGGGTTCCGGGATATTCCACCATAGTCGAGCAGGGAAATTGAGGGGAGCATGGAGCTATTTAGCTCCTGCTTGTATCCTAGAAGAGCCCTAGCTTGCCACCAACATCTACCACAAGCTACTTTTAGCTCCCCAGGCCTACTGGTGCAGAACTAAACAAACCTATGAATTTAACTCTGTGCATTTGAGACAACCTATGAATAAACATTAGGAAACATCTAGACAACATTTAAAGTATAAGGGGTCATAATTAATGGCCAAAATAAAATGCTTGCATCTTATGTGGAAGTTAGATATGAGGAGTGATAGTTAGATTTGAGGAGTGCTATGTACAAGCTCCTTATCCCTCTTGGCAGCTCCTGGTCACTGGTTAATGCTGGATACCTAGGAGCTGCTTTTAGCTCCTGCTTATCCAATTTTAATTTCGATCCCGTAAAGCCACTTCAGACACTCAGGCATGATCCAACCCCAAAACCCCTGCCATGGTCTCATTACGCAGAAGACGCCAGTCACCATAAAGCGCTCGCAACGGCCCCAGTGTTGAGTTGGCCCGAATATGGTAAGCAATTTGAGTTGTACTGTGAAGCTGGCAATGGCTTTGCCCTAGGAGTGTTACACAGTTGCATGGTGATAAGGATTGGCCCGTGCCATACCACAGTGTGTAGCCCTAGACCGGGTAGCAGCAGGATTTTCCAGCTTGCCTGTGGGCTGTAGCCACTGCCACACCCGTTGATATATGTTGGAGAGAATTCTCAGAAATATGCTAATTCCCCTCTACCTTAGAGACCCCCAGCTCTTTTGCTGGACTTTAGGACTTTTCATTTTTAACCCGGAGAGAGCAAAACCTTTTTCCCCACACTCATGTATTTTAATGTGATTTGAACTCTGTTTCTTTTGGTTTTGGAGTCTGACAAACTCCATAGGCATCATCTTTTTACATTGTGGCACATAGCACCTTCAATGCAGTGGCACAGGGAAGTCTTTCAGATTTCCCCAAGGTGTAAATACCTTCTCTTGGATAAACTACTGTTTCCAAGAGCTGTGGCGTGAAATTGACTTTACTTACATTTGTAACTTTCTAGACCCAGCACACACCATCTTACAATAGGGTGCTGGAGGGGTTACATAGTATCCCCTTTGTCTAGTTTCTCAAGTAACATTTTATATTACCCTTTCTACAATTAATGGCTGGTGGCAGTGGTTTACCTTGAACTACTGTTGTGTGTTTTTACCGCGAGCTGCGTTCGCAGCTGCAGTAAGGCACCCATGGGTGCCCATTTTGTCAAAATGGCCCTGGTCTTTTTTTATTTCTTGATGGAAAGGTCCTTCTTGAGATTTACTCTGCACGCCAAACCATGTTTGGTCCCTTTGTTCGTTTTGTCTTTGGCAGGATTCACGAGTGAAGCCCGCCTCTGGCTCCAGAGTATCTGGTAGGGGCAGGAAGTGAGGGAGGTGCCTGCAACTCCCTGTGCTTAATCCCCTTGGTTACAGGAATGCACCCAAAAGGTGATTGGCCGGCTGGCTGTCCAGCAAGGACAGCCACCCTGCTGTGTGATTAACAGCTAGGCTAGAATGAATGGGAGAAACCTCCATAAAACGGCAAGGCTTTTTGACTTGGAAGGCAGAGTCGACCACTGGACGAAGGAATCAGAAGAAGAACTTGGAAGAGACGCCTGCTGCAACTCGTGGACCGTTGGTTTGTCCGGTGAAGCCCTGCTGCTGTGCTGAAGCTCTGAATTCGCCCCGACAAGAGAAGCCCTGCAAGGGCGACTTCTCCCCTTGAGATGGTGGGACCAATCAACTCCAAAGTGAACTTGTCTGGACATCCTCTCGAAGCTGGCTGTACTTCCACTGCTGCTGCTGGAACCAAAGTGCCAGGGAGAGGAACACCTGATTGAGTCCATCACCTAAGAAAGACCCAATCTTCAGGAAGATCCTTCGGACTCCCAGTAAACAGAGCTGACCAAGCCTGAGCAACCTCAACAGAGTGCTGGACCCCATATGCAAGGAAAGTCCGAAGTGGTAGCCGAGAACCGCATTGGTGCCATTTGCTGAGGAACGAGGAGCTGAAACTGCGAAGTGCCACTGAATTGAAGTTGCCCTTTGCTGCTGCTGACTGTCCCATTTCAGTGCAGGAGTCAACAGAAGACCTCCCTCTTGTCCCCACGACTGAGGCCCAGGAACAACAAGATCTGCAGAGCTGCCACGGAACAGAAGCCAGCTGCAATCATTTCTTCTAACCAAAGGTACTGTAAACTAAGGGGACTTGCCTCTTGTTTAGCATTACTGGTTCTCAGTTGAGACTTGTCCTGGTTGCTTCTGTAGAGTTGCTTTCAGTTTACCACTCACAAGCCTAAACAGCTTGTGGCCCTACATTGATTCTACTTTTCTACAAAGACTTCTAAAACATTGTGCAAGACTTTTACTTACCAGCAAGAAGTGCTTCAGCTCACCTAGACTTTTGCTCAATTGACATTGGCTGGCCTGGCTCCCTGAATGAACCTTCTTTCCTCTGACTGTGTGTTTTACCTTCCTTCCAGGAAAGGGTTAACTTACTTTGCATTGGGGGTTCGAAAGTACTTAGCTGCTTCAGAATATTTGTGTGATCTCTTGTTTTATTCCCAATAACCCTTTTCTTTGACACTCATCTCAGTATTGCTCTAAATGTACCAGTGATATATTAATGTCTACAGTGTACTAGCTATTTACATCACATGAGGGTGTAGGAAGTGTGTGTGCCATCCCAAATGGGTACCTGCTGATTTAGAGAAACTAAGAGTGTGTATTTTGGAGTGTATTTGTGTGTTATTATATGTCCCCTTCTGAAGAAGGCTTATTCAAACTGACTGTTAAATAAATTAATAATGGTTTAATCCAGAAACCTTGCGTGTTAGCAGGTCAAGTGGCACAGCGAGTAGAGCACTCGCTTTGGCATCCGTGCAGAGCCTGTTAACGCAGGTTCGAATCCCGGCGGGGCCAAACTCAGCCTTTCATCCTTCCGAGGTCGATAAATGAGCACCATACACCGTGGGTAATAATAAGCAGCGCTCAGATACCTGAGAGTTCGTAGCGCTATATAAATGCTTAATTATTATTATTAAGTGTTTATTTGGATACTTGTCACTTTGAATCACTGTGTAAAAACCCTACTGCTCACATTGACCCCTCTTGAGATAAGCCTGGCTGCTCCGCCACACTAGCAACCTGTGTAGTACAGACTTATACCAAAGATTGGGTTCCTGTTGCCAGGAGGTCAACGTTGTTGTAGTGCACCCAAAGGGTACTGCACCAAATCTTGGCTAACAATATAAAAGCCTGATTCATTGGTACAGGGTCACCCTGTCAGTTTCAGTCCCCCACTCAGTGCTGGCCTTGCTGGTTAAGGGGGAAGACACAACATGTGTCCAATTCATGACTTACAAATATGAGAAACTGCTTATTTTTGCTGCAAATCTAACATGTAACTGCTGCTCTGTCTTGAATCCTGGCTCTCTGTTTCCAATCCCATAGGATGGGGAACTGCACGATTGCCTAGTGGTTGTCGAAACTCTTCTGTCACTTTGTGCTGATTTATTGTATGTCCCACTGCAGAACCCTGAACAGATACTCTTCTTGGACTGTGCATGTCTGTGTAGCCAGGGAACAGTATGTTAGGCAGAAACCTGTGCAGTTCCCTTAGGGAACACTGCAAAAGATCTAAGACTACAGGTGTTGGCAGTAAACCCACTTGGTAGCAGTCTGCACCACCCAGATTTACCTGGTAGCTGTGGCTGAGCAGTCAGACTTCCCTCAAGAAGAGTTAGGCAGTATGCGAAGTATACAAAATAGGCACTCAGATACCACAATACAAGCAAACACTGACCAGAGCTTTGGTATCAAAGTATATAATTATTTATTTAAAAACACACGGTTTGAAACACTCCAGCACTCTTATTGTAAAATATTCTAAACACAGTTACTATTGTAATATATACACCCCTTTTCCTTATTAGAAAAGTCACAGTAAAACACCACTTATTTTCATACAGAGGTGAGTGCTTGACTAGATTGCACTCCAATAAGTTTGTGAGAAAAGGGGGGGGGAGACAGAATATGGAAAGGTACACCACTCTAAGATTCAGGAACACTGTTAGCAAGGCAGAAGAACAAAAGTCACTGGTGAGCCAAAGTCCAAAGGCTGGGCCCCCTCTTAGAGAGAGCAGAGCACAAATGCGCCCAAGATCACACAGTTACACTAGCTTAGAAAGTCTTGCGGAGGGTTCAGAAAGAGTTTAGAGAGGCTTAGGAAAGTTTAGCCAGGGTGTCCCAGGCTAACCCAGGTTCGAAAGCCGGGGGCTAAATCTACCCCGTACAGTCGGTAGCAAGGGAAGCCAGGCGGGACACGGTACCTTAAGTGGGAAGGATCCTCCAGCGGTGGCAGTTGTTCCTGGTAGTGGGTGCAAGTTGCGTCGTCGTCCAGGGGAAGAGAAGATCTCGACTTGGAGGAAAGATGAAGGTCGTTGCACTACCAGGGCAGAAACCAGCCGCGGAGTTTTCCGGTTAAAGGTGGTACCTTTGTTTCGCGGTCGTGGTCAAACGTGGTATCCCGGTTGCCGGGGTGCTTGGCACAGGCAAGGCGGCCACGAGGTACGTTGGGAAAGCGAAAAGACGGTGAAACTGGTTATCCCCACCAGTCAAAGGAAGAAGACTCTCCGGCAGGAGATCTCCTCTGTCGTTGGGAAAAGTGGTGAGACAGTCCAGCAGGGCTCCACCGGTGGTGGTGTCGTGGCAGGTCGGCTCAGCTTCTCCCTCGTCGGATTCTTAGGTCCTGTGGTGACTTCTGAAGTTCCAGTCCCCAAAGCCCTGCTTTTATGCAGCAAACCCCCATTCACTCAGCCTAGCTGTCACTCAAACATGCTAAGTGGTGAGCCGGCCGGCTCACCACTTGGGCCAATCAGGATGGAGTGCAACTTGAGTTGCCTAGGCAACTCAGTCCAGGGTGCCTAAATTTCCCTCCACCCCTCCTAAGTACCCCAGACAGAGTGGCACCACTTTGGAGGGCTTCTGTGGAGAAGCCCGCCAAAAAGTGGAACAAAGGGCTCGACTTGGGTTGTAGTCACAGAAGAGAACACAAACGCCATTTTTGAATCAAGTTTTGGCAAAAAATACCAACCAGAGAATTAATATTAATTAAATAAACCGGTGGTATGTTCGAGGCTACCGTAAATAATTAAATAAAGATAGTAGCCTAAAACAATGGGAAATCCCATAGGAAAATATTCGCGGTTGAATATAAAAAGTAGTATCCACTGCCACCAGCCAAAACTCGATCAGGGGGGACGGAGACGTGCCCCCTCGACTAACAGACCCTGGGGCAATTGAATTGCCCCAGCCAGTACGTCCACAATATGATGGTTTGTACTGGTTCTGTTCAGAATTTAAGACTAGTAAAGTCAATGGTGACTTTACATGCCCTGGGAGACAGTAGTCAGTCCCAGGGTATGGAGTCTATACTGGGGGGTCACTATGACACCCCTGTGTTACTGCACGGAGGGTGCTGTGTAACACATCACAAGCCCTATGGAGTAAAAGACCCCATAGCCCATTAAACACATCTAGATTCAAAGAAACACACTCAAATCATGCCCAAGAGTGAGGGTAAAAGAGTCTCACTCTTGGCAGGAGAAAATAGACACCAAAAATCCAGCAAAGCTGCTGGGGGACTCACTAGGTTAGGAAATTCAGCCTAAAACAGAGAATTCTCCCTAACACAGTAGAACAAGTTACTTTCTTACCTGGTAACGTTCTTTCGATGGGATGGTCCGACGACATATTCCATATCTATGACAGGTAATGTCCACAGCTGTGCTGCTTCGGAAAATCTTTGGCGTCTGCGTCGATGACGTCGATGCGCCGTCCCCGAGGACCTCCGACAGCCGACGTCACCCGATGTGATAAGTAGGACGCACGACGCCCATATCCTCAGTTATAGTTTTTTCCCCAGAACGTGTGCCACCAGTTTTCTGCCAGTCAGACACACAAGGACTTGCGGAAAGCAAGCTGCAATCGCAAAAGAAATTCTGCAGCGGGGAAGGCAGGGAGGGAGCGATATGGAATACGTCGTCGGACCCTCCCATCCAAAGAATGTTACCAGGTAAGAAAGTAACTTGTTCTTCGAGGGGATTGGGTCCTCCGACGTATTCCATATCTGACAGACTCCCAAAGCAAACCAAGCAAGGAGGTGGGAAAGAATTTAGAATACAAATTTAGCATGCCCAATCAAATTGTGGAATAGAGAACTGCCTTGCCAAAGGCCAGATCTTGCCCTCTGATGGAATCGAGGGAGTAGTGACGTACAAAAGTATGTACTGAAGCCCAGGTGGCTGCATCACAGATGTGACAAATAGGAACTCCCCTCTACAGGGCAGTAGACGCAGCCACTCCCCTGGTAGTTAGGGCCCGCAAGCCAGCCGGAGGATCCTTACCCGCCAAGCGGGAACACTCTGAGATAGCTAAAATAATCCAACGAGACAAAGTCTGTTTCGTCACAGCTTGTCCCAAACGCTTTCCAGCGTAACCAATGAAAAGTTGATCGTTCACTCTGACCCGGGACATGCGCAAAATATAAAAGCTCAACGCTCTCCTAGGATCAAGCCTATGGAGCCTCTCCTCTTCCTTACCAGGATAAGGAGGAGGATAGAACGCCGGAAGAACAACCTTCTGGCTCAAATGAAATTCCGAAACCACATTCGGAAGAAAAGGACGAACTCTAAGGACAAGCCTGTCCTTATGAAACACAGTGAAGGGTGGCTTAACTGAAAGTGCCTGTAACTCACTCACTCTGCGAGTGGAAGTAACCGCCACCAAAAACACAGTTTTCAGAGCTAACAGTCTCAAAGGGCAAGAATGTAAAGGGCTCAAACGGAGCACCCATAAGAAACTTAACAAGGTTCAAATCCCAACCTTGCACCAGAAAAGGTGACGTAGGGAACACATTAGTGAGCCCTTTCAAAAACTGCGAAATTAAAGGAATCTTAAAATAGGAACACTCTTCAGACGAGCACTTAAATATGGACAGCGCCGCCAAGTAACCTTTAATGGTGCCCACTTGCAAGCCCCTGTGGGCTAAAGAAAGCAAAAAAAGACAGAACCATGGGAATGTCACTTTCAAAAGGATCCACATTCTGAACTCTGCACCAGTCACAGAAATTTCTCCAACAGCAACGGTACAGAGACTTAGTTGCCGGCCGCCTGGCCGAGAGCAACACCTCCATCACGTCTTCAGGGAGGTCCCAATCCTTATACCTCAACCTTTCAGAAGCCAAGCGTGAAGATTGAGGGATCTGACCTCTGGATGGAGAACCTGACCCCCCTCCCATGAGAGCAGATCGTCTCGGTAGGGAAGACGACGTGGAGGGCAGATGGACAAGTCTAGAAAGTCCGGGTACCACGTCCTCTGGGCCCACGCCGCAGCAATGAGGATCATCCGGGAACCGAACTCCGTAAACTTCGCAGCACTTGCGGGATGACGGGGACTGGAGGAAACGCGTACACCAGTGGGAATGAGCACTCCACCACGAACGCGTCTCCTAAGGCTCCTTTTGGAGGAAATTCCCGCGAGCAAAACCTTCGCACTTCCGGTTGACACTGGAGGTGAAGAGATCCACTTGAGGATCTCCAGGAGAATCTCCTGAGCCAGCTCCCATTCATGAGAGATCGTGCTCTGCCTGCTCAGAGCGTCCACCATCTCGTTGTCGTCTCCGGCCAAATGAACCGCCGAGATCGAAACTTCCTGCTAGATGGCCCAGAACTCGAGCTGCATCGCCTCCCTGCACAGCGGAAGTGACCCTGCCCCCCCTTTTTGTTGAGGTAGTGCATGGCCACTGTGTTGTCCGTTAGAATCAGGACACTCTTTCCACGCACAGTCGGCAGAAAAGCCTTCAGGGCTAGCCTGACGGCCCTCAGCTCCAACAGATTGATATGGAGTCTGGACTCCGACTGAGACCAACGACCGCTGACTGTCAACTCGTTGGCATGAGCTCTCCACCCTGTGAGGGATGCATCCGTCATGATCGTCACCTCCGGCCAGGGCAGCCAAAATGGGGCCCCCTTCATCAGATTGCCTTCGAAGGCCCACCACAGAAGGTCCCGGGCTACCGAGGGCGGCACCTGAACAGGGTCCGACAGCCTGCCGGAGGACTGAGACCACTGGAGCTTGAGTGCCACTGCAAAGATCTCATCCGCAGACGAGCCTCTGGCACCAGAAGAATGCAGGATGCCATGAGGCCGAGCAGTCTCAAGAACTCGGACGCTGGGAGATCCTGGGCAAATTGAAACTTGTTCACCATCTGCTGAATGTGAAGAGCCCTCACCTGAGGAGGAAAACACTGCCCCAGGGACGTGTCGAGCACTGCTCCGATGTACTGGAGCCGCTACGTTGGTGTCAAATGGGACTTCTTTAAATTGAGGGAGAAGCCCAGCCTGTGAAGGGAGTGGCAGGTGACGGACAGATGATCCAGGACTTGTTCGGGAGAGCTCCCCCTGATCAACCAATCGTCCAGGTAGGGGTAGACGTGAATCCCCCCTTGCCTGAGATGCGCTGCCACCACCACCATGAGCTTGGTGAAAACCCTCAGGGCGGAGGTCAATCCGAACGGCAGGACCCGAAACAAAGTGCGAGTCGCCAACCGCGAACCTCAGGTACTTCTTGTGCTTGGGATGGATCGGCACATGGAAGTAAGAATCCTTGAGGTCGAGAGACACCAACCAGTCCTGAAGTTGAAGGGCCTGGGAGACTTGAGAAAGAGTCACCATCTTGAACTTGTCCTTCCTGAGGAGTTTGTTCAAACCGCGCAAGTTCATGATGGGTCTCAATCCCCAGTCTTTCTTCGAAATCAAAAAATAAGGGGAATACCATCCCTTGTTCCTCTCCGCTACAGGCACCAGTTCTATGGCGCCTTTCTCCAGCAGGGCTTGAATTTCCTGCGCAAGAAGCGGATCCGGACACTTCAAAGAGGATCCCTGGTGGATTGTCGTGAGGCCTCTGCCGAAAAGTAAGACAGTAGCCGTGGGTTATGATCTCCAGAACCCGCACATCCGAAGTAATGGCTTGCCACTCTCCAAGATGCTGCGCCAGCCTCCCCCCCGCCCCCCCAAACCGGCGAACCATGGGACCTGGCCTCATGACTGAGTGGTAGCGGCTGCGACGTTGCCTGAGGGCAAAGAGGCAACTGCCCAAGCGGCCTTGGCACCTCGAGAACCTTTGTTTCCACCTCTGGCACTCTTACGATGGCCTCTTTGACTGCTAGCTCCCCTCGCTTTACTGAAGGACGAGTAATAGCGAAAGGAACCTCCCCTCCATTGCTGTCCCCTAGGAAGAAAAGGCGGAGGTTGGCGAACTGCAGTGCCCAATGACTTCGCTGCAGCTTTGGAGGTCTGCAACCTCTCAAGGCACTCGTCAGCCTTGCTGCCAAAAAGGTGTTCACCGTCAAAGGGCATGTTGAGGAGCCGGGACTGCAGACTTGCGCAGGTTTGCGTGGTTGCGGATTACGGTGCTCGCCGCCATGGACCGGCTGACACAATCTGCCAAGTCCAAACCCGACTGAACGACCTCACACATGGCATCCTTGCCATCCTGAACCATAGCAAGGAAACCATCCCGTTCGTCCCCTTCGGGAATATGTTCAGCCGCTAATGCAACACAGTTCCACAGAGTGTGTGTGAAACGAGACAAAGCACATAGGGAATTGGCCGCCTGAAGCGCCATACCCCCCGAAGAAAACACTTTCTCCGCCCAGCCGTCAAAACGTTTGTCGTTCCTATCCGGAGGGATGGTAGGATACAACGCCTGCTTTGCCGGGGCCGTAGCCGCCTGCACCACCAAACTCTCTGGAGTAGGGTGCCTAGACAAGTAGCAGGGGTCGCTACTGGCTGGACGGTATTTTCGCGACAAAGACTTGCCCACTGCCGGGAGACTCTCCGGAGCAGTCCAAGCAGCCGCCACCCTTCTCTGCAGAGCCATATGAAACGGCAAAACCGGGTCAGTGGGGGGACCGAGATCCAGGATGTCCGTGAGATCATCCTGAACAAACTCGTCTGGGGGAGCTGACCAACCCAAATACTCGGTGACCCGAGACATAAGGCGCCGATATGAAGAATCGGCATGAGTGCCAGGCTCTGGACTACAAAACTCCACCTCTGGAGAGGTGTCCAGTCCACTGGCATCATGCAGTGACTGCCTCAGGTCATCAAACTGGCTATGGCCCGAGATGAGCTCATCCGGAACCGGAACCAAGCCGTCATCAGAGCCTTCATCACCCTCTGAAATGTACTCCAGGCGGGGAGAGGAAGACCTCTGGGGACTAAAGCAGTGCCTGACCTTAGCCAGAGCCTTTCCAGGGGCAAACCCTGTGCCACGGGGCCCTCCGACACCACCGCCTCGAAAGGCGTCGAGAGCGCCGAACGAGTCGGCGTCGACAGGAAAGGCGTGGACGTCAGCTGCAGCGCCGCCAGCATCGGCGGCATCGACACAGGCCTCGAAGCCGTAGCTCCGAGTGTGTCTCTCGTCCTAGGCGCCTACGGCGTCGACGACCCCCTCGGAGGCAGAGCCTCGAGAGAAATCGTCGACGACCTCGACGCCACAGGCGTCGACGTCTTCTTCGAAGACGGCACAGGATCATGCGGTCTCGAGCGCGTCGAGGACCTGGACCCGGACGGGCATGGCGAGAACGGCTACCCTTGTCCGAGCGGGACCTCTCCCGCGAGCCATGCCGACCACCCGAAGGTGTACGAGCGGTGTCTCTCGACCAGTGCCGACCGACCCCACTCGGAGGAGCGGACGGACCGGTGCCCTGCGATTCAAGAATCGCTAGCATCTGCTTCCCGAAGGAAGCCCATTCCTCCGGTGTCGCTTGCATGGAGGGATAAGCGACCCGCTGACGGGCGGAGTCCTCAGAAGAGGACGGGGAAGGCGACCTATGCCGGCGCTTCCGGGAATGCTTCGAAGAGGCGGAGGAGTGGCGAGACCGACTCCTGGAAGGAGACCCACTGGACTTCCGACGATGACGCAGAGAGTCGCCCCTCGAGTCCTCCGTCGAAAGCCCAGCAGACCTCGACTTCCGGGGCTTAGACACCCAGCCTACCGACAGCTTCTTCTTGCGTTCCAGCAAGGCCTTTGCCCTGAGCAACTGGCAGTCGACACAGTCGTCCGTATCGTGGGCCTCCCTGAGGCACCAGAGGCAGGCGTCGTGCGAGTCTGTGACCGACATCTTGGACCCACAGTCCCCGCATTTCTTGAAGCACGGACGCGGGGTTGAAGACGAAGTAGACATCGCCACGAACAGGTCTTCACAAAACCGAACAGGTTCAACGAACCGAGAATTGAGAACAGCAAACTCCAAAGAGTCGAGGCGTACCGAGATTCACGAAGCGAACACGTTCGCGGAAAAAACAGAACTGAGGCTATGGGCGTTGTGCGTCCTACTTATCACATCGGGTGACGTCGGCCGTCGGAGGAGGTCCTCGGGGACGGCGCATCGACGCAGGACGCAGACACCAAAGATTTTCCAAAGCAGCACAGCTGTGGACATTACCGGTCATAGATATGGAATACGTC
Organism: Ambystoma mexicanum; assembly: GCF_040938575.1. NCBI lineage: Eukaryota > Metazoa > Chordata > Amphibia > Caudata > Ambystomatidae > Ambystoma > Ambystoma mexicanum. The sequence goes on from NC_090931.1 coordinate 693,873,898, forward strand.
TGAGGACCCAATCCCCTCGAAAAATTGTTACTCTGGACGTATACCCCCACTCCATCCTCGAGGCTCATCGATTGCCCAAGTCCAAATATGGCCATGTCGTAGAACTCCTAGCCCTGTCCAGAGCATGTACTCTGGCATGGGATAAGTCAGCTACTGTTTACACCAACTCCCAGTATGCTTATAGTGCTGTGCATGATTTCAGTGTCTTACAGAAGAGGTGTAGTTATTTCACATCCACCGGTACCCCTGTATTGAATGGAAAATATGTGTTGGCCCTATTGCAAGCGCTACTGCTCCCTATCGGTCCAGGCTATTGTTAAGTGCAAGGGACACAACCAGATTTCATTTGGTGGGATAAAGCTTATGCGCGGTTGCCCATTAATTGGGGAGGAGGTTGTTGCATGGGATATGACCTACCTGCCGTCCAGCACACCTGCACCTTTCAGAGATAGCCGCGGGTGAAAAGAAGCACAGCTTGGGAAGGATTTGTTGCTGAAATAGTTTACCTTATACCAGCCCTTGGGGTCAAATTAAACAGGGACAGCCTGACCAGATTGTCATGACTAATTGAGGATATTGCAAATGCTACTGCATCCTCAGCGACTTGCGGTACCTTGAGCAATAACCATCCGAACTAAGCTTCTCCAGAATCGTATGGCGCTTGACACCCCATTACCCTCACAAGAAGGGGTGTGCGCAATCATGAAGTGCGTACTGTACTTTTATACCCAGCTATGCCAGTAACATCTCAGACACCAAAGCCCTTATCCATAGTACAGTAAGCAGTCTTCTCACCAGCCCCGAGGTCATGTGGATCGTAAGTTCCTGGGTGGCGAGTATTCTGGGACCACTGGGCGCATCCATTGGCCAAATCCTCCTTATAATGCTGGTTAGAATTCTGAGCTTTTTCCGTCTGGTGATGAGTTGCAAATGTCTATTAGCGCACATGTGCTCAATGCTCAAAAGGTTCCCCAGACCATTTGTGTGTTTTACTGTCATACTATGGAAGAGGTGGAGTCTTATGCCAGAATGTGATGTTTGTTGCCCCAAAGACGTAATGGTTGAGACTGGAGTAGAGCTTTCATAGGAGGGAATTGTGGGGGAAAAACTGGGTTGTTAAGCGTTTAATGCCCCACCCGCCCAGAACACTGTGCAGCGTTATACTACTGCTCAGCTAATGGTAACTGCTCTATTTAACAAGTGCCTTATTGCCGTTGCTGTGTGAGCCCTTTACTTTGGATGCTTTAACACCTGGTACCTAGCGATGCCCGTTTCTACTGTTTTCACCTCCGATGTGTTTCCCTTTTGGACATACAGAAGTGTGTTTTAGAGTGCCACTTTCCTGGGCAAGGCGGCCTTAGCCGATGGAATTCATAGTAAGCGGGCTTGTATGCCGTAATTCGTGTGTGAACTACAGACATAGCTTACCCAGCAATAATAAGATGCATCACTGTATGCCTTCCTGAGCATGAGCACACAGCCTCTGCCGAAGACTTGTACAGTGAAACACTGTTCATTCACCTGAAACATTGTTGCTTGACAATATCAGGCTATACCTGAAATCTTCCTCTCGATTGAAATGTGTGTGCGCTCTCCTGTATAAAAGCTCTGTGCCTTGAGGTAGTGTGGGGTGTTGCTGCGCCAAGTCTTGTTCCGTCGTAGGGTTGCTGTTGTCCTGTGTATGATGGCCATTTAAAGATTGAAAAGTAGTGTGGGAGCCCCTCTACTGAGAACATACATGGGTCAAATACCCTGTCCACACAACCACGTTTTAGCTCACTGCACCCTTCACAGAGGAGAAATATCTCTTTGTCCCACCCACAAGGACAGTCCAGCACCCACCGAAATGCTAACCGAAACAGAGCCAGAATGTGCACTGCTGCATTCCCAATTGGCAAATGATCAGCAGGATGAGGAGACTGGCAGAGGATGGAATTGAATTCTTTACTGGCCCTGGGATCCCTTCCCCCTACACTTTTCACCAAACCCAGTAGGGCAAGTAGTTCCACAGAACTGCAGTTTTGACACCCATTCGGGTAACCTGGAGAGCTGTGCCACAAAGTCCTCATGGACCAATTGTACAGCAGCCCACATCAGTTCAGGATCCGTCCCCATGACTATCAGATGTTCGGAAACAGTGCAATACCACCTCAGTATTCACCCAACACAGCTACCCTGGGAGGTGACCCCGCCCAGGTCATCAGAGATTCCTATTTCATGCCCATTCATATCTGCCCTTACAAGGAGCGGTACCAACTACAGGGGCCTGCATTTTATGCAGGCCCCATTGGAATAGTTACCAGGGAATGCTGCTGGCACATATGTGAAGCTGAACCTACAGACTGTACATGTACCACGGTTCCCAGCAGACCTCATGAATCTAATCACGGAATACCTACATATTGCAGAAGAGCGGAAAAAAGTAAACCAGTGCAATGAGCCATCTTGGGCTGATATGAACTGGCTGAGTGGGACAATTTGGTATTTGACTCAACTGCCAAAAGAGTATGGAATGATCTTCGCCCTGACCTGTGGGCAATGCGCTAGCATTATTCAAAAAAGCTCTAAATTCTCACCTTTTGAAATGAATCCTCCGATTCCTTGAGCCTTTAGACGCAGCTCGATTTCTGGACTTTTATCTCTCTCCCAGGCATGGCTTGATTTATTAGGTCTTGGTTTGGTTGTTCTTGTTTGGATTTTATTGTATGTGTTTGTGCTAATTTGTTTTTTGTGTGCCTCTATGCCTATGGGCTGCAGGCACGGTATAAATAAAAAGGTATGTAATAATGCCGGCGGAAGTCAAGACAGAAACATACTCGACAAGGTCAATGGCAGGCTTTCATTGGCAGGCTCACCGTGGAGGATGGTGATGGCGAACGCCTTTTGTCCAAATTGGGACCTGCATCAGCGGCGACTCCAGTGGAGCTTGCATTGCGGAGCTTGGTCTTCACTTGGATGCCCGCACGCAGGGCGTCCTCAAAGGATCTCAACCTCCTTCCGGAGGGAGAACGGCTCCTCGGACTGGCCGGTTCTTGGTGATGCTGCGTAAGAGGCCTTGCTCGAATTGAGCCATGTCGAAAGTCTGCTGCATTAGTCTTTTTTGGTTTTCTTTGAGAAACCACGACACACCTCGCATCCCTCCTCATCGTTGTCCGGATGCAGGGGGTATAAACAATTATGGTGTTGATCATCCACAAAGACGTTTCTTAAACCACACTTCGCGCAGAGCTTGAAGAGGCTGCAACCTTCCTTCTCCTCAGTCATGCTGAAAGGGTGCAAAGTAGGCACCAAGGCCAGGCATTCTAGAAACTTTGATGATCCGATGGTGGATGAAGATCTTCGCCGGTACGGTCTCTTTCCTTCGCCGAAAACGATAAAGTAACAAAAAAAAAAAGTCACATTTTAACTATTTTGCAAAAATGACAAAAAAAAACACGAAATTAGTTCAGAGAACAACTTGAGGACTCCCAACACTCAAGTGTGCGGTAAAAATCTGAAGATGGCCACCAGGGGTGGAGGTTAGGAAGAAGAATCATTGGATGGGGCAGTATGACCCAGAGGATAGTGACTGGTTTAGAGGAGAAATACCGTTTTTTTTTTTTTAATTCATTGCATAATACACAACAGCAATAAAGCATTAATCGCTTCTGTGAATCAACGCGTAGAAATTTAATTTCAACTTAATTACAGTTCATCAGTTATTCATAAATTCATCATCACGCTCAAGCAAGTCTGATAAACCGGTTAACACAATGTAAAGCTACAAAGGGAGGAGGTCAAACAGAACGATAAAGAGGGGAAAAAAAAAATGAAAAAAAAACACACCAGTCACAATTATCATTAACATCTAAGAAGGTATATTCTACTTTTTCCAAGGCTTCCATGTTCGCTTCGCTTATGTCCAAATCTTGTCACGGCTTAAGGAGGAATTTAACCAGTCTTGGCTGAAAAAACATATGTTCTTTTTCCGCTACGTATTCCAGAAATGGCCCCCAGATGCGGGCGAACTTGGATGTCTAATCGTAGCCATTAGCTTTTCCAGTCCAAGCAGTTCCCAAATCTTCACCCACCAATAGGCTATGTGAGGGCCATCTATCTCTTTCCAGAAGCGGGCTCGTGTGAGGCGAGCTGCCACAAGTAGTTGAGTAATCAATTCAGCTCTATGGCACCGACAGCGGATAAGACCCATCTTCTGGTGTATCGCCCAGCAGCATTATTTGTGGATCCATGGGTAATAGAGCCCCACATATGTCTTTGATCCTTGATCTAATTTCCAACCCAAAGGATTGTATGATATGGCAATGCCACCACAGATGGCTCAGGTACCCCCTCTCCCCACATCAATGCCAACACGTGACTGGATAGTCTGGGTTCATTGCATGTAGCTTTTGCGGAGAGAAGTACCAGCGAAAACAGAGCTTAAGAGCTCCTTCCCTTACTGCAGTACACCTTGACTATCTATGAGCCCTACCCCATATCCTCTGCCAGGATTCTTGAGAAATAGGGATCCCCAACTCCCTTGCCCATGCTAACATATAGGGGAGTTTTCCCGTCTTCCGGAACAATCTCCAGGAGACGGTAGCAGGTCGCTATTCTACGGGAATGTTGGGCTTCCGAAGCCGTTAGCTCCAGTCCCGTGGGAGATCTTGTGGCTGCCCGTTTCGTATTCGGATTAGTTATCCAATGACAGAGCTGTATATACCTGAATCTTTCAGTTTCTGGGAGATTACATTTCTCTTTGCATTGGGCAAAGGTCAGGGGCGAATTGTCAGCATAGAGCTCCTGTAGTCGCATTCGCTTCCCAGTTGACCAGAAATGATCTAAGTTGAGTTGGAGCCCTGGGGTAAAGGCTGAGCTCTGCGCGACAGGGCAAAGTGGGCCTAGGCCTGATGTAAAACCTCTCTGTGTGCAGACCCTGTCCCAACATTGGAGTGTAGACGCTGTGGTGGGGGAGGAGAGATCCCCAATAGTTGCACGCCTCTCGTGGGAGAAATACAGTTTTAAAGTGAAAGTGAAACTGGTTTTTCTTTCACTGTGAATTCCCAGCCTGATTACTGGGAATATTCACGAGCATGTGAATCCATGCCAGAACCCATGCTGGAGAATAATAAAGGTCAGTCTGCAAAGAACTGATCCCCATGAAACCCTTAATGCTGTAACAGGAGCTATGACACTGGCATGTATTGAACGCTTTGTGCAAAAAGTGGGAAATGTGGAAAGTTCTAATCTTTTATCATGTGAATAGTATGGCAGAACAGTTAGGCTTAACTTAAGGGATGGACGAAGCCTGGCAATGTAGTACAGTTATTCCAAATAGTTACCCTAACCCCCAAAGAACACAATTACCTGGCACACTGAAAAATCCACACACAGAATATCTATTCAGTCAAAAATGTACTTCAGGTTAAACATAACTCATAGTAACATAGCTTAACCGTGACAGCACTCCAAAACTCCACAAAGAGCTTGACACTGCTAAGGAGTAAGGAACAAGTTACTTACCTGTAACTGTTTTTCTCCAGCATGGGTCTGGCATGGATTCACATGCTCATGAATATTCCCTGTCGGACTGGAAATCCTCAGTAACAGAAAAAATCTGTTTAATTTCTGAACTGTATTTTTCCTAACAACCAATCACTGAGCTCAGCGTCATACTGCCCGCTATCTAAGGCTCCTTTGGCAGCCATCTTCAGATTTGGTAGCACGTAAAGTGGGAGTAAGACCAAGAGAAGTGCCGCTTAGGCGCAGGCGGGAGGGTTTGCATGTGAATCCATGCTGGAGAACAACAGTTACAGGTAAGTAACTTGTTCCTTCTCCAGCATGGATTCACATGCTCATGAATAAAGAATAAATAGCAGTACACACATGCACAACCACGGGAGGTGGCAAGGCTCAACATAAGCATCTCTTACCTCCTCAGCAGGCTCACCTTCATGGGAACAGGTTGTGCAGCACTGCTTGGCCGACTCTGATCTCCTCTCTGGAATCCCGGTCAACGGAGTAGAATCTCTTGAAGGTGTGCGTCGACCTCCACATAGCAGCCCTGCAGATGTCCAGCAGGGGCACACCAGACAGGAACGCCGTAGCTGCAGCGATCGCTCTGGTCGAATGGGCTCTCGAACGGCCAGGCAACCGTCGGTTTGCCACCGGTGGTATTTGTGGACACTGCCGTTGGAATTCTAGAGTGTGTCCGTGGGCGAGAGCGTCCAGCACCCATCGGTCGTTGGAGATGGACTTCCATGTGCTGACGAAATTCCCCAGCCGGCCTCCCACCGGGGTGCATGGGTGAGGGCCCGACGTCACGGCCAGTTAATTCCTGCTTAGAGGTCGAAGGACCACCTTGCGGACCTTGACGACGACCTCCTCCGAAGTTCTTGGTCATCTCCGGGACCTTCACCTTGAGCTTGCCCGGCTGGTCCAACTTCCTCTTGGAAGATGATCCTGAGCGCTGACTGGCAATGGAGGTCGCTGGAGACGTCGGACGCGCCCTGGCCGCCAGGGAGCCTGCCGCAACGGCGCTCCCAGAGGCAGTGGACTTGCAGTGCTTAGCCTTCTGTTGGACCCCTGTGGAAGGGGCGCCCTCAAAGGACTTAGAAGCCTGCTCACCTTTCTTGGAAAGTGGAAAGGCATGCTTACGGGACCCACCCGGTGTAGCGGCCTTGGCCTGTAGCCACTCCTTCAGTCGCCTACGCCGATTCTTCAGCGTGCGAACCGAAAACTCATGGTAAAAAGCACAACTCTCCTCATCGTGCGTCGGGTACAGGCAATAAAGGCATTGGGAATGTTTATCGTCCATATAAACATTCTGCAGGCTGCAGTTGGAACAGATCCTGAAGAGAGACTGAATCCTTCTCGTCCGCCATGTCCACGTGGTGTAGACCTCGAAGAATCTTCTCGAAGCCTCCACAAAGAAACTCGACGAAAATCGCCCTTGAGAGGTTTTTAAGAATCCGAAAAACAGGACCCCGTTAGTCGGAAGGTTGATCGATGGAGCACAAACTCTTCCAAAAAGCGAAAAACGTAGTAAATGTTGGAGAGCTAAGCACGAGGACTCCTAACACTTGAACATGTGGTAAAGATCTGAAGATGGCTGCCAGAGGAGGGCTTAGGTAGAGGGCAGTCATTGGCTGGGGGCAGTAGGACCCAGAGCTCAGTGATTGGTTGTTAGGAGAAATACAGTTCAGAAATTAAACTGAAACTGATTTTTTCTGTTACCGAGGATTTCCAGCCTGGCGACAGGGAATATTCACGAGCATGTGAATCCATGCCAGACCCCATGCTTGCGAAGTGTAAAAATAAATTTTATTTGAAAAAAACAGCATGCTTTAAAAGTGTTACAACATGTAAGAAACATTTAGCACCTGCCTAGCTGCTTGTTCACATATGCATGCAATTCTTATCTAGCTGCACAAGCCCATTGCCTCAAAATCCCCAGATTTAAGTTACAGAAGGCGGGTGGGAGCAGCTTCCCTGTGCTCAGGCTAAAATTGTGGAATACACTACCCACATCACTGAGATCTGAGCCTTCTCATCATTCTTTTAGAAGCAAAGTTAAAATGTGGCTACTAACGCAAGATAACTAGCTCTCACGCGATTCCAGTATAAAACCTGTACATATTTGCCCAATGTAAATGTGCTCATTCACCTACTGAAAATCCTATGCAATTTGTAATTAATACTCAAAGTATATATGTAATCTCTAATTTGTTTATTATGCATTTAGTTTATATTCAATCAAGAACAAACCTTTGCACATTAAAAACAAAATATAATTTCATATTTACGATATACAAGTCAATACACTAATGACAACACATTTAAAACATTCCTAAATTCAAATCCTGACTAAACATACGATGTATCCGATCTTATGGTTATTAAAACCAAAAAATAAAGAGACACCAATTGCCATATATAAAATGTTGCGGCATTAAGTAGAACAAGTTACTTTCTTACCTGGTAACGTTCTTTCGATGGGATGTTCCGACAACATATTCCACATCTATGACAGGTAATCACCACAACTGTGCTGCTCTGGAAAAGTTTTCGGCATCTGCGTCGATGTCGATATGCTGTCCTCAAGGGCCTCCGTCGAGCAGACGTCACCAGATGTTATAAGTAGGACGCACGACGCCCATAGCCTCAGTTGTAGTTTTTTTTTGCCCAGAACGTGTGGCACCAATCTTCTGCCAGAATGACTACGGAAAGCCTTGCGGAAACGTAAGCTGCAATTGCATAAGAAATTCTGGAGAGGGGCAGGCTGGGAGGGTACGATGTGGAATATGTTGTCGGAACATCCCATCGAAAGAACGTTACCAGGTAAGAAAGAAACTCGTTCTTCGAGCGGATTTGTTCCTCCGACATATTCCACATCTATGACAGACTCTCAAAGCAGTACCAATGTATGGAGGTGGGAAAAGAATTTAGAAATTTAGAATGCCCAATCAAATTGCAGAATAGAGGACCGCCTTACCAAAGGCCAAGTCTTGCCCATGGATAGAGTCCAGGGAGTAATGTTTTCCAAAAGTATGGACAGAGGCCCATGTGGCTGCTTCACAAATGTTACAAACGGGAACACCCCTCTGCAGAGCAGTGGAGGCAGCCACACCCCTAGTACAATGGGCCCTCAAGCCTACTGGAGGGTCCTTACCCGCCAGACGGTAGCATTCCGAGATGGTCAAGATAATCCATCTGGACAAGGTCTGCTTAGTAACAGCTTGACCCAAACGCCTTCCAGTGTATCCTACAAAGAGCTGATCGTTCACTCTGACCCGGGTCATGTATGAGATGTAGAAGCCGAACGCTCTCCTAGGATCCAACCTATAGAGCCTCTCCTCTTCCTTACCAGGATGCGGAGGACAATAGAACGCCGGAAGAATGACCTTCTGGTTTAAATGAAATTCCGACACAACCTTCGGAAGAAAAGAAGGACGAACCCCAAGGACAACCCTGTCCTTATGGAACACCGTGAAGGGTGGCTTGGCGGATAGTGCCTGCAACTCACTCTGCGAGCGGAAGAACCGCAACTAAAACTATAGTTTTAAAGGTCAGTCTCAAAGGACAAGAATGTAAAGGCTCAAATGGAGCTCCCATTGGGAATTTTAGAACCAGGTTCAAATCCCAACCGGGCACCTGGAAAGGTGACGGTGGGAACACATTAGTGAGCCCTTTCAGAAACTGAGAAATCAAAGGAATCTTAAAATAAGAACACTCCTCAGACGAGCGCTTAAATATGGACCGCTCTGCCAGGTAACCTTTAATGGAACCCACTTGCAGGCCCTTGTGGGCTAACGAAAGCAAAAAAGAGAACCACAGGAATGGCACATGAAAAAGGATCCACATTTTTAACCCTGCACCAGTCGCAGAACTTTCTCGAACGGCAACGGTACAGGGACTTGTTCCGGTCCTTCTGGCCGAAAGCAAAACCTCCATCACGTCTTCAGGAAGGTCCCAATCCTTATACCTCAACCTTTCAGAAGCCAAGAAGGAAGGTTGAGGGACTTGACCTCTGGATGGAGAACCTGACCCCCCACTCCCGTGAGAGCAGATTGTCTCGGTTGGGAAGACGGCATGGAAGGCAGATAGACATGTCGAGAAGGTCCGGCTACCATGTTCTCCTGCAATGAGGATCATTCGGGAACCGAACCTCCGTAACCTCCGCAGCACTTGCAGGATGACGGGGACTGGAGGAAACGCGTACAGCAGTGGGAAGGACCACTCCACTACGAACGTCTCCCGTAAGGCTCCTCTTGGAGGAAATTCCCGCAAGCAGAATCTTTCGCACTTCCGGTTGAGACTGGTGGCGAAGAAATCCACTTGTGGGGTCCCCCCAAAGGGCAAAGATCTCCAAGAGAATCTCCCAAGCCAGCTCCCTCTCGTGAGAGACTTGCTCTGCCTGCTCAGAGCTTCCGCCGCCGTTTTGATTAACTGCCGAGATCGAAATCTACTGCTGGATGGCCCAGAACCAAAGCTGCATCGCCTCTCTGCACAGGGGGAGAGACCCTGCCCCCCCCCCTTTTTGTTGTGGTAGTGCATGGCTACTGTATTGTTCGTCAGAATCAGGACATTCTTTCCCTGCACAGCCGGCAGAAAAGTCTTCAGAGCTAGCCTGACGGCCCTCAGCTCCAACAGATTGATATGGAGTCTGGACTCCGACAGAGACCAACGACCGCTGTCAACTCGTTGGCATGAGCTCCCTATCCCGTGAGGGGTGCGTCCATCACAATAGTCACCTCCGGCCAGGGTAGCCAAAATGGAGCCCCCTTCGACGGCCCACCACAGAAGAACCTGGGCGACCAAGGGCAGCACCTGAACTGGATCCAACATCCTGCCGGAGGCCTGCAACCACTGCATCTTGAGAGCCCACTGCAAAAGATCTCATCCGCAGCCTGTCCTCTGGCACCAGAAGAATGCAGGATGCCATGAGGCCGAGCAACCTCAAGAACTCAAACGCCGGGAGACTCTGGGCACATTGAAACTTGTCCACCATCTGCAGAACGTGATGAGCCCTCACCTGGGGAGGCGAGCACTGCCCCAGAGATGTGTCGAGCACTGCTCCGATGTACTGGAGCCACTGGGTAGGTGTCCAGTGGGACTTCTTTAAGTTGAGGGAGAAGCCCAGCTTGTGAAGGGAGTGGCAGGTGGCTGACAGATGATCCAGGACTTGCTCGGGAGAGCGTGCCCTGATCAACCAATCGTCCAGGTAGGGGTAGACATGAATCCCCCCTTTCCTGAGATATGCTGCCACCACCACCATGTGCTTGGTGAAGACCCTCGGCGGAGGTCAATCCGAACGGCAGGACCCCAAAACTGAAAATGCGAGTCGCCAACCGTGAACCTCAGGTACTTCTTGTGCTTGGGATGAATCGGCACATGAAAGTAAGCGTCCTTGAGGTCGAGAGACCTCAACCAGTCCTGAAGTTGAAGGGCCTGGAGGACTTGAGAAAGAGTAACCATCTTGAACTTGTCCTTCCGGAGGAGCTTGTTCAAACCACGTAAGTCCATGATGGGCTGCAATCCCCAGTCTTTTTTCGGAATCAAAAAATATGGGGAATACCATCCCTTGTTCCTCTCTGCTACAGGCACCAGTTCTATGGTGCCTTTCTCCAGCAGGGATTTGATTTCCTGCGCAAGGAACGGATCCAGACTCTTCAAAGAGATATTCCCTGGAGGATTGTCGTGAGGCCTCTGTCGGAAAGGAAGACAGTAGCCGTTGGCTATGATCTCCAGAACCCACACATCTGAAGTAATGGCACGCCATTCTACAAGATGCTGCGCCAGCCTTCCCCCAACCGGTGAACCATGGGACATGGCCTCATGACTGAACAGAAGCGGCTGCGGCAGTGCCTGAGGGCAAAGAGGCAACTGCCCGAGCGACCTTGGCACCTCAAGTACCTTGTTTTCAACCTCTGGTACTCCTACTGTGGCCCCTTTGGCCTTGCAGCTCCCCTCGATCTACCAAAGGAAGAGTAGTATCGAAAGGAACCTCCCTCCATTGCTGTCCCCTACGACGTAAATGCAGAGGTTGGCGAACTGCAGTGCTCAACCACTTTGCTGCAGCTTTGGAGGTCTGCAACCTCTGAAGGCTCTCGTCAGCCTTGCTGCCAAAAAGATGTACACCATCAAAGGGCATGTTGAGAAGCCGGGCTTGTACGTCAGGAGCAAACCCTGACTTCCACAACCACGCAAATCTGCGCATCACGGTGCTCGCCGCCATGGACTGGCTGACACAGTCTGCCATGACCAGACCCGACTGAACGGATTCACACATGGTATCCTTGCCATCCTGAACGAGGGCAAGCAAACCATCCCGTTCCCCCCCTTCGGGAATAAGTTCAGCTGCCAAAGAGACACAATTCTAGAGTGCGAGTGAAACGTGCTAAGGCACACACAGAGTTGGCTGCCTGTAAAGCCATACCCCCTGAAGAAAACCCTTTCTTCGCCCAGCCATCAAAACGTTTGTTGTCCCTATCAGGAGGGATGGTAGGGTACGATGCCTGCTTTGCTGGGACCGTAGCCGCCTGCACCACCAAACTCTCCAGAGTGGGGTGCATAGTCAAGTAGCAGGAGTCGCTACTGGGTGGATGGTATTTTTTCGGCAACGACTTGCTTACTGCCGGGAGACTCTCCGGAGCAGTCCAAGCCGCCACCACCCTTCTCTGTAAAGCCATATGAAATTGCAGCACCGGGTCAGTGGGTGGACCTTGGTCAAGGATATCTGCCAGGTCATCCTGCAGAAAATCCACTGGTGGCACAGACCACCCAAAGTACTCAGTCACCCTCGACATGAGACGCTGGTATGAAGACTCGGCGTACGTGCCAGGCTCAGGCCTACCGAACTCAACCTCCGGAGAGGTGCCCAGGCCACTGGCGTCGTGCAAAGACTGACGCAGTTCTAACAACTGGCTATGACCAGACAAGAGTTTCTCAGGAACCTCATCAGGAGGCAAACCTTCATCAGACCCTTCATCCACCTCAGAGATGTAATCCAGAGGCTGGAATAAATCCCTGGATGAGGGCACAGAAAAAGGATCAAATACAGGAATCACCGACTTCCTCAGGGCCTTCCTCAGAGTTTCCACCGATGCACGGGGTACCTCCGGTAAAGCCTCCACAAAAGGCGTTGAGGGAATTGGCATTGAACGAGGCGCCGATGGCTTCGACACAGGCCTCGGGGCCAGAGCCCCGAGCATGTCCTTCGATGGCCTCGGCGCCGATGACTTCCTCAGAGGCAGAGCCTCGAGAGAGTCCCTCGACGGACATGGCGCTGATGGCGTCAATGTCTTCTTAGAAGACCTCACAGGCTCCGATGGTCTCGAGGGCGTTGAGGACCAGGAGCAGGAGCAGGAGCGGGCATGGCTAGACCGATCTACCTTGTCTGATAGGGAATCAATGGCTCCCGATGATCGCGCCGACCGCCCGAGCCCGAAGGCGTGCGAGCGGTGGCCCTAGCGCGTTCCTTGCCGGCTTCTCTTGAAGGCGCGGATGGAACGGAGCCCTGCAATTCGAAAATCGCCATCATTTCCTCACGAGATGCGTCCCATTCCGCAGGAGAGGAATGCTTGGTAGGACAAGCTACCCTCCGTCTGGCGGAGTCCTCAGACGAGGACAGGGAAGGCGACTCGTGCCGGCGCTTCCGCGAGTGCCTAGAAGAGGCAGAGGAAAGGGCACCACTCCAGGACCCAGACTCCCTTGACTTACGCTGATGCAGAGTGTCGCCCCTAGCGGATTTCGACTTTCGGGGTTTGGAAACTCTACCTACAGATAGCTGCTTCTTCCGCTCTCGCAAGGCCTTCGACGTCAAAGACTGGCAATCGTCACAGTCATCGGTGGCGTGGTCCTCGCCGAGGCACCAGAGGGAGACGTCATGCGGGTCCGTAAGCGACATCTTGGAACCGCAGTCCCGACACTTCTTAAAACCCGACCGCAGGGTAGAAGAAGACAAAGACATGATATCTTCACAAACAACCGAAACAACCAGGTTCGAAGAACCAATAGAAATCGGAAGAACTGAGGCGCGTGGAGATCTCCGAAGCAAACACGTTCGTGGAAAAAACTGAACTGAGGCTACAGGCGTCGTGTGTCCTACTTATAACATCCGGGGTGACATCGGTTCGACGGAGGCCCTCGAGGACAGCGTATCGACGTCATTGACGCAGGAGCCGAAAAAAAATTCTGAAGCAGCACAGCTGTGGTGATTACCTGTCATAGATGTGGAATACGTCCGATGAACAAATCCCCTCTAACAACCGATTCTGCCCCTATCAAGGATGACCAGAATTGGTCCCTACTTATGTTCTCAATTGATCTAATGAGTCCCCCATAACCTTTAATACACAGTGGTTTCAGAACAGGACATACAGTAAAGGTCTACTTGTTTCAACTTCTGTTAAGCAGTGCCTACAACATTACATCTTGATCTACTCTATTCCACTTGTTGGTGTATTCCTTTGACCCCAGGATGTTAAACCTAAGTTGCATCGTATATCTCCCGAGTGCAGGGTTGGACCATTTTAATAGGTAACATTTGGGTTTTCCGATCTTGAAGCCCTGGTGCGAGTAATCTCTGTATCTCTGAAGTTTACTCAATTTGTCTATGTCCGTGACCATGTCCCTCTCCAATTATTTCTTTTTAATTAAAGAGATGCAATCCAGGCATTCCCGTATATTGTCCATATTGAGGCCCAATTTAAGCAGATAATCTTCTGTGTAGTTGCTCATATCCTTCATAAAGTAATTAGGACAACTACCCTTTGTCTCTTTACCCAGTAGCTGTAAGAGATGGTTTGATCCTACTGCCATTTTATCCATTTTAAGATATAGCAGTGTTTTTCTAACTGACCAGCATGTAAGTAGAGACTGTAGACCATACTCCAAATGCAAGGCCTCCACAGGTACCCCTCTGGGCATATTCACAATAGAGCAGAGAAGTTTGCCTTCCAATTTCTGAAGCCACATTACATCCTTTAGTTGCAGTGTTTCTAATGCATCTAGTATGGCCGGGCATATACTGCTGCCCCTGTGTTCCACATAGGATTGTATTGCTGCCTACCTTCTCCATATCCTGGTACCAATGTGATCTTTATATTGCAAGGCTGATGGAGTTGCCCATATAGGGCATAGCACTTCCGTAGCCCTGTCCAATATTATACAATCCAGGTACCACTGTTTTCTTTAACTTCCTGTGAGAGTCTTTCAGACACATTGTTCTTGTTTTATTTATAATCATGAAGTTCTCTTTGGCATAAATGTTTAGGGCATAGGGTACGCTGGAGGCCAATCTGTTTGGTCTTAAATTATGTCATCTGCATAGGCCTCTGTAATATGCAACATTATAAACCCAAGAAATGCACCCAGATGCCCAAGAGCTTGGTGCGCTTTACAAATAAACAAAATACAAATACATAACATTCAGGTGCTGACCAACTGTAGTCCCTTTTGCCTTTTCACATACGAGAATAGTGGTGGTTTGTTAGCTGCCATCTTGGGGGTTTCTATGCTCGGAACCCACATACTTTATGCAACAAGTAAAGTGTTTATTGACATGAAAACAGTTTATGAGGCAGTTTTTGTAAAAATAGGATTCAATTCTGCATACTCCATTTAGATATATACATGTCACTTTCAGGAGTACTGAATTTTTGTTCAATCCCATTTACAATGTGAACATTCTAGCATAGGGCTTGTCACAATACAAGTTAATCCTGGTATACTGGTTTATAGCAGATAGCGTGTTAAAGAAACCTTAGACATATGTACAACAAATAGAACACATGATCAATAACCTTTAAGTGATAAGATAATTAAAGGAAAATAGGTCTTAACTTCCAAGCTTTATACAAAGTGCTTGCACAATGCAAAACCGAATATCACTGGTCTTAGTCTCTATGATGACATGATAAAAAGTTGAAGGAATGCCATGCTTGTGGGTACACAGGTCTGTTTTTGGGACGAGTATTTTACAATTTTGTAACAGAGCATATCGAATGATGACTGGTAAGATATTACCAAAATTTCAAAACAAGAGCTAGTTTCCACTGCTGAAAATATACATCCTGTCCATGTGTGTTAATAATTTAAACAAATCTATACTCCAGTGTTATGCATATTAAAATAAAGGAGTAACCATGTGAAATAGGGCATAGTTCTCCCAGTATGACAAACACTTAATAACTATGCTCTATTGATGTACAGTGCTAGATAACTCCTTAATGTACGAAACTACCAATCTCTGGATATGTATATGCTACATATACCAAAAGATATAATTAAAATGCTAAACACAGTGAATGGGAACTATGAAACAAAATTGCACCCAGAGAGCTACAAATACCTCTCTCTGTAAAGGCAGTAGAAATAGATGCAATTCTAAATGGCTAAACAAAATGACAAATCATGTGTATAGATCCAAAACTGGAAAGAAAATTTGTCTCAAAATCCAAAATATAATTGGTTTCCAGCTGTCTCAGCAGAAGTTTCCTAATGGCCCTTTGGGGTAACTTTCCCATAGAGTGTATGCCAAAAAATTGAAACCTGGTTAGATTTACTGTATGGGTTTTGTGGAAATGTTTCGCTTTTGCTAAGTGTAGTCAGCATTTTTCATAGCTCAGTTGTGCTGTAATACTCTAATTTTCAGTCTACACGTGGTGCTGCCTTAATACCACTTTCGACATACAAAACATACTGCACATTCTGTGTCACATGATATTTTGCACCTAATCTCTATGGAATTATCCGAAATGGGACGGCTTATAACTTTTGTGATGTCATCTTTGATGTCCTGTGTATTAGTGTGAGCAGTGCATGGCGGGGACGAGAGTTATGGTTAGACAGCTTACCATTACTGGCAAATTTCTTTGGTTTTTCGATTTTGCTCTGCAACCATAACGTTCTTTAACAATGTGTTTTCATCGAATAGATCTGACATATCTATGGAAGTTTGGGTCTTAAATCATGGCTGCATCAATGTTTGTTAAGACGCTGGTCAATCGCCAGGGGAGCGAATAGAGACATTGTGTACTGAGGTGGGCATGGACGTCACCAGATGCCACTTGGGGAGGATGAAGGGACATGCTAGGGGTGATGGATACAGGGATTTATATTGAACATGAAGTTTTTGAAGTTCGACAGGGCGTGACTAATACTATCCCTAGTGTGACATACCCTGACGAGGTCCCTCAGATTATTTGTTCCTGACAAGAGGGAGTGTATGTTGCAAGCGTGAAGTGTAGGTAGAGACCATGAAGTGTGAAAGATCCATGCTTCACGATATAAGCATCAGCAATACGATTATGGTGAGTAATGTATCCCTTCTGAGGCCTGTGGATCTGCTTAGAATCACAAGCTTTGCATAGATAAGCAAGCAGTACAAGTAGAAGGAAGTGGGTTTTATAGAAGGTAGCGCTGCAAAGAGATGTTTCAGCACTGCTTGTCCCACCTGTGCATCACCCCATAGTCTCCCGAGGTCTGGGAATTCCGTTTACCGTGAGCAGAAGGCTCCTTATGGTGGTTTTCTGGTTGGAAGTGTGATTTGTGCTTTTTTTACGGCTGTTTCGGTGTTTCCGCCTCAGCCGTCGAGCAGTGTTTATGTGCACCAATTGCCGGAGTGTGTGCATGATCACCATGTGGAAAATATGTAGGCGGAACCACAGCGGGCGTGGTCAGTGTGGGGTTGGTGGGCCAAGAGGTACCAACTGCTGGTGGTGGGCGACAGTCGTCGAGGGACAGCTTGGGAGGGTGTGCTTAAGGGAAGAGGTGTGTGCGGGTACGTCGGCGTCACCAGAGGACTTCCTCATAGCAGCATGCTGCGACTGCCCTTCGAGGTTGGGGACAGGCATGTGGGAACTAGACAGTTCTGCGGTAGTGTCTTCGAGCTCCAAATCGGAGTCTCGCTGCCTCGGCCTTCGTTGTGCGATTCAAAGATCCCGGTGGCGGTCTCCGACTCTGCCGACATGGCGTATGCCGCCCACCTTTTGGTTCTTAGAGTGTGCACGCAGCAAAACGGGATTCAAGATGGTCACGTGGAAGGCAGTGGTTGCAAACTCTTGTTTGTCTACCCACAGGAATTTCCTGTTGCTGGAAGGCAGACAGAGGAAGCAAGACGAAGGAAGTAGGGGCAGGAAATGGGGGTATGCATTCTCTGACTAAAAAAGGATCAGTCCCCCCACTCTCCATACTGGCTATGCCAAAGCCAGTTGTCGGAGCAGACGTCTGTTTCAGAAGCCAGAATCAGCTGTGGAGAAGATCTGGGTATCAGCCATCGAATTATTGCATCAAACTTAACTGATAAGAGACGTTCTAAAGAATTTTAACTCTAAAGTAGCGCACAGCTATGGACTCCGCTAAATAACTTGCCACGATGGTGAGAAAAAAAAATTATCTGAGGGACCTCAATGCGCGAGGGATCATGGGTACAGGGTACGTCACACTAGGGTTAGTGTTACAGTCACGCCCTGTCAACGTCCCTTTTCGAACTTCGAAAACTTCATGTGCAATACTCTGCAACTTCTACTTGATGTCTATGCAAAGCATGTGATTCTAAGCAGAGGCACATGGGGCAGGACGTTTCGGCATGACAAACTGGGCGAGGGACGTTTCGGCACAAACATTTGTCCACAGGTCCCGTTTCGGCACACCCTGTTGGCTGCAGCCATTAGGGTGCAGGTATCATTGTGCACGGGACGTTGGCACTGAACAGGGCGTCCTTGTGTGTGGGTGCCCTTCTCCTGGAGGGGGCCTGGATTGAAGCATGCATCGACTGGAAAAAAGCATTAATGGGCAAGGCAGTTCCATAAATTGCATTTTCCTGGCAGACTGCCATTAGTTGTAGGAAGAGTCCATCATACATACTGTACTGCGTTACCTAAAGCAAATATATTTGGGGATAAGTTATATTTAGTATGGATTTGTGTATTCTATGCCAATTTGGGAATTAGGGTTCGCTGATTTGATCATCTATAAACCGGTTCCATTCCCATCGGTTTCCATTGCATTTTAGTTTGTTTTTATGAAATGTGCGAACGATGCTTTTCATTTATGGGTTTAAGCGTAAATAATCTGAACATGTTGATCCGATGGAGCTAAAGCATTGTCACGCAGCAGCAACAGCATGTCTAGTAGAGGCTGCAAAACATAACGCAGATGTCTTGGCGCTAAGGTATATTCAGCACCACATGCTCTTTTTTCAAAAGCAAGCGTAAATAACACCGCAACACTAGTTACATAGTGTTTCTTGTTTTCATCACTTAATGTTTATCTCGAAGACTGCCAGTTCGACAAAGAATAGAATATTTTTGCAATGAATATAAGGTGTTGGCTCAGTTTCTAAGCTAATATGTGGTAATGGTTTGTCAACCTTTTTTTATTTCTGCAGAAAAACAAGCCTACGTTGGACTTGTTGCTAGGAGGTTAAAATGACTTTTACAGCTCTGTATTACAAGGACTCTAAAGTTTTTACCCATTTAATGTTATGGGGAACCCTCTCAATTTTGTCAAACTGCTCCAGAAATCTATTATTTGCCTGGGCCCTACATGTAATAAAATATGCATTTAATAAACGTGGGCATCTGCTTCACAAGCTCGTTTTACATTAATTCCTCACAGGGGTTAGAGCAGCCCTGAGTGCCCATTTGGCACGAGGGCCGTTTGCACATAGGCTGCAATGTGAGCCACGTCCAAACGACCCTCGCGCTAAAAGGCTTGCGCCGAATTGGCTTTCGCGCCACTTTGGCTGTGCTAAAAGGGACTCTGCGGGCAAATTCGCGTGCCAAAACGAGAACGAAAGAAAGCGACAGAGCGCTAAATGGTGGAACGAAAAGGGAACCCTAGACAACAAACATTGATGAAGTCCTGATTAAGACCCAAACTTCCATACATGTGTCACATGAATCCTATACCTCTAGTACATAGTAACCTGAGAGATACAAATGACAACCACAGCTCATAGATGGAGTAAATTGGTAAGCCAAAGCCCAAGAAAAGGTTGGCTTAGACAAACATTACTGGAACAATAAGGTCTTGCTGAACTTCTAGAAAATAGAAAATTAGAATCAGCAGTTCCACAATGTTGCACACATTTTCAGTAGGCCAGTGGGACAAGGCCAGTAACCAGTTCTTGTTAAAAGGGCATTGTTACTCCTCTCAGCCAGGGGTGGGAGGTCTACCAGGGAGCAATCTACAGCCAGTCTAACCCCCATCCAACCCCCTAAGCAGGACAGTGCCAGTTGAAAGGTCCCCAATTCTGCCCTCACTTGTGCCAGTTAGTTCATGATCAGTAAATCTTCATGGAAAGACAGGGGGAGGAGAGAGACAGACGCAGAAACGGGCAGACATACTAACACAGACAGGCAGAGATAGAGCCCATTACAAGTGAAATAACACCCTTGAACTGTCCTTGTGCCATCTTTTTTATTATGTAAACTCACACCCTTTACTTATATTACTTCAGAAACCACTCCTGTGGTATTTGAATCTGCTGGGCCCACTCACAGAGTGTTGGGTCAGTTGGAGGGGGGGGGGCTGCGGTTGCCTGTGTAGAGGTCACATTCAGCTTCTGGCTTGGGTCCTGCTAGTGAGCTGTTCCGCGCTCTTGCGAGGCAGTTCCTGTGACTGGGTAGCTGGATGACACGAACACGGCGAGATAAAGACCACTCAGAGGACCTCAGGAGACTCCAAGGAAACAAAGGCGGGCTGCAGCAACTAACATGATCAGGTGGCGGAAGGGTACTTGCCAAGGAGGAGACAGGCGCTGGTCCTTTGTCATGGAAAACTGCAAATGCAGGGGGAGCCCTCTTGTCTCAAGCTTAGAGTCTTCAGTGTCACAGGTCTGAACTCTGGACAGCAACTAATGCAGAGAATCCCAGGAGAGAGCTCGTCATTCCAAAGGATGGTCCCTGGACACTTCTGATGGCTTCCAAGGGCTCGATCCTCAAGCAGAGGTCAGGACCGTTGCTACTGGTTCAGCGGTTGACGCACTCATGAAGTCATTCAAAGAAATTAGAACATCGGAGAAGTGCTTCGGCAGGACATTGCTGGAAAGAATGCTGGTTGGATGCAACACCGACCCATGGGTCTTCAGCAGGATGCTACTCTTCGAAGGGGTCTTTGCTCCAATGACGATTTTACGAATGGCTGCAGGAGTCATCTTTTTATCATAAATCCAAGCTTGAGTCGCACCCAAACCCACCTACGCTGGACCACTGGGGGGTGGGGGGGGGTCATGACACAATCGACCCACCTGTGATTGTGCCCCAAACCCTTGATACAAAGCCTACGGGAGTTTGCCTTTGCCTACTGCCTGCCACAAGAAAAACAAGCAGAAAAGCTGGTTAGACCAGACAAAACAGAAATGGATGTTGCCAGGTGGTGAGGGGAATTTGAAGAAAATGAATGAAAAAGCAGAAGGAAATATACAGTCTTGCACGTTATGCATAAGAATCAAGCCCAGTCAAAGGCACAGAAAAGGACTAACTGGCTGGGTCAACAAGTAACTACTCCCCGCTTTCACGCCCTATGGCACAACACTTTTAAAAAGGGGAAGTTGTGAATTGTTGATGAGCAAAAGGCTTCGGCCCAGTACCCATGGATGAACAGACCAAATGTATGGATAAAATGGGGCATAGGAGTCAAACTGGATGCACCACATAAAGGTTAGAAACAAGACTGGGGAAATACACACCAGATTCTGTACACAAAGCACAGAAACCAAATTTGCATAGGCTCCATTAGTAGCATCACATAGTTGATGGCATACCCTAATAAAAAATATTACAGTAGGCCACGAGCTAGGCCAGAATATTAAGTCATCATAGCCTTTGTGAACTGGAGCAGTAGCAGTGAGGCAGCTTTGTATAACAGTAGTGAAGCAGCTATGCAAAGTTATATATATTTTTTTTTTTTTACAGGTGAAGGCAAGATGGCATTTATCTTTCCACCCTACCACCAGTTGAAGGCAAAGCCCACCGAGAAAGAAGCAGACAATGCCCCATAGAAGTCAGCCAAGAACCCTGCATCCATATAGAATCCCTCCGCCAACTTTCCCCCTCAATACCCCAAAATGGACAATCTTACGGTAATGCTTACATTATGATCACCATGCACCTAGTTATTCAGCCACCAAAAGGAACGCGCTCGGAAGTGGCGTTTCCCTGAATACAACCATATGCAAATAAGTGCGATTTCTTAAGTTCATAGGAGGTTAAAGCAGTATACCCGCAAATATTTTCATAAAATAGTTTAATAAAAATGCAAACATATGTACCTGCAAATCACATTCCCCGCCTTGGTCACAAATTGGACAATCCAATGGGTGATTTGCAAGTAGGAATTCCATCACACCCTCTCTGTTGGGACAAAGAAGCATTATGGTTATAGAAAAAGAGCACATTCAATTGGGAGATGGAAAAAGAAGCCAACTGAATAAACTTTTAGGAACAGATCAAAACGCTTAATTGTTCATGGTCCGCTGATAACAGATCAGCCGGCCCCACTTGTAGAAAATGCTATATAAAATGACCAGATTAAAATATAATTCTTAGAAACTAAGTAAACAGCAAGGGTCCCTAAACAGTTACGCTAACAGGATGACAGCTAGCAGCGGAACACTGGATGGTTGGTCTATACCTTTATGCTTCACAATGAAAAACACCTTGGCAAGTAGTTAAAAAAGAACATTGTTTTTTGCAAATTAATTAGAAAAGCCTGAGCCATAAGTTTTATAGCCACTTTGATCTCAAGTTGGATAAAAAATTGCATCCCCAAAACCCTTTACGTGGCCGAATTATGACAAAGGATGGTATGACATTTGATGCCAAATCAGATTTTGGTAGTGCTAGGGCAGAAATTCCCCTTTCTGCTCACTACGAAAGCCCTTTTGTATTTTTGCTGATGCCTTTGAAGTTACTTTGACTCAGTGGCAGTTGCCCCCCACCCTTGGTTCTCCCCTGGTGCCCAGTGTGCCCCACAGCCTCCTGCCGGCGCCCTATTGTCCGCCACCCCTGGCACCAAAAGCTGCCTCTGCTACTGCTTTGAATAGAGGAGGTTCTCTGGAAACCCTCCCCTTGGAAATACTTTTATATATGATCCCATGGTACCCTAAAAGGCTACACAGGAAGGTGTTTTCATGTACGGCCCCTCTTGTCCCTCCTCATCCAGGCAGTTTGTGCTGTGCCGGATGATAGCAGCTATAAATGTTATGTGGTTTTGTACCGTGCACTGCTGACGCTTGCGTGGTCTCTTGGTTCTGTGGTGGATCTGCAAAAAAAGGAGGATATGGGGGCCAGGGGGTGTTTTATTACTGGGATTGAGAGGGAGAAGAGCAAGAGAGCTTTGATGTGCTGCTGGCAGCTTCATTTCGGAAAAAAATGTCACACTGCTTTGGTGCATTTTTGGTTGGTAGCTGTCATGTGCTGTTGGGGTACGATTGTGCATGGGTGCTTTGTGTGTGCTTGTGTTTGGTTTCATGTTGGATGTTGTGCAGTTTGTGCGGTTTGTGGTGCGGTAGAGGTAGGGTTACATTTAGTATAGAGCTTGAGGGCGAGTGTGCAGAATTTGAGTTGTTAGTATGGTTAGTTAAGTGCAACACATTTCTTAGCCCAAAATCCATCGAAGTGTAACACATTTTCTACCCCCAAAATATGGCTAAGTGAAACACATCTCCTACCCGCAAAGTCCAATCAAGTGCAACACACAGACAACACCCAGTAATGTTATCGAGCTATCTAGGGGGTGAAGCAAGTAATCACACAGTGCTATAATATAATGCTGGTAAGGTAGACATCGTGGGGTTTTAATTGAGCAAAGTAATGGCAGGGTTCACTGCCATTGCCACCTAACCTTAGCTGTAGCTATAGGGTGATTCATCGGACATCAATGGGTGAACAGGAGCAAACAGGGAGGGAGCTATCCAGAAGGGAGCTGCCATTTGCATCCACCCTTAGCCATCTGTCCGGCATGGCCGCCCTAGAGCCCTCAGTCCTGGAGCCCTCAGTAAAGAAGGCTATTTCCTGGTGGAGGCCACCAATCATGGGCCGTGTGGGTGGGGAGAAGGAGGACAGGGGAGGGATGGAGGCCCAGGGAATGACTAGAGCAGTCAAAAGGTGGAAAGTGAAGAAGTATGGAAGTTTGCTGGGACAGGGCAGGAAAGGGGAAAGAGAACAAAGAATAATAATGAATGGCAGGTGGGAGCAGCAGAAAGAGTGCGGGTTGCGGGCAGGAGCGGCAGGGAAGGAAATAATAAAGGAATGAATGGCGGGAAGGAGTGGGGAATGGTGAGGCCACTCACCCAAGGATGCTCCAAGTAGGTACCGAGAGCAGGATCCGCTCCCGGGGTATTCAAGCAGAGTTAGACCAGCTCGGGGCTTCCAAGAGTTCACCCTTCCTGGTTGGGGCCACTAAAAACAAGTTGGGTGATTGGGGAGGATGACGACAGGGGACTGAGCTGGGAGCAATGGAGGCCCAGGGAACGACGAGTAGGGGAAGTGGAAAGTGAAGCAAGACAAGTGGCTAGGAGGGGGCACGAAAGGGGAAAGAAAGTTATTAATAATAAAGAATGGCGGGTGGTGGGCTCGTTAGGGAGATTTTTTATTTTATATGCCAAATCCCCTCTACCTGTGAGAAACCCAGCCCTTTTTGCTTGACTTCTGGACCTTTTTCTTGTTCTCCTGAATGAGGGGAGCTTTTTCCGAGATTCATTCTATTTGCTGTGGCCATGGGAACCCTGTTCATTCTGTCTTCACTTTGTTTTATGAAGTCTTGCTTTCCTTGATAACTTTGAAAGGCATCTTTAAAGGCTTCTTTTGCAGCCCACAGCACCTTTTGTGCAGTGCTGCTGGGAGCACTTTGGGCTCTACTTTTTATATTGTTTTATTTTCCTTAAAAACTACTGTTCAAGGTCAGGGGGATACTTTTTAATCCTTCTTCGCTTTTCCTTTTGTGAGATCAGCACCCACCACTCTATGTCGAGTGCTGAAGGGTTACCTAGTATCCCCTTTCTCACTGCTCCTGTAACAGTTCTGTTACAGTGACAGGCATACGCTGGTGGCAATATACTTGTCCTACCGACTTTTGTGCAATGTTTACTCGCAGGTTGTCTCCACTGCTATGTTATGCACAGAATAGTCACCATTGACCCAAAATGGTGGCTTCTTTCTTTTATCTCCATTTCTTGTTTGCTTGTCCTTTCTTGGTCCTTCTACCGTTCGGGGTGGGGGGAGGTCCTTGTTGGAGTTTGGTCTTCGGCAGTAACCCTTTGTGAAGCCCACGGAGGCCCCAGTGTGTCTGTGAGGACAGTATACAGGTTCTTCTGGTGTGCCAGAGAGAAACCAGTTCCCACAATTGGGAGGGGTAAGAGGGGGAGACGTTCTGTAAACTGCAGGGAGAGTTTGCAGAGGATGTGAGTGAATTCCTGATAGAAGGCGAGGATCCTAAGGCAGAAGACAAGTCGACCACTGGAACATAAGAACCGAAGACAAATACCTGAGACACCTGCAGCCCAGCAACTGCGAAGAGACCACTGCTGTCCTGACCAAGTTTTTATTGACAAAGCTCTGAATTGGAGCACTCCTTCCCTTTGGCTGGTGGGAGTCATATGACGACCTGCAAGATGATCCATCCCACGAGATGCAGTGAACTTCCTGGGATGCAAACCGCCAATACCCTGGGACCTCCGATTATATTGTAGTGCATTGTCTTCCCGTGAACAAATCCTCCCAGAACTTTGGTGGACCGCCAGAGGCAAGATCCCCCTTCTCAAGGTCCCCTCACCAGAGTGCAGGACCGAAGAATCGAGGTGGATTGACCGGGCGGTAAATGTTCCTCCTTGGAGCCTGTGAAAAGGTGCCAAAACTGCAGACCGACGCTGGAGCACAAAGAATCCTTTGCTGGGAGTCCTTTCTCTCGACTTCTACTGCGACATCCCTTCCAGTGTCCCTCCTTTCATCACCACAACCAAGGAACAGAAGACCGGGTACACGGATTCTGCACCACAAAAGAATCCAGCTGAATCTTCTTCACAACTACTCAGGTACTGTGAGACTTGTGGTAGTACTTACCTTGATTCATTCTGTCACTCCTTTGCTGCTGGAGTGCCGATTCCAGTGTTCGGGTGTTCGCCCATATCGCTCGCCGAGGCATAATGCTTAGGGAGCCTTTCCCAAGGTCCCTGAAACATTTTTGACCAACAAAAGTCCTTTACTTACTTGTAATTGAAGAATCCTCTGGAACCTTGCCTTTTCTGCATCTGTGCCTTACCTCTGCATCCGTGCCTTACCTGCTTTACCCCCCAATCTGACTTTGGAGAACTCATGCCTAGATAGGGATGGACTGCTAAAGCTTTAAAGCCTATGAAAAGTAATACAAGTCTTTAAAAGTACTGACCTTACACTGTTGGTGTTGTTTAACCTTTTTAGTCCTATAACAGAACATTTACTGAGTTGCTATAACAAGTGATTTTACTCAACTTTGAACTGTGATCAATTACATTTATAATTCTTAATGTATGTTTAATCACGAAGTATTGATTTGATATTGTGTTACTTAGTTCTAAATAGTACTTACTTACCTGAGATTCAACTATAACCTCGTGTATAAAAAAAATGTAAACTATTTCACTATAACTACAAGTGTTTAAGAGTTTCTTTGAGCATATGTATCTACTGAGTTCAATGTACTCGTCTACAGCTCACACCTCCTTCCTAAAATAAGCCTTTCTGCCCTACCATACTACCAGAACCTTGAGTAGTACAGACCTGGGGATGTGTATTAGACCATCCTCCATCAACAATCACTGTCCTATAACATTGTCCTGTAACCTGAGTGCAAGAGTTAAATATAGGCCGTGCTCCATATCTGAACATGCAATGAAGGAGAGCGCTGTAATGGAGGAAATGCACACATACTAAATTTGTGCTGAATACTTCCCACTAAACCGCTCATACTTCCTTGTGGGATGCTTTTGAAGCTCCTGTAAGAGTGCCCGATTGCAGCAGTCGCAAGACTAGCTACAATATGTAAGTGGAGGCTGAATTGAAGACATTAGCAGCACATTATAGGGTGCTAGATTCTCTGTAGGCAGAGAGTAAGAGGTGTGTCACCAATTGCCTATGCTTCAAATCAATAGGGCTGTTAGAAGAATGAGTAACTTGGAAAGTATATATTATGAGAAGGGAGAGAAGCCAGACAGGCATTTAGCCAATTAATAAAATGAGCTGAAAAATCTTTGTACCTTCAATTAGAGAACAAAGGAGGAGGCATTTTAAGAAATTTCCAAAAATAAAAGGGGTGTGGGGTTGGAGGACTTCGGAATTTTATTTGTACCACTCGCCTGTGAATATTAGTTTTGATCTACCAAGAACCTCTCCTGAACAGCGGCAAGTGAACTAGACTTCCAGATAACCAAAGAGGAGGTTCTCTCTATTGAATTAAAGATGAACAAAGCTAGAAGAGCAGCCTCAACGCCGTTTTGTAAAACCTTTGCTTGGAGAATGGCAACCCTGCTTACAGTTTTATCTTTTTCAAATATCTGAGGTGGTCGGAGAGGCCACAATTATACAGTTTCCCAAAGCGGTTAAGGATCCAGGGATGTGCAAATCTTGCAACCCAAATGCGTTATTAAATACAGGCATTAAGATTTATATAAAAATGTGTACTTCATGTCTTTGGAAAAGTGCTTCCACAATTAATTAATACTGATCAGGATGAATACGTAACCGGCCCGCAAACTTCACCATCTACAGGGTCACCCACCAAATAGCCAAGATAACATGCTTTAGCCAGGCCCAAGCAATCTGTTCGCTTTGGGTGCAGAAAGGCAAGGCCTAGAAGGATTGTTTTTGTTTTGTCCTCCCTGTTCCCCCACACTCTTGTCCTGTTGCGCCTCAAAACAGGTTGTGTATAGATGCATTATAAATACCTAATAAATAAAAAGTATTTGAAAGTAGGTCTGTGATTGGCGTTATGGGGGAGAAAAATACCCCAGGCGGAGGCTTTGGAGGCAGGCAGTTTTAGTTACACATACGAGCCATTATATTTGGAGGAACATTTCCAAAATAAACACAATGTGCTAGACTCATTATCTCCATCCCAGACCTTAATTTAGAATTAGCAAACTATTCTAGAGTCACTGGCTTTAACATTAATCAGGCCAAGTCTGAGTTGATATGTTTAAAAATTGTTCTGAAGAAATTAGCTGATATTTGCTCAACTACATCACAGACAAAACGGAGGAGAACTGGGAAGATGGAGATTGGCAGTCTCGTGGGTCGGGAGACATTTTAAAAATAAATGTCCTGTCCAGGCTCTTCTCCCTCTTCCTCCAGTAAAGACAAATTTACTCGATTTTGTATGGAAAGGGATGAAACCGACTTGCTTGGGCAACCCTGTCGGCCAATGTAGATAGCAAGGGAATACCACGGGTAAAAAGGTCAAGGTTACAAGCTACTAGATAGTCTTAAGTCACTCGACATCCCAATTCTAAACACACAGCACACCATTTCTTACTCTCCAAGCTTCAATCATCACTATCCAATGGCTAGTGCAAATTTGCCAGCCTCCATACATTGCCCAAACCTCCTGCAATTCTTAGCCTCTCAACTATGAAAATTGAGTGAGTATTAAAATGGAGCTCTGGTAAATCAAGGTGGCAAATGAGCTCCCAAGCCTTTTAGACGCCAACTCAGTAGGTCATGCAGTTAGCATTCTGCATTTGACATCATAGAAGGGGCTTAAGATGGGGCTCACAACACTTCCTTCCCTGTTAACAAACATCATAAAGTATCCCAATTTCTCCCCTGGTTTGGCAAGATGCCAAAGAGGACAAAGAAGGACGTCGCCAGCACTTCCAATGACCGCCAGAGCCACTGGAGTCACAGCTGCTGTCAAGACATCGTCACTCCAATTGACAGGGAAGATCTGAAGAAGACTACTTCCTCCCATAGGCAGGTGGGCCTAATCGGCCTTTAGACAAGCTACAATTTGCACCCTCCCCAGAAGAACTGCAACCCCCAGGGCCTGCAAACCTCCAATATCTGCAATTCTGTGCTGCATATCTGTGGAACGTCTTCAGAAGCCCGGTTTCACCTGAAACTTTGCAGGCGTCCTAAGCCTGCAACAATTTGAACCAGCTCCAGTGAGTCCCATCAACAGAGGAGAGGACTGAGACACTGAGCAGAGTGGACCACTGCAACAACCAAATGTCCACCGAGCCTGCAGAAGGCACCAACAAGCCAGCACCTTGAAAATCCGCAGCTGGACGTTCCTCTGCACGCGTGCTGTTGCCACATCCACCAAAGTTACCTTCTACCCATCACTGGGGCCCAAGAACAGGAGACCGGGTCTGCTGTTGCCTCACAGATGGAACTGTCCTACAGCAACCACTTCATCATTGCAAGGTACTGTCCACCCGTGGTACAATCTACCTGGGGTCTGCTGGTGACATCCTGAGCCCCTGGGGGCTGCAGATAGCCTTTATCTCACTAGCCCTCGGGTCACAGAGTGACATTGGGGAAGGTAGGAGGGCGGTGGGGGGGGCCGTTAACCCTTTACACTCCCTGGTCCTCAGGGCACCCCTTCATGGGGTCATCCTGAGCCTATTTGTAACCACTGACTTACTTACCTGCAACTCTAGGTGATCCATCCGGACCCTAGTGCACTGAACCCCATATGTTGCCTCTTCCAACCTTTTTCTTGCCAACACCCTGCCACTGGTGGCCCAGTGGTCTCATTTGAACTACGAGATACTCATACAGGATAGGGTTGGACTATTAAGACAGGATTGAGTTGAAGTTTTGTACGAGTTTGGAAAGTTTGCATATATGTTTCCGGTTGGTTTACTATATGATTTGCTACGATAAACGCTCCTCTAATGTGATTACCTAAGTGCATCTGTGGTTTACCATTGAAAGAGTATTGCAAGTGATCCTATACTGTATATATGTTTGAGTTATAGTACTTACCTGAACTTAAGAGTTAGAACAGTGTGCCTTGGAGTATATAATAAAGGTCTATTTATATATACCTCTTCGGTGTGCGTTTCCTTGGACCCAGGTATGCTCTCAGGTCTTTGTACCCAACTACAGCCCTCCCTAGACTGAGCCTGGCTGCTCAGCACTCTACCATACCTTTGGGTAGTTCAGGCTGAACCCAAGAGGTTTGTAGAGGAGCAGGTGCGCGCTATCCTGCCAGTCCCCGTCCCTCGCCACTGTCATATTGCAACAGTCAGAAGTGCTATAGAAGGGACCCCCTGTATCGTTTCCGATACCTCATTGAGTGTATGAGAGACGTTATGCACACAGTCATACAGAATGTACCCTCGTACTGAATGTGTGGAAGGATATCGCATGGAAGAAAGTAACATGGAAGTATGTCGTTTGCCAAGATGTCAGAATGCATCAGTGAATATCGTGGATGCACGTTAAATGAAATCTGACAAGGACAAAGTGATGTCATGAAGAAGATATATTAACCTATGCTGAAACTATATGGAAGGAACTATATGAAAATTGTAAGTAATGAAGTAACTGAAGCACTAAGAGTAACATGAACCTGAAGCAAAAAGTGATCATGGATCTAAAAGAAGATGAAGCAACTGACTGACCAATAACTGTAAATACACAGTAACGCAGGTAGAAAGACAACATCTAGAAGCTTGCTCTAGAGGAATATATAATGTGGCAAGGATGGCCATATCAGGAACATGGACGACTGTTTACGTTGAATGTAACCAAGCTACCTCAGAACCAGACCGAGGCTATAAGAATCAGGAGATGTGGAAAGACAACCCAGTGAGCATACCCGACGAGGAGTAAAGGTTGGTCCAGGAAAAAAGATCCTATATTTAAAGGATAAGCATAGAACACAAAGTGAGTACGTGGATAAGCTCTGAATGCAAAACTTTTTTTTAGATGAAGGAAGATGAGACAATGAAAACATTTGTGAGAGCCAAACTACTGGTCAATTAAAAGCATACAAAGTTCATATGAGAAAGGGAGGCCAGAAGGAGCAACAGCAACCTGCATAATTAAATCAAATAGCAGTAAATGGAAGGCTGAAATTGACACATTTGTGGTCCACTCGCACAAAAAACAGACTATTCCTTAGAGCCTTAAGCGAAGATAGTGGTGTGCTCACACTCCCTTGAATGTTTCAGGACAGTGAGCAGCAACAAGGCCAAAGTACAAGTGAGAGACTTTGGCTTGTGGCCTGCCGATGAGAGATGGACTAATTGGGAAAATGGGGAGTAGTCTAATGGGATTCAAACACCCAAGCTTCGTTTAATGTACATTCTGCTGAGGAGCTGAAAATGCAAGATTGGGATAGTATGCCAACCAATCAGTGGGCTTAGGGCACAACCTAACACACAACGGTGCAAGAGTCAATCCACTGATGTTTTGTCCACTATAATCTGCTCTGTATGCATTTATGCATCCCTACCCTCGATAGGCTTTGTATTTTGCTGCGTAGTACGACATCATAGATGATGTACATTGGGGTTTAAGACCTCCACGCAAGCAAACTTAGGCGTGCGTGCATACATCAGTCCAAAGTTTGTCAGCTCTCCCTACTTTATTACACTGAGAATAAAGTAGTAATTTGCCATATTCCTGGAGTCTGTCCGGTTATTTGGTTGTGACCATTATTGTAATTCCATTGAGCACAAAATACGCTTCAGGGTGCTACAGCAAAATTTGATAGTGGTGCATATGGTTACGGTCCAGGCAGTGCAGATGGTTACGGTCTAGCCCACCCAGGCCACATCCAGGCCCCCGCGGACGCACGGCTGCTCCCGCCATTAGCCAAAAGCTTCCTGCTGGTGAGTGGTGCAGAGTCATGTGTGAAGAAGATTTGGTCGACAGATCCTTCTTTGATGAATTTCGTGTCTGGTTGCTGCAGGTGCCCCGTGGATAGAAGGCGAACTGGTCGGTTTATGGGAAGAGTCGATGCCGGAGAACTAGAGCTGAGTCACGGGTGCAAGTAGAACAAGGAGCATGGCAAAAATAGGGGGAGGGATTGTGTTGTAAATAAATAAGTGTTAAAAATAACAGGATTTTTTGGGAAGATTATAAAGGGAAAAAAGATATCTTGATTCCTGAGCCCAAGAGGGCAGAATGGTACGCGGCAAGTTATTTTAAGATTCCTGAGGCAAGGTCCGCAAGAGTACGTGTCACTCTCTGGAAAGGAGTTAAACAGAGACGGGATACATTTACTAAGATAGTAAAGTAAGGCGCATGCAGTAAAGAACAATTTTATAGTGCACATATGTGGGGTTATAAAACTGTTAAAATACATCTTTTGTTGTGTCTAGAATGATGAATATAAAACGATAGTAAAAAATGTAAGAGATTGGTGAACATTTTGACCAGGAGATTGACGTCAATCAGGAAGGGAGAAATCGAAGAAAAATATATAAGTAAAGAAGAGACTCTTAACATACTAATATCACAAGAACCCTATAAAAAAAGATTAGTAGAAAGTGTAAACGAAGGAATAAATAAAATATCACCGCAAACATTTTTCAAATAAAGTGAGCAGCTAAAATATATTTTGATTAAGATAATAAACCATGATTGATGGTGCCTGCGCTAATTGATCGGCGTGGTACATTTGATAAAATAAAGAATTGAATAAAACAGGTAAGTATCATTGATCAAAACCGAACCGTCATCGTGGGGGATACACCTCTTTTACATTGATGTAGGACACTACCTAGATGCACAGCGAAAATAAGGAAAAAAGTTAGAGGCACGAACAATAAGACACTCAAGCCGTGGCCACAATAAGACGACATATGCATGGCCGTTTTAGAACTTTGGAAGATATAACAGCGAGAAAGATGATAAAGCTTATAGGGAGTCGATGCTCCATTAGCAAAAAGGGTAGGAGAAAGCTCATTCGGCACCCCTTTACCCTCCTGAAGAGAAGAGTGCAGACACAGAGGAGAAAGGATTTTACCCTTTGAAGGAATTAAATGCAGCAGCGGGGTATGTTAATCCAACATATGCGCCCCCGCTTATAGTAGTGAGCAGAATGTGAAATGGAGTAGGAGCAGATAACGCAAGGATATAGCAACACACGATAAAAGTAAACAGCGTGATGAGAGGAAAGACAGACAAGATAGACGAATAGAGATAGAGGAAGAAGCAGGGAAGCAGAAAGAAAAGACAAAGCTAAGGAAATAACAATAGTACAGAATGAAAGGATGGGAGGATAAATATTGCTTAAGCTAGACGATAAGGGCATTGATGGGTTCGAGAAAGAGGGGAGAGAAGAGTGGGAAAAGAAAGACAGAATAACAAAGGGGATACAAGGAATCGAGGGTTAAAGAGTGCAAGCGAAGGGAAGAACAGAGGGGATATGAGGCAAGGAAAGAAAAGGAGAGGCTAGAATAGAAGAAACGAGAAGAGATAGAAGCCCAAAGAAAATACGTAGGTTGCAACAAAGGCAGGAGGAAGATGAATTGAGGGAGATGAAGAAATGGGTAAGGGATTAAAAAGACTATGAAATAGAATAGTTATGCCATAGGAGCATAGTGCCGATTGAGGCACAGGAACGACTGGAGGTAGAGCGAGGGTCACAACAGCCCCATAGGGAGCTGCAAGGAATGCTGCGATCAGCATGGGCCAGTAGGCAAGATGCCGAAGACAGAGCAGAGGCTTTGGAAACGATATAGGCAAATGAGGGATAGAGGGCGATATGAAACACAAGAGTATACAGAAGGTTCTCTATCCTTAGGGAGAATTCTCAGAAATTTGCTAATTCCTCTCAACCTTAGAGACCCCCAGCTCTTTTGCTGGACTTTAGGACTTATTTTAACCTGGAGAAAGGGAGTCCTTTTTCCCCACTCTCTCATGTATTATTCAGTGATTTGAACTCTGTCTCTTTTGGTTTTGGAGTCTGACAAACTCAATAGGCATCGTCCTTTTACACTGTGGCACACAGCACCTTTGGTGCAGTCTTTCAGACTTCACCAAGGTTTAAATACTTTCTCTTGGATAAACTACTGTTTCCAAGAGCAATACAGTGAAAGTGACATTACTTGCATATGTAACTTTTTAGACCCAGCACACACTATTTTACAATAGATGTCTAGTCTACAATAAATGTCTAGTTTCGCATGTAACATTTTTATGTTACCCTTTCTACAATTAATGGCTGGTGGCAGTGGTTTACTTTTAACTACTGTTGTGCGTTACCGCGGGCTGCGTTCGTAGCTGCGGTACAGCACCCATGGGTGCCCATTTTGCCAAAATGGCTCCAGTTCTTTTTTCGCCATTTCTTGCTGGAAAGGTTCTTCTGGAGATTTACTCTGCGCGCAAAAGCAGGTTTGGTCCCTTTGTTTGTACGTTTTGTCTTTGGGGGTATTCACGAGTGAAGCCTGCCTCTGGCTCCAGAGTGTCTGGCAGGGGCAGGAAGTGAGGAAGGTGCCCGAAATTCCCTGTGCTTAATCCCCTTGGTTACAGGAATGCACCCAAAGGTGATTGGCCGGCTGGCTGTCCGACAAGGACAGCCACCCTGCTGTGCGATTGACAGCTAGGCTGGAACAAATGGGAGACACCTGCATAAAAAGACAAGGCTTTTTAGAACTATTTCTTCTAACCAAAGGTACTGTAAACCTAAGGGGCCTTACTTGTTCCAAGTTGAGACTTGTCTAGGTTGCTTATGTAGAGTTGCTTGCATCTTCTACCCCTCACAAGCCTAAACAGCTTGTGGCCCTACATTGATTCTACTTTTCTACAAAGACTTCTAAAGCATTGTACTTCCTTACTTCCAAGAAGTGCTTCAGCTCACCTAGACTTTTGCCCAATTGACATTAGCTGGCCTGGCTCCCTGAATTACTCTTCTTCCATCCAATTGTGTGTTTTACCTTCTTTCCAGGAAAGGGTTAACTTACTTTGCATTGGGGGGGTTCAAAAAGTACTTACCTGCTTCAGAATAATTGTGCGATCTCTTGTTTTATTCTAATAACCCTTTTCTTTTACACCAATCTCAATATTGGTCTAAATGTACCAGTGATATATTAATGTCCACATTGTCTTAGCTATTTAAGTCACCTGAGGATGTAGGAAGTGTCTGTGTGCCATCCCAAATGGGTACTTGCTGATTTAGAGAAACTAAGTGTATTTTGGAGTGTATTTGTGTTACTATTATATTGCCCCTTCTGAAGAAGGCTTATTCAAACTGACTTAAATTAATAATTGTTTAATCAAGAAACCTTGAGTGTAAGAGTTTATTTAGATACTTGTCGCCGTGAATCTCTGTGTAACCACCCTACTGCTCACATTGACCCCTCTTGAGATAAGCCTGGCTGCTCAGCCAGACTACCAACCTGTGTAGTACAGACTTATACCAAAGGTTGGGTTCCTATTGCCAGGAGGCCAAGGTTGTTGTAGTGCACCCAAATGGTACTGCACCAGATCTTGACTACACCTATTAAAGAGAACTAAAGGTAAATCAGAGAACGCTATAAAAGAAGAGTATGAAACATTATCTTTAAACAGATTCGATCTGGATAACGCGGAAGGAGACAATAGTCACACAAGCTGGGGCATAATGATGTCAGATGAAGAAAGGGAAGAGAATGAGAGGGCGCATGCAGGTTTTCAAAAGAATGGAGTGTAGACAAAGGGGTAACATGGTCAGACTTCGAGAACCCTAAAGAGAGGACACCAGAACCAACACCACATACTGAGCGACCACCAGAACGATTGTGTAGTACAGGGGATATAACCCTGCCATATGTAAGCAAGTTGAGACCGATAACAGGAAGGAAGCAAATGGGCGAGGTTAGTTAAGCTTTAAAGACAAGGAGTGTAGGTAAATATGTTTGAATCAGGGTAGTCCCAATTTCCATTATTGGAGAAGGAGGACAAACACAATATATACCATGGCCGCAGATGAAGAACGCTGGAGGATAGCTCAGGGACAATGCATTAGTCTTGGAAGCAAGACGACGCAGAGCAACATGGTTTCGATCCCCGGGTCCATGCTTAGAAACCTCTGGGTATTAAGAGTGTTATAAAAAAAACATTACAATAAGGATAATTTAAGGTGTAAACTGCAGAGTTTAACTTCCGGTGCAGAGAAACGGATTCATGAATTAGTGAGGATGACATCAGGAATGGCGTTAGCTATAGGTGACACAAAAGGGTTGCTAGATGCTATTCTAGGGGAGAGAGCGGACGTCATTTGGAAGCGAGCAGGCTATGCGTGTGACTGCGCAAAACACGACACGATGGAGCACCATTTAATAATTGCAGAGCAGACTTCTGGCGAGCGCTCAGAGTGCAATATCCTGATACATCAAACATAAGTGCGATTATGACTAGGAAGATCAGAGAGGATGAAGATCCTATTGTTTATATTCAAGATATTCAGGACAAATGGAGGTAGGAGACGCGTGAATCGTGGGATAAAATGGTAGCATTATTTTAACACTTTTTGTGTCAGGGCCTGGCCAAGCCAGTGCAACAGCAATTGAAAAAACAGGTGGGAATGGAAGCAAAGCCATGGCCAGCGATACAATTGACAAACGTGCATCACTGACGATTAACGCAGGAGAAAAATAAGAAGAAAGCCGAGAACAGAAAGCAGGAGGAAGCAAAGTTAGTTCAGAAGAAGTTGTCTAAAATAGCCATTGAGGGAGCGGTATTGATAGGTAATGAATGAGGGATGACACAGGAGACGCAGCCAAGGCAGCAGAATAACCGGAGCAGAAATAGGTACAGCAGGCTATGTTACCGCAATAGTCCATGACCGCACCCCCCTACCCCCAGGAACACACAGGCACCCGCACCCAAAATGGGAAGTGTGACTGATGGGAGGAAATTATTTCACAGGTACGGGAAGAGTGAATTTATATCACAAGAGAACAGCCCACAGAGTGACTTGATGTGTTCAGTACCATCAGTGACACCAGACCACCACCCCTCCCTGCCCCCCCCACAAGAGGAACCAATGGTCAAGGTGACAAAGGGAGGCAAGAAATATTCATTTTTAGTAGAAACTGGAGCCACTCTTTCCTGTGTCTGCGAGGACAAATATGCAATGTCAGGTACTTCCATGAACACTCAGTGGTTCTCTGGGGTGACCAATTTAGTTCCCTTTACAGACGAATTACCAATCTCTACAGGAAAACATGACATGTCAATGCCATTATTATACTCTAGGTAGAAGCCAGTTACTATATTGGGACGTGACTTAATGACAAAACTTAACATGATATCTTTTACTGACTAAGGGATAGTGTGCTCTACTCCAGGGATACACTACATGAATGTGGAAGAGTTAGCCTTTATAGGCCAGAAGGCATTAAGAGGAGTACCTTTGGATCCAGACATATTTCTGTATTGAGTGTCCATTCTATTAACTTGGTTACCAAGGTTGGAAGGTAAAATATTGAGAATACCTGATGAATTTTTGTTCAGACCATAAACTCCTATGGGTGATGAGGAACGGCAGATCATTCCCTTAGAACTGGATGCAGAAGTGGTCAGAAAAGGGTGATGCTGCATGGAACAGATGATGAAGGAAGGGGATGGAGAACAGTGATAGCCCTCAGTGAGGGAGACAGGATGACAGATTTAACAGATAAAGAACTGTTTAGAGATGACTACTCTGACAATTAACTGGTGTTTTTAATAAGTATTACTTATCGGATTTAAGTGAAGAATATAGAAATACAGCAAAGAATGGTGTGCAAGATATTTTATGGACTAAAAACCCATATGATGTGAGGCTATTGAAAGGGATAGGTACAGTCAAGATTAAATTAAAACCAGGAGCTATTTTACCAAAAGCAAAGCACTACTCAATGTCCAGAGAGGCGGATGAAGGTATATTTGAGACCATCTGGAATAGGTCACATTCACGGACTGCTCCTGCCAGATCCTGAAAGATCCTTTCGTATAGCAGGCGCTATTGTACGAACTGCGTTGGAAGTTGGTGACGATGTGGTGGAACGCCACAGGAGTGCCCTGCTGCGAGCTGTTGGGCTGCACTGTGAGCGAAAGAGGGCTCCAAGGAGCGACAGGGCAGGACTGCAGACGGTGACCTTTGTTCAATATGGCGGCCACAAGGAAGCAGTGAGGCAGATGCGGGATAAGGACTCAGAGGCCAGGTGGTGCCCAGGACGCATCTGAGGAGCTTTGACAGATCGGAGGAAGAGCGGTTGCCGGGAGGAGCAGCAGAGACTACCACACGGTACCTGTCACCTGTCTGACGGAGTGCCTGACCTGAAGGAGACATGAGGTGTGGATTGCGGCTGGACCGCCGGCACTGGAGATTCCACACCGTAAGCCAGGAAAGTGTGCACTGCATGCTAGGGGCCCCGGCTCCCCCCGACCCCCCCAGAGGGAGTTTGGAGAGCGGGCCATACACAAGCTGGCCTGGACCGGGCAGAAGTGACACGCGCTTACAAACCTGTTACCGGGGGGGGGGGGGGTCCCGCAGCCGCGA
This sequence comes from Ambystoma mexicanum, assembly GCF_040938575.1. Classification (NCBI taxonomy): domain Eukaryota; kingdom Metazoa; phylum Chordata; class Amphibia; order Caudata; family Ambystomatidae; genus Ambystoma; species Ambystoma mexicanum. The sequence continues at coordinate 693,911,842 of NC_090931.1, forward strand.
CGGCACTCCGGTATACTCCCGTGTAGAGGACCGGATGGGTGCCCTGTAAAGAAGGACCTGGGCCACTGGGTGAAACGGTAGTACTCTGAGTGCGCTCCGGAATACTCCAAAGACCCAGGCCACAGGGTGAAATTACATCGCTTGGACTGGGACCTAGCATCCGCACGCACATAAGACAGGAAGTGTGCCTTAGACAAGGGGACCGGAGCCATGGGGATCAACGTGGGAAGCAGCCCTGGGGATCTCCAGGCTATGGGGAGTCCCCAGGCCGAGAAAACCAGTGGAGCACATAAGAGCCGGGCCGCGTGGTGAGCATGGGGGGGCAGCCTATGGGTCCCCCGTCCAGATCACGCACAAACACAGCATTCCTTGTCTGCCTATGGTAACATAGGCAACAACACTGGGCTAACCCTTAGTGCCACAGTAACGGATACATGTGCAGAGGCCATACTTGGCACAGGACCAAGAAAAGTCCAGGCATGGATGGACAGAGAAGATATGCCCTGGCGGTAAAGAGGGAGACTATATTGATGAGACGTAAAGGAAGCTCTACGCAACCAGGAGCCCTTAGGGGACCTGGACGGGATTGTGATGAGAAGCTGTGCTCCAGTGACAATGCTGCTGGGCGGTCACCCTAGGGCGAAGGACCTCTCGCTAGGATTGGGATGATTCTCCCTGGAACCAACTCCTTCAGCTTGCTGTCTTTTTCTTTGTACATGGTGGGGCTGCGAAAACGTACACCACGACGAGGAAGATCGTACTTGCGGCTGCTGCCGCCAACACCCCCCCTGCACCTACCCCTCCCCCACCCCAAGTTTTCTCTACTCCTAGGGTCACCTGATTCTGTGCCTATGCACTGTGCACCAACCTCAAGCAGGACGGCTTGAAGTGAACACGCCTGGGCACTTGGTTATTGTTGGGGATGTTGGGAGGTTTTCTTTGGGGAAGGGGCACCTGCACGCATGTAAATAGCGATTGGCAGTGTATTACCTTTGGTCGGATTCCTCATCAGAAGAAAGTAGAGATGGATGTCAAGGGGGAGGGCGGATTACCCGGTAGTGGGGGAGGAAAGCTGATGGCTGATCTGTGAATGTCTTCACATGGAACATGAGGGGTCCGACTGCCTGTGTGAAAAGGAACATGGTCTATTTGTACCTTAGGAAATGCAAAGTGGCCATAGCCATGCTGCAAGAAATGCACCTTACGGCTAAGAAGCAAACATTGCTAGTAAGGAAATGGGGGGCGGGTCCTGGGTTCTACATACTCTGCGTACGCACACAGAGTCTTAATATAAATTGCACCCTCAGTACCCTTTAAGGTCACCCACATCAAAACGGATGATGAGGGTACAGCGACTCCTTGAACAGGTAGATACATGTCTGGTCAATATGTATGCCCCATCCACAGGGCAGCTACTTTTTTCCAAACACATAATATGGAGAGAGGAGACTTCTCTGTTAGACAGATCAGACACGAAATATACTAGACCGGCTCAGTCTGCCAAGACCCTGCAGACGCTCCTCGATTCCTTCGCCCTGGTGGATGCCTGGAGAGCTCTACATATGGACACTAGGCACTACTCATACTATTCAGCACCCAACACGAAGTGCACACGAGAATGGATAACTTTTTTATAGGATGCAAACTACCTCACCTAACCACGAATGCACAGTACAAAAGGTAGAGTGTTGTCAGATCATGCTGCCCCGATCCCCATGTGGCAGCTCAGAAGTCACTGCAAGATCCTCCCCCGCCCCCCATTCCAAGGTTGCATCAAAGATGGGATCACTGATTAGGTTTTGCACAACAAAGGAAGCGTCCCTAGTGCAGGGACCTTTTGGGAGGCGCTGAAGGTGGTGATTAGGGAGAAGGCCATAGCAGGGTCAATTGGGGTCCAAGCAAGCATAAGCATGGGAATTGCCCTCCGCTGAAGAAATCTTGAGACAATTAGAACAATCCCAAGAGTAGCTATCAGACAAGCATGCAAGGGTCTTTGCGCTAAAACAAAAATGCATGGAATTTTGGGACAGGTTGGGTAAACATAGTTTTGCAAAATATACTGAGAGGCAACAGAGGGAGACAAGCCAGGCCATCTGCTGGCATGGCGGCATAAAAAAAGTGGCTTAACAGGGGCCCATACACTTGAAACAAAGAAACCTATGCCATACCCAGAAGGGGGTCAATGATGCGTTTTTGGAATTCTACCAAAACCTTTATCAGGAAAGATCCCGGACACCAAGGGCATGTACAGTGGATGTGCCGGATAAGAGTCAGCAGGCGCGAGATAGCTTAGACGCACCTACCTCCCTAGAAGACATTGTAAGTACAATTGCAACCCTGCCCATGGGAAAGACACCGGGATCAGACAGGCTCCCTAGTGAATTCTATAAAGGAATACGCCCAAGAATTGGACCCTCATTTTCTTTGCACCTTTAATGATTCCTATGAGGCAGGGGTTCTCCCGCTGAGCTTGAGGGAAGCCATCATTATACCACTTCTTAAATTCACAAGCCTCCTGAGGAGTGTAGCTCTTATAGGTCCCTGGCAATGCTCAATCAAGACAGTAAGATACTTGCATCCATACTTGTAAAGCGAATGAAAAAGGTAATACATGATTTGGTGTTGCCTGACCAAACGGGTTACATACCAGAACAGAGCATGCCCTGGAACTCGAGACGATTGCACCACGTGATAGATAGCACAGCACTCTGGGACATACTGTGCGCCATATCCACATTAGATGCAATTAAGGCATTTGACTCCGTTAGATGGTATTGGCTTTACGCAACTTTGCACAGGTTTGGGTTTGGGCAGGCATAAATCAAGTGGGTACAGCTAGTTTATACTAGACCGATCTAGGGTCAAAACTGGAAACATATCTCGGAGGCGTGGGAATTGGTGAAGGGGGACAAGACAGGGCTGCCAGTTGTCACTGCTGCTCTATGTCATAGCCATGGAACTCAGTATCTCAGGGTGGAATATATAGAGGCCGGCATTGAAATAGATGGGACCCGGCACCCAATATCCCTGTTGTACATTCAGAACCCTGAAAATAATTTGGAATTGTTACTGGAAGGAATGGCACTTTTCGCAGAATTGTCAGGAATTACAATTAGCATGGACTAATCAGCCTTGTTTCCCCTCGCTGTTTGCGGCAGAAGCAATAGCGGAAGGGGAGGCAGATTGAGCTTGATAGCTGAATAAGGAGTTCCATAAGTTGCAAGTTCTATTTCTTTTTACTTTTGGTACATACCACATGAGAGTTTTAGGCATTGGGGTTGGGAGCAAATGAGAAGGGAGTTAGGGGTACTGTTTAAGAAAAGTTAATGCGACAGACTTGTTCTGTGATATGTTGTTGTTTGGCATAGGTTAAAACCTATATATATATATTTTCAGTGAAAAAAAACGTTGTTAAAGGGACGTTATGAGAGAGAGCCAGACATGTGATGTCATCAATGACATTTGTGATGTCATCTTTGATGTCCTGGGTGTTAGTCTTAGCAGTGCACGGTGGTGGCGCGAGTTATGGTTGCTTAGTTTACCATAACTGGCGAATTTCAGGGGGTTTTCGATTTTACTTGTAACCATAACGTCCCTTTAACAAAGTTTTTTGACTGAATTTCATAGGTTTTTAGAAGCGCAACTTAACCTTAACATCCCTTAAAGTTTTTTCACTGAATATAGATATCATGAATTTCATAGGTTTTTAATAGAATACCCTAAGTTTAAATAGATATACCATACAACATACATAACCCCCTGTCCCATGTTAGTGGCTGTAATGTCCGCGGACCATCCGAATGTCCGCGGACAGACTCGGCCAACATCAACACTATCCAAAAGCTCAGCTATCTTACATTGTTGTATCATACAACAAACACACTGAACATGTTCAAAGAGCAGCATATAAATAAATTACCTTAAAAAAAAATAAGAAGTACAAACTGTATATGTAAGACACTTACAGTCCAATTACATAGCATATGAAACACAATGAAACATACCAAAAAAAGAAATAACATGTCTCCAGCAGAATTACCTCACTGATACTTTATACAGAAACTGAACAACAAATAACAGCACACCTACAAAGCACTAACAGGAAAATTGAAAAACAAACTGGTAAGCACACTACATTAATTCCTATAGTTAAAAACATCCTTTAGTAGCATACACTAAAAAATAATGCATCATTTTTTATTTTTTTTTAACACAGAAATGGCTAGCACTCTGGAGTGGCTTGAAGAAAACTTTCCCCTGGATGAAATGAGTTAAAACAGCGATACTAATGGTAGACACTGCAGTTTTGAAAGTAAGCCAATTAATACATGGTAGACACTGCAGTTTTGAAAGTAAGCCAATTAATACACATCATTTTATGTGTACCCAACACATTTTTTTCCTTTAACAGAACATACAGAAAATAAGACTACTGAAAAAGACACTGGAAAATCAACTACAGCATTTAGAATAAAAACAAAAAAATTGATCAATTAATGACCAATTTCATTATTTTTAAGAACTTCATCCAAACCACATCATGGAAAACAATGTATATCACTGTCCCACATGCACTGTAGCCCTTCATGTCCCAGTTAACCATCCCCAAAAAAGTTATGATGAGACTTCAATCCCTTCCTCCCCTACTATCCAACATGTAGAAAACCCTAATTCCCCTGTATTTGTCACAATTTCTGCTCCCCCTTCATAATTTCTATATTTTTGTACAATAATAAAATATGTATACTGTTACTATATTTCTCTGTTTTTATTTTTTTTTAAAGGCCGTTAGGGTGTCCGCAGATGGCGCAGCTGTCCGGGATGTCTGCAATTAACCAAAATGGGGGTGTCCCAAGGACACTGTGTTCGTACTGTCTGCAATCAAAATGGAGGTGCTCCTGCTGCTGGTGCTATTTCTACCGCAGCACCACCCCCACCCCCTCCACCCCCTCCACCTCCACCACCACCACCACCACCACCACCTCCCCAAGGGCCTGAAGAGGGGAACAAGCGTGAAGATGAAGAGAGTGATGAAGAGGTTGAAGTAGTGTAAGTCCCTACTACTAGCAGCCCCCGTGGTCCTTTGGTGTGGAGGCTGTTTGCCACCGTTGGAGGGGTACCCAAAGCTTGCACACAAGGTGCGCTGGCACTGAGTGCCAGATGGAGCTCAGTCATGGCAAACCGGGTTTGTACAGTTACGGGACTACCTCCATTGCGGCGACACCCAAGATCGTTCCACAGGGGGCATTTCGCAGGGACGCCCCCTGCGATAAAAGTAGTAGGTGGAGTTCCTCTACAGCAAGCTCCGATTCTGGTCCTGTCACCACAAGAAACACTCCTGTGGGGCAGCGTATCCACGAACCAGCCTTGCAGGCCATACGTGATGCTGTAGGCCCTTATCTTTCGAGGGTCACAATATTGTGTATGTACTGCGACGCGGTACTCTGCAGGGGGAGACACTTCAAAGTGCTTTCGAGGCTACGGTCAGGGAGCATGAGAACATCTGCTACCTAACTGATTAAGGCCCACCCAACATCTTCCTCTCTCCACCTGCCCTTTCTTATCCCCGTGGTTGGTGCCCCTTCCTTACCCTCCCTAGGTTTCCTTGTGTGTCTTGTTAAAAAAAAAAAAAAGGGCTCTTTTCAGGGCCGCCTTTCACAGTTTCAAAATAGAAGTGGCAATGACATGCTGCAGGTCCCTGAGCATTTTTAAAAGTCTGCGGACTGTACGCGGACATGTGCACTTTTTGGGGTACTGCGCTATCAAAACCATTGCACTTTCTCCGGGAGGAAGTGGTGGCTCGAAAAGAGCCTTTTTGTGGTGTTTCGAAAACTTCAAGTGGTCAACACCTACTAGAAAAAGGATTACTATAATTCCAAAAAGGGTCACAATACATTTTGTATATTTCCCAGAAAAATCCGATTCCCAGCATGAGTAAGATGGACTCCATCTCTGCGAAAAAAATGTGTGTGCTACGAAACATAATTTTCATTGTGAGAAGAGGACATACCAACATCTCTCAAAAAAGCGCAAACAGCCTTGTTGACATTGCGCCTCGCTTTCTCCATTTGTGGATCAAATGAAGAAGAAAGCAGCCACATTTGTCTCTGCGCAATACGAGAAAAAATTACTCTTGAGTTTGGAAACATGTCCATGGCTTTCCCAAAGTCCTTCTTTCATTGCAAATTGCAAGGAGATTCCAGAGACATGTCCTAAACTGTTCTCTCCACAATTAACAATAATAATGTCTGGATGACAGTGTGTCAAAGAGGAACCAAATCTAACCACTTCATTCTGCGCACTCCATGCCAGTGCACAATCACATGAGGGAATCCAAGATCTGCAGCCACTCCACAGCAATCTGCATGCACCTCCAACCAATGTATCCACGAGTCACCCAAGAACCAGACAATCTTCCTGCCTTCTAAAGGAAACAGCCATAGCCATCTGCTCTCCTCTCCTGTCATGATGCCTGCCCCCGGAAGACCAGACCAGGCCCAGCAGCCCCAGAAGCAGGCATCATGCCACTTGGAGCATGCCCAAAAGCCCCAGTTAGGGGCTGTTTGGGTGCAGTCCTGGCGCCTATGGCGCCAGGCTCATAAAGATAAAGTCAGTCCTGGCGCCATGGGCGCCAGGCTCATTATTGATAACTTACCTGAAGCAGACCATGCTGCATACTCACCTGAGGCAGACCATGCTGCATGAAGACTCAAGCCAAATGAGGCTTAGGAGGGACTATTTTACTGAAGGAACTATTTTGTTACTTGGGTGGGGCTGTGGAAGAATACTTACCTGGATCTTCTTCCAAGGCTATTTAAACCACTCCCGGACAGCCACACGTGCTTCGCGTTATTCTGCTTGCTGCAGCGTAACGCTCACCGTGTTTTCAGCAGCTCCAGTCTTCAGCCACGCCCGCTTCAGTCCTGGGACTCCTGAAACAAGAAGAAAAGAAGGATAAAGGTTAGAACAGGAGTTTTAACTTTAATCCTTACCTGAATCCTGATCCATTTCGCCACGGAACTGAAAGACAGAAGTCTTTGAAGCACCGCTTCGCATTCCTACGGCGCCGCGCTGAACTCACCTGCTTGGCGGTACTTCAGCATTCCATCTCGCTCTCTCCATCTCGCGGCCGCCCTCCGACACCTAAGGAGACAAAGACAACAAGGTGAGCAAGGGGACTCTCTAAGGCTATACAAGCTACCCCCAAGGACTTACCTGATTTACCACGGGAGGTACTCACCTCATCTCGGGTCGGCGCAGTCAACTCTGCTTCATCGCCGTACCCCGGCCCCTAAGGGGAAAACCACAATAGACTTACCTGAATCTTACCAATTGCCATTTGGAAATCTTCGAGTGGATTAATCGGCAACCTGCAAGGAATCGGACAGAGTGAAGATCAGACATTTGAACTCTTATGAACAATTGGACTTTAGAGTCAATACTGGAATTCACCAATTCCTCTACGCCAGTGAAGTAACTGGTCATCAACGCGCCCCTGCGGTCGACGCAGGATGGAGAGCTCATCCTTCCAAACCATCAGGTGAGTCTAAGGAGGGGACATCAAGAGTGATCTGTGGGAAGACAACGGGAGTGGGGAAGGTGGGTTGACACTCAATTCCACGTGTGGTTAATTCCTCTTCTCCTTTGCAGAAGAACATTCTTGCGAGCCAGACAAACTAGGCTGAGCGGGCCAGTCCAGTCAGTCATCTCATCGCTACACGTCACGCTGGTGGGAACAACAGCGGCCCAGTTCCGGTCGACGCCCCCGTGGGAACCAGGTGAGCGTAACAGAATGCAAAGCCTACCCACAAATACCCACCTGGGCGTCATGGAGAACTCGGAAACTGATCAGTTGGCCCAATTATTAGGGGAATTAAGGGCCGAAGTGCATTCCGCCCGCCTTGAAACCAATGCTCTCAGGAGGGAACTGATAGTGTCAAAAGAACGAACTGATGAGTTGGCCAGACAACTATTACAGAGCCAGGCTGGACAAACACCTCTACCAGGACTTGGGGCAGCTCCTGTACCATCGAGTAACCCGGTGCAGATAAATTTACCTGGAGCCGTTCCTTTGGCTCCGCCTGAACGCTTTGCTGGAGACCCAAAAGGGTTTGCAACATTCATGAATCAATGCCGCTTGCACTTTTTATGTAGACTTGGAGCTTTCCCAAACGATCAGGCCAAGGTAGCCTTTGTACTGTCCTATCTCAGCGGCAGTGCAGCGGATTGGTCCATTCCACTAGTTAACCAGGATGATCCGATTCTTCGAGATTTTCAGGGTTTTTGAACAAGCATGGAAAGACTATTCGCCCGACACTCCCGAGGACAGGCTTTGGACAACGAACCTTTATCCCTAGGGCAAGGTAACCAGGATCTTTTATCTTACATTGCAACTTTCAATAGATTAGTAGTGGAAACCGAATGGCCTGAAGCCAAGCGAATCACATTATTCCATCGAGGACTTCGGGGAGAACAAGATGTTTTGCCCCAAATCGTGAACCCGCGTCAAGACTGTGCTGAATATATAGATCTAGTGGTCCAGCTCGATCACAGACTTCAAACCAGGAAGGCTGACCGAACCAAGTTTGAGAACAGGGTGTTGGTTAAAACCCGCGTAAGCTCCAAGGGAGTAGATGTCTCAGAACCTATGCAAATCGGGGGGGTTAAAGGACCCTTAACCCAGAAGGAAAGAGATCGAAGACGGCAACTGCAATTATGTTTATATTGCGGAACTACTGGTCATTTTCTTCAGAACTGCCCTGTGAAACCACCCAAGAAAGTTATAGGAGCAGCAGACGAAAACCATGTGAAATCTGACTCGGGAAACGACCACGTCCGGCAAGCGTAGAGGTCCACTTGCCGAGCTTAAAGAAGGACACTCTGACCTCGCATTTCACCATACCCATGGTCCTTGTAGATCCAGAGCAGCCATCACGCATGCACGCGGTAAAGGCGTACGTAGACAGTGGAGCCATAGGAAATTACTTGGACTGGGAATTGGCTACCAGGATGAATCTATCTCTCACCCGCAAGACCACGGCCGATGTCATCACTGTAGATGGAACGGAAATTGCCTCTGGACCCGTAACTCATTCCACTGCAGAGATGACATTGCTGAGTCAAGATGGGCATCGGGAGGCTATGATGTTTGACTTAATTAAGGCCCAACAGTTTCAGCTGATACTGGGGATACCTTGGTTGGAAAAACATAATCCCTGTATTGATTGGCGAGGGAAGAGACTAACCTTCCCAGAATGTGCTCACACCTGCTACCCAAGGAAAACTCAAAACTCAGTCCTGGCCCCAGTAATTCCAGTAGCCATACAATTACCTGTTGAATACCAAGACTTTCAGGATGTCTTCCAAAAGGAACAGGCAAACACCTTACCACCTCACAGATCGTATGATTGTCAAATAGGTCTTGTACCTGGAGCACAACCACCTTGCAGCAAAATCTATGCCCTTACGGAACCCGAAAATCTCCATTTGCGCCAGTACCTAGACCAGTACCTTGCTAATGGCTTCATTCGCCCGTCCAAGTCCTCTGCATCTTCAGCTTTGTTCTTCGTACCGAAAAAGGAAGGCGACATTAGAACATGTATAGACTACCGCGCACTGAATCAGATAACCATCAAGAATCGATACCCACTGCCTTTGATCCCAAAACTACTAGATCAGGTGAAGGACGCTTGTATATACACGAAACTAGACCTTCGGGGGGCATATCATCTGGTACGTGTCAAAGAGGGTGACGAATGGAAGACTGCTTTTCGCACCAAGTACGGACTATTTGAGTACCAGGTAATGCCCTTCGGACTATGCAATGCACCAGCAGCCTTCCAGTTCTTCATGAACGATGTCCTCCCAGAGCTTATCGACGTTTGTGTGGTCGTTTACATCGACGACATCTTAGTATACTCTTTATCAGAATCTGAGCATGTAAAACACGTCCGAGCAGTCCTAGAGAAGTTACGCCAGCATAAATTATATGCTAAACTGGAAAAGTGCATCTTCGACACTACGGAAGTGGAATTCCTTGGATTTATTCTGACCCCGAGAGGAATCCGGATGGATACACGAAAAGTGGATGCCATTCTTAATTGGCCTTCGCCAAGTTCAACCAAAGGAGTTCAAAGCATGCTTGGTGTTAGGTAAGATTTCCACAGGGCTGGTAAATCTTCCTTGCCTGGTTCAACTCCAGAACTTTTTGCTTTTCTAGTGAGATATTTTCCATTAATACCTCAGTGAGTGGGAACCTTTTTCCACACTCACCTGTCTTTAACTCTTTTTATGGGTGTCATTTTTAAGACTCTCCATAGTGTCTTTTTAAAGTTATCATGTCTAACAACTTATTGGCAATAAGTGCCTGTTGTTGCTGGGTTGCCCTAGGGGCTCCCCATTTAACTTTCTTGTGCTAACCTTGAGTGAACTACAGTTCCCAAGGGTAGAAAGGATCTTTGGATCCATTTTACATCTTATTCTGTGAAACCAGCACACCCCACCTTATGTGGAGTGCTGGGGAGATACAATGTATCCCCTTTCACATTTAAACTGTAACAATTCTGTTACAGTGACAAGCTTACCTTTAATGGCTGGTGGCAGTGATACCTTTTACTAATTTGGTGCACCTTTACAGCGTGCTGTAATCACAGCTGCAGTAAAGGCACCTAAGGGTGCTCATTTTTTACCAAAATGGCCCCTGTCTTCTTTTTCTGCCATTTTAGTGTTTCTTGTCGTTTCTTGTTCCTTCCCCTGACATCCAGGGCGGGAAAATCCTTTGTTTGAGTTTTGTCTTCGGCGGGAGTCCCCTGGACACCCCGCCCAGGCTCCAGTCAGTCTGTAAGCACAGGAAGTGGGGGAGGGGTCCCAAACTTCCCCCTCCTTTGTCTTAGGTCTTCCTTCAACTGGGCCAAATCCCAGTGGGGGGTTGGCTGTCCTGATTGGACAGCCAAACGCCCCTTTCTTGTAAAATGCGGGGAGAGAATGCAGAGGTTGTGTTGCAGTTCCTGATAAATGCTGGAAACCTGGAAGCTGAAGTCATGTCGACCACTGGAACCGAAAACCGAAGAGGATGACGAAGGAAAAGCGGCGGGAATGATTTCCAGCGGCCGGAGAGCCTGCTTTGTAACCGGAGCCTGCTGCAGCCCTTCCTTCCGATCGACCTGGGGTCTCCGAAAACGACGACCCGAACCCAGAGCCTAGTGAGACCCACTAGACTCAAGACGACCTGCATTTTGAGCCATCCCACGGGTTCCTGCGACCTTGCGTTCTTGCAATACCCCAATACCCTGGGACCTCCTGCCACTGTGCGGTGCATGGTCTTCCGAATTCCGAATCTCGCTGAAACTTCGTGGGCACCTTGGTCTATCTCCAGAGACACGAATCGAGTCCAAAAAGTCCCCTCACAAGAGTGCTGGACCTTTTAAACGACGAGAATTCAACCGCGATTTTCTGTCTTCATCTGTGCTCCTTGAAAAGGCGCCAAACCCGCAGAACCGCATTCAGCCGCGAGAGAAATCTTGCCTAGAGCCTTCTTCATCGCTCCCTGCTGCAAAGTCCCTTCTGAGGTCTTGTGTTCAGTCTCCAGGACAAGGAATCCAGTGACCGGGTATTTGGCTGCAGTCCCTGAAGTTCTCCTGCTGCAATCTCTTCTTCATTGCTGAGGTACTGTGTTGGCTTGGGTATATACTTACCTTAAGCCTGTTGGGATTTCTGTGTAGCCCTGGGGTGTTTTCTGTGATTGGGAGGTCCCTCGTCCAGTACACCCAGTCCCACTGCTAGAATCCTGCTGGGGTGTCTTCTGCGAAGCCCCTGGATCCTCTTCTAACCCTAGAAGTAAAGTACTCACTTGGTTGCCAGTTTTCCTAAGGAAACTCTGGCTTTTGCTACTAAAGAACTTATTCCAACACTGCCTGTTGGTCACTAGTCTCAGTGACCCCCTTCTGCCACTGAGAACACTCATGCTCAAAGGGAAAGACTTTGAAGGGATTGGGACTTCTGCCTAGAAAAGAAATCAAGTGTTTTACTTACTTGTAAAGAGTTGGTTGGTTGGTAACTGTAATTCTAAGAGTGAACAGTTACAAAAGTTCTTACTGATCTTGGATGTGTGATGCACTATTCTTAAAAGTATGGTTAACATCTTTCCTTCCTTAGCCACTGTTTTGCCAGTCTAAAAGAAAGTAGATGTGAAGGTATTTTACTCTCCTGTGATTAGGTTGTGCCTCTTTACAAAAGTAATGTGTTGGTTTCACCAGATTATTCCTGAAGGGTAATTGTATGAGTGTCCTCCAACTGTTGGTATCACCAGGTTAGTCCTGTTAGGATAACTGTACGAGTGTCCCCCAACTGGGTCTTGCTTCCCCTGACTTGCTGCTAGCCTGTCTTTAATAAGTCTACAATAGGTTGTTGCCTACCTAGAATATCTATTCTGTAAAGTGTGACATTGGGTTTTACTTTCCCCTTCATTGTGAAGTTAAAGTAAGTGGGTTTTACTTACCTTGTGTTAGCTGTGTGCCATCCAAAACAAGTTACAAGAGTTATTGCTTATCTCAATCTGGGGTTCCCTGATTTCCAAAGCATCTGTAATTGTACATTACATCCATAGGTATTACTCACCTGGTATAACTGTGTGTTATGACAAAAGTAGTTATAGGTTTTTACTGCACCTAGAATAAGTGTTTCACTATTCACCAAAAGTATATTGTCCAGTTGACTGTTTAGGTGATTTGTTCCAAGAGTCACTGTACAACTGGTAGGGCCTACTGTCCTTGTATTACCAAAAGTAACCATTGGTCTTTTACTCCCAAGGAATAGGCTGGGCCTATACTAAATGTGTATAACAAGGTTTTGACTTCCCTAGAACTACTGTTAGGTGTTCCAAATAAGGTCTATACTTGGGTCTGTGTACTTTCAAGTATAGTGTTGTGTTTTATATTGTGATTTCATATAATGTTTCAGTATTTACTTAACCCCTAGATTTATCTGGGCCTACTTGTATTTAAATAAATCCTTTATTTTTATAATAATACATAGTGTTTCAGTGTTTCTTTGGATCATTTGTATTACAATTTTCACTTGTACTGTATCTACTGCCCTCTCTCCCTCCTAAGATAAGCCTGGCTGCTCTGTCTACGCTACCCCGAACTCAGGTGGTACAGCCTTATTCTAAGAGTGGAGTCTTGTACTGCCTCAGTAGAATGGTTTTGCTAGGCCCTTAACTGGACTTAAGAAAAACTGTCCTAACACTGTTGGCATGCGCTGGGATCAAGGTGGATTGCATTACATTGATTATTGATATACTTTGTGTCCAAAGGAAACCATCCAGTAGGTTTGGTTTAGCCAAGGTAAAGTGTACTTATTGTATTTAACACAAGAACCAACACCATGGCCTGCTTTAGGCCTGAGGACTCCTCTTATGCTGCATTAGAACATTTGGTCATAATGTGTATAGAGAAGGGCCTCAATTGTGAAGGGAGTAAGCTTGAATTATTACAAAGGTTATGGGACCATATGTATGGTTCCAGTGAACCTGTGTCCACTTCTTACAATATTGCTGGGAGTGAGGATGATGAGGGTTCAGACAGCTGTCCAAACTCCTCAGAGGAGGAATATGAGGGTTCTGATGAGGAGGATGTTAGTTCACCCCCCTCTCCTTCTCCTGCCTCTACCTTACTGCCTACCATGTGCTCTGAGATATCTGAGGCACTGAATATAAGGAAATTCCTGTGGGAAAACAATATGAAGATGTGGGAATATGAGAAAAAGTATAACAGGTCTGTAGAAGACCATTTTCTGCACCCCTCTTCTTTTTCCAGTTCTTCTATGTCTTCAGCTTCCAGGTTTCCAGAATTGGTGAGTCAGTATGATCTGAAGTGTGACATTGTTGTATGGCTGAAAACTTTTGACCTCACTTGTAAAAGGTTTGGTCTGTGTGAGAGTGATAGAATACCCTGGGTTCTTTTTAGACTTCCCAAGAGGGACTACCATGTGCTCTTGGACTTACCTGAAGTAGAAATAGGTAACTGGGATAGGGTAAAAACAGCTCTCATAGATAGATATAAGAAAAAAGCTTCTATATATCTATACTCCTTAAGGGACTCTGAGCATAGATGTAGGTCAAAAAGTGCTGTCTCCTCACCCCTTAAGAAATCTGTCAATACTGAGTATAGCAGAAAAGCTGTGGTCTTAGAATCAGCTGAGCCCCCTTGTAAAAAGGCTGAGGCTCTTAACCTTGAAGTAAGAGAGGTCCCCTTAGGAGACCCCTCTTTAGAGACAAAAGGCATTAACTGCCACTCTGAAGGGCACTTGGGTGTAGCACCCGTAACTTCAAATAGGGACCAAGCCCCTAGGCCCATAAAGCTAGAGGTCACTCCTGTGACCCCACCTTTAGCTGCTGCTAAGGTGATAGAGCCTCTTGAAAAACCACATGTAGTGGAAGTGGTTCAACTAGTTACCAGAAACTTAAAAACTTCTGTCCTAGTACCCATATGGTGTAATACCATTAACCAGGTCACTGCTGTGACCCCACCTTCAGTTAACACTGAGTTTATAGAACCTCTTGAAAACCCACCTAGAGTGGAAGTGGTTCAACCTGTGGATAGAAACTTATGTATTCCTGTCCAATCTATAACACTGTGTAAAAACTTTGTTGAACCTGACAAGAACCTTAGTGTTCATGTCACACACCCTGTGTGGTGTATGTCCTTTAGAATAAAGACCCCTTCAGTTAAACCTGTAGTGGCTGAAACATTTGAAAACCCACTTACAGTGGAAATGGTTCCAAAAACTCTAAACATGGGTACGCCTGAAAACCCACTTACAGTGGAGGTGATCCAGATGGATGTACAAAGCTTAGGTGTTTTTAACAACCCTAAAAGGGCAAGGAGTTTCCTTGACCCCAAGGTAGGAATTGAGTTTTCTCCTTTAGTTCAGAATGTCCAGAATGTAACTTCTAGGCCTGAAAAACTGAACACCAAAAAGAGTTATAAGAAACCTAAGAGTAGCTTTCTTACTAGGCCTTCTAATAAAAAGCCTGTGACTCCAACTACTCCTACAGGAGAGATGGATAGGTGTTCTGACAAGGCTAGGGTCTCTGTTTCAAGAGACCACTCTAAACCAGTAAGATCCTCTATAGCGAATCCTACTGTAAGTCCTAATGTTAGCAGGGCAACCTCTAACAAAGGCAAATCAAAAGCTAGACTATTAGGGAAATGGGAGCACAAACCATGCTCTACCATTTCAGTTCCAATTCTAAAGTCTTTGACCCACACTACTTCTGAGGAAGGGGTGGATAGACAAGATGGAAACCTAACTAGGCCTTTGAGGACTGGTAAACCCCAAAGTTGGTGGAAATCCAGAAAAGATATGTCTAAGGCTAAACCCCTTGACATTGTGGGCTCTTCTGCTGAAGACCCCCTTGTAAATCCTAGTGTTAGAAGGGAAAATCCTAACCAAGGTAAAAACAGATCTAAGAGGAAGTGGAAGGATGTACAATGCTTTGCCACAACCCCTCCAACTAGGATACCTGAGACCCAACCTGCTCATGTGAGAGAGGTGGTGAGGAATCATGGAGACCCCTCTAGGTCTAAGGGAATTCTTTATAAGAACCCCTTTAAAAAGCCTATTGTAGGTTCAGAGGTTGTCACAACTTCTGAGGGACTGTTTAAACAGATCCCCTATACCTTAGACAAGAGTAAAGTGCCCAACACTACTTGTAGGTCATACAGTTTGCAAATGATAACTAATGTAAGAAAAAGTATCACAGCAAGGGTTACAAAAAGATTGCTAGTTGACTCAGCAAACAGTTTAACCGACTAGAAACAAGAGATCTATCCAGGTGAGGATTAGCTTCCCCTGTTCCTTAGTCTGGGGGGGACGAGTGTTAGGTAAGATTTCCACAGGGCTGGTAAATCTTCCTTGCCTGGTTCAACTCCAGAACTTTTTGCTTTTCTAGTGAGATATTTTCCATTAATACCTCAGTGAGTGGGAACCTTTTTCCACACTCACCTGTCTTTAACTCTTTTTATGGGTGTCATTTTTAAGACTCTCCATAGTGTCTTTTTAAAGTTATCATGTCTAACAACTTATTGGCAATAAGTGCCTGTTGTTGCTGGGTTGCCCTAGGGGCTCCCCATTTAACTTTCTTGTGCTAACCTTGAGTGAACTACAGTTCCCAAGGGTAGAAAGGATCTTTGGATCCCTTTTACATCTTATTCTGTGAAACCAGCACACCCCACCTTATGTGGAGTGCTGGGGAGATACAATGTATCCCCTTTCACATTTAAACTGTAACAATTATGTTACAGTGACAAGCTTACCTTTAATGGCTGGTGGCAGTGATACCTTTTACTAATTTGGTGCACCTTTACCGCGTGCTGTAATCACAGCTGCAGTAAAGGCACCTAAGGGTGCTCATTTTTACCAAAATGGCCCCTGTCTTCTTTTTCTGCCATTTTAGTGTTTGTCGTTTCTTGTTCCTTCCCCTGACATCCAGGGCGGGAAAATCCTTTGTTTGAGTTTTGTCTTCGGCGGGAGTCCCCTGGACACCCCGCCCAGGCTCCAGTCAGTCTGTAAGCACAGGAAGTGGGGGAGGGGTCCCAAACTTCCCCCTCCTTTGTCTTAGGTCTTCCTTCAACTGGGCCAAATCCCAGTGGGGGGTTGGCTGTCCTGATTGGACAGCCAAACGCCCCTTTCTTGTAAAATGCGGGGAGAGAATGCAGAGGTTGTGTTGCAGTTCCTGATAAATGCTGGAAACCTGGAAGCTGAAGTCATGTCGACCACTGGAACCGAAAACCGAAGAGGATGACGAAGGAAAAGCGGCGGGAATGATTTCCAGCGGCCGGAGAGCCTGCTTTGTAACCGGAGCCTGCTGCAGCCCTTCCTTCCGATCGACCTGGGGTCTCCGAAAACGACGACCCGAACCCAGAGCCTAGTGAGACCCACTAGACTCAAGACGACCTGCATTTTGAGCCATCCCACGGGTTCCTGCGACCTTGCGTTCTTGCAATACCCCAATACCCTGGGACCTCCTGCCACTGTGCGGTGCATGGTCTTCCGAATTCCGAATCTCGCTGAAACTTCGTGGGCACCTTGGTCTATCTCCAGAGACACGAATCGAGTCCAAAAAGTCCCCTCACAAGAGTGCTGGACCTTTTAAACGACGAGAATTCAACCGCGATTTTCTGTCTTCATCTGTGCTCCTTGAAAAGGCGCCAAACCCGCAGAACCGCATTCAGCCGCGAGAGAAATCTTGCCTAGAGCCTTCTTCATCGATCCCTGCTGCAAAGTCCCTTCTGAGGTCTTGTGTTCAGTCTCCAGGACAAGGAATCCAGTGACCGGGTATTTGGCTGCAGTCCCTGAAGTTCTCCTGCTGCAATCTCTTCTTCATTGCTGAGGTACTGTGTTGGCTTGGGTATATACTTACCTTAAGCCTGTTGGGATTTCTGTGTAGCCCTGGGGTGTTTTCTGTGATTGGGAGGTCCCTCGTCCAGTACACCCAGTCCCACTGCTAGAATCCTGCTGGGGTGTCTTCTGCGAAGCCCCTGGACCCTCTTCTAACCCTAGAAGTAAAGTACTCACTTGGTTGCCAGTTTTCCTAAGGAAACTCTGGCTTTTGCTACTAAAGAACTTATTCTAACACTGCCTGTTGGTCACTAGTCCTAGTGACCCCCTTCTGCCACTGAGAACACTCATGCTCAAAGGGAAAGACTTTGAAGGGATTGGGACTTCTGCCTAGAAAAGAAATCAAGTGTTTTACTTACTTGTAAAGAGTTGGTTGGTAACTGTAATTCTAAGAGTGAACAGTTACAAAAGTTCTTACTGATCTTGGATGTGTGATGCACTATTCTTAAAAGTATGGTTAACATCTTTCCTTCCTTAGCCACTGTTTTGCCAGTCTAAAAGAAAGTAGATGTGAAGGTATTTTACTCTCCTGTGATTAGGTTGTGCCTCTTTACAAAAGTAATGTGTTGGTTTCACCAGATTATTCCTGAAGGGTAATTGTATGAGTGTCCTCCAACTGTTGGTATCACCAGGTTAGTCCTGTTAGGATAACTGTATGAGTGTCCCCCAACTGGGTCTTGCTTCCCCTGACTTGCTGCTAGCCTGTCTTTAATAAGTCTACAATAGGTTGTTGCCTACCTAGAATATCTATTCTGTAAAGTGTGACATTGGGTTTTACTTTCCCCTTCATTGTGAAGTTAAAGTAAGTGGGTTTTACTTACCTTGTGTTAGCTGTGTGCCATCCAAAACAAGTTACAAGAGTTATTGCTTATCTCAATCTGGGGTTCCCTGATTTCCAAAGCATCTGTAATTGTACATTACATCCATAGGTATTACTCACCTGGTATAACTGTGTGTTATGACAAAAGTAGTTATAGGTTTTTACTGCACCTAGAATAAGTGTTTCACTATTCACCAAAAGTATATTGTCCAGTTGACTGTTTAGGTGATTTTTTCCAAGAGTCACTGTACAACTGGTAGGGCCTACTGTCCTTGTATTACCAAAAGTAACCATTGGTCTTTTACTCCCAAGGAATAGGCTTGGCCTATACTAAATGTGTATAACAAGGTTTTGACTTCCCTAGAACTACTGTTAGGTGTTCCAAATAAGGTCTATACTTGGGTCTGTGTACTTTCAAGTATAGTGTTGTGTTTTATATTGTGATTTCATATAATGTTTCAGTATTTACTTAACCCCTAGATTTATCTGGGCCTACTTGTATTTAAATAAATCCTTTATTTTTATAATACATAGTGTTTCAGTGTTTCTTTGGATCATTTGTATTACAATTTTCACTTGTACTGTATCTACTGCCCTCTCTCCCTCCTAAGATAAGCCTGGCTGCTCTGTCTACGCTACCCCGAACTCAGGTGGTACAGCCTTATTCTAAGAGTGGAGTCTTGTACTGCCTCAGTAGAATGGTTTTGCTAGGCCCTTAACTGGACTTCAGAAAAACTGTCCTAACACTTGGCTTTGCCAATTTCTACCGCAGGTTTATCCCGGACTTCTCGCACATTGTACATCCCATTACAACGCTATTGCGAAAAAACAAACGCTTTGTGTGGACAGAGGAAGCCGAGAACGCCTTGCAAGAGTTAAAAGCTAAATTCACATCTGCTCCCATATTAAGACACCCGCGCCCAGAGCTTCCCTACATAGTGGAAACAGATGCATCCAGTTCAGCCATGGGAGCAGTCCTTTCCCAAAAGGATCCCGAAACTAACCAGCTTCACCCAGTGGCGTTTTGGTCAAGAAAATGTTCAGCCCCCGAATTAAACTATGCCATAACCGACAAGGAGCTGCTGGCCATCAACTCCGCCTTCAAGGCTTGGCGGCACTATCTACTGGGTGCCAGACATACCATCACGGTCATCACTGATCACCGCAACTTACAATACCTAAAGACAGCCAAAGCCCAATCTTCGCGCCAACTCCGTTGGGCATTGTTCTTCGCCGAGTTTGATTTTGTAATAACCTATCGACCAGGTTGTAAGAATGGTAAAGCAGACGCCTTGTCCCGGATTGGAATGGGAAAAGCAGAAATAACTTTAGAACCCGTACCCATAATTCCGGAACAGAGAATCCTTGGCCTGACATCCATACAGACACTGGAGGACATTCAAAACAAGATCCACCAACTCTTTGATTCCGTTGCCCTACAGGACTGGGCAAAGAAAGGTCCAGAGTACTCTGTCATCAATGATTTACCTTATTACCAAGGCCGGCTATTTTTACCGCAAAAAGAACTACAGGAACTTGTCATTTCCCATTACCATGACACCTTAATAGAAGGGCATCCGGGTATTGCAAAAACCGAAGCTAAAATTAGGAAGCAATTTTGGTGGCCCACCTGGCGAAAGGATGTCAAGTCATTTGTCATGTCTTGTGGCATTTGCGCACAAAATAAAGGGCAAAAGAAAAAACCTGCTGGATTATTGCAACCATTAGACATACCACCTACCCCTTGGCATACCTTGTCATTAGACTTTATCACGGATTTACCCCCGTACCAAGGTTACAATACCATTCTAGTTATTGTAGATCTTTTTTCTAAAATGGCCCACTTCATTCCTTTAAAAGGGATACCTTCAGCTTCAATCCTGGCCAAGGAATTCCTTGAAAATGTTGTCCGCCTGCATGGCTTTCCTTCAGTGTTAATTTCAGATCGGGGCAGTCAATTCATTTCACATTTTTGGAGGAAATGCTGCCAACTGGCACAAATTGATGTTAGGTTTTCGACCAGTCACTACCCTCAGACCGACGGTCAAACGGAGCGGACCAACCAGACTCTTGAACAGTACCTCCGTTGTATGCTACATCAGCCTGAGGGGAATTGGAAAGACATTCTGTGGAGCGCAGAGTATGCGTACAATAATTCTGTACACTCAGGAACTGGACAAAGTCCTTTTTTTACCATTTATGGGCACCATCCTCGAACCTCGGATTTGGACTCACCCCAGCATTTAGAGATGCCCGCAGTGGACCATCTCCACGCTGTTATTACACAAGCCTTTAAAGAAGCAACCATCCATTTGCAAAAGGCTAAAGAAAAATACAAAAAGGATGCGGATCAGCACAGAAGTGAAGCTCAATACCAAATAGGGGACCAAGTATGGTTAGCCACTAAGCACTTACCACTCAAGGGGACTCGGACCTTTAACCCCAGGTATTTGGGACCTTTTTCTGTCAAGGCAATTATTAACCCAGTGGCCATCAAGTTGGACCTACCTGCTCATATGCGAATCCATCCCGTCTTCCACGTGTCTCTTTTGAAGCCAGTGCAACCAGGAACTAGGCTAACCACTCCACCTGAACCTATCCTCATAGATGGGGAGCCCGAGTTCGAAGTCAAGAATATTTTGGACTCAAAAAGAGTGAGATCAAAACTCTTTTACCTAATTGACTGGGAAGGTTATGGTCCGCAGGAAAGGTCTTGGGAACCTAGTGACCACGTGCATGCACCTCGTTTAGTGAAGAGGTTCCATCGGGAATTTCCAGACAAACCACGGCCAAGGGGGAGAACGACTTTAGGAGGGGCCTTGAGGGGGAGTGCTGTCATGATGCCTGCCCCGGAAGACCAGACCAGGCCCAGCAGCCCCGGAAGCAGGCATCATGCCACTTGGAGCATGCCCAAAAGCCCCAGTTAGGGGCTGTTTGGGTGCAGTCCTGGCGCCTGTGGCGCCAGGCTCAAAGATAAAGTCAGTCCTGGCGCCATGGGCGCCAGGCTCATTATTGATAACTTACCTGAAGCAGACCATGCTGCATACTCACCTGAGGCAGACCATGCTGCATGAAGACTCAAGCCAAATGAGGCTTAGGAGGGACTATTTTACTGAAGGAATAATTTTTTTACTTGGGTGGGGCTGTGGAAGAATACTTACCTGGATCTTCTTCCAAGGCTATTTAAACCACGCCCGGACAGCCACACGTGCTTCGCGTTATTCTGCTTGCTGCAGCGTAACGCTCACTGTGTTTTCAGCAGCTCCAGTCTTCAGCCACGCCCGCTTGAGTCCTGGGACTCCTGAAACAAGAAGAAAAGAAGGATAAAGGTTAGAACAGGAGTTTTAATTTTAATCCTTACCTGAATCCTGATCCATTTTGCCACGGAACTGAAAGACAGAAGTCTTTGAAGCATTGCTTCGCATTCCTACGGCGCCGCGCTGAACTCACCTGCTTGGCGGTACTTCAGCATTCCATCTCGCGCTCTCCATCTCGCGGCCGCCCTCCGACACCTAAGGAGACAAAGACAGCAAGGTAAGCAAGGGGACTCTCCAAGGCTATACAAGCTACCCCCAAGGACTTACCTGATTTACCACGGGAGGTACTCACCTCATCTCGGGTCAGCGCAGTCAACTCTGCTTCATCGCCGTACCCCGGCCCCTAAGGGGAAAACCACAATAGACTTACCTGAATCTTACCAATTGCCATTTGGAAATCTTCGAGTGGATTAATCGGCAACCTGCAAGGAATTGGACAGAGTGAAGATCAGACATTTGAACTCTTATGAACAATTGGACTTTAGAGTCAATACTGGAACTCACCAATTCCTCTACGCCAGTGAAGTAACTGGTCATCAACGCTCCCCTGCGGTCGACGCAGGATGGAGAGCTCATCCTTCCAAACCATCAGGTGAGACTAAGGAGGGGACATCAAGAGTGATCTGTGGGAAGACAACGGGAGTGGGGAAGGTGGGTTGACACTCAATTCCACGGGTGGTTAATTCCTCTTCTCCTTTGCAGAAGAATATTCTTGCGAGCCAGACAAACTAGGCTGAGCGGGCCAGTCCAGTCAGTCATCTCGGCGCTACACGTCACGCTGGTGGGAACAACAGCGGCGGCCCAGTTCCGGTCGACGCCCCCGTGGGAACCAGGTGAGCGTAACATCTCCTCTCAGGAAACAGACTTTCTGCCAAAGTCTCTCCTTTACACATCACAACCAGTAAACCTTATTGACCAATCCCTTGGCCTGCACAGTCTCATTTGCATGCCTCCCAGCCTCAAAATCCCTGTATGTAACACATGCGATCCGCGGACAGAGAGTGGGGAATGAACATTTAAATAGTGTACCCCACATCCCCTTTGAGGGTGGCTCCAAAAAGAGCCTTTTATGTTCGTTTTTTTGAAAGTGCTTATAAAAAAAAAAAACTTTAATTTTGTTATATTATTTTTTTCACTTATTTTCTTCCCGATGTCTTCACACTCTGTAAAGCATTCCTTATATTTTGAAATAAAATAGCATTTTCCAATATGGATAAAGAAATGCCATCTGCTTTAAAATAGTTACCATTAACAAAATCAATATTGTCATTGTTACAAGACAACATTCCACTTCTAAACAAGAAAGCAGACATCCCTCTATTCACCAAACACCTCACACCATTTTGCTGGGGCCAGAAAACATTACAATTCTCCCATAGTACCCTAGGCAATATTTCAGAAAAAATCACTTATTTGTAACAACCTCCATCCCTGCCTGAACCAAGTTTTCAAGAGCACTCAAACTAGGAGCAATGATGTATCCCAAATGGACAGCACCCCACTGCAGCACCACATCTGGACTCTTCCACATGCAGAAACTCTTATAAGCTCCAACCACTGCCTGCATATTGGAACCAGGCACAGTTAACCAGAAAACCTCCTCTCCTTCAAAACCAAAACTGGAAGCCTTATGTTTAAACATAGCATACCTCTCCAAACCATTTATAAACGGATGTCAAACAACCAACACCCTCACCTTCTTCACCTCTGCCATCTTCACTACACACACAGCCTCTCTTCCTGCAAAGAACAACTTCAACACCTGATTGGCTAATCCCTGCATTCCCCTTTCCATGCAAGATTTGCTGAGAAACCCTGGGTATGGCACGCCCTGTCTGTGGACCCTGCATCACAGGGGCAGCCCTTTTTCCCTTTCCACATCACTGTCTGCACCACTCGCTCATTGGATACACGTAAAGAGTCACACAAACATCCAGCAATCACATCCAATAACTACATCCAACTCCGTCATCACAATTCAGCACTTTAGATGAACTGTTCATCACTCTGACTACAAGTGCCCTCTGATTGCAAAGTACCTACGGCTAAAACTACTGTAAAACTCTTCAAATTTCTCCTTCCAGATTCAACTACATCTACATACATCAATACAAACTACAGGTATGAATATTTTGTTTACAGTAAACTTGCAACTCTTTTATGCATGCATTTGAACAGGGTACCTGCCATTCACCCTGCATAATCTGCAAACAAAAGCACACTCTAATTTCTCCCATCTCCTATAATTAAGTTCACTTACAAATCTGTCTACTTTCCAAATTTTAATTCACCCATATTACTCATTGCAATGTCCAACCTATAATTCTGTTATTTCCTTCTGTCATTTTTACAACCACTTACCCCTTAATCGACTATTATAAATTCCTAGAATGCACACAAACAGGAGACCAGCTTTTATCTTACAAAAGCATTGCAAGTACAGAAAATGCATTTATTTAAACAGAATGCCCGACACTTGCAAAAGCAAACAAATACAAGTGTACGTTCAGAAAAGTGCTAATAGGAATGTAGATAAAGTCAAAGAACTGAAAGCTTTCCAGGACGCATGTAGGAAACTATGTAGAAAAATAATTTATGGAATTACACACAAACATTCTCCCTTTCAATCTGTTTATTTTTCCAACCTTTCTTTCTCACCCTACTACAACTTCCACTAATCTATTACCACACTAAACAGTGCAACAGCAACACATACTTTCAAAAGTGCACCTCATAGGACACACCTATAAATACTCCACCAACCCCCTTAGGAATGAAGCTGATGCTCCAAAATCCCCATTCATATACAAAGCTATGCAATTTAACACATACAGTACCTCTTCCTAACATACAGTACCTCTTCCTAGAAAGAATTTCTTTTGCAAATGTAACTAATATATTTTTCAAGGGAAATTACTGCGACATTAACACACACATGTACTAACTTCCTTCTTTCACAATTGCAGTGAAGACCACACTCCTGAAAACCAGCAGTGTCTGAAGTACAAGACAGAACCCAGATGAAACCTACTTTTTGCATCCAACAAAGTGCAATGTTGTCATAATGTTCTGTTACTCAAACACTGTAAAACTCTAGCATTGTAGAACAATTGTATCAACCCTACAGCATTAAATTCAGGATTACTAATTGCACCTCAACAGGTGCACACTTTGTATTGTTATCTAAACACCAGTATTAAACACACAAATTCAAGAATAGCCTTCCCAACCTGAAGTAACAGCCCATTCAACAACACACCTCTACATGCATGCCTAGCATCATACTCGGACACTCATGCACAATGCACACATACATTGCACAATGTCCCAACACAAACTTTGTTTTTCTCCAACAGACACCAAAGAATGCCTACCAAAAAGCAACTCCGTAGAAAGCAACGCAAAAATAGAGCAAATAATAAATTTTAAAAAAAGTATACAAAATAGGCATCCACCTCTAGCAGAATGTATTCATAAAATTCAAACAAAACAGCTAATACAGTCACTAAGCGAAACTAAAGCAGCTTGCTGTGAAGAAACTTGGACTCCTTTTTCAAAATGTAAAACTAAACAAACAGTTGTTAAAAAGACTGTAGCTACCACTAGTGCCAACACTGCACCTATAGATCTTGATGTAGCCACAAGTAAGCCTACCAAAAAATGATTTTGCAAAAAATGTTCTGCCACAGAGTCCTTCAGAACCTTATAAAAACAGGAGAGAAATCATGCTCAACCCTTAAAACCTACTGCAGAAAACTAATCCTGGAAGCTCTCAGACAGTGCAATCCTTCTCAAAAGGAAATTATATCAGTTTTAAATAGAATGACACCACTAACAAAACTAACTACTAAACTACAACAAGGACTTCTCAACAAATGGAATATCAACAAAGATAGCTTCGCAAACATCTGTGCAGGTGAATGGAGTCACACCACCAGCACAGAACCATATTTCAATGAAGAAGCATACAAACAAAAGGAAACAAACCCAATTGCCATACATGGCAGCGGACGAGGGTATGAAAAGAATAATATCATGGAGCAAGAAATGCTTCTCACACAATTATCTCCAGCAAATTTAGCATCAACTCTCCATTCCACTGAACCAATACGTCCAGTCTACAAATGGCCATGCACATCAATGTGTAACATAGGCAAGCAATCTTTCACATCTTTACGCCAGTTCCTCAATCAGTATGTGAAAGGCAAAGACAAATTGAAAATAAAACCATTACAAACTATGGACTCCTGTCCAGTGCACAAATACACAGGACTACAAGGACATTCATTAGCCTGCATTTCTGTACCTATTTGCAAAAGTACCTTCTACCATATCACAATGATAGCAAAACACCCTTCAACTGTAAGAAATCTCGTTCATAAACTATACTATGCCAAAAGTCCTGTTTTAGCACTGGCCAATTTAAATAATCTTCTACATGGTACAGCCAAAGAACTACTCGAAGAAATAGAGCACATCGTGAGAAAATATTTTGGAAGTGAAAGCCACTTACAACCACTGCCACAACTTCACTTGTATGAGAGCATTATAATTCAAACAGTGCACCCATTTCAAGCAAGAATACGCCTTCAACCAAAAACAGCAAAACTACCTCCATCTGAATTACTAAAAAGGCATTTGTGGCAAAGTAGTTTATTTGCCATTAGATCTTAAAGCAAATGTATACACTCTGGGAGTGCAACGTCCAATAGAACAATCTTTGATTATCCTAGTAAATGGCATACTACAAAAGACAAAAATTTGGCAGCAACTAGTGGACTTGCATAAAGTTAGAAAAGCTCTGCAATATCTAAAAGACAACAATGAATACTACAAAGAAATACGCATTGAAGAAAACCTGAGGGAAACTACCGAAATAATTCAAGACTCATCGGAAACTGGCCAATTTCAACTTTTAGATCTTACGACAGAATCCAACATTTTAGACCATTATACAATTCACCCATTGCACTCTAAAGACACCAAAGATGATGCACTGGAAACTTACCAAACGCAGCAAGCCAAAGGATCTCCAATCAGCATATTGGAAAAAAGTGTAGAAGCACAAGCCTTCTCTCTACTCTTTCCAACTTGAAAAGGAGGAAGGTACGATGAGACTCGCACAAATAACAGCATCAGAATACCGCTCTTTACGAATGTATTCTGAAGACCCCAGATTCAGACAAAACGTGGAATACATATTCCACCTTCTCTTTGAAAGAGAACAAGAAACTCTATGCTACGGAGTTGCACACACATTGAAATCGGGTACCAATTTTCAAAATATGTCTGCTACACAATTACTACAAAATGTGCAAGAAAAAGATGAAGTTTTACAGTCGAGCATTACAAGCCTTTTAGCAAACGTGTGTGGTACAAAAAGAATACTGGTTCCGACGACACGCAGGAGTACAATGTATGATAAGAAACCTTGGCCCACCCACATGATTTGTGACCTTAAGTTGTGCAGAATATGCATGGGAAGATTTGCACAATTTCCTACACATAGCAAAAAAAAAACAAATATAGATATAAAAACACAAGGAGAACTCTGTCCTCTAGATCCTGTAAATGTATTGCGATATTTCCATAATCGCTTTATTGTCATGCTACACTTCATTTGGAGAAAAGAATACCAAGCCAGAGGAGCACCACACATCCACATGCTTTTGTAGATTAAAGATGCTCCTAAATTTGGTCAGGACAGTGATGCCACTGTTTTGCAGTTCATTCAGAAATATGTCACTTGTGAAATCCCTTCACAAATTACACAGTGACCTACATTCACAAATTTTACAATTTCAAAGACACAGTGTGGGAAGTATCGTTGGCGCAAACATAAAAACAAAAAGGAAATACTACACCAAATGTCGCTTTGGATTCCCAAGACCAGTTTCAACAACAGGTCAAGTGAACAACTTCATGTGTTCAGTTAGACATAGTGTCAAAGGTAAAGCACCTAAGAACACATACTGCATGAAAAGAACAGAAGGATCAAAGTACATCAATGATTACAATGCAATCATTGTCCTCCTATGGAATGCAAATATAGATGTGCAATACATTGCAGACAATTCCACTGCAGTTGCACAATATGTCACAGCCTACTTAACCAAAGCAGAAAAACAGAGCTCAAAGACCTCTGGGATGACATATCATTTGACAAAACACTGTCACAGAAATTGTACAGTTTAGGCATAAAAATGCTCTCCCATAGAGAATGTGGCTGCTACGAAGCCGCGGCCCATTTAACCGGTACTGCCTTGTATGGAGAATCTGAAAACATAGTATGGCTAAGCCTTGGTCCTGCTAAATCTAGAAAGAGTTCTCAAATCATATGAGACAAAAACAAAAGCCAAAAATGATCCCAACAGCCAAGACATTTTGAAAAACAATTTACTAGACACATACTACCCAAACAGGAGTACCACTTTGGAAACCATGTGTCTAATACCATATATCCCAAAACTTTAAATACAAAAATATTAAACCAGATAAGAAGAAAGGTAGATACAAAGTCGAAAATTGTGAAGGCAGCCTAGTGAAACTTACCAAATGAAGCTATCATATGAAATGGTCATTAAAAACTCAATCAACATAAAGAACTGTATTACATGTCTCTAATACAACTTTTTAAACCATGAAGAAAAGATTTATTAGATACCCATGTCTCCTATGAAGATGCTTTCAAAGCACATGCAAGCACTATAAAGGACAAACTTTTCGTAGTACAAAACAATGTTAGACAATGAACAGCAACAAGAAGAACTCCAAGCACAACTAAATATAGACACTCCTGACAACAGTCAACCTTCTCCAACAGTAAGCCAAGAACCACTTGGACAACCACTTATAGCAAATGAGGCTTAATTAGCCATGACTGAAGTAGAAAACACCATGTACCAGTATGAAGAGTCTACAGAAGACTTTGCTATACTCAAATCACAATTAAACTATGAACAGCGTAGAATTTTCCTAGAAATAAAACAAACTGAGCATGGTATGCAGAACAAAACTAAAACTTGTACCTGCCAAGACTACAAACCTATACTGCTATATGTTAGTGGTCAAGCTGGTTCAGGGAAAACATTCTTAATAAAAATCCTCAGCAAGTTCCTCCAACAATTGACAAACAACCAACTGTCAGCTGTTGTAACTGCCCCCACAGATTTAGCTGCCTACAACATAGGTGCGAAAAAGTGATGAAGACGAGGCGCGCACTCCAGTTCCCAGTCAAAATATACTTGTTGCAAAAAGTAAATGGGTTAAATCCCAAGAATGTCCAAGTATTAACAGGGTTGAATCCAAGTGCTGTAGTTCAGTTGCAAGTATTAACATGGTTAAATCCCAAGTGCTGCAATTCAGTTGTTCTTTAGTTCTTCTCCTCCAAGCGCTTTCTTGTCACAAACAATCAGGGAGGCTGTGTTTCTTTCAGGTGTTACCAATTTAGTTGCTCTTTCAGTCTCTAAGGATTCTGGTAGCTGTAGTGCATGCCTCGCCATCCCCTTTTTTCTCACAATGTTACAGGAGTCCCGGGCTCCAGAGGCAACAGCACCGGGGTTACTGTGCCCCACTTTAGAGAGCCACATTGATGGTTTTCTCCCCTCCCCCAAATTTGGTAAAGACTTGTGCATTAGGAGGGGTGTTGGTTCCAGGTCACCTGATTTGTTAACATGTTAACACTACAGCTATCAGAATCCTTAGAGACTGAAGGAACAACTAATTAGTAACACCTGAATATAAGTACAGCCTCCCTGATTGTTTGAGACAAGAAAGCGCTAGGAGCAGCAGATCAACAGAGCAACCGACCAATAGATGGGATCCAACCCTGTTAATACTTGTTCAAATTTTGGGACTCAACCCTGTTAATACTTGTCAATTTGTTTTTGGGATCTAACTCAGTTACTTTTTACATCAGGTACATTTTGACTGGGAACTGGAGTGCGCGCCTCACCATCCTCTTTTTTCCTACAAGACAGGTGGTGTCACTTTACACCGATTACTACTCCTTCCAGTAGAACACCAAAACCAATTAGACTACTACAAACTTTCTCCAGAAGCTGCAATAGAACTACGCAGAGTTTTGAAACTAATGAAAATGCTGCTAATAGTGGCGGTGAGCATGGTCTCCAACCTAACGTTGGCTTTGATTCACCTCAGATTACAAGAGGTCCTCAAAACAGACTATGAAGAGCTCTTTGGAGGAAAACACATAGTTTTCGAAGATCTTCAATTAACACCAGTTAAAGGTGTACCTATTTTTAAAACCTTAGGGCACAAACTATGCTGTAAAACTCTTGGCAGCATAGGAAATGTCAATCTTTGGCAAATTTCCAATACAAAGAATTAACCGAAAACATGCGTCAGTCTGCAAACCTCACCTATGCCAACATTTTGAAAGGTATTTGGATTGGTGTTCTATCTAAAGAAGCACATAGTATCTTGAATACCAGACGCATCCATGACCTATAGGGCCATAACTCATCTGCTACTGATGTCATGGAACAATTAGCACACAAAAATGTAAACTGTATGGCCTTGATGCCAACTCTTGCAAGCTGTGCACAATTCAATGAAACAATGTTGAAAAAAGAAATACAACTAATAGTTCAAATTTCCTCCACAGACACAACTGGATGTGCACACTATGACACTACCTATGGGTGAACAATCCACAGCACGACTAAATACCTTCGAAAACTCTCTCTCTAACACAGTTGGTTTAGAGAAAATATTAACATTATCTTTAAACTGGAGAGTAATGTTCAAACGTAACCTTCACGTGGAGCAAGGACTAGTTAATGGAGCACTTGGTACAGTTATTGGCTTTCAAACATACCTACGTGACAACAACATTCAGTCTGTCAATATTCACTTTGACAAACTATCAGAAGTTAAAAGGATAGGACACTCAACAACCGGATTCCTTCTTTTCAAAGACATGCATGTACACAGAGAACAATTTTCTCTATCTCTAGCATACGCAGTCACCATTCATAAATCACAAGATCTTACCCTAGATCAAGCATCGATAGATATTGGCAGCACAGTGTTTAAAGAAGGCATGAGCTATGTAGCACTATCACACCTACGTACACTTGAAGGACTATTTCTAGTCAACTTTGATGCAAGTAAATTAAACGCTGATATTCCTTGCATTCTAGAATACATAGACTACATGCACTCTACGCACCCCATCTCAAAACCTATCCTGTTCCTCAAAAAGCAAAGGTTTGTAAAAGAAAACTAGTTCAGACTCAAATTATACAGGATCTAACTACCATACCTACAAAGAAATTAAAAGAAGCTAATACTTCATCAATGACCACAACCAAAGAAGGATCTACTGCACAAACAAACCCAACTACATCCCTTGGCCAACTTACTAACAAACAGACCTGACAATGGGAGGGCGGGGGGAATAATTATTTCACCATTTGCGCAGCCAAAATCAAAGAGGCTCCAGTTACGGACAAAACCAGAATACATCTTGGAATTACACAGTTCCAATAAATGTCTTCGACACAGAACTGTCTGGTCCATTCAAATTTTCACATACAACTGTTGTAAATTGCTATACAAATGTAGCAATCAATATTCTAGTCCAATTGCCACCAATTATTGAAAACATTTACTTAAACAGGACAGACCAATTATGTTTGCAAATGTTAGTCCTTCACAGAAATGCAACCAAAAATCCTGACAACACTTATTGTTTCTGGAATAAGGCAGGAATTGGACTACTGTGCTGGAATGGTCAGATTCACTATAAACTCACAAAAAGATCCACAAGAATTTCTAATGTACTCAAGTACTGGAAAACAAAAACATACCTATAAATGAAATCTTCCAGATTTCATACATATGGAAACATACATGCACTCTGCAACCATGTGGCACAGGAACAAGTCCCGAATGAACGCATTATGTATGTATCCATACCCCAACTGTGAATCCACTCCATTCCAGCAAATTGTACAAAATGCAAACCATGGCAGATTATGTACTACTTGCAATTCTGATAATCGTTCCACTTTACAAATACAATCACACAGTGAATACGTAATAGTAATGCTTTTACGTTACAATGTAGATGGTAGCAAAAACAACTGCAAGCTGACCGGATTCACACATGGACAAGTATCACTTGGTAAAAAAAAACCTTCACAACAGTAGGCATAATCTACCACGCAGGAGCCACAACCAATGCAAGTCACTACACTGCATACATAAAAAAGAAATGTGGATAGTTTGAATGTAATGATACTTCCATTACTCTAAAACAAAGATTACCAGCAAATCTTGAAAATGCTTACTTAATATTCTTAAGACCAAAATGTATTCACTAACCAGAGTATAAATATCTACAAAATGTCCTCAACAACCTTTAAATCCACAAACTAATAGAATAGTACAACAGCTATTTAACAGTGAAATACTATAAAGTGTTAGAATACACCAACCGGTATCCAACTACAACCAGACAACTGCAATATAATTTTTTTCTAAGGAAACCCTACAACACTTATTACGTATAAAAATACTCTCAACAACTTCAAAACTATCAACAGTTAGAATACGCCAACAGGTATCCAACTGCCTCAAAATTCTGCAACAACCAAACAGATAAAAGAATACTGCTAAAATGCAACAAGAAAAAAACAATTAGAATACGCCAACTGGTTATCTAATTACCATCAATAGTACCACCACTTCCAAACCAAAATCCATACACCTATTCAAGTCCTCCTTATGAAATCAAATACTGAAAAATATTGTACTATAATGCAGAAAGTTTATTTTATTTTTTTTGAATCCTCATGGATTTTTTATCCCACAGACCCAAAGATTTTATGAACAAACACAGGAACTGGGCAAATTGCACAGTACATTGGTTTGAAGCATCGTGCTTCTAAAGCACCAACTATGAGGGTCGACAAAGTACAGAAATGTCTGCTATGCAATGCAATAACTAATTACAGACCTTAACTAACGTGATCTTTTCTTTCATCACAGAGAATGAAAAAACAATGTCTGCTCCAATTTCCCATACCATGAAAAAACTACATACAATGTCAACAAAGCAAACAGTAAATATACAATGATTGAAGTCACAAACACTGCAACATAACACACCCATAAAAGCAAACACCTAACCACTCACCACAACCCAGCATGCTTGCTTGCATGGAGGTCTTATGCTGCAATGGTTGTGACCAGTGCCCACAGTCTTGGGTGCACTGCATGACAAAACACTGCATACAGCCTCAACAAAGCAAATAGTAAGTATACAATGATTGGCGTCACAACCACCGCAACATAACACACCCATGCAAGCAAACACCTGACCACTAACTACAACCCAAAATGCCTAGAGTCTTAGATACCAACATTCTAAACAAAGTCCAACAAACCAACTACCACACACCATGTCCACTGTCCTATAAGGAATACATTACTCACTGTAATCGTATTTCTGGTGCTTGCATCTGCTTAGATTCACATGCTATGCATAGGCCGACATCTAGTGGACGCTGCAGAGTATTACAGTTATTTTTTTAAACTCGAAAATGGGTGTCAAAATAGGGCGTGTCAGTAATACTATCCCTATTTATTGTGACATCCCCTGTACCCATGATCCCTCACGCGTGTAGGTCCCTCAGATTGTATTGTTTCTGACATGAGGAGTAGTGTGAGTTCCCAAACTATATCTATATCTATATACACATATATACATATATACATATACACACAAACATACCTTCTCTCAGGGGAGGAAGGGTGGGCGCATGTGAATCTAAGCAGATACAAGCACCAGAAATACAATTACGGGGAGTAATGTTTGGATCACATTCTATGCATAGATTAGCGAGCAGTGTTATGAGAAGGACGTGGGTTGTGAGAAGGAGTAGCGGCAAATAGATGTTTTAGAACTGCTTGTCCCACCTGTGTATCTGTCCTGGAATGTATGTCACTGCAGTAGTGCTGAGTGAAGGAGTGAACTGAGCTCCATGTAGCTGCTCTGCAAATGTTGTCTAATGGTACGTTTGCAAGAAAAGCTAAAGTAGCCCCAGTGCCCCGTGTGGAGTGGGCTCTAGGTGTAGAAGGCAGTGTCTTGTTTGATAATGAATCGCATAACTGTATATATTTGACTATCCATTTGGAGATTTCTCTCTTTGAAACGCGGTCTCCTTGTCTGCCTGCAGCCATGGAGACGAGCGGTTTGGTCTTATCTACGTAGTAGACAACTGCTCTCCTCACATCTAGTGTGTGGAGTTTGACTTCAGTTGAGTTGGCGTTTGAAAGAAGGCCGGGAGCTCAATAGACTGGTTTACGTGAGATTTGGAAATAACTTTAGGTGAAAACCTACGGTGAGTCCGTAAAACCAATTTGTTTTTATGGATGACAAAGAAGGGGTCCTGCACTGACAAGGCTTGGATCTCGCTGACTCTTCTTATGGAAGTGATAGCCACTAAGAAGGCAGTTTTATAGGTGATGTCTCTAAGGGTAGCCTGTTGCAAAGGCTCGAAGGGGAGTCCCATGAGTTTTGAAGTACTATGTTTAGATCCCAACCAGGCAGGGGGGTGATAGACTGGGGGATATATTGTTTTATAATGACTGGCACTTTCCACCACAAGATTTTACTTTGAGAGGTGGTGTAAACTGATAAAGCTGCTAGGTGGACTTTAAGAGGTACAGACCAAGCCGGAATCCAATAGGTGGAGCATGTAAGTAAGAATGTGTGATGTAGTACACATGGGGTTGATCTGTTTAGATTGGCACCAAATGACGAATCTCTTCCACTTGTGGAAATAGTGTCTGGCGTTTGGTTTCCGTGCTTCTTTTTGGATGTCCATACACCGTTGTGGAAGATTAAGGTGTCAACAGGTTGACTGTGTTGGGTCAACAGGTTGACTTGGTATGGTAGCTTGATAGGAATCGCACATCGCCAGCTTGCGCAGATGTGGATACCACAGTTGTCTCGCCCAAATAGGAGCAATTAGGATGAGTGACATCTGTTCCCTGTGTATTTTGTTCACTATCTTGCTGATTAATGGAGTCGGGGGGGGAAAGCATAAGCAAATATCCCTGACCAGTTAATCCATAGGGCGTTCCCCTTGGAGTGTGGCTGGGGGAACCTGGACGCGAAGTCTGGGCATTGCTTGTTTTCTTTTGTAGTGAACAAGTCTAGAGAGGGGTATCCCCAAAGAGAGAAGATGTGGTCTACGACGTCTGTGTGTAGTTGGCACTCGTGCTCTTCTGGTAGAGGGTCTCTGATAGAGTGTTCAGTATCCCTGGAACATGTTGTGAGGAGAGGGACACCCCTCGTCTGAGTGCCCACTTCCATATTTTCTGTGCCCGCTTGGACAGATTTGGAGAGTGTGTACCTCCCTGCTTGTTGACATAGAACATTGCAGTGGTGCTGTCTGTTAGGACTTGTACCGGCAGGTTCGTTAGGTGTTCTTTGAAGGCTTGTAGGGCCTTGAGGACTGCCAATCTCCAGTACGTTTATGTGTTTCTGTGCAGTCACTTGTGACCACAGGCCGTGTGCTGAAGGTAGTGGGCCCCCCACCCGGAAAGGGACGTGTCCGTTGGGACGACCGCTTGTGCTTCCGGTTCGTGGGAGGGTTTCCCCATTGAGAAGATTTTTCCTTGACCACCAGCGTAAATTCGGAACCAGTGTTGGCGAAACAAACACTAGATGGTCCCACTGACCACTTGCCTTAGACCATTGTTTCGCCAACCACTCCTGCATTGGTTGCATGCGCGCATGGGGCCCAGGTAAATGCACAATGCCATCATACCTAGCGGACACATTGCTTTGTGTATGCTTATCCGGAGACCGGCTTGATTCTGCGGTATTTGCCGAAGCATATTTTGTACCCTCTCCATGGATGGGTAGGTTAAGCCCGTTCTTGTATCCAATACAGCTCCCAAGAACTGCTTTGATGTGTTTGGTATTATACTTGACTTTTTCTCGTTTATCGAGAAGCCCAATTGGAAGAGAAGGTCTATTGTCCTTTGCGTGTTTAGTTTGCAAAGATGGTAATTTTCTCCCGTGATCAGCCAGTCGTCCAGGTAAGGGTACACTGGGATTGACTCCCTGCATAGGTGCACTGCCACCACCGCCAGTACCTCGGTGAACACCCTTGCAGCCAAGGCTATTCTGAAGGGCAGCACCTTGAACTGATGGTGTTGGTGTGCAACTTTGAACCGCAAGAATCTTCTGT
This sequence comes from Ambystoma mexicanum, assembly GCF_040938575.1. Classification (NCBI taxonomy): domain Eukaryota; kingdom Metazoa; phylum Chordata; class Amphibia; order Caudata; family Ambystomatidae; genus Ambystoma; species Ambystoma mexicanum. The sequence continues at coordinate 693,947,610 of NC_090931.1, forward strand.
GCACTGGGACCATTGAGATATGAAAACAGGCATCTTTCATGTCCAATGTTGCCATGTAATCCCCGTTTTAACAGAGGGATTACTTCTTGTAGCGTTGTCATGCGAAATTTTTGTGGTTTTACAATTTGTTTGCAAGGCGCAGGTCTAGTACTGGGCGCATGGTCAGATATTTTTTTGGAACAAGGAAGTACGTTGAATAAATACCCTTCTTTACCCCTTGTGCGGCACGACCTCGATGGCGTCCTTGAGGACTAGAGCTTTCACTTCTTCTAGCAGGATAAATTGTTCACCCTGCAATGGTTTCTTTTGGCGCTAGGGGAGGTTTGACGGTCTTCCTTGAAGCTCTATACAATAACCCCCTGTCACCGTCGACAACACCCATTTGTCCAATGTTATACCCTCCCATGCGTGGTTGAAAAAAAAGATATTTGTCCCCCGACTGGAGAGGCATGGGAGGGGACTCGTAGCAGGGCGTCATTGCTTAGAGGGTGTCCCTCCATCTCTGGTGGGGGAGCCTCTCCCTCTTCCGTGGGCCCTGCGCTGACCTCTAGGGTAACCCTGGGTCGCTTGTTGATTGGTATTCCAAGAAGAACTTTGGTTTTGGCTGTATCCTGTTCCTCTCTGCGGGTTTTGCGCCCAAAAACGGCAAAAATGACTACCACCTCTTTTGGCCTGGTTGTTTATTAGTCAGTTGGCCAAGGGATTTAAGAGTCTCATACTCATCCTAGGCGGACTTGAGAGCGTCTTCAACTGCTTTACCAAACAACACGTTTGGCTCAACTGGCATATTTAGTAGGGTAGCTTGAGTCTCAAGTTTAAAGCCTGACTGTCTAAGCCAAGCGTGGCGTTTTAATATGGTGGCTTCTACAATAACGCGTCCAGCGTTGTCAGCTGCGTCTAAGTTATTTTTTAGGAGGACGCCTATTGTAGCTCTGCCTTCGGCTAGAAGTGGAACAAAACGCCCATGTAGTGGGAGGCGTGGAAGCCAGGTTGTCGAGAACATGTGGATATTCTTCAAAGAAGTTTGCCAAGCAGGTCATGCGACTCATGACTGTCAAAATCATGTGCCGTCAATTTGGCTGAACTGTGTAGAACCCCCGGGTAGGAGGAGGCAGATGTAGTGGGGGTATGTCTTCTTCTTCATCAAGGCTGATAGTATCAGGCTGATGTGCATGATCAGGCTCTATAGTGTCCTGTAAGGGCATACTCTTATGTTGGCTAGAGGGTTGCTCCCCAGCCTCATCCTTCCTAAGTGAGTCCCTCTCCCTGTGTCTTTCCTTATGGTCCCTGCTCTTAAACAATGACTTCTTGGAGCTAGGGGTCGAAGAGGGGGCTTCGGAGGACACACTGGGTTTGTCCTCGGATGTAGGCCGAACTTCGACCGCGGGGATGGCTTGCGCAGCGTCTTTTGCTGTTGCGGGCCAGACGGGGGAGTTTTGAGTCGGGGCACCCAGAGGACTTCTGATCTGAAGATCTGCTCTTCGCTGTCGACTCTCGGCGTGCGACTTCACTCGCATCGTTGTGGAGCGTGTGTTTGTGGGGGGAGTGTGGTGCCCTTGCCGCCGGGTGTCTTCCCTATAACAGGACCGCCGGCCTGTCTGCTAGGGTCGGGGGCTGGCACTGGGGAACGTGGAGGTTCCCCATCACCCTCGCTGTCCGAAGGGACTGAGTCGCTGCACTTGCTGGATGCCCCTTCGACGTCCATGGAGGCCTCGGCCTGCATGGCGTGATGGGCCCAACGTTTAGTTCGCCTGTCTGAGGGTTTTAGGTCGGAGTAGCTTACAAGCCCGACAATGAACCTCGTCATGGTCTATTCAAGCAAAGGTTACAGACCCTATGCTTGTCGACCCACGTGAACTTCCTATTGCAGGAGGGACAGAACTTTAAAGGGAGTACGCTCCCTAATATTGGTAGGCAGCTGGGCGACTATGAAAAAGGGTGGGAATATACATGTTAATGACCACCCCCCACTCTCCATACTGTAAGGCCGAGGCCTGAAAGGGCCTTCCAAGGCCGGGTGGCGCCGTCGAAGTCTCTGTCCGATGGTCAGCTTTGTAGTCTTCTTCAGTCTTCACCGCGTCGAGTCACGGCGTTGGTAAAAGGACAGGCAGAAATACTAACTTAATAAAGTTCAACGGCGTACGCCGAAAATGGACTCCGCTTATATTTTTGCAACTGCTCACAATGGCGGAAAAAAACAATCTGCGGGACCTACGCGCCTGAGGGATCATGGGTACAGGGGACGTCACAATAGGGATAATATTACTAGCACGCCCCATTTTGACGTCCATTTTCTAGTTTCGAAAAACTACTAATACTCTGCAGCTTCCACTAGATGTCAGCCTATGCATAGCATGTGATCTAAGCAGATGACACAAGCAACAGAAATACTATTACACTACTGGCAACCAATACACAAACTTTTGAAAACGTACCCCCTATGCAGCCCACATAACACAGTCAAGATACTTGCTTGCATGGTTGTGTTATGCTACGGTGGTTGTGGGTACATGGCCGAAGCATCTTTTATATCCAAAGTTGCCATGTAATCCCTTTGTTTTAGCAGAGGGATTACTTCTTGTATTTGTGGCTTGACATATTTGTTTGCAGAGCGCAAGTCTAATACTGGGCGCATTGTTAGATCTTTCTTTGGTACAAGGAAATATGTTTAATAGATACCTTTGTTTACCTCGTTGGACGGCACAATCTCGATGGCGTCCTTGAGGAGTAGCGCGGTGACTTCTTCCATCAAGACGAGTTGTTCCTCTCTTGACATCTTCCTCTGGCGTGGGGGGAGGTTTGATGGCGTTTCTGGGAGCTCCACGCAATAACATCCCGCTACTGTTGATAACACCCACTTGCCTGTGATTATGCCCTCCCATGCGTGGGTGAAGTTTGAAACCCGTCCCCCGACTGGGGAGGCATGGGAGGTGTCATTGTTTGGGAGGCGTTCCTCCATCTCTGGAAGTGGAGGGTCACCCCCGACCGCGGCCTCTGCGCGGTCCTCTAAGATAAACCTGGGATACTTGACCCTGGTTGTAATTCCAAGATGTATTCTGGTTTTGTCCGCAACCAGAGCCTCATTGATTTTGGCTGCGAAAACGGTGAAAAAGTTGTTTTCCCTCCATCCCCCAAATACCCTTTGTCCGGTCTGTTCATTAGTAATTTGACAAGGGACTTGAGTGTTTAATACTCGTCCTCTGACTTCAGAGCATCCTCCACTGCTTTGCCAAATAAAACATTAGGTTCTATTGGCATAATGAGCAAGGTTGCCTAAGTCTCTAGTTTAAAACCACACGGTCGAAGCCAGGCATGGCGCTTGAAGATAGTGACCTCTGCGTTGACGCGTCGGCATGATCTGCAGCGTTAAGGTTGTTTTTAAGCAGACTGCTGGCAGTGGCACTGCCTTCGGCTGCAACAAGGGCAAGTTTAGATTTCAGAGGTTCTGGAGCCGAGTCAGCTAGGGCAGTAATCTTGTCCCATTTTGTACAGTCGTAGCTCGCCAACAGTGTGGCAATTCTTGCTTGGTAAGCTGCAGAAGTAGCCACCTTCCTACCCATGGTGTATAGATTCTTGCTCTCGTTGTCTGGTGGTGCTTTGGAAGAGGCCAAGGGTTACCGGCTCTCTTCCGGGTAGTCGTGACCACCAGTGAATCCAGCCTAAGCGGTCCTCTTATATACAAGGAATCAGACGGGGCCTGTCGGAATAGTTTCTCTATTCTTGGGTTAACTTCCCTTGTTTGATTGGGCGTTTCAAGTGGACAGACTTCAAAATGGGTATAACTGGGTGGCAGCTTTCTAGTCCCACACGATGTGCAACAAAATCTTTGTCCTGCTGAGTCTCTTGAGTTTCAATGCCGAAGTGCTTTGACCAAAATGTCATTAAACAGGGGTTGATTATTCACTGGGGAATCGGGTAACGGGGAATCCTATGGAACTGGAGAGTCCATAGCATAGACCTCCGCCTCATGGTCATCATTATCCCCCTCATCCCCTACGTCATAGTATTGATCATCCTCTTGATATTCTTCTGTGTCTGCATGTGGATAAAAGATTTGCAGGGGTGCAAGACATTTTGGCAGTAGACATATCAAAGATCACAAGAGATGAGAGATCTCTTTCCTGATGGCTCGGATTATTGACGGGGCTGAGAAGTAGAAGCCTGATCAGTGGGGGGAGTATTTTGTAAACTCTCAAAGGCTTAAGGGTGCTCTTCAAAGAAGTTAGCAAATAAAGTAATTCTGGACATTACTCCATGTCCTCAGCTGACCATTTGGCTGAGCTGGGAATTACGCCAGGGTAAGGAATAGCAGGTGTGAGGGGTATAGGCAGCCCCTTAAGTAGGGCTTCACTTAAAAGGCCCTCCCTATCCTCCTGTAGGGTTTCATCTGTCTCCTGTACAGTGTCTCTGGCAGGGGTAGGCCCCTCAATATGAGGTTTGTCCTTGTGGGACTTAACCTTGTCTTCCTGCTTATCTCTATGATCATAGCTCTTACAGGATGATTTCTTTGAACTAGAAGTTGTTTTCTATGACACAGGTCGAGTTTCGGCCCTGGGAAGGGCCTTCATTGCGTCTTTTGACGTTCGCTAGAAGAGGATTTATGGGCCGCGTCTTTAGTCTTATGGGGCCTGTTATGAGGAGACCGACTCTTGGAGTGCACAAAGGACAGAGAATCCGCAGATCTGACCCTAGACGCCGAATTTCAGCGTGTGCTTGACACATCGCCGCGGGGTATGTGTTTAGTGTGGGGAGATGGAGTGATTTTGCCGCCGGGTGTTGTCACCACAACAGAGCCACCGGCCTGTCTTCCAGGGTCGGAGCTAGCACTGGGGGAACGAGGTAGTTCCCCGTCACACGCGCCGTCTGAAAGGGCTGCATCGCTGCTGGAGGCTCTCTCCACGTCCATGGCTGCCTCGGCCTGCATGGCGTGATGGGCCCAGCATTTCGTCCTACGATCTTTAACGGTCTTAGGTCGAAAGAGCTTGTAAGCCAGACAGTGCCCTTCATCGTGGTCCCGATTAAGGCACAGGTTACACACCTTGTGCTTATCGATCCACGGAAATGTTTTATTACAGGATGGGCAAAATTTAAAGGGTGTCCTATCCATGATTGGGGCAGGCAGCAGGTTGACAAAGGAAAGGGGTGGAGAAATATAGTGTAAAATGACCGCCCCCCCCCCCACTCTCTGTACTGTAAGGACCTGGGCCCGTTGGGCCTTCCAAGGCCGAAAGGAATCCGTCGAAGTTCTTCGTCCAACGGTTCGTCTTGTCCTTCGATCGTTGATTCTTCACTGCATCGAGACGAGCCGAAATTGCGATAAGAGACTACTCACGATGGCAGAAAAAAACAATCTGAGGGACCCTGACGCGTGAAGCACCATGGGTACAGTGGACGTCACACTAGTGATAGTATTACTGGCACGCCCCGTCGACGTCCCTTTTCGAATAAATGTAATACTCTGCAGCTTCCACTAGATGTTGGCCTATGCATGGCATGTGATTTAGGCAGATTCCACAAGCCTCAGATGATATATATATTTGGGATACATTACTCACCGTAATCATATTTCTGATGCTTGTATCTGCTTAGATTCACATGCTGTGCATAGGCCGACATCTAGTGGAAGCTGCTGAGTATTACAGTTTGTTTTTCGAAACTCGAAAATGGGCGTCGACACAGGGCATGCCAGTAATACCATCCCTAGTGTGACGTACGCTGTACCCATGATCCCTCACGCGTGTAGGACCCTCAGATTGTATTTTTTCTGACATGAGGAGTAGCGCGAGTACAGATTATCCAAGCAGATAGATAGAAGATAAGACTACAAGCATCCATGCGCCTTCTCTCAGAGGGGAGGAAGGTGGGCGCATGTGAATCTAAGCAGATACAAACATCAGAAATACGATTACGGTGAGCAGTGTATCTCTTCTGAGGCTTGTGGAATCTGCGTAGATCACACTCTGTGCATAGATTAGCGAGCAGTGTTAGAAGAAGGAGGTGGGATGTGAGAAGGGTCATGAGCAAACAGGTGTCTTAGAACGGCTTGTCCCACTTGAGTATCCAACTTGGAATGAGTGTCAATGCAGTAGTGCTGAGTAAAAGTGTGAATAGAGCTCCATGTAGCTGATTTGCAAATGTCAAGGGTTACATTTGCAATGAAAGCCAGAGTGATCCAGTGCCTCTAGTAGAGTGGGCTCTTGGCGTAAAAGGGAGAGGTTTTTCAGAAAGGGAGTAACATAGTTGGATACAATGGACTATCCACTTCGAGATGGCACCTTTAGAGATGCAATCTCCCTCTCTGCCTGTAGCTACGGAGACAAACAGTTGGGTCTGTTTTTCTTAGCGGCCTGGTATTGTCTACATAGTAGAGGACCGCTCTAATGGAGTGTTTGGGAGTGTTCTATGTGGTTGGACCCCTGCTGGATTTTTGTGGAGTACCTCTACTAGCTATACTGGTTGTAGGAGGAGTATCTTGATTAAAAAAAACCTACTCACGCGGAGTGTCGGAGTGTTCAGGAGTGTGCGGTGGTGTGGTGGTAGACTATGGACTTGGATTTTATAATGGATTTAACCACACTGCAAACTCTTTGCTCCCGACCTCGGACTCCCCTATCACGAGCGAGGTCACGGCGGCTGCACTCTGCACCTGCTCAAACTGACTGTTCTGCAAAAGTACGAGCAATATCAACATCTAGAGACCAAATGGATCAAACGGTATGTGGTTCGAATGGGGGGCCAATTACTAACCAATCTGATGTCATGATGTCCGTTGCTAGTGCTCATCTAATAGCGCAATTACAACAGATTTCCTCCCCTCATATGCAAGGACAATGTGGTTGTGACGCAAAGTCGCTGTCTGCAGCGACGCGTCTTGATGTGATCGATTTTGACTTAGTAAAGTGCCCCTAAAGTCACGCCAACCCCCACCCCCCCAGGGCCTACCGTGCCAGAGCCGTACCAGGATGTTGCCGTCTGAGGGGTGGAGGGTGCCCCAATAGCTCCGGTAGCGGGTCGCCAGTGGAGGGGGATGAGCTGGCGGCAGCTGCTGGTGCGCAGGCGTAGGCGCGTCCTGCTGCCCGAGCCGAGGGCGGGTGGATCTGACGAGGTCAGACAGCCCACTGCGCTCACCGAGTCTCACGGTAGTGAGAGGTGGGGGTGGGGGGGACTCGGCCTCAATTGAGGAGGTACACAGAGCTGGCTGGGGGCACATTTGGGATGTAAATATACAAACTACAAGACAGACACTAACAAACACATATCCCGTTGCAAAATGTTCAAAAGCTGCCAAAAATCGGGAAGTGTTTCAGCAAAGTAGCGCGCTCATGATTGGTCCCCTAACAACTCTCCCACCCTCTTTGAGAGTACTCGCCTGGAGAGTAACTCAAGAGTGTAATGGAATAAAGAACTGTGGAATTAATGAGAAGATAGACCAAAAAGCCCAGGAAAAATATCAAGGCCCTCATAAAAAGGACCATGCCACTTGCGAGGAGGAACAATGTGTAAATAGCGATTCCTGTCCTATGTAGGCAGGTTCGTCGCCATCTCTTAGCCATGGACACCACATCTTGAATTCTGAGATGGAAGTCTTCTCAGTTCCGAATGAACAGATCTTTCAGGACAGCTATCAGTCGGGAGCAAATCATAAAAGCAATTCATTAAATGAAAGGCGGAATTCGCTATTCCTAGCAGACAAGCTAATTGAAGACCTCAAAAATATTAATGCAAAGCTGATGCCATTGCCGATTTTGAGCAATACAACAAAAACTGTTGAAAATGAAGAGTAAGAAAATTATAACTACCGGAAAGGAAGCATATACAGTCACTGGTAATAAACTAACGAGGGAAAGAGTGGGACTTCAAAATTTGCAGCAAAACCCCTACCGTCCCAATAAGCGGAGACAAATCAGGTCTAGTTCCAGCCCTGTGACTATATGCTGCTCACAGAATCAAAAAGGGAGTAGAACCCCTAGGCAAAAGAACTTAAGTCCCGACACATTGAAGAGAAAGAAGCAAAAAAACAAGCGAACATTGAAAGGAGACGCTCCGTATCTGAAATGACTGATACAAGCGAAGACTACTCATCAGACACAGATGATTCAAGACAAGGAAGACGATCTTACAAAGGGAGATAACAAACGTACAGGAAAAAACAGGGTAATACACAAGGTGCAAAAGAATTCCAAACAGACTGCTATGAATTAGTTGAGCAGGTGATAAATCAGTTGAGACCTAACATCATCTCTGCATTGACAATAACAGTAGTACCACTGTTAAAATGATATGAACATCTGAATGCGAGCCTCAAAGATCAGATTACCCTTATGGCGTTGGTAAATGGCAAACTGATAAATATTGACTTCGAACAAAAAATAATTAAAAAAATCAAACAGTGAACAACTTAAGGAAAAATGAAGCCTTTGTTGCACAAATAAATGACCAACTAAAAAATAGTGCAGACGACAAACGGCTTCTAGCCGAGTTGGCGCGTGAAGCCATAACTATCTTAAAAAATCAACAAATGATTAATGAAGAATATCAACCGCAACGATCTGTATTGTGTGTTAAATCCCACTGTGGTATAAGCATTGAGAAACAGAATAAGAAGGACAAAAGTCACAGAATTGTTGATGGAGAAAAAAAAAATATTGAAATTACAACTAGGGTTGTATCAACGCCTAGCAGTGCTGTGCCACGTGTAGTCGACAATTCCAACAAGATTCACGAACACGAGGTTGCCGATAGTAACCCTTCCGATGAGAAAGAAAAAGAGCAAGAAATTATTGTGGAGGAGACCGAACCAAGTCTGCCATCAACCTCAGCAAATGCTGAGGGTCAAATGAGAGCGGCTGAAAGTAATCAAAATACTAATTCACAGCAAACGGCGGAAAAAAATGAAAAAAACGAAACGTTTGCAATTTTTGATAAAAACAAAAGAGAAATTGCTGGCAAAGAAGGAGCTGTAAATAAAAATAAAATACCAACAAAGCAGACCAAAAAAATGAAAAATATGCCAAACAAAAAAAAAAAGCTAATAACAAAAACTCCTGCAAGTTTTTAAAGGAACATAAAATCATTAAATGTCACGATTCAAACTGCTCCTAGCAAGCAATTACCAACAGATCTGACGTATGAGTCGGTAGCACCGACCGTAAAATCTGCACCTGAAGAGAAAACTGAGGAAAAACAAGCTACCGCTCAGGAAAGAGGATGAGGACGACGAGTGCATGATAGAGCAACTAGCAAACCTATCAACGTACGAGTCAAATGAGGAAGATGGAGGAATGGATGAAGACTTGGAAAACTAGCAAAACCTACTGTTAGGCTTGCATAGCAGCAGTGAATCGAAGTCTAAACAACAAGAAACAATAAACCAGCCGAGAATATGTATAATTGAGGTTACACCAGAAAAAGAAAAAAGGTGGTCTATTCAATTTCAGATACCGGATGAAAAAATGAAAATAATAAAGAGCTGCGTGACACTCAATGAAAGATGGGCTCCTGATAACTTTAAACTTGTTGAGAAGAAGGCATGTATGCAGGATAAATCCCAAAGCGATAAACTAAGCCTCAGAGAGCAGAGCTATGGTGAAGCAATGGGCGGCAAAACGATCTTAAAGAACATGGAAAGAGAGTCGAGCCGATATGAAAAGTTTAAAGAGGACTGGAGAGATGACAAAAGATTAACAGACAAACAAAAGCTGCCGATAAAAAAAAAAAAAAAAAAAAAAAAAAACAGGATATATTCTCCAACTTTTGTCTCCTTTTGGAACGGAAATCTACATCAAATGATGGCCTCATTTTAAACAGGTACAACGTGCTTAAACTCTTCAACCATCTTCCACGACTTCGTTCAACAACAACGAACGACATCAAAACAGTCGAATTTATACACGACGATACAACTGATCGTGTATTGCTGCATATTTACTCTCAAGCTATCAAAGACAATCGTGGAGCATTCTGCTGACTTTGAAGAGCTAAGCTTGAGGATATCAGAACCATGGGGCGATGCCCCCCATACAAAATCCAAAATGAATAAGATACAAAGGAATACAAACTTCCATCAAAACGTCTCGGTGGAAAGAGGTCCGAAGAAACAGGATGAAGGGGATGAACGATCGCCTTGTGCAAGGAACAAATGTGAACCAAAAAAACAAATTAAAATTACATTTGCTTGCAAAGAAAACGAAGCCCTTTCGCAAACAACGAATAATAACAAACAAGAGGTAAACGATGACGAATCAAGTTGGAATTGGGTTGCAAGTTCTTTAAATTGTCAAGAAAATAAATAATGCCAACCGACAAATACAACAACGGCTTTACAACTAGGTGCATGGAACACGAGAGGCTATATGCACCCGTTTAACAATAATTTTGGAGGCCTGTAAACACTGCATATCATTTGCCTCCAAGAGACCTGGCTCCTCAACGAGCCCCTGGTTGAATACAAAATCGCCTAGAACCCAGCAATTAAACAAGCTAAGGGGAGGCCAATGGCAGGGTTATTGACACTTGTAAAACTAAACCAAGTTCTAAGAATAACAACCTCTGTCAATGTGACCCAATATATTCAATACGTCGTTGTTGCAATAAAGAATGGGATTGAGGAGAACAAAGAAAAAATCCATATAATAAATGTATACTGGCAGCATGAGGCCTCAGATGAATGGGAGTACCTTGACTTAATAGGAGAGCTAATAGACCTTATACTGTCAAATGAGGAGAATGCAAAAATTATACTCTGGGGACCTCAATATGGAATGCCTAAAAGTACAAAAACAGACAGGCCTCCCAAGGTCAAACGCAGAACATAAGAAAAATCGGCTGATCGCGGCTTGGGAAGAGGAGATGGAAGTTTGAGGAATGAAGATGTTAAACGGATGCACCAAAGGGGATATCCCCCCCCACCCCCCAAGGCTACCTGGAGAAATAACCTGGAATCGATCCTCAACTACTTCTAAGTCTCAGATAATTTAACATCGGAGATTGAATTGCTAGAAGTAATCAGCATGCAAAATAGTGACCATGATTTGATAAGAATCACCATACAAGGACAAAAAAAGAACACCGAGTCGAGATGGAATCATCATGTCATCTGTACCCCAGGCAGAAATCGGTTAAAATTAAAGGAGCATAATATTATATTAATGACAAACTTAATAATAGATGAATATGCAAATGAAAACACGGATCAAATTGAATATCCAGCATTATTACAAGCATATACCGAAACCGTTCAAAGTAATAACTTAAACAACTTCAAGAAGCTCCATGTCTATGACAAAGAGGTAGTTGCCAAAACACGTGACCTGAGGGGAAAAAAAAAAAAAATCAGGGAGTTATGAAAAAATCCAGGCATGGACTATTTGAAAGACAAAAAAGAAGCTCAGAAAACAAAAACTGGTTGCGGATGCATAAGATCATGACTCAAAATGATGCAGAAAAAATGCTGCAAATTCTATCAACAAGAAATGGTCGCCTGTTCTGGGAAGTAATCAACAACTTGGCAGTGCCTCAGCAGGCTATCCAGACTAATATGGCGACCGAAAAGATATGGATTGAGCATTTTGTAAATTTATTTGCTAAGAACACTGACTGCAAGTATGGTGAATGAGACTCCTCGGAATCGTGGAACATCACCATCGAGAAGATAGACATTTTGGAAAATATAAAAAGGCTGAGCTCATCTCGAGCTCCCGGCCCAGATGGCCTCACAAACCAAGTATTGAAATTACATCCTGAGGCATGGACTGAGTTCTGCTTTATTTTATTCAAAAACATTGACGAAAGAAGAATTCCAAATTCATGGAAAAGCGCTACAATTGTACCGGTGTTCAAGAAGGGATTAAGAACAGATCCAAAAAACTATAGACCAATTGCCCTCTTGGATGTTGTAGGAAAAATCTTTGCAACCTAACTGTTATTCCAACCGACAGGTTGGATAAAAGAGGCAGGTTTGGCGGATCATCGACAAACTGGTTTTGTAAAAGGGGTTGGATGTGGACTAAATCTCATGCTTATTAATCTACTGAAAATGGAAGCGATAAGAACAAAATCAAAAGTTTACCTAACCTTTGTTGACTTGGCTCACGCTTTCGATAGTATCGATCGTGAGCTATTATGGTCCAAACTTACTAAATGGGGATGCTCAAGATGCTTGCTGTCGGCGATTAAACAATTATATTCTGATACCACCATAAAAGTCAGACTGGATTCGCATGGTACGCTTTCCGACCCTATTAAAACGTCAAGAGGTGTTAAGGAGGGGTACCCCCCCCCCCCGGAGCCACTCTGTTTAGTGCCTTCATTTCCAACATTAAAAGTGCATTTGAAAAAAAAACAGATAATTTCCCCCAAAAATAAATGGAAGTCAAATTGATTATATTCTATATGCTGATGACATCGTTCTTATGGATGTAACTCCTATTGGGTTATAAAGGAAACTGACAGCCCTAAAAGAGTATACCGATGCAAATGGGCTTGTGATTAACACTGCAAAAACTGAGATATTGATATTGCAAAATCTAGTTGGAGTTAATAACCAACGTAAATTCAATTGGAAATTAAAAGATCAACCAATACGTCTTGCTAAAGAAACTCAGTATCTAGGAGTGATAAACTCCAGCATAAACGACGACCACATGGTGGCGACAAATTTGCAGGAAATGTAAAGCATTAACACTGCAAGGTTTTGTCCTGAATAAAAAGTATGGTAAGTTTACCTTAAAACCGGTATATTCTATAATGCGAAAATTATTCCAGCCTTGATTTTTGGTGCTGAGGCAATGTTTGGTTGCCCTGCTGAGATGTGGTCCTGGTGCGAGAATACATTTTGGGGAAAAATTCCATCGTTGCCCAGGGGGACTCCAACGGCTTGTATTCGTTATGAGCTTGGACTGATTTCCATCAACGCAAAGGTGATGTGGAATATGCTGTCAGCCTACAGGAAAGTCCTGGGAGCGGACAATCTACCTCAATATCGGATTCTCCGGAATGATGACAGTAATCCTAAAACATCTATATTGCAAATGTGGAAACAAACTTGCATGAACACCTTAAGCCAACTACATAAAGATCAAGTATTACTGATTCAGAATCTGAACGCTGTTAAAAAAAAAAAAAAGCTGTGGGAGCAAGATTGGTGTGAAAACCAAGAGCAAAGAGCAACACACAGATGCATGAAAGAAAATGCGTCCGAAGAACGAGCATTCAACACTCTTCCCAAATATCTTCAAAATTTTCCGTGTATTAAAAGAATATTTATTTTAAATTTCGGTTGAACCCGTTTAAAACTAAAACAAGTATGAATATAAGAAGCAAAGCTAAAAAGGTGCTCCTGTAGAGTGCAGATTTTGCAAAAAAAAAGAAGGAAACGTTAAAACATCTAGTGTTATATTGTGAAAAACTATAAAACCTAAGAACGGTTCACCTGGGATTGGAAATTGTAAAGAGACCGCACCTGCAAGTGAGACACTGGTGGAACATTATTTCAGAAGGTTCAGACTTCAAATTAGTATTTGCTCTAACTTTTTTTCTGGAGAAATTGGAAAGTACGATGGCAGAAATTATGCTGACCTAGTACACTTTAGCAAGGAAACATTAATGACCAGCTTTTCGACCATAGGTCGAAAGAAGAGGAAGTGATTCGCTAGCACCAATAACTATGAACCCTCGTTGAATCGCTCTAGAAGGTTCAGAGGTTCTGTGTACTTTCTTTCTCGCTAAGAAGTTTAGTTCTGTTGATTCGAAATGTTCTCTTTCAATGTTGGGTGCGGATTATGAAATGTACAATTCCGATTTGTTTTTGTTTTTTAAAGTTTGTAATGAACTATATAAAAAATATATGGTAACTTGTTAAAAAAAAAAAAAAAGAAGGACAGCTCTTCGCACATCTAGACTGTGTAGTTTCACCTCAGCAGAGCTTTTGGGTTCTTGGAAGAAAGCCGGAAGCTCAATGGACTGGTTAACGTGCAATTTAGAAATGAACTTCGGCGAGAACCTAGGTTGTGTTTGTAGAACCAGTTTATCCTTGTGAACAGTAAAGAAAGGATCCTGCACTGACAGAGCCTGAATTTCACAGACCCTTCTTACGGATGTAATGGCTACTAGGAAGGCAGTTTTATTGGTCAGGTGTTTGAGACTGGCTTTATGCATGGGTTCAAAGGGTGGTCCCATGAGCTTAGCAAGCACCACATTAAGGTCCCATCCTGGTGGTGGGTTTGAAATTGGAGGGTGGAGTCTCTTTACCCCTTCCATGAAGGCTTTAACCACTGGTACTTTCCACCACAAAACCTTGTTATGGGAGGTGGTGTAGGCTGACAGTGCCGCCGGGTGTACCTTGAGTGAATTAAATACCAACCCTGCATCCAGCAGGTGGAGCATGTAGGTGACAATATTGGAAGGAGTGCAATCAACTGGGTTGATTTGCTTATTCTGGCACCAGATCGCGAATCTTTTCCATTTATCAAAATAGCAGTGCCTCGTGTTTGGTTTCCTAGATTCCTTTAGGATGTCCATGCACCTCTTTGGTAAATTGAGGTGTCCAAACTCTGACTTCAGGAGCCATGCTGCCAAGTTCATTGAGCTGGCTTGAGGATGCACTGTTTGACCTTGGTGCTGGGATAGTAGGTCGTGCCAGCACGGGAGTCTGATGGGTTTGTACGCTGCTAGTCTGCGCAGGTGTGGGAACCACGGTTGTCTCGCCCACATGGGAGCAACTAGGATGAGCGTCATAGATTCCCTGTACATCTTGTTGACCACCTTCCTCATGAGAGGAGTTGGTGGAAAAGCGTAGGCAAACATCCCAGACCAGTTAATCCACAGGGCGTTCCCCTTCGAGTCTGGCTGCAGAAACCTGGATGCGAATCCTGGGCATGGTTTGTTTTCGCTTGTGGCGAATAGGTCTATAGTGGGGAAACCCCACTGTGAGAAGAGATCTACAATTTCTTTGTGCAGACACCATTTGTGTTCTTCTGGGAGAGGATTTCTGCTCAAAGCGTCTGCTAGTGAATTGAGATCCCCTGGAACATGTTGAGATGACAAGTAAATGTTCCATCCGAGTGCCCATTTCCAAATTTTCTGGGCAAGCCTGGACAGATTTGGCGAACGAGTCCCTCCCTGTTTGTTTAAGTAAAACATTGCTGTTGTACTGTCTGTTAGGATCTGTACTGACAGGTTTAACAGGTGGGGTTTGAACGCTCGAAGCGCTCTGAAGACTGCCAGAAGCTCCGGCAGATTGATATGATTCTTGGCCACTGTGTGAGACCGGAGGCCCTGAGCAGTGTGGTGAAGGAGGTGTGCTCCCCACCCCGACAGGGACGCGTCTGTAGTGACAACTGCTTGTATCTCCAGATCGTAAAAGGGTTTCCCCTTTGACAGGTTCTCTCTTGTCCACCAGTGAAGACTTTGTACACGTGTTGGCGAAACGACCACTAGATCGTCCCACTGACCACTTGCCTGAGACCACTGTTTCGCCAACAATTCTTGCATGGGTCGCAGGCGCGCGTGGGGTACCAGGTAAATACAGGACGCCATCATGCCTAGCAAACGCATCGCTTTGCGCACCCTTATCTGGCAAACGGACTGATACTGAGGAATTTGCAGTAGTATATTCCGAATTCTTTCCTCTGATGGAAAGGCCAACCCCTCTTGAGCGTTTAGGACAGCTCCTAGGAACCTGTTTGGAGGTGCTTGGCACCAGGCTCGATTTTTTCTCGTTGATAGAGAAACCCAATTCGCAGAGAAGGTCGATCATTCTTTGGATGTTGGATCTGCAAATTACTGGGGTTTCTCCCGTGATGAGCCAGTCGTCCAGGTAAGGGTACACTGGGATTGCCTCCCTGCGTAGGTGTGCCGCCGCCAGTACCTTGGTGAATACCCTTGGAACTGAGGCTATACCGAAGGGCAGCACCTTGAACTGGTAGTGCCGACTGTCCACCTTGAAGCGCAAGAATCTTCTGTGCGCTGGGAACATGGAAATATGAAAAATAGGCATCTTTCATGTCCAATGTTGCCAAGTAATCCCCTCTTTTTAGGAGTGGGATTACTTCTTGGAGAGTAGTTATGCAAAATTTTTGGGGCTTGACATACTTGTTTGCAGGGTGCGAGTCTAATACTGGGCGCATTGTCAAATCTTTTTTTGGCACAAGGAAGCAAGTTGAATAGATACCCTTGTTTACCTGGTTGCCCGAGATAAGTTCCATTGCGTCCTCTGCGAGAAGATTGACGATTTCCTCGAGCAGGATCTTATGGTGGTCCAGGGAATGTATTTTTTGTCGTGCAGGGTGGTTGCAGGGGCGCTCTAGCAGTTCGATGTAGTATCCTGCAGACACTGGACAGCACCCATCTGTCCGATGTGATCCCTTCCCATGCCTGGGTGAAGTTGGAAATGCGCCCCCCCCTACTGGGGATGCGTGGGAAGGGACCCTGAGCGGAACCTCACTGCTTTGCGGGAGACGTACCGCCTCTGCCGGGGCTGCCTCTACCACGGCTCCTCTTGTTACCTCTGCCGTAACTCTGGGTAGTCTGCTGGTTGCCACCCCATGATGTACCCTGTCCCTATGTATAATTGGAGCCCCGTTGTGAATTTTGGCCGCGTGAGCAACGAAAACTACCATTAACTCTTTGATTAGTGGTTTTATTCGACAATTGTCCCAGGGACTTGAGTATCATACTCGTCTTTGGCAGTTTTTAGTGCGTCCTCTACGGCTTTGCCAAACAAGACATTCGGTTTGACCAGCACATCAATAAGGGTCGCCTGTGTTTCGGGTTTAAACCCCGACTGTCTTCGGCAGGCGTGCCTTTTAATGACAGTGCTCTCTGCTATGAGCCAGCCTGCATTATCTGCAGCGTCCGAGGTTGTCTTGAGGATGCAAGCTGACACGGCTCTACCCTCCGATGCGATCTGGGCCAACTGACCCTTTAGTGGTTCCGGTGCGGAGTCAATGAGAGCAGCTAGCTGCTCCCACTGGTGGCAATTATAGCTTGCCAGCAGAGTGGTGGTGTTGGCGATTATCGCTTGGTAAGCGGAAGTGGAGGCTACCTTCCTTCCTAACCCATAAATTCTCTTGCTCTCCTTGTCCGGGGGAGCCTCAGATGATGATAGCGGTGCCCCCGCTCTCTTTCTGGTGTTAGTAATTACTAAGGAGTCGGGCTTCAGTTGACCCCTTATGTAAAGAGGGTCTGACTGGGTGGCTCTGAACATCTTCTCAATTCTGGGGTTTACAGCCCTGGTGAGATTAGGATTAAGAAGGGAAGGATCAATTCTACGTTGGATTGATTTGAGAATAGGAATGGCTTGAACAATGGGTTTCTTGTCTCCCACTAGCTCTTCTGCGAAGTCCCTCTCCTCTTGTGCCCCCTAAGTGTCGATGCAGAAGTGCTCTGCCGCTCTAGCCAAGACCTCATTTAGCAGGGGCTGGTTATCTACTGGAGAGCCGGTAACCTGAGGTTCTTTGTTAACAGGAGAGTCTATGTTGTAGACCTCTGCGACATCTTCCTCCTCCCCATCCTGGCCCTCATCATCTCCATAATAATCTACCCCCGTTTGGTCGTCCAACAATTGCAGGTCTGGATCCTCAGTATATTGTTGTGGATCCCCACTATACTGTTGATAAGGCTGTATGTAGTAAGGGTCTGAAATCGGGCCCCGAGTTGGAGTCTGAAAACAAGGTTTTTTACTAGAGGGCTGAGGGACCCTGGATCCTGAAGGAGTAGCGTTGTCTTGAGTGTAAGTGAGGAAATGTTCTGGGTTTTTAGAGTAGAAATCAGCCAGGGAAGACCTTCTCCTCATTACCATGTCTATATCTTCACTGCTCCATTCTCTGGAGCTGGGGATGACAACCTCTTGTGAAGGTTCCCCTCCTATACCCTTATCGTGAGGAGTGGGAGGAATAGGTTTAGTCTTAGGGGAGGAGCCAGGGGTCTTAGAACTTTCCTTATCTAAAGACTTCTGTCTGTCCTTATGTGTCTGTGGTGCAGAAGTAGAGTGTACTGACTTTTTCTGCTGTTTACCCCCTTCCCCTTGAGTAGAAGAGTGTTTTCCTGAAGTTTTCACCCTTTCTAAGCTTTTCGACGCCTGGCGTCGAGATTCGGGGGTACTCTCTCTCTCTCTTTCGAGTGTGCACGTCGGGACTCGGAAGCAGACACCGAACGGGCTGCCGGAGCAGACTTCTGGTGTGCGGCCTGGGGGTGGAGGTCGGATTCCTCTTACAACGAGCGTACCTCCGTGACTTGGGGAAGCGAGGCCTTCTTGGCAACTGTGGACGGTTGCCTTGTGTCATGCAGCGATCTCGACCTGGAATGCCCAGAGGACACCGACTCTGTGGACCACTCTCTCCGTGCCTCCTCCTTCCGAGAACTCGACACGCGTGTCGAGTCTCGGCTGGACTTACAAGTGTTTATGTGTAGTAGTAGTGTGGGTAGCACTCGTGTCGCCGGGTGCGTTCCCCATAACTGCCCTGCCGGACAATCCTTCGGGGTCAGGGACTAGCGTTCGGGCGTCTTTCGACACCTCTGTACCCTCGCCGTCTGAAAGTACGGCGTCGCTGCCTTCACTGAAGGCACCCACCGCTTCCATGGCCGCGAGTTGCCTGGCGTGGTGGGCCCAACGTTTAGTGGAGCGCTCCTTTAGTGTTTTCGCCTTAAACAGGCTACACACTCTGCAATTAGTCTCAGGGTGATCCCTCGGCAAGCAGAGGTTACAGGTGGCGTGTTGGTCAACCCAAGGGTACTTGCGGTTGCACTTGGGGCAAAATTTAAATGGAGTACTCTCCATATGCACCTTGTGGCAGCGGGCTTGTGTGTGTAGGAAATAATAAGAGAGTGTAGAGTATGTTTCCACCCCCCACTCTCCCTACTTGTAGGGCGGAGGCCAGAGGCCTTCCGAGGCCCAAAGTCCATCGTGCAGCTCTCGACGGCTGTTTGTTCTTCGGACCAGTGTCGATCTTCGATGTCTCGACGTGGGAGTGAAAGAACGGGGAAATTAATATCTAATTTTTTGCAAAATGGTTGAAAGCCAGGGAACTCCGCGCAATGCTTCCGACAAGTATGGCGGAAAAAAACAATCCGAGGATCCTACACGCGCGAGGGATCATGGGTACAGTGGACGTCACACTAGGGATAGCATTACTGACACGCCCTGTGTCGACGCCCATTTTCGAGATTCGAAAAACAAACTAATACTCCGCAGCTTCCACTAGATGTCGGCCTATGCACAGCATGTGATCTAAGCAGATTCCACAAGCCCAAGAAATAAATATAATACATTACTCACCGTAATCGTATTTCTGATGCTTGTATCTGCTTCGATCACTTGCTAGGCATAGGCTGACATCTAGTGGAAGCTGCAGAGTATTACAGTTGTTTTCGAAACTCGAAAAGGGACGTCGACAAGGCATGTCAGTAATACTATCCCTAGTCTGACGGCCACTGTACCCATCGAGACCATCTCCAGATTGATGAAGCAAGGCATATTAGTGCCATCCGATCCACCATGTAACAGCTGTGTACACTGCCAAAAGAAATCAAAGGGGAGGGTCGTGGAGATTAATCCAGGACCTTTGCCCTCTAAACAATATAGTAGAAGCAGAGGTTCCTTTGGTTCCAAACCCGGTGACGTTATTGTGTAATATCTCTCCAAGGCCAAATATTTCACATTTGTCAATTTAGAAAATGCATTTTTCTTGATTCTCCTTCGTGAAGACTCACATTTGACTTCCTTTTCGTATAGAAATACGCGCTTGAAACATACTAAGCTACATTGAGGGTACTGAGAGTCCCCATTCGATCTTTAACAGAGTCCTTCAGATGGACATGGGTAATGTCCAACACGAAAGTGCAATAATTCAGTACGTAGATGACATTTTGGTGTGTAGGGAGACAGAAGAAAGGTAGAGAAGACTCAGTTAAACTCATGACTATACTCTCAATAAATGATATAAGTTAGACAAGGAGAAATTACAATATGGTCAGGAATAAGTCATATATAGGACAGTTGATCTCTCATGAGGGGAGAAAAGGGACACCCAAGAGCAGAAGCAATCATGAAAACCATTTCCCACTCGTGGGAGACTGTTCTCTGCCTGCTCAAAGCGTCTTCCACCGTGTTCTCCTCTCCAGCTAAGTGAACTGATAGGGAGATTCCTTCTTTAATTGTCCAGTACCAGAGCTGCATTGCCTTTCTGCACAGTGGTAGTGACCCTACGCTGCCTCTCTTGTTGAGGTAGTACATTGCCACCATGTTATCCGTCATTATCAGGACATTCTTTCCCCATACAGAGGGCAGGAAGGCCTTCATCACAAGTCTGATTGCCCTCGGCTCCAAAAGATTGATGTGTAGGTTGAATTCCGATGGAGACCAACGACTGCTCATTGTCCGGTCGTTGGCGTCGGCTCCCCACCCAGTGAAGGAGGTGTCCATTACTACAGTTATGTCTGGCCATGGCTGCCAAAAAGATTCTCGCTTGAGAAAGTTGTATTTGCAAGCCCTCTACGAAAGGTCCTGAGAGACTCTGCCTGGAACTTTCAGGTGGTCTGACATTCTGCCTGAGAATTGGGACCATTGTGTCCTGAGAGCCCATTGGAGGGATCTCACTTTGAGACGGGTCTCTGGCACCAGAAAAATGCAGGATGCCATGAGACAGCAACCTCAAAGAATCGAAGGCCGGAAGATGCTGGGAACTCTGGGATTTGGTGACCATCTTCAGAATATGTTGAGCTCTCACGTCGGGTGGCGAGGCTTTCCCTGAGAAAGCATCCAGGACTGCTCCAATAAATTGGAGTCTTTGAGATGGCTTCATGTGGGACTTCTTGTAATTGAGGGAGAAGCCCAGTCTGTGGAGGGTGGATGATTCAGAGGCCTTTTTTGAAATGGAAGGCAGTAACCTTGGGCTACAGTTTCCTGTGCCCAAGCATCTGAAGTATGCCCCGCCATTCTTTCAGATGCCGAGTAAGTCTGCCTCCCACAGGGGTCTTGGGAGTCAAGTCGTCAGAGTGGTTTTGAAGCTGCAGCTGAGGGTAAAACTACCACTGCTTGGGTTGGCTTAGCAGCTCTCCCCGTCCACCACGAGGGAATCTTCTCTGACCGACTTGTCCTCTTCCAATTGAGGAGCAGAATCGAAAGGATTTACCCCTCCAAGAAGATGAACCGGAGTAGGGGTGTTGAGGCTGTCTAATGGCGGCGCCAAGGTATTTAGCCGCAGCTTTCGAGGTCTGCAGCTTTTCCAAACTCATCAGCATTGCTGCCAAACAGCCTTGAGCCGTCAAAGGGCATATTGAGTCTAGACTGCACATCTGGTGCAAATCCGGACTTCGTCAACCACGCAAATCTGCTTAACACTGTGCTAGTTGCCATGGCTCTGCTGATGCTCATTGCAGTAGCTAGACCTGGCTGGAGGCATTCACCCATTGCCGCCTACGATCCTTGATTATTGCCAGTAAGCCAGCTCTTTCTTCACCTTCCGGGAGGTGGTCAGCTGCCATAGCTACACAGTCCCACAGGGTAAACGTAAACCATGACAAGGTACAAGTTGCGTTAGTTCACTTTAATGCCATACTGCCAGAAGTAAATATTTTTCCTCGCCCAAGCATTCACTCTCTTATCATCCCTATCAGGAGGGATAAAGGGGTATGCAGATTGCTTAGTAGATTTAGCAGCCTGAGCCACCAAACATTCTCGCGTTGAATGTTTTGTCAAGTACTCCGGGTCGCTGCTGGATGGCCTATATTTTTTAGCAAAATGTGTATTTACTGCATCTGCAGTCTCTAGTGTCTCCCAACCTGCCGACACCTTTTTTTAAAATTCACTGTGAAAGGGCAAAATAGGATCTTTTTGGGGACCCTGATCCAAATTATCTGTCAGGTCATCCTGCTCAAAAGAAGGAATTGGCCTGCTCCATCCTAAAAACTATAACCTTGCTCATCAGCTTCCTATATGAGGAGTCAGCATGGTCAGTAGGATCTAATTTACCAAATTCAAGTTCGGGAGATGTATCTAACCCGCTGGCTGATTGAAGGTTATCATACAAGTCTTTCAACCTAGGCTCTTCTGAGATGAATTCCTCTGGCACTTTAGGGGTGCCATATTGTAACCCAAAAGGCGTGTCACCTGAAAGTTGATTATCTTCATAGACAGATGATAAAGACTTTTCCTGGGTTACTGTTGGCTTCGACAACTTTGACGTAATCGTCGACAATAACTTCGAAGTTGGAGTCCATTTTGTCAGAGTCTACTTCGACACTGGCGTTGTCAAAGCCCTCGACGATTTCTCGTCCGATCGAGATTTTTCTCGATGTTGTACCTACTTATGGCTCGGTTTTGAAGACTTTTCTTCGAATTCCCTTTGTCGTCTTGATGCAGAATGAATGGGGCATGGGCTTTCTGCTCTTCCTTCGAGGCTGTTGCGCCGCATTCTCGAAGATCTTAAGCATTTCATTACAAAATGCATCCCATTTTGCTGGGGAGTACGACTTAGTTGGACATTTGATTACCTCAGCCGAGGATTCAGAGAAGACGAAGAATGGTGCGAACGACTTCTCGATCGAGATCTTTTAGGTCTTTTCCATCGAGGAGAATCATTCGACTCATCTGACTTCCTTTTTGAGCTCTTCGAAGGCAACCTCCCCACCGCCAATTTACTTCACGCTCCCTCAGAGCCTTTTCAGTCATCGCCTGACAGGAGTTAGTAGGAGTTACGATGACCGGTACCAAGACACCACACACCTATGCGGTGGGGGTCGATGATCGACGTCTTAGATTCACAGTCTTGGCACTTCTTGAAGCCCGTCTCAGGCGTTGATGGAGCTGACGAGGAAGACATTTTCGTTGATCAAAAATAGCTACGTTCAGTGAAGAACCGAAGCACGCTGTAACTCTTCAAAGTGTTCGCTCGGAAAAACAGAACTGAAGCCAACGGCCGCTGCATGCGCTACTTATACTGTTGATGACATCGACAGTCGACCGAAGGCCCTCGAGGGACAATCGCGAGATGGCAAACAGCATCCTCTGTTGAAAAAAAATTCAGAAGCAGCTGAAGTTGGAAGGATAATTATAAGACGTGGGAGGATACTATCCATTCGAAGTTGATGCTTCTGAATTTATGAGACAGATGAGCCCCGATGATGGATATTTAGTATCTGAAACACATTGACCAAGGCATATGTTCTCCTCTGTTTTTATTGAATTTGGGCAATAATTATTAAATATTTGTGTTAAGCCCATATATAAGCTTCTGTACTTTGACTTGAGTTGTACATTCAATGAACAGCACCATTGGTGCACCTTTTCTGTGAGTACGCATCATAATGGCTCGTTAGCTATAATCCTTTCGCCATGTATTCTTTCACTTGGTCGTACTCCTCATACATACATTGTAGCTCTACAATTTTTGTTTAAACATTTGTGAACTAAAGGTGGGGGGTTGGGTGGGACTACTCTGGTCCTCAGGCAGCCTAGCTGCAACTACCACTAATAGCAAGGCACAGTCAACATATGATTGGCTCTGCTCCTAGACAGTGACAGGTAAGAAAGGAAGGCTATCTATACCAAACAACTTTAAAAACACAGAAAGGTTAAAGTTTTTCACTAATGTGAACTGAACACATTTGATATTATATGGGGAAAGAAAAATGGCACATGAGCAAACAGAAACAGAGAGAAACACGATTTGTGCAAGATCAAACTTTCTTACTAAAAAAAAAAAAAAAAAAAAAAAAAAAAAAAGGAAGCACTGAATAGGATTCAGTTATTTTGGTTGCAAATTCAGCAAACTGTCACTTGACCACATTGTATCCCTTTCCTATTCTTACCAATCTTCTGCTTCAAGTAGCACT
The DNA here is from genome assembly GCF_040938575.1 of Ambystoma mexicanum. Taxonomy (NCBI): domain Eukaryota; kingdom Metazoa; phylum Chordata; class Amphibia; order Caudata; family Ambystomatidae; genus Ambystoma; species Ambystoma mexicanum. The sequence goes on from NC_090931.1 coordinate 693,971,439, forward strand.
TAAAACAAGTGTTCGAAGTGGTTAGCTAATTTATAACCATTTGCACATTTGTGAACTAACAAACTTAAACAGGAGGGAAATAAATTTGCCAGAGATCATGCAATTTTGGACAAGGAAACCCAGTGATTAGAACCGGTGGCATTATTTCACCAAAATCCAAAGGACTGCGAACATGAATTACACAACGAGTCTTATTGGCATCACAAAAAGCATGAAATTATGCTGGACCCCGATGGGCCAGTGAATATGTAAAAGAAAATATATATATATTGAAAATCTGAGGCCGTTTCATGTCCATAAACAAGCTTGCAAATGTATATTAACACCTCACTACTAAAGCTAAATAAATAATGGCTTTTAAATATCTGTAGCAAGCTTGGTTAAATCACATGGTTGCAAAGCATTCCACAGTGGTTAGAAGCAGTAACGTAGGGGTAGCAATTAATCCAGATCGTCTCCTTCGAGTTTTGCCATTAGTGTATTTGCAGTAATCCTGCTCCGTATACTGGAGTTCAATTTGATTCAAAGAACTAATACGTTAAGAATATGGTGATAGAAGGAACAAGTTACTTACCTGTAACTGTTGTTCTCCAGCATGGGTCTGGCATGGATTCACATGCTCATGAATATTCCCCGTCGTCAGGCTGGGAATCCTCGGTAAAGAAAAAACCAGTATCAGTTTCGTTTCTGATCTGTCTTTCGTAGTAATAACCAATCACTGGTCTCTGCGTCATACTGACCACAGCCAATGACTGCCCTCTACCTAAGCACCGCCTCTGGCAGCCATCTTCAGATTTGGAAGCACGTGAAGTGGCAGTATGACCAAGTGAAGAGCCGCAGAGGGGTAGGCGGGAGGGTTCGCATGTGAATCCATGTCAGACCCATGCTGGAGAACAACAGTTACAGGTAAGTAACTTGTTCCTTCTCCAGCATGGGGTCTGGCATGGATTCACATGCTCATGAATAAAGAATACATAGCAGTACACACATGCACAACCACGGGAGGTGGCAAAGGCTCAACATTAAGCATCACATCAACTCAACATTAAGCATCTTACCTCCTCACCAGGCTCACCTCAGGCGAACAGGTTGCGCAGCACTGCTTGGCCGACCCTGGACTCCTCCCTGGAATCCCGGTCGACGCAGTAGAATTTCGTGAAGGTGTGCGTCGACCTCCACGTAGCAGCCCTGCATATGTCCAGCAGGGGCACACCAGATAGGAACGCCGTGGTAGCTGCGATCGCTCTGGTGGAATGGGCTCTCGGACGGCCAGGCAGCGGTCGGTTTGCCAACCGGTGACAGTACATGATACAGCCGGAGAGCCATCTGGAGATGGAAGCCTTCGAGAGAGCCTTCCCCTGATTGACAGGTCCAAAGTTCACAAAGAGTTGTGACGTCTTCCGAAACCCCTTCGTGCGGTCCACGTAGAACTTCAGCGCTCTAGCTACATCCAGCGAGTGCAAAGTCCTCTCAGCCGGCGACGAAGGCGACGGGAAGAACACAGGTAACACCAAGGGTTCGTTGAGATGGAAGTCCGACGGTACCTTGGGCATGAAGGAGGGGTGCGTCCTGAGCACTACCCTCGTGTCGTGGAAAGTCAAGTACGGGGCCTTGCAGGAAAGGGCCTGGATCTCTCCCACTCGTCGTGCGGAGGTGATGGCCACAAGAAAAGCTGTTTTCCACGATAGAAACTTCAACGGGGCCGAGTGCAGAGGCTCGAACGGAGGTCCCATGAGCTTGGTCAGCACCACGTTGAGCTCCCACGCCGGGGCCGGAGCCTTCACCGGCGGGAACGATCTGAACAGTCCCTTCATGAACTCTTTCACCAGACGATGAGACCACAAGGACGTCCGCCCCGTGGTTCTGGTGTATCGGGAGATCGCAGCAAGATGAATCTTGATGGACGCGTGTGCCAAACCAGCTTTGGCCAGCGTCAGCAGGTACGGCAGTACTTGGGGAGCCGTAATCCGTAGAGGGTTAATCTTCTGTGCGTGGCACCAGACAGAGAACCTCTTCCATTTGTGTCCGTAGCATTTAAGAGTCGAGGACGCCCTGGCCTTTGCAAGAACCTCTCTGCAATCGGCCGGTATGTCGTATCCTCCAAACTCTAGCGCTGCAGGAGCCAGGCCTGCAAGTTCAGCGACTTCGGGTCGTGGTGGAGGATGGCGCCTCCTTCCCTGGAGAGTAGATCCGCGTCCGCCGGCAGCTTGATCGGCGGGGACGCTGACAAGTCCAGAAGGTCCGGGAACCATATCTGCCTCGGCCACGCAGGTGCGACGAGGATCATCCTGCACCGTGACCTCTTGCGCTGGTTGACGAGCCGGATTAGCAGAGGCAAGGGAGGGAACGCGTAGAGGAACAGGCCCTCCCAGGGGAACGAGAAAGCATCGCCCATGCTCCTCGTCTGGGGAAACCTGCTGGCGAACCTCCGGCACTTGGTGTTCGTCGCCGTCGCGAACAGGTCGATCTGGGGTGTGCCCCACCGTCGGAAGAGGCGATCCACCAGATCCTGCCGTAGTTCCCACTCGTGGCACGAGCGCAGCTCCCTGCTGAGTGAGTCGGCGATGGTGTTTTTTATCCCTGCCAGATGAAACGGCACCAGAAAAATCCCTTGGGCGACGGCCCAATGCCACAGGTCCTGCGCCTCCTTGGACAGCGCTGGGGACCTGGTTCCGCCCTGTTTCCTGATGTAAAACATGGTGGTGGTCTTGTCGGTGAAGATCCTCACCACCTTGCCCTTGAGGGACGGAAGGAAGGACCTGAGGGCCCAAAACACTGCACGGAGCTCCAGGACGTTGATATGCAGGGACTTCTCCGTCGGGAGCAGAGTCCCCTCGCGTGCAGATTTTCGGTGTGCGCTCCCCACCCTTCCAGGGAGGCATCCGTGGTCACAGTCTCCTGGTGGGCTGGGGTCTGGAAGTCCATGCCCGCCGTCAGATGCGCGCGGGTGCCCCACCACCGTATCGCTCGTCGGAAACTCTCGTCGAGCTTGATCCTTTCCTCGAAGCTGCCCGTCGTCTGGATCCAGCGCGCATCCAGGAATTCTTGCAACGGGCGCATCCGGAGCCTGCACATGGGAATGAGGTAGATGCAGGAAGACATCATCCCGAGGAGGGACTTGATGGATCTCACTTTGGCCGCGTCGGCCACCAACATCCGTTGCACCTTGCCCAAGATGGTCCTGGTCCTCTCCTCCGACGGGGAGGCCAGAAGGGACACTGTGTCGAGCCTCGCTCCCAGAAACAGTGCGACTTGCGCGGGCACCAGGTGGGATTTGGCGTAGTTCACGGAGAATCCCAGGTCCGTGAGGAGTTGGACGGTCCTTGCCGTGTGGACCACGGCGAGCTCCTTCGTCTTGGCGCGGATGAGCCAGTCGTCCAGGTAGGGGTAGACGTGAATCCCCTCGCGGCGCAGCTGCGCCGCCACCGGTGCGAGGCACTTGGTGAATACCCTGGGTGCCGACCGTAGTCCGAAGGGAAGGGCTTTGAACTGGTAATGACACCCTTGGACCACGAACCTGAGGAATTTTCGGTGCCCCTTTAGGATGGGAATGTGGAAGTAGGCATCCTCCAAATCCAACGACGATAGGAAGTCTCCTTCCTCCAGTTGACCCAGGACGTGCTGGAGGGTGACCATCCGGAACTTCTGCGCCTTGATGAACTTGTTCAGCCGTCGCAGGTCCAGGATGGGGCGCCATCCTCCCGTCTTCTTCTTCACGAGGAAGTATCGCGAGTAGACTCCGGAGCCCCGAAGCCTCTTTGGGACGAGTTCGATGGCGCCCTTTCTGAGCATCGCCTTTACCTCCAGGAGAAGTTGAGGGACGTGAAGTTCTTTCCTGGCCACGGGGGGGACGCGCGGGCACCTTCTTTGAAACTCGAGCGCGTGGCCCCGGGCCAGGGCGTCCAGCACCCAACGGTCGGTGGAGATGGACTCCCACACGCTGACGAAGCCCGCCAGCCGGCCTCCCACCGGGGTGCTTCGGTGGGGGCCCGACCCCACGGCCGGTTCAATCCTGCTTGGACGCGGCCTTGCCGCCTTGACCTCCTTGGCGACGACGGCGGGGTCCGCTAGACTTGCCTCGTCCTCTGTAGGCCTCTTGCGACGACGAGCGGGCCGCTTGACGGTAGGAAGCGAAACCGCCGCCGGAACCTTTGGAGGCGCCCTTGCCTCCGCCGCTCCGAAAGGGCGTCCGTCGTTGCTGCAGGACTCAAAGGGCCCGGGCCGTCTCAGTATCCGCCTTGATGGCCTGAAGGGAATCGTCCACTGTCTTCCCAAACAGGTTGTTCCCGTCGAAGGGCATGTCCAGGACTCTGGTCTGGACATCCTGCCGAAAGTCCGTAGCTTTGAGCCATCCACGACGTCGAAGGCAAACGCCGTTGCCCAGCTGGCGGAACCCAGTGTCGGCGATGTCCGTCGCCACGGTGATGGCGTGGTCCGAAGCCACTTCACCTTCCTGGAGGATCTCAAGGGCCTCCGCCCTCTTGTCGTCCGGCAGAAAATCCAGCAGGGGAGCTATCTTGTACCAGAGCTCCCTGTCGTAGCGGGCCACGATAGCCAAGGCGTTGGCCGCTTTAATCGTCGTCGCTGCCGACGAGATGACTCTACGTCCCATAGCATCCAATTTCTTTCCCTCGCCGTCCGGCGGGGAAGTCGATGTGGAGGCCGCACCCCCCCCCGCTTTCTTCCTGGCTGCCGCGGAGACGACGGAGTCAGGGGTAGGCTGCGCCCGGAGGCATAGGGGGGCCGTGTCCGGGACCCGGTACTTTTTCTCGTACCGGTCTCTTCTAGCTGGCGTAGTGGAAGGGTTCTTGAGGAGGGAAAGGCCCTCATCCCAAATGTCGTCCAACAGAGGCACTGCGAGGACCGTCTTCCTCTTGGCCTTGCGCCGCTGATAAAGGAAGCCTTCCTTTTTCTTCTCCTCAGGGCAGAGTTGGAAAAGCTCGGAAGCCCTAGAGATCATGGAGTGGAAAGATCCGATCTCGTCGGGCGGAGAAGCCCTGGTGGGGGGCGACGACGGAAAATCCTCGTCGTATGCCTCGTCGTCCGTACCCGTCGCTGCCGTGTCAGTCCCCGTATCATCCCCTCGGGTGGACGGGGAGGAGGGCTGGACGGGGCGCGACGGTTGAAAAGGAGGTGGAGGATGGATCCTTCTTTTCTTGGTAGGGGGAACACCAGAAGGTCCCGGTTCTGGATCCCCCGACGGGAGAGGTTCCTCCGTCGGTAACGGTAGCCTCGTCCTTATCTCGGTGCATAAGGACTGTATGGCCAACAAAATGGCCGCCGAGTTGTCTCGCGGCGCTGGCAGAGGGGTATCCGACGGGCGAGCAGGGGCCCCGTCGGTATCCTCGACGATGTCGTCGTCGTCACCCGCGTCGGGGTCCATTCCGACGGGCTGGCCTTGTTCCACGCCTAGGCCGTGGCTTAAGACCTCGATCAGCTCCTCTTCTGAGGTTGAGGCCGAATCTACGACGACGCCCTGCCCCCCCTTCTTCTTCCCCACGGAGGGTTTCACGGGGGTCCTATCGATGGGCACAAAAGAAGACTCCCTCCGAGGAGGCAGGGAGATTCTGGGCCCTGATGTCGCCACCACTGGCGCAGCCTCCACAGGCTGAGCCAGGGCCGCCGCGACCGTTTCGATAGAGGGCTTGGTCGGATGGATCAAGGCCTTCACCACCTTAGGTGCGCTCACCGCCTTATCCTTGAGGGAGGGGGCACTGCCACGCTCCTCCTCTGCCTTAGAGCTCGACCGGGGCCTCTCCAGGAGCTTCGCCGGGTGCTCGGCCTTCCTCTTACCCGACCCAGAGCGTTGGCTCGTGGTTGATGGTGCCGGGGAGGGTGCGCCCTGCCTGGCGCCCGTAGAGCCCGACCGTTCGGCGCTCCCGGTGCCAGCGGACTCGCGGTGCTTGGCCTTATGTTGGGCCCCCGTCGCCGGGGCGCCCTCAAAGGTCTTAGAAGACCGCTCGGGTTTCTTCTTCTTCTCGCCAGACGGGCTCTTACCCTCCAGCCAGTTGGCGAGACGTTGATGACGGTCCTTCATGGTCCGTTCCGACATGTTGCCGCAAAACGCACAATCCTTCTCCACGTGCGTTTTGTCCTCATGAAGGCAGTAAAGGCAGAAAGAGTGTTCGTCTTCCTTAAAGACGTTCTGCAGCTGGCATCCAGGGCAGACCCTGAACAGCTTTCCGGGCGTCGAGCTTCCCTTCTCCTGGGCCATCTCCGAGACCGGGCCTGAGAAGCTTCTGGAGTCCTCCGAAGTGTAGCTCGACGAAATCTTCACCCTTGAGGGGCACAGACGAATCCGACACGGGTCCCCGTTGATCGGATGTAGGATCGGTGGAGCTTGAGGCTCTTTTGACCGAAAGAATTGAAGTTTTTTGTGAAAAAGCGCGAAAAAAAGCACTAACGCTCGAGAGCAATAGCACGAGGATCCCAACACATGAACGTGCGGTAAAAATCTGAAGATGGCTGCCAGAGGCGGTGCTTAGGTAGAGGGCAGTCATTGGCTGTGGTCAGTATGACGCAGAGACCAGTGATTGGTTATTACTACGAAAGACAGATCAGAAACGAAACTGATACTGGTTTTTTCTTTACCGAGGATTCCCAGCCTGACGACGGGGAATATTCATGAGCATGTGAATCCATGCCAGACCCCATGCTGGAGAAGTGATTTGCCCATGAAGACAGGGTAAACAACGTTGGTATTCATCCACTAGATTTGCAAAGGAGACCTCTCCCCGAGCTACGAGGGACCATCATGCAAAACTGTTGTTCTTCACCCGAAGTACCCTTGAAGCCAGTCCTGTGTGCCTGCCATCCGGAGAAGGGGTCTTGATGAGTCCAGAAGAGGAGTGCCCGGACATCTTGAGTCAAAGAAGTCCATTGGTGTCGACCAGGTCCAGAGGTGCGGTTTGTGACCGCTGGAAGCCGTTGCTGCCTACTGCCAGAAGAGGGGGTACCCTGGTATTGTGCTGCTGGACACCCAGAGCTGGGAAAGTTCCAAACTGCCTAAGAACATTTCAAGGGACATCCTTGCCATCATCACTGACCACTTTTACCAGCTGGAGAGAGTCCAGAGTCGCTGAGTTCAGTGGAAGGTCAGTCGGTGGGTTTCCCACCACAACAAGCTAACGGAAACATCCCAAGGGTCCACATTTGGTGAGGGTGCGAGGTCCACTCCAGTGCTCAAGTTCAGGTTGCCAAAAGCACCCTTTCCTTATCTTTATTTCCCTTCCTCTCATCCAGATCTGTTCTCCCTCATTTACCCTCTCACTTCTTTCCCTTCTCATACTTTCCCCTCTTTGCTCACATCTATGATCATCCATCCAGCATACCGATGCTAATTGGACGGTTGAAGAGAAGGTGGACATGTGCCTTTATGGCTATGGATGGATGAGGTTTTTAAGCACATTTCGGAATGGTTGCTGGGTTTTTTAGAGGGATACTCTGTCTGGGAGATTGCTTGTATGCTGTGTGGAGGAACTGTGCCCATGGGGGGGTGAAGCCAGATGGTGATGCAGCGCTTGTTTGGAGACTGGGGCAGATGTACTGTATGGAACTGCATGTGGGAGCAGATGAGTGGTAAAACTGTTGGCACGAGCCTATGGTTGTGTATGGCTGAATAATGGGATCTATGTTATTACTATGGCCCCCAGAATTCCGACGGCCGAACATGGTGACCCCTCTGCCGCCCCCCCATACTTATATATATGACAATGCATTACTTACCTTAAAAGCATTTCTGATGGTTGTATCTGCTTAGATTCACATGCTGTGCATAGGTCCGACATCCAGTGGTCACTGCGGAGTATTGCATTTTGTTTTTCGTAGTCGAAAAGGAATGTCGACAAGGCGTGTCTGAAATATTATCCCTATAGTGACGTGCGTTGTACCCACAATCCCTCACGCGTCGAGGTCCCTCCGTTTGTATTTTTCTGCCCTGAGGGAGCCTTCTGGACGTGAGTGAGTACAGAAAAGAGAGATATAAAAGGAAGTCTATGTTCCTTCCATCCGAGCGGGGAGGAAGGGTGGGCGCATGTGAATCTAAGCAGATACAACCATCAGAAATGCTTTTACGGTAAGTAATGCATTGTCTTCTGATGTTTGTTAATCTGCTTAGAATCACATGCTGTGCATAGACTAGCGAGCAGTACCCGGAGTTGGCGGTGGGTTATGAGAAGGAACAGTAGAGAAAAGATGTCTTAATACTGCCTGTCCCACCTGGGAGTCAGATCTCGAGTGTGCATCTAGACAGTAGTGTTTTGTAAAGGTGTGCACAGAACTCCAGGTAGCCGCTTTGCAGATGGACTCAAGGGGAACATTTGCAATGAATGCTATGGACGCCCCCGTGCCTCGAGTAGAGTGTGCTCTTGGCTTAAAGGGCAGTTCTCTCTTAGCAAGAGTATAGCAAAGAGTGATGCATTGAACAATCCATCTAGAAATAGTGGACTTTGAAACTGCATCCCCTTCTCTTCCTGCTGCCACCGAGACGAAGAACTGATTATTCTTCCTCAGTGGTCTGGTTCTTTCCATGTAGAGCATGACCGCTCTGCGCACATCTAGTGTGTGCAGAGTTTTTTCTCCCAAGTTGGAAGGATTTTGAAAGAACGTTGGCAGTTCTATAGACTGGTTTACGTGGAATTTCGAGATGAATTTCGGAGCAAACCTTGGGTGCGTGCGTAGAACCACCTTATCTCTGTGAACTGTAACAAAGGGGTCTAGAACAGAAAGAGCCTGTAGTTCACTTACTCTCCTGATGGAGATGATAGCTATTAGAAAAGCAGTCTTAAGAGTGAGGTGTTTAAGAGATGCTTTGTGCATGGGTTCGAATGGTGAGCCCAGGAGTCTGGTAAGTACCACGTTAAGGTCCCATCCGGGAGCTGGGTCAGCTATTGGGGGGTGTATTCTCTTTACTCCCTCCATGAAGGCCTTTATAACAGGGATCTTCCACCACGACACTGATTTGGGAAGTGGTGTATGCAGAAAGTGCCGCTAGGTGGACTTTAATGGAATTGAACACTAGACCTGAATCCAATAAGTGGGTCAGGTATAGAACAATATGTGTGGCAGAGCAGTCAATCGGGTTGATGCTTTTTCCTCTGCACCAGATGACAAATCTCTTCCACTTGCTAGAATAGCAGTGGCGAGTGTTAGGTTTTCTGGCTTCCCTGAGGATGTCCATGCATCTCTGCGGGAGCTGTAGATGTCCGAATTCTATGATCTCAGGAGCCAAGCAGCTAAGTTCATGTTCTGGGGGCATGGATGCAGAGTCCTGCCCTTGTCTTGTGACAGCATGTTGTAAGGGCAGGGGAGTTTCACTGGGGGAGATAGAGACATCTCCATCAAGTGAGCGAACTATGGCTGTCGGGCCCACATTGGGGCCACCAGTATCATGGTCACTTGTTCCTGGTGCATCTTGTGCACCACCTTGTTGAGAAGGGGAGTCGGGGGGAAACGCGTAAACAAATTTCCCTGACCATTGCATCGATAGACCGTTCCCCTTGGATTGGTTCTGGGGGTACCTGGAGGCGTAACTTTGGCATTGTGAGTTCTCCAGGGTTGCGAACAGGTCTATTTCTGGGAATCCCCATTGTGTGAAGACGTCGAAGACGATGTCTTCGTGCAGTCGCCATTCGTACTCTTCGGGCAGGGGGAAATCTCTGCTGAGTTTGTCTGCCAGCAGATTGAGTTCCCCTGGTACATGTTGTGACAGTAGGAACATGTTTTGTTTGAGAGCCCACTTCTATATATTTTGGGCCAGTTTGGACAGTCCTGGAGAGTGGGTGCCCCCCTGCTTGTTGATGTAGTACATGGCTGTGGTGCTGTCTGTAAGGACCAACACAGTCTTGCCTAGTAGGTGTTCCTGGAAGGCTTTTAGCGCCTTGAACACAGCTAGTAGCTCCAGTAGATTTATGTGTTTGGATGCTACGTTCGGAGTCCACACTCCGTGAGCAGTTTGATGGGATAGGTGAGCCCCCCATCCTGTGAGGGATGCGTCTGTGGTTAGAGTGGCTTCCGCCGCGGGTGTGGCAAAGGGTTTCCCTCTTTCCAGGTTTTCCTTTGTCCACCACCGTAGCGAGAGAACCAAGGCCTGCGAGACCACCACTAGATCGTCCCATAGTCCGCTGGCCTGACACCACTGGCTGTTGAGCCACTCTTGCATAGGGCGCATGAGCAGGCGCGCGTGAGGTACCAAATAAATACACGACGCCATCATGCCTAGCAAGCGCATTGCTTTGCGTACCGTCACCTCTCGACCGGTCACATATTGAGGGATCTGAAACAGCATGTTTTGGACCCTCTCGGAGGGGAAGACGAGGCCGTCCTTTGTTTGAATTAGAGCCCCTAGGAATTGTTTGATTTGGCTGGGGTCTAGGCTGGACTTCTTTTCGTTGATGGAGAAGCCACACTGGAACAAAAGGTCTACAGTCTTTTGGGTATTGGAGAAGCATGTTTCGTAAGAATCCCCTGTTATGAGCCAGTCGTCGAGGTAAGGGTAAACTGGGATGGACAACCTGCGCAGGTGGGCCGCTGCCACTGCCAGTACCTTCGTGAATACCCTTGGTGCTGATGCTATGCCGAAGGGTAGCACTCTGAACTGGTAGTGTTTGCCCTCTATCATGAACCTGAGGTATCTTCTGTGCGCTGGCAACATTAAAATATGAAAGTATGCATCTTTCATGTCCAATGTTGTCATGTAATCTCCCTGTGAAAGCAGTGGGATCACTTCCTGTAAGGTCACCATACGAAACTTCTGGGGTTTGATAAACTTGTTCGCTGGGCGCAGATCTAATACAGGGCGCATGGTTAGATCCTTTTTGGGTACAAGGAAGTACACTGAATAAATACCTTCCGTTACCTGAGATAGAGGCACGACATCTATGGCTCCTTTTTCCAGCAGTTGTTGTACTTCTTGGAGAAGGATGGCAAGGTGTTCCGGTGTCATGCGTCGTCCCCTCGGGGGTCTGTATGTTGGGGAACCGTTGAATTCGATGCAGTAACCGTGGGCTACGGTGGAAAGTACCCAGCGGTCTGACGTTATTCCCTCCCATGCTGGAAGAAAGGATGTTATCCGGCCCCCGACCGGTGTTGCATGGGAGGGGACGCGAATCTTCGCGTCACTTGGTGTTGTTGGGTGCTTGGGAGCCTCTGGGGGTGGACCCCCGACCTCTCCCTTTGCCACGGCGCTGGCCTCTTTGGCTGTACTGCCCACTATTGGTCTGGTAATTGGTGGCAGGGTACTGTTGCTGCTGATTCTGCTGTTGGCGTTGGCCACGAAAAAAGCGTTTGTTGCCATAGCCGCGTCTGGTAGTGGGCTTAGAGATCTGGTCAAGAGTTTTGATAGTATCGAACTCTTTTTCTAGCCATCTCTAGAGCCTCATCCACCGCTTTCCCGAAGAGGTTTGGTCTTCAACAGGTTTATTTATTAAAGACGCCTGTGTCTCCGGTTTGAACCCTGAGTTGCGCAGCCATACATGGCGTTTTAGGAGTATTCCCTGAACCAGGGAACGTCCCGCTGTCTCTGCAGCATCCCGAGAGTTCTTTACAATACTCTGGTTGACCTGGGTTCCTTTGCCAAAGGTTGATAGCAGGCGTGTACGTAGTGGTTCCGACGCTTCTTCGGCGTCTTTGCGCAGTTTGGCCCACTGCGCGTCCGCGTAGCTAGCTAGCAAAGAATTGTTCGCAATTCTTGCCGAAAAGGCAGCCGAGGATGTGACTCTCTTTGCAAGGGCATATAACCTCTTGCCCTCCTTGTCAGGTGGTGCCTCGCTGGTGGACAGCGGCACCCCTGCCCTCTTCCTTGTATTAGTTACTACAAGGGAATCCGGAATGGAATGTCCCCTGATGTACAGCGGGTCTGAGGGTGAAGGAGTGAAAAGTTTTTCAATTCTTGGATTAACTCCTCTGATTAGTGCGGGTGTGGATAGCGAAGGGATGATTCTTCTCTTCACTGAAGCGAGGAGGGGAATGGTCTGGCTGACCGGGGGTTTCTCCTTAATTACCCTTTCCACAAAGTCTATTTCAGGAGAGATCTCCCCAGTGTCCAGTTCGAAATGTGCTGCTGCTCTGCGCAACAAGGCATTGAATGTGGGCTGATCGTCAATGGGAGACGTGTTTCTAACAGGTGAATTGTCAGGAGGATTTAGGTTCAGGACATCAGTGTCTGAATATACTGATGGGGATTGCCAGGCATGAGAAGGTCCTTCTTCTGGATTTTCTCCGAAGCCTTCTCCTACCATGTCTGGGCTGTCTTCCAGACCTTCCTCCTGGTTCTGTCCTCCTTCATCGTCCACAAATTCATCCTCCTCCTCCTCCAAGTATTGTTCCTCACCAGTGAGGTCATACACATTATGGAAATCTGAGGCTGTGTCCTGCTGGGGATTGAATAGTCTCGGATATTTGGCCCTGGGGTCCTCCTGAGGCCCTTCTCTTGGGAGTAGGAGGGTTCTGGGTCTTCATAAACCTCTCCATTCTCTCCATGCAGAGATGGAGCCTTTCCATGGTTTCATGGGGTACCCCTGAGCGGTCTAGCGGGGGAAAATTAGTGTCATCTAGCTGCAAACGGCTCGACCTCTCCCATAACGTCGAGGAAAGTGTCCCGTCGCCTTCCGAAAAGCCTTGCGGTGTGCTGGGAGTCCCCCCCCGACTGAAGGGGGTAGTCCCTGTCTTTCTTCGGGCTTTTTCGGCATGTCTTTCGACCTTTGCGTAGCGCTCGACGTGTCTTTCGGCGTACGCGTATGGGCGTCGGCTACAACGATCCTCGCCAAGCTCTCTGCGACTCGTTTGTCAGCGGAGGGCTGTGGTTTCGACGTTACGGGTGTCGATCGTTCTACGGCGGCGTGCGCTCTCTGCTGGTGCGCGCCGGCCGATGGTTTGGGGGCGGCGCCCTTATTTGCCGAAAGCCCAGTCGCTGGTCGCGGCTGCGGTTGCGAGAGGGGCTTCGAACCTGAACGGTCCGAGGAGGCCGCCGGTGGAACCTGCGTCTCCTTGGGCGCTGATGCTTTCTTCGTCTTTGACGAAGAAGAGCCATGGGTTGTGTGCTTATGTGTGGTATCGTGTGCGTCAGTGTCGCCGGGGTGTTCATCCCCATAAGCAGGTGGTAGCAGCGGCTGGTGAAGAATCGGCGTTCGACATAGCGTAGGCCGCCCACCTCTTGACCCTACGGTCTTTTAGAGTCTTTGGCTTAAGAAGCCGACAAGCCATGCAACCCTCCTCTTTGTGATCGAGGGGCAAGCAGCGGTTACACCGTGAATGCTTGTCCTTCCAAGTAAAGTTGCCCTTGCAAAGCGGGCAAAACCTAAAGGGTGTCCTCTCCATAGCCGAAGCAATAAATCGTGATAACGACCCCAAGGGAAAGGAAGGGGAAAAGGAAAGGCATTCTCAGAAAAGAACCAGAGATGTCCCACGACCCCACTCTCCCTACTGTATTTGGCCTGCGAGGCCAGGCCACGTGTTCGGCAACGCCGAAGGATCTCCTCCGCTCGTCCCCTCCGTCGAAGATCTTGCTCGGCGGAGACAGCTTCACAACTGCGTCGAGGGAGGGATCGATGTGTTATATATTAAATAGGAAAACGACCAAAGGTCGAGGAGATGAAATCTGCAATGTCTCTCGAGGAGCTCCGCGTAAAGGCGACCAGTAGCTGGGCAGAAAAAAACAGTCTGAGGGACCTCGACGCGTGAGGGATTGTGGGTACAACGCACGTCACTATAGGGAAAGTATTTCAGACACGCCTTGTCGACGTCCCTTTTCGACTACGAAAAACAAAATGCAATACTCCGCAGTGACCACTGGATGTCGGACCTATGCACAGCATGTGATTCTAAGCAGATTAACAAACATCAGAAATATATATAGTGTAATGGGGAGGAATGGAATTGAACAAAAAAAATAAAGAGTCAGAATTTCGGATCTGGATGTTCCTCCCACAGAGAAGATATTCTCTGCAATCTGCTCACTCTTAGGGCCAAGGAAATACCAATCAAAAAGGCTTTCTTCCAAGATAGCAGCCTCCGAGAACAAGAATGTAATGGCTCAAATTGGGAAGCCATGAGAAATGTTAACACCAAGTTTAAGTGCCATGTCAATACCACAAAGGATGTTGAGGGAAGGTATTAATCAGGCCTTTTAAAAAATTGCACCACTGAGGGGGATCAAGAAGTACAAACCTTGCTCTGGCGTGCGCTTAAAGCTAGAGAGAGTGCCGCTAAATAGCCCTCAGCATTGGCGACCTGAAGACCCTGTTAGGTAAAGATTTGGGGTAGTACCATTAGGGTGCACTACAACAACCTCAGCCTCCAATAGGGACCCAACCACTGGTATAAGTCTGAACCACACTGGCTGTTAGTGTAGTGTGGACTAACAGCCAGGCTCATCTCACGTGAGCAGTAGTGGAGTTGCACATAGATTCACAGTAACAAGTATTCAAACAAACACCGATACTCAAGGTTTCTTGATAAAACAATTATTAATTTATTTACCAGTCATTTAAACAAGCCTTCTTCAGAAGGGAGCAATATAAAGCAACACTTAAACACACTTCAGAAATACACACTCTTAGGTTTCTCAGAATTAGCAAAGACCGATTGGGAATGGTACACAGACGCTTCCTACACCCTCAGGTGACTTAAATATCTGGGACACTGTGGCCATTAATATATTACTTTTACATTCAGAGTAGGCTTTGAGAGTGTCAAAAGAAAGTTATTAGAACAAGCAAGAGAACACAAATATTCTTAAAGCAGGCAAATACTTTTGGACCCCCAACGTATAACAGAGGAGAGAAGAGTCATTCAAGGAACCAGGCTAAGCCAATGTCAATGGGCAAACGTCTATGTAGCTGCAGCACTTCTTGCAGGTGAGTAAAAGTCTTTGCACAATGTTTTTAGAAGTCTTTAGTGAAAATGATGAATCAAACTTAGGGCCACAAGCCGGGAGACTTTTGAAGTAGAAACAAATCTACACACAGAGGAAAGTTCTCTCAGACTTTACAGTACCTTTAGGTAGAAGAAAAATGCAGCAGATAACTTCTTTTCCCGTGCAGCCCAGATCCTTTTGTTCCTGGCCTCAGTCGTGGGGATGAGAGGGAGGACTTCTGGGGACTCCTGCACTACAACGGGACGGTCACGGATGGCAACCGGCAAACTTCAAACAATCAGCTCCTCGCATCTACTGCAATCAGCAACACTGTGGTTCTTGGCTGTCGAGGTGCGCCTTCCTTGCATCTGGGGTCCCACTCTGTTGAGGGGGCTCAGGCTCGGTCAGACCTGCTTCCTGGGAGTCTGGAGGATCTTCCTGGAGCTCTTGGCCAACTTAAAAGCAACACACACAAACTGGTGTTCCTTTCCCTGGCGTTTCGGTTTCCAGCAGCAACTCTGGAAATTCAACCAGCTTGGTCCCACCAACTCAAAAGAGAGAAGTTGCCCTTGCAGGGGATTCTCTGTTGATACGAATTTGGAGTTTCAGCACAGCAGCAAGGCTTCACCAGGCAAACCAACGGTCCAGGAGTTGCAGCAGGCGTCTTCAAATTCTTCTTCGGATTCCTTCGTCCAGTGGTCGACTGCCTTCCAAGCCAAAAAGCCTTGCTTTTTATGCAGGTTTCTCCCATTCATTCCAGCCTGGCTGTCAATCACTCAGCAGGGTGGCTGTCCTTGCCGGACAGCCAGCCGGCCAATCACCTAGGAGTGCATTCCTGTCACGTAGGAGACTAAGCACAGGGAGTTGGGCACCTCCCTCACTTCCTGCCCCCACCAGACACACTGGAGCCAGAGGCGGGCTTCACTAGTGAATCCCGCCAATGACAAGAACAAACAAAGGGACCAAACCTGGTTTGACACACACAGTAAATCTCAAGGACCATTCCACAAAGAACTGGCTAAAAAAGAAGACCTGGGCCATTTTGATGAAAAGGGCACCTAAGGGTGCTTTACGGCAGCTGCGAACGCAACCCGCGGTAAAGACACACCACGGTAGTAAAAAGTAAACCACTGCCACCAGCCATTCATCAAGGAAAGGGTAACTTAAAATTGTTCCATGAGAAGCTAGACAAAGGGGATACTATGAAACCCCTCCAGCACCCTGTCGTAAGATAGTGTGTGCTGGGTCTAGAAATGTGTAAGTGTAAGTAAAGTCAATTTCACTTTGCTGCTCTTGGAAACAGTAGTTATCCAAGAGAAAGGTGTTTAAACCTTTGAGGAAATCTGAAAGACTTCCCTGTGCCAATGCACTGAAGGTGCTGTGTGACAATACAAAAAGATGCCTATGGAGTTTGTCAGACTCCAAAAACCAAAAGAAAAAGTAAAAATCACATTAAGATACATGAGAGAGTGGGAAAAGGAGTCTCGCTCTCTCCAGGTAAAAATGAAAAAGTCCTAGAGTCCAGCAAAAGAGCTGGGGGTCTCTAAGGTAGAGAGGAATTAACACATGTCTGAGAATTCTATGGCAAGACCGGTGGCTCACATTATGCTTCTCTTTCTTTTAATTATTCATATAAAGAAAGCTCAGCAGCAAGGTATTTTAAGCACTTGCATATAACAAAACTCGTTCTGAAAGTGCGTTGGTAAAATACCTTACACAAAACTATAAAATACATAGAGTCCATAACATTAACAGGATAACGGGAGAAAAACTTCAAATCCCATGATGCTCCAAAAGTCATCTGTGTCCATGGTCACGTGGTACTGTCCTTCCAATGAATGCGCAGGTGCTCCCATAAACAGTCCTGAACAAGAAATAACTTCCTCTTTCTTTGCTGCTCACTGCAAGAGAAGTAATTTCTTGTTCAGAACTGTTTATAGTTGCAGTATTTGTCTGTCCTTTCCCGATAACGTTTAATTTTATGAGCGTTTGTTTTCATAAGCGAATTACTCTAGGCATAGCTTACTTTGCTTGCATTACATTTACGGCGTTTTGTCTTCGTTTTTTCCCTCATCGTTGTTCACCAACGCCAGCTGCTTCCTGCTGACATCGGTGTCAATGGGGATTAAACGAACGTTCGGAACGTGATAGATCTTAATCTTTGTTGTTATTGCGGCTTCAATCAAGCCGCCGCGGCGCCGCATTATCTTTTCTCCGCCTCCCCGGCCCGCTATTACACGTGGGCTCCGGGGAGGACTACGCAACTAAGCGCGGCGCGCTGGTGCGGCACCAGAGGGAGCTCCTGCTCTCTCTGGTCCCTTTCTCGAGCTCCGGCGCTCGTACGAGCATTTCCGTTGTGACAGAAAATAACAGCTGATGCGAGTGCGAGCGCCGGAGCAGGAGCTTGTCAATTTCACTTACTGATTCTTTAAAATAAAAAATAAAAAAATAAAAAAAAATCACACAGAAGGAAAGTGGGAGCGCTAGCAGCATCCAAAGCATACAGCTTGGTCTGCTCAGCCCTCATTAGCCAGACAACATTGAAGGCGATACTCCTTCAATCAGTAAAGGCAAAAGCTCTGGCTTAATAAAAGATCTGGGCCAGTGAGAGAAGGTGATCAAGCCCAGAATATATATTTAAAAAAGGGGAAGGTGATTTTAACATGGCAGCACAATATTCCCCTCAACCAAACCAGGACTGGTCAGGAGATGAGGTGGCAATGGAAAGGAGCCTACAAAAAGGTCCTTGGATCCGCTGTTAAAAACAGCGTACAAAAAGCTGTAACAGGTATGATTCTACCAATACAGCAGCACCTGGAAGATATGGAAGAGCGCATGCGAGGGCATTCTCCAAAGAGAGGAAAGAAGACCCAGAAAAGAAAACACCTTACCCAAGGGGGAAGTAGTCCGGCTCGTAAGAGCAAAAGCTCTCTCACCCCCCCCCCCCCCCCCCCCGAGCCAGTTGATTCCTGCCACAGCTGTGAAGGACCCTAGAAAGGGTATAGACAGAGCCTGAAAGTCCTGCCAGGATAAACTATTGGACGTTGCCGGTCCTCTCGCAAAAATATTAGAGCTGGCAGAGGAAGCCTCCACCTCCTCAACTTCAATCGATCCGGTCATTCTCTCCGGTTGGGCTCAAAGAGCCATCTGTCTACTGGGTAATGCAAGCTGCGCTATTTCTACCGAGCGTAGGAAGGGCATACTATTCAAAATGGATTCAAAACTGGCGGAATTGGCGAACACAGAGTCTGGCGCCGCCGCGCAAGGGCTACTCTGGAGATCCTTTTATGAAGGAGATGTCCAAATTCGTAGGGACATTTACAGCACTGGATAAAGCCCAGGCTTCTATCAAGGAGGTTTTCTCATCTAAGGTTTTCACCAGGGCCGGTCGAGGGAGAGGTCGCTCTTCCGGCCGTTATGCCTTCGACAGAAGACCTCATTATCAACAGCAGAACACCTGGCAAGATCGTGCCGATACCTTTTTCCCCTCCAGAGGACGTAGCAGAGGCCGCTACTGGAGGAGAGGACCGAGGAATGGAGCTCAACAACCCTCAGGTCAGTCTAATGATAACAGCGCCACTCACGCCCATTGGGGGGAGGCTAACATTCTTTGCAGAAGCTTGGGACGCTTTGTCAGGAGACTGGAATTCTTTGCTCAACCTTTTCAGCCCAGTTCCCCTGCCCCTATAATAATGTCAGAGCCAGATCAGAAAGCGTTAGACAGAGAAATTCTCAGTCTATTTCAGAAGCGAGCGATTCGGCCTTGCTCGACCCCGGCGGGTTTTTCAGCCCAATCTTTCTAGTGCGCAGGAAGGAGAAAATAAGGCCCGTGATAAACTTGAAAGCACTCAATGAATTCATAGTTTATCGACATTTCAAGATGAAGGGTATCCACATGCTCAGGGACCTTCTCAGGCCGAACGATTGGCTTGTAGGTTTAGATCTCAAAGACGCTCATCTCGCGGTGCCGATTCATCCGGAACAAGTAGATTATTCAAGATTTTCTTGGTATCGCAAAGATTGGGAATTTACGAGTTTACCCTTAGATCTCTCTTCAGCTGCCTGGGTATTTACCAAGCTGTTGAGACCCGTAGTAGCTCGCTTACGAGAACAAGGCGTCCGCCTGATAAATGTATCTGGACGACATTATTCTTATGGCTCAATCTCAAGAGCTAGTGCAAGAGCAAACCAAACTAGCTATAAACTTGGTCCACAGTCTCGGCTTCCTCATCAACTGGGAGAAGTCGGCTCTTTGTCCTTCCAGTAATCTAGAATTTCTCAGGTTCATTGTAGAAACCCAGAATTCGTAGCTTCGTCTTCAAGCTGCCAAGATGCACTCAACCAAAAGAGAAATTTGCAGGCTCGTACAGAGGGACTTTAATCTCACTACGGGAGCTAGCAAGAGTGATAGGACTTCTGTCCTCGTCCATTCAAGCAATATTTCCGGGTCCCTTACATTACAGGGAATTTCAAAGATTGAAAGGCCAACACCTGAGAAACAGTCTCTCTTATTCTCAACGATTGACACTATCACTTCAAGCGAGGACAGAGCTAAATTGGTGGCTATCACACATGGAGGCTTGGAACGGCAGAGCCATCTTCTGTTTTTACTCCAGATATCATCATAGAATCGGATGCCAGTTGTTCCAGATGGGTAGCAAGATGTGGCACAGCAGCCACTGGAGGAACTTGGTCTCCACAGGAGCTAGAAATGCACATCAATTGCCTAGAGCTTCTCGCAGGCTCTTTCGCAGTACGCTCTTTTGCCAGAGACAAAAAGTGAGCTGTTGCATTCTGCTAATGATGGACAACGTATCTGCCGTAAGATACATCAATCATCTGGGTAGTACCAGGTCTCGTCCATTAGCAGAGCTCGCCAAAGGCTTCTGGCATTTTTGCTTGGATCATCAGATCTCAGTCACAGCAGAATACCGGCCGGGTCTCAAGAATGTAATAGCGGATTGGCACTCCCGCCATTACTCCGATTCCATCGATTGGAGTCTAGACAAGAACATATTCCTCCGCTTACTTCAGTACTGGGGTCCCCTGTCCATAGACCTTTTTGCGTCTCGGCTCAACACTCAACTTCCTGTGTTTTACAGCTGGAGACCCGACCCAGCAGCGTCAGCGACAGATGCATTCCTGCAGCCCTGGACGCAGGGGATTCTCTATGCGTTTCCCCCCCTTCTCCATGATAGCGAGGACACTGGCGAAGGTCCATCAGGACAAAACAGAACTGGTCCTCATAGCACCAGTATGGCCTTCTCAGACCTGGTATCCAGATATTCTGGAACTTTCCACGGATTCTCCAATCCTTCTACCCCGGTATCAGGATCTCCTATTAGATCCGTGGGGTCAGGCTCACCCCCTGCTAGTTTCCGGGTCACTGACTCTAGCAGCTTGGAGGATTTCAGGGCAAGATGGAGGACTCCGGGCATGCCCACCAAAGCAATCCATCTCATTGAAGAAAGCTGGGCCCCTGCTACCCACAAACAGTATTCCAATTCCTGGAATACATGGAGGATATGGCGCCAGGACCGGAGCTTGCATCCAGTTTCAGCGCCTCTAGAAGAAATTCTCAATTTTTTAGCCTCTTTAGTAGAAAGAGGCCTGGCTTACAGAACAGTAAACACATATCGATCAGCGATCTCTGCAGGCCACAATTTCATACAAGGGGCCCCCAGCTGGAGAACATCACCTAGTTTGCAGATTGTTAAAAGGTATCCGCCTTACAGTACCACCTCCATCCCGTTACAACAAACTTTGGAAGTTAATAAGGTGCTCAATCTTTTCCTTTCATGGCCAGTTAACGAAGAGTTATCGCGTACGGCACTCTCCGGCAAGCTTACTACTTTGCTTTGTCTCGTGTCTTGCAGGAGAGTATCGGATGTTAGAGCTATGGATCTAGAGGGTAGGTCTTTTTCCCCTGACGGTATTGTCTTTCACGTAAGAAAAAGAACTAAATGTGATTCAAGAGTGATCTCTTACCCAGCTTTTAGGGAACAACCCAAGCTATGCGTGGTTCAGTGTTTGAAAGCCTATGAAAAAGTAACAGCTCCGCTCAGATCCACTCCGAGCGGCCAACTTCTCATAGCTATTCACAAGCCCCACAAGGCAGTCTCAGCCCCTACCTTAGCCCGCTGGGTGCGCTGGACGCTTACCCAAGCAGGGATTCAGTCAGAGGAGCCATGGCCTCAAAAGCCTTTCAGATTGGCATCCGTCTAGAGGACATCATGAGGATGGCTGATTGTGCAGGCAAATCGATCTTTAAAGAATTCTACTTAAAACCAGTAGAACAACCTGCTTCGATAGTGGCAAGTAAGCTTTGAACGAGCATAATGTGAGCCTCCAGTCTTGACATAGAATAAAGATTTTCCATAATAACTTACTAGAAATTCTTGATTCTATTAAAAGACACAGAGGCGAGCATTATCCCACCCATCGAAGAAAAGCATATTGCGTACTGCTTAAAAATGACTCATTGTTTCAATCTGTTGGTCTAACCTCATATTGTGTAACAATAATAAGATGCTTTTTTCTCCCACCCCTTTAAGGGAACTAGGGTTGTTATACGGAAGAGTTAATATATTTTATTTTTCCTTGGCAGCCTCTACAGACAAGTCAACCTAATTTGCGTGCCAACGGATCCTTCATCTGGTTTAACGAGGTTTAGAATTCTATCAAGACAGCAAGTTCACAGCCTTGAAAGAGGAAGTTATTTCTTGTTCAGGACGGCTGGGAGCACCTGCGCATTCATTGGAAGGACAGTACCACGTGACCATGGACACTGATGACCTTTGGAGCATCATGGGATTTGATGTTTTTCTACCGTTATCCTGTTAATGTTATGGACTATGTATTTTATAGTTTGTGTTATGTATTTTACCAACACACTTTCAGAATGAGTTTTGTTATATGTAAGTGCTTAAAATACCTTGCTGCTGAGCTTTCTTTATATAAATAATTAAAAAGAAAGAAGCATAATGCTCGCCTCCGTGTCTTTAATAGAATCAAGAATTTCTAGTAAATTATTATGGAAAATCTTTATTCTCTGCAACACCAGTCTTGTCAAATGAAGAAAGACAGCTCTCTTGAGGTGTTGCGTACAAAGGGATCCACATCCTGTGCAGTGCCCCAGTACAGAATTTCTTACAACAGAAGCAGTATAGAGCTTTAATTGCTGGCCTTCTGGCCAAATGCAACTCCTCCATCACGTCTTCCGGAAGGTCGCAATCCCTGTACCTTAGCCTTTCAGAAGCAAGGTGTGCAGATTGAGCATGTGCAGGCTTAGTTGGAGAACTAGCCCCCCCCCCCAGCCCCTGCACCCCCTGTCCTGTCCCGAGAGAAGTTCTGGTCTCCAGGGAAGACTGGACAGAAGGCTATGATGGTCCAGGTACCATATCGTCCTGGCTCAGTCTGGGGCAATCAGGATCATGGTTGGTCTGTACCTATTGAACCTTGTGATCGCTTGAGGCATGACTGGAATCAGTGGGAACACATACAGGTGCTGGAAGTTCCAGTCCATCACCAATGCATCCCCTAGCACTCCTCGGAGGAAATTCCCTGGATCAGGAAAGTTTGCAATTCCTGCTCACACTGGATGCAAACAGATACACTTCAGATTCCCCAAATGGTGAAGATCTCTAGAAGAACTTCTACACTCATGGAAGAGCGAGCCCTGCATGCTCAGGGAATCTGCCCTCATGTTCGCCTTCTTAGCAAGGTGAATTGCTGACGGTAAGATCTTGTTGTGAAATGCCCAAAACCAGAGCTTCATTGCCCCTCTGCACAGGGGGAGTAACCCTACACCTCTCGTGCTGATGTCCCATTATGCTCTCTCGCACTCTCCAAGTCCCCACCCCGCTGTGGGTACTGTTGTGGGTCACCCGACTGCTCCTCCTGTGTGTTCCCTCCTGTGTGACCCTCTGCGCATCCTCCATGGTGCAGTGCTGGCCTGTGCATCACACCTTTCTCTCTTTCGCTCCCTCCTCCACCTATTTTCCCCCTTGCACCCCCTATGGTGCTGTTTCTCCCATCTTCTCCAACTGCTACTCTAGCTCCTATCGTATCCTTCTCACTAAGTCTGGAAGGAAGAAGTTCAAGAGGGACATCCTGGTCTCCCTACCGCCGACACCTACACCAGTGCTTCCTCCATACGTACTCCCCAACATCCTCTTTGTCGTTCCCTCACCAAACCTATGGACCACCCCCAGATCTCTTCCTCTCCCATTAATGGTGGCCCTCAGTGGGAGGTCCTCCTGGTCCTCCTCGCCTCCCTGGGTACTACGCCACCCCCTGCTACCACCTCTGCCCCCTCTCGGGGCCCTCCATCGCTCCTGCTGGCCGTACCTCAAGCCTGTACGCCACCCTGGAAGTCTTTCAAATGTGAGAATCTGCTCCACATTGCTACTCTCAACTCTCGCTCTGTCAAACACTCCTCTGACATCTGCCACCTCCTTGAAGAACTTGACCTGGATGTTCTCGCTCTCACGACATGGATCACGCACAGCTCTGTCGTGAGTTTTGACACTCTCCTCACTGATGGCTATAAGATAAGATCTTCTCCGAACCCAGAACTAACCGACCCAGAGGTGGAGAAGCTCTGATCTTTCCAGAGTAGGCCCCTGCTTCTTTCATTCCTACGCAGGCCTACTCCTCCTTTTAATGCCTGGTGTGCAGGCGCTCTCTCTCACTGTGGCCACCATGTACAGGCCACCTGGCCAGGTTGCCCTTTTCCTCTCAGAGTGGGCTGACCTGACCTCTGCTCTCCCTCAGAGCCCTAAACATC
The DNA here is from genome assembly GCF_040938575.1 of Ambystoma mexicanum. Taxonomy (NCBI): domain Eukaryota; kingdom Metazoa; phylum Chordata; class Amphibia; order Caudata; family Ambystomatidae; genus Ambystoma; species Ambystoma mexicanum. Next base: position 693,995,078 of record NC_090931.1, read on the forward strand.
CACCTGGATGCTTCTAATCCTTCCTCTGTGCTCTTCCGCAACACACTCTTTCTATTCTACCCTCTGGTCCGACACACTCTGCCGGACAGACCTTGGACATTCTAATCTCCTCAGACATCCCCCCTCTCTCTAACCGCCTTACCACTTTCTCTCACCTGAAACGCTCTGACCCTCAGGCCAAGCCCACACCAGCACTGCCACCTAACTCCTCAGTCATTCAGCCCATGAAGCGTGTGGCAGTGGATGCCTTTGCCGCAAACTTTCTCCGCTCCTCCGACACCCGACTCACACTTGGACACAGTCCTCTCTAACCTGCATCTTTCTATCTCCAACACTCTGGACGCCCTTGCCGCCGTCATGGGAATCCGTCTGAAGCCTACCCGCAAGTGCAGCTCTTGGTAGGACCCGCCCTGAAACGCCAGTGCAGGGTGGCTGAGGGGAAGCTCCTCCTCCTCCTCCCTCCTTCCTTCATCCTTCCTCCTCCACAAGTCCGATCTATGAAGGCGACATCCAAACAGGTGCTCCCCTGCTCCTCCAGAACCATCAAGGACCACATTGACAGCCTTGCTCCAGTCTTGGCCGATTTCTGCAATCACTCTTTCCACACTGGACCCTAACCCCCCCCACCCCGCCCCGCTCTCCTCATACTCATCCTCAGGCACCTTCCTTGTGCACCTCCTCCTTAAAAAGCCTTCTGCCGGTCCTACCTATATGGCAAACGCGCCCCATCTCAATCACTCCTTTCCTGGGCAAACTAGCAGAAAAGCTGACCATCTCCCAGTTCACTCTCGACACTGGATCGGTTGGCTGTCTCTATGACCATCAGTAAGGCTTCAGAGCAGCCAGAGGCACAGAAACTGCTCTCCTGAACACTCTTGAAGATCTGTTCACTAATCTTGATTCCAGTCTCCCATCTGTCCTCATCCTCCTTGACCTCTCCTCTGCTTTTGACACTGTCAATAACGCCATTGTGATCAATCGACTCTGAGAACCTGGGCATCACGGATCAGTCAACCTCCTTCCTCCGGGAACAGACCCTCCAAGGTCCAACTCAATTCCCTTCTCTTCACCACCTCTCTCTGTTCCCCAGGGCTGTAACCTTTCACCCTGGCTCATCAATGTCTACTTGGCCCCTTTGGCCCACCCGATCCCTACATCCTCCTCAGTGTTATGAGTGACACTCTGCATGCTTTCAGGCTCTCCTCAGCCTCCTCTCTCGCTCATTCCTGTCTATCCGTGATTCAGGATTGGTGCGCCTCCAACGATCTCTGCCTTACTGCCAGTAAGACAGAGATCCTCCTCATTCGGTCTGTCTCTGTCTCTCCTCCTCTCTTCATATCACGGGCCTTGCAAAGAAGGCTTACTACCAGCTGCACCTACTCAGAGGTATTCTTCCTTTTCTCACGTTTCCCCAGAAGCTCACCGTCTCCAGAGCCCTGGTTCTCTCTAGGCTGGACTACTGCAACAGCCTCTTTCTAAATCTGCCTTCCTCTACTCTCTGCCCTCAAACTAATCCAGAACAGGACTGCAAGGCTTGTCCTTGGCCTTAAGCCCAAGGCCCATATCTCTCCAGCCCTGAAATCTCTCCACTAGCTCCTGGTGGCTGTAAGGGCCAAGTTCAAGTCCCTTTGCATCGTCCACAAGGCTTGCTGGGGCCATGACAGGAGATCCTGAGTGACCCTGCTCAGGACTTTAATCAAGAGCATCATGCTGCCAGAGAACTGCGACCATTGAGACCCGAGGGCCCATTGGAGCAATCTCATTCTCAATCGAGCCTCTGGCACCAGGCAGATACAGGATGCCATGAGGCTGGGCAACCATAGGAAGTCTAAGGCCAGGTGGTATTGGGCGTTCTGGAATTTGGTGACCATCTGCAGTATGTGTAGAGCCCTCTCCTCGGAGGTCGGTAAGGCTCACCAGAGGACGAATCCAGAACCGCACCGATGAATTGGAGCGTTTGAGAAGGGGTCTGTTGCAGTTGAGATGATCAAGGGCTTGATCCGGAGACCGAGCCCTGACTAACTAATCATCTAGTTAGATGGAAGATGTGAATCCCTCCTTTCACGAGACTGGCTGCCACTACCACCAAAGCTGGGTGAAGATTCTCGGGGCAGAGGTAAGCCCAAAAGGCAGAGCTTGAAACTAGAGGAGTGTTGCCTATGACGAACCTCAGATACTTCCTGTGGTTTGGTAGGGGTGGCACATGGGAGTAAGAGTCCGAGAAGGTCGAGTGACATCAACCAATTCTAGGGCCGGAGGATCTGGGAATAATGTGAACATCTTGAACTTGTCCTTCCTTAGGAACTTGTTCAAGTTCATCAGCTCCAAGATAGGTTGCAGACCTCTGTCCTTCTTTGGGACCACAAAATAGTGGGAGTACCACCCCCTGTTCCTTTCCTGCACAGCGACCAACTCGATGGCACCCTTCTCTAGAAGAGAGGAAACCTATTGCAGGAGCAGTGGGTCTGAAACAGAAGTTGGTCAGGCCAGAGGAATGCAATCCGGAGGTTCCTTTAAAAATGGGAGGCAGTATCCCTGCAAAACTACCTGAAGCGCCCATGTCTGAAGTAATGGCAAACCATTCTTGTGAATAGTGTGACAGACGAAGTCCTTACAGAGGTTTTGTGGCAGGGGCCACAGTGGAGGGGACAGATGTTGAATGCGGTGTGCGTTTTACCGGTTGTATACGAATTGTTCGTTTTACAACTGTTCGAATGACAATTGACCTTTTCACAATTGACCGAATTGTGAACCCACAACCCCCCACCCAACGCCAAACCTATATATATATATATATAATACCGTTTTACTTCCTCTACCTCTAGAAAGTAGAGAGAAACCTCTCCTGATCTTGAAGGGAACCAGGTTGCTTACCTTGTTGTCCATAGTTGCAGTAACAAAGAGGTTTGCTCTTCCATTATGTGGAAGGTTGAGCAGGTTGTCTTTTTCCCGCACCCAATGACTTTGCTGCAGCCTAAGAAGCCTGCAATTTTTCCAGGCAGTCATCTGCCTTTTGACCAAAAAGGTGTGTGCCATCAAAAAGCCTGTCAAGCATTTTTGCTTGAACGTCCTGCCCAAACCCCGGCTCTGTGCCAGGCGAATCTTCGCATGACGGAACTCGCTGCCATAGATCTTCAGACATCATTTGGCTGTGTCGAGACCAGACTGAAGGGATTGACACACGGCTTCCTTTCAGTCTTCCGCGATGTTAAAGAATCCTTTCCTCATTTCCACTCTCAGGAATGTGCCTTGCTGCCTCAGCTATGACAGACCAGACTGTGTATGTATTTTTAGACAGTGCACAGGAAACATGAACCGCTTTTACTGCCATAAAGCCAGAAGCAAAAAATGTTTTTGCTAGAGTGTGATGACACTGGTCATTCCTGTCAGGGGGTAAAGATGGATAGGCACTAGCCTTGTTATGAACAGTTACAGCCTGTACTACCAGACTATCATTTGCTGGGTGTCGGATAAGGAATCCTGGGTCAGACAAAGCTGGTCTGTATTTCTTGGTAAAATCCTTGTGGACTGCTGGTCCCGAACAGGGAGTCTTACATAGCTCCATGAGGGGATTTTTGATGGCACTATCCAAGGGAAGGACAGGTTCAATGCTTGTGCCCTTGTCTGAGCTCTGTCAAGTACATTCTGTTATGTCACTGGGTGGGGGATCCCAACCTAAAGGCATCAGTTACCTTTGCCATTGTCCTCCTGTATGCCACAGAGTGGACTTGAGGGTCTTGTTGTGGGAATTCTACCTCAGGTGGTGTGTCCAGGCCACTTGCATCGTGCAGGGAGTCTAGGTGCGATAGCCCTTAAACCCAAAGGGAACCGGGTTGTCATCCTCATCGAATATGCCCTGAAAAGAGGCCATCAAATCCCTCCTAGACTTAGTAAATCTACTCAAGGAATCTTCGACTGTCATCGATTCATCCTTTTTTTGACAGCTGCGCCGATGGAACGTCAAAGAATGCAGAAGCCGCCGATGTAGGTAGCATCGGCAGTCCTCGAATCGAGGATTTCACCGGTCTCGTCAGCACACAAGGTGGTTGGTGAACTGAGTCCCGTCCGGCTTTGTCAGGCAGTGGGCTCAATAGTATTATTCCCAGAGGAAGAGCGAATGGGTGTGCCCGCTTTCCCAAACACCTGCCTCATTTTGATGCAAAACTCTTCCGACTTTTCTGCTGAGGCGGATTTAGACCGAAAATGAACCTGTCTTTCTGGGGAGGAGTCTTCAGACGAATGTCTCCGTCTCCTTCTCTTCTTCTTCGTTGATGAAGAAGGGGAATGATGAGTCGCTCCTCAAAAGATCTTTTACAGTGTTTTCTCAACTGTTTTTTTCGCTTTGTAAGGTGATTTATCGGCTGTAGAGTTCTTTTCCTCAGGTCTGTGCTTCGAAGGTGTCGTACTTGGAGACTTCAAAGACAAGCGACCCAGGGCCAATTTGGAGGCTCTTGCTTTTAAGGCATTAGGTGTCATAACTTGACACGAGCCGCAATCCACCACCAAGTGTTCGGTACCGAGTCACCATAAACAAACTGAGGATCAGTGAGCAACATTTATGCACCGCAATCACAGCACTTCTTGAAACTAGAGGGTTGAAGGGAATGTTTTGAAAGTGAAATGCTTCAGAGAATTTCTCTGATACCAAGTTCTTGAGTAGTGTGTAGGGCAGGCAAAAAAGGAACCAAGGTCACGGGGTACTGAGTGTGGCATTTGTACACACATCGACGTCACATCCTGCCGCGAAGAGACTGCCATCGACGCCAGTGCACACAACGCCCTCTTATGAGAAAACGTTTTCAGAGAGCTGCAAAACAGGAGAATAAATATCCCAGATGAGGAATCCACAGGAGGACACAATCCATTAGAAGTGTGTTTTAGGGTGGAGCTTGGACTCTGAAAATGGGGGTGGGTTTGATATCTGTGCAACACTATTTGAACTGTCTGATGCATTATTAGTGTTAATCCTGCATAAAATCATTATTTCTAATGCAGTCTGGCGATCTTGATTAATACCATTTCATAAAGTCAAAGCTGCTGATCTCCTGTCTACTCATTATTGCTAATCCAGTGCCCGTTGGGCTTTGCTGATCTCTTGCTTGCTGGTCAATATTGCAAATTCGGCTTGATGGTCTTATTCCTAATAATATGCAATGGCGTTCTTGCTAATCGTGTCTGCAATTGTGATGGCTCTCCTCTTTGAGGGGCAGTAATATGAATCTTACTGGCCCATGTGCTTTAGAAATATGTGCTCCTAATGCCGCAGGAGCAACATTCTTAAACTGCTTTAAAATTGTTACGAGTGATTGCTTAGACAGCACAGAAGAGTCTAACTTTGGGTGAAATTTGACACTGATCCAGAGTTTGTGGGAAATGTTTGGTTTGTTAAAGATTTTGCAGTGCTGGCTGAAAACCTCCTCCATACAGTTGTGGATGTTCCCCTAACTAAAGACATAAGAACCTGAAGGGATTATAACTGTCATTGATAGGATGCTGCCAGCAGCACCAGATGTTTGTTGATGTACAAGCTATCGATCCATGGTCTGGAGTGTGTATATTCAACATCTGCCATTAGCCACTAAAAAGGCTATAGTATTGCTTTTAAGGACAGAACACTTGGACTTGAATACATTTTTTCAAAATCTCTGCAAAAGAATTGCTTATTCGATTAAGGAGTGTCATATCCTATGTTTTTCCCATATCTGGAGTCCGTTTCTATCCTATGTACCGGACTCAAATCAGGATTCTTCTTGCCCCCTATGATGGAGGGCCTAGGATATTCTGAGACAGCAATAAATAGGCCAGTGGCAGACTAGTGAGAAAACAATGCACTATAGACCGATATCACTGCCTGAACCTAACCTTAATTTCATGCAAATGCGTTATCAAAAAGGGCACATTGAGGTTAACCTTTTTTACCTCAAAAGTGCATTGCATTTGATTGTACAGTCAGGCAGGTACTGTGGGAAATTCTTCATAAGAAGGGGTTGGTCCTAGCTCCCTGTAGATCTTAGGCCAAATGTAATTCCGCCTAAGCTCTAGCAATAGGTATTGTATTCAAGGGAATACTACAGGGCCATTTCATAGAACAAAGGGTGCGAGAATGTGTTCAATTTACATTAATGATGTGGAGGCAGGTTTGAGAGTGGCAGCCAGTGGCATACCCTATATTAGGTACAAGACTCGCAGCAATTCCTCTTTATGCAGATGACATAGTCCTTCTCTCGAGGACACAAAACACCATGCAAGCATGGCCTTCTACCTTTGAGCATTATACGGGTAAGCGCCACCATAACATTCATTTAGCAATAATTGGCTTTTATGTGGCTGGGTAAGGAGACAATTTCAAATGTTGATTCATTGTGTCCAGTAGTACCATCACTACGTTGCTAACGTTACCATTTTTTGGGAATTTGTATCTGTGATAATTTGAAATGGAAAAAAACATTTCTAATTTCTACAATTGTGACTAAACCAGCAATGGAATCCTTAGAGGCAGTATAAAGCCCCTTTTGGAAGCCTTCAGGGATCAATTTGACTGCCAGGCTTGCCATGGAGTCGTCATTTGGGGTTACAGGGAGGTATTACAAATAGAAAGAATTGAACTGGGCTTTTTAAATAAAATGTGGAGTTTCTCGATTACCACCACTTAAGAGTTGGTATACCTGGAAACGGGTAAGGATTATATCACTGATTCCACTAAGGCATCACCCACTTTGCTCTGGCTTTCCATATGTAAAAATCCTGGCCTAATGCTAACAAGTCATAATTAACAACATCATGAAATCATCTTATTGGAAAAATATCCTGTAGTTGGAGGTCTGTAATGACTTTAGCAACAGAGTGTTGGGGAGAATTCTCATTTCTGTGCCAATTCCCTTCAACCTTAGAGACCCCCAGCTCTTTTGCTGGACTTTTTAATTTTAACCCTGAAGTGAGTGAGCCCTTTCTCACTCTCTCGTGTGTTTTGACCCGATTTGGATTATGTGTACCCTTTGTTTTTGGATTCTGACAAACTCCATAGGCATCTACATTTTGTATGGCGACACATGGCACCTTCAGTGCAGTGTCAGAGAGAAATCCTTTGGATTTCTCATAAGGTTTAAATACATTTTCTTGTGTGAACTACTGTTCCCAAGAATAGTAAAGTGAAATTGACTTTACTTGCCTTTTCTCTTTGTAGGTCCAGCACACACCATCCTATGTGGAGTGCCGTGAGGTTACTTAGTAGCCCCTTCTCCTACCTAATCATGTGACATTTTTTATGTTACCCTCACTACTTTAAATGGCTGGTGTCAGTGGTTTAATGTTCCTACCATTGTGCTTTGCTACCGCAGGCTGAATCCTCAGCTGCAGTACAGCACCCATGGGTGATCATTTTGTCAAAATGGCCCCAGTCTTGTTTTTCCCCCTTTTTCTGTTTGTGAGGTCTTTCTTGGGTTTTACTCTGCGTGCCAAGCCAGGTTTGAGCCCTTTGTTAATTTTGCCTTTGGCAGGCTTCAGTACTGAAACCCGCCTCTGGCTCTAGTGTGTCTGGAAGGGCAGAAGTGAGGGAGGTACCCGAAACGCCCCTGTCCTTTGTCTCTAGAGAAACCTGAATGCACCCAGTCCTGATTGGCTGGCGGGCTGTCCTTTCAGGACAGCCACCCTGCTGCTTGAGTGATAGCTAGGCTGTGTATGAATGGGAGAAACCTGCTTAAAAGGCGAGGGTTTTGGGACTAGAGGCAGAGTCGACCACTGGGAAGAACAACCAGATGAAGAAACCGTGAACGAAGCTTGCTGCCTCCTCCTGGACCTTAATTTCCCGGCGAAGCCCTCCTGCTGTGCTGAAACTCCTTTTTCTAAATCGATAAGAGAAGCTCCGGAAGGGACGACTTTTTCCCTTGGGTTAGTGGGACCAACTAACCTGAGAAACTCTACTGGACCATCTTCCCCGACCGACTGTAATTCTTTGCTGCTGCAGGAACAGGTTGCCAGGGGTCGAGAAATCCATAGTAAAGTGCAATGTCTGATCTGGCCAGAAGCTCCTGGAGTCTCCCCAGGACCCTCCAGAAGCAGGACGACCAGAGCTTGAGTCCTCACCAGAATGCAGGACTCAAGGAGTGAAGGAAGCCCAACCGGTATCCAAGATCACCAGTGGTGCGGTTTACCGAGCGCTGAAACCGCGAAGTGCTGCTGACCTGAAAAGAGCCCATAGCTGCCGCCGACCTCCGAATTGCTACAGGCGTCCTCCCTCTTGTCCCCACGACCGAGACCCAGGATCTGCATCCTGCAACCAGAAAGAAGCCAGCTGGACCATTCTTCCAACTTAAGGTACTGTTCTGACTTGCGGTACTTACCTCAGTGTCCTTAGCTTTGCTCTTCTCAGTTGAGACTTGCAGTAGCTACTTTGCTAGAGTTGGTTTCAGCTCTACCCTTCACAAGTGTAACAGCTTGTGACCCTACAATGATTTTTCTTCAACAAACTCTCTAACTTTGTGCAAGACTTTGCTATCTAAGAAGTGCCTCATCTCCATAGGCTGTACTCCAATTGACTTTGGCTGTTCTGGCTCCCTACAGACTCTTCTAGTCTATTTGACTTTGATACTTACTGTCCCTCATAGGTGAGAACTTGGTTTTTAACTGTTATTGCTGGGAAGGTTTTTATCTAGACTTCATAAGAGGATGTAAGGGCTCACATGATCCGAGAACCAGTTTAACCTTTTTCCTTCCCTTAACCTTTCCTTTCTACAAACCTCAGAATCTACAAAGTGTACTAGTGATAAATAAATGCCATTACTGTCCTAGTTAGTAAAGTCACCACAGGGTGTAGGAAGTATGTAAGAAGCATCTCTAAAGATCATCCACTAGCTTTGTGTTGATTCTGGAAATGTGTTTTAAAGTATATTTGATTGTTACATATATTGCCCTTTTTAAAAAATGCTCATTTAAAAACTGTTAAATAAATATTTATAACAGAAACCTTGAGTGTAAGTGCAACTTGGCTACTTGTATTTGTGGATTGCATTGCTACAGCTCTACAGCTCACATTTACCCCTCTTGAGATGAGCCTGGCTGCTCAGTCACACCACCAACCTGTGTAGTACAGGCCTACACCATAAGGTGGGTTACCCAACACCAAGAGGACAGGTGTTGTATAGTCTCCCACAGGGCTACTACATCAATTCTTGCCTAACACAAGAGAATATAGTGATGTGTTGTTTGGGAAGGGGTTCGATCTTATACCAGAGGACTGCAATCACCAAATTAGGTATGTCAAAAGTAAAGTCACGTACAGCCTTTGGAAAGCACCAGAGATATAATACTCATACTGAATTACCTTACAGCTAAATCTAATCCAGGTTTAGAAGACTTACTCACTTGCATATGACCCATTCACAAGAAAGTAGATGGATCACAAAGGCCTATTTTCAACAACTTCCAAAAGGTTTGACATTGGCAAAACGTGAGGGAGGCGGTAGAGAATTTAGAGTCCCTTTATGGATGCAGCAACAGGGCTATTGATACCCTGATGCATCTCCTTTTTTTAAGCAAAAACACACAAGCTAATAAGCGATCATCACTCATGAAAAAAATATGTGCACAGTGTTGCCCCGATTTGTTTGTATACTTGAGTGCGGTCAGGAGCTGCCTGGAGAGAGGTGGGAATATGTCTATACAAAGCAATGAACAAACATAGAAGTGTTGTGTGCATGAGGTCGAATTCCAAGGGGATTATTATTCGTAATATTAGTGAGAAGCTGCCATTTTCTAACCTGTGTATAGGTTTTATTTTGATGATGTATTTTATTTTTGGATTTTGTTTCATTATATGCATTATGAAAAAAGTCGTTTAAATGTTACTTTGTATGCACAATGTTATGTTGGGTTTTATGGTTGTAAACTGAAATTAACTTACTACTACTACTTCCTATCCGTCTGCACCACTTTGATTTTCTAAAGCCACACTGTAATGTAAACTTAATTACCTCTGAGGGCAATGAGTTCCTCCTTGGCTGTACCAAAAGAACGGAGGATTAGTAGGGTGATCCCAGAAAACAATCTAAAATTCAGTTCTCTTCTTTATGTTGCTCTTAAAAATTAGACACTTATGGTGTAACATTTGAGATCCAGTCAATGATCTTGGTTGCACATCGTAAAAAGTTGCATGCACACATAAATGTGCACATTCAATAGATCACATAGAAAAAGTACAAGACATTTGCACTGAAGTAGGCCCAATCACAAAAAAACAAAAGTACCTTGCTTTCCTGGACTTTTCAGAATTTGTCAGGATGTTCCAGCCCTTCATAACTGGCATGGCGCAAGCTGCGACTGGCTGTGATGATAAAAGTAAACACAATCAGCAAGTAGCCCAACAACACTATTGCACGTTGAATAGTAGTCCTTATATATTAGCGTGAGGCCTACTATATATACACAAAATAGGAGACTGCAGCTGAATTTAGCAAAGCTCTCGAAGGTCATGCAGAGAATCACCTTTAATTCAGGCACTCCCTGAAAACCTGTTTTAGTTGTTTAGCTGCTTGATTACCGTGGAACTCTTGCACCAAGATGCCTGAGAGTGTGCGGTATGAATGCAATTAACAGACAGTCATCTGATAGTATTGCCTCATACAACAATAAGCGTGAAGCATGGGGCAATTAATGGCACGGACCGTACTAGGCCAAAGTGAGAGATACGAAGCAACTAGAGCCATTATCAGGCAAAGCAAGGGGCAAATTTAAAAGCAACGTGATATACATTGGGTATTTCTGGGGGCAGGATATAGTGGCATGGACAATGTTAAGTGACATAGTGCAGTTCTCGAGGAAATAGGACAGTGGGGGCAGTGTTGAGGAACAACAAGGGAAGAGTGTTTCTTTAAACGGCCACAAAAATGACTGGGTAATTTTCTGGGGACAATGTTTTTATAGAGACATTGTAGGAACCACAGGACATTGAGCAAAACCGGTGCAGAACAGGCAGCATGCCGTTGAAACTGGCATGGTCATTTTCTGCCAATGTTTTAACAAAGACTGGTACACAGTAAAAATCGGCCATTCCAGTGTGTTCGAGCAGCACACTAGGCAGGTTGGCTTATTGAGCAAAGTGAGAGACACACCCTACGATATTGGAGTACTACCCTCGTATTAAAGGGCAACCTGGAGCACTTGAGCAACACTAGGCTATACTTCATGGCATTTGGTCACAGCGCCCTTACTAACAAATTCATTTTCTGACCATTCGGATTTGCGCTTTGCCATCTTGCGAAGAAACAATGTTGTGTATTAACTTTCCAACACACAGTATTTAAAATGGATGCAACTATATTATGGTTATAATCTTTCAAAGCCTTGTTGAGGTTGACATATTTTCTCTCTTTTTTTTTTTTTTTAAATTACATCTTGCTCAGTTCATACTTGGATAATAAAAGAATCTTGCATCACCAGAACCCTTTGTGAAAATGGTGTGGTATCCCACCCACGAATTAGCAGCCTCACCGATATCCCATTAACAAATCGGGCAGGATCATCGCTGGGTAGTGTCACACTGTAATTTCCAGCAAACCTCAGAATCCGTACCAGAGGGTCTGCATTATGAAATTTTAATTTTCAAGATCATCTGTGGCAATAAAAAACAAATATGCCGTCCTGGTGAGGTTGGGGATGGAGGCATTTTATTGAAGAAATAAAAACAAACAACTTGATATATTTAGAAATGTATTTCGTCAAAAATGGTACATTAATATGTAAAAATAAAGACATTTTAATTTCTAAAGAAAATTCGGAATAAGTAACATGCGAGGTCAAATCTATGTCTGGATGTTACATTAGTGTGCATTTTCGAACCCGTTTCCTCTTCAATACTAGCATATTTTAAAATCTTTGTTTTCTTTTAGGTTTCGGCTAGATTGCAGACCAAGCACTAAAGAACAGCTGAACGAGAGAAGAATTGTTATTGTCGTAGGAACATCTGAAAGAATGTGTGCAAAGTATAGTGTATGTAACCGAGTTGAGACTAGATCCCCAAAACCATTATGTGATGATGGGGAGGGAGCGAGGATCAGTCAGTAGGCACAAATAACATGCTTCTGCTCAGACTACCCATTCAAATGCAGCTTCTGGAGTACATTTTAGGGATCTATAGAACTTCATTGTTGTCCAGTGTGGAATCATTCATTCATTCATTCATTCATTAATTCCTGCTGCCACCTTTGCGCCTCCCTGAATCACAGTTTCCTTCTTGTTTCAGAAAACGAGGGAGCTATAGGTCAGGGGACGCAACTGGAACTTCACCAAACGTACAAATAAAACTCCCAGTCACTTGTAGTGCACGTTTCCACTTTTATTAATTGCGTCCATATATTTATTCCACAAGTATGTTCGTCTTCAGAAGAAGAAACGATAAAGCAATTGTCATTTTACACTGCAGATAAAATGTATTGGGGCATGTCTGTATTTATTCACTAGCCACCCTCCACCCCTTACTTATTAAAGCAATACTATGTTACAGGAGATTTCCCTCGCCAAACTTACAGAATGTGGTTCCTCAAGGTTATATATTGGAGATTCTCTTCCACCACGTGCATTCCGCAAACAGTTCCTTGCACCAGATATACTACATATGTCCAAGCCAGCCTGGAACACTAACAGTCCCCGCCCTTCTGTACCTTCCCATTTCTAGGCTCCTTATGCATCATGCGGTCTACAGAGTTGACCTTCTACACAGTCAACCACTACTCTGTCCTCTCTAACAGTTGGGCTTGGCAGTCCCAGGATTAAGTTCCTCGGTTTTGCCACGGGACAGTGAAACTTAACCTTCGCACAAAAAATAAATACAAAAAAACCCTCATGCTTCAAGGGAACACGTGCAAACATTTTGAATGTACCCACAGTCACACACTTACTAAACGTACTAACAATTAAATATCCTAGAATTGCTCTCCTTTTTCCTGCACTCCTAGTCTGAGCAGGTTTCGCCAAGTCGATATGCATACAATCACAAGCACTATCCTCTCCCACTTACCTCTACTAGAATCTGTCCCCAACACTGGATGTTCATCTTTACTTCCTCCCGCTTGCCCTCGCCATACGCGCCCCCCTTTATTTTTCTCCACAGGCCAGTCTAGATACCCCATGATGGAGCAAAATATGCCACTTTCCACGTTTCCAGACATACCTCTTGGCTGTGAGACCTTCATGGTGGTGGTTAAGATCGATTTTCAGAATCAACCCTGTGGAGAGATTCTGAGAGTCCACCCTCATATTCTGGTGAACAGGAAAAGTCACTAAACTCAAGCCAAACTATCAAGGTAGTGTGCCTGAAAAGTAAAGCTTACACTTAGAAGAGTGTGGGGTCGTGAAGGGTTCAGTTAACTACATACAGAGCACTCCAGACAGGCAAACTTTTAAAAAAGTAAAGTAGTATTCATTAGGCCTTGAAACAAATTTGTATCACTGAAAATCACAGGCAAGCAAAACTACTAAATGTACACTATTAACATAGGTACATTCACCATGGGTTAATTTTGCTGAAGAACACCAACACTTTTTTAAAGCAGTAGATCAGATTGAAGTATGAACACTAGAAAACTGTAAATGTAGTAAAGCCAGTGAAGACAGCAGAGGTAAGTAATAAAACAGTTAGACGCAGGTATTTAAGAACAGTAAAACACAGTTAAATTGCCTTATAAAAAAATAAGGCCTTGTACTTTGAAAAGTCTTCCGTGTCAAAGGAGATAGAGCCTAGGGCCTTACAAGCGGCAAGTCCCAAAGTTAGCCCTTTGTTGGGAGTTAGGAGTCTTAAGAAGACAGAACAAGTGTTAGCAAAGCAACATGTAGGTGTAAGAGTTTCAAGTAATTAAGAACAAAGCACGCAAAGTTCTTTAAGGGTCGTCTCGCTATCCCACCACCTTGAAGATTGGTAGTGGGTAAGGGGTATACTCGGTCAGAAGTCCACCAGTCATGACCTGGCAAGGCATAGGTAGGGAGTTGGGACCTTGCGCCGGTAAAACCCCTATGAAAGGAGAGGTGGTAGGAACAGTAATATAAAGTCAACCCCCTGTACTCATATTACGTCAGTAATCACTTCTGGGGCTTCCAAATCTGCTAGGCCCACTAACTGTGTATTGGTTCCACTGAAGTGGGTTCAACGGTTCACTGCTGCAGAGGTCACGTTCAACATCAGAATTTGAGTCCAGCTAGTCGGTGGTTCCGGGCTCGAGCAAGACGTTCCAGTGACTGGACAGATGGACAACTCTTTCCCAACACGAAGACCACCACAATGCAGACGACCTCAGGAGTACCTCCTACGACCCCCCCCCCGGCAAGATAACATAGGTGGGAGATATACACCTCAATCACATGGCGGAGAACAACCCTCATGGTGGGGAAAAAGGAAGTCCTGCAAGGTCCCCCCTATTTGCGCTGGAGAACTGCAGGGGGCGGCACCTTGTCTCACTGGTCGAGAGTTTGCAGATTCTTGTTGGGAAAACTCCCCTAACGTCCACTTGAGGCAAGACTTCATAAAATTATCCCAATGGTATACAGGTCCCCAACTCTTAGTATCAGTCTGTACTACTCAGATAACCTTGGTAGTGGGGCAGAGCATTCAGGCTTATAAAAGGAATATATGGGTTATAGGTAAGTATAATGAAGCCAGTTAGTACAGCAGTTCACAGAAACACTTACACCAATTAAGCTATATTAAAATATATATTTATTATATTTACATAAGGAATGTCTTAAAATACTTGGATCACTTAAGCAACACATATAGGAATACTTATAAACACTTTTCAAAGGCCACTGCTTAGTTGGAAGTTGCTTGCGGTACAATTGTTAGAGTTCAACACTAATGACAGTTCTACTGTATTATCGATAATATAAAGATATACGGTAGAACTGTCATTAGTGTCAAAGAGGACTGTGAAAAAGCATTTCAGGGGCTGAAAGATGCCCTCTGTAAGGCTCCAGTGTTGAGAGCTCCAGATTATACTCAGACCTTCTTAGTCCAGACTGATGCTTCCAACACAGGGATAGGAGCAATATGGAGTCACTTTGATAGCAAGTGCAGGGAGCACCCCATTGGCTTGATTAGTAGAAAACTAAAAGATAGGGAATCCAGGTGGGCCTCAATGCAATATGAATGTTTTTTCTATTGTATGGGCCTTTACATTCAGGCCATACACCTCTATGGAACTACTGTCAGGATTCAAACAAACAACCAAAATTGCTCAGGTGGTCCATAAGGCTTTGATTTCACTATTGAGCACAGGTCAGGTACCCAACATAAGAATGCTGATGGTCTCTCCACAATGTATGACCGACTGGACCAAGAGATTCATCCAGGCCTTAGTCTGGGAGGGATGAGTGTATGGAAAAGTATCATGTTTTTGCTTCATCCCCCTCTCCTAGTGAGTCCCCCAGACCTTTTTGCTGGACTTCTGGACCCTTTTCTTTCTATCCTGAAAGATATAGAGTTTTTTTCCCTCATTCATTCTGATTTGCTCCAACTTTTGGAACCCTGTTCTCTGTGTTTTACTTTTTATTATGGAGTAAACTTCCCCCCCCATCTCTTTTAAAGCATCTGTGTTTGACTTTTGCAGCACACACAGCGCCTTATGGGCAGTGTTGCTGGGAACCCTTTGGGTTCTCCTTTGAGATTCTTGCTTTATCCCCAAATAACTACAGTTCTTAATGAAAGAGGGATACTTTGTATCCCTTGTAAGACTTTATACTGTGAGACATTAGCACACACCACCGTATGTGGAGTGCTAAGGGGATACCTAGTATTCCCCTTCCATGCTCCTGTGACTTTTTTAGTCACTGACAACCTTCTTGTCATGGCTGGTGGCAGTGGACATGTTCTATCAGCTATTGGGTTCTTTTTTACTGCAGACTGTATTCACAGTCCCGGTTGTGCACAATAGGGTCAATAGGGTCAATAGGGTCACCTATGTTCCAACATGGTGGCTCCTTTCCTTTTTCACCATTTCTAGTGTGGCAGTCCTTTGTTACCCTTCTACCATTCTAGGAGGGGGGAGGTATGTGTGTATTTTGCCTTTGGCAAGAACCCTTGGGTGTCCCCATGTAGGCTCCAGTGTGTCTCGGCAGGCAGGAAGACGGGGAGGAGTTTCACTCCCCAGCCCCTTTCTGCCCGAGTGCCTGAATGGAGCCAGTGTCCACTGGGTAGCTGGCTGTCCCGATTGGACAGCCACCGTCCCTTTCTGTAATCTGCTGAGATAGATTGCAGAGGAGTATGCGTGCTGAAATTGAATAAAAGGGGTGGTTCTTGAGGTGAAAGGCAAGTCGACCACTGGAAACTGAAGCAACCGAAGAAGACTACCAGAGACGCCTGCAGACCCTTTGCAACACAGTGAAGTGACCACTGCTGTCCTCATCCAGTTTTCCACTCGAAAGAAGAGCTCCGAAGAGGACGATGACTCCTCTTTGGCTGGTGGGACCAACTAGCCCTGAGACGAACTACAATCTGAGCCATCTCCCTCTCCAGACCTGCAGACCGCTAGGAGAGCTCTGACCTAATTGCAGAGCATAGTCTATGAGAGGCCGAATCCGTCCAAATCTTTGCTGAGCTCCAGGTGAACCTCCAGAGACACAATCTGCCTCACCAGAGTGCAGGACTCCAGGAATCTTAGATTGCCCGGGCAAATACTGTCCTTAGTTGGTGCTGAGAAAAAGACATCAAAAACACAGACTGACCAAAGAAGCTGTCATGGCCATCGGCCCTGAACCCCAGACCCCGCACCATCAGGGCACGAGATCAAGGTGCAACACAACCTTTTATTGGCCCTTGGGGACAATACGACTTGGAGAGCCAAGCTGGCATCAGGCTCATAAATAAATGTTTCCCCTGCAGGGGACCCCATGTGCATTGGGTCGGGCGTGGCTGCTGGGAAGAGGCAGAATGCACGTGTACGCATCCTTTTAGGAGTGGCAGTGGGGCCGATGAATCAGGACTATGGGCGTGGCCAGAGCAGGCTATATAAGCCTGCTCTGCCTCCCAGCACGCGATACGCGTTATTCTGCTATTGCAGCGTAACGCTCACCGCCGCCTAAGCGCAACTTACCTGCTTCTAGCTACCAGCCAGAGCGCATCTTACCTGTTTCCAGCTACTCACCAGAGCGCATCTTACCTTGTCTCCACCTACCAGCCGCAGCACTTACCCTGCAATCCGCTTCCTTCAGCACGCATCATCGTGGACTCTGGCATTCATCTTCCATCTCCAGACCTCCGGATAGCAGCGCTCCAGCCCGACGTCGTGACAGACGGAGCCTGCGAGGGAAAGAGACAAAGACAAGGTTCGAAATCGCGGAGACATTACGTTTAAGGTCGTGCTTTGACAAATTCTCGCGCTTGACCTAAAACCAACACTCACCATCTGTTGGAACATCGTGGACTCCAATCTCTTCCCAATTGTCCTCACTTCTTGCACCGCTGGGCCGCATATCACCTATTGGGAGAAAGCAGAGGAAAGACATTATTAAAAAGATACGGCCAATAACCAAGAATCAACATTACAATATTTTAAAAGCCAAAAGACACTTACCTTTAGGAGTGGTTCAGCCACAGCCGGTCTGGGCTGACACGCACATGGATCAGTGAAGGAAATCGGTCCATTCAATGCGCTCCTGCTGTGAGAAGCAGGACGGAGAGCTCGCCATCATCAATCAACAGGTGAGACTATATGGGTCGGCACATGCTCACCACATTCTGGGAAGAAGGGTTCGAGAGAGAGACAGCAGACTTCTCACGATCTCTCATATCCTCGCAGAGGCAGTGCCAACAACCAGCGCAGTCCACAGCACAAGAGCAGGGGAAGAAGCCTGACAAGAGGAATTCACTTCCAGGGAGGGCTGCTAGCGTGCCCAAACGTCCCTCCAAAGACCAGGTGAGCGTAACAGAAGCTAGATAAATACATGCCAGGGGTCCTCTCGCGATGCTGCTGCCCAGACCTCCCCGTCGGAAACCATCCTCTCTTCACCAGATCGATGAATCTGACCTGGGCCCATCGCTGCTACACAGAGGAGAATCAAGCCACAAACATTTCTTCTAACGTAAGGTATTATGGGGAGAAAAGGTATCGCTTACCTTGAACCAAGAAGTCACTCCAGAGCGTTGAGTGCACAGGGAGGTGTCGAGGGTGTCCACTCTCAACTCTGACCCAAGCTGCCGGCTTGTGTGCCTTTTGCGAGTCCTTTAATAGGGTCTCCAACGTGGTGTTAACTCTTCTAGCACCTTGTCCTAGAGACTCAAAGTATCCTCAGGAACTTTTGCTGTTCTGCTGCTTCGTAAGACTTTGAGCCCTCTCTGAATTGACCTTTGCATAGAGTTGGGATCGGACTTTAAAAAAGGTTTAGTTTGCTACGAAAACCGCCTCTGGAACGTTAAGGTCTGCTACAGTGTGACTAACCAACCCTTTTCCTTCCTAAAAGACTGTTGTGTAGTTTTGCTAACTAAATACAATTACTGTATATCTTTGTCTTTGCACGAATGTGCGGTCGTACCGATAATACGGTAGAACCGTCATTAGTATCAAACTAACAATTGTAGCACCAGCAACTACCAACTAAGCAGTGGCCTTTGAAAAGTGATAAGCCGAACTGCTCTGCCACTATACCAACGTTCCATGATTAGTGCAGCCTAATAAGAGGCGGGGAACTGTATACCATTGGGATAGTTTTATGAAGTCTTAACTCAAGTGGACTTTAGGAAAGCTGCCCTAACAATTCCCAAGTCCAAACTCGGTGCAGCAAGGTAACCCAGCCGGGAGCTGGTCACTCCACAGGGTGGTCCTGGGACACTTTCAACACTTTCCAAGGGCAGGATTCTGGAGCAGGGTTTGAAACTGGTTGTTCACATCAGACCAGGTGTGTAAACATCGATGAAGGCCTTTACGAGATTAAACAAAAGAGCAGTGAAGATCTTTGCTGGGGGCAATGCTGGTTGGCTGCAACAAGGATCCACAGGTCTTCAGCGGGATGCTCCTCTTCGAGGGGCTCTTGGTCTCAACAATGATCTGAAGACTGGCTTCAGGAGTCCTCTTAGCCTAAATTCAATTAAGAGTCGTCAATGAGACCACCAAGAGCAAGTATCTATGCCAGTCCAATTGGAAGGGGCTAGCAAGTCCAGGATGTGGAGTAGGGCCAGAGTGCGCCAGCCTTAACATCCAGCTACTAACACAATGCCGCTTTGCCCGGGAAAGCCAAGCCTTTGCTCGGGAAAGGGCCGCTCATATATGGCATATGTGACAGGAAGAAGGCCAAAAAACAAGAGGGCTGAAGGATAAGGTGGAAACCTTGTGGCAAGGCTGTTTTGGAGTATGCAGTGCTCTAAATGGCATTTCGTGGTAAAATGCAAAAGTGCACATAAGAAAAGTAAACAAGGTAGAAAAACATCCGCTGCCACCCGCCTGACCTGAGCACATCATGCAAGTTAAAGATGTTACTTAAAAGAAAAAGACATACAAAATACTCCTGTCTCGCTTCACTGTAAAGGGGTGTGTGCAGCTTAAAAAATAATCATAATAAAAATTATTGGGGTGTGGTGGAGGTGTGGGAGGTTGGGGGTTGAAGAGTGGTTATAGGTGAAAGTATCTAAAACAAAAGGATCGACTGCGTTTTTTTCTACACCAAGAGTGCTGAAAAAAAAAGTTTCAAATGCTTTTTTTTGGTGCTTTTTTTTTTTAATGGGGGGGTTCCCCCCATCCCCCTGTTTTGCTTTTTTTTAATGGGGGTGGGGGGGATTCCCACCCGGGTTCCCACCCATCCCCCGGTTTTCCATTGTAAAAAAACACTAAACTAAAAAATATATAAATAAATATAAAAAGCATTAGAAACTTTTTTTTCGATCCTTTGACCGGACACCTTGAAGAGCCCCATTGCACTTGAAAATAATCAATTAGAGGGTCTAAGCAAAGCAAGTAAAGCAAAAAGGCTTCACTTATCCTTAATCCCTCATTTGCCACGCTATTATGAAAGTCTATGCAAAAAGGACGAGCATACAGTTAGGACGGGTTTAAAGCAGCATCACTTTGGGGGGGCTCCTTAGATGTCCATTGGGGGAAAAGTGACAAAGAAAATCTTTCCTAACAGTAATAATTTGGCAAAGTATAGATGCCCATTACATTACACATATTTACAGTTAAGGCACTTCGAGATGAATGTATCTGCAAAGAACGCCACAAGATCTTTGGCCTAGTGTCAAAATCTGGTTCAAACCCAGACCAGCAGGTTCCAAAGTCAGCAACCTAGACACTTGACCACATCTGCTCCTCAAATACTAACAAATGGCAAAATAATAATTATCAGAAGGGATAGAAAATAATGTAAATAGCTGTCCCTAATCTACAAAAGTCTGTTCTTCAAACATTTCCCACATAAGGCATACATTTTACTAACTTCACTCAATGTATGTTCCTTTCCAAAACAAAGGACACATCACATAGAAATATTCAATTGTGGTAGTGAATTTCCCACTATATATAAGTTGTAGCATTCTCCTTTTGTTTTCAATTCTCGTACAATGTCTCAGCCCATATCATTCTGCTGCTTAGTTTAAAACTTGCCCAGTCATGCACAGAATACCTTGGGTGCTTTTTCAATTTCCACAAGACACATCCGACAATTTCCAGCCACAGACAGCCGTTCATGGTAACAAAAACGAGGAATCTGCATGCCAACTTTTTCACAGGCCTAAAAATAGAGAAAAGTACAAATTTAAACAAATATACAGGCATTTTAATTTCAACCTAGTCGTCCTGCGTAGGTATAGGACCCACTGCGACAGCAATTACAGTACATCCTCTAGGTCAGGTTAGTGGAATTTATACAGCAACCACTATATATTATGAGATAAATTGTAACTTTCTGGCTCATTGCATGTTTGAGACATGGAGACATTTGATTCCTAGGCATTACATTGCAAATTAAAAAATTCAAATTCAAACAGGTCATGGTACCAGCTCATAACATAGGATTTATGGCTATCCAGCCCACTAGCCTGCAAGATAAATGTAGGTTTGCTATTCAACCTGCCAGCTTGTACAAGAGGGCTGTCTTGGCTACTCAGCAATCTACTCCGTAGGAGAAGAAAAGCTGTGGTGTCTAACCAGCCAGGATGTAACATATGGATAGTTCAGATAATCAACATGCCAGACCTAAAACAGGGGGATAGCACTATCAATACAGGTAACCTATAAAAGAGTGCTACCCCAGCTAAACATACCAGCCTGATAGCTATGCACATGAAGTCAAGAGCCTACAACTGAAGATGTGCTGTTCAAGCAAATAATCTGTAATACAATCATCTTCTGATGTATGCTAGCCTATTAGATACTCCTGTTGACCTGAACCAAAATCCTGGCTAGCCAGCCGTGTGCAGAAGAGTAACACTGCTGTTCAAGCCTAACCTGTAATACCAAAGGGCTAGCTCGGATAATGAGACTTGAAGCCTTTATCAGACAATTTGCTTAATTCTGGCCAATGAATAGCTCTGCCAGCCAACCCACATATGTAACATCAAGGGATAGCTATTCTGTTCATGCTACTAATCTGCAAGCCATAGCTTAAGAGGAATGGATCCAATACCCACGCCAATAGTCATATCTTTCTTTGCAGGGATGCCGCTGCTGTGCAAGACAACACCCAGAAACTCCAAGGGATACAACAGCTGTCCAAGCCATCAGCCTGAAACAGGTAAGGAATATTGGCACAAGTGCCATGCTCTCTCTGGTCTTTCCACACAGTCTCTTCATTTTACTTTTGATGCGGCTCTCCTCTCTGCCAAGCGTTCCTACTTTTCTGATCTCCTGCACTCCTACGCATCTCATCCTTGTGGTCTTTTCCAAACTCGGACTCGTAATCTCTCTCCACCTCCTGCTCCCTCTTCTCTTGACCTGGCTTATTTTTATTCTAAAGTAGCTCTTCTCCATTCTGCTATTACTCCCTCAGCTTCCTACTGTTCTTCCCTTGCTCAGTCTAGCAGAAGCTTCCCAATCTCTCTACACCCAGATAGCTCTGCTAAGCTGACTAAAGCACACAATACCTCGGTTCCTCTTGATCAGGGACGTCATTTCACCAAAATGTCATATGACCCTTGACCTCTGATGACAACACAGGAAGAGATTTCATTTGACCCCCCCAACTCGAAGTGACATCACAGGAAGCGATGGGACACAACCTTTCACCCATTAAAGGAACCAGGAAGGGACATTGTTCCTAAGTACACCACGAAAAATATGGTTGCAAACACTATAATGTTATATACATTTCATACAAGAATGGATCACCATATGTATCGTTACTATCAGTGTGTATAGGACCATATTACCAAATTACTGTGAATGCAAGCAGACGTCCAAGGCCTAATGATATGTTATTATATAGCACTTACGCGTAAACGCTTTATATAGATCAAATATACATACAATATCACCCAACCTGTTTTGGTACTCATTTATCGACCTCAGAAGGGTGAAAGGCTGATTTGAGGTGTTTAAGAACAGGCTAAATACGTGACTCCCGAAGTGTGCCTGGAAATAAACCTTTATGAGTCTAGCGATTATTGGATAGAATTCCAGAAAGACACATTATCTGTTATTCCTATTCTTTCTTATTTAGCGTCACTGCTCAAAGTGATACACTTGTGAAAACCCGTTTTTAAAAAAAAAAAATATTTTTTTAAGATGCCTGAACAAGAAATTCAGCCACTCCAAAAATAAGAGCCACATGACACTGGCCATTTTTTTCCTAGGGGTCGCAAGGAAGACCACAGGGATAGCAAGGGGGACCTCAGGGGTCGCAACTGCAACCCTCAAATGACATCCCTGCTCTTGATCCCCCTACCATCATCTCTTATCCTTAAAGTCTATCCTCTTCTTCCTTTTCTAACTACTTTGTTAAATAACTCCCTTCTTTACAAACCTCTCTCGCATCTAACTTTCGTCCGATATCCCTCCACCCTTATCTAAGCTACTGGAGCACAATGTTTATTCTCAGGTTTCTTCCTTTATCACCTCCAACGTTCTGCTCCCCAGTTTCCAATCTGGTTTTTGCCCCCCACCATTCAACAGAAACTGCTCTGCTATCAGTGTGTAATTCTCTATCTGCATAACTCTTGATCGGTCAGCAGCGTTTGACACTGTGGACCACTCTTCTGCTCTCCTCTTGTTTTCTCCGGTTCGGTCCTTGAATGTTTCAAATTCCATCTATGCAATCACACTTTTTTGTTTCTTGGGCTGGTAATACCTCTCCTACCTTGCTCCTTCACCATGTTGTCCCTCAGGGATCTGCCCTGAGCCTCTTGCTCTTTTCTCACTTGCATCATCTCTCCTTTCGGGCTTGCACACCATTTCTACGCTGACGACAACTTTTTCGATCCTCTTTCTCGCGTGTGATCCACAACAAAGTATCTTCTTGCCTATTGGATGTCCAATCATGGACGGCCTATCATTTTCTAGTCTTATATTCCTCACTCAAAGGATGGTGGATGCATTAATGTCTGTGTCCTTCCTATAAAATTGATTGTGGCAAGCAGTTGCAACGTGAATATCGCCAATTTTGACTATGCTATGGAATTCTTGGACCAAATTTACCAAACACAGGTCAGTACCATGTTTGTGTGCACTGCATTTCTGGTCCCTTTAGAAGGTGGGAAGCACAATGGTTGTTAAAATGCACGGTGTTCCACCTTCAGACAGAACATTTTTTTGTTCAAGAACCTGAAAAAAAGCAAATCCACAGGTGCAAAGCATGACAAAAGGCTAGTGTGTGCTGCAGACAACCCTTTGGTTATTTCCAGAGTTATCCGTTTGTCTTTTTCAAATGAGTACTTGGTGCAGGGATTAGGACCCCCAAGTGCAAGTCAAACATTTAGCAGGAATTTTAAGGAAAGGTCTTCTGCGTTCTACAAGTAACAAAAATAAAACGTAATGCTTACAAGTAACAAAACATGACCCTAATCGAAGGCTCTTGGTTTTCCTCAAATGCACAAGGATTCCTTCCAGTGCGATTCATTAATCAAAATGCACAACACACGTTATCAAATAGCATCAATGTAAACAGGACCAAAGTCTTACCTGCAGCACTGTGGTCCCTGGCTCCACCATGACTGGCTTGCCATCAACAAACACCTCAATCAGGTTGCTTGCAGCTGTGGCTGTTGTACGTACTGAAAATACAAATGAAAAGAAAATAATCACACAAATGTTTTGGTCTCTGACAGATTTATTGAATGCATTTGTTGTAGAACCATACGAATAGTGTAGTAACTCTAGGCACAAACTCCTTTCCAAATAGATTAAGTAAAGCTATGTTAGGCCATACCCATGAGGCTACATCAGTGCTGAATGAAAAGCTCAGGATTTGATTTCACCAACTTACAGGTGTTTACGATAACTCGCAGCACTGCGATAAATCAATGTATTCGCGCACACTAGTTAACCACACAAAACCTTGTGAAATGTTGCCAAGCCTGAGACTACTGTAGAAAGAGTATTTCCTTTATACACATACCCAGAATTTGCTGCATTACAACAGTTTTAAAAATAACTAAGTCGTGCAAGGCATAAAGCAGTGTCGTATGGCAATTTGCTAGGCAATTCTGTAGTTTAGGTAATTAAATTAACACTTGTGTAGCACAGATAGCTATTTAAATGACCCTGTTCAATAATATAACTCCCACACCTACCACCCCTGACACTACAAGCACCACGAATGCCACTGATTACCCTTGCTCTCCACACAACCCACATTTTTACCTATTGACACTT
Source organism: Ambystoma mexicanum (assembly GCF_040938575.1). Taxonomy (NCBI): domain Eukaryota; kingdom Metazoa; phylum Chordata; class Amphibia; order Caudata; family Ambystomatidae; genus Ambystoma; species Ambystoma mexicanum. The sequence goes on from NC_090931.1 coordinate 694,019,851, forward strand.
CCTGAACGTCCTACTCAGCCTTGCCCGACACACATAAGAAACCTTAGACTTAGTACGAGGCTCGCACAACCTATCTTCACCCACGCACAGAATGCCCCCATAGCCAAACTTATAGCCTCACCTGTTGCTGAACTTAGTTCCAAATCAACTAACAGCAAACAAAACCTTAGTCATCCACTTATAAAAGCAGCCCTCATCAATGCTAGTTCACTTCAGGCACATGCCTTAGACATTGCTGATCTTATAACGTCACATGACCTGGACTTCATCGTCATAACGGAGACTTGGCTACATACAGCATCTGGCCCATCTTTAGCTCTTGCCATACCAGACAATTACTCAATTATACGTGAAGATCGAGATATTAAAACCAAAGGAGGAGGCATTGCATTCATTTACAAAACCTCACTAGGCCTGAGAAAAATTGTCAATCCTCTATTGCCCTCAGCAGAAATCTTATCTGTCAAACTACAAACATCACCCACAGCAACTATAACCATCCACCTCGTGTATCGCCCTCCAGGCCCCATCACTACCTTCGATAATGACATTGCACATTTGCTCTCTACCAACACTAAGAATACTTCCCAAGTCATACTTGGGGACTTCAATCTAGGCCTACATGACCCTAATTACCAAAAATCAGCTGCCATTAAAGACACCATGACGGAACTAGGCTTCTCGCAATGTATTTTTGAATCTACCCACATTAAAAAGGTAGAATCCTCGACTGGATAGCCGAGTTGAACTGCAATATTGACACCATGTCCAGCTCGACATGCGCCTGGACCGACAATCACCTCATTCTATTTAATATCAAAGAAACTGCCTCACCCACCACCAATGTACAAGACCCAGCTATTATGACCAGGAGCAAACGCAATTTAACATTAGACAAACTCATCCCTTTGCTACAGCGCATCACCAACCCAACTACCACCACCTCAAGTCGATAACTATAATCACACTATTCTTAAAGCCATCTACACACTAGCACCTATGAAACTACGCAAACAAACCACGGACCCACCTAAATACCTGGTACACCCCACACCTTAAAACGCTTAGGAAAATTAAAAGATCTGCAGAATCATCTTGTTAAACTACCCCCTCCCCAGCAAATAAGGCCAATTTTACTGCAGCCTCTAACTACAAGATAGCTATACTACAAGCCAAAAAAGACAACTGTAATGACCATATTTCCAAAGCTGAATCCAATACAAAGGAACTCTTTAATATTCTGAGGGAGCTAGAATCTCCTGTCCCACCTCCGACACCTGCATTAAAGACTCCCAATGGTGTACTAACATACAGAATGTACCACAGGATAAAATAACCATGCTCCAAAACAAAATAGAAATGAAGAAATCACTCATCACCAATGCGGACCCTATCTCTAATCTACACCCTTCTAACTATAATGAACAACCTCAATTACATTTCTCACCACTATCTATTAAAGAAGTAGAATCCATTATATTGAAACTCAAACCATCAAATTTTAAAGGAGACGCTTGTCTAGCCTCCCTTATCAAGGAAACTGCTAAGGAACTAGCCCCCTTCATTACCAGAGTCATCAACGCCTCCTTCGAATCTAGTATAGCACCCAACAATCTGAAGGATGCGTGGGTACTCCCATTACTAATAAAACCATCACTAGACCCTAACAACCCATCCAATTACCGTCCAATCACAACGGTCCCGTTTCTATTAAAAATACTTGACTGTGCAGCGTACCTACAAATACAACATCACCTAGAGTCTAACAACTTACTAGGACTGAGGCAATCTGGTCTCAGACCTAGACATGGTACTGAAACTGCCCTTATTGACCTCAAAACCCAAATCCAATCACAGAAAGACAAAGGTAACCTGGCCTTGCTTCTCCTATTAGACTTACCTGGAGCCTTCGATTTGGTGAATCACAAGATTCTATGCAAACACCTCTCCAATGCTGCCCACTTCTCAGACCAAGCCAACGCTTGGATTGAATCATTCCTCAATAACAGATCTATCAGGGTCTTTGCACCCTCTGCCTCCGCCTCACCAACTCCCATCACTTGTGGGGTGCCCCAAGGTTCATGTGTGTCTCCTACTCTCTACAATGTATTCACCAAACCACTTTTTTGATGAGCTTGACTATCGGGGCGTCACTTACACCAATTACGCAGACCACACCCAGATACTCATTCCCATCACATTTACCTCATCATACAAGCCTGGATGGCGAAGCACAGGCTCTGTTTTAACAATAAGACAGTTACTCCTCCTAGGCTCCCCTGCTAAACTGAACAAACTGGACAATCTGGACACCCTATTCTCCTCATTCAACATTAACGGCGACATTATCAAAGTAGCTAATGTAGTGAAAACTCTTGCAATCTATCTAGACTCGGCTTTAACACTAACTAGACAAACTAACTCAATAGCCTCCTCATCTGCTTACACATGCAAGCTCATTACAGCTTGCCGCCCGTATCTATCCCCTGCCAATTGCATTACAATAGCGAGAGCCCTAGTCCTCTCCCAGCTGGATTATTGTAATGCACTATATTTGGGTACCTCCAAAAAAAAAACTCAATAAAATGCAAGTACTGCAAAATAACACCATACGGGCAGCGCTGAACATTCCAAGGAACTCCCACATATCGGAGACAAGACAGTCCCTAAATTTGCTTAACGTCAACCAAAGAATAACGTACAAAACACTATCCCTCACTCACAAATGCCTCTCCAATCAAGCCCCCTCTCATCTATCTGACACCATCACCCGACATCTACACCTCCCATTAGATCAGCCATGAGACAGTGTGTCAAGATTCCTCACTTTAATCTACAACGAGCAGGTGGGGCTAGCTTCCCTGTCCTTGCTGCTAAAACACGGAACGCCCTCCCACTGTCCTTAAGAGATGAACCTTCCTATCACGTATTCCGGAATAAGACCAAAGCTTGGCTCCACGGGCAAGATCCTAGACCATCTGCTTAAAGATGTACGCAATTTGCCTCCCTCATTGTATAGTTGCCTGACCTGCACTATTGCATAGACCCCCACCCTGAACTCCTTAGGTTGGTCTTGACTTGTATATATGGAAATCAAGTGAACTTTGTCTTCTTACTGTACTGCTGTAAATATCTGTTGCTTTGCTACCTAACTGTATATTTTGTAAAATTGCTCTGTTTTGTCTTCCTCACAAACTGCCTGTATTGTAGTAATATGCAAGTTTAGAGCCCAGCTGCCCAAGGGCTTGGAGCGCTCTATAAATAAACTAAAGCTGAGCCCGCCCTGCATTCCCCTCAGGGCTCTCTCAACCATCGTTTCTCAATTAATGGACAGCAGTAATCCTCCTTCACTCTTAAAAGTGCCAAAGGCCTGCATGGGTGTGCCAAGCAAGAAAGTCGATTTTTTAAAATAATTGCAAGCCAGAAGTAAATCGAGATGATACTTTTATCAAGCTTACTATATCCTGTGGCAAAAACCAGCAGGTGTTAACTTTGAGTTAAAAAGACAGTTCTGCAATTCTAAAAATGCAAGTTGTTACATAATGTTATGCCATTTCATATTTGTAGAACGCCTACTGCCATTGTTATGGCTTCAAAGTGCTGTGAGGTGGAAGGCCCTTCAGAAGACTCTGCAAACATGGAGATAAAGGAGCATTACATTGCACACGAATAGCAATTAGCATTAGGTGCCAACTCAATTACTAGCAGAGATGACTAGTTTAAAACATCATAAAGATAATAAGCAGGGCATTGTGTTGAGGCACAGAGATAACTGCTATGTCAGTGACTATGTGACAGCTGGACCACATTTTTCATGGGACTCAGCTGTATTCTATGGTTTGCAGGGCAGGCAGGGAGTGAGGGTTAGGGGGTATTATGAATAGTCCATCATGGGGAAACTGTCTACAGTTGAAGGCTACACGTCTGGATCACTCTCGTCCCGAAACTGCAGCCCAGCTCAGGAGCTGTCTTGAGGACTTGGGTGCCTGGATGGAAACCAACTCCCTTAAACTTAATGGCAGTAAAACAGAGGTCCTGGTGTTCGGGACAACTGGCCCCCTAAACTACTGGCCTATCACTGTTGCCCAGTTTCCCTCGCCTTCCCTTTCAGTGAGAAATCTGGGGGTCAAGTTTTCATCTTCGCTGACGATGACTGTGCAGGTTGGTGCAGTCTGTAAAGCCGGTCACTTCAAACTGCGTACTCTGAGGAAGGTTCTTCATCCCTGGTCATCTTCGTGCCCCCATGGTAGGAGCGCTGGTTCTTAGTACAGTAGATTACTGTAACTCGCTGTACTACGGCAAACCACGCTATTTGCTTAATCGCATTCAAATGCTCCAAACCGCAGCAGCTCGAGCAGTTTTGCTTCCCCCGGCACGCACTCATATGGCCCCACTCTTGAAACAACTGCACTGGCCTCCGATCGAACAACGGATTCTGTTTAAATCTATGTGCCTGGTACACCGAGCCTTCTATAAAAAGTGGGAGCGGAGTATCTTCGGGAAAAATGGGTTTTCTCTCTCTCCCTCACATATCACTACAATGTATTCCATGTGCAGCAAAACAAATATCTGAGTTGGCAGTTGAGGGGGCAGGGGGTAGGGGGAATGGTTAGGCATAAAATGTAATGAATAATTACAGTATTCCTACTATAAAACACGTGCATTATTCTAAATACTCATTATCAACATTTGAGGGCGACCGCCCATTGCTTAATTCATTACGCACTGTGGGCATCCTAAAAGATGCACAAGACATGGTGGTTTTCGAACCGACAACGATCCGTCCGCTCATGAGACATACATGGGAGGTCACACTCCAACATGGCCGCCTTGATCTACAAGTTGGAAGTGAGGCTGCAATGCGCACGACGAGGACCCTGGCAAGCCCAGCATTCCGACTCATTAAACGAGAGTTGGGGGACGCCACGCGCACTGTCTTGCAGCTGCACGGCTGATCCCGGACCCTCGTTTCAACAAGATTAATGCTGTGTAAGGAACTCATGGTGGCAACAGTAAAGACAGACACAAGTGATCACAGTTCAAGGGTGTTTATTGAACTGTACAATGGGTGAGAAAAACGCCCAATCTAAACCTAAGACGGGAGCAAGCTATGACCATCAAATAATAAGAAAGCAGTCCTAGTGACGTCTTGTCACATAAAAAGGGCCTAATATAAAAAAAAAAACTATTGCCAAGCCTTACAACTAAGTTACAAAAATAGTGTCGGACAATGTTCTCAAGATAAAAAATTAAAAAAAAAAAAATAAAAAAAAAAAAAAAAAAAAAAAAAATTTAAAAAAAAAAAAGTGTTCACCAAATGATAAGTCGGGATGGAATGGCGGGGTCTTCATTCCCCATGTTTTTAGCATGGGACAAGGCAGGACCTTTGAGCACAGCACACTCCTGGGCCCGCCAGCACGAGGTTCCAATTCCTTTTTTTAACGATGCAAGGACCTTCCGGGCCAAGCCTCTTTCCTACAAAGGTCTCTTGCCCTAGAAGGCTGGCTGTACCTAAACAATAAACAAACAAAAGATCCTTTGTCAATCTTTCACGTTGGGCGATTGCTCTTCGCCCCTTGGATCACCCCTCAGCCGGGCTCTGATCCGTACAGCAGCGTGGGCCTCCCTCCGTTGGGTTCCCTACAGCTTTATTTCCACAATTACCGAATCTTTAAACCACCGCTTTTTGTTTTTCTTGTTAATCTGTTATATGGTTTCCGGCATAGAAAACCTTTAGCCATTTTTATTTGTACAAATATGAATACAGAAGTAAAAACAAAATGAACAAATCAGTAATCACAGTTCCATTCAGGAGAAGAGAGGAAGAAAAAAAAACAAAAAAAAAAAACAACAAGATTGACGTTGAAAGAGGAAGGATTAATCCTTCTTACCTCTGGTTTATTTCAATGTTCGATTTAGAGAAATCGAGTTTTGCAGAGATTAACAAAAATTTCATTAAAGCAACTATAATGTTTGTTTTCTCTCCCTCTATAAGTACAGTCCACCACTCATTTTCCGAACTTGCCCCATATTTGTTGATGTGTCGCATCGCACTCCTTCAGTCTTCAATGCTGGACAATTAATTACTAAGTGTTTGATGGATTCCTTAGTGTTCTTCTCTTGACAAAGACTGAATACAGGAATTAACCCTTGTCCATTTAACTTTTTTATGGCCAATTTAGGCAAAAAGATGTTAAGGCGAAATCTCATGTATTGGTATCTTAGAAACCAGTTAGGGAAGATTTGTACGTATCTTGGAAGCACGTTCAGCTTTCTCTCAGCAAACCAGAAATCTTCTCGGTTTTTGTAGTTATATTTCATCGTGAGTTTCAATCCAGTCTTTAACGTAAAGCTTCTTCTTTGTCATACCTGGATTGTGGATCAATGATTCCTCCGATTCACGTTTCAGCGCCGTAGGTCAAAATCGGCACTACTTTGGTTCTATAAAATTATATTAAGGGGGTGGGGAAATCGGCGAGAAGTGACAGAATCTCTTTAACAGAACTTTCCCTTGCGCTGCCAAGTTTTTTGCTTTCTTACGCAGCGCTGCAATTCGGGGTGCTTCACATCTGCTAGTATTGATGTTAACTCCCAGGCAAATAAATTTGGTCACCATGCTGATTGTTTGGCCTTTTGAGAACCAAGCAGGTCTCTTCCTACTTCTGCATCGATCGTGTTCACCAAAAACCATTACCTGGGATTTTGCTGGATTTATTAGATCGTTAGCTTCAAGGTATGTTTCAAGAGTGACGATCTGGCGTTGCAACGCAATGGGGTTCTGATCAATGATCACGATGTCATCAGCGTAAAAGGAGTCTCCCAATGGGGATTTGAGATCTTTGATGGAAATGCACGTATATCCTCAAACGCATCTACAATATCGGAAAGGAACAATTCAAAAAGTTGTGGCGCCAGTGGGCATCCTTGTTCTAAGCCCACGTTTGTGGGAATGGTGTCCGACAACTGGCCCGCTTGGTCTTGCTTAATTCTGATAGAGGTTCCCTGATGCAGCTCTTTAATGTTCTCCAAGATCGTCCTAGGTCACCTCCATTTCAACAATTTTGACCATAATTTGTTTCTTCGTTTAGAGTCAAACGCTTTCGACAAGTCAATGAATGCAATGTACATTTTTCATCCTTTTCTGTGTTCGGCTTTTGCTTTCAGCAAGTTAATTATAAAGATATTACATCCTGTACCAATGCCTTTCACAAAATTCGATTGCCAGGGGTCTCAGTGGCCCTTCTCACTGCTCCATCTAGAAAGTGCCTTTAGTATGATGGAGCCAAAAATTGTACCGGCTACATCCAGCCGCGCATTCAGACGTTAGTTGTCTGGGTCTGATCTTAAACCTTTTTTAAAAATTGGGACAACTACCGCCGATTTCCACGCAGCCGGGATCTTGGATGACTGTATGATGCCTTTATACAGGCAATGCAAAAAGCTTGCCCATTGCTCTGGATTTTTTTTCATAAGGGCATTGTCAGCCCATTAGGGCCTGCCCCTCATGAATTTCCCGATGTCCAATTGATGAGGCCTCTATGTCTAGCGGATATTCGTAATGACTCAGATCGGGCGATTCAATTAGTGGCAAACTTGTTTGAAATAGTTCTTCCGTCGCAATCTGCATTTTTGCGTAGTGAGTGCCAAATCCCCGCTGGAATCGGATTAGCCAACATCGCATCTTGAGGTGTGTCCATTGCATTTATAGTGGACCCCATTCTTTGGGGGTCTTGGTTCAGGAGGGTTTTTTTATGTATCCTCAGCCAGTTACGATATCTCTGCTTTCATTTGTGTATCTCGCCTGAACCTTCTACCATTTTATGATGTTTCAATCTGCCAATTGCTTTCCTTAGGACCTTTTTCTTTATAACGATCTGCTGATCAAATGCATGGCGATGGATCATTTTTGCTCTGCCATTCCCCCACTTTGGGTCACTACAAACTGTTGTAGTAGCGGGACATCATTTATTCACCGATTTCCATCTTCCTCCTGCGTAAGTTCAATTTCTCGAACCAGATTCTTAGTCAGGTATGTCATGTTTTTCGCTTGAATTTGTAATCTGGTCCAGCTCGAGTTTTCTGCCATTTTGAGGACATAGGAGGAAGATGTATAGGTGTTAATGTTGTGGCACACCGGTTTTACTTGATTGTGATCACTCTTATCAGTAGTAACAATTTCCATCCTTTTAAAAATCCCACTCACGTTAGAGGAGACATATATAATCAAGTATTTGGTTACTTACTACGCCCCTCCATGTTGTTTTTCCCTGGATAACACCCTTTATTATGCCATTCAATATAATGCAGTCCCTTGACTGCATTATGGTTCTCCATATTATTCCTCCCTTTTCTTTATTATTAGCTGTAGGTGTCTCTTCAAGAATGGGATTGTTTGAACGATCCAGATGGGAGCAATTTAGGTCACCTACAATTAAAATTAGAGTATCATTCCATTTTACTCTTTCTCCGTTGATTAAGGCTGCAATATCGTCCCCAAATTGTCTTTCACCGTTCACTTGTGAACAACCCTCAACTGGGTATTCTTCGTTGACACAATGTTTACAGGTGCGTTTGCTCTTCACCTCAATTTGCAGGCATCCCTCAGCCGCGTTCACTCTAGCCACATGTACAGTTCACTTGGTTCTCTTACACTGTGGGATTTGCTGGTTAGCCTTCCCCTCAGCATCCCTCCGTTGGGTTCACATAGCCTTATTATCACAGTTCATGATTTTCAAATGCAGTTCATGATTTTACTCGTCTTGTTAGAAAGTGGAGGTCCCTTCCCTTAGCTTTTTCTTGGCATCCCTCCATCGGGTTAATACTTGCCACAGTTTTCAAGACAACCTTTCCAGACCCTAGTCAGGCTTTTTCCTAAGACCCCATATAGGCTTTTTCCCTCCCCGAGACCCCATATAGGCTTTCTCCTGAGCCCCCACAGTCAGGCTTTCTCCTAAGCCCCCACAGTCAGGCTTTCTCCTAAGCCCCCACAGTCAGGCTTTCTCCTAAGCCCCCACAGTCAGGCTTTCTCCTAAGCCCCCACAGTCAGGCTTTCTCCTAAGCCCCCACAGTCAGGCTTTCTCCTAAGACCCCCAGTCAGGCTTTCTCCTAACATTCATGGTTTAATCAGTTGTATAATTCTCAGTTTGCTCTCCTAGGTCAAAGGCTTTCAAGTGTACAAGCGGTTTTTGCTCGACCCTCGTAGCACCACTTTGACGCTTTACACTAGCCTCCCCTGAGGCCTCTTGGTCTTCGTAGTTTTTTCTTAACCAACAACACAACCCCCAAACAGGCTATAGTCAGAGTCTTTTGAAGGAGTGTCCCCACGACACCTGAGCACAATGCTTCTGAACCTTTTGATAAGGTTACTTTAAAGTTCAATTACACAAGTTCTTTGTTCAACAAGATTGCCGCCTGCAAGATTGGGCCCAGCACAGTTCCGTTTTATTATTGGTCTTCTCTGACTCCCCGGTTGTGCTGAACTGTTGGAGCTTCTTGTCTTGGGAGTCAAGGACGGCACCACAGTGGCAAGCGCTTCTCCCCGCTTTGACTATGAGCGCACGAGGGCCCCGCGCGCAATTGACACCTGTCACCACATGCCAGCGGGACTTCTCGGTCTTACGATTTCCCTTTCGGAGGCTTTGCAGGTCTGAGTTGAAAAAGCATAGGGTAACTCCCTCCTCCTTGCCCCTCCAGGTCTCTCTGCTTTTCTCCTCCATTCGAATTGCTGGGCTGGAATAGGTGCTTCCTTGTGTGGTTTACCTTGCTCGAAGGGTGCTTTCATGCTCCGCCTTTAATCCCTGTGGGGAAGGTGTGCGTAGTTATTGTAAATTGCCTGACTCTTGGGTTGGGACATGTAAACGGTTCAGTGTTAGTCCGTTGTTTTTCACAGCGTAGGAAAGTGTTTGTGTTGTAAAAAAGGGGGGGGGGGGGAGGAGTAGAATTTCTGAATACCCTATGGGGTAGGATGGTGAAAAGGTGTTCCCCGAAGACCAACCCCCCACCCCAATCCAGGTGAGCCTCCCGCACTGGTCCACCCCGAGGCACTGGATCCAATAGCGATAGCCGTGTCCTGGCCACCTAGACGACAGACCCCAGAGAGTAGCAGGTGAGACACCTTCAGGTTTCTCACAGCTGCATTAGCTAAGAGTTTTAGGAGGAACCTACAATCAGCAAGTTGATAAATATACTTCCATATTCTTATTTTGTCCAAAAAGGGGTGGCATTCTAGGACAAGAGGGAACACAGAACGCTAGAAAAAGAAATCGTTTTTTGTCATAACCCTGCCTCCAAAAGCCGTCATGTCCACAGGCCCCAGAACACCAAAACCATACCATCTAGTGATGGGGGCAATGGGTCACTTGACTCACTTATGTCCCTTTGGGACCCATAAACACAGGGGGGCCCTGGCTGGACTCAGTCCTGGCACCTTTGGCGCCAGGCTCATATAGATAGGTGAGCAGGAACACTATTTCAGTGTAGGAGTGCTTTTATTTTACAAGAACTTGCCAGGAGCTGAAAGCCCATATTCCAGAGAACATCCTCGGTGGGCATGGCTTCAGAAGCTCAGCTATATAAGCTGCTCCATCCTTAAGGCCGGTGCTTCGCGTTACTTTGCACTCACGTGCAACGTGACGCTCACAGCCGCTTGGACCAGTTTACTTACCTTTGAAACCAGGCGTTCTCCTACATACTCACCTCCAGGAAACCGGTGCTTCATCTGCAGACTCATCTCCTGACATCCAGTGATCCTGATCCAAACGCTGCAGCACCGCACTCCGCATCCACGAACTCCTACCCTGTGAAGAAGACAAGGTTAGAACATCCATCCTGGGGCCGCGCCGCATTTGAACCCCGCGCGCCCCCTAGTTAACAATTTAACAGCTACTGTACCGCTGCAGCTTCGTTCCTCATTCCCCCAGGTGCCGCCTCAAGCTCCGGAGCTTCTGCCGGGCCAGCAACATCACCTGCAAGGGAAGAAAGCAAAAGAGCAAACATCAAAAGTGCAACGGACAGCAATACAAGACAACAAACTTTACAATACAACAAAAACATATGAGGAAAGACAAAGGCAAACAGGAACACTTACCTGAAGTATAGTGGCTTAGTCGCAGAAGGACTGGACTACCACGTGCAAGGGACCAGTGAAGGAACTCCATCAGGATCATACAAGCGCCCCTGCCAGAAGCAGCAGGACGGAGTGCACACCAAAACTAATCAACAGGTGAGCTTTCCAGGGACAGCGCATCCCACGGGTACCACGGTTTGGGAGAAGGGGGTCAGGAAGGGGTTCAAGTGCACAAGCTGGCATACTCACGCCCCCCATTCTCCACACAGGAGCAGTCCTGAGCAGCATCACCCATTACCAACAGTTACCACATAGGCGCAGAGGGCGAAGTCGGACCCTAACGACCTCACCCCCGGGAGGGCTGCAACCGTATATCATATCACTCACTATATGACTCCTGCCTTAATTCAGCTAAACGCTCCTACTTCACTAACCTCCTTCACTCCCAAGCCTCTCAACCTTGTCGTATCTTTCAAACCCTCTCTCGTCTCCTCTCCCCGCCCCCTCCTGACCTCTTCTACATCCCCTCTCTCTCCATCCGACTTTGCTAACTTCTTCTTCGGGAGTCCCGCCGAGTCCTTTACGTCCTGGGAGACTGGAGACTGCATCTTCCCCTGGCTCTGAAGGGGTTAACTGTTGGTGAAATTGCGTGGCATTGCGTGCCCAGCCTTTAGAAGGACCAGGAAGCGTGGAGCGCGCAGAGTCCCGCCGAGTCCTTTATGTCCTTTGCGCTCCGGTGCGCAGAGGGAGCCTGCAGGCACTTTGTCTCTGTGCCTCCTTTGAGGACCCCTGACTCCATTGGGCTCTGAATTTGGTGTGTTGTGATGGCGGTGTGATGAGGGCTGAGGGGTACCCGTGTCATTTAAAAGCCCTTCAATGTACTGTAACCAATCAGCAGTCCCCTTGTTTACACATCGTTCTTCGTCTACAAATAGTTTTAGAGGGTGGGGGGATGGGGGGGGGGAAAGAGTCGGACTTGTGGCAGCACCTCAAGCTGCCGGGCGTTCCCAGTCCTCCGTGCCATTGTGCTCTTCGTTTTATGGTTGCAATTAACCCCGATGTGGAACTGCCATTGAATTGCTATTGAACTGACACTGAGCTACTACTGATATTGATCTCATTACGCGGTGACGTTTGAGATTTGTGTGAGCTGCAAAGAAGTTTCTTCTCCCTATTGACGAGTGACTAGCGGGGGGGGGGCTGCGAGACTCGTCTCGCCCCCCAATTGTTCTTTTGTCCTAATTTGTTTTTAGCTCCATTTTTATTCTCTGGTTTGTGCCCGGTAATTAGAAATGTATATAGTGCTCTTTTTTGTGACACAATTGTTTAACCATTTTTAATTGTTTTAATCAAGGCCAACAGGCATCTTTTAGGGTGTCTATTTTAGTCACTGTTATTCTAAAAAGGGGGTAAAACCTTTACCACGTCTGCCAATTTGTACCCCTACCAGGCTCAGTTATTTACATAGCTGTTAATAGCTATTAGGCTATTTGAAACTTGCAAAATGGGGAAAAGAAAAGCGGGGGATGAGGCGAGCTCAGGGGTTAAAAAACCAGCAAAACTGGTAAATCCACCCCAAAATTGGTATCTAATGCCTCCCAAAGATACCTTGACTCCTATATGGACGCAATGGCTAGTAAAATTTTAAGCTGCATGAACGCAGCCGAAGCTGCCTCTAGAGAGGTAGTCCCTCTGATTGAGGGATATAGAAAGGGACCCAATGGGGAGGATGGTTGCGGCTCTCTGCCTCCAGAGATGAGGGGTGGGGTTGGGGTCGGGGATGAAGGTATAGAGGGAGTGGGGATTGCTCGGGAGCAGGCACAGGAGCTCCCTATGCCTCTTTTGGTGGGTATTCCGAGGGAGAGCAGCATAAGCCCCGAGGACCAAGATAGTCCGATTATGGACTCCTCGTTAGCTAGTGAGGGGGATAAAGAATGGCTAGAAGCCTTACTTGATGAGAAGTTAAAACCCCTCCAGCTGATGTTGAAATCCCTGCAGGGGCTGAAGGAGGGGGTACTTAATACCCTAGCAATTATGGATGACTCCGTTAGAGCAATCTCTCTAAAATTGTGTGATTTGGTTAAAAGGGATGAGGAGGGTGCGACTGTCCTGGGTATTGCCCTTTATGTGTGTCTCTCAAAGGTGGTCACTCTACTAGCTGTGACATGGTTGTGGAAGTACAATGTAGGCAACCTTCTGCTACCGCTATGGTGGAAGTGGAAGAAGTATTAGTGGATAAAAATGTGGAGAGTGGGCCCGTACGGGTACTGTTATGGAAAATAGGGAGGAAACAGCTTCCTTGCAAGGGCAAGGGAACTTGACAACTCTGAATTTACCACCTGAAGCCGTTCCTTATGTGGGGATCATTACAGGTTTGCCGGGGCTTCTTAAGGGCAGCTTTGAATCCACACTTTCCTTCATTAATAAGGTGTCACAATGGATTAATACAAACCTGATGGGGCCCAAGATCGACCCTACAATTATCCGTATGTCTAGAAGAGTGGGATGGGTCGGAAATAGGCCTAAAAATCAGCTAGGAGACTGTAGTGGTGACTTTTTCAGATGCATTGATAGCAGATTACCTTTTGAATACCAAACTAGCCCGAGGCCTTAAGCCGAATGGAAATAGACTCTCAGGTAAGTTTTTACCTCTAGACTACTTCTATGTAAGGGATGGGGTACAGGTTGTGCGGGGTAAGACGTTTGGTACAATGGCAGCGGGGGGGTTGTGCAGAGAAAGGTATCATCCCAGTCAGGCCAACATCACATACTAACTTAGTGGGTGGCTGGAGTAGGATTCCTATAAAGTGTGGGCATAGTAATATCACGGAAAAGAATCTCTCGGGCTCTCTGCCGCTAGAAAACCAGTATGAGCTCCTAACCTCTTGTGAGGACGTGGATTGACAAATGGTTGTACCAGGGTGCTGTGAACCACGGGTGATCAGCCTGGGAGAGCAGCTGCCAGATCCCACTCTATCCTGGAGTTGCACGGCGAGCAAAACCCTAGAGTTTCGTTTGCTCTCGTGGAACATTGCAGGGTCAACTAGGAAGATGAACCTCGGGCCAGTGATTGAGCTTCTGCAAGCCAACGAAGCGGGTTTACTTCAGGAAACGTGGGCTTTGGAATCCCCACAACTCGATGGTTATACATCATATGAAATTCCGAGGGGTAGATGTTATGGGGGCCTGTGTATCTTGATTAAGTCCTCACTTGAATGTAGGACTAAGGTGATCACCACAGGTATGGATTTTCTACAGGCAGTCCTATCCGCAGCTAAGGGAGACTCTTTGTATCATACATTTTTATAATAGTCCACATATCTCGGAGACGGACAGACTAACAAAAGTCAAGGGGTTTATAGAGTACCTACTGTCTAAGGGTAGGAACAAAAATGTCTTGTACTTTGGGGGGGGGGGGGGGAGTGACTTTAATGTCAGAATGGGAGCATCCGAGCATACATTAGATCCCCTGGAGCATATGTTAGAGAATATCCCGGCTCCCAGTATGAGGGATGTGAGAGTCTGTCCAAAGAGTCTGCAGAGGAGTTCTTGTTTGATTGAATGGGGTTTTCGTACTGTTAAAGGTCGCCTAGCCCCGGATATACCAGGCGAGGTGACATTTAACAATCACTGAGGCTCCTCAACAATTGACTATTTTTGTATCTCTGCAAACTTATGGGAACGCACCGTAAGTTTTGAGGTGCTCTCAGATGTACATAGTGATCACCACCCCATTTGTTTGTCGCTTAAAGGCCTGTTGGGAGAAGGGGCCTCCAAGGACATTGCTCCGTGTCCAATGTTGAGTGTGCCCATTGGCTCCAGAAGAAATGGGGGACCATCGTAGAGGAGGAATTACACTTTAAATCAATTAGGGAGAATGAATACCTTTTGGTGGACATATTGGGGAACAGCCTGCATCCGGGGGAAGTTGTGGACAAATTTGTAGAACTGGTAGCCGCTGTGACCTCAAAATTTACGAAAGCTGTTAAGGCCAAGGGAAGTCAACGCAGAGGGGGTGGTTTGATGAGGCGTGTAAAGGGGCAAAGAGAGCCCTGTTGTCAACACTTAAGGACCCAACATCCAGTAGAAGAGCGATCGCCCAAGCTAGAGGTGTCTACAAGTTGGAGTTAAAGAGAAGAAAAGAGGAAATCGAAGGGGTGGCCTGGGAGGGCTTCCTGAATGCTGCGATCAGAAGGGACCAGAAGGTATTTTGGGACTTTGGAAAGGGTGGCTAGGATGGGTGCTGGTCCAATGTGGGTAGTGGGACACATGCAGAGGAAGGGGCTTGGCTACAACATTTTGGGAACCTGTTTGGGGTGGTGAATATTGAGGACTATTTGGAAATTGCTAGGTCTTGCCTAAAATTTGAGGTGGAAGAGGTTAAAAAGGCCATCAAACTCCAAGCCCATAATCGGGCACCAGGACCGGACATGATCCCCCCTCAGATTTGTTTCAAGATCCGGTGGACATGTGGGCACCACTTAACGGTGGTGTTCAATACCTGCATGCAATCAGGGAACTACCCCCCCCCCCCCATCGTGGAAAAGGCGATTGTCTTCCCAATTTTCAGGGGAATATGGCCAGCACTAGTACGTATAGACCAATCTCTTTGCTGGATTCTTCCTTTAAAATCTTTGGGAGAATCCTGCTAGCTCGTATTGAATCATGGCTGGGGGAACAATCGATTCTTTCGGACATTCAATTTGGGTTTCGTCCTGGAGTTGGCACAATGGAACAGAGCCTCAACCTCTATATTTTAGTGGCCAACTCGGTTTTTTGCAGGGGAGAGGCAGTATACATGGCATTTATGGACCTGAGCACGGCCTTTGACAAGGTGGACAGGGCAAAGCTCTGAGCCGTGCTCGGGTCCTTGGGGTGCCCAGGAGACATCCTGAGGGTGTTGGTTGATCTGCACACAGATAATGAGGCGTGTGTGTGCAGTGGTCCAGGGGGACACTGCACGGCTTGTTTTAAGGTCAGTTGTGGTGTACGGCAAGGCTATGTGTTGGCCCTCCATTTGTTTTTGTCTTTATATTAATGGACTCTCACTGGACCTTACTAATATTCTGGCTGACTTTCTAGTCCTGGGGGGACGGGGCTTCCCAGTTTTTGCTTATGCAGATAACACAGTTTTGCTAGCCAGAACTCCCAGAGCATTACAGGCCTTGATTAATGCCTACACAACCTTTATGTGTAATCTGGGTTTAAAAATCAATACCAAAAAAATAAATTAAAAAAAAAAATAATAAATCAGCTATGATGGCATGTGTGGGCAGAAAATGGCCAGCGCCCATGAAACCGATGCTTTGTGCTGGAGAAATCATACCCCGAGTTAAGGTTTTTGACTTTTTGGGAATCAGCTTTTCGGAAGCCCTAACTGGCAGGGCCCATGTGGTCAAACAATCAGTCAAAATGAGCCAGCAAATAGGGGGCATTTTTCATTTTATGTCCAGGTGTAGGGGTCAGCCTCTAGAAGTCATCACTAAGATCTATGGTGCCCAAACTTTGGCCGCTGCCCTGTATGGTGCCCCCATATGGGGTATTCAGAAGGCAGCTGAAATTCAAATTAAAGAGAATAAATTCTTCAAGCAATTGTTGGGCTCCCGAACTCCGCAGCATGCATTGCAATACATAGAGAAATGAGAATGGAGTTCTGGGAGGACCAGTGGGCGCTGGCCCCGATTTTATTCTGGGTTCGGTTGTGGGCCAACGAACATGCCCCCTCTGTCATTTTATTATTCGGACTGTGTTGGGCAGAGCAGAGTGGCAAAAAATCCCATGGCTGGTTTACATTTTTAACGCCCTTGGGGAGGTCAACCTCAGTGCTCTTTTTCCACCAGCTGCACTAATAACTAAGGATGAGGGGGCCTGCCATAAAAATGTTGGGTGAGGCTGGAGTGAGGAAAAGAATACTCTTGGAGTATGGTAATAAAACTGCCAATTACATACCAGGATTAGTAGGCTTTCCGGGATTCAACCCTATCTAACTTGGGGCCCCCATATAAAAGACAGGTGGCTAATAACAAGGGCACAGTTTGATTCCCTTCTTTTGCAAGGGAATACAGCCAACTGGAAAGGATTCCCAGATTCCACAGGCTGTCCGGTCTGTGGTCATCACCGTGAAGATATGGCCCATTTATTGTTTTTTGTACTGGTTATACTGGCATCCGTAGAGCAACCCTAATTCCCGCCCTCAAGAAGTCTGAGATTCGTCATTATAAAGTAGCACTCATCTTTCTTTTGAGTGCAGACACAGTCTTAACGGCTTGGGCTTTGCTCACCTTTTTGAAAAGAGCAATGTACTTTAGGAAAAGTTTGTTGAGGCTCCAGGGTGACGGTAGCCAATAATGAGAAACATAAAACTGGAGGAATTACTTTTATAACACGCCTTGTAATTATTGCTCACACAAACATTGGATTTTATGGACAAGTAATTATGAAATTTGTATCTATTTTTAAGAATGTTTACAATTGCCGTTGGTATAGGATTTAAGGTATTATATAGGATTTGTGTACTCTTGATTGTGTGTAATATTGTGTTTTCTCTGTCGTTTGATGCATTTTTTTACATCCGAATAAACTTGTTTGACAACTTCTTCTCTGAAAAAATCTTTTCTCTTCGCCAAAAAATTATCTCCTCTCCTTACTCCCACCCCCCTCCCTCTCTCCCTTCCTCCCTCCTCGCACTCCCCCCTCGGCATGCATGTCTGAATTGTCTCCTATCTCTCCCTCTGATGTTTCTCTCCTCCTAACCAAATCCCATCCCACTGCTGCCCCTTCTGATCCCATCCCTACCCTTCTTATTCCCTATTTAAACTCCGTCTTCAACACTTGTCTCTCCACGGCCACCTTTCCTACGGCCTTCAAGCATGCCACTATTATGCCTATTCTTAAAAAGCCTTCTGCCAATCCTCTTCTTACAGCTAACTTTCGCCCAATCTCACTTCTACCTTTTCTCTCTAAATTACTATTAACGCCTAGCCTATTCTCAACTTTCGACCTTTATCTCTAACCACCCTCTCCTTCCTCCCTCTCAATCTGGCTTCCACCATAAACACTCCAATGAATCTGCTCTCATTTGTGTCCTCAACTCCCTCCTTACCGCTCGCTATGCTAAGCTCTCCTCCTCCTCCTCATCCTCCTCATCCTCATCCTCCTCGACCTCCTCGACCTCCCTGCTGCTTTTGATACTGTTGATCACCCCTTCCTTCTCAATACTCTTTCCTCCTATGGTTTCCAAGGCTCAGTCCTTAACTGACTCTCCTCTTACCTTTCACACCGCTCATTTGCCGTCTCTTGGACTATGGGCGTTCCCCAAGACTCCGTCCTCAGACCCTTCTTATTCTCTCTCTATACTTCACTTCTCGCTCCTCATCTCATCATTCGGAATTTCTCACCATTTCTATGCTGATACTCAGCTTTTCCTCTCCTTTTCTTCCTTCTATCCTGACCTACATCTAAATCTCTCCTCCTGTCTCACTGCCAATAAAAATTGGATGTCCTCTTACTATCCCTCTTAATACTATTCCTCTTAATTCTTCCCTTCCAACAATTCCTCCTCCCTCTCCCCCTCCCCCTCCCTATTGATTTCCCCCCTTCTAATCTTCCGATTTCCCCTCATGCCCAGAATCTACTCTGACTCATCCCTGTCCTTTACTCACCATATTTCCCTTACGTATCGCTCTTGTCGCTACCAACTCTTCAATATCTGTAAAGTTTGTTTTTCTCACCTTCCACGCTACCAAGCTCTTAATCTCCTCCCTGATCTTGTCTCGCCTTTTCTACTGTTCTGCTCTCTTTTTTGGTCTCCCTGCCTCCCATCTTGCTCCCCTTAAATCCCTCTACCACTCTGCCATCCGTACCATCTGTCTTCTCTCTCTCCATGATTCCATCTCCAACTCACTTTCCAACCTTGGCTGGCTTCCTTTCCATTCCATTCCAAACTTAATTTGTACTTACTTTGTCTGGTCTTTAAATCTCTTCGTGACCTTGCCCCCTCCTTACCTCTCCTCTCTAATTTATACCCACTCTCATTCCCTTCGTTCTGCAGATCTCTTCTTACTTTCCACCCCCCACCACCTTGCGCCGCCTCTAGTTTCTGCTTTCAGCTCCTTGCCCCCCCACATTGGAACTCCCTTCCTTTCACCATTCGCTCCACTTCCACCTATTCCTCCTGCCGTTCCTCCTTGAAAGCACTCCTTCTCCACTCCCCTCCCCTCCCCGACACCATTTCTCTCTCCTTTCAATACCCTCATTAGCAATCTAAAGAATTATATACAGTTCAAACAAAGCAAGCCAGGACATAATCAAAAGGTCCAAAGAATACTGGACAAGCTACTTCTAACTAGGGGTGTACCGAACTTCGGTTTCGAGTAGCTATTCTGCCGAAGTTCGGCTGAAATCAGCTATTCGGGCTTCAGCAGAATAGATACTTGAATCTCACTCGAAGCCGAAGTTGCTCTTGGAAAATTATTTTGCCGTCCACAAGGTGATGCCATTGCCTTACCTTACATTGAATGGAGGGGAGCTCATCCTCCTTAAGGCATAATCCAAGACATGGGATTTAACAGACAGGAGAAAGGTGGTGGTGGTGGTGGTGGTGGTGGTGGTGGTGGTGGTGGGGGGGGGGGGGTGGGAGGGGGGAAGTTGGGGTGAGGGGCACCTGGGAGCAGTTCCCTTTGACACTCGAGCCAGCGGGACCATGTGCTGCGGGAAGCACATGAATTCCCTTTGTTGGATTATGCAGAATTAAATTACTGACAAGGCACAGGATGAAGGCATGCGGTTTGCATAGCCTGAAGGCACCATCAAAAGCGACGGGTGATACCGCTGTGCGCCGCCCTTGCCACTGTTCCACTTTACATTTTGAATTGATGAGGCTGTTTTCTACATGACATTAAACAATGGCTCTTGTCCATCCCCTCAAATGCGTCTTCGAATCCAGAAGCTAATTAGGATCAGGCTTGCAAAAGAAGACTAACTCCGTTCTCTGGACGCTCAGCCCCCCCAACAGTCACTGCAAAGCCTGTCACTTGGAATCGCCTCCGAAATAATACCTGGAAGTGGATGCGTTTACAAGAGGCCGTGGACACTGGTGGTGCCATGAAGGTGTCAGTGCTTGAAATCGCAACAGCGAGGTAGGGGTGGGGTTTAGGGGATAGGGGTTCATGGCTTGGCTTCATTTATTAGCAAGGCACTGTTGTAAAGTCGGGTGGTCTGGGAAGAGAGCCAGGATGTTTGCTTTAAGATAAGCAAATGGCTGCTATTAAAATGCACTGCTTGCTAGGCAGGGGCCAATGATTTTAGATATGGGCATACTTCCTAGTTGTTTGCTAGGGAAAACGTTTTCTCTCTGAAGGGATAATGGGCAAACATTACATTGCATTTTGCAAATTTCTATGACCAGGCATGCTTTTTTCTGTCCACACTGTATGTAGATGTTTTTAACAGAACGACAATTTGTTAGGTGTATCCCCAGCCGATTTACAAAGTGTCTAATAAACCAGCACCGTCAATGCCAACAGTTTTAGGCTTTTGTGTAGGCGTGGGAAAGGCACTTGTCAGGCACTATCCTAGTGCTATTAACTGCCCATTTTTTTGGTAGCATGTGCAAAATGGTGTGAATACCTTGGCATGTAATTGCAATGCTGGGCAAATGTCTAATATTTATGCACAAACCAAAACTGTTGGCTTTGCCAATGCTTGTTTTTAACAGGACTTAGGTGAAGGACACAGGGCACCATTATAAAATGGTACTCTCCCACCAACGAGGTCATGCTGGACTACGCTTACCGCGACCTGAGCGTCTATCCTTTTTTCAGTTCCTAAACCGCGACCCGTACTTTAAATTAAGGCCCTTGTGTCACAACTATCCCCGTGGCATGGCGACCGTCAAAGCTGGGCATACCTCCCTCCCCTAGCCGAGCACTGGGCAGGAACAAAGGGGTGAGCAACAGGAGCCAGATGACAGGCCCACTTCAACAGCCAGCACTGGGAAGACACTGAGCACTGTGACCAGCGCATAAGGCACTTTTCAACAGTCTGTTATTAATTGGTTTCTTTGCTAATATAGCAGTGCCTATTCCAATATGCAGATGTTTAAGTAATTGAGTTGTGATGGAACGTTTTCGACTGAATAACTCCCACACAGCCCCAGTTCCATACTGAATTTCTTATTAGGCAACAAAAGCAATCAATACTAAAACTCCCCTTCTAAAGCTAAGATCTATTTATAAGCACTAGGCATGTCCTTCACTGAAGTCCTGGTAGAACAAGCAATGGCAAAGCCAACCATTTTGGCTTGTTATGCATATCTTGACACATTTCCAGTAGTAATCTACTATTCGGTCACTATTCGGCTCCGGCCGGATACTTTCGGGCAACTATTCGGTTGAATAGTAAATTTACTATTCGGTACACCCCTACTTCTAACCCTCATGAGGAACCAATACAATAATATTGGAGAAACATGTGTCGAGGCAATTAGGTACTAAAGGACCTTACTATGAAGCAATACTAAGGACCCTGAAGGTAGAAGCAATACCAAGGACTCTCTGTGGAAACAAAATTAAGAGACATGACTTGACTAACAATGGACCCTGAAACAATCAGGTAGCAAAGACCTTACTATGAAGTAATAAGGACTCCAAAGATACAAGCAACAATAAGGTTCCCTAACTGTGATAACACCACCAAGGGAAACCAATCACAAGAACTTTTCTTGATACAAACTCTACTCCTCCCTCTTGTGAATACAACATTAGGGCTCTGGACATTCATCATATGCAAAATTTACCAAGATCGGATTATCAATAAATGTCAATCGTCACTCATTACTGTGCTTCTGCTCGTCATTTCTTAACTATTCCCCCTACAAAAGTCTGCAGGCGCAACGTTAAAGGTAATCTACTTTTCTCAACTCCTTTCAATACCCTCTTCCCCATCCCTCTATCTTCCCTGTCTCCCCATGATCTCCATCCTCCCTCCTAACTCCCACCACTCCCTACGCTTTCTCCCTTTTTTCGTCCCCTGCCCTCCATTCTTCTTCCTCCTCCTCCTCCTCCTCAAATGCAAATTGTTCCACATGCTGTTTTTCTTGTTTGTCTCAAATATATTGTTATTGCTTCTATGTTACATGTTTAATGTTCCTGTGTTGTTAAACTGTAAAGCGCTTTGGATTAAAGTGCTATATAAACAATAAAATACAAATACAAAATACAAACCATGCCCCAACGCCTCCGCAGAGACCAGGTGAGCATAACAAAACGCAAAGCCTTTTTCGAATCTCTGCCTGGGCGTTATGGAAACTTCTGAAACGGACCAGTTGGCCCGATTACTGGGAGAGTTACGGGCTGAAGTTCATGCCTAAAGACAGGAAACCATTGCCCTAAGGAGGGTTCCAATTGTGAACCGGGAGTGGACAGATGAACTAGCAAGGCAAATGCTCCAGGCACAGGCAGGCCAGGTCCCACTGCCGGGGTATGCCCCTCCTGCCGCACCTCCACAGCCCACACCAGTACAGGTGGTTCCACTGGCCCCACCAGAACGCTTCAAAGGTGATGCGAATAAGTACGCCATCTTTATGAATCAATGACGCCTACATTCCTTGTGCAGACCTGGGGCATTCCCCAATGATCAAGCGAGAGTGGCATTTGTACTCTCATATTTGGGAGGTAATGCAGCCGACTGGTCAATACCCTTGGTAAACCAGGATGATCCTTTGCTTCGAGACTTCGGAGGTTGCCAGCCTGAAATGGAGAAACTATTTGCACGGCATATTCAAGGGTGGTCTCTGGACAATTAACTTATCACTACTGCAGGGTAATCAAGACTTACTAACATACATCACTTCCTTTAATCGTCTGATAGCACAAACTAACTGACCAGAGGAGAAAAGAACTACGCTCTTTTACCGAGGCTTGAGAGGGGAACTTAAGGACGTATTAGCCCAAGTAGTAAATCCCCAAGATGTGCTGAATACATTGACCTGACAGTGCAGCTCTATCACAGATTGCAGGATCGGAAGTTGGATCGGGCCAAGGCCGATGGGCGTTTGGTCTACGTGCGATCTCGTGAGAATCAAACCAAATCACATAATCAGTCCGAGGCAATGCAAATCGGAGGCTTACGGAGCCCACTCACCAAGGTAGAAAAGGAGACAGCAGCAGCTTTGTTTGTACTGTGGTAAGGCAGGTCACTATCTCCCAGAATGCCCGGTGAAACCACCCAGGAAAGCAGTTGGAGCAACTGACAAGGGTGAAGAAGAAAAGGACTCGGGGAAACTCAAACGCCTGGCAAGCGTAGGGGTCCACTTGTCGAGCGGTGAAAAGGAACCTATACAGACCTCACATCTAGTCATCCTGGTATCCTTGTAAACCACAAGCAACCGTCAAAAATACATGCCTTGTATTCTGACAGTGGGGCTGTGGGAAATTACATGGACCAAGATCTGGCTACCCGGATAGGCCTTCCTCTCCGACAGTAGCAGGTTTTGGAAAACGTCACAGCAGTTGATGGATCTCAGCCATCATCCGGCCCAGTGACGCATTACACAAAGAAGGGCACGCTTCTGTGTCAGGACGGTCACCAAGAGGACATCACCTTCGATTTCATTGGCGCTCCTCAGTTCCAGATGATATTGGGAATGCCCTGGCTGGAGACCCACAATCCCAGGATTGACTGGCGTAAACTAGTTCTGACCTTTCCCCAAGACTGTGCCGACAACTGTTATAGCAAGGGATTCTCATTAAAAAGGTCTTACCAACCCAGGTTTGTCAAATAAAGAAACCATACTGGGGCCTCACCAGTTCACTACCACCTGAATACCTGGATTACCAAGAGGTCTTTCAAAAAGAGCAAGCAAACACCCTACCTCCGCACAGACCGTATGACTGCCAAATTGATCTGCTACCTGGAGCTCAAGTTCCCCTGCAGCCGGATTTACGCCCTAACATAACAGGAAAACCAGCATCTAAAAACCTACCTAGATAAGTATCTGGCAAATGGCTTCATTCGTCCGTCAAAGTCCCCTGCATCCTCGGCCCTCGACCTGAAAACTTGCATTGACTACAGAGCACTTTACCAGATCACGGTACAAGAACAGTCCCAGTTACCGCTTATCCCCGAGCTCTTGGATCAAGTCAAAAACGCTCAGATATATATACAAAACTAGATTTATGAGGGGCCTACCATCTGGTAAGAGTCAAAAAAGGAGACGAGTGGAAGACAGCCTTTCGCACGAAATATGGCCTTTGTGAATATCAGGTTATGCCCTTTTTACTATGTAATGCCCCAGCGGTGTTCCAATTTTTCATGAATGACGTGCTACGCAAACTGTTGGACGTTTGCGCTCTTGTCAGTATCGATGACAATCTTATCTATTCGACCACCAAGGAGGACCACGTCAACCATGTCCGGGCACTTTTGGAGAAACTGCGGCAACACCGTCTATATGCCACATTGGAGAAATGCTTCTTTCATGTGACAGAGGTAGAATTCCTCAGCTTTATTCTCACACCACAGGGCGTATGCATGGACACACGCAAGGTAGACGCTATCCTTAACGGGCCCTCGCTGACATCCATAAAGGGAGTAGAGAGTGTACTCGGGTTCGCCAACTTTTATCGCCGGTTCATTCCCGGGTTCTCCCAGATAGTCCACCCAATCACCTCTTTGCTACGGAAAAATACACAATTTAATTGGTCCGCAGAGGCAGAGAAAGCCTTCCAGGAGCTAAAACAAGCATTTACCACAGCCCCAATTCTACGGCATCCTAGACCAGAACTACCATACGTGGTTGGAACTGATGCTTCCAACATAGCAATGGGAGCAGTCCTGTCACAACGAGACCCCGAACAGGTCAGTTGCATCCCGTGGCATTCTGGTCTCGCAAGTTTTCAGCCCCTGAATTGAATTATGCAATCACTGATAAAGAACTGCTAGCAATTAAGGCAGCTTTCAAAGCCTGGAGCCATGATCTTCTTGGAGCTAGACATGCAGTCACCGTCGTCGCGGATCATTGCAATCTACAATATCTGAAGACCGCTAAAGTGCAATCATCACGCCAACTCCGCTGGGCTCTCTTCTTTGCGGAATACGACTTTGTCATCAATTATAGACCTGGAGTACGCAATGGAAAAGCAGACGCCCTGTCTCGCATGAGTGAGGGAGAAGAGGCATTCACTACACCAGACCCCGTGGCCATCATCCCTGAAGGACGAATCCAAGGCATGATTGCTGCAACCACCACTCTAGACAACTTAAAATCTGACCTGCAACACTTGATGAGACCACCAGCCCCACAGAAGTGGCTAGGGAAGGGAGACCGGTATACGATCGTGGACAACCTACCATACTACCAAGGACGATTGTACATCCCGGATAAGAAATTACAGAATCAAATCATCGCAAACTATCATGATTCATTAGTAGAAGGGCATCCGGGAATAGCCAAAACCCAGGCTAAAAAAAAAAAAAAAAAATTACTGGTGGCCAATTCGCAGAAGGACATTGTCCAGTTCATCGCAACCTTTGGCACCTGTGAACAACACAAGTCCCATAAACAAAGTCCTGCAGGTCTGCTACGTCCTTTAGAAGTAACCCCAGCACCTTGGTACACGCTATGGATTTTATTACAGACCTTCACTCCTGTAACGGCTACAATACCATCTTAGTCGTCGTAGATCTGTTTTCCAAAATGGCCCACTTTATTCCGCTGAAAGGTCTCCCAACTGCTTCTACTCTCGCTACTGTGGTTTTGGAACAGATCGTCTGGCTACACGGGTTCCCATCAATATTGAGATCAGTCAGAGGAACTCAGTTTGTCTCTGCATTCTGGAAAAGGTGTAAAATTGCCAAAAAAATAAAACAAATAAAAAAAGAAACCACCTCCGGTTATCTACAAGCCATCATCCCCCAAACCGACGGCCAGACCGAACGGACTAACCAGACCCTCGAGCAATACAGAAAGTGTAAGCTGCAACAAACCGAGGATACCTAGAAGGACATACTTTGGTTAGCAGAATACACATATAACAACTCCATTCACACAAGTACGGGACAAAGCCCATTCTACATAGTGTACGGTCGACATCCAGCGACATCCGTTTTAGACCCACTCGAATCATTAGAAATGCCCACTGTAACGACCTTACACAAAACCATCACCCATGTTTTTAAGGAAGCAGCAGAGCATCTTGCCAGAGCCAAAGAGAAACAGAAGCAGTTTGCGGATCGACACCAAAGAGAAGCTCCCAACTACCAAGTCGGAGATGAGGTTTGGTTAGCATCCAAAAACATCCCCCTGAAAGGACCACTGGGAGCCTACAGTATCAAGGCTGTGATCAACCCTGCGGCCATGAAATTAGAATTACCGGCCCACATGCAGATCCACCCGGAGTTTCATGTCTCCCTCCTAAAACCATTGAGACCAGGTACGTGGATCGATACTCCACCGGATCCTGAACTAGTTGAAGGAGAACTAGAATACAAAGTTAAAAGGATCCTAGACTGTAAGATGGTCCAGACCAAGTTATACTACCTTATAGACTGGGAAGGTTATGGACCCCAAGATCAGACCTGGGAACCCAGTGAGCATGCCCATGTTCCACGATTAATCAGGCAGTTCCACCGCAATAACCCCACTAAACCAGGGCCAGGGGGAAAACCACCCATGAAAGGGGCCATGAGGGGGGAGTGCTGTCATGGCCACAGAACACAAAAACCACACCATCTAGTGATGGGGGCAATGGGTCACTTGACTCACGTATGTCCCTTTGGGACCCATAAACACAGGGGCCCTGGCTGGACTCCGTCCTGGCACCTATGGCGCCAGGCTCATACAGAGATGTGAGCGGAACACTTTATTTCAGTGCAGGAGTGCTTTTATTTTACAAGAACTTTCCAGGAGCTGAAAGCCTTTATTCCACAGAACATCCTCATGTTCTGACTCATCGGGTGTGGCTCCCTAGGCCTGGTCTTCATGTGCTGACTCATCGGGTGTGGCAGGGTATGGCAGGCAGGCTGAACCTGGTGGGCGTGGCTTCAGAAGCTCAGCTATATAAGCTATATAAGCTGCTCCATCCTTCAGCCGGTGCTTTGCGTTACTGTGCACAACGTGACCCTCACCGCCGCTTGAACCAGTTTACTTACCTTTGAAACCTGGCGTTCGCATGCATACTCACCTCTAGGAAACAGGTGCTTCATCGCTTCATCTGCAGACTCATCTCCTAACATCCAGTGATCTTGATCCAGACGCCGCAGCACCGCACTCCGCATCTATCGAACTCGGACCCTGTGAAGAAGAAAGACAAGGTTAGAACACCCGTACTAGGGCCGCGCTGCATTTGAACCACGTGCGCCTCCTAGTTAACAATTTACCAGCTACTGTACCGCTGCAGCTTCTTTCCTCATTCCTTCCGGCTGCCGCCTCGAGCTCCGCAGCTTCTGCCGGGTCACCTGCAAGGGAAGAAAGCAAAAGAGCAAACATCAAAAGTGGAATGGTCAGGAATACAAGACAACAAACTTTACAATACAACAAAAACAGACAAGGAAAGACAAAAGGCAAACAGGAACACTTACCTGAAGTATAGTGGCTTAGTCGCAGCAGGACTGGACTGCAACGTGCAAGGGACCAGTGAAGTAACTCGGTCCAGGTCATACAAGTGCCCCTGCCAGAAGCAGCAGGACGGAGTGCTTGCCTAAACTATTAGCAGGTGAGCTTTCCAGGGACAGCGCATCCCACGGGTACCACGGTTTGGGAGAAGGGGTCTGGTAGGGAATCAGGCGCACAAGCTGGCATACTCACGCCCCCTATTCTCCACACAGGAGCAGTCCCGAGCAGCATCACCTATTACCACCAGTTACCGCATAAGCGCAGAGGGCGAAGTCAGACCCGAGCGACCTCACCCCTGCGAGGGCTGCAACCGTGCCCCAACATCTCCGCAGAGACCAGGTGAGCGTAACAAAACCTGACAGTAATTTTATGATTGTGTACAGGTCTGAAGCTATATAGAACTGAGAGGCTGCATCGCTGCTGTATCATATTGATACGTTTCTGCATAATTGGGTAAGCAGGTGTGGTCTTCCATCCACAGCAGCATCTCACACCATCATAAAAGGTTAAGTTTAACCCCAACGATATATGTGTCTGACCCTGCCCCTTCCAGTCTCCCCACAGGTAGCAGAGCTCTTCCATGTCTACAAATTTTAAAAAAAAACATAGTAGAATGCATCCAGTAGCATCAGAATAAATGTGCCATCATATAAATAGCAGCATCCAAGATCTAGAAGAAAGTGGCAGCACCACAGTCAGTCACTGAAACGGTCGACCAACCTCACTAAGAGATATCCCAATAATTATGGGACACCCGATATAAAATAATATGTGCACCCCTTGGGCCCACATGCATTTCTTTTCAATTTTAGATATTGAGTTCAAGTGAGCAGGAATATTAAAAGCAATTGTGATCCCTGTTTGAACATTTTTATGAATACACTCTGAGAAACCCGAGAGTGTTGTCGCCCGTCGACCCCGGGGTTCCTTGGTTCAGATGACCAGAAGAGGGTCATGGCGCATGGTTCCCAAACCAGGGGTTGGACAAGACTGGGGGCGGGGGGGTAGATCCCTGGGCAGAGAGACCCTCTTCCCACTACCCCAGAAACCACCATCCCTACCTATTTTATGGTTAACTACATCTCTCATAATCACTCTTCACACTCTCCCAAATTCACTAAGATGAGGAAGAGGAGGAATAGAAGTATGAGGATTACCTCCCATGGCATGCAAGGCTTATGTCCCACTAATGAATGAGGCCAGGCATAGTCAGGCACACACTTTTAATCACACACACCTGAAACTTATGATGACTGAGTCTTGTAATAAAAGGGGGCAGGTACCAGTGTTCGGAGAGCAAGGTTGTGCACCAGAAAGAGGTTCTTCGAGGGCGAACGAGGCTATCAAGTGGGCAACGGTGTGGGGCTGGTCGAAAGAAGAAAACTCACGAGAGAATCCAGGCCAAGGAATCCCATGGTTTGCACGCCAAAGGAGTTCAAAGGGCAGGCCCGAACAGAAGATAGGAAAGACTCTTTGAAGTGCAGGAAAGCAGCCGGCTTCCCTTCCAACGGCAGCTGCGAGAAGGAGAGGTAATCCAAAGGCAGTATCAATGGCCTGGAGTGTCGCAAGCAACGAGAAAGCGAGAGCGACCATCACGAAACACAGCCGGTGAGTCACTGACAACAAGAGGCTGGTTGTGTTTCTTCAAGTGAAACCATATCAAAGACTTGAAGGCTAAGATGTGATAACAGCGAGTGGTTGTATGAACTGAAAAGGAAATAGAAATGCTGTTTTATCAAAAGCCTCAATGGAGTATTTGAAATATCAATAAGCCAAACAGTGAAAGTTATGCGAAATGAACCTGGTGAATAGGGAAGATGTGAACTGATATTACTTCATTGCGAAACAAGAGAACCAATGTAGTGAACTACAAATCCTAGAAGACATTGAGGAAGAATTGAAAAACGTGTATGGAAATAAAGATGCCTTTGTGAAATTGTATAGCTCGAACCCGGCTGAGGGAAGTGTACAGAGTATTGTGACCGAATTAAAGGAAGTGAAAAGGGGCCATGCGCAGCCCACGTCGAAGGTTATGCGAGTTGTTAACGGCTTAAACCGAACTTTATCCAAGCGTGTGTTTGAAGCTGAAGGAAGGTCTAACACGAACGTTGTCAAAACCAAATATTTGAAGTTGAAGAAACGTCAGCAGAGTGGTCCAGATAGGAGTTCACGCAAGGACTCCGTGCTGTAAAGGAATTTAAGATTTAAAGTACATTCAGGAAAAGTGTGATACCAGTGGAATAAACCTAGGGGAAGGAAAGCCCAAGGTGCAAGAAAGTAAAGGGGTCGGAGCCCGGCGGAGGGAGACCTGAAATGTACTATAGTAACATACAGAAACATCAAGACCCACAATGCAACAGTGTCACGGTGGTCAGGCATGAAGGTACGAAGAGTAGTGCCGTTTCGAAAGCCTCTGACATAGTGTTAATGGGTAGGATGTAAGGAGATTGGGGAGAAGAAACCCAGTGACGTTGCCATCGGCAACATTGTATGAAGAAACCTGGAAAGAAGTCGTATGTGATAAGCGACGCAAATATGATAAAATATCCAAGGAGTGACTGAAATAGAGAAAAAGGGGATCTGAGCCCGAATGAGGGGTTAGGGGGCGGGGGAAATCAGGGGTGAACCGTGAGTCACCCATGAAAAGGTATTGCTGTGGCAAATGTGAACCTGACTGAGGGATGCCAACAAGTTGAACTGAGACTGATCCGGGCTTGCTGAGGGAGACTACTTATATAAAAAAAGGGATCTGAGCCCAGAAGAGGGGGATCCAGGGTGGAGAGTGAATCGCCCTACTTGAATACTTGGAAGGGAACTTTGTTTGTTTGATACATCAGGAACTCTGGATCAAGAAACTTTTGATCACTTAAAAGACATGGGCATATAAGGCCCCGATGCGTGTAAAAGAACGGTGTTCTCGTGCCGAAGAAGCCCAAGAGTGTGCTATGCTCAAGTGAACCACTGTGTCCCATGCTGAAAACGTGGGGAAGGGAGGCCAACGGCCTGAACATCCGGACTTATTTTGTGAACACTTCTTTTTCATGATTAACCTCACAATATTTGTAACTTAGCGGTATGGATTGGCAATAGGTTCCATTTAGTACAGGCCATTTTATTTTGACGAGATTCCACTAGAACTGCATTATTATTATTTTGATGGTCTTAGCTTGCTCCCATCTTAGATTTAGATTTTTATCACCCCCTTGATAAAGTTCAATAGACACCCTTAAACTGTGGTCAATTGTGTCCGTCTTACTTTGATAACATGCCTTCCTTACAACTCCCATGTGATCGATGGGTTTCTATAATAGTTTAGCAATAGGGTCAGTCTCTACTCTATCCCCTCACTCTTTAATCATTCAAACCATTTGGATCTGAAGCTTTAAATGGTTATAAACTAACCGGAATTCGAGATGCTTGTATAGAAAGAAGTATTTGATGTTTTTGACTAGGCCAGATCCTATGGTAATACTGAATTCTCGGATACTGGTGGCTAAGGAAATTGTGCAACTGGACCATCATTTCCTGCCTGGAGCTATTCTGCTGAAGGGAGACAGAGATGGACATCTAGGCGTTATTCCGAAGCCATCCTTTCTCAAAATAGCCATCTAGTTGAACATTATTTGTTTTTTGTAGTCGAAACTTGAAAATCTTTGTTATGTTTTATTTTAATGAAAAGAAAAAAGGTTGATTATATTTTTTAGAAAATATTTAAAATGAAAAACAAAGTGGTGAGTGATCCATTGTTTTGTGATTGAATACCTTCCAGTGGGCGAGAGCAATGTAGAGATTTCCACTTTAATTTCATTTTGTATTACATTTTCTTTTGGAAACAATTTTTTGGCAGTTTTCAATACAAGCCGTTCATCTCTGTTCAGTTTAAATTGCAATTAATTTCTTTACCATGCACAGATTTCCTGGTTCCCTTTATGTGTCATCCGCCGTCACGGCCATTGCCGTAATTGGCGGTTGTATCCGCGTTGGAGCTGGAGACGCAGAGGTCTTGTTTTAGTCCTTTCTCTGTGTTCTGGTCTCCAGGTACGTGACGCAGCACCGCTGGAAGTATTTAAACTCCCCGCCTCCGGGTAGTCGATGTGTTGCAACCCACATTGGACACCTCCTGTTTCCGGGTTTTCTCGCTCCGACCCTCTGCCGGATCTGGCAGAGGGTTTCCTGTTTGTTCCTGTGTTTCCCGTTTCCTTCCTCGGAACGCCTCCATTTCCTTCCGCTACTCCAGGCGGTACTCCGGTGTGCCTATTCTCAACTTCTCTCCCTCTTCTGATTTCCGGGAATTCTTCCTGTTTTTCTCTTTCTGTTGGCTCCTCCGAGCTGGCTAGCTACGCTGCTATTTTTCCTCTGGAACCATTGCCATTTATTCTAACTGCCACAAGGAGCCTCCGTCTCTTCTGACTCGACGATTGGACTTCTTCTACTCAACAATCTGCCTCGCTCCATTGCTCTCGTCAGCGACTATTCTGGGATTGAAGAGTCAACACTGCTCCGCAGGCTTTTTTTTCCCCCTTTTGGGTTTTTCCCCCGATTCCCGCTTGGTTCCGGAAAGGGAGTCACGGAACAGCTGTTTATCCAGCGGTCACTGTGGCTTCCCTCCGTGACAAGCACATTCATCATAAGAAGGAAAGAGACTACCTTGCACGACGACATCTACAAGAAACGGTCAACTCGGACAGCTCAGGTGAGGAGACACTCTTGTGGGGGAGAACGTTTGAACTGCACCACTCATCACATTATGTTCTTGTATTTAAAGTCTCAGTCCCTCAATCCAGGAAGGTGTAAAAGAAAGAAGATGGGAGGACACTACATTTTTTTTTAGAGAGCAGTATTTCTGTGAGGATGAGCAATTATTTTTGAGAGTGCAGCTTTTCTGCAAATGGTAGCCATCTTAATTTTTCCAGAGGTGGTTTTCTTTGAAGGGGAGTCATTACAATTGTTCAGCGAGCAGCTGTCCTGCGAGAGAGAGACAGAACGAATTGTGTGCAAGGTAGCAGTTTTCCTGCGAGTCTTGGAGTGAGAGGCAAAACTATAGTTATTAAGATGAAAGAACTTTTCTGCAAGAGAAAGATAGGAAAACCCAACTGTCCCCTCCCACCCAAAACTTTGCTCAAAGGCCATTAAAAAGGTTACTAGTCCCATTTGGACCAATGTTAGCCTACCTGCATCACAAAATAAAATGGGTAATGAATTTAACGCTTTCTTTTTCGAAAATATGGACTTGATTAGGACCAATATTGATGCTCAATCCACTGGTCTACAATCCAATCACTGAGGGAGCACGCTCCGAGATGCAGATCACCTCTCCTAAATTAGCTTTTTTACCAGTAGGCCTAGAAGGCGTTGCTAACTTGATAAGAAATCTTAAACCTACCAACTTTAGCTATGACCCTATTCCTGCCTACATGCCTAAACAGCATGCATATGCTCTCAGCTGGATTATACAGGCTTTGGTAAATGCCTCCCTAACCCAATGCTGTGTTCCACCAGAAGTGAAAAAAAATCTTCACGCCTCTTTTTGAAAAAAAGAAATATTGGATCACAAAATACTGTCAGATTATCTTCCAATTGCTGATCTCCTGTGGCCTGAAACATTTTGGAAACAAATTGTGACCACACAGCTACTGTTAAACAGTAATTATATAGTGCATCCTTAGTATTTATATTGGCCTAAGCCTATTCGCGCTACACGGAAAACCGCGTTACATAGTTCCGATTTTTGGGTTAACTTCGCCTCCATTTTAAGATTCGTCCGCCATTTTGATTTCTGCTCATGTGTTCTTCTTTCTAAAATGGTGGACTATGTTTTCAACTTGCAACCAATCCTTCCGACCTTTGAGTTCTGTTAATATTTAGGTTGCCCGAGAGCCGACTGTTTAGACTAGGCAAAGAGACCTTGTGCTTCATATGAACTGTCATTTGAGTGTTGTCTGCTCTCACAAGCCTCATCCTTGTATAAACAGAGCGTATACTTTAGCTGAACTACATTATGAAGGTACTTCGTACAAGGCTTACCGAGGGATCCGAGAACATATATCACCATTGTCTCTTCATGGAAATGCAAACCTATGTAATCCTTTGTATAATATTGTATAATCTGTATGTGAACTAGGCACGAACTCTAGACCACGAATTATTAACGTGAAGAGAGGCTGGACAATATTACACAAATTATATAAAAGCACGAATGTTTAGACGTCCATCTCTCTCTCACCTCTCCTTGTTGGCTGGTACACACTGTGAGGTGTTGAGAGCCAGATAGCTATCCGTTTTGCTTTGTAAACTGTACAGAATAAAATATCTGTGAATCTTTCCAGCCCGTGAATGGTGTATTTCCTTTGTGGTACTCCGCCTCGATATTTCTTTGTTCATTCACTACAGAATTTTCTGGAAGAACACAACATCCTGGACTTATATCAGTCAGGATTTAGACTAGGCCATGAGAAGGCACTAACTCCCATCTGGGATGATCTGATCGAGGATTTCGACGACAGTGGCATTAGCATGCTCACCATGCTAGACTTGTTGGCAGTCTTCAACACAGCCGATTTGACATTCTTAGATCAAGATTATCACGACTGGCAAAGGTATCTGATGATGCCCTTAAATGGTTCACCTCCTTCTTGACAGACCTTTTCAGCAGGTCAAAGCAGGTCCATAGCTGTCCGATTAATTACTCGTCACCACTGGAGTGCCACAGGGCTCTTCTCTGTCTACACTGTTGTTTAATGTCTACATCTGCCTATTGCTTAACATCTTCTCCCAGTTTGATCTATACTATCATTCATATGCTGATGACACCCAGAGCTAAAGCCGCCACTGGAGGCAATGGTGCGAGTTCCAACATGTGCAACCAGATTACAAAGCTGAATGCTAGAAAAGAAGCTCCAACTTAATCCCTCTAAAACAGAGATTATCGTCTTTGGCTCGAAATAGAAGCTAGCAAATGTTTTACATTCCTATTTGGGATCCCAACTAAATACACCCAGACAGTGAAATATTTGTGCTGCATATAGCAGTCCAGTATGAGCTCAACCTACATATTAACCAAATAGTCAAGTCGGTATACTTTCAACTTAAACTTATCAAGCCTTTATTATCCCTAATTTCTGAGCAGGACCACCCAATTGTAGTTGGCACACTCACAAATTCTAAGCTAGACTATTTTAAGGGCCTTCCGATGGGTATACCCAGATACCAGCCGTAGAGACTGCAGGTTGCTCAGTGAGATTGATCTGTGTGCTGCCTAAGAAAAGCCTTCATTGACCAGACCTTCCAGGCTACTGCAGCATGAAATGGCAAATTTTGCAGCACAAAACTTTATTTATTGCAGCATTTTTGTGGCACATTTTGTATTGACTGGAGGGTGTAAGATTGGCACATTGCAGGAAAGAGGCAGTGTCCAAGGCTACAGGAGAGCCAGGGTGTTATTTTTACCTTTTGTATAAATGTAAAAGGAAGAGTCCCAGATATCTCTGGCTTGGCAAAACAGTGTTTGTTTTGGCTATGTTTTTGGTTTAACGTGCATGCCTATTTAATATTGACAGTATTGATCATTATCAGTTGTAATACTGAAAATATTCGCCTTCTATGTTCTCCATATCCCAAACACCCACACACCTCTCTCTCACCAACACACCTCACACGCCTCACCAATTCCCCCATCACAACTTGCGTTCCCGAACATCTCACACGGTCATACACATACTCATGTGCTCGGTCACACTGCCAAGTCACAATTACACTCCTCAGTCCCTGCCACACTCCAATCATACTCCCAACTCACACCTTACGCTCCCAAACTCCCTCAGCAGTATAAAGTGCTTCATTCTTTCATGCTACTTCTGCATCTTGCATTCTTTCTCCCCTTCTACCGCACTCTTCCCTCATCCTTTCTCTCAATCCGCAGCTCACTGCCTCTTTGGGGCCAACAGCTCCCCCTCTGCTTTTTGCCACTGCTCCCCCTGAGCCCACGCTCCCCTCTAGTTTGTGTACCTCTGCTCCCTCCGATTTCTGGCCCGCTGCTCATTCTCCGATGTCTTGCCCGCTGCTCCTTCTCCGATGTCTGGCCCACCGCCCCATTGCTTCCTCGCTGCTCTCTTGCCCACCGTTTCCCCCTCTGACCCACTGCTCTGCCTTTGCTTTCTTGCCTATGACTATGTCTCACCCATCACCCCCCTCCCTCTCCTGTCCCTCTCATATTTTGACCATTTTAAACATTTTCAAAAATGTACATTTAGGCCCAGATCCTCAAAAAAATGGGGCAGCTAAAAAAGGAGCAGAGGATATGCTATTTTTAGATAACCCATTTTTGGGAAATGAGCAGTCACCTTCTGCTCAAAGGTGACCTGCGCATTTCCACAATGCTAAGCGGTGGCACAAATGATATGCTGGCCGCTAGCCAGCCGCCTTGATTACGTTTGTGTCAAAAGCACTCTCCTGACAATGTCCTACAGGCTCCCAGCGCATTTCTTTGGGATGGGGCCTGCCCCTGTAAAATGCGACCCAAAAAAACACATTCTATCCTATTTGAGGAACAGAAATCCAAGTGAGATCACAGCGGTTAGTAACTCTCCTGTCACAAAAAAAACACAAAAGTCTACTCCAAGTAGGCGCATAGGGTTCCCTACAATTCTGCACATTTAAAAGCGTATCTGGTTTGTAAATGTGGGATGCGCTTTTAATGTACAGACCCCGATTTGCACAAAGGGGTGAAAAAGGCCATCTGAATGGGCACATCTTATATGCGCCCATTCAGATGCCATAGTGGATTGGGCTGTTTGGCTGCTCTTTTTTTGGCGCGAGTGATGAGATGTGCTTGCGCATTCCATTTCTTGCGTCAAAACAGGTTTTGAGAATCTTGTCCCGTGTGTGTCTTTTTTTTTTTTTTAAATGGTCTTTTTTGTAAAAACTGCCGTTTTCGCTGCATTTTGCGGGATCGCAAATTTCGCTATAAGATGGAGGGTCTGATTGCCTTCTAGTGCAGAAGAGGATTTTGTTCAAAATCCTATGCCTGGTTTTTAATTTTATTCATGGCTTGGCCCCAGCCTATTGGTCATCTAAGATCGTAACTCACTGCCCCAACCAATCCCTGCAAACCATGGGACAAGGTCTCCTGGCGGTCTGCTTTTCTAGGACCACAGACCCTTTCCTCACGTATCCTCATTCTTGGAACTCCCGCCTGCAGAACCTACGGTAAATTGAATCTTTGCCTATTTTCAGAAAAAAATGGAAAGCATCTGTTCATGTAAATTCCTCTGCACTTCTAAAGCAAGTAAACAATGTCTGGGTGACTTATGATCTGTATTATTTTTTTCACCCGTTCCTGCCTGCTTTCCCCTGGGACATGCCAGTTACAATACTCAAAATCAATTCAGGTAACCTGCAAAGGAAAAATCACATAAGCCGGACCAAAAAAAAAAAAAAAACGCAACACGTAGTGACCGCCCACTGCCCAAACAACCCTCAGGACAATCTGAGAAATCTAAAAACACTGGGCACCTTGAACTAGGTTCAGCACTAAACCTTCAACATCCATTGTTATGGAGACACTTTTAAATAAACTCAGAAGATATTACTACAGCTATCTGTACTATATAAAATAGGAAAGTGAGCAGTGGAGCACAGGCAGGGAGATTCAGTACAACTTTACATAAGCACCATCTTGAACAGTGTCATTCAATGGTTCTTTCCAACAGTCGGTCAACAGAAAAGGTTGTGGGCGACTGTAGTTGAAAATAAATGACTACAGTACTTCCCGAAGAGCTGCATCTTCAGAATGTAGGAGAACATGACTTCACTAGCAAACTAGAATTGGCACATTAGAAAGGAGAACAGCCTATGCCAAAAACCACAGCATAACACTGGCTAGAAACTCTTATCAACGGGTAAATTTCCAAAGACATGCAGACATTCAGTGTTACTGAAAACAGTGGATTCAAAGCCCTTTTTAATTGTCATCACGCTACAACATGTGAAGTCCGCCTTTCAAATGGTGAAGTACAGCAATTATGCGAACGCTTGCGGAAAACCGTACACTCCCTCATGAGAGTCACTGAAAGTCATACTGCCCATTTAATAACCATTAAGTGGACCAGCTTCCAAACAGCTTATTAGGCGTGCAGTCACAGCCCACAGACAACACAATGTCCTCTATTAGGGCCTCCACCAGCAACACAGGCAATGGTGCGCAGAAAATGGCTGCTCCCTGAACCCATTAGTTTGGTTGGGGGGTGTGGGAGGGGGGACACAATAAAAACACCATAAATAATATTTTACAAGAGATGCAAGATGCTATATTAGAGGGCTGCATCCACTGAATCTACATCGTTTTGTGGGGGCAAACAGTGCCTGCTTATGAAAAGGCAGATTCATCTACCATTTTTTCCTGTTTGAATCTTCTGTGACACGTCTTTTTGAAGGATTTGAGCAGCATGGTTACGTCGGTGGAAGCAACAAATGACATGGCCATTTGGCCATTCTGTGAAGGCCCCAAAATGTTGGCCAAACATTCAGGCAACACAACTCACCAGTTCAACAACTTGTGCAAGATGTGCACACAAGCTGGAACTCCACTTTGTTCAGGTTTCAAAGAATTTTACAGCAAAAGGAAGCAGTGCACACCCCGAGACCTTTTCAAGAAGCTGCTCGCAACATGTGCAGGGATCATGCCATATTGGGTGAAGTGATACCAGTGATAAATCTGTTAAATGAAAGGTTTGTGACAGCATAGCATTTGAAAGCAAAAGGAAATGTTTCAGGCAAAACCCTTGCTGACCTAATGCTTTAATTATTCCACAATTGTCAGCATTGTCACAAACTGATGGATAGAAAACATTGAACGATCAGAAGGGGGCGTGGCTGAGCCAAAGAGCCATGTAGGTGCCCTTCTCTTCAGCTCTAGTTATAGGGTAGGACTACAGCGGTTTTACTTGTTCCCGTTCCAAACTGGGGAGAATATGAGGATAGCGCTGGGTGGGGGCCCAACTTGTGCCTGCCAGGAGCGGGTTTGCGAGTGCGGAGGATCCCGCTTGAGGGAGCTGTGGGTACACCGAGTTGCACCATAAAGCTTGGAAGAACAGGGGTCGGAAAGCAGCGATTACACAGAAGGCAACTCTGGTCTTCTGGAAGCGGCTGCAGATATCTTCTCCTCGACTGCAGCCCGCCCCACGTTAAGCCGGCAGGAACTCCCCTGCTTCGGGTGAGGGCAAAAAAATGTTAAAAAAAAGAAAAAGAAAAAAAAATATAAAAATCAGCGGCATGTTGCAGCTGCCCCGCCTCCACAACCCCCCGCCCCCCATCCCCCAGCCGACTCAACGACACTTCGCCCAGGTGGCCCGATGTTGCCACCATGCGCAGCAGCAATCTTCTTCACGACGACCACTCTTCACTCGCCACTGGCACCTATTGTTTCCCACGGCTTCAGTAGTGCACCGCTGCCGTCCAGCGCCGATACCTATTCTTTTCAGGCAACCGTGTCTTTATATGGTAAAATGTTGCTCTTAAATTGCTCCAAAACTCTTGTATTATTTTCAAAACATGTCGTGCCTGGTGCAAAATGCAGACTAATATCTGTTGCAACATCCCATGTAGCAGTGCAGTACTCCAGAAGTGCTGACCGAACAGGGGTGGCAGAACTACCACTGGCACAGAACTTTAGTTGTTGAGATTCAGGCAGAGTTTGCATTTTTGTTATTTTTGTTATTTTAGCCGGAGACGATTTCATGGGGCGCCCACTGCGCAAACTTGATACCATTTAATCCAGACGTGCAAAGTTAGGACTCAAATTTCATAAAAGAAAATATAAACTCACTTGTCCCGTGCTCCCAGCACTCCCAGCACTCCCAGCCTCACTGCCTAACAGCCTAACAGCCCAACAGTCCACTTGATGCGCTAGTGCACGGGCTAAGTAGGGAAGCTGGCAGGGGGCCGGGGCAGCGAGCAGGGGGCGGAGCTACAAGACCAGTGAACTGCAACAAAATAGAAAAGGGATACTGGATAAGCACAAACACAAGCACAAACACAAGAGACTCCTTTAAACTGCCGCAGCAAATGCCGCGGCAGTAATTCCAAATTGAGAAGAAAGAAAGGAGAATCTAGGCCAAGTCTAGTCCAAAAAGTTCATAACTTGGTGTCCTGTTTCGCACACAGAAAACTCCCTCTTGCGCACGGCGCGCAGCGTTCCAAGAAAACGAACAGGCACAGCCGATCCACACAGCAATTCGGGACAGCCCAACAGTCCACTTGGAGCCCACTTCGATGCG
Source organism: Ambystoma mexicanum (assembly GCF_040938575.1). Classification (NCBI taxonomy): domain Eukaryota; kingdom Metazoa; phylum Chordata; class Amphibia; order Caudata; family Ambystomatidae; genus Ambystoma; species Ambystoma mexicanum. The sequence goes on from NC_090931.1 coordinate 694,059,800, forward strand.
CCATTTAACTGAAATGCACTCTATTCCTATCCCCATATTTCTATTAAGGGGACCATACTCACACATTCGCTCTCCTCTTGTTCTGTTGGGAAAGGTTAATGAGAGTTGATGCTTTGACCCAGTTTGCTGCACAGAGCTGGCCCAAGCTCCTTTTTATAATCATGTTATCACCACCACCCCTTATGCTCCATACATGTGCGTCTGCGAAGGTGGGGTGATTAATGCAATGCCCCAAACATACGACACAGTGTTAGGAGAGCCAGGGGTGGGGTGACTTGAGAGAAAGCTCAGTGAGTACAGCCCGAAAGGAAGATATGCTTCCCTAAAAGTCCTTTGTAACATTTGACGTTTGCAGAAAAGGTTGGGTAGGAGGAGGGGGGCGTGGCTTGATGGCTACGTGAGAGGACGTTCCTTGGAGGAGCTCCCGATGATCCGATCCTGATCCTGGAAAAAAAGTGATGGTTTTTGGCGGACTTTCGAGCCCACGGTGCATCTAAAGGCGTATGAAAGTGGGGGGCATACGGTGCGTGCCCCCCCACCCCCCCCAACGGCGAGACTGCATATTCACGTAACTAGACCCCAAAGAAGGTGGCGGTCGCGCAAAGGAAGGGGAGCACCCAAGATGGCCACCTGTGAACAAAGGGCCATAAAAGGTCCGACGATCTGAGGAAGAGCAGGCATGCGCCTTGGGCTGAAAGCAAGAACATAAAGGCGAGCCCCCGCTGCAGAGGCCATGGGTCGTGGCGGGCTAGCAGAGTGAACCCAGGTTCAGCGAAACCTCGCTGAGAAGGGGCCAGCGAGCGAACCCCGCGAGGATACAGCTGGGCGCGTGGGCCCAATCGACGCAACAGGATGTCTTCCAAGGTGGTGCGACCCCGGATCAAGCAGCCTACGATGGAGAACTATGCTAGGTCGCCCTTGGGCGCGGAAGGGCGCAAGAGCAAAGAAACCCCTGCGGCGGCGACGGACCCACCGGGTACCATCCAGGAATTGCTGACCTGAAGGTAGCCTGGGAGACGAAGCTGGGCCTGGCCATGAAAGAGTTGCAAGAGGGCCTAAACCTCAAGATAGGAGTGGCCCGAGAAGAAGTGAACCTGTTGCGCCAGGATGTGCGAATGGTCGCGGAGCGCACTGGGGAACTGGAGAAGGAGTTGGCCCCGACTGTGGAGGCGTGCAATACACACGCCAAGGAACTTCATGCCCTCGTGCAGCGAGTGGGCAATTTGGAGGACAGAGCAGGCAGAGTGGCGCGCCAGGCACAACATTCGCATAGTGGGGGTACCGGAGGGAATGGAAGGATCGAACCCCACAGATTTCGTTGAAACCATGCTTTTGCAGGAGATTACAGGCGGAGAGCTGACCCAGGGGTTCGCGGTCGAAAGGGCGCACAGGGCCCTGACCAGGAGACCGGCCCCAGGAGTCCCCCCCGCGGCCGTTGATTGCAAAGATCTTGAACTATCGTGACCGCGAGAAGATTCTTGAATTTTCCCGGAAAGTGGGCACGATAGAAAGGGGGTCAGCGAATATAACAGCGTATCCGGATTACACGCTGCTTGTACAACGGAGTCGAATGAACTTTGGAACGGAGAAGAGGAGGCTCAGAGAGGCAGGCCACCGCTACATGTTGCTTTACCCCGCTAGTTTAAAGGTGATTCATAAGAACAGATCCCTCTTCTTTGAGACGCCGAGCGACGCGATGGAATGGCTGGATATGCAAGGTCGACCACAGGAATCGGATGCCCAGACAGAAGCGAATGGAGATAAGTAGCACGCTGCAGAGGCACCCGTGAGGCCATAGCTATGACATTGGGACTAGAATATAGTTTGATATTGCGCTTGTGTGGGGGAAGTCACGGCATCTGCCGGCGGGTCCCGTTGAATTCACTTCTCCTAAATAGATGACTGGGAGCTCCTGGGGAGCAACCTCTGCACCCGATAGTAGTACACTTAATTAGGTCACTGTTAGATTGGTGACACCCCACGGGGTCCTTGTTCTTGGTCACGAGACGGGTCCAGACGTGGGTAGGCCTGAGATCCAGGGATGGAGCTGGGCTATTGTTGGGGGTTGGTGGGGAGGGTGGTGGTGGTTTGGGGAGTTGTGTGCAGTGGTATGAGGTTGGGGAAGGGGGAGGGGGGGCACGGTTTGTTAATAGAAGGGAAAGAGCCAAGAAACGACCCTACATGGGGAACATTGTGGGGAGGGATGGGACGGAGACAGATCGACTAGATGGCATCAGGTAATTTCAGAATTGTGACCTGGAATGTACGGGGCCTCAACAGCTACCTTAAACGCAACAAAGTGATGATGTATTTAAAGAGGATGCGCGTAGACATAGCCCTGCTGCAAGAGACCCACCTCACTAGGGAAAGGGTGGAGGTGGTCGGGAGGAAATGGAAGGGCACCGTTGTGGGGGCAGCGTACTCTGCGTATGCCAGAGGGGTTGTCACTTGGGTGGCGCCCCACGTGCCGTTTCGAGTGCTTGATTCTACGGTGGACCCGGAGGGTAGAATGGTGGTGGTAATGGGTCTCTTGGAAAACAGAGAAATACACCTAATAAATTTGTACGCCCCCAATAACGATACAGCGGCTTACTTTAGGACCCTCTACGGTAAACTTGGCCCCCTGGCGGAGGGGTACGGTAGTGTGGGGGGGGGACTTTAACTGTACCGTAGACCCCAGTATGGATAGGTCCAAGGACAGGGCAGGAAAAACTGCACCGGCGGCTAAAGCGCCGAGTACCCTACTGAAAGACCTAGGCCTAGAGGATGCGTGGAGAAGGCTGCATCCCACGGATAGACAGTACTCACACTACACAGCGCCACATGATTTGTACACAAGGTTAGACTACATGTTTGTAACAACCGGGATAGTGAGAGAAATAGAAGGAGCAGAATACAAAGCCTGAGTACTGTCGGACCACTCGCCCTTGGTGGTAGACTGGAGACACCAGCCCCCACGCCCGCAGATCCCTACATGGAGACTTAGGACCGAGGCTCTGCAGGATGAGGGGTTTTGGGAGGGCCTGAGGGACGCCATTGAAGAATATTTTGATACAAACATGGGAAGCGTAAGCTCTGTGGGCACACTGTGGGAAGCGTTTAAGGTGGTGGTGCGTGGGGTAGCTATTTCCCAAGTTAAGGGGCTACAGGGGGGGGGTCGAAAGGGAGCTCCGGGAGGCGGAAAGGGAGCTAGAGGAGCTCACGCGTTGCGTGAGCACCGCTCATGATAACAGAACCAAAGTAGAGGAGCTACAGTTGTCCTGCAGTGCACTCTGGGATAGACTGTGCAGACTCAGCTACAGGAAATATACGGAGAGGATACACGCAGGGGGCGATAAGCCAGGCAGATTGCTGGCTTGGCTGTACAAGAGTGAGACCCCCCGCTCGGTGATTAGTGAGATTCAGGGCGAAGGAGGTAGCATATGCAACACCCAGAAAGAGGTAAATGAAGAATTCCTTAAGTTTTACAGACACTTGTATGAGGACACGGGGGAGGATATGGGCCAAGACATACTAGACACATTGGGGGACATTGAGCTGCCCACCTTAGATGATCTAGAACGTTCTGAGTTGGACGCACCAGTCACCTCGGATGAGCTGGAGGTAGTGATTTGGAACTTGCCCACTTGCAAGGCGCCGGGTTCGGATGGGCTGCCCAGCGAGTTCTACAAAACATACCAGCAAGAGTTGCTCCAGCCACTGCTTGCCACTTTCAACGAGGCCTATGAGAAGGGAGAACTCCCGTTGTCCCTCCGTGAGGCTGTAATCATCCCACTCCTGAAACCAGGCAAGCCGGCCATGGAGCGCGGGTCTTACAGACCGTTGTCCATGCTCAACCAGGACAGCAAAATACTCACGGCGGTGCTGGCTAATAGACTGAAGAGGGTGATTAAGAAACTAATACACCCAGATCAGACGGGATATGTTCCGGGCAGGAACATCACCGATAACCACCGGAGGCTACACCATGTCATAGACCAAACTGAGGAGGACACGGGCGAGCTGGCTATAGTATCGTTAGACACGGTCAAGGCCTTCGACTCGGTGCGATGGCCCTGGCTGAAAGCAGTCCTGAAGGGGTATGGAGTGGGACCCGGATACCTCAGATGGGTCCAGTTGTTTTACAGCACCCCGATGGCGAGGGTCAAGACAGGGTCCACGGTCTCAGATTCTTGGCAACTGGGCAGGGGGACCAGACAGGGATGTCCCTGGTCACCTATGCTATATATACTGGCATTGGAGCCGCTGGCAATATGCCTGCGTCAACAATATGGGGAAGTGGGCATAAACACCGCCAGTGGAGAGCATCTGATATCATTATATGCGGATGATATGCTCCTTTATTTACGCTACCCAGAAGAAAACCTACAGTACGTCCTAGAGGTGATAGAACGGTACGCCATCCTCTCCGGTATATCGGTGAACCCTGGAAAGTCCAGCCTGTTCCCTTTGGGTAGATATAGGAATGTCCCGGTGCAGAGGCTGCCTGTTCTGCCAATACCATGGCAGCCCGTAACATTTAGGTATTTGGGAATAAACATTTACCACAGGATCGAGACAGAACACAAGCACAACACGGAAAAGGCGATAGAGGGGATTAAGAACAGTGTGGTATTTTGGTCTAGACTGCCCCTGACCATGATGGGGAGGGCGGCCTTGCTCAAGATGGTGGTCCTGCCTAGACTCTTGCACTTTTTTATATAAACGTCCCGTTTCTGATACCCAGGAGCCTATTCGCGAAACTTCACAGCGTGTGCAGGAGTTTTGTGTGGGGCAGCTCTAGGAATAGGGTGGCTCTGTGGAAGCTCCAGAACCCGTGCGACGGGGGGGGGGGAAATAGGCCTGCCTAACTTCGAACTCTATTACCTGGCGGGGCAGCTGCAGTACGTGTCCAGGTGGCTCTCGACTCAGGATTCGGCGGAAGCCAGGCTCCTGCGCGAAAATACAGCCCCATACTTTCTGATGGAAGTGGTGTGGTTGGGAAGAGATAAACTGGTGGGCAAGGGGCGGTTACTGAGGTTGGGCTGGGAGATCTGGCACAGGACATGGAAGATTGGGGGGACTCAGAACCATACTCCCAGCAGGCCCCTTTGGCGGCTCTGTGTGGGAGAGACTCTCAACTACTTGAATCGGTCCGCAGATACTGGGAACAGGTAGGCCTAGCCACCCTCGGGGACATATGGCAGGACGGGGAGGCGGTGGACTTTCAGCGGCTGCAGGAAGAGACGGGAGTACATGGTGGCCAATATATAACCTACTCTAGGCTGGTGAAAAAGACTAGAGAAAGATGGCCGGAGACGGTGCTCGCGGAGGATCCAGATGCCTCCCTGGAAACCATGTATGATGTATCGGAGGGCGGGCACGAAATATCAAGGATATATGAGCTCCTGCGAGCAAGGGCAGCGAAGGAGTTGCTCCAATTGAGACAAGATTGGGAGGAGGAGGTGGGAGGACCCATGACGGATGGGCAGTGGGAACGGGCCCAGAGGTACCATAAAAAGGTGTCCCGTAACGCGAGATTCCAACAGCTTCAATTGTATGTTACACACAGGGCTTACTTAACCCCCGGGAAGATTGCAAAGTTCGGGGGATCAGCTATACAGCAATGCCCCAGGGGTGGGGAGGTGAACGCGGGACTGCTACACATGTTTTGGGCTTGCCCGGAGATGCATAGATTTTGGAACGAGGTCAAGACGAAACTGGCTGGCGGGGGGGTGGTGCTGGATGTGGAATCGGCATGGTCATGCTTGCTTGGACTATTCCCTAGACCCCGGCATTTGAAACACATAAGCAAGATGAAGAACCTGGCCTATGTCTTGGCCAAACGTAGGATCGCCATGGGCTGGAAGGCGGCCCACAGACCTAGGGTGGCGTTATGGTGGACAGACCTCTTGAGGTGGGCGGAAGCTGAATCCGTAGTCTGGTTTGAAGGGGTCACCAGGGGGGGGGGGGGCGAAGAAGAAGTAGGGCCCTTGCTGGCCTGGCGGCTATTGGTGGCCTCGTTGGCAAACCCTCACCAGGGTGCCAACGAAACAGAGGACCCGGTTGATGGCTGTCTGGGTAGTGTGCCACCCAATGATGTTCCCGTAAACAATATGTGAGAACCGGCTCTAGTTTAAAGGGGGAGGGGGGAGTTGGGGAGTTTGAAAATGTGTTGAAATATGATGCTTTCTATGTTGTGAAACAGTTGTAGTGTGTTTGACCTTAAAAAATAAAATAAAAATATATTTTTAAAAAAAAGGTTGGGTAGGAGGAAACCTACAGTGGCCCTTCAATGCCGCAGAACGGGCAAGACAGTCTAACCTCTATTCCAGTAACTCTAGATCAAAGAGGAAAAGGGACTCTGCTATACAATTTACAAAGACACAAAGGAAACCTTCCTTCGCCTGCAAGCCCCCCCTGAACTTGAGACAGACTAATTCAGGTCATGATCAACTACACAGCCTATACGTCCCAAGCTTGAACTGCCTCCATTAATAGAAAAGAGCACACCGAATTACCCCAGATGTAGGGTGGAGAGGGCGAGGGTTCTGCAAAAAATTCAGTAATGCCAGTTTGTGCTTGCGTTTTGGTCCCTGAAACCAACGTTACATAGGAACCAATATGTTAAGCGGTTTTCAAATAATGTATTCAATGTGTCAAGATGGTGAGAAGGGTGTATAGCGTCCGCCACAACACACTACAGAATAGTTTCTCTCAGTGCAAATGAACGTCTCGGTAGCAAACGATAGCTTTGAGGCTCAAACCAAGTCTGTGGAGATATGATATGATATGATAGGTTATTTATAACGCGCTTAATACCCGGAGGTTTCTAAGCGCAGCTCGGGGACCGAACCTGTGTTGCTGCTGTCGTTTTGTTTCCAAGGCGAGCACGTTGCCGCTGAGCTATCCTCCCAATGCTTTGGGTTTCAAACAAAAGTCTGTGTCTCAACAAAAAAAACAAACACCGTTTATACTCTGCATTTTAAAGATCCCTTCCCTGTAATTTCCATTCAAGGCTCCTTGCCTTCCTGTTCTTAAATCTTGGAGCCCCCTGCCCTTTCGCCTCGGTCTCAGGACCTACCTTACAGCAGGAGACAAGACGCGAGAGGTGTGCTACAGGCTGGATCTGCTTCCTATTGCCACCTTCCTACCTTTGGCTCTAACCACCCATCTCCTTTCACCCACCCTCCATTCCTCCATTCCTCCCATCCTTATGAAGATCCTCATCAATTTGCTTCTGTCTTGTACTTCTGGTCTCCTCAGCTCTCCACCCATCCGCTTCCAGAATATAGCTTTATAGACCTGCAGCAAGGGCTGTACTGGGCGTTATGGGCCCTGAAGACAGAGTTAATGGCCCGAGCGAAGCAAGGCCCTTTAACGAGGTATGAGGGACCATAACGCCCGGTACGGCCCTCGCTGTAGGTCTATTACACCTTCACGGTTTAATTAAAGTTGAGTAAATGAGACATGTTTAATTGAAGTACAAAAAAAATGCAAAATGGTAAATAAATGTTGTCTCTTTTGTGCTTCAATTAAACTGGTTTCTTTTTTATAGGGTGGTAGAAGGTGCTAGGGTGGGAGGAGTATTATAGTAAAGTGGAATCAGGTGTGGGTGTGCCTGCCCCCTGTTCCAATTAAGTTTATTTCAGGTGTGTTTCCCCCGCCCCCGAAACCCCCCATACACAAATGTTAGGCACTAGTTACTCTACGCAAACATGCAAGTTAATAAACGTTTGCAAGCTCCACATGTACATACATTCCATTTACAGCCACTTCATTTACTTACTGCACATTCATAAGTGCCTGCAACATTTCCTCTCATTTCCTTGCTGAATATAAAGTGTTCCATACGTTCCCAGTTACTGTGCAGCTCATGTCATCCCCTTTTCCATTTCAAACGTTGTGAAAGCGTTTCCTTTGCTTTCATTTTTGTCAGCCTACATGGACACGTTGGTCTAGGAACGTGTATTTCGGAACGGAAAGTTAACTCTTTCCGTTCCGGAATACACACGCAACGTCCACTTCTGTATGCTTCCCCGCCCGCAGCTCTGCAACTCCTTTCAGCCCTAACTACGGGCTGTAATCAATCTGCGGGCTATAACAGTGCGTATAGCCTGCAGATTGACCAATCCGCTTCATGGAACACACGCTAGGGTGTTCCAATTATAAATATTCAATTGTGCTTAATGCAAACCGCGCTCAGCACATTCAGGTAGGGTATTCCTCGTCAGGCTCAACACGAGAACCATGGCCGGAAACTAAATTAAAAAAAAATCAAGCCGAGCTCAAATTCTCAAGGACACACCGACACAGTGGAACAGCAAAACAGCCTATTCTCAGCCATTCACTCCCGTTGTGAGCGTTGGGGCGGTGTAATTATGCTATTATGCTATTCAGCTGAGAGTGATGTAGTTCTTCAGGCAGGCGTCAGTAGGAATCCAAAAGCAACAAAGAGAGCAGAACAGCGTAACAGCCTAGACTCAGCCGTCCAGTCCCGCTTAAAATCCTCCCCCCACATGTGATTGGACAAAACGTATACAAAGAAATTCCATCTTTCTCCAATGCTATCATTCTCATTGGCCACTTGTTATCTTAACTACCATCTTCAGATCGTATTCATAGCACACACTTCTTGGCATTCGTCCGTGGTAGGTCATGACATCATCGCACAGTTAAACATTTGTGTACAAACATAACTCTTGGCAGGATAGATCACAGAAAAAGCACTGGCCTTGGAAGCAAGTGGACGTAGAGAAACACAGGTTCGATCACCGGGTCCACGCTTAGAAACCTCTAGGTATTAAGCGCATTATAAATAACCAATTATATTACAAGTCACAGCTGGCCGCATCTCTTTAACCCTAGGCATAGTTACACATGGTTCGCATTGATACTTCAACATGAGAGAGAGCAGAATAAACAGGTTGACGTTGAACTGCCAATAGCCATCTCATCCGTCCCGGGTTACTGGCGTCGTTGGAACATTCTAATTTATACGACTAGCATCTCTTTGGAGAACCAAGTATTCATCTTTACACTTTCCGGACACAGAAATCTTCATCTTGGCACCGCAGCACGACACGCACCATCGTCGACAGCAGCGCCTGCAAGGAAAAACAGAAGACCAGGTTAGACATAAAAAAACAGTCAGTTTAAGGTTGCGCTTCGCCATACTTCGCTTTCCTTAAACCATCACTTCCCTGCTCTCGAACATTGCGGTAGCATCCATCTTCCATCTGGCCGCGTCTCGCAGCTGCATTGAGTCTGCATTTCTATCTAAGGGAAGAAAACAGAAGAGAGACATTATATGTTGCTCCTATTTATGACCGCAATAAAGACATTAAACAGAACGAACAGCATCACAAGAGCTCAAGCAAGACTTACCAATCAGAAGGAGAAGCATAGTCGCAGCTGGACTAGACTAATCCTCATCAGCCATCAGTGAAGGAACTAGATCCCATTCGACGCACCCCTGCCAGAAGTAGCAGGACGGAGAGCTTATCTTCCATAATTCACAGGTGAGCTTTATGGGCCAGTGTATGCTCACAGAAACCGTACTTTGGGGGTGAAGGGTTCGAGAGGTACAACAAGCACAGATTGGCGCACTCACACCCTCTTATCTCCATGCAGGAGCAGTATCACCACGTATGACCGCTCACAGCTTTTCTACTGAGGGAGTGGCCTGAAGGGGGTGATTCAAGTTCAGGGAGGGCTGCAACCATGCCACAACGCATCCGTAGAGACCAGGTGAGCGTAACACTTCACCCCATGTTTATTGCTGGTCATTTCCAAATGGCCAGACCCCGGTGTGGGTTCCCATATAATTAAAAGAGATTACATCTGTTTTCTGTGGAACTAACAAGCAATAAAAACTCTGAGCTGACCATCTGCTAAAGTCACGGTTACTCATTTACCCTTCCTCTGGTCTCTGAAACTCTGCAAAGCCAGTTTTTCCAAATCACTTAAAATTCATCTTGCAAAACCCTAACTGACAAGTTTAATCCATTTATAAAAAAGCCTGCTACATGTATTCCCTGTGTATGTATATCCACATGTGCATGCATGTTTAATAACTGTCATGTTTTCTTCACGGTGGGTTCTCTATGACCAGTCCCCTTCCCAGCATGTGCATTATCATCGCTGCCCAGACTCTAGGCATTTCATCGCACGTATGGATCATGTTTCACATTTCATTTGACCGTTTTGGCATTCATCTTTCCACACGCGCACGCAAATTTAATATGTATCAGTCTTGAGCACAACATATGCCATTCACATTTAACTACACTGGATACATATGAAATTGTAACATTGCGTCAATTTTGCAGCACCCATAGTCACAAATATGGCACACGCAATATGAATCCCTCTTCGGCATTGGGACCTTTCCTGACCACCCCAACTATACATCCTATATATCAGGAGCCCGTTTCTACCTCTAAATAATACTATTTATTAATCTATTAATTTAGCAGATATCCATGAAATAAAATATTCTATCATCTGAATTACCTTGGCATCTCTAAGGGAGTGGTTGAGCAGGAGTGTCCCGCTTCTTTGGTTCTCCACTTCCCCATCTAATTTGCATCAACCTGGATTAAGGTGGCTGCTTCCAGTGACCACAGATATGGATTCTGAACTATCTATTTAAGACGAAGATGATTTAAGTTGATAAGGTCTATGTTGTGTCTAGCCTGTGTGTGTTCTTGATTTCATTTATTTTTGAAGGCATTATTGTACTGTATTGAATAAAAAGGGGCATGTAGATGGGGAAGGAGGAGAACGATGAACACATTTAAGGTAGCCATATTTTAGTAAATAAGAAAAAGGAGAGCCTATAACGAATTGATTAAAATCTGTGAACCAAATATGTGGCTAGTTCTATTTGAATTTAAATACTTAGAATGTATGGCTTGCATTTTGAGTCAAGATTCAGTTTTTTTTTCCCCATCAACCCCTTAATTCTAATGGCGTAAATTGTACTCTGAAATGTTAAAGGATTAAATAATGCAATTAAAAGACAAATGTTATTTCATAGCTGAACAGATCAAAACCATATATAGCATGTATTCAAGAGATGCATTTATCAACCAAAGAGGCTCCTAAATTAAAAAAAGATATTGGGTTGGAGCAGTAGTGTCTAGCACGGCGGATAGAACAAAAACAATTGTGTGGCAATTCTTCTACATAAATCTTTTAAGTATCAGTTAGTACATTCTGAGGCTGATGACAAAGGAAGATGGGTACTTATAAAAATCTTAGTTCAGTGAAGAGTAGATTCTATATTAAATATATATGGTCCTACAATGCCAGAGACTTCCTTTTGGATTAAGCTAAAAGAACATTTGTTGAAATGTGACCGTCATATTGTATGTGGAGATTTTAATTAAATACATCGTATTTAGAAATCTGAAGTAGATTTTGAAAATAGCAAGATTCACAAAGACTACTTGAGATTTATTTCTAAATTAGGTGTGTTGGATGCATGGTGCATCTCTCATCCAGCAGATATAGAATACACCTTTCATTCGTTACCACGTCACTAGTTTTCATGAAGAGATTATATATTCAGATCTAAATGTTTACCCGGGGCTTTGATGGAGTTTCAGAATTTGTTGGTCCCAAATTAAATGAATTGTTCTCTTTCAAATCAAGAGGTAAGTCTGATGGGTCTTTTTCAGAAATTATGCGGATTATATTCCCGAAACCTAATAAAGAGCCGGAATTACCCCAAATGTATAGGCCAACATTAATAAATTCAATTACACTGCAAAAATCTTTGCAAAAGTTTTAACAAATATATTAACGTCATATATGTCTAAATTAATTAAGAGATCAAAATGGATTTGTTAAAGGTAGACTCATCTCCAGAGTTTTTCTTGATATCTTTAACACCACCAACAAATCTAGTGACAGTTTTTCAGCCATAGCTCTGGATGCTGAAAAAGCTTTTGAAAGAGTGGAATGGGACCATCTAAAGTGTCATGTCTCAGATTACAGTTTGCTTTTTGATTACATAGTTATATACCCTAAAACTTCTGCGTTTATTAATGGGCAAATGTCTCTTCCCCCCCCCCCACTATACACTATATAGAGGAACTGGACAAGGTTGACCCTTATCCCCTATTCTATTTATTTTAGCACTAAAACTGTTTTTCGAATCTGACAAAATGAGAACATTCAATGCATCAAGATTCCAGAATTAAATATTAAACAAGTCACACTTGCGGATGAAACTCTTCTTGTTATAAAGAAACCCTAATAGTGGCGTTAGTCCTCTTTTGGAAATGATATCAGTCTCGGGTTACAAACTTAATTTAGATAAGTCTGAAATGCTGCCTCGTAATTGCTATCTTTTAAATAAGTTTTGATTGCTACTGGAATTAAGTGGTGCCTGAACAGTATTAAATATCTAGGAATTTATATTTTGGCATCTATAAAAGAAATTATTAAGCAGAATTCTAAATTATAACTTTCTAGGATTGAAGATCTTATTACTCATGTTACCATTATATTCAACTTGGTGGAAATGCCTTAAAACTATCAAAATCATGATTGCTCTTATTTTATTGAATACCCTATATATGGCCTCTTCCTTCCCCCTTTTTTAAAACAATTGATTCCATTTTAACTAAATTTCTTTGGGGTAATAAAAAAGTAAAGAGACCTTTTAATAACAGGGGGATAAAGGGGTGACATTTCCAAACTTGAAAATGTTAATACTCAGAATTTAATCTTAAGCAAATTCAATCGTAGTTTTGGCTGGAAGTATATACCAATATACCTTCTTAGAGTTAATCAGAAAAGATATTAGCTGTGCCTATCCCCATTCAGGATACTTGTATTAAGAATAAAAATACAATATTTTAAAAATGTGTGTATTAAAATATCAGTACTAATACCTTAAGGCCTTTCTGTTTCTGCATATAAAAAAAAAATCTACAGAATGTATGTCGAAATATATATATATATGAAACAATAAACATTCAAATTAACACTAACTCATTTCTTTGGAAACCATGGTTAAGTAAAGGTGTAAAATGTGTTGCTCAATTGTTTCAAGATGGAGTACCAATCTTATTTAGTGATTCTAGGAAGATTTACCAGTTACCTTTCTGGATCAGTTTGTAAAGATTATGGATGCAGTGTGGAAAAAATAGATGTTTGGTGTAATGAGAGTTCTATGTCCCTATATTTACGTAAATTTTTTTCCAAAGCAATTTATAAACACCAAAATTACTTTTGAAAAGCTCCACTTTTTCCTATATTCTTACTTTTACTCCAACCCCCAGCAACCCATTTTAACCCCTTATCCACTATATATTTCAATGACTTTTCTTTTCGTAGTGATTTTGCCATTTAAGATTACTTCCAAAAAAGAAAAAAATAATAATCTGTCAGCAAAACAATGGGATACGGTAATGAGGATCTTTACTACCTGTGCAAGATAGATTTAAATATTTGAAAATGGACACCCTTAATGTGTATGTTCTATAGACTTATTAATGTAGAATGAACTTGTGAACAAAGATGGTCTTCTGAAAAAGACAGTGAACAACAGAGTATTCAACTCACTGAACATTTTTAATGTAAACTTACGGATAATAAAAAATGTTTGTCTTGCTCTGACTTTGAGGGTTCCTATAAACATACGTTAGTAGAATGTCAATATTTCAAATATGTCAAAGTATTCTGGAGTTATGTATGGAAGGTTATACTACTGATTTTTAAGATAACAAATACTTTAAAGGAAGTTATCATGTTATTATTAGGTAGCTAGGATTTGGATTTTACTTTTAAAATAAAAATGGCTCCCATTTTGCACTTATGATTCTTGTTGCTGTTCAAATTATTACCTCCAACTGAAGCAATTGAATGAGATTGTAAAATGTGGTGAAATTCTATTAGAAAAGTCTTCAGCTTAGTCTCCTATACTAGAAATTTGAAAAGAAATATTACATCATATGTTAACTAACATTTAAAATCAACGGTTACTGAACTAGCCATTAATAAGTGCAGAAACGTTCTCCCTTAATTGCATAAGATTTCGTATGTCCACCTTGTGTGTGCGTTTATCTTTGTTGTCGGTGTATGTTATTTGTTTTTAATGATACAGATTCATGAACTTTTATTGCCATAGCCACTTCTTGTGACTGTACTAATATTCGACACAAGAGCAAACAATCAATCTGTTTTTCTTATATACGATTCAAATGGATGGTTATATTTTTTAAGAATATCCTGTACAGTAGGACATGCTGGCTATATTACATTTAATACAAATTGTTTAAACAAAAAACAAAACAAAAACAAACATCTCTTTATAAATAAAATTATGATACTGGGTTGAGTGTGGATTAAAAAATGTGTGTAAACTGTAAAGAGTCCGATACCAGAGATACTACTCGGCTAGAACACTTGTGGAAACAGATGCGATTATGCCTTTTTAATGCAGGGCATTTGTAACATTACAAGTTATTAAAATAGACTTCATTACTGCAGTGCCATTTAAAAAAAAAGTTTCATCCTATTATTAAAAGGGTATAATGTAGCATATAATGTTTTGTATAATAAACAGTGCTCAAATGTTGAGTTGTGTCCTTTACATGGGACACCATGCTATATTAAATTCTGCATTTTCCATATTGCCTTTTTGTCTAGTGTGATTATTGCGGATACATTCTGCTCACACAACCAGAATATCTATTGGCAACTTCAAAACACCAACATCAATAACTAAATTGTAGTCCACCGAAGTCCCTGCACAGATGATTTGCCAAGGGATGAAGAGGTAAACGAGAGGACATGATGCCTCACTTTGTGTGCTGCATTTATCCAGTCAGTATTGAATGTTGCAGAGTTGACTGCAAAAGAAGGCAGGTCAAAGCTACAACATACATTATGGGTTACATAGATAAATGCAGGACAGGAAGGAAATAAGCAAACACTACCCTTGCACGACCTCACCTACAGTATTACTTTGGCCACCTTTCAGCCAAACCAAAATGTGGAGGTCCTATAACAATTACAGTTTACTCACTTGTAGGCTTCAACCTCCTCCTGCACAACTATGTCAGACTTGCCCAGAGAGATCCCACACTTTCCACACGTGCACATGCTTACCATTGTCCTTGGCAGGCAGGCATCCTTTTGAAGACTTGGCGACGCCTGTCAAAGCCTTGCGAATTGCAGGTAGTCGCAGCATGGTGCTGAAAAAAAAATATATGTCTCAAGACAGCTCAAAGTAACATGCATCTGTATTCATATGCATATCAGAAAAACAAACGTGCTGGAACGCAGGCCTCAAAGCACGCACTTGGCACTTCCTTGCCAAGTAACACTACAAGAGGGTGGAAACTGCGTACATGTGGAGAACGGGCATTCAAGCCATAAAGCGAGCGCAATGCTCCAGATCAAGATTTTGAAATTCGGGTCTTTTACTGCGCATTTATTTGGAGTAAAATGATTTTTTTTTTTTTTACAAGGTAAAAACGACTCCCATTTCTAAATTGTTGCATTTTATAGGAAGGTAAACATATGTTTTTACTTTTAAACAGAAATGTTTCATAATAAATATTTGCCCATAGCTACTCATGCACAATAAAAAGATATATTTTTACCCCTTCAGATCGGCCAATAAGAATAGTAGTTTCTTCCTGTGGCACTATGTCTACTACTGGTACAAACATATCCTTTGACCTGTTGAGTTAAAGCAGAGGGACGGGTCCCCTTATGTGTCCGTTTCCTATTTTTACTTCCCACTTTTCTTTTTGGGGAGTTTTTGCACATTTGTAAGGAGTTAAAGTGACCAATACATCCCTTATCTACAGGGCTGAGCGAGTGACATGTATGCCTCGCTAGTAGCTTGACATTTTCCACCACAATTGATGGTAATGCTTTAGCCAATACAGGAGAGTACACAGCATGCCAGTAGTGTTGTTGCGGGTTGAACTATGAGAATAGTCTATTTTTGTTTATGGGGTTATCCAAATGTGTGGTCAAAGAAGCTAGCAATGCCTAACTAGCTATCTGGATGGACTTACATACCCCACACCAACAATAACACTATAGCCTAGAGGTGCTGCAGCTGGTGAATTTGTAAGGTAGAGGTGTGTAAATGTTTTCCCTAAACTGAACTGAGCAACTGCACCTGAACTAATCCAGTACTGTTTTCCTTGTGCTTCCCCCGAGAAATAATGGGTCGAAATCATGCATGTTGCAGCAAAGATTTCTGAAAAAATGGGAAGCTGTAGAATTTACATTCGCATTCTGTAGGGAGACGCATGAAACTCTCCAATAAATGCCATGTCCCCATCAGTACACAGGAGCATTTTGTAACAGGTGTTACTGCCGGTTGTCCTCAAAGAAAAAGAAACTAGCATGCCTCTCTAAAAAAATAAAACACATATATGCCAGCAATGCCCCCGCACTTTCAAGCAGGTTCTGCCCAAACCAGAGCATGAGGTCTGTCCGCAGTCATGCTTTTTTACTTTTAAATTAATTAAACTGGTCTCAGCAATGTATGCGATCATTGCACCTATAAACAGATGTTTCTGCTGCTCGCTAGTGTTGAAACAAAGGCCTGTCCCAACAATATATGCCTGGGCACCCCAACTTGCACGCTGCTCGTGCCCAGATAAAATCCTATAGTCCTAGTCCATCTCGGTTTATAGTGATCTAATCGAAAAGAAAAAGTTTGAAAGGCAAATGGTCGGAAAGAGAAGAAAAAAAAAAAAAAAAAAAAAAAAAAAAAGTCGCATTTTTTATTACTTTTTTTTTTTTAAATGGGCGGTTCCCCTCCCCAAACCCCCTTTACATTTTTTTTTTTGTTTTACCCATTTTTTTTATTCCCGGACCCCAAAATAAATATATAATTAAAAAACGGAATTCGACTTTTTTTTTCAACATTTTGACATTTTTGTCTTCGAACTTTTATTTTCGATATTTTGACTGCACACCGTCCATCTCAGTATATGCCCATGCTTCCCAATTTTGCGCCTGTCGCTCAGTACCCACAAACTGCACCTTTGCCCATGACACACTTGCATACATATATGACATGTGCACACCCATACAAACACATTCACATACGTGCAAATACATTCAAGCAAACATTTTTTTCCCCCTTGTTCTGAGCCAAAAAGCCAGGAATTATTCATTATTTCACAACCATCATTGGACTACCTGAGATATCCTTAAACTGTCCTACACGTCTTAATAAATTGAAGACTTAGACAACCCCAGAAGAGTCTTTGTGATTAAACCATCTGCTTGTAGTCAACATTTGACAAAAGGTATACATCATGTATACAACATTTTCACATCAAACAATCACTTGTTACAATTAAGGAGAGCTGAGAATTTTTAGAGAAATGTTCAGATATCTTAAAACAGATCTAAAAATTACACACCAGAGAAAGCCCAATCTTTTAGATTTTCACATATCAAGATTACAACAATGGGGTGCTGTGGTGCAGCGATCGCAAGAGGTTGTGGACCTCACACGCTCCACGGAGGCCGTTGATATCCTGCAAAAAAGATCCTGTGAACACTCAGTCCTAAAAACAGCAACATATTCGCTCCATACCTATCAGAGAGACCCAACAGAGCGGAAAGGTTGGCAATGGCAAGTGGGAGAGGCAAAGAACGACCGGACCCCGAGGACGAGAAGCAGGACTGCATCACTATTACCAGCAGCACAGGCTCATCAGGCGAAGAGGTGATCCGGCACCCGAGAACTGCAGGGGTGTAGCCGGCGCGGGAGAAGATAAGAGATCCCGGTCGGAACAGCGAGCAACAGCTATCTCACCTCCAGGGCAGGAACCACTTGCAAAACTCTGCACAGACACAGAAATTGGAAGCTTCACACGTTGGGAAGCGACTGAAAGGCCCCCATGTAATCAATGACTACGGCAGGTGACACTATCCAGAATAGAAGACAATTAGGTGCACAGGTAGCATGGAATAACTTGGGTGAATAACCGTATCTCAGCAGCATGAAGATAATCAGTGAATAGGAGGGGTGGAACACGATAAAGACAATGCCACGTGTCCAACCACCTAACCATGCATGACCTACACATTTTACAGTAAACGGAGAGTGGAGTGCTCATTCACTGGTCACACAGATTTAATATTAACTGAGCAGTATCAGAGGGGAAATACGTTATAAATACGTAAACCAAAAGATCGAATTACAAAATTAAGAACACCACTTGTTTGCATTTTGTAATTCAAAACCTTTATTTTCTTCCGCGCAACACATAATGTATGCGGGGGACACCCCCACAGACCATAATACCGAACTAGAGGAGAGGGGGACACCCCCGCTCCCCTCATTTTGTATTTTGGTAGTATGTATTTTCTACTAGACTGAAAGCACACTATTTGTGCAGTCTATTTTTTTAAACAATTTTTATTGATTTATTACAACAAACACCAACCACCAAACTTGCAGTGCATATAATAACATTCATATGTACATCCTATTGTCTACGTCCACTGCTTCACCCATTCCCTCCCACCCTTCCGAGCCTACTCTCCCTCATGTTCTACTTCTATGTCTTGCGGTGGGGATTCCTTTACGATGTTTCCTGTTGGTTTCCAGTCACTTGACCCATCTTGTGCGGGCCCAAACAGTTCAGCAATTAGTTGTTTCCAGGCCAACAAGGTTTCCGCCTCCTCCTCTCCCCCAACACTGCTTGCTTCCTGCCATACTACAGTCTCAGCCTCCTCCCATTTCTGTAGGTCTTTCCACCATACTTCTATTCTTGGTCTATGGCATGCCTTCCACCCCACAGCGATTCTTCTCTTTGCAAGTACATATGCCAGGTCTTTCAGTTTACTCACATGTTTAAGTTTACGCGGTCTAGGAAACCCACCTATCAAGCAAGCCCACACTGTATCCACCACTATTTTAATCCCTTTTTCTTCCAGCCTATGTGCTATTTCTCCCCAAAATCTCTCTATTACTGGACATGACCAGAACATGTGTAACATTCCAGAGTTTTCCTTGTCACATTTGGGGCACGATTGTCATCCTGCATTTTTAAATTTGGCTATCCTCTGGGGTGTCATATACGCCCTGTGGGTTACATATAGTTGCATCTGGTGTAATCTTTTGTTTCTTGACACTTTCTTGTGGTACCCTTGGGCTCGTTCCCACATCCCATCACCCATTGGGGCACCTACTTCCTCTTCCCAATCCTGTCTCAGTTGTGCCACTTCCTTCCCCACTTTAGACATCATCAACTCATATATTCTAGATATCTCATGTCCACCTTCTGCTATGTCATACATTGTATATATGGTGGCGTCCGGTTCATCTTCTAACACTAATTCGGACCATGTCTCTCTAATGCACCGCACCACGCTATGGTATGTGATATACTGCCCCATGTGTAACGCAGTTTCCTCCACAAGCCCCTCAAAATCCTTTATACTCCCCTCTTGCCACATATCGCCCATTGGTGCTATCCCCACCGGTTCCCAGTGTTTCCTGATCATCAGTCTTAGGTGCGCTTCTTTTCCCGTCAGCGCGACTAATGGCACTTGCAGGGAACAGAGGGATGGTTTCTCCATTACCTGACAGGCTCTACGCCATATCTCCCACCCAAGTATCATCATTTTTGGACGTTCTTCCATATCCGCTCTGGGCAACCACATAATTTCTTTTAGGAAGAATGGAGCACAGTCCAATCCGAACAGCCTGGATTCTGAGGTTTGTTCTTCAGAGAGCCATTTAGCTACATATTGCAGCGGACTTCCCATTTAGTAAATTTCGTAGTTTGGCAGTTTTATACCCCCTTTCTCATATGGGTTTTGTAGCTTCCAAAGGGCCACCCTGTTCCTTGTCCCATGCTGGAGGAATTCCCTGCATATGCTATTCATCCTGGCGAAAAATCGCCTAGATATCAAATATGGGATATTCGCAAAATAGTGCAATAGTCTTGGCAGGACCACCATTTTAAGCATTGCCCCTCTACCCATCATCGCTAAGGGGAGCTTCACCCAGAACTTCATACTATTTTCAATGTTCTTAATAGCTCTCTGTGTTGTATCGATGCTCTGCTTTCACCGTGTGATATAGGTCTATCCCAAGATATCGGAACGTGCTGACCCCCCCATGGTATTTGCAAAACTGGTACCTGCTGTAATGGGATTCCTTTATATCGACCCAGTGGAAATAAACACAATTTTTTGGGTTCACAGCTATTCCTGAAAGCCTTGCAAATCGCTCCATCACTTCCAGGACATACTGGAGGTTTTCTTCCGGGTACCGTAGGTACAACAACATATCTGCGTACAAAGAAATTAAATGCGGTTCCCCTTTTATGGTGATGCCTATTATATCATATTGCTGCCTTCGGTATATCGCCAGTGGCTCCAGGGCCAAAATGTACAACATAGGGGACCACGGGCAACCTTGCCTAGTGCCTCTACTGAGTTGCCACCTCTCTGATATTACCGCTCCCGTTTTAACCCCAGCTAGCGGCACGCTATATAATAATTTGGCCCATTTGAGATATCCAGGTCCTATTCCATAGTTAGTAAGGGCCGCAATCAGCCATGGCCACTTGACAGAGTCAACGGCCTTTAGTGAGTCCAGTGATACTATTGCCATTTCACTCGCATCCCTGTTTGCGCTTTCAATGACTCCATGGAGTCGTCTGAGATTGTTGGTTATGTTCCTATTTGGGACATAGCCAGTCTGTTCGGGGTGTATTAATTTATCAATGACCCTTCTCATTCTGTTTGCCAGGACTGCCGTTAGTATTTTACTGTCCTGATTCAACATTGACAGGGGTCTATATGAGCTACAATCATAGCAAGGCTTATTTGGTTTGGGAAGGGGTATTATAAATCGCCTCTCTTAGGGACTCTGGTAGTCTTCCCACTTCGTATGCCTCGTTTAGCATTTCTAAAAGCGGGAGAGGGGTGGCACCTCATTCTTGTACATTTTTATAAAATTCATTGGGGAGTCCGTCGGCCCCTGGGGTCTTGCTCGTGGGTAGTTGTGTCACTACCTCTTCCAGTTCCTCTACAGTGATTGGAGCATCCAGCTCCTCTCGTTCTTCTGCGCTAATCTGCGGCAATCCAATGTCCTCCAGTGTTTCTCCCATTTCCCTGTAATCACTTTCCACTTCATCTCCATACAGGAGTCCATAATAGTCTGCAAATTCCTGATTTACTCCTTCTTGGGTATCAACTATGCACCCATCGTCCCTCGTCATCGTTCTGATCGTGGGTCTAGGGGTCTCGTTCTTGTATAGCCACGCCAGGGTTGTTCCAGGTTTGTCCCCTCCAGCATGCTGTCTCTCTATGTACTTTTTATAGTAAAGATTGCACAATCTCTCCCACTGTCCCGCGCATTTCTGTTGCAGCTTGAGATTTGCTTCTTTGTCTTCCTTGGTATTACCTCCCCTTCTCAACGCTATTTCTAGCTCCATTTCCACTGCTTGTAGTTCGACTAGAATCCCTCCTTGTAGTCCCTTGGACTTCAAAGTGGCAGTGAGGGGGATAGCCATAGCGAAGGCCTCCCAGGGCGTACCTGCTGTCTCAACACTGCCTCTGTTAATCTCAAAATAGCTTATTTCCTCTCTCATGTCCTCTCTAAAAATAGTATCTTTCAACGCCTCTGCTCTGAGACACCATGACGGTATCTTTCCTCTCGGGGGTCGGTATTGCCATATCAGTATCAGCGGCGAGTGGTCTGAAAGGACCCTTGCTTTATATTCTGTCTGCGCTACTTCTGTCATGAGTTCCTCTGTAACGAACACGTAGTCTAACCTGGTGTGCACATTTTTGGAGCTGAATAGTGTGAATATTGTCTGTCCTGCCGATGGTGCGACCCAAAATCCGTCAACAACGACTGCAGTGTCTTAGCGGCTGGGGTGGGCCTGTCTATTTTGCCATCTGATCTGTCTATTTTCGGGTTTAGTACGCAGTTGAAGTCTCCTCCCCAAATCACCGGCCCCCTAAGCACATGCTGAGTTTATTATATAGGGTCCTAAAGTATGCAGCTGTGTCCTGATTCGGGGCATGTGTGTATATAATGCATATCTCTTCGTTTTCCACCAGCCCTCTTACTATAGCCATCCTCCCATCTGCTTCAACTGTGGAATGTAACAGCTGAAACGGGACATGCGGTGCGATCCAGGTAATCACCCCCCTGGCATAGGCCGAATATGTTGCACCTACAACGGTCCCCCTCCATTTCTTCCGGACCACCTCCAACTTCTCTTGTGTGAGGTGAGTTTCTTGTATCAAGGCTAGGTCTATCTTCTGCCTACGCAGATACATCATTACCCTATTCCTTTTTAAATAACTATTGAGCCCTTTAACATTCCAAGTAACTACTCTAAGGTCTCCCATGACACATTAGGATCCCGCTCCTCCCTCCGGAACGCATGTAGGCATTCCCCAACTTTGTCCTCCTCATTACATACAGGCTCGTTCCCCAACATAAACTTCCCTTAACTATAAACACTTCAACTTAACCAACCGCCCTCGCTCCCTCCCTTCTACCTTCCCAACCCCAACACTCCTCCCTCCCCACCGACTCCCCTTCTCCAACATACCCCCCCTTCCCTAACTTACGCCTCCCCAACTGTTGCCCAGCTCCATCCCTGGAACTCAGGCACCCCCGCATCTAGCCCTTTTCCAGCAATTGCCGTACTCACGGCTCAGCAGGGAGATTTCGCCCTAGTGGCGGCACTACTTTTCTAACTCCTGGGGGTAGGTTATCTCCATCCCGTAACTCCTATTTTGTTCATCAATCTAAACACGCTTAACGCTGCCCATTTTGCTTTTTACAATTTATATTCCAGTCCAACGTATTCAAATGTCCTGTGTTACAGTTTCCCCTCACCATCTTTCCTAGCCGCCCCACAATTATCTGTCCTGCAGTCTCTGCCCCCCGATGCCCGTTCCCACCTCTTATCCTGCGTGGTTTGTTAATTAATTACTTATCGTGATCCCCGCGGCCTTGCTCCTCATCTCCTTCCGGACAGCGATGTGCATCCAACCATTTCGCCACGTCCTCCAGGTTATCAAAAAAAGTGTGCTTTGCCTTTGTGCAAAATGTTGAGCTTTGCGGGATACAAGAGCATGTATTTGAATCCGGCTGTGCGCAGTCTCCTCTTGATCGCCACAGCTATAGGGCTGTCTCTGCACCAGCATGGTATAATCGGGGTATGCAGCGATGGTCGCAGATGCCCTTGTTATCGTCCCTCCTTTCCGAAAGAATTCCAAGATCTTCTCTGTCCCTATAGTTCAGGATCTTCACTATAATTGCACGAGGAGGGGTGCCAGGTTACGGTTTCCTCATCAGGGCCTTGTATGTGCGTTCAATTGCGAACCCTTGGCAGAGCTTGCGGGCTCCTATTTCTTGTATAATCATGTTCTCCACATAGTTCGTGAGGTCTTGGCCTTCCTCTCCTTCCGGCAGGCCAACCACGCGTATGTTATTGCGTCTAGCTCTTCCCTCGGCCTCCTCCGCTCGGTTTTCCAATTTGGCCACATGTTGCTTCAGTGTGTGTACTTCTTTGGCATTATTCGTACTGGTGTCCGTATTCGTTTTCACCGCGCTCTCTAGGCCGCTCGTCCTTTCCGCAAGCGCCCTCACATCTTGCCTCAGCAGATTGACCTCTATCCCCACTGCATCGATTTTGGTTCCTAGTGCGGTTCTTAGGTCTGCCAGCACTATTCCCCACAAGGTTTTCAGTTCTGTTATGGCCGTTAGGATCAAATGGTCCTCTCTCGGTGAGGCTGCATCTACGGGTGAGACCGCTGTACCTTGTGCTGGGGGTTTGCTGCGACTTGGCAAAAATGTCCATTGTGGGCTGCTTGCCTCCTTTTGCAGATATCTTCCACCCTGTCGTTACCCAGAATCCGTTTCTCCAGCAACGTGCAGGACTTTGCCCCTCCTCAGCTTCTTGTCTGTGGTTGCAGGCCATCTGTGGCGCTGCCCGCTTTATATTTGCTTGCGCAGTGTTCCTGTCCTCCGTATGGGGATTTGCAGCTCTTGCCTCCTTAGGGTCTTATTTATGGGATCAGTGTGTGCTCTAGCGCAGCCCTTTTATAGTGGCGCGATCTTCCTCTGGCCCTCATGAGGCAGTTTTTGTGCACACCACGTACGCCATATGTCACCCTGTATAATGCAGTGTTCCTTCTTCAGATCCTACTCCCTCAAGCAATGCGGCATCATACCATCCGTGTTTCAATCCAGTGCTCGTTTGTTGCAGGTGTATGTTCATCACCCCTGTGGTGGAGGTGCAGTCCAATCCCATATGGTGACTTTGCTGCTGTTGCCGCTCATAAGTCTGGTCAGTGTGCTGCAGGCAGGGCCTCATATGTCATGCAGCACCCACCCAAACCGTGTGGCAGTCCTTACTTCCTCCTCCAGGGGCGTGCTTTTCGGTTTGGTCTGCCTGCTGGATCTCCCCTGTACTTGTTTATGGGGGGTGTGCCTATGTATTTGGCCCTCTATAAAACAGATGGTCAGCATGTGCTTCCACAATGTTGCGCCCGCCTCCTGCCGCACACTTAACTCGGCGCCCCAGGGCCGTGCATCCACATTTATCCCGGTGCTTTCCAATGCACCGTTAACTTCTGTGACGGGTGTGCTGTTGTGCTCAGGAGGAAGAGCGTTGTCCTCTGCAGCAATGTAGCGTTGGTGCATCAGCATACTGCCATCTCTGCTACTTTGTTACTGGCGGCACTGCGCGACGCCCGTTAGCCCCCTGCACAGCGGTACATGTTCTTTTTCATTTCGTTATCAGGCGGTTCGCCGAGACCGTCATTTCACTTCCCCTGCAGCCTAATCGCAGGCTCGCAGATCAGCTACCCGCGCTGTTCTGCTTTATGCTGTCTGAGTACTTCCCAGCTGATCCCTCCATCGTCGCGCTTGGACCAACAAAGATTCACAGCTCCAGCTGCACTGCTATGCGTCTCCGTGCCCCTTCAAGGGTGCGCGTGCTCTCTGTCACTTTTCCAGGGGGGTCCGCCGCAATGCTCGTTCCGATAGTGTGCTTACTTTTATGAAGTGGCCTGCACCTCAGCTGGGGGCGTTTCTAGTTTCCTGTCGTTATTAGAGTGCCAGCTCTCCTTGGTGCTTCGCTCTCTATCCAGAACAAAGGTTATTCCTGGAGGCTCCTTTGTTCTGAGCCGGCTGCCATTTTGAGTGCCGTCCAGCAGCTGCTGTCGGGAACTTCAACATTCCATAACTTTTGTTACAGTTGCACGACCTTCTCTCTGTGGCATTTGCTGGAATCAGCTACTATTCCGGGTTGCATTCATCTAATTTCAGCAGTAGTTTTCAGGTTTTAAGGGCATGCGTGTCGTCGGATATGTAGTCGGATGCAGGAGCTCAGGAAAAGAGCAGCCCATTACATGGCTGCCAAGCCACGCCCCCCGTGCATTCAGTCTTCATTATTTTTGTCCAATCCCATCAGAGGAGAGTGATTGCTTCAGTGTGCAATGGTCCCGCAAGCTAAAAAAGAATACAGATCAAAAATCACATGAACTGCATTGACAGAGCCGGAAACCTAAACTCCCCACGCAAGAGAACGATGGTCGGCAAAAGAACGAAGTTTACGTGGGACCAAAAGATGACAACTAAACAGACCCCGGAGCTACAGGACAAAATCTCAGATGGGGCATCCATGTCGGAAGGTGCAACTATGGAGAATCTCATCGCGGCAATACAAGACTCCAGGAAAGCATTGGAGAGCAAAATTCAAGAGGTATGGATAGATGTATTGCTGGTACGGGCTGACCTAAAAAAAAGTATCAGAAACAGAACAAAGGGTCCACGACTTAGAGGATGTAGTGGAGGTGTTAAAAAACCAAGTGAAAGGCTTGGTGGGGGGTGACCAGATCCCTTGAAGACAGAGCAGAGGATGCTGAAGGCCGTTCTAGATGGTGCAACATTCGACTGGTGGGGGTACCGGAACTAGAAGCGGAAAATAGCACTGAACAGTTTGTCGAATAGTTGATACTGGACAACTTACGTCCTCGAGGCTTATCCAAATTATTTACAGTGGAGAGTTGCAGGGACGACCACCACCGGGTCCCCCCCTCCCCCCCAGACCCCCACACCCCACGAGCGATTGTGGAAAACTTGCTAAATTCTCGGGACAGACCTGTGATCCTACAAGAGGCAAGGAGAACAGGCAGCATTTTGAAGGGATCCGCGAAGACACCGATATTCCCGGACTTCACACAGGAGGTACAGAAACAAAGATGATCATTCGATGCCGTGA
The DNA here is from genome assembly GCF_040938575.1 of Ambystoma mexicanum. NCBI lineage: Eukaryota > Metazoa > Chordata > Amphibia > Caudata > Ambystomatidae > Ambystoma > Ambystoma mexicanum. The sequence goes on from NC_090931.1 coordinate 694,086,046, forward strand.
AGCGGATGTTACGGGAACACAACCTACAATACATGATGTTCTTTCCGGCGAACAATAAGGTGCTAGCAGAAGGGACATCATTTTTTATTTCGGCAAAAGAGGCGTGGGCCTGGGTGGAATCCAGGAACAGAGGTGAAAATGGCTTTGGAGACCACCAGGAAAACCCTGAATCCTTGGGACGGCAGGAACACTTGAGGAAATAACGGAAGTAACAGCGATAGAGAAAAGGGAGATGCAAGTTGATAGCCACTGACACATAACTGGCATAAACAATTCAAAGTCGAATGAGAAGGACCGAGGAAAACCGAATGGTCAGAACGGCCACTCCTTGGACCACAGTCCCACAGACCGTACAAGTCTTTGCTGATGGGTCGGTTGGTACGGATGGTCCTGCTATCACACTCAAAAGAATCCAGCAGCACACCAGGGCTGCAGTTAAAGGAGAAAGGTTCATTTTACGTAAATGATTGAAGGGAGTTATTAAGCAAAGGGAGGGCAGATAGAATTGGGGAAGAGGGAACTCTAGCAAACACTGCACTTATTTACAAAGAACACAATCTGCCGTAACCACCTCTCAAACCCTTCACCTCAGAACGTCTGCTTAGGCCATTTTTGTTAGATTGCACCCAAAACGAATGAACTTTTTGGGAACAATCATGTTGTGCTGAAAATCACACAAGTGTAGTGTTGCCAGCGTCTAATGGTGCTCCCGAACATACCAGCACTGATCAGATGATCAGATCCTATCTATTAAGAACCTATGGACAACCTACCAATCGTTACCGCAAACATATTTGCAGTTGTTTAAATAGTTAAAAAAATGGCTAAATATCAAATTTTCCAACGTGCCCCTGCTCCCATGCGCACTTGTCTGAATCACTCTGAAAACTACATTTTTTATATCAGCATATATTACATATACCCGTCCTTGTTAAGGATTTTAAAGAACTTATTCAGACTTCAGCTTCCATGAACTGTTCACAAACTAAACGCTTAGGTTTCAGATTTCAAATTATTTCTCGAGGTTTTGGCATGCCAGCGCATGTGTGTTATTTCACCTACAGAAACCGCTGCAGAAAAGTAAAATGCATCACTGGCGAGGAGAGGGCTTTTAGGAGAGTAGACGAACTTGCGGTCTAGGAGATTGATAACAACTGCAAGAATTTTTTTTTCAAACTGTTCAACTTTAAGGTGCAGTAAATGAACCCTGATAAAGCCAGCGTCACTTTACATAAAACAGATGGAAAAGAGAAAAGTGCAAGTTTCAGTTCTCCCGGCTGAACGAATGTTTATCAGTGCTGCCCAAAACATTAATAAACCTATTTTTACTGAAGTGTCTTTCTTACCATATTCTTGGCAGTATTGTACGATCGGACCGAAAACAAAAAGGTCAGACCGTACAAAAAGACCGAAAAATGCTACCACCAAAGCTTCGAACACCAAAAGTTTGAACCTTTGGTGGTAGCATTGTAGGCAAGTATATCCATTTTGAAAAAAAGACTGCAGGGGTGTCCCCCGCAACACTCCGCTCACTGTACTGTGTGGTATAGTGAGCGGGGTGTTGCGGGGGACACCCCTGCAGCACACCTAAAAAAAAAAAAATTTAAAAAAAAATACATTTTAAAAAAAAGGGACCCTCCGGCGTTGGTTCCCGATCACGGAAGTGAAAGGGAACTGGCGCTGCAGGGATACAGCATGAAGAGAAGGTAAGTAGGGTTTGTTTATATTGGAGCTGTGAGTGTGGGGTATGTCGTACGTGGGTTTGCATGGGAAATGTACGAACCTTTTGTGCTTCGTACATTTCACATGCAAACATTTTGGCTGTGGTCAAATCACCCGTGGTCGGATCACGTAGATCCATTCTTGGCACTCTAAATTAACTCATTCATGCATTCCTTTGCATCAATGCTCTGTTCCTAAAAGGTTTTCCCCCTTATTTTTCATTTGTGTGCCAAAAATTCTCTGCACCCTGCTGCCCGCAGCCAACACAGCGCGCAGACACGGGATATGCGCCGAACAAGCCGCGCCGATTGTGCCAATAAGCTCTGTGATCCGTGCTAGCCAATGGAGAAGGACATTTCGGCACGGACGTTCCTCTGCAGGAGCCAGTTTGGCACGGCCTGTTGGGCGCAATATTAACATTGTATTTTAACATTGCACTTTTAATAAAATAAAACAATAAATGTACAATTAGGGCCGTTGTGAATCCTGGCCTGCGTGTCTGGACAGTTGACTACAAGGCCATAGAGATCTTATCGATTTTATCTGCACCAGTTACTCATATTAAGCGTTAAGAGTGTTCTTAATGCCCCACGTTAATATAAGTAATTGGTGCATTTGAAAATTATAAGATCTCGATAGCCCAGTGGTTAGCCTTTCGGTCTGTGTACTGCTGTGTCAAAACTTGCGGGCGCCAAAAGATGCCAGCGCTGTACTGGCTGCGACTAAAAGGCCACACCAAAATCAGCCTGCGCCGAACTGGCCGCACCAAAAAACGGGGTGTACTGATGCACTTTTCTGGCACAATGCTGCCGCAAAGTTTGCCATTTAACACTAGCGAATGTGTACTGCAGCATATACCATGTAAATGTTAAAGGACATTTGTACTGTGCACTATCACCACCGGAGTGGTCCCCCGGCAGCTCTGAAAGAGGGGGAAAAGGGAGGAAGCTGGAAAAAAGTTTAAGAGGGCAGTGATGTGCTGTTGGTGGCCTCAGCCCGGTGGGTCCGTTGGCTGGGCCTGGGGTGTCTGCGGCCGGTAGTCGTCGGGTACTGCTGTGTGAGTCTATTTGTGTTTTTTGTTTTGTTGTTGCAATGTAGTGAAGTTTGTGCAGTTTGTGGTTGTGTTTGGTTTGGAGTTTGAGAGGTGTAAGCAGAGGGGGAGATTGTTAGTGGATTGGTTAGTTGGCATTTCTGTCTCAAAGTGAGGCGATGGGCTTGTGTAATCTCCACAGATGGGGTGTGGGAGCGTTTCTGCGCCTCTGTCCTGATCTGGGCTTGTCCGGTACTCTCATTCCCTTTCACATCTGGCCTCCACTTCCATCAACTTCCTTCATAACCTTACTTGTGTTCTATTTGACTAGGTGTTACCGGTCTAGTTGTGGTGGGAGTATCGGTTCTGGGTGTTGTCAGTGTTCTCTTAGGTTTAGTCATCTTTTTTCCTTTGTTGTTTCGGTTTTCAGTTTGAGTCTTTGGTGTTGAAGAGCCAGGTTTTTAGTAATTTCCTGAATTTCAGGTGATCTTTGGCGTTTCTCATTTCTTTTGGGATGTTGTTCCAGGTTTTTGCAGCTAAGTGGTAGAAGGAGGTGCCTCCAGGTTTTTTCTTAAGGTATGGTTTTTGTTCCAGGCGGATTTCCTTGCTTGACCTGAATAGTCTTGTTGCCTTGTAGATTGTTATTTTCTTTTGTAGGAATTCTGCTCCTTGTCCAGCGATTGTCCTGTGCGTTAAACACCATGACATTTTTTTATTTTGTTCATTTACATTTTTAAAGCGCTCACACAGCCCAGGGGGCATTGAGACACTGGTACAAGAATATGTCTCTTAGTTGCATATTTATAAACGCACCTATTACCCGAAGTTCTCTTTTTTTTTTTTTTTAAAGCGCAGACCCACGGATCAAACCTGTGTTGCTTCATGTCACCTCGTTTCCAAGGTGTGCAGGTTGACGCTGAGCTATCCTCCCGGGACATGTATAGCAACCCTAATGAGATACGGCTGTTCTGAAGCATTTAGCAGTCCTGTTGATAAGTGGAAAGCTAGGTCAACTCTGCTACAATTCAAAACTGTTATGTGCTCTGCATTTTAAACAGATCTCTCTACTGCAGAGGCATTCTCTCACTGAACAATCAACAGGACTGCAACCACCAGGTTAACAATGGATCTAGGCTGCAGTATTAATAACCCAGTGTGCTAGGTTTCCCGACATGCTATCAACTCTGAAAGGCCCGTAGGGTAGTCTCATTTAACGCTAACCTGTCATGACTGGCTCGTCCCAAGCACTATGCCAGTTTGAACTGATGGTCCCACACATAAATCATGAGATTTATAATCAGTGCTTTAAGTGGGGTAAGAAATTGAGGGGGTAGGCTCATTTGGGGGCGTGGACTAGGAATCGATGGCCGTGGCCTAAAGACAAACATGTAAAACTGGTCTGGCCTACATTACTAAGTATATATTGTGTTGCGACCACCAGTGACCAGGTTATTCTAATTTCTTAATGTAATGAGTCGATTAGGTTTTATTCCAATGTTTACTCTCGACAGGTGGGAGCTAAATAGATGGTTCCTGACATTAAATGGGGATTTCGCACCAGTTTGTGCGTCTTTGCTTGAAGTGTGTTTGCGATGAGAGTAAAATGAAAAATGTCCCCATTTGTGATTCCTGTTCCACATTGTGAAATATGTATTAAAAAAATAAATAAAACGCCTATCGGCAGACACGCGGTCCTGACATGGCACATTCTCTGCTCAGCTTCTCTTTATAAAGATTACCCTCATATTGCTTTAAACGGGCCACTTATTTGTGGAACCGACTTGGTAATTCCTTATTGATGCTCCCACTCGCCATGCGAGACAGCAACCCTTTGCTGGGACAGCCATTTCAGCAGGCTCTCAATTATACGGACTGCACATCCATTGTGCCTCACCAGCTCTTTTTTAGAGTTCAAATTATGCGTTTCCTCGTGGCATAACACATAATTTAACAGTGTTACAAAAGTCCATGATTTATGCCAGGGAATGACTATGCCGTTTGATGTATATAAGTTAAATTGTTCAGAGTTTATAGAACCCAGATGGCGCACCAAAAACGGAAAAGATAATGCACAGCCCTTCTTAAAAATTATGTATTTTGTATTAGCATTAATTTATATAATTCGTATTTCTAAAGCACTACACAGCACTTTCTGCAGCTCTATGGCACCAGACAGAGAATTGAGCTCAAATCCATCCAGATATATGTTGAAGGCAGCCATTTGGTTGTTGTTGTGGCAGCATACAATCCAGTGGCAAAGAAGGTGAGTAATCATTTGAAATGGCGCACCGCCAGGCTAGGACTAATTTCCTCTGGTGACCCTCACGAGGGGTGGCCAGAGGAAGTCAAAAAAGTGAAACACTTCTGGCAGCAGGCAGCCAGTCACAGCGCCGCTCAAACAGTTTACGCGACACTGACTGGCTGGCAATTCTGTCAGTCACAGCAGTTGCCTGACTGTTTGCCACTGACTTGCCTGACTTAATCATGGGCAGCCGGGCCGCCCATGATTAAGTCAGGCAAGTCAGTGGCAAGTGGCTGGGGGGCTCATCTCCCGTGGCGGCTGTGGCAGGGGATGATAACCTGCCAGCGCTGTGGCTTGGTGGGACTGGGAGGCCCCGGCTCAGCCTCACTTATTTGAGACTGCTGGAGTCAGCCTGTTTATAATGAAGATGATGCCTATGAAATGGGGTAAGTTTTTTGGCAGAGCACCAGATGGAGGCTTCTCATACTGTCCACCAGTGTATATCACATCCACTCTGGAGAAAGGAAAAAAAAGAGCTCAGACACTGTCAGTTTTTGAGTGAATGTGTATTGGTAATATGCCATTACAGCAGCTCGGCTGAGAAATTCAGCTACTGTCAGAATGTATATGAATCCTGCTGAGAAATGTCGGTATGTCTGCAGTGGACTCCATGATTTAGGGGGTGCTGCCAAGAATATCCAGCATAATGATACGTATGGAAAAATAAAACGTGTTTTCACAAGATTTTGGTGCATACAAAGGCCTGATTAGCACCTTATCTAGACAGATGATGGCTATTGTATGGAGCTATCATTAGCAACAACAATTTGCACGAAGATTTGTAGCTGCTATAGGATTTGCTGTTACACACAGCGTGGCGTCTATGAATAATGCTGCGTGCCTGTGGCCACCGGCCTTTACCATTAGTCAGGTCTCCTTTTTGGGCGTCGGTGGTCTCCCTTTTTCACCCACCTCGTCGCAGCAGCTTGTCTGCACCTGCGCTTCCCCAGGCAAAGCGCCCTCTCACATTGGAAGCGCTACCATATTCGGTCACTGCCTCGCAGAGCTCTGCCACACTGCACCTAGCCGAGGCCCTGACTCTTTGATGCCCGTCAGGATCTGCAAAGACAGCTCCCCATCGCACATGCCTTGTGGCGCTACTGGCTTGTCACCTCTGCACCTCTTCTGGCATTTCTCTGTCTTCTCACTTGGAGCCATCCAGAGGCATAGACAGGGTAGGGCCTGAGCATGCAAGGTCCACCCAAAATCTGTAAAAGCCCACTCAGTAGCGCTGTGTGGGCATTTGCTGATTTTAATGTCGGTGTGGTGCACACAACTACATTAGATTCAGACCCCACTTGTTAGACAGTCCTGGCTACGCCTCTGGAGCCGTTGCCATGCTTCGCTACAACCACGTGGAGCTCCACTAGTGCCCCTGCTGGTGGAGAGACTCCAACTCACTGCTGCAGGTCAGGATCAGCAAAGTCCGTTTCCTGAGCTGCTGCGGCTCTAATCGCCCCCAGAAGGACCTTGCTCCTTCCTACAGTGTGACAGATAGGGCTCACTTTTCTCTCCAGAGCGGGGGCCATGTTGCGCCACGTTCGTCTGAAGTCCACTGCTCAGAATTAGCTTTTATATGTTCTTCATATCAAGATCCACTCCCTGGTTTGGTGAGAGCATGTTTACCATCTCACCCAGGTTATTTAGTTAGGAACGTAAGATTTATTTAGCAGGATATACAGGTTCTTTTCGGGAGCTCACTCAAGATGTGACCATCTTGCTCTGCGCACCCTGCACCACCCACATATGGGCACCCGATTTCCTACTTATTCTGGCATTCGCCGACAAAATCTGTTTATAATCATGGAATCAGATTCATGAATGAGGCTGAAGAATTATGGCAAACCTAAAGTCACGTCTTGTCCGTCGTGTGTGCGGTGCGCACTGAGGTGTACGGGGGAGCTGGAAAAATTGAAATAAATAAATTCTGATGATGTTTACACTCTTTCTACCTTTATTGACAACGTTTGGAAGTTTTCACATTGCTATAAATGACATGCTGTTTTAAAGATGTTTGAATCCCTTTTGAATCCCGTTTGTTATGTCAATTGTAATCTTATGATACGTATATCAATCATTATATGGATTTGTTTTTGTAAGTTTCTATGACAATTTATATCAAATAAAAGCAAGTGATGATAATGACAATGTTTTTCTTGAACACTTCATGGGTAGCCTTTACAAAGCCAGGCCAGCCACCCTAATCCCTTGTTTCAGCAAATCGCACATACACATTCTAGCCGCTCAAACTACCTCCCATACGTTGGACTTGGGTCCCCCAAGGGCGTTCCCACCACAAGCGCATTGAGGGCATATTAATTGGATAGAGGCTCTTTACAAATGACTAAGACTACTAGTCTTAGTCACTTATTTGCTGATTGAAATATGCCAATTCTTGTAATAAATAATCGTCTTCAAATATTAAAAACCGTTTTTGGGCAAAATGACGTTACAATCTCCAACTCCTTATGCAAGGGATACCATCTCATGCGTTGAACGGCCTTGTGAAGAAGTGTGAATGATGATCAGATACCTCGACATTTATTGTTTTGGCAACCCTGTAATCCTGGGGCATGAGGGCTAATGGTAGGTGGGGTGCTCTTGTGTACCCTGTGAAACAATCCTCTGTTAAAGAGAACGGCAAAAGAAGACAACATTTGGAGAGGAAATACAGGGATCCCTACACCGACCGACCGTGCATTTCTAAGGTAAGGCTGCCATAAGCACAAAACAAAAAGTACTGCATTTTTAAAAGGAGAGGGGCTACTGCTAAACAGTAACAATCCGTGTGTCAAACAGCTGGCCGTGCCCCGTGTTTACAGACTATAGAGTTGCCGGTTTCATAAACACATGCCAACTGGCAAGCAAGTGTATTTATGTCCTAGTAACTTGCCATCAATGCCAAGGAGACATTTAACTAACGAACAAGGTTACATCTCTGGTCGTCCTAGAAGTGCTCAAGGACACGGGTGAACAACAAGCCAAGTTTACATGACAACGCAGAACAGAACAACGTGCAAAAATACACATGTTCATACATCGAAAAATAATTAATTGAACCAGTAGCCCAGCTTCCCAAAAAGCGATATAATAAATTCACCTCTGTGCAAAACGTATAACTTGCCTTCCATTTATTGGTAATTTGCAGGCCGTCTTAAGCAGTGGGACTAGTCCTTCAAGGTAACTTGGGATAAGATAAGATATGGGGGGGTGGCGCGAAAGATGAGTTGGGTGTAATAGAGAGGGGCACATTGTTAGAGGGACAAAATGTAATGGAGAGGGACAAAAGTAGAGGGTACAAATAATAAATAAAAGCAATGAAGCCAGATTTCCTTCACGTATCTCTATCGTCCCATTAGTTTAATATTGATGCACCAGCCTCTAAGACAGGCACCATTCGCCTCTCCACCCCAATTAGATATATCCCTCCAGTTCCGCCCTCTGTCCACAACCCGTTAGTTAAAAGTGTAATGAACAAGTAGTAAAATATAACCAAAAAAAAGGCCAAACATTTGTTACGACTGAAGAATATCAAACTTAAAGTTTATAAAAAGTGATTTACTTCAAAAAGGGATGTGGGAGGGCGAGCAGAGATTAAAAGAAGGGGGGGATGGGCGACTGTGAGAGAGGGTAAAAGTAGCAGGAAAGTAGCAGGAAACCTAACTCCCCACAGAAAAAAGCCTATGGAGCAGATGCCAACCGGGAATCTCCAACACTGTGTTCTGTCTCTGAATAAGTTCTTGGGCTGCACTGCACAGAGCGGATACGGCATTGGTCACAGGATGGGCAAAAAATAGAGAATCACCCCGAGCCATGAAGGAGATGAGCTCTGATTAAGTCAGGTTGGACAGGCTGTCCTATCCTGTTTCGCAGATAGGTCAGAATGCATGGCTATTGGCTGATTCTCGTTGGTGGAGAAAGTCCTATCCAGATTACGTATGTGACCGTCAGATGTTATTAACTAGCCACATCAATGCAGACACGCGGATGGGTTTGGGCGGCAAAGGTCCAGCTCGGATGAAGGCTTTTCCTCTCTTGCTGTGCAGGGGCCAAGGAACTCTGCTAGCACTCAGAACACAGGGTGCTCATTAACATTGTCAAGAGTCGTTGTCAGGGTAGGGCCTGAGCAGGCAAGGCCTACCCAAAATCTATAAATCATTTCCAGATGTTAATGTCACTGTGGTGAGCCCAACTACATTAGCTTCAGCCCCTACTTGTTAGACAATCCTGGCTACCTCTGCCGCTGACCAGCTGCTCCCATTGGGCCATGGATATTCATCTACTGCTTTTTTGGTTAACCTAATTCAGTCAGGGATGCTCCCGGACGTGTTCTGATCTTGCATGGGAGGGTCTCCTGCTTTTGGGAGCTACAGGTAATGAAGCTCGTCAAGGCCACTACAGAGTACCAGATATCGGTGGGTATGTTAGGAAGCAACATCTCTTAGCATGAAGCATTCTTAGAGTTCTGTGATGCGACACTGCGGCTCTGCAGCTGGATTGTAAACCAGGGTGTGAAATATGTTCCAGATCCTCCCGTCTGCCTGGGAGAATGAGTGATTATGGGGAAGAAAAGGTACAGCAAAAAGGAGGCTTGTGGTGATGGCTTCTTCAGTGCAGTCAGAACCCTATGTTTCTTTCTTCCCTGGTGTGATCAAGAATAGGGCATAAAAAGAGAGCTTGATGCAGGAGAGCATTCAAGTGTGCAAACGGTCAGAAGGCGATGAGTAATGAGAGTTACCAGAGAGTACTCGCATCATTCATAGTTATACAAATGCAAACAATGAGCTCAGCAACTAAGAAACACAAAACGAACAGCGCATGAAGTGCATGTAAAAATCGTCGGAGCGTGCCAACCCAGTTGAACTTTGAAAGTGTCTTTTTTTAAATACATTATTTGAAGTTCCCGAGATCTCTAAGCACATAAGTTGTTTCAGTTTCAGACAGGGCACTTCAAGAGTCTTTACTACTTGTCGAGTTGAATCCTGCCGGTTACATGTCCATCGCAGACCTTAGCTTAGGCTCTATGTCGTGCGCGGGAGCTTCGAGCCCAAAAGGGCGCAGTGAATAACACGGAGCATTTTGTAATGCATTATCTGAGCTCTCGGTAACCAATGCATCCATCTATTGATAGCGCTTCCTTGCCGCTTAAGTACTAAAGCGCTTTACAATAATTATGGAACTGTACAATAGCAAATTACATATTACAAATGAAGTAGAATAGAAAACATGAAAATTAAAAAAAATGACAAAAGAACGATGTTAGGAAGTATTATCTTTCAAATGTAAAAATGCAATGCAAGTTTTGCAAGGAAAACGTAGGTCAGGGCTCAACTTTGAAACATGCAACACAGATAGCCTCGTTCCATATAACAAATCCACGCAGTGCTGATTTGTTACCCATAAGCACTCTCCACGCCTGAGTGCTTGGGTAAAAAGAGGGACCTCATTTCACAGAATATCCATTTATGTTGGATTAAAAGCAAAGCATGTAATCGAATGGCACATACGACAAAGGGGTCTCTTTGCAGTGGTACTACCGAACAAAAGACTACAGCTAAGCACACTGCTTAGCCATAACAAGTGATTCCCAAGACAACGTATAGTTCACATCACGTGCATAATACACAGTATGTATGAGCTACTCACGCACCTATCCATAAATGCCCGTATACAAACTGCACGCACACATCACACTCTTCACGTAAGGCACACAGGTATTTAAGTATAGTAACACTCTAAAATATGCAGCGCAAGAGTAAAAGGCACTGGTATCGGAAAGTAAAACACAGAGAAACCAGCAGTGCGCTAGATGTAAAACCAAAGATTACGTTAAGCTCAGCTGGCTGTCAATGAACCTCAACCTCCACTTGTCAAGGACAGGAACACGTATTATGCTCGGGAGCGTCCCTGAAACTAAGCGGGGGACTGGTCCAATTACAGAAGGGGGTGTGGGTAAGTACATATACAACGCACGTATGTATGTATGTATGCTCACTTGCAGCTCACACTACCTTCAACGTAAGGCTTCAGGACCGGCTCTGCACCAGCGGACAAAATGGAGACTTCGGTAACCTTCGCTCACGTTCGGAAATAACCGGAAAAAGTGCGCATAGACAGAGAAGAAAGAGCTTAATAAAAACACACAACCCCTTTCCTCCACATGCACTGCCTTCTGTCACTTCCATAGACGACCTCTGCGCTAAGGACCAATCACTGAGCTCTAACAAAGAACTAGAGTGCCAACATTACACAAGACCCTGTGTCCGCCCTGGATGCCATGCTGGTTGATTAAACAACCATGCAATCCCTCACGTTCATATTCAACGGCAGCGTTTTCAGACAAAAAATGGTGCTCCTTTCAGCTGTCAAGAATTTTAAGAATACAGGGGACACATGGTATTAATGAAATTTCCTTTTGCATTTCAGTTGTGCTCGTTCGTTCATACCTCTCAACGGTTGTCACTCGCCTTTGAATAGCTAACTAACCTGGCAGGCTGCCTGCCATGCACCTCAATGAGTCCTCACCTATCAAAAACGAAATCGGGTGTGTTCACCCATTATGGCAACACTAAAAATTGAGAGCCATATTAGCATGGGTGGGCGATGTTAGGTGGGACCCTCCCATGTGTATTGCCCCTTTAAGGGGATGTGTCCCTCCCACGTGTATTGCCCCTTTAAGATGGGCCATGACTGTGTCATGGCCCAAGTTAATAAAGGAGCCCCTGCAGCCGCAGGCACGTGAATCAGAACGGCTGCAGACTCTGTAAGAGGTTGGTCTGAGTCCATGTCTCATTCATGATGTAGGCCACAGGCCTACACATGGCGGCCCAGACCTACAGGCCCTGGTGCGATGGGACCCTCGTGCCAGGACCGTGGCAGAGGTCCGCATGGTCAGGAGCCTGCAGGCTGTGCCCTCACCCCGATGGCGCCGATGTCCCATAGTGCCAAGGGGCCTGCCGGATGTCCAGGGCAGGCCCCAAACCCCCACAGGTTCTGGGCCTGTGGTGTGCTGATGGAAACAGCACCCAGGGGCGCCTGATGTCCATGGCAGGCGACCCCCAACAATGGCGACGAGGAATGAGCCCCGCCCATGTGCCATTCCTATGCTCTCCATGGGATGCGATTTTCCCTTTGTTCCTCCGATTGGGGGAAGGTGGAAGAGGAGCGGCAGGTCGTGGAGAAGTGGGGCAGAGTCCTGCCCACTGCCCCTGCGGCATCTATTGTCATGGGGGGAAGAAGAAACGGAGTGGCTGCACTGGGGAGAAACAGCAGCCTGTGCCGTGTCATGGAGCAAGAGCCCTGAGGGTGGATTTCCCCCTGGCTGCGGCCCTCTGCGAGGAGGGTGCTCGTGCAGCTAGGTGGAGATACAGCCCTGCGGCAAGAAGAGAAGTTAGGGGAGGATCATCTGCCCCTCAGCGTCTGCCGCCCGAGCAAGAGCTGTGCTGCCCCCAGGCGGAAAATGGAAGACCAGGAGCGGCCTGTGCCAGGGGGGGAACCAGCCAGCAGAATCTTGCGGCATACGCCGCCATCAGTAATGATGAAGGTAGTGCCCCGCCGGGGGCAGCATCATCCTGCGTGATGCCACGTCGCTGCCGGGGCCCCACTCGCATGGCGGGCACAGCGGCGGCGGAGTGATGGCTCCAGGACCCACAAAGAAAACACTGTGGACCAGGGACGGCACCGGGATCGGAGCTGTCCAAGAAGAAACAAAAGAAAAAAACAGCAGCTGCATTGCGGAGCATGATTCCGGGCCCAGCAGTGCGAGAAATGATGCAGTGCTCCAGGCAGGTGAAGTTGTGGCCCTGTGTGTTCCTTAACTGCTGATGGTGAAACCAACTGGAAGGTCAGCCCGCAGCCCCGGGGAATCCAAAAATAAATTAATAACGAAGATAACATCAGACAGCCACAGCCGCATGTAGATAGGGAGCGGCTACAGCCCTAACAACAAAGGAACCTCCCGCCCGAGGAAAGGAACGGTAGAGGGAGGGAGGTGAGTGCCTGCACCCCCCAAACCCCACACGCCAACAGAATTTCGTGAGTATTCTCTGGCTGGCCGCCCGCCAAAGCCCTCATGAAGACCCTGGGCTAGGCGGGCTGTCGGAGCGTGGAGAGACTGTGCATGGAGCAGAACGACCGTGGTGTGGCCCCATAGTGGCATTCATCCATGCTGCTGTGATAGGGGAAGGTGGACTCCCATGTTGTGGGGAAGGGGATGCGTGATGTTGCACTGCTCCAGCACAGAACTGCAGAAAAGGAAGACCCGCGGCTCTCTGTATGGGTCCAGGCACCTGGTGGTGAACAAATATGGAGGAGCGCTGCATGCAGGAGCTGAAAATACCAACAGGCAGAGCCCGGCAGCGATGGGCCAGAAGCCCCACCTGCAGTTTTAGTCTGGACCCACCAGTGGTGACCTTCTGGAGTGCTACAAGTCGGAGCATGGAAAATGACGTGCACCTAGAACGTCCGTGCTGCCTGGTGGTGAAATTTGCAGCTCCATGCTCGAGCGAGGATGGAAAGGTGGAAAGGTTCCGGGGTCGGAGCCAGGAAAGTGAAAGTCCTGGACCCGCATGCAGTGAAGTGGAGGATCCAACCCACCCCCCCCCCCAACGGTCTCCTCCACAACTAAGGAATGGCCGCAGCTGGGGCCCCCACAGCAATCCCGGGCCCGGCGGTGACATCAAAAGAGGAGCTCTGACCGGGACCAAGGGAAAGTGAGGCTCCCGTGCAAGACTCTGGGCCGGGCGGTGGAGAGAGAACATAGTCAGGTTGTGTACCTGGCACCCTACATCGACACAGAGGCATGCAGCCCTCCTGCGTTCCCCGGGCCTGCGTGGCAGAGCAGAGGGAGCACTGCCACTCCAACTGAAACGTCTTCCATGGTATCCCAAAGATAGTAATGCGCCCGATCATAATAGCCGAGAAGTCAGACCCCTGCCAGCCCCACCGGCAGTGCAGTGGACATGTGGGTGCCAAGTCGGAAGAAAGGAAAGGAAGGACTTTGAGCACCGAAGGCAGTAGTGTATCACCAGGCTGTCCCAACAGCACCCAACGGGATCTGCCACCCCTATGCTCCTAAGGGTTCCAGGCCATGAGCGTCGAAGCATCCGGCGCTCTGTGGACTGTACATCTCACCAGCATTATCAAACATGGAAGGCTGCAGGCGCAGGACGTGACAGGGTGGGGACCCTCCAGTACTGGGGAACGGGTGCTCGGCACTGCTAGGTGTTCTGAGAGGCGGGGTCCCACTGTGCACCTCTAACACCAGGCAGTTCCTACAAGGCCAGCTGTACAAGAACCCGTGCATTGTACCAGCGGTCGAGAAGGATGACCAACAAGAATACAAGTAAAAGTTTTCCGGCCCAGTGCCATCAGGAAAACGGGACGCCCTGCCTGCCCGCCGGTTTGCCGCTGGCCAGGAAAGTGATGACTGGCTCCAGTCTGGAGCAGTATACTGAGGGGGCAACTAAAAGGTGCTTCACACCAGAGCAGAAATGAGGAGGCAAGTTTACTCCGCAGGCACCAAAAGGCAATGCACGTTGGGATGAGCCCAGTCCGTCCAGTGGAATGTGAATAATCGCTTATTCTGGGTCAACACATGTCACAGTGCAGAGCTGATTCACCAGCATCACATCAGAACTCCAAGTCCTGGGTACGTGAGCGCACTGCACTCAGAGCATCGTACACTTCACTACCAATGGAATGTCCAAGAAGCTGCACACGATGGACAAATGACTCTCTGCATCAAAGACTGCCTTGGGCAACTGAAGCGTGGCATTGTTCCAGCACCGACAATAGCCTCACCGTGGTCGACATGGGACTTTCACCATCAGGCCCATGGTGGGGGTCACTGTCATGAGCACTGGGACATCCTGCGTTCTGTGCACCCCCGGCGCTATCAGGTGATCCGAGATGGTAGCTCCCACCACGTACCTGGAACGCCAATCCAGCCCAGCGTTGGCAGCCAGACAAGAACTGGTACACTGTTAGGGCAATCGAAGGGCCAGGCTAAACAGGGCTTGGTGGAGATACCTGCCGAAACGGCAACGCCGGAGGAGATAAACCAGATTGATGTCCAGCTCACTTTGCCCATATTTAATCTGTCAGGCAAAACCCTCACACAAGCACAGAAAAATGTTTTATCTAAGGGACTTTCATTTGTCCCCACGACCTGTACCGATTGGTTTGTAGTCGAAACAGACATCAGAACATTTCTGAGGAAAGTCAGATTAAAATCTTTCTTTAAGAACTCCGAACCACCGGAAAAAAGTTCGGATATGGGATTAAAAGGACCCTCTTCGTTTACACCTACCGATAACCAGGTGACGAAGGAGATCCTCACCTTTGAGAAATGCGTTCTTAAGGGCATCCGAGATCTAGAGCACAAGAAACAATCAATCAGACATAATCTGACCAACTTGGAAAGACAAGCTATCAAAACCCTATCTGAGTATTCCGAATTGGTTATTAAACCTGCAGTTAAGGGTGGAGGTATTGTTGTTTTTAAACAACAACAATACCACACGATGGTTCTGAACCTATTAGACGACACGGTCAGCTACAAGAAAATCAAAAAAGACCCGCGTACGGATCTTAGGCAGACCATACAGTCAGCTACCACTCTAGCACTTGAGCGGGGCTCGCTGTCTAAAGATGAGTTCGATTTCCTGAACCTTTCGGAGGGGCGTACCCCCACATTCTATGCGATCCCAAAGATACATTAGAATGTCGACAATCCCCCGGGGCGTCCAATAGTTGCTGGTTGTGGTTTGGTTCTCGAACCGGTATGTAAACACATTGACAAATTCTTGCAGCCTCTCAGTCAGGCAACTAATACCTATCTACGTGACAGCTCCTCAGTGATTAGACTGGTCGAGGGGAGGCCATTCAACACTGAGGAAGAAATTCTTGTTACATTGGATATATGTGCTTTATATACGAGCATTCCTCAGCAAGAGGCGATTCAATGCATACGCGAAATTCTCTCGATTGAAAAATCACCACGCAACACTCCTACTGAATTCATTTTGGAGTTACTCACTATGGCCCTTGAAAATAACTATTTCCAATACAAGGAACAGTTCTTTCTGCAAACGCATGGAACAGCGATGGGTGCGGCGTTTGCGCCCAGTTTAGCCATACTATATATGGCTATGTGGGAACATCATTTTGTCTTAGCGGAAACTAACCCGTTTGTGAGCCACATAAAACTTTGGCGGCGGTATATTGACGACATTCTTCTTATCTGGCAGGGCCCAGCCTCAGCTCTCCAAGAATTTTTTTCGTGGATTAACAGACAACATACAGAGATCAAATTCACGATTAGTTCCAGTACCAAAGAGATCCAATTCCTGGATCTTAGAATCTATGCAAGGAATGGCAATTTGGAATGTTCGCTATTCAGAAAGCCTACGGATAGAAATACATTACTCCATTTCTCGAATTTCCATCCGAGGGGAGTAAAGGAGAATCTTCCGTATGGTCAATTTCTGCGACTGCGCAGAAACTGCACATCTATCAATGAGTATACTACCCATGCGGATAGTCTTACAACACGTTTGGTTGCTAGGGGTTACCCTAGAAAACTGGTTTTGAAGGCGGTTAAAAGGGCGAGATTCACTCCTAGGGAATGTCTGCTCACTCCCAAGGTCCGTACCACAGAAGAAAAACTTGTCTGTGTTTTGCCCTATACTACGCATATCTATGCGGTCAAGAAATTGATTAAAAAATGTTGGCCCTTGGTCAAACTGGAACTGTGTGATGAACCAACACCACATTTTGCAATGACCAGACAGAAAAATCTGAGGGATTTGTTTGTGCATTCGAAATCTCGGATTTCGAGAAATAGAACTACGGGCTGGGATCTCCGGCTGTTGGTAGGACATTTCCCGTGTGGAGGCTGCTCTATCTGTAAGTACACCAAAAAAATTAAGGACTTCCAGGTGAGAGATAGGAAATGGGACATTCGAGCTATGACAAATTGCAAAACATCTAATGCAATTTATTGTATCCAGTGCCCTTGTGGCCTTAAGTATGTGGGCCAGACTTTGAGACCTGCCCACACACGTATCGTGGAACATAGGTCTTGCATTAGATGTAAGAGCATCAATGCCCCCTTAGTTTCTCATTACATGCAATTTGGCCATTCCCCTGAGGATCTCTTTTGGTGGATCTTGGAGGCTCTACCGAGACACAATACCCCGGCATGTAGCCTCAATTTAGCCGAGGCCAGGTGGATACACCGATTGGATACCATAGAACAGGGTTTAAATGAAAGCAACCCCCTTTGGTGGTGAAATTCCCCCCTCGTTTAGTTTTCCTCTTTTTGTGTGAAGTCACTACTTTACCTTACGTTGTGGCCTTTAGTCCGTGTTGGCTAGGACACTTTTCACAATGATTCTTTGTGGCCCTGCCCCAGTTTGTGGGTATTACCGTCGGAGGTACCCCGATTGTATAGATCCATCAATTCGATTCTGAATGGCTACACGGGGTGAGGGTTTGACACTCTTGCCCACTCATTGCCAGAGCAAGCTCTATTCTCTAGTCCTATTTCTTTATCCTTGCCTTTGTGATCCACATCTATATTAGACTTTTTGCCTTGGTAGCAGTGGGTCCTTTCTTTGTGTCGATGTTCAGACACGGGAAATGCGTAGCACTCTTCCGGGATCGCACCGAGCCCGAGCTTGAATGATCACGGCGCGGTCTGTATGCGGTTCAGCCCTGCAATCCCGACTGAATGGTTGCGGTCTAACTGGGGGCCTTCCCAGGTAGGTGTTCTCTCGATACGTTTATCATTGGAAATGAGTGTAGGTAATGGGATACGTGGTTGATGCCGCGGTGGATGCTTCTGCACCGCGCATTTAAGGGTATATACATTTATGCAATTTTGCGGCTTCCACGGTTTTAGGAGAGCGGGGCATTTTAATATATTTCTTTATACGGCATATCTTTACTTCTCTGTGTTTATGAGTGGTATCGTTTTGTCCCTTCCTCCTTTTTTAGTTCCTAGTTGGTGTAGTGGGGACGTGGCATTGACCCCCCCTCAGATCGGCTCAACCGGTCCTTGGACCCCCGTGTTTGTCGTTAGAGGGGCCGCCTCCTATTACCTGTTCCAGCCCATAGCTGCAGGTGAGTTACCGACGCCTGGTAGTAGGGTATCGGCACGTTTACTTCTCTGTGCAGCAATTTGTGTCTTTGGTTTTAGATGAGCAGACTTGGAGGCACTTTCCGGCGCTTCTTTGACATCTCGGGGGTACTGAAATACCTCATGGGGGTACCATTCTATCCCTCCTAGTAAGTGTAGGGCCATTGTTAGCCCTGTATGTACCTGGCTGAGGGCACGGTATATCTTTCAGTTCTGGGTCGGGCGTTTGGGCACTCTCGGCATGCCGACACCTGGACACAGTAGCACCTTATTTCGTCTCTTAGGGGGTCTATATTATTGGGTTGTATTTTTTCCTCTTTACGTTCCCTGTGGAGCGTTTTCTTCTTCTCTGCCCTCTCCTTGCCCGTTGACAGGGAAGGGCATAGTGAATGATTTGTTCTGGTGGAGGTTGTTTCTATATTGATGTTACCACTCTGGTGAAGGGTGGACTTCCTCCAATACACAGTAGTTCGGTGTTTTCACAGGTGTAGAACTTCTTCTCCTCTCTTATGTTGTTATTAGTCACCTTTTCCAGTAGCTGCAAGCTGTTCCTCCTGGGCTGCTGGGGGTGTTTCTATTTGTCTGTACAGGCCAGTAATATCATTATTTATCACATCCACAGAACTCCATTCCCCTTGGGGTCCTGAAGAAGGCAGCAGAATCGATGCCCTGCCGAAACGTCCTGTACATCGCTCCTTGCTACCGAGCTCTGTGATATGGCTCAACAACGCCACAACGGACGTAGACCTGGGATGTGTGTGTTTTGGTCAGACGCAATTTAATGTGCCATGTCTAATTAGTTTTAGCATTGTAATTGGGTGACACTGCCATACAGAGCATATCTGTGACTTGTTAGCCAGATAGGGCCAGTAAGTTAGAATATGTGCCCGCTTGGCTCTGGTATATATAATCCTGGCGGTGTCATCTGTGTTTTTATGATTATATCATGAAATTGTTAATAGATGCATTTTATACATTTTCCACATTGATACATGTCTTTATGTGGTGTTTTTTTATGATTGGTGCACGTAGGACCTACGGCCTACGAAATAAAACTATGAAATTTTTTATTAAATGAAAAATTTGGCACACTGTGTATTTCTCATTTTGTGAGGTGATGTATACAACTCACGGAATGGGACCTAGTTTAAATTGGGGCTAGGTCATCAAATTCGTTCCTAGATGGTTCATTTGGGGGACTCCCCTCTGTGTGTTAATGATGTCACTCATTTGTCCCCTGTATGCCTTTGAGTGCGTATCCCTTGTGTGGCGATATCCAGACAGTTTGTTGCTGTTTGTAGGGGTCCCTAATTAGTTTGGGTCTTTTTCTTCCCTTCTTTGAGGTTTCACATTTGACTACATGGGTGGTCATCTTCTTTTGACCTTGGGGTGAGACTGTGTCCGTGGTGTGTGGTTTTGTTCGGGAGCCCCTTCTCTTTCGACCCTGAATTTATTTGTGTGTGTGGTGCTCCTTAACGCATCTTGTTTTTTATTTTCATTTTTAGCACCACTTGTCCTTTATATTTAGGGCAAGATGGCGGAGGTGGCTACGCTTAGTTTTACGGAGGACCAGATTACTAATATACTTAAAGGTCCTTCTTTTTTTGATTTAGGTAGCTCTTTTGCCAATGTTCCCCAAACATCATCGGGTGAGGACTTGCTCAAGTTAAAGAAAAAATCTTTTCGCACTGACCTACGTGGGCATTTCCTTCGGGAGTATTTGAAGGCCAATATCATACCGGCAGGCCTTGTCGTCAGGAACGAACCGTGTCTATTCTTGGAAGATGAAATGTATAAGACACATTTTTGTTTCATTGCGACTAAATGTAGTCGTGATCTCATGTATCTCACTATATCTACAGTGCAACGCCTCACAGGCCATATACAAATTGAATTGGATGAGGCAGAGACCAAATTTCGTACCAGTACGGTTATTGCCAATGCACAGGAAAAACTTAAGGAGGTTCAAAAATTATTCGAAGAATTTAAGAATATTACTCTAACTAAAAAAAACAAAAAATTGTCCAAGGACATCCAAGAGTTCAAGCTGGAGACCATCTATCCATATTTGTCAGCTGACTTCCTCCAGAGTAGAAGCAGTAAGAACCAAACAGGAGGTCTGGCTCGCAGACAGAGGCCACGAGTGAGTTTCTCGAGCTCGGGCAGTAACTCATCCCAGGGCTCTAATCAAGGATATAACCCGGGGCTGTACATGCAGGCAGGTCCGCAGTATCCTCTTGGGCCCCCGCAACCAGGCTATAGACCTTTTTTAGGCAGAGGTTCCCCACGAGGCCAGTTTTGGGGCCCCCAATATCCGTCCCCCATGTGGCTTCCCCCGGCACACAGGCCTGGCAATGCCGGAGGAGATAAACCAGATTGATGTCCAGCTCACTTTGCCCATATTTAATCTGTCAGGCAAAACCCTCACACAAGCACAGAAAAATGTTTTATCTAAGGGACTTTCATTTGTCCCCACGACCTGTACCGATTGGTTTGTAGTCGAAACAGACATCAGAAAATTTCTGAGGAAAGTCAGATTAAAATCTTTCTTTAAGAACTCAGAACCACCGGAAAAAAGTTCGGATACGGGATTAAAAGGACCCTCTTCGTTTACACCTACTGATAACCAGGTGACGAAGGAGATCCTCACCTTTGAGAAATGCGTTCTTAAGGGCATCCGAGATCTAGAGCACAGGAAACAATCCATCAGACATAATCTGACCAACTTGGAAAGAGAATCTATCAAAACCCTATCTGAGGATTCCGAATTGGTTATTAAACCTGCAGATAAGGGTGGAGGTATTGTTGTTTTTAATCAACAACAATACCACACGATGGTTCTGAACCTATTAGACGACACGGTCAGCTACAAGAAAATCAAAAAAGACCCGCGTACGGATCTTCGGCAGACCATACAGTCAGCTACCACTCTAGCACTTGAGCGGGGCTGGCTGTCTAAAGATGAGTTTGATTTCCTGAACCTTTCGGAGGGGCGTACCCCCACATTCTATGCGATCCCAAAGATACATAAGAATGTCGACAATCCCCCGGGGCGTCCAATAGTTGCTGGTTGTGGTTCGGTTCTCGAACCGGTATGTAAATACATTGACAAATTCTTGCAGCCTCTCAGTCAGGCAACTAACACCTATCTACGTGACAGCTCCTCAGTGATTAGACTGGTCGAGGGGAGGCCCTTCAACACTGAGGAAGAAATTCTTGTTACATTGGATATATGTGCTTTATATACGAGCATTCCTCAGCAAGAGGCGATTCAATGCATACGCGAAATTCTCTCGATTGAAAAATCACCACGCAACACTCCTACTGAATTCATTTTGGAGTTACTCACTATGGCCCTTGAAAATAACTATTTCCAATACAAGGAACAGTTCTTTCTGCAAACGCATGGAACAGCGATGGGTGCGGCGTTTGCTCCCAGTTTAGCCATACTATATATGGCTATGTGGGAACATCATTTTGTCGTAGCGGAAACTAACCCGTTTGTGAGCCACATAAAACTTTGGCGGCGGTATATTGACGACATTCTTCTTATCTGGCAGGGCCCAGCCTCGGCTCTCCAAGAATTATTTTCGTGGATTAACAGACAACATACAGAGATCAAATTCACGATTAGTTCTAGTACCAAAGAGATCCAATTCCTGGATCTTAGAATCTATGCAAGGAATGGCAATTTGGAATGTTCGCTATTCAGAAAGCCTACGGATAGAAATACATTACTCCATTTCTCGAGTTTCCATCCGAGGGGAGTAAAGGAGAATCTTCCGTATGGTCAATTTCTGCGACTGCGCAGAAACTGCACATCTATCAATGAGTATACTACCCATGCGGATAGCCTTACAACACGTTTGGTTGCTAGGGGTTACCCTAGAAACCTGGTTTTGAAGGCGGTTATAAGGGCGAGATTCACTCCTAGGGAATGTCTGCTCACTCCCAAAGTCCGTACCACAGAAGAAAAACTTGTCTGTGTTTTGCCCTATACTACACATATCTATGTGGTCAAGAAATTGATTAAAACATTTTGGCCCTTGGTCAAACTGGAACTGTGTGATGAACCAACACCACTTTTTGCAATGACCAGACAAAAAAATCTGAGGGATTTGTTTGTGCATTCGAAATCTCGGATTTCGAGTAATAGAACTACGGGCTGGGATCTCCGGCCGTTGGTAGGACATTTCCCGTGTGGAGGCTGCTCTGTCTGTAAGTACACCAAAAAAATTAAGGACTTCCAGGTGAGAGATAGGAAATGGGACATTCAAGCTATGACAAATTGCAAAACATCTAATGCAATTTATTGTATCCAGTGCCCTTGTGGCCTTAAGTATGTGGGCCAGACTTTGAGACCTGCCCACACACGTATCGTGGAACATAGGTCTCGCATTAGATGTAAGAGCATCAATGCCCCCTTAGTTTCTCATTACATGCAATTTGGCCATTCCCCTGAGGATCTCTTTTGGTGGATCTTGGAGGCTCTACCGAGACACAATACCCCGGCATGTAGCCTCAATTTAGCCGAGGCCAGGTGGATACACCGATTGGATACCATAGAACGGGGTTTAAATGAAAGCAACCCCCTTCGGTGGTGAAATTCCCCCCTCGTTTAGTTTTCCTCTTTTTGTGTGAAGTCACTACTTTACCTTACGTTGTGGCCTTTAGTCCGTGTTGGCTAGGACACTTTTCACAATGATTCTTTGTGGCCCTGCCCCAGTTTGTGGGTATTTCCGTCAGAGGTACCCCAATTGTATAGATCCATCAATTCGATTCTGAATGGCTACACGGGGTGAGGGTTTGACACTCTTGCCCACTCATTGCCAGAGCAAGCTCTATTCTCTAGTCCTATTTCTTTATCCTTGCCTTTGTGATCCACTTATATTAGACTTTTTGCCTTGGTAGCAGTGGGTCCTTTCTTTGTGTCGATTTTCAGACACGGGAAGTGCGTAGCACACTTCTGGGATCGCACCGAGCCCGAGCTTGAATGATCACAGCGCGGTCTGTATGTGGTTCAGCCCTGCAATCCCGACTGAATGGTTGCGGTCTAACTGGGGGCCTTCCCAGGTAGGTGTTCTCTCGATACGTTTATCATTGGAAATGAGTGTAGGTAATGGGATACGTGGTTGATGCCGCGGTGGATGCTTCTGCACCGCGCATTTAAGGGTATATACATTTATGCAATTTTGCGGCTTACACGGTTTTAGGAGAGCGGGGCATTTTAATATATTTCTTTATACGCCATATCTTTACTTCTCTGTATTTATGAGTGGTATTGTTTTGTCCCTTCCTCCTTTTTTAGTTCCTAGTTGGTGTAGTGGGGACGTGGCATTGACCCCCCTCAGATCGGCTCAACCGGTCCTTGGACCCCCTGTCATGCCTGCGCCATGGGCACATCCATTTATGCTCCATTTGGACTTGGCTACTTAATGATTTTTGTCAACTAACTACGCATACCATAATGCACCTGGCCGCAAGCATTGTTTCCTGGCCGTTCCTATTGGGTTTCTATGGAACTACACCCCCCAGAAGCCTTAGAGTCTGGTCCTGCTTCCACCAGCCCAGGAACAGAAAGGGAGGTGGCCGATTGCCTGCAGGTGTGATTCGCCAGGTGAAACCAATTGGCCTGCCTCTGTGCTGGGCTAGGCAGTATAAAGGCGGCTGCCTGCAGTGGCTCGGTCTCTTGCATCTGAGAGTCCTTCCTCCACCTTTCGCGTCTGTCTTCGGATCCTTGTATGCTGTTTACCCTCACTCCTGCTTGGACCCTGCCTTGCAGCTTGTTACACCCCGCTGCCTACAGCCCTAGCCTTTTGGGTTCCCTGCCTTGTTGCTTGCTCCACCCTGCTGCCTCCAGCCATAGCCTTCCAGGCTCCCTGCCTCTCAGCCCTGCTCCTCTGGGCTCTCCACACTGAAGCTGAT
Source organism: Ambystoma mexicanum (assembly GCF_040938575.1). NCBI lineage: Eukaryota > Metazoa > Chordata > Amphibia > Caudata > Ambystomatidae > Ambystoma > Ambystoma mexicanum. The sequence goes on from NC_090931.1 coordinate 694,110,166, forward strand.
CACGCTCAGCTGCCTTCCAGTCTCCGCCCTTGCCCTGCCAGGCTCTTCACATTGCAGCGGATCACGCTCTGCTGCCTTCCAGCCTTCGCCCTTGTCCTACCGGGCTCTCCACCTAGCAGCGGATCACGCTCTGCTGCCTTCCAGCCTTCGCCCTTGTCCTACCGGGCTCTCCACCTTGCAGCGGATCACGCTCTGCTGCCTTCCAGCCTTCGCCCTTGTCCTACCGGGCTCTTCACCTTGCAGCGGATCACGCTCTGCTGCCTTCCAGCCTTCGCCCTTGTCCTACTGGGCTCTCCACATTGCAGCGGATCACGCTCTGCTGTCTTCCAGTCTCCGCCCTTGTCCTACCGGGCTCTCCACATTGCAGCGGATTACGCTCTGCTGCCCCTTCCAGTCTCTGCCCTTGCCCTGCCGGGCTCTCCACCTTGCAGCGGATCACGCTCTGCTGTCTTCCAGTCTCCGCCCTTGCCCTGCCGGGCTCTCCACATTGCAGCGGATCTCGCTCTGCTGCTTTCCAGCCTCAGCCCTTGTCCTCTGGGCTCCCTGCTCTACAGCCTACCTCTCTCCGGCTGTCTTAGCCCTTGTCCTCTGGGCTCCCTGCTCTACAGCCTACCTCTCTCCGGCTGCCCTAAACCCTTTTCCTCTGGCTTTCTACCTTATCGTCCTACTCCTGTGGACTTACTCACTACTTCCCTGCTCCTCGGAGCTCTCTACCTTGTACCTTACTGTCCTCTGCTATCCTTTCCTGTTACTCGACTTTCCCTTCTATACCTTCTGCTAGTTTGCTATCTCCTCCTTTCCTGGATTTGTCTGTAGTAACATCTCTTGTACTGTTTGTTGACCCTTTTGTTCAGAGCTTGTCTGTTGGTTCCCATCAGTCAACCTCTGCCCCTTCCTTTGTCTTGTTTCTACATTACAGACACCCATAGCTGCTGTTCCAAGTCTTGAGCAAACAGCGTGGGACTCTGTTATAGCAAACTGTGCAGAAGGCTAGAGTATTTCCAAGGTTCGTGGAATACTCTTTTCCTATTCTGCATACACCCCAAGAGGGCATTCACTCTGTACCTTTTCCCTTGCTACTCTTCCCTACTCTTTGTTCTCTTTCCGTTCTGCAGTGTGTGTACTTGTCTGTCCACTTTATTTCAGCACCCAACTCTTCTGGGTGTCGTGTGCCACTCTTATTAGAGTGCCATCCCTGACAGAATGCAAGAGCCAAAAATTTCTTATTTCATTGGCCGGAAAGGCACACACAGACCTAAGATGCTTTCCTTTCGAGTTAAGAAACCTTTGCATAAACCTATGGTTTCCCTAAAGACAGCAGACAAGAAACCTAGTCTAAAGGACAGACTCGCCTTAGTAAACAAAGATTTACAAGCACGATACTATACTCTCTGGCTAGCTGACCCTTCTTCCATGTACAATTATTATGACATCTGCGACTATGATCCGCAGTCCTTATCTGTTGCAGAGCTACAGCAGGATAATGAATTCTTACAGATCTTGTTAGACCAAACAGTGGAAAACTCTCCTGCGTCTTCTGATAAGCCTTCTAACATCGCAACAGCTAAGGACATATCACTCATTGTGAGAGAATCTAAACCAGAATACGCCGTTGCCAGTGTAAGATGCGCAAGTTCAGCTTGGCAAGCTCCCCAGATTGCTGGAACAGGACAAGGCAGTCATTACCCTGAGGTTTGTGCATCTGGTTCTGGGTACAAAAGACCTATACTAACCATCGGTTGTCTTAATACTTCCACAGTATCTGCTAACCACCATAACCCTAAGGTTAGTCTTCCCATTGTTACAACCGAATTTACTGTCACACCAGCTTCTGAAGTTTTAGATCAAACTAATGATACTTACCTGTTACACGAACAACTACTACGCCTTAAAAGAAAGACCGAAGACCTCTATGACGACTTTGTTTCTTTGTATTATAAGAATCTTATGAAGGGACACAAGTCACCTGACCTTCTGACAATATGTCCAACACCTGACATCTTATCTCTAGAGATCGACATGATAAGGCCTGGAGTTGCCATACAGAAAAGTATACTGACATTTACCAAGCAGATGGAAGACCTAAATATATCATATGTATCCCTTCTAGAGATTGACACAGCTCTTTCACCTTCCAGCCGCAGAAGCTCAGGTTATTGTACTGATAGAAAAGAATTAACTTCTCCGGTGGGTCATATCATGCACACAGTCATTACACCGCAAGACAAGGGTGGTCCACTGATTGAAAATCCCTCTGAGTCAAAGGATGATTCCGCCCTCACCCTTGCCTCTCGTCCAGTACCCACACCTACAACCTCCTCTGCAATGACAATGGCAGCTGAAGAGACTGGCACAGTTCACACCGAGCATGCTGAAGTGGCAAGCGGGGCTTGCCAAAGTGTGGCTGTGCTATCAGACATCACTCTCGAGCAATTAACATCTTCTGTTTCTTCGATACCCCCTGAATCGCCAGTGGTTGTGGTACCCGATCTACCAGTAGTTGCTACACCTGATTTGTCTGTAGCTGCTATAGCACTCGAACTTCCAACTGCTATTCATGATCTGCCTACTGCTGTGGTTCCTAAACCCCCGGACACATTTGAGACTCCTGAAGTCCCTGCTACAGATCTTGAGGTCGCTATAGCTATTGTGAATCCTGAAACTACTACTCCAGTTGTTCCTGCTGGTATATCTATAGCACTAAGACTGCCAGACTTTACTCTACCAGTCTCAGGTGTTTTCCAGCCCGCTGGCTCTCTCTTGGCTCCCTCACACCTAGTTGTTACAGCCTCGATACCCCCTACAGCCATCCAAGATCTCACCGCTGCTGTATCCTCTGAACTCTCTATGGCTAACCCTAATGTTGGCATTACTACTTCGAATGTCTTGGAAAACCTTCCTAAAGATACCAACTCTGCTGTACCTATGGCTCCACTTTCCAGCATCATACTGTTGCCCATCAAGGAAAAATCTATCTTGGAGCCTGCAGCAGTTTTTCGCAGTTCCTCTCTTCATGCACACACAGTTGGGGTCTGTGTTCCAAAGACTTCATCTTTTCTGAATTCTACATCCAAGGTTCAGAACATTGGTACCGGCTCCGTCATTCAAGACTCTCACCTTACAACTCGTTTCTGGTGCCTCATGATGTGTCTTTTTGGAGTAAGACTCTTGTACTGTGGAACAGACACTCTTCCTACAGGTCGGTCTTCAGGGAGCCTGGAGAGGGGCCTGGAGAGGGGCATACTGTCATGCCTGCGCCATGGGCACATCCATTTATGCTCCATTTGGACTTTGCTACTTAATGATTTTTGTCAACTAACTACGCATACCATAATGCACCTGGCCGCAAGCATTGTTTCCTGGCCGTTCCTATTGGGTTTCTATGGAACTACACCCCCCAGAAGCCTTAGAGTCTGGTCCTGCTTCCACCAGCCCAGGAACAGAAAGGGAGGTGGCCGATTGCCTGCAGGTGTGATTCGCCAGGTGAAACCAATTGGCCTGCCTCTGTGCTGGGCTAGGCAGTATAAAGGCGGCTGCCTGCAGTGGCTCGGTCTCTTGCATCTGAGAGTCCTTCCTCCACCTTTCGCGTCTGTCTTCGGATCCTTGTATGCTGTTTACCCTCACTCCTGCTTGGACCCTGCCTTGCAGCTTGTTACACCCCGCTGCCTACAGCCCTAGCCTTTTGGGCTCCCTGCCTTGTTGCTTGCTCCACCCTGCTGCCTCCAGCCATAGCCTTCCAGGCTCCCTGCCTCTCAGCCCTGCTCCTCTGGGCTCTCCACACTGAAGCTGATCATGCTCAGCTGCCTTCCAGTCTCCGCCCTTGCCCTGCCGAGCTCTTCACATTGCAGCGGATCACGCTCTGCTGCCTTCCAGCCTTCGCCCTTGTCCTACCGGGCTCTCCACCTTGCAGCGGATCACGCTCTGCTGCCTTCCAGCCTTCGCCCTTGTCCTACCGGGCTCTCCACCTTGCAGCGGATCACGCTCTGCTGCCTTCCAGCCTTCGCCCTTGTCCTACCGGGCTCTCCACCTTGCAGCGGATCACGCTCTGCTGCCTTCCAGCCTTCGCCCTTGTCCTACCGGGCTCTCCACATTGCAGCGGATCACGCTCTGCTGTCTTCCAGTCTCCGCCCTTGTCCTACCGGGCTCTCCACATTGCAGCGGATTACGCTCTGCTGCCCCTTCCAGTCTCTGCCCTTGCCCTGCCGGGCTCTCCACCTTGCAGCGGATCACGCTCTGCTGTCTTCCAGTCTCCGCCCTTGCCCTGCCGGGCTCTCCACATTGCAGCGGATCTCGCTCTGCTGCTTTCCAGCCTCAGCCCTTGTCCTCTGGGCTCCCTGCTCTACAGCCTACCTCTCTCCGGCTGTCTTAGCCCTTGTCCTCTGGGCTCCCTGCTCTACAGCCTACCTCTCTCCGGCTGCCCTAAACCCTTTTCCTCTGGCTTTCTACCTTATCGTCCTACTCCTGTGGACTTACTCACTACTTCCCTGCTCCTCGGAGCTCTCTACCTTGTACCTTACTGTCCTCTGCTATCCTTTCCTGTTACTCGACTTTCCCTTCTATACCTTCTGCTAGTTTGCTATCTCCTCCTTTCCTGGATTTGTCTGTAGTAACATCTCTTGTACTGTTTGTTGACCCTTTTGGTCAGAGCTTGTCTGTTGGTTCCCATCAGTCAACCTCTGCCCCTTCCTTTGTCTTGTTTCTACATTACAGACACCCATAGCTGCTGTTCCAAGTCTTGAGCAAACAGCGTGGGACTCTGTTATAGCAAACTGTGCAGAAGGCTAGAGTATTTCCAAGGTTCGTGGAATACTCTTTTCCTATTCTGCATACACCCCAAGAGGGCATTCACTCTGTACCTTTTCCCTTGCTACTCTTCCCTACTCTTTGTTCTCTTTCCGTTCTGCAGTGTGTGTACTTGTCTGTCCACTTTATTTCAGCACCCAACTCTTCTGGGTGTCGTGTGCCACTCTTATTAGAGTGCCATCCCTGACACCCCCGTGTTTGCCGTTAGAGGGGCCGCCTCCTATTACCTGTTCCAGCCCCTAGCTGCAGGTGAGTTACCGACGCCTGAGCTTTCTTTGGTAGTAGGGTATCGGCACGTTTACTTCTCTGTGCGGCAATTTGTGTCTTTGGTTTTAGATGAGCAGACTTGGAGGCACTTTCCTGCGCTTCTTTGCCATCTCGGGGGTACTGAAATACCTCATGGGGGTACCATTCTATCCCTCCTAGTAAGTGTAGGGCCATTGTTAGCCCTGTATGTACCTGGCTGAGGGCACGGTATATCTTTCAGTTCTGGGTCGGGCGTTTGGGCACTCTCGGCATGCGGACACCTGGACACAGTAGCACCTTATTTCGTCTCTTAGGTGGTCTATATTATTGGGTTGTATTTTTTCCTCCTCTTTACGTTCCCTGTGGAGCGTTTTCTTCTTCTCTGCCCTCTCCTTGCCCGTTGACAGGGAAGGGCATAGTGAATGATTTGTTCTGGTGGAGGTTGTTTCTATATTGATGTTACCACTCTGGTGAAGGGTGGACTTCCTCCAATACACAGTAGTTCGGTGTTTTCACAGGTGGAGAACTTCTTCTCCTCTCTTATGTTGTTATTAGTCACCTTTTCCAGTAGCTGCAAGCTGTTCCTCCTGGGCTGCTGGGGGTGTTTCTATTTGGCTGTACAGGCCAGTAATATCATTATTTATCACATCCACAGAACTCCATTCCCCTTGGGGTCCTGACGAAGGCAGCAGAATCGATGCCCTGCCGAAACGTCCTGTACATCGCTCCTTGCTACCGAGCTCTGTGATATGGCTCAACAACGCCACAACGGACGTAGACCTGGGATGTGTGTGTTTTGGTCAGACGCAATTTAATGTGCCATGTCTAATTAGTTTTAGCATTGTAATTGGGTGACACTGCCATTCAGAGCATATCTGTGACTTGTTAGCCAGATAGGGCCAGTAAGTTAGAATATGTGCCCGCTTGGCTCTGGTATATATAATCCTGGCGGTGTCATCTGTGTTTTTATGATTATATCATGAAATTGTTAATAGATGCATTTTATACATTTTCCACATTGATACATGTCTTTATGTGGTGTTTTTTATGATTGGTGCACGTAGGACCTTCGGCCTACGAAATAAAACTATGAATTTCTTTATTAAATGAAAAATTTGGCACACTGTGTATTTCTCATTTTGTGAGGTGATGTATACAACTCACGGAATGGGATCTAGTTTAAATTGGGGCTAGGTCATCAAATTCGTTCCTAAATGGTTCATTTGGGGGACTCCCCTCTGTGTGTTAAGGACCCCCTTAGTTCAGCCAGGCAGCCCTGGGCCCCAACACCAAGAATCAGTGCATCAGTCGAGGGGTGGGTTGCAGCTCATCATGAGTGATTGTGCGCCCTCCTGTGGTCCTGGAGGAAGGAGATGTGCCGGATCGGGAGAACATCGCAGACGAAGGGGGTGAGCAATGTCCTGTCAACCCGTACCCCATCAACAACACTGTGCCCTATCAACAGCACATGGAGCAGCCTGGATGCCCTGTGACCGGCGTCTCGCTGCTCTGCTATGAACATCAAGAGACCATGCCGAGGTGGACCCTGGCACTCGCCAGGCGCGGCTTTGCCGGCCGTGAACTGTACCATCAATGCACCTGGACTTGGGACGTGACACCTGAACGGATGCTGATGGAAGAGGAACTGGTTGTCTGCTGTCCTACTGTTGCTTAAAGAGAACTCAGTAATCCTGTGTGTTTGAGTATCTAAATGCTCTAAGTGGTCTCAGTAAATAACAATGAGGTGAGGCTGTGATCCTGCAATTGCGAGGTGTGCATGTAGTGCCAGCCTTCAACCATGGCAGTGTTTGTGTAGTTGCCATTCCGAACCCCAGGTTAATAAAGGGTTTTGCAAACTGTGGTGGATCTGCCTATAGTCCTCCAGCAGCTCACCGGCCACGACTGTCACCTTTTGAGCATGTTTAGAAACGGGTTATTATACGTTATGTCTGTAACTGTTGGAGTTAGCTAGGTATGTGTCAGTGGCATATCCTATCTTCAGTCTACCCTGCAAGTCCTAAGTGATACGTATTTTGTTGTTCTGTAACGGGCGGGACGCATGTGTGTTTTAGTAACGTGTTTTAGTAACGTTTGTTTGTTCGTTATGAAAAAGGAGGAGTGTTAGGTGGGACCCTCCCATGTGTATTGCCCCTTTAAGGGGATGTGTCCCTCCCACGTGTATTGCCCCTTTAAGATGGGCCATGATTGTGTCATGGCCCAAGTTAATAAAGGGAGCCCCTGCAGGCACGTGAATCAGAACGGCTGCACACTCCGTAAGTGGTTGGTCTGAGTCCGTGTCTCATTCATGATGTAGGCCGCAGGCCCTGGTGCCATGGGACCCTCGTGCCAGGACAGTGGCAGAGGTCTGCATGGTCAGGAGCCTGGCAGGCTGTGCCCTCACCCTGATGGCGCTGATGTACCATAGTGCCAAGGGGCCTGCCGGATGTCCAGGGCAGGCCCCAAACCCCCACAGGCACTGGGCCTGTGGTGTGCTGATGGAAACAGCACCCAGGGGCGCCTGCCAGATGTCCATGGCAGGCGACCCCCAACAGGCGAGATTACCACTGGCGAAACAGCTGAATACCGCCAGCTGGGTGGTTTTCTACATTTTTCACCACATCTTTTGGTGGGTGTTTTTGTGTGGAAACTTCGTTTTTTGCCAAAATGTCATTTTTGTGTCCGAAAAACAAAAATAACTGACGTTGCAGAATAAACTAACGTTAATGGGGAAAAACACCCCAAATTATGTTTTCCAAAAAATACATTTTGAAAAATGTAATTTTCAGCGGTAACAGGCTGCAAACTGTAAATTCTGCCCCGCAGGTGAATATTATGTTTACGATGAGCCGTACACCGTTATGAGCATAGGGACACACTGCAGACCACATTAAATATGAGCCAACACAGTGCTGGGGGATATAATGTCTTTTTCCTCTAACCTACTGCCCCAATCCCCCCTGTGACTCTGCTGCTACAACTGTCATCAGTGTCTGTATCGGCATCCATGTAGCCAGAGCAGCTCCCTTCTGAGCTGAATACATCAGTGACTCTTCACAAATGTGTTTATTCGCATTTATAGAGCGTGCAACAGCCAGGGGCATCGTGGCGCTTGTTACAGAATGAAACTTGGTTACAGGAGTCATACATTTTTTTTGTACAGGAGTACTTTGTGAAAGTTTCCTGAAAAACAACACGTTTATGGTGATGGAATGGCCAGAAACTTCAGCCGAAACCATGGAACCGTGAACTGTAGTTCTATGTCAAGACCGGAGGCTCAGATCATGCTTTACCATAACTTTACTTCTCGAGCAGCAATGAAAATCAACAATAATACAATCCATAACAAAGATGAAGACTACAAGTCCCACTTGATTCAAGTCTTTGGTAGTACATGTATTTGGTCCCTGAGAAAACACGTGTCAGAAAATGTCCAATCAACTGTCATGTCACCACATAGACACAGGTACTCCCATGCACCTCCCTCTTTCTTTGCTGCTCCAGAAGCCAGTTAAGTTTGACACTACTGTATCTTTTTATCTTGTTGTTATATATTTGATGTATTGAATATTGTTGGCGCACGTATGCTGAGGGAACGCAGCGAAGCACAGCACAAGCTTAGGCGAGCGTGGCAGAACATTCCGCTTAGGAAGCTAGGTTCTGCAGTCTGCTGGAGCCTCCGGCAGCTGCAGTTACTGGCACGGTTTGATAGGTGGCATACAGTTATGGATGTGAGCAGAGCACGCAGGATGTCTAGTTCCGTCGCTCCATTCCACGTGTGTGACCATTAGAGAGCGAGTGAGACCGGGTATTAGTCAGTTTCATTGAGGACTTAGAGTGTGTTAAAAGCCGCATGAGCTTACAAAAGGACAGTGGTCATGTTACCGCACACAGCGCCCCAGCTGGCCAAAGGAGCATACCAATGCTCATTTCAAGACAGGCTGAGTCCCCTGTAAAATCTGGCATTTGAATTATCAGCAACTGGTCTCACCTAATACACAGTAGTGTATAATTGTGACGGGTACAGGCCCAAGACTCCTGAAAAATACTTATTTGAAAGAGTTCACCCTCCCTCAATACCCAAAGATGAGTGACACCAGTGATGATAGCAGGGTTCAGGTGAGCCAGAAGAGGAATTACGCAGACATGAGGAAAATAATTCAAAAAGCAATGTTTGCAATCGGTCATGGGTCACAGGAGATGACTCTGATGGAGGACTGGTTAAAGTTCTCCCAAGGAATGGAGGAGATTAAGGGTATTAAACACAGAGAGGTAAAGGGGGAAGAAAGGCAGCCCGCAAACAGACCCCCTCCCCCGGGCATGGCACAGGAGAGGAAGAGTGGCCAAAGTAAGAGGGTGAGAGCCAGAACGAAGAGTAGCAGGTGGCATGAGGAGTCATCCAGTAGCTCAGGCGAAGAGGATGACGACTGGCAAGAATCCTCGGAGGAGGAAATGGTTTCAATTTAATCTTCGGATGAGGATCACGGTAAAGCGCTGGACAAAAGAAAGACTGAGGAGGAAGATGTCGAAGGGGGTGAGTTTGACCCTGAGGCCTTAATACATCCCCGATCCTCAGAGTGGGAGCCACCTAAGAAGGTTGAAACCTATCTTAAGAAACGCCTTGGGGCACAGATGGCAAAGGAGGCCAGGAGTAAAATTAGGGCGGAATGCTCAAGATCTTTCCTTCCCGATGGAATAGCTGACGCACCCGAGATCGATGAAAAGATGGTCACCTTCATGGGAAAATACGTGAAGGACGTGAGGAAGGGGCTGTATAGGTCTTGGTGGTCCTGCCAGGACAAGATTTTGGATATCATAGGCCCCCTCGCAAAAATTCTCCAGATGGCAGAAGAGGCATGAGAAAAGAATGAATCGGTGGATCCAGTGATTTTAACCGGATGGGCACAAAGGGCCATCTGCATGCTGGGCAATGCCAACTATGCAATTACGACAGAAAGGAGGAGGTCGCTGTTATGTGAAGATAGACCCAAGCTTAGCGAGGTGGCGGCCTCAGGCTCTACTGCAATCACTAAAGAGAAATTGTTTGGAGACGTCTTTATAAAGGAACTGACCAGGTTTGCCAACTTGTATGCAGCCCTCGACAAGGCACAGGCCTCACTGAAGAGGGTATTTGGCTGGCACATTTTTGGGAGGGCTGGTAGAGGCAAGGGCCGCTCTTAAAGCCAATACCACTACAGCAGGTCCTTTGATGAGAGAACTCAATGGAGGAATCAAGAAGATCGAAAACCAAACTCCTTTTTCCCCTCCCGAGGAAGAGGAAGGGGCAGAGGATGGCGACAAGGAAACTGCCAACAGAATAACTCAGGGTAGAGCGAGCGAGTTCAAGCGCTCTGTAGGCAAAGATCCTCCTGCTGTCGGAGGGAGACTGGCAAGGCATGTAGACGCTTGCCTGTCCATATCCAGAGATGCTTGGGTCTTAGACACAGTAAAGGGTTTTCACATAGATTTTCACAGAGCACCAAATCGGGTCTATCTCCCAAGTCACATGCAATCAAGCATAGAAGACCAACAGCTTCTAGAGCTAGAACTGAGAAAGCTATAGCGCAAAGCAACCATAGTGCAGGTATCAGGGACCTTGGTAGGGTTTGTAAGCAATGTATTCATAGTCACGGGGGAAACACAAGTTGAGACCAGTTATCAACCTGAGAGCCCTAAACAAATTTGTGGTGTACAGACACTTCACAATTGAGGGGATCCCCCTCATCGGGGACATATTATTACAGGGGGACTGGATGGCCAGGGTAGACCTCAAAGATGCTTACTTGACGGTGCCCGTGCCGGAGGAGCACTGGAAATACCTGAGGTTTTCTGGGGAGAGGCGACGTGGGAATTTTGTTGACTTCCTTTCAGCGTGGCATCAGCACCATGGTGTTTCACCAAATTGATGAAACCCGTAGTGACTTTCCTGAGGGAGCAGGGTATTCGTCTCATAGTATACCTGGAATATTTATACCTGATGTGCCAGGACAGGGAAATGCTCAAAGTGCAGGTGAACATCGCTCTAGAGCTATTTCAGAGTCTGGGTTTTCTGATCAACTGGGAGAAATCCAATGTACACCCAGAACAGTCCATGGAATTCCTAGGATTTGTGATAGATTCGACCCGAGGTTCTCTCAGTTTGCCGATAGCCAAGGTGAATGACATCAAGAAACGGACCAGCCAGACGCTATCGAAGAGAGAATTATCACTACGTGAAATTGCCAGACTGGTGGGGCATTTAACCTGCTCAATTCAGGTGATATTTCCGGGCCCATTACATTACAGAGCACTCCAGCGACTGAAGATCCAGCATCTCAGGAGGGGCGCGTCATACGAGCAGAAGGTCCCGGTTTCCCGAGAGGTGAGAGAGGAGTTGGAATGGTGGCTCCAACACATGAATGCAGGGAATGGGAGAGCTATATTTGGCTCATCCCCGGACCTGATTATAGAATCCGACGCCAGCAGATGGGGCTGGGGAGCCCGGTGCAGGGCCCTGTCGACATGGGGCAGGTGGTCGGATCAGGAATCACCCCTACACATAAATTGTCTAGAACTTCTTGCAGGTTCCTTCGGTGTACGATGCTGGACTCAAGAGAGAGCACAATATTGCGTGTTACTCAAAATGGACAATGTGTCGGCGGTCAGGTATATAAATATATTGGGTGGCACAAAGTCCAGAATGTTAGCAGAAATAGCGAAAGAGTTCTGGCATCTCTGTCTCCAGAGACAAGTATCAGTGATGGCAGAATATCTGCTGGGTCGTTTGAACGAGGTGGCCATTGGAACTCCAGATTCCTCAGGGATGCCAGCGACTGGAAGCTGGACGAGGAGGTGTTCCAGGAACTGATGATTCATTGGGGGCCGTGCCAGATTGACTTGTTCACATCGCAGTTAAACAACCAACTACCTCGGTTCTTCAGTTGGAGGCCGAACCCGGAGGCAGAAGCAACAGATGGCTTCCTTCAATCGTGGGGGCAGGACACATGTTACGCGTTTCCCCCGTTCTCGATGATCGCAAGGACATTAGCTCAGGTGAAGAGGCAGAAAGCCTCTCTGATTCTGATCATTCCAGATTGGAAAGGCCAGGCCTGGTTTCCGGGAGTACTGGAGCTAACACACAGCAACCCAATACCGTTGCCCAGACATAAATCTATCGTGCAAGACCCGGTAGGGGGCAGCTATCCGCTAGTGCAGTCAGGCAAGCTCAATGTGATCACCTGGCCGATTTCAGGAGATCTTGGGTTAGGCCAGGCTTATCGAGCAAGGCTGAGCTCATCATCAATGAATCTTTGGCAACAGGGACTCATAGAGCATACAGGTCTGCATGGACGAAATGGTGTAGTTGGTGCGTAGAAAGGGACGTTCTTCCCAATGGAACAGATGTAGTTCACATTGTCAATTATCTGGCGCAGATGGCAGTGCAGGGGAAAGCATATAGGGCCATTAATACAGCCCGCTTGGAGATATTGGTTGGACATTCCAAGTTTGAAGGGGTGACGATAGGAGAGCACTCGCTGATATGAAGACTGTTAAAAGAGATAAAAATGACTAGAACTCCCAGAGAGAAATACACTCAGCTGTGGGATGTAGACACAGTATTAAAAGTTTTTCTAGCATGGCCTGAAAATACAGATCTATCTAGGAAAGCGTTATCTGCTAAACTCTCTATGCTCTTGTGCCTGCTACTCTGCATGAGAGTATCAGATCTCAGGGCGCTAGAAGTGAATTGGAAATCTTTATGATCGAACAGAGTGACGTGCCTCATATCGAGGAGGACAAAAACAGGGCTAAGATCAATTGCATACAAGAAATTCCTGAATCAACCCAAGTTATGCCCAATTAGATGCCTAGCAGGGTATGAGGAGATCATGCGCGACGTGAGACCTGCAGGAGTATTGCAGCTACTGATAGCCTTGTGTAAGCCATGTGGCGCAGTATCGCCTGCGACACTAGCCAGGTGGCTGAGATGGGCAATGACCCAGGCCGGTATCAATGTTCGTTGTTATTGGGCCCACTCAGTGAGGGGAGCAATGGCCACTAAGGCTTTCAATGTAGGGGCAAGATTGGAAGATTTCATGAGATCTGCCGATTGGCCAAATGAATCCATGTTCAATACCTTTTATTTCAAACCATTTGTGCAGATGGCAACGTTGGTCGTAGGTAAGCTTTGAACAAGCCTAATCCGAGCCTCCAGTCTTGACATTGAATTCAGATTTTCAACACATTCGTTCCAGAAAGTCATAATTCTATTAAAGACACAGAGGTGAAGGATTATCCCACCCTTATAATTGTGTTAAGCTATGTATTTATGAATGAGGTATTATAGTTACACTAATGACATGTGGTATTTCTATGACACGATTTCCCCCTCTTGATATGGTACACTAACATTTGATTTTGGTTATACTAGGTACCATTGTGGAGAATAAGCAAGCTTGAAATTGATGGTCGGAGAATCGCCTGGGAATTTCCCGCATGTTGGGACGAGGAAAAGAAAGAGGGAGGTTCATGGGAGTTCCTGTGTTTATGTGGTGACATGACAGTTGATTGGACATTCTTTGACACGTGTTTTCTCAGGAACCAATAATACCTGGACTGCCAAAGACTCGAATCAAGTGGGACTTTTAGTCTTCATCTTTGTCATGGATTGTATTATTGTTGATTTTCATTGTTGCTCGAGAAGTAAAGTTACGGGAAAGCATAATCCTTTGCCTCTGCATCTTTAATAGAATTATGACTTTCTGGAAAGAATGTGTTGAAAATCTGGGGGTCGATGATGGACTTGCTGCGCCAATACATCGCAGGTGGTGAGGACACCAGGGGGGAGATAGCCACAGCCATAGTGGGGACCACAGCTGCCATAACGGCCAACACAGCCGCTGTCAATGCCTCGGCAGTGCTGATGAGAGACTGTCTGGGGGCCATCACACAGGTCCTGACATCCATCCTGCTGCACATGCAGCGGCCACGACTTGCAGCAGGCGTGGAAATCCCCACCGACTCCTCACCAGCCACCACATCTGCTTCCTCTGTCCCCACTTCCTCTGGACCCCCCAGCCCTGTGCGTCCTACGAGAAGGAGTGCGAGGCACACTGAAATGCTGCCCCTGGACCGCAAGAAGTCCCGCAAATAGTGTGGGAGTACTATGGGAGTGGCTCAGATGGTGTTGGGGGTGAATGGGAGCATTAGGGGGAGTTCACTGGGGGGGCTTGGGAGGTCACTGGGGGGGTTTGGCAGTTCACTGGGGGGGTTGGGAGTTCACTGGGGGGTTTGGGGAGTTTACTGGGGGTTTTGGGAGTTCACTGGGGGTTTATGGGAGTTTACTGGGGGGGTTTGGGAGTTCTCTGGGGGTTTGGGGTGGGGGCTGTCACATTTTTGCAGTTTGAATCAATACACCCGTTGTGTGAAAAAACATTCAATGCCTGGACATTGTTCATTTCGTGTGTATCCATTTAATGTATGACGGTGTTCAGTGCCCAACTCCCAACATTCCGTGTGTACATGTCCACATAGACCCAGTGTGTCACTGACACATATCTATCAAAGTCTATCAAAGTCCCTGTGGTTCAGAAGTATTCGTGAATCAGTGATTGGCGTACTGCATGGCCATCCTGTGCATCACGTACTGGCAGGGGTGATGCTTCACCTCCGTCTCCATCCTCATCATCCTCACACGGTGCATGCATGTCAATGTCAGGTGGCAGTGGTACATTTCTCCGGACGCACATGTTGTGCAGCATGACACAGGCTATGGTGATCTTTGCCAGGAGTGCTCCAGCAGACCTGCTTAGTCAGCGGAACCGCACCTTCAACAGGCCAAAGGTCTGCTCAATCACAACACGGGTACGGGTATGAACCTGATTGTACTCCTCTTCATGGCTGTTCCGTGGGTTCAGCACAGGGGTAAGTAGCCACGGCTTCGAGGGATATCCTCCATCACCTGCAAGCAAATACAAATAGGTGTGTGTCACTCTGAGCTGCCACCTTCAGGATTCACAGTCATGCCCGCAGCTATTTGGTGTGGACATGCACATGTCCCTGTACGCGTGCACAAATATTATCTAGATGCATACTATACTGCTATGAGGTGTGGTAGTCTGGATGGCGTTGAATAGATGATGCAGGGTGAAATCATGCATGCTCAGGCGGATGTACTGTTGTTGTACGACAATGTTACGCCTCCCATTTATGCTGTGTATACTACACTGTGCATGGTCACAGTAGCCACATTGGCACAGTTGCGATCCTGTTTAGTCATGCATTGCTAGTCATACACATGGTGGGCAGGTTGTGCGTCTTACATGTGGTCATTGATTTACGTAAATGGTCAAATGTGTGCCAATGATGTGTCATGTTGGGGTTGGGAGGTTCAGGTCAGGTGTCATTAGCTCTGCATGCATTCTCCACTCACCGTCCATTCCCACCCAGGTGGAGTATGCATCCCCCCCATTCCCACCCCGGTGGAGTGTGCACCCCCCCATTCCCACCCAAGTGGAGAATGCATCCCCCCCATTATGCATCCACCCATTCCCGCCCAGGTGGAGTATGCATCCCCCCCATTCCCACCCAGGTGGAGTATGCATCCCCCCCCATTCCCACCCAGGTGGCGTATGCATCCCCCGCCCACACATCACTACCCCGATGCACGGCCATGGGCCAGTCAGGCAACTCACCAAGCAGCCAGGCACGTGGTCCAGCATGTCGCTCCATGTGACGGGGTAGCGTGGAGTTACGCAGCACCATGGCATCATGTGTTGATCCGGGAAATCGGGCACAGCAATGTGTGATGATCTTGCTGGAGTCACATACCATCTGCACATTGATGGAGTGGTATAGCTTGCGATTGCGGTACACCGCCTCTACTGCATGGGGGACTACCAATTCTACATGGGTGCAGTCCAGGGCACCAACACAATTGGGCATGCCTGCCAGTGCATGGAAGCCTACTTTGGTGTTGGCTATCTCCTGGGCAGTCCGTGGTAGGGATTTGTGGGTGCTAGCGTGCTTCAGGAGGGCATCCAGCACTTGGGTCAGCATGCGTGAAAATAATGGTTGTGAAATGCCATGCAGCTGGCCCACTGTGTGCTGGTAGGTGCCTGTGGCCAGGAAGTGGAGCGCAGACACCACCTTTAGTAGCGGGGGGGGGGGGGTGGCAGTGCGTATTTCTATGGGGCTGGCAATGTAGTTGCCTATCATGTCCACTATGGTGGTGATGTTGTCCCGGTCCAACCGGTACAGGGTGTGGATCTGCTCAGGGGTTAGATTGAACGGACTGGGTCTGATGCGAGGGATTGGCAGCTGCCTACCAGGAACTACTGGCTGCACTGGTGGTAATTGCTGGGCCTGTCTCACCTTCCTTTTCCTCCTGCGTCTCCTCTGAGCTGCCTGTTGTTGCTGCTGTAGTTGTAGTTGCTGTAGTTGTCGCAGTATAGGCATGTCCTCCAGCGCCATGATTGCAACAGCTAGTGGTATCATTTTGGTGTAGGGTGTACTCCTTTTATACTGGGCCAGACTCCATTGAGTCCACCTGTGGTGATTGTGTGCACCTGTGGCAGTTGGCTTGATTGCTAATTGCTGTTTACGAGTGGTCCGCGATGCCTGTATGGCCGCCATCGTGCAGCCCCTGATTACTGCCTTCGGGATGCCGGTATTTGCACGCCCGCGTGGGTTGTGATGTCCTCCAATTACCGGCATGCCGGTATTTGCTCCCCGAAGGGGAGCGTGTACACCCTCATGT
Organism: Ambystoma mexicanum; assembly: GCF_040938575.1. NCBI lineage: Eukaryota > Metazoa > Chordata > Amphibia > Caudata > Ambystomatidae > Ambystoma > Ambystoma mexicanum. The sequence continues at coordinate 694,126,949 of NC_090931.1, forward strand.
CAGTATGAGGGGGCACGGTATGACCCGGACCCGTTACCGATGCCGCTATTATCATCCTGCCTTCTTTTTTTCATTACCTCCATTCTCGTAAGGAGGCCCATTCTATGATAAGGTAGCTCACTTGCTTATCCAGTGGGAGCTGGTGGTGCCCGAGAGCGAGCTTGGAGGCAAGATGGGGAAGTAGCATTTTTGCTCCATGCTGATGCAGCACTAGGGGAATGTGCACAATTTGGTTGTAAATTACTGGTATTGGGGCTTTATGTGGGCTGGAGCTCAGCCCGGCACTCTTCAAAACATTTCCTTTAGCCAGCACTTTCCTGGAGTACCCCAAACTAACTTCCCCAACCTTATTTCCAAGCATTAAAGTAAATCAAAACATGTGACAATACTGTTTGTTACCGGTATTGTCACTATCCGCCATGCTTAGAATCACATACTCGGTAGCAGACAATACATGTTTAGGGGACAAGTGTTAACAGCACTGTGAAAAATGCTATCTACTTTAGGGTGCAAGACCAAACCTTTTTTGATTTTTACTATGAAAAATGATTCTGGTTTTTCTCTCAGAAAGTGGGGTCTGGTAATTAGGCCTGACTTTCTAAATGCTGCATGCTGAAAAAGTGCACTTGTTCTCTTGACTGGGCCCAGTCTACTGAGACACCAGCGGTTGCTGTGTACTTTGGCAGCATGACAGTCACAAAGCCACCTGTGCAGTCCTGACACAGGCTGCTGGAATCTGAATTATTTAAACAGCCATGGGTTGCCTTTAAGAGTAGGCCCCCTATGATCTAAATTATATATAACTGAATATACCCAAGGTCCGGTAGCAGTTGGTTAAATCTAGATGTAAAGCAATATCTGGAAATCGTGACATATGAGGAAATACAGTTCTACATTGCCATGACCACCTGATGTCATTTATCAACTGGCACCCTGTTACATCTGTAGATGTTAAGGCTTTTGTATTTTACTGCCTAGGGCTGGGGATTCACTAAAGAGATGGCCTTTGTTCTCTGCTGCGAAAGATTAACAGCTCCCCAGACAAGCAGGACATGCCCCTGAGGGGAGGGGAGGGTTGAGGTCTGATGCTTCAGTGAAAGCTCTGGAGACACAAAGGGATGTTACACCAATAGGATAATGACTGGAGTCTCTTTGATTCTAGGCATTGTGACGAATCTCAGGAATTCGTCCCTTCTCCTCAAGGGGAAGCCCCCCACCCTGTGAGGCTAGGGAGGTGAGTTTGCGCCGCAACACCCTCCCTAGGGGTCGGGAATCGGGACCTCACCAGGAGAAACTCCCCCTTTGGGGACAAGGACTCCTATTCCTGTGAAGAACTCCCGAAGAAACCTTTTAAAACAACCTCTTCAAGCACATCCAGTAAAGAAAGGTATGAAGACCAAAATGTGTCATTGTTATCCAGATACTTTGACCACTACTTTGAAAGAAAAAACACTTTCACTGAGATGAAGAAGATCCGTGGAGGAATAGAGGAATAGAGAATGCAGCACAAACAGAGAAGAAGGAACATGAGATTCAGTTGGGGCCTTCCCACAGCTACATAATAAAGGAAAAGGGAGGAGATTGGAGAGACAGAGGGGAAGCCAGCGAGGTACAAAACTGCTTGCTGGCTCATACAGAGATGGGAGTGGATGTGTGGCATCCTGTGATCGGGAGAGAGTGAACTGTAGAGTTGGACGCCCGGCGTCAAGCAACCAGAGAGGCGAGAGAAGTGAATACGGAGGCAAGACGTCCTCATCCAGAGAGAGAACCGAGTGGCCACCCCTTCCTGTTCTCCTCTTCCTTCTCTCTCACTCTACCCTGCTAACCTAGCTCTGTTCTCTTCCTTCTCTCCCTCCTTTCCATTCAGTTTACTGACTGGCCGCCTGGTGTAACTAAGAGTCTCACAGGTCCCAGGCACCCCTGCCAGTCCTCTGCACTTGCGTCAGGTCCCTGGATCTCACCCACTCACTGCACTTGCAATAAATCTCTGAGAGCTTCTCTCTACGCACTTCCCCAGTCTCTACCGACTGGGTGCACTTGGTCCCCTGTCCTCTCTTGCCCTGCCTGCACTTGCACGATCTGTATACAGCTCTGCCTGAAGATTGTTCTGTCTGTTCTTCCTTGTCTTCACCTAATGTGCACTTGAAAAAAACGCAGAATCGCCGTCAGGCCTATTTGCTGTATCTAAACTGTTAAATGTATCATATTCACTTAATCTGCCTGTGCAGACCATTATCGTCTCAGAAATTCAAGGGCTCTGAGCGACTGTTGTTTTTTTTCCCTGTGTTCCCACACTCCTTGAGCTCTTTGAAACACTTGCCTGTGTATAGGTGCTTTATTAATAAACATTACCATTACCACAACCAAATTGTGGTGGACTAGGGGTCCCTTGAATAACACTGATACCACTCTGCCTACCCTAAAGCAGAATATACTGGCGAACGAGAAACTGGAGGACTCGCTTATGCAGCTAGGCGAAAGGAAAATGACAGATTCACGAGAAGCCATTCTGACAAACTAGAGAAAAGGTCCCACCCAACCAATAAGCCCAGTGACATTATCCATTAACATGGAAGGTAACAGGGAAAACGTGAGACCTGGGAGGGGGACAAGGCATCGTTATTGGAACGCTCATACTCATGTAAAGGAGGTCCCAGACATGACCTGCACCCCTGCCCCTCATTTCGAGCTACCAAGAAGGTACTCGCCAATGTATGTGACGTATGAGGAGCAAATGAACCAACAGAGAGCCGCACTGGGACTCTGCCCTGTGTACATAAGAAGAACCGTACCTGTTGAAACGCCCATAACCAGGCAACCCTGGGCAGCACGATACCCTATCAGACAGCCATACCAGCCGCTGATACAAAATGAGGAGTACCTACATACGGTCCATGAAGAGGCCCCAAGAGCTGTAATGGAAGGCCAGTAGAAATGGCATAAGTGCACAAGCAGACCCGCAAAAAAACTGAAACGGAAACCTAAGACAACACGCTAGAGCAAGCAGTTATGAAAATAGATGTAGTAGACACAGGAAAGAGACAATGTTAAAACGTAAGGAAACGGGTTACAAGACAAGAGGGAAGTAACCAACCAGTTAACGCGTGCAAATAGGCTTGGAACGCAAGAAGCCAAGGAAACGATACAGCTTGCTATGCTTAGTAGAATAATAAAAGCGGCATGCACCAACTATATAACTACCTCAAAAGCATATTATACAAGTGTGACTCCATTTTGTAAAGCAGGAATGTGCCCAGGCAGCCCGAGGCCTAACGGGCCGGGTTTCACAACCCAGCCAGAACAGAGAGGAAGAGCGGAATCGAAACTCAACAGAGGGAGGGTCATGCCTGGGAAATAGAGGTCACTCAGAGAAACGGAGGAGAGCATCAACTCGCAAGAATCAAGCTCCAGAGCATACCAACTCGCCCGTGAAGGTTAAGATAAGAGAGGCCCAGGCAGGTGGCAGAGCCGAAGCAGAATTAAATACAACAAAAACTGGAAATTGAAGCAGATTCATGGTGAACAGACACGTGACCAGCCAGGTGCGAAGAAGTACCACCGCCTGATGTCATCCAGAACCCGAGGATGCCATAACTTTTCCTGATAAGAGGCTACAGTCCGAGGCCATACCCAGCAAACTAATTGACACATAGCCCTAAGATACTGATTGATGGAAAGGAGGCAGGGTGAAACTTGGGACACCAGGCATCTGGGTGTCTATTCTGCATGCTGCTAATTAAAATGGGGATTTATGTCTAGGGGTGTAACCCGCCCAATCACAAGGGACCAAGTAATCTGGATCCTATAGATAGTAGAACCAATAGGACGTCGTACTTATATTGACGTTAATCACGTGTAATGTAGAAGGAGGGTAGTAGATGCCCACCCGATAAGAGTTATCCAATCCGCATGCTTTATTTCTATATACAGATATAGCACCTATACTTAAGTTACCTTTCCTAACCAATTATATTGCATGATGAGTTTCGTAGAGTTAGACGTCAGTGATGACGAGAATCAACTATAAATGCTATTGTTTGCATGAAGAAGTTGGAAGTTGGAGCGAGACAGGGGGTTGCAACGATGCTGATTCCAATTTGTTTTCCTGTTTGATCGACATGTCATTAAACTGACTTCCCTTTGCCAAACTACTGAGTCCTCATCATTGGATCGTGTTGGAGTAAGTGAATCCTGCACCCCCAATCCTCACATGGTGCAGCTATCCTGTCTTACAGGTTCTAGAGGGTGAGCGCTGACCTATGGGCCCGTCAGTGATTTCCTCCCCTTGTGAACACTTGGTAGCGTGAGGATGGTTTCGGCCATCGATTATTGATTATCGATTGATATAGTCATGACACACCCTTAGACCGACGGCACGGAGTAACTCTGGGCCTTCGGTGAGATCACGAGTCCTTTCGCCATTCCGGCTGAGTAGACCGAGAAGCTTCCCGTGGACAATGATAGAATAAAAAAAAATTAAAAAATCTGCAGTGGGTCTGAAGGAACCCGCCTTTCCAAGCATAACCCTTCTCATTCCCACAGGCAGCGGATCGGACAAAAATCTTAAAAGCAGGAAGAGGAAGGGGCGGTGATCCCGAAGCTCCAGAGAGGAAACGATGCGATCGGTGAGTGAAACAATGAACTCGTTACTTTGGCAAATGTCGTATAGGCACTAGAGCCAGTAAGGGAAAGGTAACGGAGGGTGGAGGAAAAAATAAAATAGTTAGAAGTAGAGAAGACTGTATATATATAGGGGGTAAAGACTCGAGCATAAGAAATAAAATGTAAAGAATATCAGGGGGGCACCTGAAGTAAAACGTAAGGAATACCGGGGGGGGCACCCGAGAAGAATAAAACGTAAGGAATACCAGGGGGGCACCTGAGCAAAAACGTAAAGATTCGCCTTGTTCCTGTGCTTTAAAGAGCGGTCAGAAGGAACGTGAACCCAGAGCCCACAGAGGGGGGACAATTAGGCTACGATAACTTTTAAAGACGTAATTAATGGGGTTTGTTCAAATCCCATGGTGGGCTAGTGATTAGAAGGCAGGTATATGTATGACCAGCTGGCGTCCATCTAGTCTGTCAAGAGTCTGTCGTATATGTCCTGTGTATGTCAAATGTGAAATAACTGTATTGATGATTGATTGCAATGCATTTTGGCCTTACGCGATTTCGTAACTAAGAGGGAATCGCCTTTGAATTGATGAGTTTTGAGTAAATTGTTGATACAAAATTTGGCAGGAAAAAGTTGGATTGGAGCTTGCGTATGTGGTGATCGCTCATACTGTGGAAAGCTTAAAGAACTGTGTGAATATTGTTGGTGACAAAATTAAGAATGGAGGAAGTTACCCCACTTGCGCATTTATGTAAGCAGCTGCCCAAGCATGCAGTAAAATTGAAGAAATACAGCCAGGAGTGAGTTAAGAGTACCGCCAATAAGATGTTTATGCCTTGGCCGCAGAACGGGTCACTTTCTAAGGCTGTTTAACAGCACATGACAACATTTCTACACGCCACATATACCAGCAAGAAGCTGTTCTCAAACTTTGGAAAATGTTCGAGCAAGCGAAGGAGGAAGAACCACCCGCAGACTGGATATTAAATGTATGTACGGAGGGGGGGTGAAGCAAGTCAGAGGGTCTTTACCCGTTGAGAGAGCTCAAAGTAGCCACAGGGTATAGCAACCCCGCATATGAGTCATCTACATGCAGTAGTGACGAGGCGAAAGAGAAGGAACAGGAAATTGATTTGGCCTCCACAGTCCCGAGGGACAAGGAGAGGCGCGCCGATGGAAGAAAGGATCAGGCACAGACTAGTGCACCTCTCGATAAAGAGAGAGAGGGAAAGAAGCGGAAAGGAAACGATGAGTTAACATTTGCAAAGGACAAATGGTTGGGAGGACAGATACTATTGAAATTAGATGGAAACGGAAGTGATGACGCAAGGCCGAGTGAACAGTCCGATGAGGCACGGAGAAAGGAAAAGGAGAAAGAAAAGGACATGAGAGACGAGAGGGCAAGAAAGAAGGATAGGTTGAGGCGAGAACAACTATATCGCGAAGAGCAAGGAATACCGCTCAGTCGCACACAATTCGCAGCCTATGAAAAGTACAGGCAGAACATGCTAAAGTTAGAGGAAGAAAGGAGAGTGCAAGAAAGGAAAGTAAAGAAGCGGTAAGACGAGGAAAGTAGAATGGTAAAAGAACGTAGAAATGAACGTATGAGGGAAGTAGATAAGGCTAGAGAAGAAGCGAAGAAGCGAAAAGAAATAGATGAGGAAGCAGAACGTAAGTGCAGACAGAGGGCACGAGATCTAGAATATTTGCAACGGGAAGTTAAAAAACCCAATCCTGTTGTAGAATGGGAAGACATAGAAGAATGCTTTCCTGCAAGTGATGCGGTACCAGGTACAAACGGGACAAATATTGACGATGACTTCGACACCAGAAGCATCGGGTAAACAATTGATAAAATATATGATGAGATGGGGCTGGAACTAATTTCCCAAGGGGGATGGGAGGATGAGCACTTAGAGAGCACTCAGCTATATGACACTGAGGATGTCACCCGAAGTAGTGGGAGCAGCGGACTGTCCCTAGACAGACTAGAGATTGGGCAGAACGAAGATGATGCAAGAAGTTGTGTAAACTGGGAGTATTCAGAGTCTGACTCCGGTGGGGAAACGGGGGAAGTGGCACATGGCGAAGGGAGACGGTGTGAAAAAAACGGCTCTCAAGAGTCCGAGAGGTACGATGGTCAGATGCTAGCGGGTCCACAAGTAGGACACCGAAGTCCGCTGGACAATCCAGCCGAGATGAAGAAACACCCCACAGTCAGAGGGGGGCGTCAGCACCTGCCTATGCGGACATGTTAAGGGCATTGCCAGGTAGACGGCAAGGCGGGAACGCCACCCTGGTGAATGACCGGAGAGGTATGGGAGGCAGAAGGAGGACTGTGCATTCCAATTCCCATTGCTAGAAAAGGGGGGAGCAAGACCGCAATATATTCCATGGCCACACATGGACCGAGAGAACCTAAAAAATAAGCTTCCAATGCTGACCTCGGGAGCCGGAAAATTGATACATGAGTTAGAGAAAATGATGGGGGGTGCCACCCTGGCCATAGGGAACATTAAGGGGCTCCTAATTGCTATACTTGGTGAGAGAGCAGACGTGTGGAAAAGGGCGGGCTACCCTAGGGTAACCATAACTAACACCTCCCATGATGAAGCGCCATTTAATAACTGTAGAGCAGCAGTGTGGAAAGCGCTGCATACGCTATGTCCAGACACGTCTGATATGGGAGCTTTAATGACTCAAAAAATTAAGTAGTCAGAGGATCCGTTGCTTTATATCCAGAATTTTCAAGACGCGTGGGTGCTCGAAACGCATGAATCATGGACGAAATCCATCCCTGTATTCTACCACATATTGTGCCAAGGGTTACCAGAACCGGTGCAAAAACAGCTCAAGAAATTGGTAGGAATCGAAGCTAAACCATCGGCCGAAATACAGTCGACAATTGCACACTATTATAGCAAGAAAAGAATTGGAAAAAGGAGGCAACTCGTAAGGGAGAGGAGGCGAAGCTAGTACAAAAGAAACTCTCGAAGTATGCCCTCGAGGGAGCCATGCTCACCAGCACAGCCCAGCCAAGTGCACAACACGTGACTAACTCATCCCAGAATAATCAGGGTAACACAGGATTTTACCCAAGAAGAAGGGGTTTTGGAGGGAGAGGATGGCAGAGTAATCAGGGAGGGTTTCGAGGTAACCAAGGGGGTTTTCAGAATGTTCAAGGTGGTTTCCAGAGCGCACAGATGTCATGATGCCTACCCCCGGAGCACCAGGCCAGGCCCAGCACCCCCGGGAGCAGGCATCATGCCCCCAGGTAAAAGCCCAGCGGCCCCTTATAGGGGCTCTTTGCCTCTGTCCTGGCGCCGTTGGCGCCAGGCTCATGTTGGACATCAGTCCTGGCGCCATAGGCGCCAGGCTCATAAAGGAAGGTGTTTTGTGCACTTACCTGATGCAGACCATGCTGCAAGATTCAGGCCTCCCTGAGACCTGAAAGGGACTATTTTTTCATCAGGACTATTTTGCCACTCGGGTGTGGCTGGGGAAGGATACTTACCTGGAACTACTTTGGGGGCTATTTAAGCCACACCCAGACAGTAGCTCACGCTTCGCGTTGTTCTGCATCCAAGCAGCTAAACGCTCACCGTGTCTGCTCCTGCATCTGGTCTCCAGCCACGCCCGCCTCGATCCTGGAACATCTGTAAGGAAAGAAGAGAAGAGAAAGGTGAAAACCAAGAATTTTATCAAACGTCTTACCTGCATCCGGAACCTTCACGCCAGCGTTCCTGAGAAAAGACTTTCATTTAAAAGCACTGTGTTGCTCGCTGCAGTGCCGCGCTTCACTTACCTGTCCTCGGGAGTTCTTCTGGCTCCACCGCTACTGTCTACACCGGTCGCCACATCTCTGCGCCTAGGGGAGAGAAGAATAGACAAAAGGTGAGCAGAAGGAACATATGAGGAAAGCCTAATTTTCCGCCATAACACTTACCGGTCTTCTGTTGGTGGACCGTTCCTCATTTCGGGTCGGCGCCGCTTCGTTGGCAGGTACCACACCCCGGCCCCTATGGGGAAAGGACAAAAGACATTACTGGAGGAATATAAAGACATTAAGAGGGATCGCCCCCATCGCTAACTCACCTGAGTTCACCATCGGCAATTCAATCCCTCAACGCATCGCCTTCATTCTGCACCTGAAATAAAGGACAGATCACAGGTTAGGAAGGCAACAGAAAAGGAGGCTCAACACTTGAACTTTTGTAATCTTCATACTTACGGCGTTCCGCTCGGAAAAGCCAAGTGGATTTTGCCAGCGCCATTCTGAAAACCAGTGAAGTTACTGGACAAACACGCGCCCCTGCACCAGAAGCAGGATGGAGAGTTCATCCTTTCAAACCATAAGGTGAGCTTCAACCGGGGATTTCGGAGGAAGTTAGAGAAGAACGAAGGGGGGAGGGGGGAGCAAGCACACTATTCTGCAAACTGTTAATCCCCTTTCTCATCTGCAGAAGGATATTCCTACGGGCCAGACAAGCAAGATTTGAGGGTCCTGTTCAGTCGGTGCTCCGAGTTCTGCGCATCACGCTCGAAGAGACCACAGCAACCCAGATTAGACCAGCGCCTCCGTGGGAGTCAGGTGAGCGTTACAACAGATGGGCAGTCCAGCTACATTAGATGGACAGATGGCCCGACCACCGCCAGTATGTTGTTCTGTGTGGAGTGACAGGACATGTGGCGCGCATGTGCAGAAGTCAAAGCATATGGCAAAATAGCCAAAGGATGGGGGCAGGCATGGTGAATCAACCTGCTATCCCGCAACAGGGCAGTGCACAAAATTATACTGTGCATCAGCAGGCGGTAGGCTTGCAGCAAGGTGCACAGCAAGTGGTTCAACCACCGAACATGGGAAATTTGCCACAGGGACAACCCCCGCAGGCACCGCCGCAAGTGGCTCAGGGCACTAATTCTGGAGGGGAAATTAACCCTGGAATTGGGGGAAACCCTCAAGTATACAGTGGACCGAACCTGTATATGAAATAGGACGGCTCACAGGGGACTCTGATGTGTTCTATCCTATCAGTGACACCAGACCCTAACAGGGAACCCAGGGTAAATGTCACCATAGGGGGGAAAGAATATTCCTTCTTAGTTGACACGGGTGCAACGCGCTCGTACATACGGGAAGGCAAGTTTTCCTTATCCGGCAAGGCCATAGATACCCAGAGTTTCACTGGAGCCCATAGTAGAGTTCCCTTTACAGATGCACTCCCAGTCTCAGTGGGAGAGCGTGAAATTAATGTACCTTTATTGTATTCACATCAGTCCCCAGTAAATATCATGGGTCGGGACTTGATGTCAAAGTTGAATATGACAATCTTGTTTACTGAGGATGGTATAGTGTGCTCCACCCCAGGAATGCATTATTCAAACGTGTGCGAAATGATCAGAGCATACTCTGGACGTGAAGCCATGAGAGCTATAGCGCTGGAGCCAGAAGTTTTCGCATATGGCGTACGAGTGCTTATGGCGGGATTGCCGGGCCTCGCAGACAAAACTATGAGAACCCCTGATGAGTTTCTATTCAGACCAAAAATACCCATGCACGAAGAGGAGGGACAAGTATTTCCCTTAATGATACAATCTGCTGCAGTACGAGAAAAAGTGGTATTGGTCGAAGAATATGACGATGAAGGCAGACAATGGGGTGCAATTGTTGCCATTGAAGAAGGGTATCGAGTGATTGACGTCACCGATGATGATCTGTTCGAAGAACACCCTGACCTAGAAGAGACAAGAGTGGAGGTGAGTCTCATATTTTGGGTCAAAATGATCAAACGGGAAGTGCCACAGAGAATTTTGTTGGCACTGGTACGCCCAGAATATTTTGAGGGCGACATGGCCCAAGTGCCTGCCGCAGTATGGACTACAGGGCCCTATGATGTAGGTCTCCTAAAGGGGGCGGGTGAAGTGAAAACCAAACTGAGACCAGGAGCAATTTTACCACAAGCGCAACAATATCCCATATCTAGAGAGGCAGATGAAGGAATCGCGAAGACAATCTCTGCCATGATGGAGCAGGGCATCCTAGTGATGTCAGAATCACCTTGCAACACAGTGACTTACCCTGTCAAAAAATCAAAGGGAGGGTCTTGGCGTTTAATCCAAGATTTACGAGCATTAAACGATATAGTTGAAGCTGAATTCCCTCTAGTCCCTAATCCATCCACAATTCTGTGCAACATACCCACTGAGGCAAAATATTTCACGGTGATCGATTTGCGCCTGAAAAGTACGAGGTTGCCACAGGGGTATTGCGAGTCCCCGTCTATTTTCAACAGAGTCCTGCAAATGGACCTAAGCAATATTGCGGTGGACAGTGTTGTTTTGCAGTATGTAGATGACATTCTGATCTGCAGCATCACTGAAGAGCAATGCAGGCACGATTCTGTCCAGCTATTGACTATACTGGCTGAGAAGGGATACAAAGTTGACAAGGAAAAGTTGCAGTACTGCCAACAGGAGGTTTTGTACATAGGGCAACTGATCTCACATGAGGGGAAGAAGGTAACTCCAGAAAGGGCTGAAGCTATCATGAACACGGTCAAGCCGTGCACAATAAAACAAATGCAAAGCTTTTTAGGCCTGTGCAATTATGTCAGAGCATGGGTCTTTGACTACAGCTCGTATACCAAGCCCTTGCTACATGCTGTTAAAAAGGCCCAGGCAACAAAAGAAGAAATTGAATGGAATGAAGCAATGGAGAAAGGGTTTACAGAACTCAAGGGGTGAATTTGTAAGTCCCCAGTTCTCGGGATTCCTAATTACGCAGATGAATTCTACTTGTTCTCACATACCGATGGCAATTTTATGACGGCAGTGCTCGCGAAGGGAACCTCGCGGGGGTACAAGCCCCTAGCATATTACAGCAGGAGTCTGGACCCGGTCATGAAGGGCCCCTTCCCATGCAAACAAAATCTAGCTGCTGCCGCGTTCGCAATCGAGAAGGCGTCATCCATTGTGATGCGGTGCTCCATGACATTGTATGTTGAGCACTCACTATTCGCCATACTAGAGAAGCCAAAGGGCACACTGACGTCACAGAGAGCATCCGCCTATGAGGTGATTATCTCTAATCCATTGATTAAAATAGTGCGATGTAAAACTGTAAACCCTGCTACGTTCATAGCTGAGCCAGTCACAGAGGGAGAACCCATACACGACTGTGCGAACTATGAGGAATTCTATGATGAGATCCCCAGAGTAAAAGAAAATGCCCAGGCAGGTGGAGAGATCGTCTTTATTGACGGGTCTTCGAGAATTGACCAAGAAGACGGACAAAGGTATAGAGGCGTTGCCATGGTAAAACACATAGCGAATGGAGAGTTTCAAGTACTCGTTAGTGCACAAATACCATCTCACTATTCGGCACAGGCTGCAGAACTATTGGCATTGATACTCGCCATTGAGAATCATGCAGACCAGGAAGTGACGGTGTACAGTGACTCCGCCTATGTGACGTCCACAGTTCACGCAGGACTAGCGCGCTGGAAAAGGAGGGGCTACCTCAGAGCAGACGACATGCCAGTGCAACACACAGCCTTATTAGATATGCTGATAAAAGCACTACAGCTCCCAGTGGGCATAGCGGTCGTAAAATGCACCGCTCATACCAAGGGGACAGATTTCTTGTCTCGCGGAAATCATGACGCAGACATGGAAGCCAAGCGCATGGCATCCAAGAATGAAACAATCATGGACGTGGAGGTGGCACGTACCCGTGAAAGAATGATGGTAGCACGAGCCACACCAGAGTCCTATAGCAATATGGGGTAGACTCAGCTAATGGAGCTCCAAGGGGAGGCACCTCAGGAGGAGAAGAATTTATGGAAGCGTCGAGGGTGTTCTTTAAACCCCTCTGATGGATTGTAGAGGCAGGACAGCACTGGTAAACCAGTAATGCCTGTCACCCTTCTAAAGGTAGCGTTAGAACAGCTTCACTACCCCATACACATGTCAAAGGAAAATCTTGCTGCAACGCTCGCAGAAGACTGGTTCACGCCGAATTTAGCGGAGCATGTTGCATTTTTTATGGTAAACTGCATAATCTGCCAGCAATTCACCTCTGGGCACACACTAAAAGTAGTGAGAGGAATCATCCCCAGACCAAATGGACCTTTCCAGCACCTGCATATCGATTACGTCAATATGATTCAGGTGTGTAATGGGTACAGGTATTTAATTGTGGTGGTGTGTCCTTTTTTCAAGATGAGTAGAAGCAGGTCCCTGTACACACCCCGATGCAACCTGTGCCACAACATTTTTGGTGAGGGAAGTATTCCCTAGATGGGGGGTGTGCGAGGCAATGAGATCAGATAATGGGGCACATTTTGTAAATACAGTTTATGAACAGTAGCTTGGTGCTTGGTATAAAGCACAAGTTCTCGTCGGTGTACCACCTGGAGGGAAATGGTATATGTGAGCGGCTCAACGGCCTGTTAAAAGAGACGATAGCCAAGTTGAAGCTCACATTAAGGAAGGGATGGTTGCGCTGTCTACCACTGGCATTGTTTGCTCTTCGGAACCAACCAGGCTCCGACCATCATCTCACGCCACACAAAATAGTTACTGGTAGAAGGATGAGGACCCCTCTAACCCCCCGAGTCAGAGCTAGATGTGATGCCCAGCCAACTAGGGAGATTCTGAGAGCAGAGATGAAAGCCGATCTTGACTGTTTGACATCCAGCGCCTTTGTCATTTCAGGACAGCTGCAGCGACGGCAGAAAGGGGACAGCACAGCACAAACCACAAAGGATAGTGCTGATGCAGGCGCAGCTCACAGCCTTTGTGCGCCCCTCGTCTTTCCTGGTGACAGCGTCCTCGTAAGAAACTTTACCAGAAAAGGGTGGGACGAGCCAAGGTTTAATGGCCCTTTCATTGTGGAGGACTGCACCCTGTCCGCTGTCAAGCTCCAGGGCAGGAGAGCCTGGATCTTCCTAAATGACATTAAGCCTTTTGTAGGTGAGAGCCCTCCTGCTGCACCCAACTCCGCAGAAACCACAGACAACGGGGAAGAACCTCAGCATGTGCAGACAAGATCCATGATGAGGAATAAGGACGCATGAGCAGCAAAACAACGAGAACTCCAGTAAAGTGTGACTTTTAAAAACAAGACATTTCCTCAAACCAAGTGAAAGGGGACAAAAGGACAATAATATGAACATTCAATACAGCAAAAATTGCAGAGACAAGAGGAGAGTTGCACACCCAAGCTACAGTGACACTACTAATATGAACATTTAAACCCGCACAAATCATTGTGAAGGCCCCAAGACTCTGATAGACTGCAAATGAGACATTATTGAGAACAAAAATGATATCTTGAAGCTACCAGAACCAAGACTTTATTCAAAAGAACGCATGGTATCTCCTAATAGAAATATTACAAAGGATGTGCTTTCCTATGTATTAGAGACATATCCATCACTTGTAGGGAGAGACACCAGTCCCCGAGAATTTATTCAAAGTCCAGCTAACAGAAAGATAATACGGCAACTACTGACTGTTCTCACAGAAGCTTTTGCCGAAGTGCCAGAGTACTGGGAATAAGGACAAATGCTCCCACCTCAAGTGATCATCGATGAACTGACCTACACCATATTTTTCAAAATCATAGAGGAGTGCCCAGGACTTGTCTGGAGAACCACAGATACACTAACCTTTATCAGAGATCCAAGAAACAATGAATTTCTCAAAAAGTATGGTACAAATTAAACTACGTGGTTGCAATCCACGCAGCAGGGAAGTGTAAAAACTGTTCACATCAAAAGAAAGGCTTGCGATCAGGGCCCAGCAAACAAACCCGGTGTCCCTGTCTCCCGCAGATACGCAGCTTGTGTCATGACTCCGCTATACCAGGTGGTCGTGGTGGCGGAGGAATCGGCGGCGATATGTGAGTGTCCGTTGCATCCATTCAGGGGCTTATGTTGCACAAGATCCTCCCAAGATGGCGGAACCTTACGGACCTGTACCAAACCAGCCTCCTACTACAGTGTCTACTGCGGAGGAGCCTCCGCCCCCGAACGGTCAGGTGACCGTATTTCAGGCAGGAACGCAATCCCAGCATTGCGTCGCTACTTCGTATAAAGACGCTCCGTACGTTTGCAACTAAGAACCTCTTCGTGCAGCCTCCTAGCTCTATGTGCTTTCTTTTCTGCCTACTACCTATACCTTGTATCGTTTCAGAAATCTTACCTGCAAACACTTCTACCATCCCCGCTCTTCGTGTGAATCCGTTACCGCGTTCAGCGGTCAGCCGCTGTTTCTTCCTCTCGGCGAATCAACGCGATCCAAGACAGTACTCTGCCCCGCAACGGTAGGAAACACTCCGTGGGCTTCGCAGCTATAACCTGCTTCCTACTCAACCCTCTTTCATTCTGCCCTTAGACTTCACCTCCTTCCTCCTGTGGTTTCCATCCTCCAGTTCCACCCTCGGAGCTACGGAACGAAATCGTGATCTCCTCTGGGTTCCTATTCAGGTACACTACGTTCTCTCTAGAAACCTCCAACCTGCTGCTTACTCCATCTTTCCCATTTCTAACCTGTTTCTTTTACATACATTAGACTCCAGCCTTCTTGCCTGTCATCCGCATTACCAGACTCAACCCAGTAAACCTTCAGGACTCCACGTTTCGAGGAAGACGCTCCACCAGTCTCCTGAAGAGCAGCAACAGGGTTTTCTACCCCAGAGGGTTTCCCTGGGATTCCTGCAGTGCCCAGTTCCTCCCCTTTGGTAGGCTGGGAACGGTAGGGACCTCGAGGGGATTCTCACAATCTTCTTGTACGCCTCTGCTGACCAGGTAGTGATTCTGTGACAAAGTTCCTCATTGTGGTATTGGAAGACTCTCAGAGATTTGACAGCTTGTCCGCAATGTCATGCTCGGACTAGTCGCAGACTATCCAGAAATGGTGGGAAGGCCTGCTGATGTTGACGTTGTCACCTTCCTAAGAGATCCAGTCAATTTCCTACATATGAGGACACTTCTACATAGCATAATGCTCCAAGTGGAACTGTCCAACTTCCAGCGAGAATTCCTAAACTTCCAGCGAGAATTCCTAAGGAGATTTCAGTGAGACTTTTAGCCTAGGGACAGATTGAGGAGACAAAGACTGTTAACGCTGCAAGAAAGGCCTGTGATCTAGCGGCTAGAAACCGTGTTTTCTTCCATCTCATTGAAAACTTTCCAGAACTAGTGGGTAGACCCAGCAATGTTGACATACCTGCATTCCTCAGTGATCCAGCAAAAAACGCACAATTAAACAGGCTACTGAGGGCTATTGCAGCACAACTAAGAAGCAATTATGGACATCCACTACTGAGGAGAGCCTTACAAGGAGGAAATCCAAAACAGAACTTTGTCGTCATCGTTTCACTGTGGAGCAGATGGAGAAAAGAGACACTGTTCTTCAACTTGTCGCTGAGAGACCGAGAGAAAGACCGAGAGAAAGGAGCAGACCCAAGAACTTCACCATCTTATTTCCCTTTTTCTTATTTTTGTCTATTTTTTCATATGTTCATTTTATTTTTACGACATTTTATTTTTGTGTGATTTTTAGCAGTTCCATCTTTTCAGTCTTTCACAGTGTCACAGTGAACAGATTCCTGCATGTCCTCAAGGCCGAGGCAAATTGGAGAAGTGCCCTGGGACGGTGTTTACTATACAAATGCAGAATGAATCACAACCCGGCCTTCTCACCTGGGTCCTCCCCCTCGAACTTTAGAAACTGGATCGCTGGAGGTCTTAGCTCCCTGAGTCAGCTATACGAAGGAAACCAGCCGCTGACGTTCGTTCAATGCAAAAGAGTCTTTAATCTCTCTGAGTCTGACAGGTTCTCGTATATCCAAATCAGGCACTGGTGCTGACATCCCCAGACTCGGTTCGCGGCCACACGGGAGCTTGATGCCCTGGAACTAACTTCGGCTGACCATCCAGCCCGAGGACGTATTTCAACGTTGTACCGACTGTTCCAGGTAAATCTATTGGCAGCTAAAGCAACGTATATGTCGCAGTGGGAAAGAGACCTAGGACATCCGATCCAGGATAAAGCTTGGACTGACATTTGGTCACGCACGCATTCGTCCTCTTTCTGCATTACCAATCGGGAATGTGCGCATAAACTTCTCTTGAGATGGTACTACCCGCCGCCTCGACTGCACCACTTCAATCCATCCCTGGACCCACAATGCTGGCGCTGCTGTGGCTCACCAGGCTCTTACCTACACATGTGGTGGACTTGCCCAGTGGCGGCGGACTTCTGGACCCAGTGCATTACCACCATTGCAGACATTACCCAGATTACGCTGCCACTGGAGCCGGAGCCGCTCCTCCTGGGGACCCCGATCCCGGGCATCTTTCCAAGATCGGGCCCGCTAGCGGCCCTCATCACACAACTGCTCCTAGCCGCGAAAATCACAATAGCCAGGACATGGAAATCCCCAGAGGGCCCCCTGATGGTGTTGTGGTGGTTGAAGCTCTGGGACATCTTCATTGCTGAGAAAATCATGGCGGCAAGCAGAGGCCGCCTCCACCGCTTCACAAACATGTGGTCTCCGGTGATAGACTATGACCAACGCTTTCCAGCCCTGACACATAAACCACGTTTGGTGATGAATGCCCAGCGGGCAGCAGACTGGGACCGGACTCCTTTGGTGGATAAGCAGGTCCCGGAAGGTAGCCAGAACTAAGGGGTGTCGGGAGGAAGCTCAGAGATACATGAAAAGGACTTAATGATGTAAGTTATTCTAAGGAGTGGGGAGCCGGAGATCGGACTTAATTGGCGAAGGAGCAGGCCTCGGGGGACAGCCAGATTCAAAGTATGGGGGTGGGTATAAGGGGATGCACGATTATAAGTTAAAGTTGTTAAGAAGTGCTGAATTGATGTGATACCTTATTTTCCTGTGTGCTAACTAAAATAAACATGTTAAAAAAAAGAAATGCAGAATGAGTGTGATGTGCTCAAAACGGTAGTCTTACCTTTCTCCATAGTTTAGCAAAGAGAACTGTACTGCCTATCCAGAGACTACTGTCTTCACCCGTGAGAAGGGACATTTGAATAGCACTCATCACTTTAGTAGTTACTGAACTTTGGAGCAACGAGATCAGAATAAGAAAAGAAATAAACTATTGACTATGGACTTGATCGACATGGGGGCCCAGAACAGTAACTTAGTTTTACCCCAAACAGAGGGACGCCCCCGCTTCCCTGGAAGGAAATGCTGCCAGCTATCGTACAAGACTATAATGTATATATGCATAGTAATTATCATTGTGTTTTTATCCTTGACTATAAGAACTGCATTTTTTATTGGTGCACGAAGTGTCCCAATGTCAGTGCACCCATCAGATTCTGAACATCTGGGGCCTACGAACGCACCCAGACCATATATAATAATCTCTGTTCCAAGAGGAGCTGAGGAGAAAGCAAAGGATTTGCAATTGAATGTAATTAGTAGAGATATGTATTCACTTGAAGTGATGAATGGAGAGAAAAGCTGGAGACAGGGTCAGCACGGAATGAATGATAATGTAGCACCGACCATGGCACACACCCACACACAGAATGCACATAAACAAGGGCAAGTGTCAGTGGCAACAGGGCCTCCAACAAAGGCAGCAGAGAAGAAGAGACTGCCTGCCGAACAATTAATTCCAGAGAATAGTGGAAATGACCAAGAAAAGCCATGTGAAGCACCAAAGATGGTAGGAATAGCAAATTCCCTCAAAAGAACGGAAGTGGCCACGAAGAAAATCACAGAGAAGACACAAATGATGATGGATTATTTGTTCCCATTTATAGTCAGAGCAAAGAAACTGCACGAGGAGCTGAAAAACAGGATTACAGAAACTATGACAGCAAGCACACCAGCTCCAACGCAAGGGGCAAGCCGCAGGCCTACAACACAGCCACGCGTGGGAAGGTCGGCAGACAGCAGGTGGTCAGGGGAAGCTTATGACAGACTACAAGAAGAAAAGAAGGAAAGCACAAAACCATCCCCTACCACAGCGATGAAGTCGAGGCAACCTGCTCCACCAAGATACCCGAAGTGGAAAAGCAGCACCGATGCATTCAGAGACGTAGTAATAGAGAATTACAGGAAAACGCTGAGGATCAAGAGAAGCCCTCATGAAGATAACAATGAACTTAATGACTACCTGGACAGCACAGCCCATCTAGGAAACAACATATGGTACCAGCTGTCGTGATAAGCTGCTAGGCGCTTGCAGTAACCTGCATTTGCACTAACCCACTGAGCTATCTTGTGTGTATTAGATCCTATTCGAAGCGTGGAGGAAAATGCTGACATCAACCAGGCCTCTCGAACTGGGTGAGCCTGCATGCTTGCAAGGGGTTCATTGCGAAGGCCTTTTCTGAAGACATAAAACATCTAGCATTTGCAAGAGGCTCTACGCAGCCCTTGGGAGCAAGGCACAGCTTTGCTCGTCTTCGCTCTGCGAGTCAGGTGCACTGATAAGGCAAGAATGTCAGATCTTCTCAAAACACAGTGCCCGAAGCCTGGGAGCCAAGACTGGCTGTTTCCAGTCTTGTAAATTTCCAAGCGAAAACATGTTTACTGCCCGGAAGGGTGAGCCTAGAAGCTTCTCGAAGAGCTGACAGGTCATGATGATTGACATGCAGCTCCTAATAAGAGAACTATACTTGGACCAGGGAAGGGAGGACTCATCCTGGGCTGTTGGAAAGACGCGCGTACCAAGAAGAACAGTGCCTGGACGACCAGCTGTGCACTATCTGGGCCGAGACTCCTAGCATCACATCCCCGCTCTGGTGTACGACTGTGGGGGCTTGGCCAGTCCTCCCCATCTCTTCCGAGGAGTGCCGGGCACCTGTAGCGGCGAAGGTCCTGGGTGTGATCAGATCGTACCTTCATCTACATTTTATTAGGAGCGTAAGACCAAATAATTGCATATTCATCTGTGATTGATAATTGGCATTATATAGCTTGCACTTTCTATTTCCACATTATTGTAAATTGCTACTTAGTTCTCATTAGACACTGTAGATAATAAATGCAAGAATCATATATTCTGTGTGATTGGCTTTTTTCCAGACTGAGTTCATCGTGCGTCTTAAACCTTATTTGTGTGGGAAGGTGTCATGATGCCTACCCCCGGAGCACCAGGCCAGGCCCAGCGCCCCCGGGAGCAGGCATCATGCCCCCGGGTAAAAGCCCAACGGCCCCTTATAGGGGCTCTTTGGACTCTGTCCTGGCGCCTTTGGCGCCAGGCTCATGTTGGACATCAGTCCTGGCGCCATAGGCTCCAGGCTCATAAAGGAAGGTGTTTTGTGCACTTACCTGATGCAGACCATGCTGCAAGATTTAGGCCTCCCTGAGACCTGAAAGGGACTATTTTTTCATTGGGACTATTTTGCCACTCTGGCGTGGCCAGGGAAGGATACTTACCTGGAACTACTTTGGGGGCTATTTAAGCCACGCCCAAACAGTAGCTCACGCTTCGCGTTGTTCTGCATCCAAGCAGCTGAACGCTCACCGTGTCTGCTCCTGCATCTGGTCTCCAGCCACGCCTGCCTCGATCCTGGAAAACCTGTAAGGAAAGAAGGGAAGAGAAAGGTGAAAACCAAGAATTTGATCAAACTTCTTACCTGCATCCGGAACCTTCACGCCAGCGTTCCTGAGAAAAGACTGCACCAGAAGCAGGCTGGAGAGTTCATCCTTTCAAACCATAAGGTAAGCTTCAACCGGGGATTTCGGAGGAAGTTAGAGAAGAACGAAGGGGGGAAGAGGGGAGCAAGCACACTATTCTGCAGACTGTTAATCCCCTTTCTCATCTGCAGAAGGATATTCCTACGGGCCAGACAAGCAAGATTTGAGGATTTGAGGGTCCTGTTCAGTCGGTGTTCCGAGTTCTGCGCATCACGCTCGAAGAAGCCACAGCAACCCAGACTAGACCAGCGCCTCCGTGCGAGTCAGGTGAGCGTTACAGAACGCGAATCCTTCCCACCCAGGCGCTATGGAAACTTCTGAGACTGATCAGTTGGCCCAACTACTGGGGGAATTACGGGCTGAAGTACATGCCGCTCGTCAAGAGACTAATGCTCTCAGGAGGGAAGTGATTGTATCAAAGGAAAGAACTGATGACCTGGCTAGACAGTTTTTGCAAGGTCAAGCTGGACACACTCCTCTACCCGGTTCCGGGGGGAACCCCGCTCCTGTGGTTCCCAGTAACCCTGTGCAGATTAATCTACCTGGAAACATGCCGCTGGCCCCACCCGAACGCTTTGCTGGGGACCCCAAACGATTCGCCGTATTCATGAATCAGTGTCGTTTGCACTTCCTATGCAGACCTGGGGCCTTCCCTAATGACCAGACCAAGGTAGCCTTTGTATTGTCATATCTCAGCGGCTGTGCTGCCGATTGGTCAGTTCCACTGGTTACTCAAGATGACCCGATTCTCTGTGATTTTCAAGGATTTCAAGCAAGCATGGAAAGGTTATTTGCTCGACACTCTCAGGGGCAGGCTCTGGATGACGAACTCCTATCCCTGCGACAGGGCAATCAGGACCTCCTGTCCTACATTGCAACCTTTAATAGACTAATTGTGGAAACTGGGTGGCCAGAGGATAAAAGAATCACGTTATTTTATCGAGGTCTATGCGGAGAACTTAAAGATGTCCTGGCCCAAGTTATAAATCCGCCCCAAGAATTCACAGAATATATAGACTTAGTGGTCCAATTGGATCACAGACTTCAAAACAGAAAAGCAGATCGGTCCAAGTTTGAGACCCGGGTGTTGGTCAAGACCCACGCTAACCCCAAGGGTGCTGATGTCTCTGAGCCTATGCAAATCGGAGGGGTTAAAGGACCTTTAACTCAAAAAGAACGTGAAAGAAGACGGCAGATGCAATTATGTCTTTATTGTGGGTCCTCTGGACACTTTCTACGAGATTGCCCGGCAAAACCGCCAAAGAAGGTGGTAGGAGCTGCTGATAAAAACCATGAAGCCTCTGTTTCGGGAAACAACCACGCCCGACAAGCGTAGGGGTCTGCTTGCCGAGCTTGAAAAATAACTCTCAGACCTCGCATTTCATTGTGCCAATGGTCCTCGTAGATCCGGAACAGCCTAAGCGGTTGCATGCAATAAAGGCATACATCGATAGTGGGGCTATAGGAAATTATGTGGATCGTGAATTGGTCTCTAGGATTAACCTCCCTCTGCGTCCTAAAACCAGCAAAGATGTCATCACCACAGTCGATGGAACCGAAATTGCCTCTGGACCGGTAACACATTCCACTGCTGAGGTGACACTTATAGGTCCGGACGGCCATCGGGAGGCAGTTGTGTTTGATGTAATCAAGGCTCCAAAGTTTCAGGTTATTCTCGGAATCCCTTGGTTAGAGACACATAATCCTCGAATTGATTGGCGAGCGAAGAGAATAACCTTCCCGGATTGTGCACAAACCTGCTACCCAGAAAATCTGAAGATTAGTCTAGCGTCTGTAACCTCTGCCTCCATGCAACTACCTCCGGAATACCAAGACTTTCAGGACGTCTTCCAAAAGGAACAGGCCAACACGTTACCTCCCCACAGATCGTACGATTGCCAAATCGATCTGGTGCCCGGTGCACAACCCCCTTGTAGCAGGATTTATGCCCTTACTGAACCTGAGAATCTGCATTTGAGACAATATTTAGATCAATACCTAGCCAATGGTTTCATTCGCCCGTCAAAGTCTCCGGCATCCTCGGCTTTGTTCTTCGTGCCCAAAAAAGAAGGCGACCTTAGAACTTGTATCGACTACCGCGCATTGAACCAGATAACTGTTAAAAACTGTTACCCTCTGCCTCTGATCCCTGAACTCCTTGACCAGGTGTAGGACTCTTGCGTATACACCAAGTTAGATCTCCGGGGGGCTTATCATCTGGTGCGAGTAAAAGAAGGTGACGAATGGAAAACAGCCTTCCGTACAAAATATGGATTATTCGAATACCAGGTGATGCCTTTCGGGTTGTGCAACGCGCCTGCTGCCTTCCAATTCTTCATGAACGATGTCCTTCGGGAACTCATCGATGTTTGTGTTGTCGTATATATCGATGACATTCTTGTGTACTGCTCTTCGGAATCTTATCACAGAAAGCATGTCAGGGCCGTCCTTGAGAAATTGCGCCAGCACAAACTGTTTGCAAAGCTGGAAAAGTGCATTTTCCATACCACCGAGGTTGAGTTTCTTGGATTCATCCTGACACCTAAAGGGGTCCGAATGGACTCACGAAAAGTGGATGCCATCCTCAAATGGCCATCACCTAGTTCGGTGAAAGGTGTCCAAAGCATGCTTGGTTTTGCCAATTTTTATCGCAGATTTATCCCGGAATTTTCAAGTGTGGTACAACCCATCACTGCACTCTTGCGGAAAAATAAACGCTTCGAATGGACCGAGGAAGCCGAACAGGCCTTTCAGGAATTGAAAGCTAAATTCACGTCCGCACCTATTTTGAAGCACCCGCGTCCCGATCTCCCATATATAGTCGAAACCGACGCGTCCATCTTAGCCATGGGAGCTGTCCTGTCTCAGAGAGACCCTGAAACCAACCAACTGCACCCCGTAGCATTTTGGTCCAGAAAGTTCTCGCCGCCTGAGGTAAATTATGCAATCACCGACAAGGAATTATTAGCCATTAAGTCCGCCTTTAAGGCTTGGCAGCATTATCTTTGGCACCAGGCATACCATCACCGTGATCACTGATCACCGAAACTTACAATATTTAAAAACTGCCAAGGCTCAATCGTCACGTCAGCTCCGATGGGCTTTGTTCTTTGCTGAGTTCGATTTTGTAATCACTTACCGCCCCGGCTGTAAGAATGGCAAAGCGGACGCGCTATCTCGAATAGGAATGGGAGGAATAGACACAAACTCAGAACCTGTGCCGATAATTCCCGAACAAAGAATTTTGGGGATAACCTCTTTACAAACCCTTGAAGACATTCAAGCATGGGTAAAACAACTCCTGGACTCTACAGCCTTGCAGGTTTGGATCCAAAGGGGGTCTTACTTTTCGGTCAACGATGGCCTACCTTACTTCCAAGGACGCTTATTTCTGCCAGAAAAGGAATTGCAAGAACTGGTTATTTCCCGTCATCATGATACCCTGATGGAAGGACATCCTGGCATTGCCAAAACTGAGGAAAAAATTAAACGACAATTCTGGTGGCCTTCCTGGTGAAAGGATATTAAATCTTTTGTGATGTCCTGTGGAGTTTGCGCCCAAAACAAAGGCCAAAAGACAAAACCCGCCGGTCTTCTTCAGCCTTTAGACATTCCACCAGCACCTTGGCACACCTTGTCACTAGATTTTATCACAGACCTGCCCCCTTGTAATGGATACAATACTATTCTGGTTGTGGTGGATTTATTTTCCAAGATGGCACATTTTATTCAGTTGAAGGTATTACCTTCAGCTTCTGTCCTAGCCAAGGAATTCCTCAAAAATATCATCCGTTTGCATGGATTCCCGTCCATACTAGTCTCCGACCGGGGAAGCCAGTTTATTTCTCATTTTTGGAGAAAGTGTTGTCAACTGGCACAAATCGACGTAAGACTCTCAACCAGCCACCACCCACAGACCGATGGTCAGATGGAGAGAACGAACCAGACCCTTGAACAATACCTACGATGTATGTTGCACCAATCGGAGGGTAATTGGAAGGATATTTTATGGGTGGCCGAATATGCATACAATAACTCGGTACACTCTGGAACTGGACAAGGCCCCTTTTATACCCTATATGGACATCACCCTCGTACTTCAGACCTGGACTCACCTCTGAGCCTTGAAATGCCCGCAGTGGACCATTTGCATTCCACGATAACTCAAGCCTTCAAGGATGCAACTGCACATTTGCAACAAGCGAAAGGGAAATACAAAAAGAATGCGGATCTGCATCGGAGTGAGGCGCCTCCATACCAAATAGGGGATCAAGTATGGTTGGCTACCAAACACTTATTGCTCAAGGGACCTCGAACTTTTAATCCAAGGTATTTGGGCCCTTACTCGATCAAAGCTATAATTAACCCAGTGGCAGTCAAGCTCGATCTACCAGCTAACATGCGGATTCACCCCGTTTTTTATTTTTTTTTTAAAACTCTGTTTATTGAGTTTTAGAGCTTAACAACATAACAAGAAACATGAATCATCGGCATACAACAATCGAGAAAGGCAAAGCATAGCATAGCATAGCAGCATTAAAGACACTATCAAAGGCAAGAGGGGGGCACCGCAGGTCCATGGGCCAAGGACAGTTGCAGGTCAAGGCGGGTAGATAAAGTCAATCAAGATGTTGAGCTGTATCGACCGGCGGGGTTTACTGCGCATCAAGCCATTTGTCCCATATTTTCCTGAATTTGCGGGGTACCCCGCGCGTTGTAGATCCGGCGTTCCGAAGCCGCACACCTGTTCAAGTCATTCCTCCATCAGTTCAGGCACAGTGCGTCTGCGGAACCCCATTTGGCCGCGATAAGTCTCTTGCCAGCCCCTAATGCTATTGAGAGGAACATTTTACCATGTTTTGTCAGGTCTACTTCCCCCCAGATGCCCAGGAGTACCATTTTGGGGTCCCTAGGGATTGGTGTTCCCATGGCGGCAGAGATCATATTAATGCAGTCCCCCCAGAAGAGCTGTAACACTGGGCATTCCCATATCATATGGTAGAAGGTGGCGGACTCAATTTTGCACCTGATACATGTCCCATCATCTAGTCCCCCCCATCTGGCCATTGCAGCCCGTGAGTGATAAGAGCGGTGGAGAATTCTCAATTGTATTAGTCTGAGTTTATTTTCTATCCCAATTTCCCTGGGGGACATCAATGCATCGACCCAGTCCTCCGGCTCCAGTTGACCCACCTCCCTTTCCCACTGTGCTTTGAGCTTGTCAAGCTGCGTAGTCCCAAAAGAATTGAGGGCCTGATAGAGAGTGGAGGTGACCTTTGAAGGGATGCCTTGGGGGAGGATATTGGTCTCAATGGGAGAGCATGTGGGTGTGGATGGCGTGGGCCAACTGCGCATGTCGAAACCGGTCCATGGGCGTAAGATCAAACTGTACTTGCATAGTCTCGAAGTCTAGGATGCGCCCCCCCTGTATCACCTGTGCCAGTGTGTGTATCCCTTTTGCGTGCCAGTGAGCGAAAGCACCCATTTTCACTACTTCTGGGAGGAGTGCGTTGTGCCACATAGGTTGGGACAGTGTTGGAATTCCTTTCCAGCCGACCAGTTTGTGCGCTTCCCGCCAAGCACGGCGGACATGGTGAATCGTCTTGGGAAGCCTCGGGTGACGGTTGTGGGTGGCATACAGTGTCTGGAGTGGGGATAACGGGGCCATGGTCTCCAGCTCGATACGGATGTGCGGTAGTGTGGGGTCAGCATGCATCCAATCGTTTACCACTCCGATCTGTGTTGCAAGGTAGTATGTACGTATGCAGGGCAAGCTGATACCCCCCTCCCCGACCGATCTTTGAAGCGTATCAAGGGCAATTCTGGATTGCCTCCCTCCCCATAATAGTGTGGGGAGATTCCTATCGATAAGTGCGAAGAATTCCTTGGAGATGGCGAATGGGGCGTTTTGGAGGACGTGGAGGAGTCTGGGGAGGGTCATCATCTTAAATAGTGCGGCTCTACCCAACAGCGACAGGGGGAGTGATTGCCAGTGGGAAGTGTCTCTGTTGAACCGCTCAAGCACAGGTTGTAGGTTCAGTTGGGGGAAACTTTCAAGTGTCGGGTCGAGTCGTATGTCCAAATATGTAAATTCCCTGATAGAGATGTGGTATGGGCAGGCCTCAGGAATCGCGGAATCACCACCCTGGATTGGGAAGTAAATGGTTTTGGTTTCATTCACTTTCAGACCCGCAAAGTTCTGATATTCCCTAAGGATGAGGGAAACAATAGGGCAGGAGATGCATGGGTTGCTGAGATAGACAAGGAGATCGTCCGCATATAGCGAAAGGCGGTCTTCACTCCCCCCCGGCCAGGCGAACCCGGTCCAGTTGGTGTTAGCTCTGAGCTCAATAGCAAGTGGTTCGATAGCCAGGAGGAAGAGAAGCGGAGACAGTGGCCACCCCTGTCTCGTACCCCTACCCAGTGGGAATGGTTTAGAGGATCTGCCGTTTACTCTTACCATGGCCTCCGGGAATGCATAGAGCAGCCTGACCCATGATATGAATGCTTGTCCCAGGTTCATCCGGTCCATGATTGCCCACAGAGCATCCCACCCCACCGAGTCAAATGCCTTTTCGAAGTCCACCGCCAGGAGGGCTAGTGGGACCGGTATCTCTTTGGCTCTGCACAGCGCCAGTTGGACCCTGCGTAGGTTCATACGAGTGGACTTGTTGGGCATAAATCCGCACTGGTCCGGATGAATAAGGGTCTCTATTACTTTCAAAAGCCTCTTGGCGAGTGCTCTGGCGAGGACTTTGGTTTCTCCATTAATTAATGAGATGGGGCGATAGGAGGCACATTCCTCCGGAGGTTTCCCAGGTTTATGTATGACTATGATGCATGCCTTCCTGAGGTCCGGGGGGAGCGCCCCGAGTTCTTTGCTGCGTAGGAACATGCGGTGCATATGGGTCGATAGCCCACCTCCGAGGCGTTTCCATGTTTCTGTGGGGAAGCCGTTGGGGCCCGGGGTTTTCCCGGGTTGGAGCTGTGTTAGCGCCTCTTGCACCTCGGTCTCTGTGAGTTCCGCGTTCAGGAGTTCCGACTGGCGTCGCGAGAGTTTCGGGATCTCGATCCGGTCGAGGTAATGGGAGGGTGCAGCCGGCAAGTTCTCGGCGGGTGGGGTATAGAACTTCTCATAGTAGGTGTCAAATGCTTCGACAATGTCAGAGTCGTCTGTGAGTAGTGTGCCATCAGGTGACTTGATGGCACGCACATAACCCCTGTTTTGTTGCCGCCTCTCCAGCCAGGCCAGTGTCTTATTTGCTTTGTCGCCGCGTTCATAAATTTGACTCCGGACGAGCTGGTGGGCAGTTCGTGCTGTGTCCAGAGCTAGGTTACTGAGGGCATCTTGTGCCATGGTCAGGGCATCCTTCGTCTCCCGGTCGCTGCGTTCTAGGGCCTGTCTTTCACACTCCAGGACATGTGCCTCTGCCTCTCTGATCTTCTGGGCTTGTCTTCTTTGGTGGGCAGAAACCGCCGAGATAGTTTCTCCCCGAAGAACTGTCTTATATGCCTCCCAGATCGCGATCGGGCAGTCCACTGAGCCCTCATTGAGCTCGAAAAACTCTGTTGTCTTTTTTTCCAGTTCCTCCGCTATCTCGGGGAGCCGCAGGTGGTATGTGTTCAGACGCCAGTTGCGATCCGGGCCTGGGCGGGCGCTCTTCAGAGTTAAGAGGAGTGGAGAATGGTCCGAAACGCCCCTTGCGAGGAACTCAGCAGCCAGGAGTCTGTGGTTTATGCTACTGGGGATGAAGGCATAATCAATCCTGGAGAACTATTTGTGCGCGCCAGAGAAGAATGAGAAACCGGCCTCGTCGTCATGGAGTGAACGCCATGTGTCCGTCATTCCCAGGGCTTCGACGAACATGGCGAGTGGCGTAGAGGCAGGGCGGCATCCGGATCTCCTATGAGATCTATCGAGATCCGTGTCCATGACCTCGTTAAAGTCCCCTCCTATCACCCACAGATCGGCCTCTTCCTCCAGGAGGACATGCCGCAGTTCAGCCAGTAGTTCCTTCGTGAGCGTGGGGGGCATAAATTGCTGCGAGGCCCCATTTTTCGCCCCAGACATCGGCGAGCAACAACACATATTGGCCCCGGGGGTCCGCTCTGACCTTCTGTCATGATCTCTGCTTCCAAAAGATCAGGACTTGCCCGACTCCCTTGGAAGCAGACCCATAACCCCGGTTCCGAGTGCCAGCCAGTCCCAATTGGGACCTTTTGGACCCTGTCCTGGCGCCAGTGACACCAGGCTCATAAAGATGCCCAGTCCCAGCGCTGGAAGCGCCGGGCTCATAATGCTTGGGTGGACTTACCTGCAGCAGACCATGCTGCTTACTTACCTGCCAGTTGAACCCCTGATCCTCTTCTGTTTGGGACTACTTTTCCTGTTGGGTGGGGCAGGAGCCACTCCCTAGGTTCAGAACACTGGAACTCTTCTGGAAAGCAGGAACTCTTTTCTTATCTAGGCGTGGCTGTGGAAGGAGACACCTAAGCACTACAGGAGGCTATTTAAACCACACCCGATGGATGAATCTTGCTTTGCATTATTCTGCATTCTCTGCAGCAGAACGCTCATCGTGTCTTCTGCTTCTGATACTGGGCCTAAGGGAACAAAGGCTTACCATCCTGGAATCCAGTCTTCAGCAGCACCTGTAAAGACAAAGAAAGAACAGGTTAGCACTACGGTCTTCAGTGGCAGCGCATCTCTTACCTGGTCCATCGGCTGTCACCAAAGCCTCGCGCTGCATTCCGCCATCTGAAAGACAAAGGCTTACCTACTCTTCGCATGCTCTGGAGGTCTTCGCACTGCATTCTGGCATCTGAAAGACAAAAGCTTACCAGCTCTTCGCACGCTCCGGAGGCCTACGGCGCTGCATCCCGCATCTGAAAGACAAAAGAAGGTGCGTTTAAAGACATTGGGCAACTTTATTACTCACGTGCCATTACTCCTTCCCACGCCGAATCCAGTGGGTATTCCAGCACCCTTCAGCTTCTCTAAAGCTCCGAACTTGTACCTGCAAGATAAAAGGGACAGTTAGTGCGCATCGTGAAGCAGGCTACAAACGCCTACTTACGTGCTTCCAGGCGCTTCTATTCCTCACGCGGGTTCGATCCTTAACTCTCATTAGCCCGCCATCCTCCATCGCCGGAACCCTGCAAAACAAGAGATATCATTACAAAAGACTTTTAAGACATTTGAAGTGCCCAGAACTTACCGTTCGTGCAGTTAACGACGGACAGCAGTCCTCTGAGGTCAAGAGGCCTGCACCCTTATCCAGTGAAGAAACTGGTTACGGCACCCTGCCCCGAGGCAGATGGAGAGCTCGGCGTTCACTTACCTAAGGTGAGGGCGTTAACCTTTGGGGTTCTACAGGAGAAGAGAAAGGGAAGAGGAGAGAGGCACCCAATAACCCCAGTTCATTAATCCCATATTTTCTATCTGCAGACATCTTACTCTTCGAGTCAGGCATACAGTGCACAGAGGTCCAGCCCAAAGAGCCAACCGTGTGTTACACATCACCTTTGAAGATACGGCATTCACCCAGTCAAGACCGGCGCCTCTGCGGGAATCAGGCGAGCGTTACACCTTCCTAACCTGTAGGGGTACGCGTTTGTGAACGAGGATCATCGTGCCCCTGGCACCTTTCGTGAATCCGGCCTGGTAGGTGTGTGGGTAGTTGGATCTTTTGAAAAAATTGGAGTTCGTGCCAATCAGGTGTGTTTCGTTTAAAAGAGCTATGTCCGGCGAGTAGCGATTAAGATATTGAAGCACCAGCCTTCGCTTTATGCTGGAGCCCAGTCCGTTAACATTCCAGGACAGTAAGGATATCTTGTTGGAGGTCATCCTATCTGCGTGGGTGCTGTAGCTCGTCATCTGGACGGGTCAATGGCAGTTGCATAGTGTTTGAGGGGGCGCAGGGGTGCCCCCGCAGAGGAAACGCCAGTGGGTCGCTCCGTGACGACCCGCCAGACGCTTGGAGAACAGTGGTGTTATTAGCCGTTTCGCCCGGAGGCCATGCGCGCCCTCCCCGCCAGTGCCCATCGGTGTCATTACTTCTCAATCCATAATTCGGATTCCTTATATACCTAAAACGCCCCCCTCCCTGTACTTCACCCCCTACTGGGAGCACCTTTCGCCTGCATACGTCTGCTTCCAGCCTTCTTGTCTCGTGAATCCGTTTCCTTAGGTCCCCAAAACTCCCCCCACCCTGTACTTCCCCCCCAACTGGGAGCACCTGTCGCCCAAACATTAAACTTATAACTTGGTGAACTACAGCTTCCCCGGGATGATCCGAGCTCGGGTGGTAACCGCTGCGGGATCCCTCGGACTGCGCTTGGGACTGCGGTGCCTAGTCGATGGCGGCCGCAATAATGTAGTTGCCGTGGTATCCCGTGGCGAGTTCATTTCCGTGGTGCCCAGACCTCATCCGTTCCCTGCGTTATTTTTGGTGGAGCGCTGTGGCGATTCGATTTCCGAGACTGTCTGAGTGTGGGGCGGTGAGTTCTGCCCAGGTCCGGGTTTGCGGACAGACGGTCCAGAGGGCGAGCGTCGGGCTGCAGGCCCATTGAGGATCTGCGTTTCAAGCCAGTCCCATGCTTCTTTGGTGTTGTGAAATAGGTGGGTTGTGCCCTCATGGTGGACCTTGAGCGTCGCTGGGAAGAAGAGAGCGAACTTGATTGATAAGGAGTGGAGTTTCTTCTTGACAGAATCAAACGATTGGCGGGCCTTTTGGACCTCTTTAGTATAGTCCGGGTAGAACCCCACTTTGTAGCCATTATATGTAATTGGACCGGAGGCCCGTGCCATCTGCAGGATAGCGTCTCGGTCCCGATATTTGAGGAGACGTGCAATTATTGTTCTGGGCGGGGCTCCTGGGGCAGGTCGCCCGGTGGGTACCCTGTGTGCTCTTTCGATAGAGAATAATTTCGACAGTTTCCTGGGGGCGAAGATGTGGGTCAGCCAGTCTTCCAGGAAAAGTTCGACACTGGGGCCTTCCTCTTTTTCCGGGATCCCAAGGATCCTGAGGTTATTGCGACGTGCCCTGCCCTCACTGTCTTCGGCTCGGTATTCGAGTTGGTCAACTTTTTGGGCAATTATGGCAAGTTGTTGCTCCAACTGGCGGACGTTATCTTCTGTGTCTGACACTCTTTGTTCCGCTTCTCCGACCCTGGACGATAGGTTGCGGAGATCTTGGCGTAGGAGAGACACTTCCGTGGAGACTCCACCTATTTTGAGTTCCAGCGATGTTCTCGAGTCCCCAATTGCCTTCGTTACGTCATTCAGGGAGAGTTGGGGGTCCTGAGTTTCTTCCCTGTTGCCTGGTTCCACCAGGCTATGTGTCTCCTGTCGCAAGGGGGCCTCCACTGTGTAGAGGTCCATTTTGCTCAGCAGGGTCTGCCGCTTGGCCTTGTCTTTGCCCATGTCCAGGTTAGTAGTTTGTGTGCGAATTTAGGCCCAGGTGGATCGCGTGGATGACCCTCAGAGATTGTCGTGGAGGCCAAGTTAGGGTGGGCTTGTCGGGCGCCTATCTGTTGCCCCTCTGTCCTTGATCCTGGGCCCCAGTGATGATATGTAGGTTGCTGAGAGCCAGTCCCCTGTTCTGGCTGGTCCGGTGTGCTCGATGGAGGGTCCAGAGTTTACTGGGGGGGGGGTTTGTCTGTAGTTCACAGTGCGTGATCCTCCAGGAGCTATTCCCCCTTTGTGGGGTGTACGTCCTTTGGTTTCTGCCTGTGGGGCGTTATGGGCCTTTGCTCCCTCCGCAATCACACCCCGAGGACGGTCAGCCCGCAAGGTTTTGGGGGAGCAGGTGCTTATTGGGGAGGGGGGTATGCCTTCAATCCCCACTGCTCCTCACTGTTGTTGTCTTGGAGTGTGCCGCCTCCCTCATGCGGGTCTCTGTCCCGCAGTTCGCCGGATTAGGGGGGGAGAAGCTGCCGTATCCTGCTGCTGCTGTTGCTGCTGGGGGGAGCGCGGCCTCGTGTTGCCAGGTGTTGGGGGGGAGGGGAAAGGGAGGGGTCCAGCTCCGCACCCTCCGACAGCGGGGAGCGCGCTCAGCCCCCGTATGCCAGCTCTACCGCGGGCGTATCTGCTGCACCGCCGGGGATACACTGGAGAGGCGCGGGACACAGTCCAGTTGTTCGCGGAGCTGGCAGGGGGGGGCGCGCGTACCTTGTGGTGTCGCCGTACTGTCCGCAGGCCTCTCTTCCTCCTCACTGCTTCCCAGCCTCGGTGTCACAGTCTCGCCGCTCGGGGGTGGGGGAAGCCTGTTGTGGCGCCTCCGGGAGACCGCTACGTGCTGCCAGCTCCCAGCCGCCAGGGGATCAAGTCGTGATGGCCGCAGGCACAGGGTGCCAGCCGCTGTCGTGCCGCAATTCGGCGCCTCTTCTGGTCACCACCGCAGGTTCCAACAGTGGTCCGCAGGCGTGCCCCCGCCGATCGTGGTCCGGTGGTGGTTCGCTCTCCGGGGGGCCAGGGGCGCGGCCGCTCGAGGGGGGAGGGGCGGAGCAGCCGCTCACGTCCGTCCGGCAATGGCGGCGAGATTCGCGCCGACGGACTCCGGGGCGTTTCTTGCGATCCCGGGTCCGAATCTGCCCCAGATTGCAGGGTTCGCCGCCTGGATGGGTGCGCTGCCACTGTGTTGCCCGAGGTCGGGCGTTTCAGGCGATTACCGGCTTTTTAACAGGATATATTGGCGCGGCCACCGGGAGCTGATGCCTTTAGCTCCTCATGCGCGGCTCGCGCATGCCATTCACCCCATTTTTCATGTGTCACTTTTGAAACCAGTGCAACCAGGAACCAGATTAATAAAGCCAGCAGAACCAATCCAGATAGATTGGGAGCCTGAATTCGAGGTGAAGAACATTTTGGATTCTAAGATCTCAAAATCTAAACTTTTCTATCTAATTGATTGGAAAGGGTACGGGCCTCAGGAAAGGTCTTGGGAACCCAGCGACCACGTACATGCACCTCGGCTGGTAAAAAGGTTCCATCGGAATTTCCCAAACAAACCGAAACCTCCAGAGGGAACGACCGTGGGAGGGGCCTTGGGGGGGGAGTGCTGTCATGATGCCTACCCCCGGAGCACCAGGCCAGGCCCAGCACCCCCGGGAGCAGGCATCATGCCCCCGGGTAAACGCCCAGCGGCCCCTTATAGGGGCTCTTTGGACTCTGTCCTGGCGCCTTTGGCGCCAGGCTCATGTTGGACATCAGTCCTGGCGCCATAGGCGCCAGGCTCATAAAGGAAGGTGTTTTGTGCACTTACCTGATGCAGACCATGCTGCAAGATTCAGGCCTCCCTGAGACCTGAAAGGGACTATTTTTTCATTGTGACTATTTTGCCACTCGGGCGTGGCCAGGGAAGGATACTTACCTGGAACTACTTTGGGGGCTATTTAAGCCACGCCCAGACAGTAGCTCACGCTTCGCGTTGTTCTGCATCCAAGCAGCTGAACGCTCACCGTGTCTGTTCCTGCATCTGGTCTCCAGCCACGCCCGCCTCGATCCTGGAAAACCTGTAAGGAAAGAAGAGAAGAGAAAGGTGAAAACCAAGAATTTTATCAAACTTCTTACCTGCATCCGGAACCTTCACGCCAGCGTTCCTGAGAAAAGACTTTCATTTAAAAGCACTGTGTTGCTCGCTGCAGCGCCGCGCTTCACTCACCTGTCCTCGGGAGTTCTTCTGGCTCCACCGCGACTGTCTGCACCGGTCGCCACATCTCTGCGCCTAGGGGAGAGAAGAAGAGACAAAAGGTGAGCAGAAGGAACATATGAGGAAAGCCTAATTTTCCGCCATAACACTTACCGGTCTTCTGTTGGTGGATCATTCCTCATTTCGGGTCGGCGCCGCTTCGTTGGCAGGTACCGCACCCCGGCCCCTATGGGGAAAGGACAAAAGACATTACTGGAGGAATATTAAGACATTAAGAGGGATCGCCCCCATCGCTAACTCACCTGAGTTTACCATCGACAATTCAAGCCCTCAACGCATCGCCTTCATTCTGCACCTGAAATAAAGGACAGATCACAGGTTAGGAAGGCAACAGAAAAGGAGGCTCAGCACTTGAACTTTTGTAATCTTCATACTTACGGCGTTCCGCTCGGAAAAGTCAAGTGGATCTTGCCAGCGCCATTCTGAAAACCAGTGAAGTAACTGGACAAACACGCGCCCCTGCACCAGAAGCAGGATGGAGAGTTCATCCTTTCAAACCATAAGGTGAGCTTCAACCGGGGATTTCGGAGGAAGTTAGAGAAGAACGAAGGGGGGAAGGGGGTAGCAAGCACACTATTCTGCAAACTGTTAATCCCCTTTCTCATCTGCAGAAGGATATTCCTACGGGCCAGACAAGCAAGATTTGAGGGTCCTGTTCAGTCGGTGTTCCGAGTTCTGCGCATCACGCTCGAAGAAGCCACAGCAACCCAGACTAGACCAGCGCCTCCGTGGGAGTCAGGTGAGCGTTACAGAAGGTAATTAGGAGTGATTTACTTTGCACAAAGGGCTGGATCCCAGGGAGGTGCGGGTACTGTTTATCACTTCATTTGGCGCTGTGAGCAGGGTTTACGAGCACGATGCCATTCTGGAAGAAACATGCAAAAGATGAATGCAATGGGGAAGATAGTGCACTCTGTCACATTCCAGGATGGCCGGCATCAAATGCCTGGTCGGGTGTGGCAGATATTTTGCATCGGTACTCGGCACCGAGGGATGGGACATGCTTGAAAATGATGTTTCCCCGGCGGTAATTAGTAAGTGCTTGGAGAGTTTACCGCTTGAGAAATGCAGAAGGGAGCTTAAGGTAGCAGGAAACATAGGCTGATTATTCCTGCAGGCGCTCAGAAAGGGCATGAGAATGAATTGCTTAAAGATACGCAGATTCTCAAACTAACAGATGAGATTTCCCTGCTCCAGGAGCAACAAATCATTATGAGAGAGACCCTTGAATCGTCTGTTAAGCGGGCTGATCAGATGGAGGACAGGTGTGCCTCTTTAGTTGTGCGTGTAGCCACGCACAAGCGCAGACAGCAGCGGGGCAATCCGTCAAAGATAAGGAGATTCGCGCGCTAATTAGGAAAGATAACTGGGACCCAAATTTATGGTCGGGTGAAGTCAGTGATAGCGAAACTGAGCAAGCATATGACTGGAATGAATCTGTTGAAATTAGGCTTGCTGAATTAGATTGTTCTGATGAAGAGGAGCTGGAATGTGCTCCAAAGAAATGTGTTTATCCAGCGCGGCCGTTAATCACTAACAAGTCAAAAGGCCAAGCTGGCGGTGCAAATATTCAGAATACCAGGATTGTCTGCGATTATACACAGACAGAGCTTTTAGAGATTGCTAAGTTATTTAGACAGAAGCCAGGTGAAGCACTTCTGAGGTGGTACCTTTGCCTCTGGGACACGGGTGCCGATAGTATCTTCTTAACCCCAGAAGAACTGTTAAAGATAGGTTCACTCACTACTAATGTAATGTTGGGACAGATAGTGCGCAGTGCGCTCGGGCATCAAGGCTCTCATTCCTTGTTTAATTGGCTTCAGACTGCCCTAATGACTTTGTATGGGAGTCCAATGGATATGGAAGAGAGTTGGGGCAGTTGGCAATCACTAACTGAAGCAACAGATCAGCTTAGAGAGATGGGTTTACAGTGTGCACTGCACAGTGCAAATTTTGCAGGGCCTGACATGGAGTTGTTTACAGCTGGAATTCGCGTACGTTTGTTAAGAAATGCACCGAGTCACATGAAGGGCGCATTGCTTTCATTGCTGGGTCCAGCGCAAGGCAAAGCCATTGGTGAAGTGGCACTTCTGTTAGGGCAATTAGAAGGGCTGGATGTGCG
This sequence comes from Ambystoma mexicanum, assembly GCF_040938575.1. Taxonomy (NCBI): domain Eukaryota; kingdom Metazoa; phylum Chordata; class Amphibia; order Caudata; family Ambystomatidae; genus Ambystoma; species Ambystoma mexicanum. The sequence goes on from NC_090931.1 coordinate 694,163,092, forward strand.
TAAAGCAGTGCGCCTAGTGGCTGCAAACAATGATTCAGAGAAAAAGCGTAGCGAAAATGTAAAGTCTAAAGAGAAAACTGATACTGTTGAGATCACACGCAGACAAATGTGGGTGGACCTGCTAAAAGCGGGAATTCCAAGGGAAGAGATAGACGGTAAACCCACATCTGTGCTGCTTGAGAAATGGAAGAAATTGAAAAAACAGGGATCGGGAAAAACTAAGCCCTCTGCACCCTCTGAAGAGGAGGTGTTTAAGCCCAAAGTGCGAGCAAAAGGTTACCCTGATTTGGCAAAGGACAAGTGGGAGGTCCCAGACCTCATTTTTGATTGAAGGGCTGGCTCTGTCTTTGAGGTACGGTTAATAAAGAGAACTAGTCCCAGAGACAGACGCCCTTTTGTGCCACTTACCTTGCATTTGGATGAGAAAGTAAAACATGTTTTGGCTCTATTAGACACAGGAGCTGAGGTAACCATTCTGAATGGCAATCCCAGTAAATTATCTGGTCCCAGAGTTTTGGTCAATGGTCATGGGGGAGCAGAAACTGTTGCAAAAGCCTTTAATGTAAAAATGTCAATTGGCGAGGGATTGCCTTTCACAGAAAATGTTTTGATTGCAGATATACCGGAGTACATCCTTGGCATAGATGTGTTGTTGGGCAAAAGTGTGACTACAGATTTAGGCAAATTTGTTTTTGGCAATCGAAAAATCCATGTGAGAGTTGTTAACCCCGTTGTGGTTGGGCATGCCAAATGGTCCCCCTTGCATTTACCTCCTCCTGCTGAGCCAGTGTGCGTGAAATAGTACCGGTTGCCAGGAGGACATAAAGAGATTGGTGAAACTATTGAGCCATTGGTGAAAGCTGGCATAATGAGGCCGGCAGTCAGCCCATTCAACTCGCCGATCTGGCCTGTCCGCCGCCCGGATGGGGCGTGGCGTCTGACGATTGATTACCGCATTTTGAGCAAGAAGGTGCCGCCCTTAGCTGCGGCGGTACCAGACATCATCCCCCTGAATGAAAACCTTACGAGAGAAGTGGGTGAATGACATGTGGTCCTTGACCTGGCCAATGCATTTTTCTCCATTGATATTGACACTGAATCACAAGACCAATTTGCTATCACTTGGGAAGACAGACAATTTACCTTTACTAAATTGCCCCAGGGGTATGTGCATAGTCCCACTCTGTGTCATGGATTGATTGCCAGAGACTTAAAGATGGTGCAGTTGGATGATGTATTTATTGCTCATTACATTGATGACATCATGCTGACCAGTGCTGAGAAAGAACATGTAGAAAACGCTGCTGAAAAGTTGATCACACACATGCAAAATCGGGGGTGGGCCATAAATCCCAAAAAGGTACAGGGGCCTGCTCAAGAGGTGAAATTTCTAGGTGCAATCTGGTCTGGGTCAGTTAAGAAAATTCCCGACCCGGTAATTGATATGGTTCAGCAGATGGCTCCACCAGCAGATAAAAAAGAGGCACAAAGATTCATTGGGTTAATGGGTTTTTGGAGAAATCACATACCTCATTTAAGCCTGATACTGAAACCCATTTACAAAATCACCAGAAAGAAACATGACTTTACATGGGCCTAGAGCAACAGACGTCCTTCCAACAGGCTAAAGACGCATTGCAAAATTACATCACGCTGGGGCCCATGACAAAAACTGATCTTTTTGAATTGGAAATTCTTGTCTACAATGACGTGGCTCTGTGGAGCTTGTGGCAAAAGCAATGACAGAAAAGAGTGCCACAGGGGTTCTGGTCAAGGAAGCTCACAGATCCTATGACAAGATACACTCCGCTTGAGAAACAAGTTGCTGCAGTGTACTGGGCTCTAGTTGAAACTGAAAGAATCACAGGCGAGCAACCAGTGACAATTTGCACAGAAATTCCAATCATGGGCTGGGTGCGTGACACTGCTGCAAGCGGGAAAAGTGGCAGAGCACAAGACGCCACTCATGTCAAATGGAAATGGTATTTACAGCAACGTGTGAAAGCTGGCCGCACAGGGGTTTCCAGACTGCAAGAACAAATGCTGGAGGCAGTAGATCTGGAAGCGATGCCTGAACCAAACACCCCTGTGGCGTTGCCAGAATCTCCCTTTAAAGACGCACCCGCCTATGATACATTGACAGAGGAAGAACAAAAGTCTGCATGGTTCACGGACGGCACCGCAAAGTATGATAAAGGGCAAAGACACTGGCAAGCTGTTGCATTCCAGCCCCACGAGAAACACTGCTAATGAGAGAAGGTGTGGGAGGATCAAGTCAGTATGCTGAACTGCATGCGGTGGTCTCCGTGATTGAACAGGTGAAGGAAACAGAGACTGCATACATATACACAGACAGTTGGGCCACATATCAAGGCCTGACACATTGGGCACCGGCATGGAGAAGAGATGGTTGGCAGAACAAGAACACTCCGATCTGGGGAGGGCCAGACATCTGGGAAGAGATGTGGTTCAAAGGTGAGAGGTGCAAAACCTGCATTGGGCATGTCGATGCACACATGCCCCCTGACACATCACTGGCTGCCCTGTTCAACAATGAAGTGGATCAAATGCCAAAGAGTCGCCCAGTTATAACACCGCAAGAAGCTGAGGTGCTGCAAGGGATGGCGGATTGGGCACACCAAACCTCAGGGCATCTAGGGCAAACAGGAACTTATCATTGGGCAAAAAAGAGACAATTGCCCATTACCATGGATCAAGCCAGACAAGCTGCCTCCCAATGTTCTGTGTGCTGTGAAGTGAAGCACTACCCTCTGGAGAGGAAGCCTCAAGACCCTTTGAGAAGAGGTGAAAGAGCTGCTAGCGTATGGCAAGTTGACTACATTGGCCCTTTACCGCCCGAGAATGGAAAGCATTATGTGTTGACCATGGTAGACACATACTCTGGACTGTTATTAGCTTATCCAGCCGCCCATGCAGATCAACGGGCTACCTTGCAAGGCATGGAATACCTCATCAGACACTATGGCATCCCGGATGAAATCCAATCAGACCAAGGCAGCCATTTTGCTGGACACAATGTGCAAGACTGGGCACTAGAGCAAGGCATAAAATGGACACTGCACATAAGCCGGTACCCAGAATCCTCTGCTCTGGTGGAACGTAGCAATGGGCTGCTCAAGCAACAAATAAAGAAGCTGACTAAGACTCACACTCTCAAGGGGTGGTCCAAACATCTGGCACAAGCGCTGTTTGAACTGAACAATCGTCCACTGGGAAATCGCCAGATACCCTTTGTGAGACTGACAAGTGAGAAAGTGGAATCTATAAAGACACTTGTTGTGTGGAAAACCGACAAAGAAGCTAAGCTGCCTGTGCAAGTCACTGCAGGCAGCATTGGACTTGATCTATCTACCTGTGAAGATGATGTTATACCGGCGGGGCAAACCAAATCTATCTCGCTGGGTATTGGCATCAAATTGCCGGCTGGCACTTATGGACGCATTGCTGCAAGATCCAGCCTGGCAAAACAAGGCATTGACATATTGGGAGGTGTGATTGATCCTGATTATAGAGGGACTGTTTCGGTACTTTTACATAATGCTGGTGCATCTGCAGTACCATTAACCGAATATGACCGAATTGCACAATTGATTTGTGAACGAGCAGTTGTCCCCCTAGTGCTAGAGAGCAAGCAATCCCCAGACACTACATTGAGGGGGGAGAGGCTTCGGTAGCACGGGAAATAAGGTGTGGGTGCACCATCCTAACAAAAAGCATGAGGCTGGGGAAGTGTTAAGTCAAGGTGTTGGAAGTACTTATGTTGTACTTTTGCATAATTGTGACGTGCCTGTTTATATTCCCGCTACTAGGCTCACACCACGAATGTAGAGCAGTACGAAGGGGATGGGACTTGCCTTGCTGTGGGTGCTCCTGGCCTGCCAAACCAACGCTTTCTCTGTAAAGAGTGGGTTGATGCAAGACGCTACATGGACTCTGAGAATCGCATGCACTACACCTGATGCTCCAGTCCTGCGTGATAACTACAACCGCACCGTAACCTGTGAGAAAAGCGTTACAAATGAGTATCCACATGGAACTGCAAGAGTTCTAGATTGGCACATTGTCGGACACCTTTTGTCACTAACTCATATGACTGGTGCTTATGAAATCTTAGGCCCAAATGTTTCAGTGAATGGATCAAATAATTTATTTAATGTTTCATGTTTCTTTTGCCCCAAGAAGTTTTTCTGGACTATAACTTGACCAAATGCCTTTCATACAATTGTACATTGAAACAGCCTCTACCAGATGGTAGTATGGTGTTTATATCAAAAACCAATATTGTATATGGTAGGCATCCCACTTGGAGGATGGTGTTTTTCAAATCACACAAAGTAGAAACTGTGAACATGCTAGATTTTCCAGTAGTAAGACAACATTTAAATTGCAGACATGTGATGCACGTGTCCATCATTTCAGAGGTACACTTAGACATAGATTTGTCACGGGGCAATGTTTCCTTAGTACTACCAAGCTGCTATAAATGGAGTCAATTTATATGGCCCATCACCAAATTGCGCGTAGCTAGGGTTTTAGATTCATTGATTGCGGGTGCAGCGGGAGTGGGAACGGGGGCTTTAAATGCTTTTGACATAGAAACTGTGCACAACAAGTTAGCCACTATGGGTTCTGATGCCAGCGCCGCTATAAAGCTTCTGGCCCAGTGGGGCCCATTTATAAGCCCTACCCTGTGCAACACTGCTACAAGTATTGGCAACCATTGGAAGTGGCAGAATTTCAGCTATGAAGACATTTTCTCTGCCATAGGGCAGGTCAACAAAACTGCTAAAGACACACGATGCATTCTATGGCAAACTTTGCTAAATCAGCAAGTGTTGGCTTTCCGCTCCGAATGGGGGCGACTATCTTCAACCCACTGGCACACAGAGCTACAGTTACCAGCAAACATATGGATTAAGCCACTTGCTTTTGATTGAATGAATAACACATGCCATGCGTTAATGCAAGTTAGTAGGACCGCTTATGCTCTAGAAATATGGTGCCCTTTTATAGTATTGCCTATGAAAATCAATGGTTCCTGGTGGGTTCCGCAAATACGAGGGGAATGGTTAGACAGCCAAATCTACACCATCCACAGTCACACCTGCATGCCCTGGGATCAGGGATGGGTGTGTCCCCTAACTGGGAGGGTTCCGGACCCATGCATGCATGCCGCAGCAGGGGAGTGCACCTGGATGCAATACCACATTAATGGGACTGACATCTTCCAAATAGATCAGCATAAAGCTTGCGTAGTTACTAATCATTCCCTGCTTATTAACAATTATAGATTATTAGGGAATCCTCAAGTATTTTGCGTAGATCAAGTTGTGACTATCTTAGACATTGTTACTCATACCTTATATTCTTTAACTCAGTGGTCTCACACTACTCTGCATGCTGAGCTCACGCATTTGCTTAACTGGACTCTATCCTATGGGGTGAATACTGAACGGCTTCAAGCTATTAGACAGTTTGCCTAAACTGCTTGGAAAGATTTCCAGACGCTAGCTACCTCGGTTATTTCTGCAGAGTACAAGCTGATAATAGACAGAAACCAATTAATCAAAACTGCTGACCATCTGCAATCAGTTACTACTCACCACTGGTGGGATATATTCACTGGATGGTCTCCCTCCTCCACTAAGCTGCTTAATATAATACTGCACCCATTGCTGTGGTTGCTGATTTCCCTAATATTCATACTTATCGTCTTCATTGGGCTCTTGCGCAGAATGTCTTTCCTTTATACTAGAATGACTGCGCTAGAGAAACGCTTAATCGGCCTGCAGCACACTGTACATGCTTCCAAATCGTGGAACTGAGTCAGCATTTTCAGGCCTCACTTCGAAAGGGGTGGAATGTCGTGATAAGCTGCTAGGCGCTTGCAGTAACCTGCATTTGCACTAACCCACTGAGCTATCTTGTGTGTATTAGAGCCTATTCGAAGCGTGGAGGAAAATGCTGACATCAACCAGGCTTCTCGAACTGGGTGAGCCTGCATGCTTGCAAGGGGTTCATTCCGAAGGCCTTTTCTGAAGACATAAAACATCTTGCATTTGCAAGAGGCTCTACGCAGCCCTTGGGAGCCAGGCACAGCTTTGCTCGTCTTCGCTCTGCGAGTCAGGTGCACTGATAAGGCAAGAATGTCAGATCTTCTCAAAACACAGTGCCCGAAGCCTGGGAGCCAAGACTGGCTGTTTCCAGTGTTGTAACTTTCCAAGCGAAAACATGTTTTCTGCCCGAAGGGTGAGCCTAGAAGCTTCTCGAAGAGCTGACACGTCGTGATGATTGACGTGCAGCTCCTAATATGAGAACTATACTTGGACCAGAGAAGGGAGGACTCATCCTGGGCTGTTGGAAAGACGCGCGTACCAAGAAGAACAGTGCCTGGACGACCAGCTGTGCACTATCTGGGCCGAGACTCCTAGCATCACATCCCCGCTCTGGTGTAGGACTGTGGGGGCTTGGCCAATCCTCCCCTCCTCTTCCGAGGAGTGCCGGGCACCTGTAGCGGCGAGGGTCCTGGGTGTGATCAGATCGTACCTTCATCTACATTTTATTAGGAGCGTAAGACCAAATAATTGCATATTCATCTGTGATTGATAATTGGCATTATATAGCCTGCACTTTCTATTTCCACATTATTGTAAATTGCTACTTAGTTCTCATTAGACACTGTAGATAATAAATGCAAGCATCATATATTCTGTGTGATTGGCTTTTTTCCAGACTGAGTTCATAGTGCGTCTTAAACCTTATTTGTGTGGGAAGGTAATTAGGAGTGATTTACTTTGCACAAAGGGCTGGATCCCAGGGAGGTGCGGGTACTGTTTATCACTACACCAGCACATGAAGGAAGTAGGACGAAGGCAGTCAGAAGGCGAATGCTTTGTCTGTGCTCTACTACCATACAGCATGGGCAAATCCAAGATCTTTGTGGCTGTAGAAATTGATCTCCCTACAGCACACTGTATGTCACACATAGCAATGTGCAACACCAGAGGACAATTTATGGGAAGAGACGCCTCGTTGATATGGGCCGACGAAAAGAATTACCCCGATGAAGATGGCTATGTCCAGGACATTAAAACAAGAAACAGGGCGCACACCAGAAATCATGTGATCAGGTACGAGAACCCTGGCGTCAAAGTATCAGTGATAAGATGGGAAATAAACTCAAGACTGAACATCCAAGCAAAAACTACAGAGGAGGCTCAAATCTGGAAGAACAGAGGCCAAATGCAGATCTGGGTGTCAGTGGTCTTCCCAAATGGATGGGAAGACGGCGTAGTAATGTGCCGAGCATGGATGGTCCTTGGAGCCTGCCGAGAAGCAATAGAGAATTCGCAAAGGTTATGCAAACCTCTGTGGCCAAAGTTGGTAAAACTGCTAACGTTGGTCGAAGATAGAGGAGGACCCCTGCAAATAGTACCACTGGAAAGTCCAAAACTATGCTTCAGAAGTAATGGCACAAGGAGAATGGGAGAGAACGTAAACTGCGGAAGAATCTTTGAAGCCGCAGGAATGACACAAGGTACCGCAGTCATCATGGACCATTACTGGGCGTGTGGATCCAAGGCATACATAAGACTGCTGAAAAACTGGGGAGGCATATGCACACTGGTGAACATCCACGTTCCTGCACTAGTGATTCCAAAAAATGACCTAAATCTGGACAGTTTCCCAAAAGCAGATGCTCATCTAAGAAGAAGGAGATATGTGGAACTGGTATCCAGGATGAAGAGAGAAAACTACTTTTCTGCCAAATCAGAAGAGGCATTCCATGCAATCCCATACGAACACAGGCTGTTCAGCCTCACCTCAACAGTGTTCGCCATGATGCTCCTGCCACACGTCCAAGTTGGAGTGAATGCTAAATGGTTGCAGATAACCAGATGGGAGTTATTGCAGACCATCAATACCACTATAAAAGGATTCAACGCGATCAAAGAAGAACTAAGAGCAATCAGACTGATGACCCTCCAGAACAGATATGTGCTCGACATGATCACAGCGATGGATGGAGTGTTTGTGCAAAAATCGGAGAATCATGTTGCACATTTATACCATCACACGATGAAGAAAATGGAACCCTCACAGAGGCCATAAGCATGTTGACAACTCTAAAAAACTAGATGACCGATGAAACGGATGAAGTGGACGATGACAGCTGGTTTGGGAACCTATTCTCATGGGTCCCGCAATGGATGGCTGATATATTGAAGTTTCTGGGAGCCTTGCTAGCCATGGTACTGCTAGGATTCTGTGTTATCAAGATAATCATCACACAATGCCAGAAAACTGCAAAGAAAGCCATTGGGATGAAAATGATGGTCGAGCCAGGTTGGGAGCCAAGAGACCTGACAGATGAAGAAATCATGGACTTTCTGAAGGCCAGTAAATTTGCGCCAGAAGGAACAAAGTTCACTTATCCCAACAAACGAAGAAGGTACGAAGGAAAATGGATTTACTGCAGTCCAAATGGACAATGCCAGCTAATGACCTGGAACAAAGATGAGCATGTGAAAACAGCAGGAAGCTTGAAAGGTGTGATAAAAATATGTACACCAAAGAAAGGGCAACCTAAGACAACACGCTAGAGCAAGCAGTTATGAAAATAGATCTAGTGGACACAGGAAATAGACGATGTTAAAACGTAAGGAAACGGGTTACAAGACAAGAGGGAAGTAACCAACCAGTTAACGCATGTAAATAGGCTTGGAACGCAAGAAGCCAAGGAAACGATACAGCTTGCTATGCTTAGTAGAATAATAGAAGCGGCATGCACCAACTATATAACTACCTCAAAGCACATTATACAAGTGTGACTCCATTTTGTAAAGCAGGAATGTGCCCAGGCAGCCAGAGGCCTAACGGGCCGAGTTTCACAACCCAGCCAGAACAGAGAGGGAGAGCGGAATCGAAACTCAACAGAAGGAGGCTCATGCCTGGGAAATCGAGGTCACTCGGAGAAAGGGAGGAGAGCATAAACTGGCAACAATCAAGCACCAGAGCATACCAGCTCGCCTGTGAAGGTTAAGATAAGAGAGGTCCAGGCAGGTGGCAGAGCTGAAGCAGAATGAAATACAATAAAAGCTGGAAATTGAAGCAGATTCACGGTGAACAGACACGTGACCAGCCAGGCGCGAAGAAGTACCACCACCTGATGTCATCCAGAACCCGAGGATGCCATAACTTTTCCTGATAAGAGGCTACAGTCCGAGGCCATACCCAGCCAACTAATTGACACATAGCTCTAAGATACTGATTGATGGAAAGGAGGCAGGGTGAAACTTGGGACACCAGGCACCTGGGTGTCTATTATGTATGCTGCTAATTAAAATGGGGATTTATGTCTAGGGGTGTAACCCGCCCAATCACAAGGGACCAAGTTATCTGTATCCTATAGATAGTAGAACCAATAGGACGCAGTACTTATAGTGATGTTAATCACGTGTAATGTAGAAGGAGGGGTGAAGACGCTCGCCCGATAAGAGTTATCCAATCCGCATGCTTTATTTCTATATACAGATATAGCACCTATACTTAAGTTACCTTTCCTAACCAATTATATTGCATGATGAGTTTCGTAGAGTTAGACGTCAGTGATGACGAGAATCAACTATAACTGCTATTGTTTGCATGAAAAAGCTGGAAGTTGGAGCGAGACAGGTGGTCGCAACGATGCTGATTCCCATTTGTTTCCCTGTTTGATGGACATGTCATTAAACAGACTTCCCTTTGCCAAACTACTGAGTCCTCATCATTGAATCGTGTTGGAGTAAGTGAATCCTGCACCCCCAATCCTCACATGGTGCAGCTATCCTGTCTTACAGGTTCTAGAGGGTGAGCGCTGATCTATGGGCCCGTCAGTGATTTCCTCCCCTCGTGAACACTCATCACAATCGAGACAAAACAGTGATATTGAATGAAGTGAAAGAGAATCAGTATTTGAATGCTCATATTTGTCACAGTCGAGATAACGCATTCATATTAAATGAAGTGAAAGAGAATCAGTATTTGAACGCTCATACTTGTCCCGGTCAATATAAAACACTGATATGGAATTAAATGAAAGAGAATCATTACTGGAACATTCATACTTGTCACAGTCGAGATAAAGCATTGATATTGAATGATGCGATTTAGAATCATTACTAGAGTACTCATACTCGTCCCAGACAAGAAGAAAATATTGATGCCACACAAAATAATAGAGGGAATAAATCTTGAGGACAGAAGTTTCACTTTGAGATTAAACCAGACCAAGAAGGTCTAAATAAAGAAGAGAGGGAGCACAAGAGAGGAAAACTTGAAGAGAAGCTGGAAAAAGAGGTAAAGAGTCAAAGTCCAAGATAGAAAGTACAGACTGTTAACAGTGTTTCACAGATCAGAAAGCCAAAGGGGAGAGCCCTAAGTATTGGATAAAGTTACCTTTGGGAAAATAGAAGGATACATACAAGTAAGACAAATCAAGGAAGGTGCAAGAGAGAAACAGAGAATAGCTACATGAGAGAGAAGAACCTGAAGTTGAACAACCCTGTAACAGAATTTTATGAACTGATAAAAACAGTTACCAAGAACTACTGAAGGATCATCTTTTGAACTGCACTGTGGGGAAATCCCAGTATACAGGAGAAGGGAGACGTTATCCTGGTTTTTGTTGTTATGACAGTTAGGATAGTTTAGTTTGGATGTTGAACAGATACTATTGTGGACTCTCACTGATGATTAATGAGCACCTTAGTTTGTTTTGATAGGTTCGATAGATAGGGAAACCCCATAGCATAGGGAAAGCTAGGCATCTATTCTTTACTCTAATAAAAATATCAGTGAGATGGAACATTGGGGTTTGCATCCTCCTTCTGGCCTGCCACAGCACACAGAGGGGGTGGGCAATAGTATATCATAGTCCAGGAGGGGAGTTGCCAAATAGGAGAGGGGTTCTACCATCTTGGAAATACCTAGCCTATATTTACTTACAGAAGGCTTGACATGGACAAATTTGCTGGGACAGAATTACTATATAATAGGTTAAGATCCCCTCTTAATTGAATCATCTGTGGAATCAAGAACCAGGCTGGAGCTGTGTCATTGTATCAGTCTGCCCAAAGACTCCTACCATAGGGGTGAAGCTAAGGATTTCCAAGGAATCAGCAAGCCATTTCCCCACCTAATTAAGGGGATCAATTGAAGTGACCTACTGTTGAAAATCTTGCCTGCTGCTGAAAACCAAATACCAAGGATTCTGCCTACTGTAAGTGGTACACCTGCAAGTGTTCGCTGGAAACCTTGCTGGCTGGCAAGGGCAGAAGTAGGACTTGCCTTTATTTATTGGTTATTTAAAATGTGCCCCCACAACTGCAGATCCAGGCCCAGAAGAGAATACTTGAGCTCTGTATCTCACTTCAAACCTGTTTTTAGATGGTTACTGCTCTCGAGTCATTTTTGAACTGCTACAAAACCCATCAGAGCTGCCTTTGCCATTCCACGCTTTTCCAACTTCTTCAATCCATTCCAAACCATTGACTCAACCTCACCTGCCTATTCTTCAGTGTCTGTGATCCAATCACCACTGCCGAACTGAAGCGCTGTATTGGACGTAGTCAAATGAGCTTACCTCTGAATCAATGCACCAAGACACCCTTGATTTGTCGAACCACAAGGATATACACACTGCCTGTTTCCAAGCTTCCCTCAAGCCTCAAACAGATTATCACTTGTTGAAGGGCCCAGTGACTGCCTCTCGTTGAATCGACTCAACTGTCTCAACACCATCTTGACCATCTCGACAGTCTTTACACTGACTTAACCCTGTGGAAAGTACCCTGAAGCCCGGCTTCATGCTGTCGAGCCACCACAAGAGGATTGGAAGGTATATAACAGTGATTTGGTCCCCTTGTTCTGGCTTGAAGGGCCCTAGTGAAAATTAAAACCCTGCTCAATACCTTTTAAAGAAACATACATTTTAACTGGAACTTTGCTTTAAAGGCAATTGCCTACATCCCTCTGTCTGAGAGGGTTTGGGGGGATGGATCTGATGTTTAGAGAGAGTTACTGTAGCTATAATACTACGACACTGAAAGCCCTAGACAATAACATGGGGACCATTACACTACGAAGTTTAAATAAAATCTGCCACTTAGGTATTAACCTTCCTTCAGAGACACGCTCCAATATGTCAAAACCATCAGAGGGAATAAAAGCAGGCCTAGTTAATGCTAGATCGGCATGTGGCCACAATACAGACATATTGGCAGTGATTGAAGAAAAAGGACTTGATATTCTTTTCCTAACAGAGACTTGGTTTATAGAGGCTTCTCAGGCAATCCTTCATAATTTAGTCCCTGAAAATGTTCTCATTCAACACATTGATTGTGTGGGAAAACGTGGTGGGGCCATTGCCATTATTTATAGGGAAACACTGTGTATCTCCCACCTCAAGCTGCTTGATTGGGGAAGTGACTCACAAGTGGGACAATTTACATTTGAACTATCTTCCCAATCTGCTGTTCATGTAATTTTAGGCTACAGACCCCCAGGTGCCTTTAAGGAATTTCTGGAAAATCTGGACCATTTTCTAGCCACAGTAGCAAGTAAACAGGCAGAGGTCCTGCTACTGGGGGACTGGAACCTATGGCTGGATGATCGAAGCCACCCAGGCTCTGCGGAACTTTGGGAGTTATTCGACACCCATGGTCTCAGCCCTTTAGGTACACTACCCACCCATAATAAGAGTCATTGCCTTGACTTGATAGTAACAAGAGGTAGTTCTACTGTACTACTCAACAACACACCAATCTACTGGTCAGACCTCTCGTTTCAACTATTTGCTCTAGTAGCCAAATCAATAAATACTCAAGGTCTTGTTGAGGCCACTGCGATACTTTCTCGGCGCCATAAAGACCTAGATAAAATATCGGCACAGGAAGTGATGAATGCACTTTCAGAGATCGATAACACACTGCCTAGTGAAGAATTCTTCCTTACCGGAACTAAAGTAATGGAGGGAATCTTCTCTAGGGAGGCTCCTAAAAAACCTAGGCGCAAGTGGATTTCCAAACCATGGTTTACCAATAATTTGATTCCTCTACGGAAGCAGGTTAGTCTGACAGGCCGAACCTGGCAAAGGTATTCTTCTGAAGAAAATAATATCAAAGCTAAAAAGGCGCTTTTGCTCTACAAAAAAGCTATTTTTGAGGCGAAACGAATGTTTCTCCACAAAAAAATAAGTGATGCAGGTAATCACTGTAGAGAAATGTTCTCAGTTATATCTAAATTTCATAATCCAAGCTGTAGTGACCTTTCCATTCCCTCATCTTTGGCACAAGCTAATGCCTTTAATAATTTTTTTCTGGAGAAAATTGCTACGATTTAGAATAACACTGCAGCCCCAGATCCTACTCCTTTTTCATCAAAATTGTTAAATTCTGTGGATGATATTAAGGAATGTGATCAAGTTATTGCTCCAGGAAATCAATTTAACTTTCACCATGTAACAGTGGAGGAAGTTTGTCCACTGATGAAGAATCTGAAGCCAACTAATGATTGCCGATTTCCCTTACCAGCGGTAGCAGCCAAACGTATGGTGGTGGAAATTGCACCCTTTGTTACGTTATCTATTAACAAATCATTAGATCAAGGATTAGTAACATCAATGCTCAAACACACCACACTAACACCTCTTCTGAAAAAACGAATCTGGATCCTTTAGTCCTTCAAAACTACCGTGCCATTGAAGGTATCCCTTGGCCCGGGAAAATACTGGAAAAGGTGGTGACTTCCCAACTTCAGGCATTTGTTGAAGAGGAATCACTCCTTGATCCCCTGCAGTCGGGGTTCCATCCTAAATTTGGTAGGGAGACAGCATTGCTGTTAGTTTATGATGAGTTGTTGAGGGTAGCTGACCAGGGCAAGCTTCACTTCTAGTGATGCTTGATCTGTCAGCTGCCTTCGACACGGTCAATCATGAGATCCTCCTGGAACGACTGAGGACGATTGGAAAAGTTTCAGAACAGGCTATTCAATGGTTCAGGTCCTTCTTGGAGGGACATCAACAGTGTGTCAAACTGGGTGCCTTCACCTTGGCTCCTAGTAGTTCGGACTGTGGGGTCCCACAGGGTTCCTCACTGTCGCCTCTTTTGTTCAACCTGTACCTTCGACTAGTCATGGAAATCTTGAGACGTCATGGAATCAGTTTCCAGTTTTACGCCGATGACCCTCAGATTTTTATCACAATCGATAAGGTTAAAGAAACCATTATTAAAATCGGAGAATGCCTTCAGGAAATCAGTGAGTGGATGGCCTCTAATCAACTGCAACTGAACGCTTCCAAGACAGAATTCATTTTGTTTGGTCCGGAACACCTCATGACTACAATAAAAACTCAACCTCTTCCCAAGCTATTAGGAGTGGAACTTACATTCTCCACAAAGGTGAAAAACCTCAGCTGTATTTGGCAAGATAATCTGGGTAGCCTTAAAGACCTTCTTGTTCAAATAAAACTTGACCATTGTTAAATAATTAGAGCTCCATCTTGCTTTTAAATATACTTACGAATATACTTTGTCACAGCCTTCCTGAGTAAGTAATACCATCTGCGCCATTATACAGTTAGGTCCGTTTAGAGCGTGCTACAAATTCCTCAAATAAAAAAAAAATCAAATCAGTCTGCATACACAGAGTGCCCCTTTCGTCCAAATGTCTGCATATCATGTGTATTCCTTTGCAGGGGTAGGGTGTTAGATTCCGATAACCTTGATTGGACATTTTCTTTATTTAAGTATAACAGTACTATTGTGGTTTTGAATGCTTCCGTGCTGGCTCACATCCCCCTTGAAGAGTATAGCCTGCCCTCAGCCCATGCTAAAAGAGGTAAAGGAGGTATAGCATTCATGTTTTGCTTGTTTAACCTTTATGGTTGAGATCACTGCTGGTTTAGTTTTAATGTGGGGCTGAATAGGAGTTTACCACTACTCATCCTAGTACTCTTGCAGAGCAGTAGTCATTTTGTCACACTAGTAGCAAGCTTTTGGGATCCAGCCTGGAATGCGCCTGCAGCTTAATCAGCCAACATAAAAGAACTATGCAGGAAATGTTCAAAACACTGGCAGGTAATTTATTATAGTACTAACCTGAACATGGCCTCTGTGAAGGAATTGAAGGCCAGTGCCCTTTGGCATCTGTGTTAGGAAAGGGTCTCCCCTCTGACCGTAAAGCTAGTACTCCTGAAATGCTAAAAGACTCCAAGCATTTGAAGAAGCAAGGATGGCTTGTGACCCTGAGCCCTGAAGCGAAGTGCCCATTCTAGAGGGGGGACATGGCAGAAGAACGGGACAGCCTCAGTAATAGCTACTCTTGCCTTTCTTCCCGAATGGAAGATAGTGTGGTTTCCTAAAGGTCACACATTTCAGCCCAGTCCCAGAGTAATTGATCTAGCTGCTTGAAACTCCTTCTGGAAGCGAGGAAGGTGGCACTAGCAGAAAAGAAGCAGAGCTCAGGTTACCCTAGAGGTGCAGAATCAGAGAGATTGGGTTATGTTGTGCAAGTTCAAACTTGTGGTACAGGGGGAGGCCCACAGGCAGACCTCTATCGAAGAGGTAAATACTTCAAGTCAAAGTACCCAGGACAAGCCCAGGCACCCGATCCCCAAGGATTTAGTGCAAGTGTATGATGAGGAAAAGCATATTTTTGACTAGTTTGAGGAATTCGACTTAGCATTTGTGACAGAGCCCATACCTTGGGCTTGCCAGGGAGGAATAAGAGCCCCTCTTGACAAGAGGTTGGAGGTGTAGGGAGAAATCCGGAGCCAGCTCTCACCGTTTGGGCAGGATCCATTGAGAGGGTCGAATTCCAGTCCCACTGTGAGCCAGCACGTTTCTGTGAAGACCACTGTTTTCTCCAGCTACAGCTCTCATATCAGATCCTTGCCAGTGTCTTCCTGTTGCTTTTAAAGACCCCACACCAGAAAAGAAGAAAAACCATCTTGGGGTCATCTTCGACTTCACTCTCTCCTTCTCCACTCACATTTCGGACATTTCAAAATGTCCAACTACCAGCTGCACCTCCTCAGAGGTACTCTTCCTTTTCTCACCTTCCCCCAGTGGCTCACTGTCTGCAGAGCCCTGGTTCTCTCAAGGCTTGACTACTGCAACAGCCTCTTTCTCAACCTCCCCGCCTCGGCTTTGCGCCCCCCTGCAACTCATCCAGAACAGACCACAAGACTTATTCTTGGCCTCAAGCTTAGGGATCGCATCTCTCCGGCACTGAAGTCCCTCCACTGGCTCCCCGTGGCTGCAAGGATCAAGTTCAAGACCCTCTGCATTGTCCAGAAGGCTTTCTGGGGCCTGAGACCTACCTATCTGGAATGATGCCTACCAAAATACTGTCCTTCCCAAGCCCTCCGCTCATCTACCTCCATCCTTCTGCGAGTGAGCCGGTTCTCCAAGCAGAGATTTGGAGGGAGATCTTTATCCTCAGCAGGGGCCTCCCTCTGGCATAGCCTCCCTGCCACCCTCCTTCTTGAGTCTGATCTCCTTAAGTTCCTGAAACTCCTTAAGACATTACTCTTCTCCTCTTCCTTCTCTCTCTCTCTCTAGCCTGCTAACCCCTCTCTACGCTCTATCCCTCTCTCCCTTCTTTTCCACACAGCTTGCTGCTTGGCCCGCCGGGTGTACCTCAGAGTCTCACACGTCCCTGGCAACCTCGCCAGTCCTCTTGCACTTGCCTCTGGGCCTACACTTGCCTCATTGAAACTGCAGTTGGTAAATTACCTATGAGAGTGGCATCTCTCAGCACTTACCCCAGTTCGAACTGACTGGGCGCACTTGTACTCCCCCCTAACCCCCCTGCACTTGTCCTTTGCCCCCTTCCCTCTCTTGTACCGTCTGTGCACTTGCACGATCTGAACGTACCATGCCTTGAAGATCGTCTATCTATCTTCCCTGTCTCCCCTCCTTGCATGGTGGTACCTCAATGCACTTGCCTGTGCAGACTTGTATCGTTCAGAAATTCAATGGCTGTGAATGACTGTTGTTTTTCCCCTTGTTCCCTCCCTCCTTGAGCACTTTGAAACACTTGCCTTGTGTATAGGTGCTTTACAAATAAACATTACCATACCATCAGGGCATGAACCCCTAGAAGAGAATGGAGGTACCATCCGACAGAAACAGGGACTGGCTGCACATAGAGAAAGAGAGATCCGCCAAGAAGAAGAAAAGCAGCAATATTGATGCAGATGAGCACTGGGCGCCACTATGCTCTTCAATGTGGAGAGAGGTAGCTGCATGGAGAGACCGTCTACATACGCGGCAGAGAAGAGAGCCTCACAGAGCTGTCAAGTGACACCGGAAAGCACATGCAACAACACACTAGCACCCCATAACCAAGAGGGACACCAGAGAACTTTGCTTGGGGAGACCTGGAATCAGCCCCAGAACCCGAACGCAAACACTGGCCATTCTAGGCCACAATATTCAAAACGCGGCAGGCCCGGCATGACCAGTGTTCATGGGGCTGAGGCTTCTACCTAAGACCTTTTATTGGTGGGGAAGACATATTGACCAAGGAGAACCAATTCTGGCAGAAAGAGAGGGATATAAACAAGGAGCAGGAAGCAGGGAGTGTGGGTTATTCACGTGAGGTCAGAGGTGGAGGAAGACCAAGAGACCAGCAGGAGGGAGGAAGGAGAGGCCGATTGTGTAGGCGATTTCTGGAGCAGGTGGAGGTATTGGCTAGAGAGTGGAAGTGGTACCACTGTGTGAGTATCTGTATGGCGAATGTGTTTAGATAGAGGAGTGATTGTGAAGCGGATGGTACTGAATGCAAGGGAAGTGTCTGAGTAGTAGTTCAAGGGAGGAGTAATAGGAGGAGGAGATTGTAGTTATATGGAGGAGAGAGTGCATGTGTGGAGGAGAGAGTAGTAGAATAGGGGAGGGAGTAGTAGAGTGGAAGAGGTAGTAGTGGTGTGGAGGACGGAACAGTAAATTAATGGAGTGATGCATAACATCAAAGGGTAAAGGCAAGACCTGGGAGGAGTGAGAACATTGAAGGGTCAGGACCCAGGAGACTGGTGGGAGGAGTAGGGTGAAGTGGGTAAGAAGAAAGAGGAGAAAAGAGAGAGGTGAGACCAAGCATGCTAGACAGTGGGTCTAAATCCAACAGGGTATTTGCGAGGCACTAACCCCAAATCCTCGAAGCACACTAACAGCTGAACAGTGTAGGGAAAGTTAGGACGTCCCTGAGGGAGTTTAGCAAAATAAGGCATTTTGTCTTGAGGCTCTTACCACTAGCAGAATATAGAAATAGACAGTATGGGTCCATCTTCTGTATCTACCAACCTGGGTCAGTGATGCTTGTTTATGGTGGTGGTGCGACACAGGTTTGGAGAGAGGGATGGCCCAAAATAACTTCAATATAAACCTTTGAACCACCTCATAGACTGGGACTGATGTTTGTGCCACCTGTGACACCTTACAACAGCAAGAGGTGGTAGAAGAATGTTGATGAGCCACACTGATAAGTCACGTGCCAGGCGAGGACAGAGATGTTATCATTCAGCTAGCTCCGGAGGAGAGGCCCATTTATTCCAAAATGAAAGCCGCTATTTTCAGAAAATTCTGCAAAGCCCAAAACAATACCGTAGAACATTTAAACATTTGGAGAACTCATGAAGGAGGCCATTCAGACCATTGAGACATTTACACGTGTGTCTCTGGAATTTCTGAGCGGGTGGGTAACTGGAAACCAAGTTGATACATCTGAAGGAATATTTAATTTGGTCTCATACAAATACATTCTGTCAAAAATCGGAGGCAGAGTTACAGCTGCAACTACTGGTCAAAACTATTCACAAACAGTAGGGAGCTTGCAAAAGCTGCTGACCGATATGTGAGTACTCGTGTCCAAAAGAAGGCAAGCACAACCAAATCGGAAGAGAAGGCTTCTTCCAAGAAAGGCCCAAAAAACGGATGGGAAATTCCCATGCACATGTCTCGTCTGTCTCCACTGAAAAGAGAGTGGTGGTACCTCGAACACTCGGGCATCACCACCCTCAACATCCAAAATAGGTTTTCTGTTTGGGGACTTAACCCATAGGAACAGAGACTTGGCCTGTAAGTGCAAACTTTCACCCTCTATCTCATGCTGTGTCTTAATTCCCGAGAGGTGTGTTTGGGAGCAGTATGGTACGTTCACAGTGAAGTTGGGTGCTGGTCTGGCTAGGTGGACGGGCACTGTGGATTAAAGACCTTCACTTTGGTCTGAGATAAACATTGCTCAGGCCTGTATGATAAGAAGGTCTCCCTACACCATGTGGCAACCGGCACCCACACTTAACGTGATGCCAGGCAAATGAAAGCACACTGTATGTGGGTGTCAGGTTTTTCGTCCAGCACCTGTAAGCAGCTCTTGAATTGATGCCAGAGGGCAAATGAGAGGAGTGAGTGAATGTCCTAGGTGAATAAAGAGAAGGGATGCAAGGGAACTGTGGGAGAAGCAGCAGGGGCAACAAGGAGACAAGGAACTGACAAGACAGAATAGTAGCTAGAGTAAAGGTAAGACAAGGCTCAACTCTGCGGTACCTCAAAAAGCAATGGAGGATTGCGATGCAAATGTTGGCAGACCGCTGGTGCGTTTATCCCCATCAGTATGGAAGTAAGGCTTTGCCTTGATCTCATTGCTGCCAGTAGCAACGGACCACGCAAAATGTCCTGCGCATGCGGGGAACCAAATCACTGATCCACTGCACATTTGCCCCAGGCCCATTATGGCGGTCCCCATGTGGAAGGAGTACCACACCGGTAAACTTCACCAGAGCGGGCCAGCACACCACAGGCAGTTACATCACCCAAACACCACAACATTTAGCTCCCCCTGCCCTGAAGGAGGGAACGGTGCCCACAGTCAAAGGAGATCGCAACCCAAACCCAAACAGGATATTGTCTGTGCTGGTCTCATG
Organism: Ambystoma mexicanum; assembly: GCF_040938575.1. Taxonomy (NCBI): domain Eukaryota; kingdom Metazoa; phylum Chordata; class Amphibia; order Caudata; family Ambystomatidae; genus Ambystoma; species Ambystoma mexicanum. The sequence goes on from NC_090931.1 coordinate 694,183,073, forward strand.
TGGGAGGCCCTTATTAGTGTGGCATCCCAACAGATGAATTCCTATCATATCAGGGATCGCACGAATGATCCCATGTCACTCTAAGTGGTAGACATACTGGATCCCCCGAGGAAACACTGGTTCCCACAAACACTCTTATCTTTTTCAAGCATCTCATTATCATTGCCAACAAAGCTCCTGTGCTGTGTGACATAGCTGCTGCTAGTGTCACTGGTGTCAGGCGACACTGGGTGCAAGAAGGGCAGACCATCAAGGGCTTAGATTATAGTGCTAGGGGTTTGATGGCCTCAGCCAGTGCCCCATGGCAATTGTAGAGTTTAGCTGGACAGGCAAGACCTTCACGCGCTATATGGCAGTTAAAGACTCCATTCCAGTAGCATATCTGTTAGGTAATGACTTTCCTGCTCCTGGTATAATCGCAGAGGACACTAGAAAGAGAGAGACCTCTGCCAGCAACAAGAAAAGAGGGGCTTGGAGCCATGGGCACTGAAGCTCGTCCTGCTAGAGAATGTGAGAGACTGGACATCCAGGTATCTCCTAGTCCAGATCCATTGCATTGCCTGCTCCCACTTGTAAGGGACCAGAGGCCACTGAAGTGGCTACTGTTTTAGCACAGGACTCTGTGATGGTGTAGAAAAGGAACCTGAGATTAAGGAAACAGTAGCTTCAGACCTCAGGGGCCTGCCGGAAATGAGTGAGTTATCCTTAGCTGGAGGTGAAAGTCAGGCTGTAATTTGCCAGGCAGAAATAGACCTTCCTACTCTGGCAGGTCTTGCGAAAAGCAGGCAGAAGAATTGGCTCAGGAGAATGGTTTCCTGCACAACGAGCCCAAGAGCCCAAGAATTCTGAGGAAGGGTACAACTGCAGATTGTTAGTTCCCACTGCCACAGGAGGTTCCTACTCAACTTGGCTCACAACACTGCTGTGGGTGGTCATTTAGGAGTGACCAAGACATTGGACAGGTTGTTAGCACATTTTATACTGGTCCCAGATGGGTCTAAAAAATAAGGAGTTTGTGCATTCCTGCCAGATTTGCCAAACTTTTAGTAAGTCAGGCAGAGTGGCCAAAGACCCCTTAGTTCTACTACTAGTTGTGGTGCAGCCTTTTGAGAGACTAGGAGTGGACAGTGTGGATCCTTTGAGTCCCCTAACCACACCACCTCAGGGAACTGGATCATTTTGGTAGTGGTAGGCCATGAGACATTATAGCCTGAAGCAGTCATCTTGACAAGTATCAAAGCTTCTGTGGTGGTGAAGGCTCTCATGTGGGATTCCCAAAAGACAGTAGACCAACTTCAAACCTGCAATGTGGGAGGAGTGTCAAGTAACCTACATGTTTTCTATGGCTTGGGTTTGTGGAGAGATTCAATAAGACACTGAAAGGCATGATAGTTGACTTAGAAAAGTACCTCTGGAGAAAGTGAGAAGGTCTCCTGACATGACTATTGTTAGCCTACAGGAAGGTGCCACAGTATGGAGTAAGGGTCAGTCCCGTGGAGCTTCTATTTGTACATCCTGTCAGGGGTTCCCTCAGCCTAGTGAGAGAAGGATGGGAGGTAACCCCCAAATTCCTTCTCAGAGCTTCGTGGATTATGTGCTTAGCTTCAGGTCCCGAATGGTTCAGTACACGAATTGTCCCAATGAATGTGAATGCCAGTCAGCAATGATGAAGCACTGGCATGACCAGAAGTCACTGGGACAGTGTACACTCCCACACAGTTGGTCTGGAGAATGGAACCCGTCAAGTCCAGTTCACTTCAGAATATGAGGAATGGACCCTATGTAGTACTGTAAAAGATCAGTGAGGTTCATTACCTCTGTGACTGAATGCCCTCTATGCCTTGCTGAGCTTTTAGATATTTGATATACAATGATGCTGGTACTGCTGTCTCTGAAAGTCACATTTGGTAATCAGACCTCACTTTCATAATGCTCCAGGATGAAAGGTATAGTACAGCTATGTATCCCTGCATAACCTGTCTACTGACACCTCTCAGCAGCTGCCTTGTAGTTTGGTAATATGGCAGTTACAGAGCGTCGTACATTCCTGTAAACAGCCTTATGGAACCCAAAGTTCCAAAAGCCAGTCACTGCATTTTAACCATGGGTAGCTCCTTGCCGCTCCACCTGCCTGTCGCACAGCCGTCACCAGTGTGGCCGGGGGTTCCTATCCGTGTTGGCGGCTAGGCAGGATGCAGACACCTAATAGACAACGCGGTACTCGCTGTGTCCCTGTTATGGGGCAGCCATGTTGGGCACTTCGCTCATGCACGGGGAACAGTGGCTGGGTTCTCCACATGCGTGCTGTGCATAGCTTGGGTCATTGCCTGGGGTAAAGCATATGAAGATGCAGGCCTCCGTTTCATGGGTATAGAAGCAGGTGCAGCCGGCAGGTGCATTGCAGTCTTTTCTATTCTGCTGTGGTGGCGCTGTTCATTCTTCGTCTTGCTCCTTCTTGTCCTGCCCTGTCTTGCCTTATCCTCAGCCTACTGGGCATCCTGCTGTTGGTCGTCCTCTCCTTGCCCTGTTGTTCTTCTTGTTGCTAGCCGTTCTTCTTCCTTGCCTATTCTCTGTTTACTGCTTCTACCTTTTCCATCCAAGTGGCGGTTGTCACCCCTGTCCATGTTTCCACTCTCCTGACACCACATTAACCAGGGGTGTGTGACATTAGTTGCAAGAGGCCACTAATATATCAGACAAGAGGACATCTTGGACGGAGATGCACATCCATTAACTGGAATTGGCATTCGACCACTGTTTACTAGAGGCAAACTCCTCCACGCATACCCAGAGTGCAAGAATCTGAGTTTTGAAAGGATACAAGCTTCGATTTGAAGAACATAGATGAGGGTAGTCTTTCGATACACCCTCAATAAAAGTGTGACCCAATTCATCAGTTCCTGAGGAAGGTTCCCCAATGTTTGGGACTTTAGAACTGAAACATGTTGAGCACTAGCCATTGTAATATCACAACAGCGTTTGCATAACCTTTTGGGCAGTCCAAGTGAATTTTCTTTTCAAGTGGTCTGATATCTGTTTACAGACCTTATTTACCTCAATAGTTTGAATGTAGAATATCCTTGTAATTGTGTATATATATTTTTCATGTCATTTGTGTAACCACAGATTGGTGTTTTTTAAATACTTATTGATTAAAACTGCAAACTGACCCCACTCCCCCGGCCAGCGCATCCCCCTCAGTGCTGCTCCCACACAATTTATCACTGCTCCCCTGGCCTAGCACATCCCTCTCTGCGTTACTCCCCATGCATCAACTCTCTGCGGCACTCCCCACGCAACTTGTCCCAGCGCTGCTCCCAAGCAACTATCCCTGCTCCCCTGACCTAGCGCATCCCTCTCTGTATTTGCTCCCTCATGCATTAACTCTCTGCGGTGCTCCCCACACAACCTGTCCCAGTGCTGCAGCCACGCAACTATCCCCGCTCCTCTCGCCTAGAGCATCCTTCTCAGCGTTGCTACCCATGCTACCCATACCCTTTCCCTCCTCTCCAGGCTCCCCGAGCCACGTCCAGTGCATTGTTCCCTGCCTGTGCCTTGCATCCTATGCCCTAACGGCCTGTGACCATTGTTTTGTTTTAGTCCACTGTTTTGCATTTCACTACTGCATTGTCTCCCATTGCATTGCCAGCATTCCTCTTACTTCCAGGTTCCTTGGACTACCAGGAAGTTTTCCTTTATGGGTTACTATTGTATTGTCTACGTGCTGCATTGCTTGCATTTCTCTTCTTCCCCTCTAGGGCCCCTTTTGACCCCCTGCTGTGTATTCTGTACTGTACTTGCATCCTCACGCCCTGAGTTCCACTGTATTGTCTACATGCTGCATTGCTTTCATTTCTATTCTTCCTCTCTAAGGCCCCTTCTGACCACCAGCTCTATATTCTGTACTGTACTTGCATTCTCACACCTTCAGTTCCACTGTAGTGTACTTTTATTGTGCGCACTGTTCTCTTCACTAACACCAGGACCTTGCGAGGCCCTAGTGTTCTTGTTCTGTGTTGGACTTCATGCTGCCCCTTTGTGTGACCCCCCTGTGTGCCTCCCTCCTGTTTGCCCCTAGCATGTGACCCCCTCTCCTGCTTGGCTGCCCCCCCCTTACTCTCTGTCCTGAACCCTCTATGGTGCTCTCTGTCTCCCCTATCTTCTCTAACTGCTATTATATCGACTATCCTATCCCTCTTACTAAGTCTGGCAGGAAGAAGCTCAAAAGAGACATCCGGGTCTCCAACCCAGTCCACTCTATCGCTGATACTTACACCAGTGCTTCCACCAGACAGACCCCTCACCGACATCCTCTTTGTCAATCCCTCTCCATGTAATAACTGTTGCATAAATTAGAATTTTCCAGGAATAATATTCTCCCTCTAAACATGTACCCACTGACCTGTTCCAGTAGATGTGTGTGTTGAATTTGAGTGGCCACCTGGAGAAGCTCTTCCTCTCCCTAGATAAATGAATCAGGAGGGAATGAGCTCTCCAGGGAAACCCTCTGGGGTAAAAAACCCTGATCGCCTCAGTGGATGTAATCTTCTATGTTGCACTGGATGGGGTGAGATTCCGTTGCGCTTCCAGGTGACTGAATGCAAATACAACAAGGAAATAAGAAAGGTATAGATTATAGAACAATAGGTTCAGGAGTAGAAATAGAGGTGAAATGATCTGGATATAGGATAAGGAAATAATTACCCTATGGAGATAGGAAATGTGCAATGAGGTATTCAGAACAGCGAGAATACAAATTTCTTCTGAATGATTGAAATATAGAAGAAAGAAGGTTGAAGGTATTGAGTTTCCTAAATGTCGTAGTATGTTAAATCGATTGGTAAAAGGAATCTAAAATACCTGCGAAGCAGAATTCAGTCGTAAAGAAATTACATGTGAACCTTGTTGTAGGAGTTCTGGAATCGGCTGTGAGCCGGAAGAGAAAAGAAGAGACGTGATGAGAAAAAGGCAGTGCTAACTAAGGCGTCAGAGCTAAACTAAGCGTGCAAAAAGCTACCTGATAAGCAGGTTCCACTTGTGAGATAAGTCAGAAATGGGTTCGGAGTGAATTGCCGGGAAATGTCTGGAGAGACTGGACCGATAATGCCGGCTCAATGCGTCCAGACTGGAATGAAGGTAAGAGATCCCGAATGGCTAGAAAAGGATCAGGTCTGAGTCGACCGCTGGCTCGAAAGGAACGGGTGTGACGAGGCGGAGCCTCAATTCCAGAGGAGCGGTTGGGAAGGGAGCGCTGACTGTAAGGAGTAGCAACGCACTCGAGCGTTGTGCATGTCGGCAGATAACCGGAACTTTGCTGAGGGGGCAGAGCCTTGGTTGCAGGCTTCCACTGCAAGGCTGGAATGCCGCAACCTGCTGGAGCCGCCATCTTGGGAGAAACAATGGCTGCCATCCGTGCCTGTGTAACGCTCATCTGAACTCTGCGGGAACCTTCTGGAACTCCAACTGACTTCTACTTTCCTGGGAACTAGACACGGAATTTCTGTGAAGAAAATAACAATAACTTGGTTTTCTTGTTAAATAGGAGGAACAGACTGGTAACTATAGGACCAGCGATAGATCACCTTGTTATTTAATTTGTTGAGCTCTCCATCCTGTTCTATACAGGGGCGCAAGTCCTGGAGATGGGACACAGGAGAATGTTTTCTTTTATAAGGGGCTAAATGGGCTCTGATGGAGAGCAATTATCACTGGAAAGAGGAATGACAGAAACCCTATCCTAATTTGACCCTAAAAGGGGCAATATGCTGTGGTGAGATGCGTGTGTAAAAATACAGACAAAAGAGCAGTGAAGAACTATTACGACTTGCCAACTTCCTCACAACAATGTGTGACAGAATAGTAACCCCTGAAACTAAGTAGAAGGGTCAAGGAACTACTCAGTCGGAAACATGGAAGTACCTTATGACCTTGCGTAATATGAACATGAGTGTGACCAAAAAAACTCTGAATAGAAACAAACTTCCAAGGCAACTTCACAGCCAGGCACGAACCGTTAATGACAATGTAATACCCTGGAATGCGTGAGGAATTCTAATAACATTTATTCACAATTCAAGTATCTGATAAGGCAGCAAACTAAACAAATGCATTCGCACATCACTATGAGTACTTGCGTGAGAGAAAACTGCAACGGACTGTGAGGTGAGGATACCGCTAAGACAGGACTACGGACTATGGACTGTGAAGGAGCCGGGGCGACTGCAAACTGGAAAAAACAGGAAGGGAACTAATATCTAGTAATAGTTACTCAAGGAATGAACGGTAATTAAAAGTGGACAAGGAATATTTGAGCTGTGACAGGAAACGGAGGTACGCGGCGAGCGTTCCATCTGAACTCAGACGAACGACGCGAAGCGCGAGCCTCCTGATGGGCGGGGCTTAAATAGCCGGCACATGAAAACAACTAGACCCGCTAACTAACTGGCTAAGAGGCACCACCGAGCGGCCATTAAAGAAACTCCAACCAACCATTAATATGGGGGAATTAGAATCAATAACCAGCTAGGGCAAATGAATTCCATATGAACCTGTATCTCTTAGGACTAGTATGGGAAACCTAACCTGTGGTCATGACAGCCTGTGACCATCGGTGCCACAAAGACCATCTCCTTCTGTGAGATATGACAGTATGCCCCCTCCAAAGGGCAGACGTACCCGGTTTGCCGGGATGAGAGCGATAAAATCGGCGAACCAGCTGGGGAGCATGAACTGCAGAAGCCGGTTCCCAAGATCTTTCCGCAGGCGAATAGCCACGCCAATCCACCCAAGTATTGGAGACGGCCCCGATGATAACGGGAATCAAAAATGCCAGCCACCTCAAACTCCGGACCAGAAGAAGTGAGAACAGGAGGAGGGCGAACGGTCAAACGGCGAGAAAAGCGATCCACCACATCCTTTTTGAGTATTGAAACATGAAACACCGGGTGAATCCGAGACCAAGAGGGAGGAAGTTACAGGCGATAGGCAGCCTCGCCCAATTTTTGAAGCACAGGGAACGGCCCAAAGTACCTTGGAGAGAGTTTTGAAGGTATCAGATGTCTAGGGAGAAATCGGGAAGCCAACCACACACTGTTGCCCGGGACAAAAACAGGAGCCGGAGTACGGTGCACATCAGCAAAACGCTTAACCCGTTCCTGAGCGTCTTGAAGAGAAGCCAGTGCCTTCCGATGTCCCAGTTGAATATCCTGTAATAGCCCTGCAACATCCGGAAACGAAGACACAGATGATACCCCTACTGGAAAGCAGGTAGGATGGAACCCATAGGAGCAGTAAAAAGGACTGGATCTCAGCGAGGCGTGACGGGCATTGTTATAAGCAAATTCTGCCAAAGACAACAACTCAGTCCAATTGTCTTGAGACGCTAAAACATAGCACCTAAGATAGCCTTCAAGAGTCTGGTTCAAGCGCTCAGTTTGGCCATTTGTTTGAGGATGAAACCCCGAACTTAGAGCACGGGAGATGCCAAGAATCTTGCATAGCTGTTGCCAATACCTGGACGTATACTGGGGACCCCTATCCGAGACAATAGTCTCAGGTAAGCCATGAACAGAAAAAATGTGAGTAATAAAGATCCTTGCCATCTGAGCCGAGGTAGGTACCTTAGACAGGGCCACAAAGTGAGCCATCTTCGTGAAGTAGTCAATGGTGACCATAATCGTAGTGCATCCGGCAGAATTAGGGAGATCCACCACAAAATCTGTGGAAATAAACTGCCAGGGATGCACCAGAACAGGCATCCTCGTGAGTAGGCCCAAGAGAGGACATCGAGGCGCCTTAGACTGCAAACAGATAGTACAGGCAGCCACATATTCCCGCACATCCTCCACTAGATTAGGCAACCAAAAGTGACGTCAGACCAGTTCCACAGTGTTGCTGACCCCCCGATGGCCGGCCACCATTGAATCGTGACACATTTGAAGAACCATCTTCTGGAGTTCAGCAGTAGGAACGAACAGTCTCCGATTCCGATAACCACACCCTTGATTGATCGTGGGACCCAGGGCCTGAAAGGCGGTACGATCTGCATTCTGCAATACCAAAGTGGCATCGGCAACGGACTGGAGAAAGTTGGAAACCACATGTACAAAACGAGCCTTAGGAAATAAAGGTTCAGCACGGAATTGAGCCCACTGAGCAGATTCCTTCCTAGATAGGGCGTCAACCTTTAAGTTACTTCGGCCGGGAATGAAGGTGAACACAATCTCATATGGAGAAAAAAAAGGAGCCCAACGGGCTTGTCTGCTATTCCGGGTTTGAGCATACTGAAGGGCCCGAAGGTTGTGATGGTCCGTTCGAACTTCAACAGCATATTGAGCTCCCAGCAGTAAATGTCGCCACTCTTCTAATGCTCGTTTGATGGCAAGCAACTCCTTTTCAAGGACAGTATAATTTAGCTCTGACGGAGAAAGGGTTTTAGACATATAAGCGACGGGACACTCCACTCCCTGTTCATTTTCCTGGAGAAGGATAGCTCCAAGAGCGAAATGGGAGGCATCCGACTCCACAATAAACTTCCTTCCTTGATCTGGAGAACGAAGAATAGGTCCCGTCATGAAGCAGTTCTTTAAGGAGATGAAAGCTTCATCAGCTGCACCGGACCAACGAAAGGGAACCCCTTTTTTGAGGAGAGAAGTCAATGGTAGAATAATCTCAGAGAACCTGGGAATAAAACGCTGATAAAAATTGGCAAAACCCAGGAAACGCTGGATATCCTTAACACAATTTGGCAGAGACCAATCCTGGATAGCTGAGACCTTCCGGGGGTCCATGGAGACACCCTGTGCTGAAAGGATATATCCCAAATAGGCTACTCTGTCCTGATGAAATTCACATTTGTCCAGCTTACAGAACAAGTGATTGTCACAGAGGCGCTGTAATACCTCAGTGACATGACCAACATGTGCGGTCGGTGTAGAAGAAAAAACCAAGATATCATCTAGATGGACAATAACTGAATGAAGGAGAATGTCAGAAAAAAGATGGTCCATAGAACGCTGGAAGACAGCAGGAGCGTTGGACAACCCAAAGGGCATAACTCAATACTCATAAGGGCGTCCAGAAAGCTGTCTTCCATTCATCTCCTGACTTAATACGGATGAGATGGTAGGCCCCTCGTAGGTCCAACTTGGTGAAAATCCTTGCACCTTTAATAGCCTCAAGAATGTCAGTGATCAAAGGCATAGGATAGCGATCAGGGACAGTAATCTTATTCAAACCGCGAAAGTCAATACAGGGTCGGAGTTCCGCAGTGTCCTTTTTAGGAATAAAAAACAAGGACACCCCAGCAGGGGAAGTGGACTCCGCAATGAGGCCGTTGTGCAAATTCTTACGAAGGTATTCCCTTAGAACCTCCTTCTCCCTTGCGGAGAGCAGATACATGCGACCAAAAGGAATAGGCCGATCCGGAAGCAACTCAATGGCACAGTCGTCTCGACGATGAGGCGGCAGTTCAGCATGTTCAGCATTAGAGAACACCTCATGAAAGGCGTGATAAGGCTCAGGAATTCCCCGGATCTGATTAAGCACAGTCGTTCCCGATCGTTCACAAGGGTGAGTGGAGGCAGAATGAAAACCAAGAGTACCCTGAGTAAAACAATGGGCTTGACAATGAACAGAACCTAGAAAAAATGTCCCAGCTGACCAATTAATATACGGGTTGTATATCCAGAGCCAAGGTAATCCCAATATAACGGGATAATGTGCAGTCTGGATAATGTCCAACATGAGGACTTCCCTGTGAGAAGCAATGGTGATCTGGAGGGGAGCCGTCTGTTCTTTTATGGGTCCCGAGACCAACGGACTTCCATCCACGGATTCCGCAGGAATGGAGATAGCCTTAGCAGTACGAGGAATCCCATATTTAGCAGCCCAAATATCATCAACGAAATTCCCAGCAGCCCCTCTATCAACCAAAGCCGGAACTTCAATCATACCCAACGAAGCACAAGAAAAAGTGACCTTAAGAACCAGCATGGGGGCATCAGGGACGTCCGTGATGTGGGGCGAAATGTATGAAGGAGGGGAACCGCTCATTGATTCCCTAACCGTGGTTCCCCTGATGGTCGGGTACAAGCATTTCCCTGCTTCCGAGAGAGAATGATAGGACAATTTTGAATAGAATGCTCCTTGGAACCGCAATACATACACAACCCTAAAGTGCGACGTTGGATCCGTTCCTCAGAGGACAAAGGACCCAGAGCCGCACCTATCTGCATAGGTTCGTCAGGGGCAGCGCCCTTGGAGGAGATAGTAGAATGATCCGGCAGAGTCCTGAAACCTCTCTGTCGCTTCCTTTCCTGACGTCTCTCCAAAATTCGATAATTCATCTGCATGACCATCGAAATCAACTCCGCCAAATTAGGAGGGCGCGGAACTCATCATCCTTCAAGTCTTCATTTAAGCCTCGTCTAAAAAGCGTAATCAAAGCGTCATCTGCCCACAAAGTACCCGCTGCCAATTGATTGAAGCGAGTAATATATGTCATAAGATCAAGGGATCCTTGACGGAAGTCCAACAATTGTTCCTGAGTCGACACTGTGATTTCCCACCTCCCGAACATGGTCTTAAGACTATTAACAAAGGCTGGATAGGAATCAAGAATTGGATTGTTTGACGTGACCAACGGGGTGGCCCAGGCTAGAGCAGGACCCATGAGCTGAGCTATCATGTGACCCACCTTATCCCTATCATTATGAAAAAATGCAGACTTGAACGTAAATTGTACCGTGCAAGACTCCAAAAACTCCTTTAACTTATGAGGATCTCCATCAAAACGTCCCCCAGGCAGAGGCCCAGGAGGAAGTTCAGAGCAGCTAGGAGCCCTCCCCATGAATTGCCGTAAAACGGCATTCTCCTGTTTGAGTGCCTGAACCTCAGCCGTCAATGACTTTACTGCCACTAACAACTGTTGCTGCTGAGCCGGATCCATGTCAACAGGTGCAAAAAGGAAAGGGGGAGAATATGATTCCCAAAGAAAAATTACTGTAAGCCAGTAATAACGATCCTTTTGGTTATCTTTTGGCGTTGCTAACTGTAATAACTGTTGAATAGATTAGAATTTTCCAGGAATAATACTCTCCCTCTAAACATGCACCCACTGACCTGTTCCAGTAGACGTGTGTGTTCAATATGGGTGGCCACCTGGAGAACCTCTTCCTCTCCCTAGATAAATGAATCAGGAGGGAATGAGCTCTCGAGGGAAACCCTCTGGGGTAAAAAAACCCTGATCGCCTCAGTGGATGTAATCTTCTATGTTGCACTGGATGGGGTGAGTTTCCGTTGTGGTTCCAGGTGACTGAATGCAAATACAACAAGGAAATAAGAAAGGTATAGATTATAGAACAATAGGTTCAGGAGTAGAAATAGAGGTGAAATGATCTGGATATAGGATAAGGAAATAATTACCGTATGGAGATAGGAAATGTGCAATGAGGTATTCAGAACAGCGAGAATGCGAATTCCTTCTGAATTATTGAAATATAGAAGAAGGTTGAAGGTATTGAGTTTCCTAAATGTCGTAGGGCCTCATTACGACCCAGGCGGACTTCGCGGTGCTAAATGCACCGCGAAGCATGGCGGAAAGCCGCCGATAGCGCCATGGGGGTTGGCGGATTTACCGCCCCATTCCGACCTCGGCGGAGCGGTAAATCCCCAATCCCCATTCTGCCCTTCCCCATTCCCATTTTTGCCCCATAGGGTATAATGGGAGTGGGGAAGGAGTTAATTACGCCACCGTAAAATACGGTGGCGTAATTAACAACGAGGTCCCGTAGCGCCATGGTTTTCTCCGGCTGGTAAAACCAGGCGGAGAATACCTCCATGGCGCTACGGGAACTCGTAGTATGGCGGAGAGGTACGCCATGCACTACGCTGGCGTAATACCCTCTCCGCCAGGGTCCTAATGAGGCCCGTAGTATGTTAAATAGATTGGTAAAAGGAATCTAAAATACCTGCGAAGCAGAATTCAGTCGTAAAGAAATTACATGTGAACCTTGTTGTAGGAGTTCTGGAATCGGCTGTGAGCCGGAAGAGAAAAGAAGAGACATGATGAGAAAAAGGCAGTGCTAACTACGGCGCTGGAGCTAAACTAAGCGTGCAAAAAGCTACCTTATAAGCAGGTTCCACTTGTGAGATAAGTCGGAAATGGGTTCGGAGTGAATTGTCGGGAAATGTCTGGAGAGACTGGACCGATAATGCCGGCTCAATGCGTCCAGACTGGAATGAAGGTAAGAGATCCCGGATGGCTAGAAAAGGATCAGGTCTGAGTCGACCGCTGGCTCGAAAGGAACGGGTGTGACGAGGCGAAGCCTCAATTCCAGAGGAGCGGGTGGGAAGGGAGCGCTGACTGTAAGGAGTAGCAACGCACTCGAGCGTTGTGCATGTCGGCAGATAACCGGAACTTTGCTGAGGGGGCGGAGCCTAGGTTGCAGGCATCCACTGCAAGGCGGAATGCCGCAACCTGCCGGAGCCGCCATCTTGGGAGAAACAATGGCTGCCATCCGTGCCTGTGACCATCGGTGCCACAAAGACCATCTCCTTCTGTGAGATATGACAGTATGTATAATAATTCAGACTGTTACGAGAGATGTGAATGACCGAAAGGTTACCTTAGAGAAACACTCGTCGTTCTCCCTCCTTCGCCTCCTTCTTCGGAAATGGTTCCGACAGGGGTAGAGAATGAGTGCCTCCCTGAGACCCTTCCTCCGCCTCAAATACAAAGATTAAGGAAGGGAAGGATTCCAGGGAAACCCTCTGGGGAAGAAAACCCTGTGTCGATGTCCACTGGATGGATGTCGTCTGTCCGGAGAAGTTCTTGGTAACCAGAACGTCTGCTGGAGTGGGCCGTCTGATTGGAGACAGAGGAAAGCGGTAAGTTGGAGCAAGGAAACTAGAAAGCAGAATATAGGTTGAGGAAATGAGGAGTACCTGATGGGAAGGGGGAAGCACCTATAAGGCTATATTGCAGGTCTTCCGAAGAGCCGCGGACAGAAGTAACTTCGAGGACGTTCCCGAAAGAAAATGGTTCTCAGATTTCTCTGCACAGGTAAGAGAATATTAGGTGTAACTTCTGGTCTATTTCTAACCTTTGATATATTACGGATTGAATGGCAATATTCACGTACCGCACGCCAGGGAGGGAGTCTCACTAGCGAACCGGTCAGTGAGCTTCAATTCGGAACGAGTGATGCAGAGGGAAACCACTCGAGACTTAGATGTCGTGTATGAGTTGGGAGAAGGAAGCGAGTCTGAAAACAGGGGAGAGGAAAGGGTAGAGTTATACGGAAGACATTACAAACAAACGAGCCTATAATAGATCCTAGTATCGAACTCACGAAGCGTTGTTGTTGAAGAGTAGCAACGCATCCGCGCGTTGTTCGCAGGACCAGATGAACCGGCTCCGGAGTCGGGGGGCGGTCCTTCCAGCGCGCGGCAATGGTGCAAGCCTAGACCCACACATTCTGTAGCGGCGGCCATCTTGGGAGTAAAGATGGCCGCAACCCGTCTAATCGACCATCTATGCCAGAGTGACCAAGGTCTCCGTAGGGGCGTGACAGTATGCCCCCTCCGAAGGGCAGGGCCCCCCGGCTTCCCCGGATGATTACGGAAGAAACGGCGAATAAGGGCCGGTGCATGCACTGCAGATGCAGGTTCCCAGGAACGGTCCGCCGGAGAATAACCTTGCCAGTCAATCAGAAACTGCAGGCGACCCCGAAAGATGCGAGAGTCACAAATACCCGCCACCTCATATTCAGGACCCGACGGGGTAGACACCGGAGGAGGGTGAGCATTCCTTAACCTTGAAAATCGATCACACACATCCTTCTTAAGTTGGGACACGTGAAACACGGGATGAATACGGGACCAAGAAGGGGGAAGCCTGATTTTGAAAGCAGAGGAGCCCAGCACCCGTAGAATGGGAAAAGGTCCGAAATATCTAGGAGACAGCTTGGACGGGACCAGATGCCGTGGTAAGAAACGAGAGGCAAGCCACACCATATCTCCCGCCTTCAGGGAGGGTGCTGGAGAACGGTGCCTGTCCGCAAACCGTTTGACTCTATCCTGAGCCTCAAGTAGCGAAGATTTCGCCGCCAAATGACCTGTCTGGATAGCTCGAAGTAGGTTATCCGCATCAGGAAATCGTGACGAAGAAGGAAGTCCAGTAGGAAAACAGGAAGGGTGAAATCCATAGGAACAAAAAAAAGGACTGGAACCCAGGGCGGAATGACGGGAGTTGTTGTAGGCAAACTCCGCCAATGGTAATAGAGAAACCCAGTTGTCCTGTGAAGCTGAAATGTAGCAGCGTAAATAGCCCTCCAATGTCTGGTTCAGGCGTTCCGTCTGGCCATTAGTTTGAGGATGGAAGCCAGAACTCAAAGCCCGGGAGATTTTGAGGCTTTTACATATCTGTTGCCAATAACGTGAAGTATATTGGGGACCACGATCGGAGACGATAGTTTCTGGAAGCCCATGGAGCGTGAAGATCCGCGAAAGGAAAATTTTCGCCATCTGAGCTGCAGTGGGAATGCAAGGTAAAGGAATAAAGTGTGCCATCTTCGTGAAGTAGTCTATGGTAACCATGATTACTGTACAACCTTCCGAGATAGGGAGTTCGACTATAAAATCTGTCGAAATTATCTGCCAGGGTCGATCAGGAATCGGCATCAATGATAGGAGACCCACTGGGGCAGACCGAGAGGTCTTTGTCTGTAAACAAATGGCACATGCCGTCACATAGTCTCTGATATCTCGGCTCAGCTCTGGCCACCAAAAATGGCGTTGAATCAATTCCTTGGTATTAGCCATACCGCGATGTCCAGCCATCGGAGAATCATGACAGAGTTGAAGTACCACTTTTCTCAGTTCTTCGGAGGGAATGAATAACTGTTTGTTTCTATAGAAACATCCCTGAGATGAGTTAAGCTTCCAGATAGCGGCAAACCGAGGATTAGTCTGTATAAATCGAGAGGTCTCCGTAGCTACTAGTTGAAGAAAGGTGGTGACTTCCTGCAAAAATCTGGCCTTGGGAAACAAGGGTTCAGAACGGAAAGGATTGGTAGAGTTGTAATCCTTTCTGGATAATGCATCTGCCTTGAGGTTAACTCTTCCCGGTATGAAGGAGAAGATGATATTATAGGGTGAAAAAAAATGAGCCCAACGAGCTTGGCGACTATTTCGTGTTTGAGAGTATTGTAAGACTCGGAGATTGCTGTGATCGGTCCGTACTTCGATGGCATATTTGGCCCCTAGCAGCAGATGTCGCCACTCCTCAAAGGCTCTCTTAATAGCCAATAATTCTTTTTCGAGGACCGAGTAGTTGATCTCCGAAGGCGAGAGCGTCTTAGATAGATAGGCCACAGGACACTCGTCTCCTTGTTCATTTTCTTGCAGTAGAACGGCACCTATAGCATGATGCGAGGCGTCTGATTCTACGATGAACTTCTTGTTTTGGTCCGGGGTCAGGAGTATAGGTTCCTTGGTGAATTCTTCCTTGAGACTCTCAAAGGCTATTAGAGCCCTGTCTGACCAAAAGAACCTTGCATTCTTCTTAAGGAGAGTCGTCATCGGGAGAATCTTCTCCGAATAGTGGGGAATGAAACGCCTATAAAAATTGGCGAATCCTAAGAATCTCTGCAGATCTTTAACACATAGTGGAATTGGCCATTCCTTTATAGCAGAGACTTTTCGGGGATCCATGGCAACTCCTTCAGCGGATAGTATATAACCCAAATACGCCACTTTATCCTTGTGAAACTCACACTTGTCAGGTTTACAAAAAAGATGATTCTCCTCCAGTCTCTGTAATACTTCCTTCACATGTCGGATATGGTCCGACTTGGAAACTGAGAAGACCAATATGTCGTCCAAATAGACAATGACGGTGTGTAGAAGGATATCCGAGAATATGTGATCCATGAAACGTTGGAAAACAGCTGGCGCATTGGAAAGTCCGAATGGCATTACTTTATATTCATAGTGGCCCAAGGGAGTACGAAAGGCGGTTTTCCATTCATCTCCTGCGCGGATTCGGATAAGATGGTAAGCTCCGCGTAGGTCTAGCTTGGTAAATATCTTGGCTCCCTTTACTGCCTCAAGAATATCTGGGATTAATGGCATCGGGTAGCGATCTGGAGTAGTGATTTTGTTCAAACCCCGATAGTCTACACATGGTCTGAGTTCTGTCGAATCCTTCTTAGGAATAAAGAACAGCGAGGCGCCAGCAGGAGAAGTGGATTCCTGAATGAGGCCGTTATGTAAGTTCTTCTGGAGATACTCCTTCAGGACTTCCCGTTCGCGTGCTGATAGTATATACATGCGACCAAAAGGGATTGGAACACCCTGATCTAGTTCTAGGGCGCAATCATCTCTACGATGGGGAGGTAATTCAGCGAACTCTGAATTGGAGAATACTACTTGGAACTCTTGGTAGTCAGGAGGAATCTCCTGTATGTTATGTAACACTGAAGTAGTGCTATTCCTTTCTTGGACGGGGTGTGTAGAACAGAACCCCAACGCTCCACCAGAAAGGCAATGTGTAATGCAATGTTCTGATCCTAGAAAAATGGTGCCGGCCTTCCAATTTATGTATGGATTGTGGGCTCTAAGCCACGGTAAACCCAGTATTAAGGGGTAATGTGCGGTGCGAATGACATCGAATACGATGGTCTCGTGATGAGACGCAATCTTCATTCGAATAGGTCTTGTTTGTTCCCGGATAGGACCGGAAGTCAATGGACTTCCATCAACCGATTCTACTGGAACAGCAATGGTCTTAAGGGAACATGGTATACTTCTGTCATTCTTCCAATGGGTGTCTACAAAATTCCCTGCAGCTCCGCAATCAATCAATGCTGGAACCAAAATTGGTTCGGAGGTGCCCCATTCCATTGAAACCTGTATGACAATCATCAGAGGATCAGGAGTGTCTGTGACTTGAGAAGACACTGACATGGATGAGGAACCCGTTATTGGCTCCCTAGCCGCGGTTCCCCGTGCGGTTGGGAAGAAGCGTTTCCCTGTCGTTTGATAGGGGTGATGGGGCAGTCCTGTACTCGGTGGTCCTTGGAACCACAATACATACACAAGTCTTTCGCCCTCCGTCGATTACGTTCTTCCAAGGTGAGTCTACCTCTTCCTCTTGTGATTCCTATCTGCATAGGTTCATCAATTGGGGTTTTCATAGGACTAGAAGGCTGCATAGTAAATGGTCTCACAGAACGATTACGACGTCGTTCTCTGAGTCTTTCCTGTAGACGGTAGTCCATCTGCATCACTAAGGTAATCATTTCCGCTAGGTTTGGGGGTCGAGAAACCCTAGACACCTCGTCTTTAAGTTCCTCATTCAAACCCCTGCGAAATAGTGTTATCAGAGCATCATCAGCCCAAGAGGTTCCAGCAGCAAGCTGCTTAAAGGAGGTGATATACGACATTAGATCCTGTGATCCCTGTTTGAAGTCTAATAATTGCTCTTGGGAAAAAACAGTGATCTCTTGTCTATTAAACATGGACCTAAGACTGTTCAGAAAGGCAGGATAGGAGTCTAGCAGAGCATTGTTTGTCACAACCAGTGGTGTAGCCCATGCTAATGCCGGTCCAGTCAGGTTAGCTATCATATGTCCCACCTTATCTCGATCGTTCGGAAAGAATGCCGTTTTAAATGAGAACTGGACCGTACATGCTTCGATAAAGGCCTTAAGCTTGTGAGGATTCCCATCATATAAACCCCCTGGAATGGGACCTGGAGGTAGTTCTGAACAACTAGGTACCCTTCCAACCTGTTGCCGCAAAAAGGCATTTTCCTGCTTTAATGCCTGAACTTCCGCAGTCAGAGACTGGACTGCAGAAACCAATTGCTGCTGTTGGGCAGCGTCCATGGTATCACCTAGAACTATCGAGTTCTCCAAGGCAACCGTTCAGCACCGGGGAAGCCCCAGTATTCCTTCTATATTTAGGCGTTGCTAACTATAATAATTCAGACTGTTACGAGAGATGTGAATGACCGAAAGGTTACCTTAGAGAAACACTCGTCGTTCTCCCTCCTTCGCCTCCTTCTTCGGAAATGGTTCCGACAGGGGTAGAGAATGAGTGCCTCCCTGAGACCCTTCCTCCGCCTCAAATACAAAGATTAAGGAAGGGAAGGATTCCAGGGAAACCCTCTGGGGAAGAAAACCCTGTGTCGATGTCCACTGGATGGATGTCGTCTGTCCGGAGAAGTTCTTGGTAACCAGAACGTCTGCTGGAGTGGGCCGTCTGATTGGAGACAGAGGAAAGCGGTAAGTTGGAGCAAGGAAACTAGAAAGCAGAATATAGGTTGAGGAAATGAGGAGTACCTGATGGGAAGGGGGAAGCACCTATAAGGCTATATTGCAGGTCTTCCGAAGAGCCGCGGACAGAAGTAACTTCGAGGACGTTCCCGAAAGAAAATGGTTCTCAGATTTCTCTGCACAGGTAAGAGAATATTAGGTGTAACTTCTGGTCTATTTCTAACCTTTGATATATTACGGATTGAATGGCAATATTCACGTACCGCACGCCAGGGAGGGAGTCTCACTAGCGAACCGGTCAGTGAGCTTCAATTCGGAACGAGTGATGCAGAGGGAAACCACTCGAGACTTAGATGTCGTGTATGAGTTGGGAGAAGGAAGCGAGTCTGAAAACAGGGGAGAGGAAAGGGTAGAGTTATACGGAAGACATTACAAACAAACGAGCCTATAATAGATCCTAGTATCGAACTCACGAAGCGTTGTTGTTGAAGAGTAGCAACGCATCCGCGCGTTGTTCGCAGGACCAGATGAACCGGCTCCGGAGTCGGGGGGCGGTCCTTCCAGCGCGCGGCAATGGTGCAAGCCTAGACCCACACATTCTGTAGCGGCGGCCATCTTGGGAGTAAAGATGGCCGCAACCCGTCTAATCGACCATCTATGCCAGAGTGACCAAGGTCTCCGTAGGGGCGTGACAGTATGCCCCCTCCAAAGGGCAGACGTACCCGGTTTACCGGGATGAGAGCGATAAAATCGGCGAACCAGCTGGGGAGCATGAACTGCAGAAGCCGGTTCCCAAGATCTTTCCGCAGGCGAATAGCCACGCCAATCCACCAAGTATTGGAGACGGCGCCGATGATAACGGGAATCACAAATGCCAGCCACCTCAAACTCGGGACCAGAAGAAGTCAGAACAGGAGGAGGGCGAATGGTCAAACGGCGAGAAAAGCGATTCACCACATCCTTTTTGAGTTGCGAAACATGAAACACCGGGTGAATCCGAGTCCAAAAGGGAGGAAGTTGCAGGCGATAGGCAGCCTCGCCCAATTTTTGAAGCACAGGGAACGGCCCAAAGTACCTTGGAGAGAGTTTTGAAGGTATCAGATGTCGAGGGAGAAATCGGGAAGCCAACCACACACTGTCGCCCGGGACAAAAACAGGAGCCGGAGTACGGTGCACATCAGCAAAACGCTTAACCCGTTTCTGAGCGTCTTGAAGAGAAGCCAGTGCCTTCCGATGTCCCAGTTGAATATCCTGTAATAGCCCTGCAACATCCGGAAACGAAGACGCAGATGATACCCCTACAGGAAAGCAGATAGGATGGAACCCATAGGAGCAGTAAAAAGGACTGGATCTCAGGGAGGCGTGACGGGCATTGTTATAAGCGAATTCTGCCAAAGACAACAACTCAGTCCAATTGTCTTGAGACGTTGAAACATAGCACCTAAGATAGCCTTCAAGAGTCTGGTTCAAGCGCTCAGTTTGGCCATTTGTTTGAGGATGAAACCCCGAACTTAGAGCACGGGAGATGCCAAGAATCTTGCATAGCTGTTGCCAATACCTGGACGTATACTGGGGACCCCTATCTGAGACAATAGTCTCAGGTAAGCCATGAACAGAAAAAATGTGAGTAATAAAGATCCTTGCCATCTGAGCCGAGGTAGGTACCTTAGGCAGGGCCACAAAGTGAGCCATCTTCGTGAAGTAGTCAATGGTGACCATAATCGTAGTGCATCCGGCAGAATTAGGGAGATCCACCACAAAATCTGTGGAAATAAACTGCCAGGGATGCACCGGAACAGGCATCCTCGTGAGTAGGCCCAAGAGAGGACATCGAGGCACCTTAGACTGCAAACAGATAGTACAGGCAGCCACATATTCCCGCACATCCTCCACTAGATTAGGCAACCAAAAGTGACGTCGGACCAGTTCCACAGTGTTGCTGACCCCCCGATGGCCGGCCACCATTGAATCGTGACACATTTGAAGAACCATCTTCTGGAGTTCAGCAGTAGGAACGAACAGTCTCCGATTCCGATAACCACACCCTTGATTTATCGTGAGACCCAGGGCCTGAAAGGCGGTATGATCTGCATTCTGCAATACCAAAGTGGCATCGGCAACGGACTGGAGAAAGTTGGAAACCACATGTACAAAACGAGCCTTAGGAAATAAAGGTTCAGCACGGAATTGAGCCCACTGAGCAGATTCCTTCCTAGATAGGGCGTCAACCTTTAAGTTACTTCGGCCGGGAATGAAGGTGAACACAATCTCATATGGAGAAAAAAATTGAGCCCAACGGGCTTGTCTGCTATTCCGGGTTTGAGCATACTGAAGGGCCCGAAGGTTGTGATGGTCCGTTCGAACTTCAACAGCATATTGAGCTCCCAGCAGTAAATGTCGCCACTCTTCTAATGCTCGTTTGATGCCAAGCAACTCCTTTTCAAGGACAGTATAATTTAGCTCCGACGGAGAAAGGGTTTTAGACATATAAGCGACGGGACACTCCACTCCCTGTTCATTTTCCTAGAGAAGGATAGCTCCAAGAGCGAAATGGGAGGCATCCGACTCCACAATAAACTTCCTTCCTTGATCTGGAGAACGAAGAATAGGTCCCGTCATGAAGCAGTTCTTTAAGGAGATGAAAGCTTCATCAGCTGCACCAGACCAACGAAAGGGAACCCCTTTTTTGAGGAGAGAAGTCAATGGTAGAATAATCTCAGAGAACCTGGGAATAAAACGCTGATAAAAATTGGCAAAACCCAGGAAACGCTGGATATCCTTAACACAATTTGGCAGAGACCAATCCTGGATAGCTGAGACCTTCCAGGGGTCCATGGAGACACCCTGAGCTGAAAGGATATATCCCAAATAGGCTACTCTGTCCTGATGAAATTCACATTTGTCCAGCTTACAGAACAAGTGATTGTCACAGGGGCGCTGTAATACCTCAGTAACATGACGAACATGTGCGGTCGGTGTAGAAGAAAAAACCAAGATATCATCTAGATGGACAATAACTGAATGAAGGAGAATGTCAGAAAAAAGATGGTCCATAAAACGCTGGAAGACAGCAGGAGCGTTGGACAACCCAAAGGGCATAACGCGATACTCATAAGGGCGTCCGGAAAGCTGTCTTCCATTCATCTCTTGACTTAATACGGATGAGATGGTAGGCCCCTCGTAGGTCCAACTTGGTGAAAATCCTTGCACCTTTAATAGCCTCAAGAATGTCAGTGATCAAAGGCATAGGATAGCGATCAGGGACAGTAATCTTATTCAAACCGCGAAAGTCAATACAGGGTCGGAGTTCCGCAGTGTCCTTTTTAGGAATAAAAAACAAGGACGCCCCAGCAGGGGAAGTGGACTCCGCAATGAGGCCGTTGTGCAAATTCTTACAAAGGTATTCCCTTAGAACCTCCTTCTCCCTTGCGGAGAGCACATACATGCGACCAAAAGGAATAGGCCGATCCGGAAGCAACTCGATGGCACAGTCGTCTCGACGATGAGGCGGCAGTTCAGCATGTTCAGCATTAGAGAACACCTCATGAAAGGCGTGGTAAGGCTCAGGAATTCCCCGGATCTGATTAAGCACAGTCGTTCCCGATCGTTCACAAGGGTGAGTGGAGGCAGAATGAAAACCAAGAGTACCTTGAGTAAAACAATGGGCTTGACAATGAACAGAACCTAGAAAAAATGTCCCAGCTGACCAATTAATATACGGGTTGTGTATCCGGAGCCAAGGTAATCCCAATATAACGGGATAATGTGCAGTCCGGATAATGTCCAACATGAGGACTTCCCTGTGAGAAGCAATGGTGATCTGGAGGGGAGCCGTCTGTTCTTTTATGGGCCCCGAGACCAACGGACTTCCATCCACGGATTCCACAGGAATGGAGATAGCCTTAGCAGTACGAGGAATCCCATATTTAGCAGCCCAAATATCATCAACGAAATTCCCAGCAGCCCCTCTATCAACCAAAGCTGGAACTTCAATCATACCCAACGAAGCACAAGAAAAACTGACCTTAAGAACCAGCATGGTGGCATCAGTGACGTCCGTGATGTGGGGCGAAATGTATGAAGGAGGGGAACCGCTCATTGATTCCCTAACCGTGGTTCCCCTGACGGTCGGGTACGAGCATTTCCCTGCTTCTGAGAGAGAATGATAGGACAATTTTGAATAGAATGCTCCTTGGAACCGCAATACATACACAACCCTAAAGTGCGACATCGGATCCGTTCCTCAGAGGACAAAGGACCCAGAGCCGCACCTATCTGCATAGGTTCGTCAGGGGCAGCGCCCTTGGAGGAGATAGTAGAATAATCCGGCAGAGTCCTGAAACCTCTCTGTCGCTTCTTTTCCTGACGTCTCTCCAAAATTCGATAAACCATCTGCGTGACCATCGAAATCAACTCCGCCAAATTAGGAGGGCGCGGAACTCATCATCCTTCAAGTCTTCATTTAAGCCTCGTCTAAAAAGCGTAATCAAAGCGTCATCTGCCCACGAAGTACCCGCTGCCAATTGATTGAAGCGAGTAATATATGTCATAAGATTAAGGGATCCTTGACGGAAGTCCAACAATTGTTCCTGAGTCGACACCGTGATTTCCCACCTCCGAACATGGTCTTAAGACTATTAACAAAGGCTGGATAGGAATCAAGAATTGGATTGTTTGACGTGACCAACGGGGTGGCCCAGGCTAGAGCAGGACCCATGAGCTGAGCTATCATGTGACCCACCTTATCCCTATCATTATGAAAAAATGCAGACTTGAACGTAAATTGTACCGTGCAAGACTCCAAAAACTCCTTTAACTTATGAGGATCTCCATCAAAACGTCCCCCAGGCAGAGGCCCAGGAGGAAGTTCAGAGCAGCTAGGAGCCCTCCCCATGAATTGCCGTAAAACGGCATTCTCCTGTTTAGTGCCTGAACCTCAGCCGTCAATGACTGTACTGCCACTAAGAACTGTTGCTGCTGAGCCGGATCCATGTCAACAGGAGCAAAAAGGAAAGGGGGAGAATATGATTCCCAAAAAAAAAATTACTGCAAGCCAGTAATAACGATCCTTTTGGTTATCTTTTGGCGTTGCTAACTGTAATAACTGTTGCATAATTTAGAATTTTCCAGGAATAATACTCTCCCTCTAAACATGCACCCACTGACCTGTTCCAGTAGATGTGTGTGTTGAATATGGGTGGCCACCTGGAGAACCTCTTCCTCTCCCTAGATAAATGAATCAGGAGGGAATGAGCTCTCCAGGGAAACCCTCTGGGGTAAAAAACCCTGATCGCCTCAGTGGATGTGATCTTCTATGTTGCACTGGATGGGGTGAGTTTCCGTTGCGGTTCCAGGTGACTGAATGCAAATACAACAAGGAAATAAGAAAGGTATAGATTATAGAACAATAGGTTCAGGAGTAGAAATAGAGGTGAAATGATCTGGATATAGGATAAGGAAATAATTACCCTATGGAGATAGGAAATGTGCAATGAGGTATTCAGAACAGCGAGAATGTGAATTCCTTCTGAATGATTGAAATATAGAAGAAAGAAGGTTGAAGGTATTGAGTTTCCTAAATGTCGTAGTATGTTAAATCGATTGGTAAAAGGAATCTAAAATACCTACGAAGCAGAATTCAGTCGTAAAGAAATTACATGTGAACCTTGTTGTAGAAGTTCTGGAATCGGCTGTGAGCCGGAAGAGAAAAGAAGAGACGTGATGAGAAAAAGGCAGTGCTAACTAAGGCGTTGGAGCTAAACTAAGTGTGCAAAAAGCTACCTGATAAGCAGGTTCCACTTGTGAGATAAGTCGGAAATGGGTTCGGAGTGAATTGCCGGGAAATGTCTGGAGAGACTGGACCGATAATGCCCGCTCAATGCGTCCATACTGGAATGAAGGTAAGAGATCCCGGATGGCTAGAAAAGGATCAGGTCTGAGTCGACCGCTGGCTCGAAAGGAACGGGTGTGACGTGGCGGAGCCTCAATTCCAGAGGAGCGGGTGGGAAGGGAGTGCTGACTGTAAGGAGTAGCATGTCGGCAGATAACCAGAACTTTGCTGAGGGGGCGGAACCTTGGTTGCAGGCATCCACTGCAAGGCTGGAATGCCGCAACCTGCCGGAGCTGCCATCTTGGGAGAAACAATGGCTGCCATCCGTGCCTGTGACCATCGGTGCCACAAAGACCATCTCCTTCTGTGAGATATGACACTCCGGGCCTATGGACCTCACATATGGTCTCTGCTCTTCCTCCTTTTCCTCCTCTCCCATTAATGGTGGCACCTGGTGCGAGGCCCTCTTGATCTCCTTCCACTCCTCCAAGACCATCATTAACGTCTACTTAAATGGTACCATCTTGGTCCAGGACCCTCAGGCCAATCTCCTCCTTTTCGATAGACGCTTCCCCCATCTTATCAACTTCCTTTCTTCTCCTGCTACTCCTATTTACCCCTCTCTGCCTCCTCTGCTGCCTCCTTCCTCCGCTACCTAGCTGGCACCCTCTGCTGCTTCTTTGGCTGCTTGCCGCCTCCTTCTTCCACCACCTCTCTGGCACCCTCCGCTGCTTCTCTGGCTGCTCTGCCTTCTTCTTCTTTCACCACCTCTCTGGCACTCTCTTCTTCCTCTCTGACTACCATTCCACCTTCTCATTCCTCCTCTGCCCATTCTCGGCATCTCTAACACATCTGCAGGGTGTATCTCATGCCTGTACCCTCCACAGAAGTCTTTCAAAGGTGGCAATCTGTTCCACGTCGCTACACTTAACTCTCGCTCCACTGTCAAACACTTGGGACATCTGCTGTCTCCTGGAAGAGCTTGATTTGGATCAACCAGCCTGGTGGGTAAGTAGTCCTGATCTTCCCGAAGTGGATCCCTGCTTCTGCCATTCCTGCGCAGGCTTACTCCAACTTAGAATGCCTTGTCTGCAGCCTCTCTATCTCTCCTGACCTCTCTCTCACTGTGGCCACCATCTACAGGCTGCCTGGCCAGGTCGCCCTCTTCCTCTCCGAGTGGGCTGACCTCTCCTCCTCCTCCTTGCCTCTACCTCTCAACTTTTCCTCCTCTGAGACCTTAACATCCACTTGGATGCTACTAGCTCCTCCTTGGGGCTCTTTTTCAACCTCTGGGACTCGCTCTCTCCCTCTATTCTACCCTCTGGCCCGACTGCCTCTGCAGGGCTCACCCTGGATCTTCTGATCGCCTCAGACCTCCCCCTTTCCCACCCCCTCACTACTCCTCTCTCTTGGACTGACCACTTTCTTCTCATCTCTCACCTGTCGCTTTTTACCCCTCAGACTAAGCCGTGCCCAACACTGCCACCCACATTCTCGGTCATCCGGCCCATGAAGCATGTGTCATTTGAGGCTTTCGCCACTACTTTCACTCCTCCTCCTACACCTTTGGCTGACTCACACTCTGCCACAGCCCTTTCCAACCTTCCTCTCTCTATCTCTAACAGTCTTGAGGTCCTTGCCCCTGTCAGGAGGATCCATTTGAAACACGCATTCAAGTGCAACTCTTGGTATGATTCTGACCTTGCCACCCGCAGGTGTAGGGTGACAGAGAGAAAGTGGAGGGCATCAAGCACATCATCTGACAAACTGGCCTGCTACCTGCTCCAAAGGCAATAAAGACTCTCTGTCCTCTCTAAGAAGAAAGCCTAAATCCAAGCCCGCGTCTCTGTGGCCTCTAACAACTTGGCCAAACTTTTCAAAATCTACAAGGAGCTGGTCATTCCTGCTGCAGTCTCTACCTCTCCTGTTCCCTCCCAGGCCCTTTGCACGGCCTTGGCATCTCATTTCACCACTAAAACTCAAAACATCCTGTCCACTCTCTCTTCTTCTACCTCCTCTTCCACTCCCTCTACCATTCCAGGCCCCCCTCCGGCCGCTTCTCCTCTTCCTTTCGCCTCCTTCCCCCTGTTCACTCCCGACGATGTTTCTAGACAAGTCTGATCTATGAAAGTCTAGTCAAAGCAGGTGCTACCATGCTCCTCCAGAACCATTAAGGACCACATTGACACCCTTGCTCCAGCCTTGGCAGATGTCTGCAATCAGTCTTTTGCCACTTGAATCTTCCCCTCGCCTCTTAAGCACTCTCTGTGCACCCCCTTCTCAAGAAGCCTTCTGCCAATCCTTCCTCTTCGGCAAACTATCACCCAATCTCCATCACTCCTTTCCTGGGCGAACTCCAGGAAAAGCTGGCCATCTCCCAGCTTAATCTACATACTGAATCTGTTGGTTGTCTCCATGACCACCAGTCTGGCTTCAGAGCAGCTAGAAACACGGAAACTGCTCTTCTGAACACCTGTGAAGACTTGCTCTCCAATCTTGACTCTAACCTTCCTTCTGTCCTCATTGCCTTGATCTATACTCTACTTTCGACACGGTCACCATGGCATCCTGCTCAATCATCTCCAAGACATCCTGGGTATCTCTGGTCAGGCCCACTGATCGACCCTCCCAGGTCCAACTTGGGTCTTTCCTCTCTTCTATCTCTCTCTCTACTTGTGGTGTTCCCCAGAGGTCTAACCTCTCTCCCGGACTATTTAACTACTACCTGGCACCTCTGGCCCACCGCATCTCTACCTTCTGCTCTAACTTTCAGTGTTATGCGGATGACACCCAGCTCTCCTTCAGGCTCCCCTCAGCCTCTACTGCTCCTTCTCTCATACCTAACTGTCTGTCTGCAATTCAGGAATGGTGTGCCACCAATGATCTCTGCCTTAATGCCAGTAAGACTAAGAACCTCCTCATTGGGACTCCTGCTCCCACCTTCCCGCTCTCACTCTGGCTACTCACCCTGGGCCCTCTACCTGCTCCTTCCAGTGAGGCTAAGAACCTTGGGTTTATCTTCGACTCCAACCTCTCCTTCTCTCCTCACATCTCTGACGTCTCTAAGAAGTCACACTATCAGCTACACGTACTTATAGGTATTCTTCTTTTTCTCACTTTCCCCCAGAAGCTCACTGTCTCCAGAGCCCTGGCCCTCTCTAGGCTGGACTACTGCAACAGCCTCTTTCTAAATCTGCCTGCCTCTACTCTTCGCCCTCTACAACTTATCCAGAACAGATCTGCAAGACTTGTCCTTGGTCTCAAACCCAGGGATCGTACCTCTTAACTCCCATATCCCCCAGATCCTAACTTCCATAAAGTGCCGACCACAGATCTAAAGACCCTATGGGCCTCATTCCGACCCTGGCGTTAACCAAGGCGCTATTAGCGCCTTGGTTGACGCCGTTATCACTCCGACTCCGCCATGGTGAATGGCGGAATTACCACCCCATTCCAAGGTTGGCGGGGGCGGTAATTCCCCATTCACCATGGGCCCTTCCCCATTCCCATTTTTGCCCCATAGGGCTCAATGGGAATGGGGAAGGTGCTAATTACGGCACCGTAAATTACGGTGCCGTAATTAGCTCCAAGGTCCCTTTGCGGGTTGGTTTTTTAACGCCTGCAAAAAGCAGGTGTTAAGTTCCAACCCGCAAAGGGAACTCGGAATAGGGCGGTAAGGGTTTAACGGCACCGGTCTCGTTACCGGTGACCGTTAACCCTTACCGCCCGACTCGGAATGAGGCCCGATGACTGTATTTCTCCCCAGCAGTAACATACATCTCCAGTAACGTGAGATACCGAGAAGGGTAAATCAAAGATCAATCCCCAGAGGGGAGAAATTAGGTGTGGGTATTACAGAATCAATGGAGCCCTGAATGTGTGGGTCAGAATGACTGTATTTTATTGCCTTTCTCCCCGGTACCCCTTTCCTGTGCCGCCCAGGTGCCTGCCATAATAAATGAATAGTCCATCTTAGTTGTTTAGTTTAGCTAAGAAACATTGTGGTTCATGTGCGCCCTGACCTTAACCGTAGGATGAGCCCAGCTGACCCACATGGAGCCAGATCGATGGAGGAGAACCAACCAATTACTGCCTGTCACCCTCTATGGAGCAGGCTGGTGTGTAGGGTGCCTCCAATCAGAAGCACCAAAATATCATGTAAGCTAATTATTCTTTCTGTGTTTATAACCCCTTGTTTTCTAATGTAAGACCAGAGCGCTCTCGAGCAGCAGATGTCTTTGCTGGAATTTGTATTTTATACAAGTAAACCTTGTTGTCCTTGCAAAGCTATCTCTTGGCCTATTTCCCTAGCAGGTTGCATTTATGCTGGAGTGTGCATATTGAGGTCCATGCCTTCATTGTACCCACAATAGGACATCTCACAGGGTGACTTGGTGTGTTCAGCACTATCTGTGACACCAGAGCCTTAAGAGGAACCAAGGGTCGATGTGACGATGGGAGGCAAATCCTTTTCTTTTCTTGTTGACACTGGAGCAACTCGTTTGTGTATACGAGAAAGAAAATATCCAATGTCGGGAATTGCAATTAATGCTCAAGGGTTCTCTGGAGCTACGTGTCGAGTTCTTATTACCAATGAATTACCAATCTCTATAGGAGAATGTGACATGTCAGTTCCTTTGCAATATTCACGACAGAGTCCGGTTAACATTTTAGGAAGAGATTTGATGACAAAACTAAACATGACAATTTCATTCACTCATCAAGGAATAATGTATTCCACTCCAGGAATAGACTATTTAAACATGGGCAAATGTATACTGGCGTTCATAGGGGAAGTGGCTCTACGAGGCGTTCCAGTAGATCCAGAGATTTTTCTATATGAAGTGAGCATTCTACTGACATGGCTACCTGGCTTTGTGGGAAAAATTGTGAGGATACCTGATGAGTTTTTGTTTAGACCACAAATACCTATGGATGACGAGGGGGGCAGACTATTAATATCAAATTAGAAGCGCCATAATACGAAGGGAAATGACAATGCTCGAAGGAGAAGATGATGAGGGTAGACCATGGAGAACAGTAATAGCTCTCGAGGAAGGGTACAGATTGACTGACATAACTGATGACGATATGTTCAGGGAAGACCAAACATATGATGAAGTGGTGTTCTTTATGAGCATCACATACTGGATAAGGATAGAAAAGACAAGTCCCACAGCAAATGGCGAAAATGTGGAAGTGTCCAGCATTTTTTCAGGAAGACTTGGAGAAGGTGCCAAGCGTCCTTTGGACCACAGGCCCTTATGACATAGGTTTATTGAAGGGAATAGGGGAAGTTAAAATAAAGCTGAAGCCAGGTGCGATTTTACCTTGAGCAAAACAGTACACCATGGGCCTCATTACAACCCTGGTGCTCACGGAATGAAGGGGGCTGGTACGGGACCGGTCCCCTACATTCAGTCAGCGCTGATTACGAGGTTCCCTTTGCGGGACATGGACCAGACATCTAGTAAAACCAGACATCTTTTCCGGGTCCCGGGAGGGGAAGAGGGAGGCAATAACGGGTCACTTGTAATGTGCCCGTTATTACCTCCCACCCCATTCCCATTGAGCCGTATGGGGACTCAAATGGGAATGGGTAATGGTTCCTGCAAGGAGGAATTACCGGGTTCTCCTATGTCGGAATGACCCGGTAAGTCCACATTGCAGGAACCCGGTAAAGGAGCCCGGTTTGGAAGCAGCTATGGTGCTAATAGCACCCCCAAACTCGTAATGAGGCCCCATGTCTCAAGAGGCTGATGAAGGTATATTTCAGACCATTTCTGCATTGATGACACAAGGGATTCTGGTGCCATCAGAATCATCATGTAATACTGCAGTCTATCTTATCAAAAATCTAAAGAAGGATTGTGGAGATTTATACAAGATAGGAGACCGATTAACCAGATTGTAGATGCAGAGTTTCCTCTAGTTCCTAATCCGGCGACGATACTATGCGATATTCCGGTGGAAGGTCGATATTTCACAGTGATCGATTTGAAAAATGTGTTTTTCTCGATCCCGTTGCACAAAGACTCACAAGACTTGACTTCCTTCACGTTCCGCCAAACTCAACTGAAACAATCTAGGCTGCCGCAGGGGTACTGTGAGTCCCCATCAATCTGTAACAGAGTACTACAGATGGATTTAGGCAACATTGATCTTAAGAGTACAGTGATACAATACGTCAATGACGTTTTAATTTGTAGTGCCACGGAAGATGAGTGCAGGCAAGATCCTTTTCAGCCGGCGCGGACGAGTTGGGGCCAGTCTGCACCAGTACTTAAGGCTCTTGTGCAGCTCGCTCCTTAGACAACATTAATTATTTTATATTGCAGTAAGCCAACAGCTCGAACTGCTACTTTGTTATATTTTAAAGTTTTAGAGATTGGAACACTTTTAAAATTGCATTAGATTTTCAGGGCTTTTATATTACGTTGCTCTGGCACAGAAAGTATCTGTATCTGTTTGTAATTGACTTCTTGCATCTGTTTAGTGTCACACACCTTGATTGAAGACGTATGGTGGTTCCGAACTACAACCCCCACAAGGATTGTAGTCCGGAAGCATCTTTCTGTTGAAACCCGGCGCAAACGCGCCAGCGCGGACGAGTTGGGGCCAGTCTGCACCAGTACTTAAGGCTCTTGTGCAGCTCGCTGCTTAGACAACGTTAATTATTTTATATTGCAGTAAGCCAGCAGCTCAAACTGCTATTTTTTTGTATTTTAAAGTTTTAGAGATTGGAACACTTTAAAAATTGCATTTGATTCTCAGGGCTTTTATATTTCATTGCTCCGGCACAGAAAGTATCTGTAGCTGTTTGTAATTGACTTCTTGCATCTGTTCAGTAACACGACCTTGTTTGAAGGGGTGTGTTAGCTCCGAACTACATCCCCCACAAGGATTGTAGTCCGGAAGCATTTTTCTGTTGAAACCCGGCATGAAAGCGCCGGCGCAGACGAGTTGGGGCCAATCTGCACCAGTCCGCAACGGGGACGCACTCAGCATGCTGGCAGCATAGTTAGTCCACTATGGGGGTCGAGGATGTACTGAGAGCAATCATGGCGGAGAAAATAAAATCCTTCGACCGAACAAGGGCATGCTCTTGGAGAGAAAATAGGTCCCCCACAAAGGTCTAGCACTAACCCAAACCAACCACAGACCCAAGAGGCCAGTG
This sequence comes from Ambystoma mexicanum, assembly GCF_040938575.1. Lineage (NCBI taxonomy): Eukaryota > Metazoa > Chordata > Amphibia > Caudata > Ambystomatidae > Ambystoma > Ambystoma mexicanum. The sequence continues at coordinate 694,214,361 of NC_090931.1, forward strand.
GTCCGTTGTCTCCAGTATGTAACAAACACATACTGGACGGTCAGATGGCACAGGAGAGTAGGGTGAACTTGGGAGGACCTCGAACCCGAAAGGATAGTCTGACTGTTTCTACCATCTCCACTAGTAGTCCTATATCTAATCCTGTTAATAGCGAAAATACACAACAACTACTGTCTGATATGGGAGTTGGACTACCAACTGTTGTGGATAATGTAGCTGAGACTGTTACAATCCCCTCTCAGGTAGTAAATCCTGTATCAGAGCTAAGCTGCCTGCTTCTGAACACAAGATCTCTAGTTAAACATTCAATAGAGGTTGCTAACTATATAGAGTCAAATAATTTAGATATCTGTGCTTTGACAGAGACTTGGGGCTCCAGTGCAGCCTGTCCAGCTCTTAATCTAGCCATTCCAGCTGGCTATCTAATATTGAGGAAGGACAGATTAGAAGGTAGAGGGGGTGGAGTAGCAATAATTGTGAAGGATTCACTCTCAGTTTGGGAGTCACCTGGTTTTACTTTTAGAAGGCATTGAATCAATTCATCTTAAGATAGGCCTTAATGCAGAGACTACCATAAATGTTCTGCTCTTATATCGTCCACCTTCTTGCAACCTGCAGTTGTCTGAGGCTCTTAGGCCATACGTCTTACCACAACTCAAACCAACCTCTAGATTTATTCTTCTTGGTGACTTTAACTATTGGTTGGGAACAGATACTGATCACCTCGCTACGGAACTTAAACAGCCCTTAGATAATTTGGGATTTTCCCAAATAATGTATGCTCCTACACATGTATCTGGCCACACTTTGGACTGGCTGGGCTCTCTCAAAGCCAACTGCATTGATATTGACACCAGCCCTTGTCCCTGGTCTGATAATTTCTTTGTGCACTTTAAATTGCACTTGCCTTTTCCAATGAAGATTCCAAATAAGTCACCTAAATTGCTGGTGCGGAATCTAAAAAAGATAACGACTGATAACATTGAGCCTTTGCTAAATGATAATCTTGTAAATTCTCAGGCTGAGATGTCTTCACAAGATATTGCGGTAGCTCTAATAAATAATTTGGCATGCATATCAGATAAACTAGCACCGCTTAAATTAAAAAAGATTAAAGATAATGAGCATAAAAGTAAGGCTTGGTTCTCGGTGGATCTCAGAACAAAAAAATATGGGGTCTGCAAAGCCTACTTTGCATAGAAAAAGGAACCCAATCCAGTATTATTAGTGAAGTACAAGAACACAGTATGTGAGTACAAAAAGTCAATCTTGGACGCAAAATAGATTTTCATAATGGTCGTATTAACATGGCCAAATCTAATACAAGGGAAATCTTCAAGATATTAAAGGAACAGAAAACTATTCCTGCACCCCGAGGCTCACTAGTAAAAACTGATGGGGAATGGTGTCAACTCATACAGGATGGCTTGCACAACAAACTTCCCAATATTAGGACAACAAAGCTTGAAAAAAGGTTGTCCACTATTGATGCTAGCAAGGAAGTGACTAAAGGGTTCATTTGTGACCCATCAATTCCTCAGTTGACTGAATTTCATTCAATTACAGAGAGTGAACTGATAAAAATCATGGAGCATATGAAACCATCTCAGTGTGTAGAGGAGATGCTTGTTCTTCTATGATAATAAAAACATGCCCACCGCGGCTCATTAAAGCAGTTTGTACTTTCATAAACGCTTCTCTAATGGAAGGTAGTGTAACGGATGAGTTAAAAGCAACTATGGTCATCCTAAAAAAAAACGGGATTGGCTATGGACAATCCACTTAACTTCCGACCTATCTCCAATACACCCTTTGTACTTAAGATCTTGGATAGAGTGGCTTATGGTCAACTTGCACAGCATTTGGATCTCCATCCCATTCTCCATCTGAATCAGTCAGGCTTTAGGAAGAAATATGGGATGGAGACGTCTCTGTTGAAGTTGAAAACTAATTAATGGGGGTAATGGATCGAAGTGACTTGTCCTTGATCATCTCATTAGATAAATCAGCGGCATTTGATTTAATTGAACACTCTATCCTTATCCCAAGGCTACACGAGGTTGCAAACCTCTCTGACTCGGCAGCTATGTGGATTGCTTCATTTCTGGAGCACAGAACAAGTAGAGTTTGCTCAGCTACTGCCAAAGCTCCCCCTCTTTCAGTTCTTTATGGGGTATCACAAGGGGCAAGTCTGTCTCCATGTCTGTACAATCTGTTCATGGCCCCTTTCTTCTTCATGCTTCAGGAGGAGGGGGTTGTGTTTTCCAATTATGCAGACGACACCCAATGTGTCATCACTTTAACGGGTGATCATAAAAATGATGAGGCGGAGGTCAATAGAGTATTTGCACTGATTGAAAAGTGGATGCTTGACAACTTCCTGGCTCTGAATCACAGCGAGACAGAGTTGTTGATTGTAGGCAGTTCTAAGGCGCTTAACAACTTAAATCAAGCTTATAGCGCATTTAAATTGGGAATTGACATTATTTCATCATTATCAAAAACAAAAATATTAGGAGTAATACTGGACCCGACATTAAGCATGAAAGCTCATGTTTCGTCTGTGGTGGTGGGGGTAGTATATTACATTAACTTGCTTGCTCACTTGAGGCCCATGATTTCCCAAGAAAGCGCAGAGACAATAGCCAGGGTAATAATCGGTGCTAAGTTGGATTATTGTTGTAGTCTTCTGCTGCGCATCAGTCAATGAGAATTGCATAGACTTCAGGGCGCCCAGAATTGGGCGGTCAGAGTTGTTCTCAGACTCCCCAGGCACAGCCATGTAACCGAGGCCAGACGCTCCTTGCACTGGCTTCCTATCGAGTCCCGGATTAACTTTAGAGTGCTAGTTATAGTCTTTAAATGCCGGCTTCAAATAATGCCAGTGTATCTACAACAGCACATAAAAGAGAAGTGCAACCAAAGATCTTTGAGATCGGGTTCCCTAAAACAGATCATACAGCCAAGATGTAAGAAATCAAAGGTGGAAAAGGGAGCATTCAATGTGAAGGCCCCCTTTCTTTGGAATAATCTTCCCATAAGTCTGAGGAGGCAACCCTCTCTCCTCACATTTAAGAAGGAATTGAAGACCTCTTATTTGCCTGAAGTCTCTAAAAAATCTCAGATACTTGCTTTGGTACCGTCTTCTGATTGGGGATCTCAAATATCTCCTTTAAGGCCTCCTGGACCTCTCCTTTTATTGTGGATTTATTTTGTTGTGGTTGTCTGTCCTTATCTGTAGTCTGTGCCTTTACGCCCGAGTGTCAATAGCGTGCATAACAAATGTAATGTAATGTAATGTAATGTAAGTTGATGACTATTATAGCAAACAAGGGATATAAGGTAGACAAGGAGAAGTTACAATACTTGCAACAAGGGGTGTTATACATAGGGCAGCTGATTTCACATGAAGGAAAGATGGTGACACCTGAAAGATCTGAAGCGATTATGAAAACCTCAAAGCCAAATACAGTGAAACAGATGCAACAGTTTTTGGGGTTATGCAGCTATGTTAGAGCCTGGGTGTTTGATTGCAGTACATACACAAGACCAGCTTTAAAGAAAGCAGAGGTGGATAAAGTAAACATTGAATGGACTGAAGAAATGGAGGAAGGGTTTGAGGAGCTGAAAAAAGTAATTTGTACAGCCCCTGTTTTAGGAATTCCCAATTATGCAGAGGAATTCTATTTGTTTTCACACAAATGGAACAGTCATTACAGCAGTGCTTATGCAGAGAACTACATTGGAGTACAAGCCTCTAGTGTATTACAGTGGGATTTTAGACCCAGTTATGAGAGGACACTTTCCTTGTGAACAATCTTTGGCTGCTGCCGCGTTTGCAATTGAGAAGTCTAAAAGTATTGTTATGGGCTGCTCCATGACTCTATTCATGGAGCATGGTCTATTTGCCATTTTAGAGAAACCCAAAGGCACATTGACATCCAAAGAGCTTCAGCTTATTAGGTAATGATTTCTAATCCAATGATTAAGATTGTAAAATGTAAAATAGTGAATCCTGCCATGTTTATAGCTGAGCCAATAGAAGAAGGTGATCATGTGCATGACTGTGCTAATTATGTTGAATTGTATGATGATATACCCCGAGTGAAGCATAATGCACATTTTGGAGGGAACATTTTCTTTATTGATAGTTCTGGAGGGCACATTTTCTTTATTGATAGTTCTTTCGAAAATTGATCAGACTAGTGGGGAAAGGCATTCAGGTGCTGCGGTAGTGAGACACAGATTAAATGGAGAATTTGAAGTTGTAGCAAGTGCAAGGCTACCATCTCACTTTTCAGCGCAAGCAGCAGAATTAGTAGCACTTATTGTCGCAATCAAGAAACATGAAGGGCAGGAAGCAACGGTGTACAGTGACTCTGCCTATGTGAATTCAACCATACATGCAGGATTAGAGCATTGGAAAAGGAGGGGCTATCTCAATGTGGACGGCCCTCCTGTGCAACACACATCCTTACTGGACAGGCTTATTAAGGCACTGTGACTCTGAGTGACCATAGAGGTCGTTAAATGCGCAGTGCATACCAAGCAAACAGATTTTATCTCTTGTGGGAACAAAGCCGCAGACGAAGAAGCCAAAAAGGTTGCATATTCCCCAGATATTTCAAGGTTCGATTCTGAGAGTATTAAAGAAACAATTGTTACAAACATGTTAGTGCAAGAAGGGTTTAATAAATTGTCGATAACCCAACTAATGGAGATTCAATGGAGTGCACCACAGAAGAGCAGGAATTGTAGAAACAAAGGGGGTGTTCTTTATCCCCCACAGAAGCATTATGGCAACAAGACAGCACTGGAAAGCTGGTGATACCAGTAGCATTTTTAAAGGTTGCGCTTTAACAGCTGCATTAACCCACGCATGTTACTAGGGAGAGTCGTGCTGCTACACTTGCGGAAGACTGGTTTGTTCTGAATTTGATGGATCATGTTGCACTATTTATGGTAAACTGCATCCTGTGTCAAACGTTTACTGCTGGGCATACACTGAGAACAATTAGAGGGGTAATACCCCAGCCGAATAGTCCGTTCCAGCATTTACATTTCGACTATGTCGATATGCTGCAAGTATGTAATGGATATAGATATCAGTTAGTGGTGGTGTGTCCCTACTCTAGGTGGATCAAGGCAGGTCTGTGTACACACTCTGATGCCACTTGCGCAGCAAGGTTTTTAGTGTGCAAAGTTTTCCCAAGATGGGATGTGTGTAAAGTGCTGAGATCCGACAATGGACCACATCCTGTTAATGAGCTATTTGAACAAATAGGGCTTCCATTGAATATAAAACACAAGTTTTCTTCTGCTTATCACCCGCAAGCAAACGGGTGGTGTGAGAAACTCAACGGCCTCCTTAAAGAAAGGATTGCCAAGATTGAATTGACTTTCAGGAAGTGGTGGCTATATCGCCTACCCCTAGCTTTATATGCCCTTCGGAATCAGCCAGGATCAGACCACCAACTCACCCCACATGAACTAGGGACAGAGTATTGAATGAGAATGCCCCTCACTCATCCATTTAGAAGTAAACGTGATGCCCAGAGTGTAGCTAAACCTTAGGAGATGAGATGCACAACTATTTCACATGTATGTCCTCTAGCATTTCTCTAATTTCAGATCAAGTCAAATGCAAGGGGGTTTCGTCTCAGAACACAGAAGAAGACAATTCAACAACCAACCCAATTCAACTACTATCGCCACCTAAGTTATATGTTGGAGACCTAGTTCTCATTAAAATCTTTACTAGAAAGTGGCATAAGCTACAATTCAATGGTCCCTTCTTCATTGAGAATATAACCCCTTCAGCTGTAAATGTCCAAGGAAAATGACCTTGGCTCCACCTGGGCGACGTAAAAGCCTATAAAGGTGAGACTCGCCCTCCCACCGTCGCTGATCCAGAAGCAAGACAAGAAGAAGAATTTCAACGTGTACAGACTCGATCGATGACAAAGAAGAAGGACGATAAATCAACCAGCTGAAGGAGGAACTCCCTGAACGAATATGAAAAAGAGGAGTTAGTGACATCACAAGAGAAATGTACGGCGTCCTGAGATGTTTGCTAAAGAGAATGCATGGATCCTACAGAAACTAATGACGAAGTTAAGCATCGAGTGAACTTTAATATGCAAGAAGATTGCACGGGCACGAAGCACTGCAGAAAATCAACCGTTCAATAACTGTACAGATGCTGAAACGCAAGATAAATTAAGTCATCATAGAAGCTGGCTATACATAGTGACTAGAATGCAGACAAAGCTGCCATTGTATAGAAGCTGGACATCAGTGTCATGAATTTAGTAAGCCAGAACACATGAAGATAAAAGTGGAGATTCGAGAATTGTGTTCAGCAAAAATACGCTGAAATCATGGTGCTGCATGGCGAGCCTGTCTGGTCTGCTATCAAAACTGAAGCAGCCAAGGTTGGTAATCTATTCTTGAAAGCAGTGAATGTGTGAAGGATAAATCATCTCTTGTTAAGATGCAAAGAAAGAACACAGAGGGTGCCAATTTTTATTTGTTGAAGACATTTCAAAACCTGCAAAATGGACTAAATCCTGGTCTCCTGTCACGTGAGCCAAGGATGAAAATACAGTTGAACTTGGAGTCCTAGAACAACGATAGTGAGTGCCTGCACTCCCATGTATTCCCAGAGACAAGGATACTGTGCAAGTGTAATGCTTACCATAGGTTTCCGAGGGATGTACTGCCTTTTCAGCTGAGGACCTGTAGTCTGGCCACTGATTCTGTTGAAAAAACAATTATAACAAAACCACTATTGTAATCCCCATTCACAAACTAAAACTGTGATACAGTGTACCTCGAAATAACCCTCTCTTCTCACCTGTGCTTTTGTTTTGTGGAGCTCTCGATCCTGTATTCTACAGGGCCGCGTTGGGTAGGTGACTATAAATCTGAGGGGGCTGTGGTGTCGAAAGATTCTCAACTGAAAAATGTCTTCTAAAGGTATCTCGGGCAAGTCGTTTGGTGAAAATAATAATTATATACAGTTTATCAGATACTGAATGGTCCCTACGTTGTGGAGATCTCTCTTGCTAGAATTTCCTTTAATATTTGCAGGTTCATGGTTTCCTAACAAGGGCAGATGCTGTGGTATGGCCGCAGCTATACTCGTTCTGAGGAAACATTAATTTACGTGAGTTCGTCGAAAAAACTGAGTAATAGCTGCCTTCAGAAAGATGTGCAGTAAGAAATAAGCGACGAAAAGCCTTGCTGAGACTTCAGGTAAGCACATATGTAACTTCTTCTTTCTTTCCTTTTTACAAGTTCATTCATTCATTAAATACCTTTGTTTTGCAGGTTTTTGGAGAAACTGTTGAAGAAAATACCTTCGGACTATGCAGAGACTGCTGAGGAAAACTTTAGGAAGAATACACTGCGACTGTGGACGAAAGCTGCTGAGAGAAGAAATGTTGCCGCTGCGACGGAGCTTCTGACAGAAGATGCAGAGACTACGAACATAAAAGCAGACTGAGAAAAATACTTGGAAAAAACTTCGGTTCGGTAAGTCTTCACAATTCTACAGCTATTCTGTTAATTTTGCTGTGGAAATTAATATCTTTGACTCGTTTTCTTCTACTGACAGGTTCTGTCAGGAGATCGCTGGAAGCGTTACCCGCTGTCAGCGGAGAAGAAGCAAAGCGAGAGCTTCGGTGGAGGCAGGGTTTAAGTAGCTCCCTCTGCAACAGGTGTAGAATGCACTATGAGTTATCTATGGACTTAGCGGCGGCCATGTTGAGGGTAGGGAAGGCAATGTAAGTGTAATGAGCCTATGGGTACAAAAGAGTGAGGTAAATGTCTCTTGCACAAAGCTTGAAGCCACTGTTGACCCACTGATGGATATGAAGTTCCTTGCCTCCTAGGTTTACTGAATGGGATCTGTATTCCTGTGCTGGTATCATGACAGCAAGGCCAAGTTCAAATACAACCTTCGTGGCAGAAGGCATGGCCGATGAGAGATGTTGGGCTAAATGGGTGGGGAGGTAGAGTCAGGTCTACCTCCTTGCACCTGTGTCTTGGCTTACGTGCTGCTAAGTGAACTGAAAGTTCCAGACATGGCAAAAGCCTGCTAATCAATAGTAGAGATCGGTATAATGAAGGACCTTATAGGTTGAAGACCAATTGAAAATGGTGTACTTAATCATCGTGAAGATTACAAGTTTTAGAGGTATGCATATATTGTCCACCTGACAGTGGGCAGTCAATCGCAATCCTAGGTCATATGTAATGTATACTTAGATGTTCCGCTTAAGCCTATCATAATTCCTAGTAAGTTTTCCATCATTTGCCACGAAGTATGATGAATTGTTAGCATATAAATGTCTTTTTATGAAAAATCAGAGAGATCGAGCGAACGTCCATTGATATCTGTTGTAACTTACTGTTTTAGATAATTGTTAATAAAACAGTACCTTTGCCATCTTCCTGAGTTGGTTCAATTATTTGGAATCTGAGTTATTCTGTAATCCCATCCATTGCATGCATGTTCCTAAAGGGCCCTAAGCTCAGCCCTCTGCTTACCCACCGAACAATCCCCTTCTGAAGTGTTCCTGAGCCATCCAGAGAACTGTCCAGCTCTACCTGGGGTAACACGCAGCACTGCAACCATCTCGAGTGCAAACCCGAGACTTGGGAAATCACTTGCTTGTGGTCCCATGCATTCTGCTGCCTAATTTCGACGGCCTAGCTCCCCTAGGTGCTGCATTAGGAGAGTGTGTAATGCTGCCCGCCTCCACGATTCCCACGTCACTACCTGGTGGTGACAGTCGCTGTAGATCTCTTGCTATAAAATTCTGGTGCAGTTAGCATCAGAGCACAGGAGAGCAGAACTCCTGTGCCATGAAGCCCACTGCACCAGAATTTTCTTCATACCTCCTTCGGAAGCTGAGAAAAGGTAACTGTCCTGGCAAGAACAACTGTTCTCCACCGCAGCCGCTGAGAGCCGGAGTGCCGTAAAACTGTAGGACTCGAACCCATTAGCGACCTTGAATAAATTGGCAAAGTTTGGTCTGGACTGTGCTGAGGGTCGGTGAGTACTTGCATCACTTACCGGTGGATCGCTGGCACAACCGATCACTTACGCATGAGTATCCATTAAAAGGTATTCAAACTTGGCTGGGTTAGCCTGTGCTCCTTAGCTATTCTCGCCATTTGAATGCTGCTTTGCCGGCAAGGGCAGGGCCTACTTGAATAGTGGGAGCCAATTCTTCATCGCCTCAAGCCCCTTCCATACTTGTTACAGCCCTCCCAATAAGACCTGCTTTTTGCTTCACTTGCGCAATCATGCTTCTTTACTCACAACGGTACTATTGAGCACAAGGCTTCACTCTTCTTAGGGTTGAACTCGAAAGATAAGGAACGAACTCTGAAGAATTGCCTATTGCTCTGTGTGTTAACTTAACCCTCTCTTTACAGGTTGTGGGTGTATCTTATCACTGAATTGCAGTAGGAAATGTAATATATAAATATATAAATATATATATATATATATATATATATAAATAAATATATATATATATATATATATATTCATATATTGTATAGTTTAATGATTTGTGTGATAACTGTTTTCTTGTTGCTAAAGTTACTTATCTACTTGTCTCTATTTGGTCTGGCCGACACTAAATGCATAGATATTTTTTATATACACTTGTCTAAAAGTAATTTGTGGTTCATTGCTGTGTGTGCTCATTGTGGGCTTCTGATCACTCTGACCCGTCCTGAGATTTAGGGGGTCATCACAGGTTTGGCGGCAATCCTTAAATGTGGCATTAATGCTATTACTGCCACATTTAAGGGTCCACCAAATCACGGCTTTGGCAGGATTTACCCCCAGCTCTGGGGGAAAATCAGCTGCCATTTTGCCGATTTTCGATGCTATTACTGTGTGCTAATACCACCGGCGGTAGTAGTGCTGAATATTCCCCATTGGGCCCAATGGGGAATGAGGAATTCCCGAATGGGCCCAATAGGGAATGGGGACTTACCGTTCCGCCAAACCCATGATCCGGCGCTAATAGCGCCAGGGGGTTTGGCGGTAACGCTAATAGCCCTGGCGGTAATACCACCGGGGATACCACCCAACTCGTGATGAGGCCCTTAATCTTGACTGCCTGCCAAGCTACCTAGATTTTCTCTGGCTTGTCCAGAAGGTTCCCCTGTTTCACTAAACTGAGAGTGGCATCCTAAACCTCTGCCCACCAGGTCAGAGTTTAGAAACCCATCTTAACGGTCTCTGCCCATTCTCTGCTAATTGGGATTCCACAACTACAAGACTCAAACCCTCGAGTCATGCAATGGTTCTTAGACCTGTAACCCTAATGTTTCACTGTGGAGCACCGAAGAAATAAAGACCAAGGGAACGTGGACTTCCTCTTTCGGTTTCCCTGTGAAACAGATGCGGCTACATCGCATAGGGGAAGGGTATATGAGAAACCTGAAGATGTCTCACCAGCTAGTGCCCGGGGATCTGTCATCCAGGTGGCCAGGACACAGCCATCGCTTTGGATACAGTTCCTGGGGGTGGACCAGTGCTGGAGGATCACCTGGATGAGGGGTGCATGAGGAGTAGAAATGGGACACCCAATGGTGAGACACAGTGGGCCTCATTCCGAGTATGGCGGTAAGGGATAGCGGCCACCGGTAACGAGACCTGTGGCGGTAATCCCTTACCGCCATACTCTGAGTTCCCTCTGCGCCCTCGCCCTTAACGCCTGCTTTGAGCAGGTGTTAAAGTCGAGGGCGCAAAGGGGCCTCCAAGCCAATAACGGTGACTGTAATGAACGGTCACCGTTATTTGCATCTTCCCCATTCCCATTGAGCCCTATGGGGGCTCATTTCGGAATGGGGAAGAGCCTTGGTGAATGGGGAATTACCGCCCCGCCAACCTTGGAATGGGGCGGTGATTCCGCCATCCACCAAGGTGCTGCCGGTCCGGGTACGGCGTCAACCAGGGCGTTAATAGCGCCATTGGTTAGCGCCGTACTCGGAATGAGGCCCAGTATCCCCTTCCCTGTAACACCTTTTCCCCATCCTACCAGGTAGGATATTTAGGAACTCACGCCCCTTTCCCAGTATGGACACATTCTCACAGACAACTCACCGTGAACAACAACAAACTAACACCAGAGCCATATACCTAGCATGTCCCACCATCATGGACAGGCAATGTCAAGCAATTATGGATTATTACACACACCTGACTTCCATCACACTTTCCCACACAGATAAAGGAGGAGCACGAAGGCAAACCACACAAGGAGACAGGAGTTCCAAGATTGTAGTTTAATACAAGGAGAAAGACGCAAGACCAGAGAGAGTCGCAAGGAGGGAAGTACCCGTGACCTCTAAAGACTGTTACTTTCATGAGCCTTGGAAAGTAAGAAACCGAAGACCAGGGACTAAGTGTGTCGGAGGTACCCAGGGCTCTCCGGAGTCGATAACCAAGGTGGGGAGAAGCGATTGCCGCTGTGGTACTGTCCTGGGATCCTACAACAAGGCAGAGTCAGAAAAGACAGCACAGCCGGTGAGTCACAGAGAATGATACCAAACAGGCTTGTGTTTTGAACCAAGGTTGCAAGCAGCAACTTTGTTTAACGAGAACAGTGTATGAGGCATTGGCGATGAGCAACGTGAGTATAATTGGAACCAAACAAGTAATTGAACTTTGTAATGGAATGTTGGGATAAAAGATACTGTGCACAGAGTGGTTTGGCGCCACCGAGCCTCAGGTTTGTGCTGTTTAGTGTCTACAATTGTACCCGTATCACTCTCCCACTCCTCACCTGCGGATTCTGAGTTGGCTTCCGAAGGCTCGCCTGAAGAAGTCTCCTCAGGTTTCTCTCTCCAGGCTCTTGGGTTCTTCTTTTTTACCGTCTTGCCCTTTTGTTTGAAGAGATAGGGCCGAGCTCCCCCGGAGGCCACTTTGCCAGTAAGGCTATACGCCCGGCAGCGGGGACTCCGGGGAGCCCACCCCAAATCAGGGAAAAGCCGCAGCAGAAAAACCCTGGGTAGTTTCAGGTGCGTTGGTCTGTTCAAATAAGTATTTGCAATCCTTCTTGGAATACTGCTCAGCGAATGGGTAATTCGCAATCCTTCTTGGAATCCCACTTCTTTAGAGTACTACATTTACCAGAATGCACTTGGGTGCAATGTCTAAGCTTTAGAAAAGATTCCAAGAACTCTGTGAGCAAGGTTAGGTAAAATAGACAGAAGGAGAGGTTACACAGGTCAGAGGAAGCACACAACTCAGGGGGCACGAGTTGAAGTGACAGCTGCTTGGAAAAGCGTGTGTTGAAAAGAACTGCAGATAGCAAGTCCCCGCTCGCTGAGTAAAAAAAAAGCCCCAGAGCGAACGCAGGTGTCTGCTGACTCCAGCAAAATAACAAACACACACGCTGGGAAATTAACAAGAAAATGCGGGCAGGGAAAGGTCCAAAATAAAGAGGAAATATTCCCCACAGGAAGCGTGGTGGCAAAATGTACGATAAAAGGCAGGCAGACAAACAATGGAAAGGCAAATGGGTAGAAAAAACAAGGAGTAACACGAGACAGGAGCACTGTCAACTAGCGTTGGGAAAGAAATCAGTTGCAACGCACCGGTTGCCACACCTGACAGTTAATTATAGCCTCTGTTCCAGTGAGGCTAGAACGTAACGTCCAGGTAAAGGAGGAGCTCAGTCCTTCTTCCATTGTTTCCATCTCTTCCACAGGCTCCATGAGTGTTTCATGACAGTATGACCCCTTCTCAAAGGCCTTCCTCCAGGTTTACCCGGATACATCCGATGGAATCTTTGTATGAGTCTGGGTGCTGATATGTTGCGAATCGGTTCCCAGAAGCTTTCTGACATGGGGTATCCTTTCCACAACACAAAGTACTGTAATGTACCCTTCTTGTATCTGGAATCGAGCAATCTAGAGACTTCATATTCCTTATCCACATCAAGGGGCTGGTAATTCGTCTTCTTCATCTTTCTAGCATGAGGATCTGGTACATATGCCTTCAGTAAAGATGTGTGGAATACTGGATGGATTCTCCCCAGTTTGGGTGGTAGAGCTAAACGAAAGGCGACTGGGTTTATCTTCACCGTTATCTTAAAAGGTCCAATGAATCTAGGTGAGAACTTGCCATGATGTACCCATCTGGGTAGAAACTTAGTCGACAGCCATACCTTCGTACCAATTTCCCATGTGGGGTTAGGTCTTTGCTTCTGGTCAGCCCATCTCTTGTAGTCTTCACGAGCCTTTTGTAGATTGGTCTGGGCTTCTTTTTGTCGGTTCCGTAGAGTGTTCAGAAGTGTTTCCACAGATGGAACATTAGATGAGACATGTCCAAACAGTGGTATGTGTTTTGGATTGTATCCATAGGTACAATGAAATGGACTCGTACCTATGGTTGAATGTCTTGTGTTATTATATGAAAATTCAGCCAGGGGTAGAAGATGATACCAGTCATTCTGTTCTTGATTACAGAAGCATCTGATGTATTGCTCCAAAGTGGCATTTAGACGTTCGGTCTGTCCATTGCTCTCTGGGTGGAATCCTGAGGACAGGGATCTTTTTATCTCCAACAATTTACACAGACTTGCCCAGAATTTGGATGTAAATTGTGTGCCTCTGTCCGAGACTATAGTGTTAGGAAGTCCGTGTAACCTAACCACATCTCTTAAAAATACCTCGGCTGTAGTAGAAGCCGTTGGTGTTCCCTTGAGTGGTGAAAAATGAGCCAGCTTACTGAAGGAGTCCACCGTAACCATGTTAGCAGAGTATCCTTGAGAAATGGGTAAATCTACTATGAAGTCAGTTGAAATGTGTCGCCAGGGACCTGCCGGTGGAAGGTCTTGTTGTAGCAGACCCAAGGGCTTGCAGTATGGATATTTGTTTTGGGCACACGTAGGGCAGGTGGTGACATACTTTTTAACATCCTTGGTGATCGTAGGCCACCAGAAATGTCGAGAAGTCAGTTCCAAGGTAGCTTTCTGTCCTTTATGTCCAGCGGCGGGAAGGTCGTGACACCATGACATAGCAAGATCACGTAACTCCTGAGTTGGTAGATATAAGGATTTGTCTTTGAAGAGGTAGTCACCCTTGTATAGTAATCTTAGATTGGTATGATGTCTTTGCTCCCTTTGAGCTGTTTGTACTTGTTGAGGAAGGAATTTACTGTGTTAATGAATCTTTTTCCTGCAAGCAAGATTTCATGGCCTTGAAATCCCTCTGTATCTTCTCCCATGCTTCGGGATAATGCATCCGCCAATTGATTGTCCTTTCCTGGCAAATAAGTGATTCCAAAATCGAACTGGGAAAAGAAGTAAGCCCATCTTGCATGTCTAGAATTTCGACACTCCATCTGCTGAAGGACCTTTAGGTTCCGATGATCGGTACGTACTTGGAACGGGTAAACGGCTCCTTGAAGCAGATGCCTCCATTCTTCACAAGCTTGTCTTATAGCCAAAAGCGCCTTTTCAAGTACAGAATAATTCCGTTCGCTGGAACTGAGTGTTCTAGAAAAATATGCGATGGGATGTTCCAACCCGTCCTCTTTTTGCTGCAACAGAGCTGCTCCTATTGCGCCACCTGAAGCGTCGGTTTCGACTATGAAAGGCTGGGATTGGTCTGGTTGCCTCAGAATAGGGGCTGAAACAAATGCTTCTTTAAGTTGTCTGAAAGCCTGCTCTGCCTTCAGATCCCATACAAACTTAACCCCTTTCTTGAGTAGGTTTGTGATCGGGAGCACTATGTCGGAGAAATTTGAGATGAATTTTCTATAAAAGTTTGAGAGTCCCAGAAATCTCTGTATGTCCTTGACACAAGTGGGTACAGGCCAATGTGAGATGGCCTTAGTCTTGGCTGGATCCATTTGCACCTTGTCAGCTGAAAGGATAAACCCCAGGTAAGGAACTGTGGTTGTCTCAAAAACGCATTTCTCTGGCTTGGCTAGCAGACTGTGTTGTCGCAGTCGTCGTAAAACTTCCTTAACATGATGACAATGTTCTGTTAGGGAAGTTGAATAAACAAGTATATCATCTAGATAAATCACTACTGTATTATACAGCATATCAGCAAAGATCTTATCCATAAAACGCTGGAACTGTGCAGGAGCGTTGACCAGCCCAAACGGCATGACCCTGTATTCATAGTGGCCGAGAGGAGTTCTAAATGCCGTCTTCCATTCGTCTCCTTCACAAACTCTTAGAAGATGATAGGCTCCTCGGAGATCAAGCTTTGTGAATACACAAGCCCCTTGGACAGCCTCTATGATGTCTTTCATCAAGGGCATGGGATATCTATCCCGTACTGTAAGGCTGTTTAAGCCCCTGAAATCAATACAGGGTCTGAGTTCTGTAGTTCCCTTCTTGGAAATAAAAAAAAGAGAAGCTCCGGATGAAGAGGATGACTCTCTGATGAGGCCATTTTGTAAATTGGTTGCCAAATATTCTTTAAGTGCTTCCTTTTCAGGTAAGGAAAGCGGGAACATCCTACTAAATGGCACTACTGCATCCGGCACAAGATCAATCTTACAGTCCTCCTTCCGATGGGGCGGAAGGCTTCATGGTTGAGTGTCTGCAAACACATCAGAGAATTCCTGATATTGTATCGGTACTGTGTTGACACTGCAGGAAGAATCTTGAAGGGACGCGAGTATCAGAGGAGGTGTTTCCACCGGTACTAAACAATTCTGCTCGCAATATTGAGACTGGAATCCTACTGTGTTCAGTTTCCAATCAATACAAGGGTTGTGCTGTCTGAGTCAGGGGATTCCCAGTATAACCGGGAAATGACCTGCGCGTATTAAATCGAAAGTCATGTATTCTTGATGAGCCGCCATCCGGATTCTTAATTCCTGGGTTTCATGAACAATTGGACCCGAAGTTAGAGATGTGCCGTCAACCCCTTCCACTGGTATTGGGCGTATCTTTTGGCGCCTGGGGATTTTATGTTCCGTTGCCCATTTGTCGTCAATGAAATTGCCCGCGGCACCGCAATCCAGCATTGCCAAACATTCCACCGGGCTTTCCTGTTTCCAGTCTAAGTGGATCTTAATGACCATCAGGCTGCAATTATTGATCATAGCTGGATGAGTAGTTTCACAGGGATTCACTGTCGAAACCCCTCCCTTTTCCCTATTCAAGGTCGGGGTTTGTCGTTTCCCTGTCTCCTAGGTGGAACTTCAGGACAATCTCGTAATAAATGTGTATCGGATCCACAGTACATATACAGTCCTAGATCCTTACGCCTCTTTCTTTCGCTAGCGGTGAAGGGGCCTCAGGCCATACCAATCTGCATAGGCTCATCTGCAGACCATTTTTCAGGTAAGGGAGGGTGGTGAGGAATGGGTACAGTAAGTCTGGGTCTCTTCCTTTCTGCCTTCCTTTCGGCCATACGGAACTCAATTTGCAGAACTAAGGAGACTAGTTCCTGAAAAGTAGAAGGTCTGGCGACACAAGCTAATTCATCTTTGATATCGTCATGTAAACCGCGACGGAATATGGCTTGCTGTGCCGTCTCCGGCCAACCTGCTTCTGTAGAAACCTTCTGGAAATTGGTAACATAGGTTTGAACATCAGCTGGTCCTTGGCGTGTGTCTAATAAAGTCTCAAAAGTAGAGTACAAAACTTCGGGTCTTTCAAACCTATCCCGGAAGCGTTGAACAAAATTACTGTAATCATTAAGGGCTGGGTCAGAGTTGGTAACTAGTGGAGTAGCCCATGCCAACGCATTCCCCACTAAGTTAGAAATCAAAAATCCCACCTTGGCCCTATCCAGTTCATATGTTTTCGGGCGAAAGGTATAGTGTACCAAACAGGCATCCAAGAATTCCTTCATTCTTCGGGGATTGCCGTCAAACTTGCCACAAGGTAATGCAATGGGAGGTAGATCTCCTCGGTTATCTTCTCTCTGTTGTACCTGTTGTCGCAGAGCTGTATTATCGGCTCTTAGTGACTGTACTCCGGGGAGCCCACCCCAAATCAGGGAAAAGCCGCAGCAGAAAAACCCTGGGTAGTTTCAGGTGCGTTGGTCTGTTCAAATAAGTATTCGCAATCCTTCTTGGAATACTGCTCAGCGAATGGGTAATTCGCAATCCTTCTTGGAATCCCACTTCTTTAGAGTACTACATTTACCAGAATGCACTTGGGTGCAATGTCTAAGCTTTGGAAAAGATTCCAAGAACTCCGTGAGCAAGGTTAAGTAAAATAGACAGAAGGAGAGGTTACACAGGTCAGAGGAAGCACACAACTCAGGGGGCACGAGTTGAAGTGACAGCTGCTTGGAAAAGCATGTGTTGAAAAGAACTGCAGATAGCAAGTCCCCGCTTGCTGAGTAAAAAAAAAGCCCCAGAGTGAACGCAGGTGTCTGCTGACTCCAGCAAAATAACAAACACACACGCTGGGAAATTAACAAGAAAATGCGGGCAGGGAAAGGTCCAAAATAAAGAGGAAATATTCCCCACAGGAAGCGTGGTGGCAAAATGTACGATAAAAGGCAGGCAGACAAACAATGGAAAGGCAAATGGGTAGAAAAAACAAGGAGTAACACGAGACAGGAGCACTGTCAACCAGCGTTGGGAAAGAAATCAGTTGCAACGCACCGGTTGCCACACCTGACAGTTAATTATAGCCTCTGTTCCAGCGAGGCTAGAACGTAACGTCCAGGTAAAGGAGGAGCTCAGTCCTTCTTCCATTGTTTCCATCTCTTCCACAGGCTCCATGGGTGTTTCATGACACCGAGGGGAGCTCATTCAAAGGTCTCTTTTAGGTATCCAACTGATGCTAATCGTGAGAAAAGGAATACTGGGCCTCATTATGAGTGTTCAGGACCGGAAACAAGGGTGCCGGTAAGCTCACCGGCACCCTTGTTTCCAGATTGGCAAACTCTGAGTCTGCCTGCCATGGGAACTGTGCCCGACAGGTCTGACCCTGCCGGGCACAGTGGCTATGGTAGGCAGACCTGTCACGGTGGCAGCGGTGCCGGTGCTTCCGGCACTCTATGGGAATGGGGACTTACAATTTAACGACGCCTAACTTCCCGGGCCGCCAGACTCATAATGAGCCGGTGGCACCGGGAAGTCAGGCGCCAGCAAATTATCATGAGTCTGGTGGCAACCAGACTCATAAAACCTACAGGATTACCGCCGGACTGATAATGAAGCCCACTGAGTTTGAAGTCGTCATGCAACAGGTCTTGCTAAATCCTGTGCGCATTCAAAAGTCTTCGATAGTATAAAGTACAATGCAATTGGTCCGAGCCTGGCAGAGAGAGACTAATGGACCGGAAAGAAAGGGACCTGAGCCCGGCTGAGGGGGATCCAGGGTGAATTGTGAGTCACCCGCGAAAGAACTCTCAGACATTGTTTTGAAAAAGATCTGAGCCCGGAAAAGGGGGATCCAATGTGGAACTTTTGTTTTGAAAGGGATCTGAGCCCGGCTGAGGGAGATCCAGGGAAATGAACATTTACGTGTTGTTTTGTGTACTCCAAGACCTCTGAGTCAAGAGACTTGCAAGAAGCAAAGATACTTGGACACAGGAGGTCTTGAACTGGGAAAATAGAACTGTATCCTTGTGCCGCTGAAGCCAGAGTATGTGCTTGGCTTGAGTGAACCGCCTTTCCCCAGGCTGGAAACATGGGGAAGGGAGACCAACAGCCCAATCATCCTGACATATCATTTTGCGAACACTTCTTTTTTTTTATGAACTTCACTCCACATTATTTGTAAATTAGTAGTAAGGATTGGCAAAAGGTTTTTTAGTATAGGCCCTTTTTAATTTGACATGACTTCAATAGGACTGCATTATTATTATTTGATGGTCGTAGCTTGCTCCCATCTGTAGATTTAGGTTTAGATAGGCGTTTATCTCACCCTTGTGAAAGTTCAATAAACACCCTTGAACTGTGATCACTGTCTTACTGTTGATACCATGCCTTCCTTACAATAGTCACCTGCTTCACTCAACCTCCATCCTCCAGCGCGTTGGTTCATACATCTGCATTGTTGGCCTTGGTTGATGATTGGCCAGCTCTTAAGGGATCTGAGAAAGGATATACATTTTATTCACATGTCCACCGTTCCGGTTCTCCCATAGATTATGCGTGGGCCTCAAAGCCACTTTTGGGTACGATTACCCAAATCACTTGTCACGCAATTACACTCTCAAACCAAGCACCACTTCTTCTAGATTTGAACATCTGAACAGGAAACCAGAGATTGTAGACTTGGCGATTTCCAACTGAATTGCTGGAGGACCAGTTTGTCAAGGATAAAATCGAAGGGAAGATCAGTGACTATTTTCTTCTCAACACGCCTGGGAAGACTCCTGCAAATATGATATTGGATGCTTTCAAAGCAACCTTACACAGAGAATTAATAGCAGGAACGGCCATCAGACATAAACAAAAAGTGGCATTAGAGATTGAATTGGAAGATTTGAAACGATTGATGGGAAAAATGGAAACAAATACAGGTCAGTCTACACTGAAGGCCTATAGAAATGCGGCGGACAATATAAACCTTCGCCATGCAAAAAAGGCAGAAGAATCCTTATTATACCTCAAACAAAAATATGTCAAAGCCAATAGGGCAGACCGCCTATTAGCTAGACAATTACGCCAAAGAGCAACAGCGCAGATTATTCAAACGATTCAGATGTGCTCTGGGGAACAGATAACTGAAATGCTCCAAATTCTTTCACAATTCCATGCATTTTACTCGGACCTTTACCATTCTGATTCTCCTGACTCAAGTTGTAAGATAGTTTATATAGATATGATCACCCTTCCTCAGATAGCGTTGGAGGAGAGATCGCTTAGAGCAGGATATCACCAAAGAAGAAATTATCAGGGTTATAAATGCTCTTCCACTGAATAAATCTCCAGTACCCTGATGGTTTTCAAAAACCTAAAAAGGGCGATATCTGCATTCATATGGAATAATAAGGCTGCACAGAAAGCTTATGATTTATTAATGACTGCTAGAGCAAAGGGAGGCTTGGGTCTACCACATTTTAAATTATTTTATCAAGCTGCACAAGTTTGTGTCTTGAAAGAATGGTGTGGAGCAGGCTCAGGGAAACGTTGGCTCCAGATGGAAGGAGCGATTGGAGCGCCACAGTTGGGAGATAGTTTATGGTTACCAAAACATGACGGACCCCACAATAGCCACAAGAGTGGGATAACGAGCTTGGTAGAAGATGTCTGGGACACAGCGGTCAAGCAATACCAATTCTCGACATGCCTATCCCCTCTTAGGCCTATATTTTTCAACCAGAGTTCACCCCCAGCCAGGACCCGGATGCATTTTTCAAATGGAGGCAGGCTGCTTAAAATATGCAATAGGTTTCAAGGTAAAGACCCCAAATCTTTTGAGCAATGCAAAGTAGAATTAAGCTTGAATGAATTAGCTCGATTTCAATATTTTCAGGGTCGGCATTGGATTCTGGCCCCTCCGAATAAACAAGCCGCAACCAGAGATTTAACGCTGTTTGAAAATGTGTCACGTCCAACCCTGGGAACAGGGCTCTCATTTCAAATTTATATAAAATCATGTCTGAAGTAACCCCTAGAACTCAGCCATATTATAAACATCGTTGACAGTTGACATTAGGGCAACAGCTACCGGAAGTAGAATGGGAATGGATTTGGAGGGATATCCGTAAACTCACACGTTCAATCCAGGTTTGTGAGTTCTGGTACCAGCTGTTAACACAATGGCATACACACCAGCTCGCTTACATAAGATGAGGTGCTCTATTTTGGACTAATGCTGGAGAGAGTGCGGCATGATTGGGGATTGGGGGCATGTGTGGTGGAATTGTTCAACCTTGACAAAATACTGGACGATAAACTTGCATATGTCTCAAATTTTTGAATCACAGAACCTAGCACTCTCAAAGTATGCACCTTATTAATGGCTGAAAAGAACTTCCAACGGAGCTCCATACAGATTCCTAAAGCGTTTGTGATTTTACAATTGGCGGCACTACTAGGCATAGCCCAAAGATGGAAATCTAAAGATCCACCTCAGCTGAGTGAATGGTTCTCTAGAGTTTGGAAGTGGATCATTTACTACATACAGGGGGAACAATCGAAATGTACACAAGACTGGGCCTTGGTGTTGACTTTTCTTCAGAAGTATTATCTTTTCTAATATTGCCCCATAAACTTTAAATTCCTGGTATCACGTGACTGTGATCTTTATTGTTTGTACCATGTACATGGGACGGGGGCAGGGGAGTGGGAGTGGGCCTGGGGCCGGGGCTGGGGGATAAGGTAAAATTTACAGTTAAACGAAAGACTAACAAAAAACAAGAAATAAGGTAGGAAATATTTCAGTCGATTCATCTGATGTAGGGACATTGAAGAATTAAATGCCTTAATGTTTCCATTGTATTTGCTGCTCCGCAGAATCTACACATCACCTAGTCCCTGCTTGTTATACTTCTGCAGAATTTCTTTGGTCGAAAAAAGATTCCATCTGAATCTAAGAAATTCACTTTGAACCTCACGACTGGGGTAAATTGACAAGAAAGATGCTAGAATTCCTAGTTTCTTGTCATCCCCTGCAAGATGTTCCATGGATGTATGCTCATGCATTTCCTCTATACTGTGAATACAATCCCAATTAAACAATCTCCTTTTTGCACAGTCTGTCAAAAGATAAATTATAACGTGCCTCCTATCGCAATAAATATATGTATATTGGCCTACGCCAAGCTCCTTATAAGTCGCTTGCGAAGAAATCTGTGTTGCAAGGCCCTGACCTTAAAATTAATGTAAGCCGCCAATTTAGGTCAATCCGCCATTTTAGGTTCGCTTTGTAAAGTCACCCTGTGAGTTAAAATGGTGGACGATGTCATTCCAAAATACAACATGGCCGTCTTGACCTCTGTATGTAGCTAATATGTAACTTGCCTGCAGGCCACTTGTTGAGGTTGTGAACTGAGACATTGTCCTTCGTTGACCTGTGTATAAAGGATTACTCGTGCAATGAAACTAATCCACGAGCATACGTTAAGAACAATGTATTCAAATACTGAACGTAGAACACTTGTTTAACTACATTGTATTAATGTTTGAGAAGACCTGCATGGGAAATCCCAGAATACACAGTTGCCGTATAGGCTTGTTGACATATGTATTAAAAGCAAACCAGTTATATGCGGAAGTGTGAGACTTGGCATGAACCCTAGATCGGTGATGTATTAGCGGAATATTAACCCGAAGTGGGGCTGGACATCGTGCTCACAAAGAGTATAAAAAACCAATGCATTCTAATGTATAGCGTCTCTCACTGAACACACTGAACCACGCTGGAGTTCGTTGTGTTGCACTGAGGGCCGATAGCTATCTGATTTTGCTCTGTTCTTCGTAACTGGATTCAGTATAAAATAAAGTACTTTGTATGTTCCTTTGTAACCCGTGTTCGGTGTATTTCCTTTTGGGGTACTCAGCCTCGATAATTTGATTTTGTTTTCACAAGTCAGGTCTATTCATTAACTCTTCTCTGTTCGAGTCAATTTCACTCAAAATCTTATCACATACAATAGAGAATGTTTTCAAAGAAAAGTCCATCCCCATGGGCTGCTGATTATTCAGCATTTCATTTAAATTATTGTAAAGAGTACCAGGCGAGGCTTTCGGGATTTTCTCAAGTACATTTAGAAAATTCCATATACCTCTCGCCTTGAGAGATTATATGCCTAGTTCATATCAAATAGCCGCTACCGTGAGGGAATTTGGTAATTTTAAAATTCTTCCCCAGATCGTCACCTCAAGAACCGGCAACAAGTCCAGAATCGGGGGATCATATACCTCAATACCAGATGTTAACTTCAGCACAACATTGCCCTTGTAGTATTTCAATACTGGCATAATGGAATTGTGCTCTAAAGGGTCTGAGTTTTCTGATAGAGTGGGCAAGTTGAGTGGGGAAGGCTTCAGGGTGATTAGTGGAGGTAACATCAAAGAAATTCCCTACACAATTCTAACAACATACATATGCAACAACCTGCGTGTGTGAGGAAAAGAGAGAGAACAAAACAGTGTTACAGCTGTCAGGTGCACAAAATATAATTTGAAACTCATTTCAGCATACTATGCACATGGGGGTGTCGGTCCCTATTCTAGCTGCTTGTGTGCGTTGGACCATAGGATGGCCAGGTTTCCCTAACTCAAGAGTGCTTGTGCTGTCTTGCAGTTCATGAAAATCTGTTGCGTTGGCCCTGTTGATTGTTGCTCCCTCGTTGCCAGGGTGACCACCGCTTTGTAGGGCTTGATGGCTTACACATCTAACAAAGTCTGTCAGGAGGGCAAAATGTCCCACTTTAGTCCCTAGCCTTTGGAATTTAGTTGTCCGTTGTATTCAGGCCTGCCCTGGGTCCTTTGTATCTGGCGAGAAATAAAAAAGAAGCGTTTAAGACCTGAGAATTGACATATTCTTCAATTTCTTGACCTAACCTCTCTGCACTAATCTCACACTATTCAGTGTCCTAGTGGGAGGAGCCAAAGGTACATTTATGCACCGTCCTGTCACCACCAGGTTGGATGCTGGTTGAACCCTACCTTGTTGCACAATTTGAGATTTACCTGGAAAATGGGTAGACAACCACTATCCTGTAGCTGTATCCTTAACACATCTGGATCATATGCACTTAATTTAGGTGAAAATATTCATGACACACTTCGATCATATACACATAATTTAGGTAATGTTGTACAAATGGGCCTTTGAGTCTTTGTATTTACTGTACTTTACTTTAAGCTATTTATAGTGCACGCGTTTGACCCGGGGGCATTAGGCGCTGACAAGCTAAACAGGGAAACATCAGGTGGTAAATCCTTCAGGTAAAGTGGCTGTGTGTCTAAATTAAAAGGATCAGGTTCCTGAATTAAGAGAATATCAGGGTTTTTAAATCTTTCTACTATGGCTCCTCTCAGAGCTCTAAGGGTGTGCCCTGCAGTGAACTGCTGCCACTTTAAGCTGGTACTAATGACATTTGCTATCATGTATCTGCTACCTGACCTCCCCGCCTTTTTTGCTCCATTTTTAAAATGTATTTATTTATTTATTTATTCTTTCAATCCTAACCATCACAATTTACTCACATGTCCTCTATCCTACCACATTTCCACTTGTTAAACCCTAGTCTATTAATTACTCATTCATTTATGTCTAGCGTTGTATTACTCCACTACTTTCATTACTGCTAAAGTCAGACAATATATTTCTCCCATCAGGATCTACTCCCAAATTTTAATATAACCATTACTCTCCAATTCGTGCAGCAATGACCTCTTCCCCTATGTGTGTTGGCTAAAGCATTTGTGCCAGTGCTGTGTTCAAAAGCGCTAGTGGCATTACTACTTCCACTGTGTTATTCTGTCGCCAAAGGGTGTCTGTTGGGAACATGGATCATCCATCCTTTACCCAGAGTTCTCTCCTCCCGTGGTGCAGCCCCTTGCAATTTCATAATGTGTTTCTCTGGTGGATCTGTGTACGCTGTTCCCATCACCATGTCCCTCACTCCTTTCAGGCAGTGTGTCTCTCCTCCAGTTTCTGTGCTGTGTTCCAGTGCCAATTGTGAGGGCAACCCGTTCGTCTTCCTGTGTCAGTGTGCATGGGCAACTAGTTTTGCTGTGTGTGCTTAATAATGTGATGGCAATCATGCACCCCCAACCTTCTCACTTGTCCTGCCTTCCCTCAGTCTTAACACAGCATTTACTAACCTCTTGACCCCATCAGTCTGATCGATAGTTAGTGAACCATCAATGAAAGGCACGCCTCCCCCCATAAAGTGCACCTTTCTCCACCTTGTGTGTCTCATTGAATTGCTCTGTGTTATTTGTGTCTGCATGAGCCCAGTCTCCTTGCTGAAAGATGTGTGCTCAGAATGTAGCTGAATTTACTCTCTTGCAATGCACTATCTTGAGGCACCCCCCGACTGTACCGTGCGCCCCCAATATGCCTAAACAATCTTTCTTACTTTCAGCATTTGTATGCCTGGTGTTAAACAAGTTATGGCTTTGTCTGTGAGTAAAATGGTCATTTCCAGGCTGCTTATGATGTCACAATTGTCCCTTCCCTGATGCATGAACTAGTTGCCCCACTGCCACCCAGGAAATAAAATGTTTTGTTACCTATCACCACCCCTATGCAACTGACCTCTGCAGGATTGGGTGTGTGTGAGTGTGTTTGGCAGAGTGAGACACATCGTTTGACTGGGGGATGTCCTATTAAGCATATAATGACAATCCATTATCTGTGAAAGGGTTGTTCCCCACCATTGTAACCCCTCCCATCTAACCAGTACTATTGCTATGGTATCCGTGGGCTCCATTGTGTCAGTGTTCTGTATGTGTGCTAAATGCTGTGCAGTCCCCCTGGGTTGTGATGCATGTAAGTCCTGGGGTAATGGTGCTGTCATGTGGTGTCTGTGTCTGTACCTGTAGTGGTGACAGTGCATGTGTTGGTGCTTGTGGTTTGCTGCTGCTGGTCCTGGGCACAATAATTTCCGTGTGCCCCTGCTTACTATTGTCGTCCCTGATCCCCCCCTCTTTTGCTTTGCTCCCCCACAATGACAGGTTCTTGAAACATTTTCCAACTGCCCGCAGATCCATCACTGTGGTGGCTCCCTCCCTTCCATATCCCATGCAAGCTGCTCCACTCCCAACTGAGCCTCTTCCATGTCTGGCTGTGCTGTCTTGTTCAGTCCTTCTCTCCTCCTCCCATCTCTTCCTTTCCCATTCCAGTGCCACCCACTCACTGGCTGCTTTTATGGCCCGCTCATCCTCCTGCTTTTTGTGCCCCTTCCCTTGCCAGTCTTTGTAATTGCAACTTTCTCTGTTCCCTTTCTGCTAGCTCGTGTTTTTCTTGCTCTGCTATCTCTATCCTCTTCTCTTTTCCCTCTAGTTCCGTCCTCTCTTCTCTCTCCACTCCTTCTCTACCCTCTTCCTTTCCTTCAGTTCCCTTTCTATCCCTTCTCCACGCTCCTTCCCCATAAGCTCCCGCTCTTCCTTCCTCCTCCATTTCCTGTCTTCCCTTTCCAGTTCCTCCATTCTCTTCCTGTCTCTCACCTTACCCTGCACCTTCATTACCCGGTCCCTCTCCCTTCTCTCTTCTCCCTCCATTTGTTCTGCCCAGTCAAACCTTTTGCGCTCCTCCTCCCCACTCACTATTGCTGTGGTCACTCCCCCGTTATCTTCCCTTTAATTTTGAAAAATAAAAAGTGTACTGCTAGTGGGTTGTTCTGCACACTCCTGTTTGTTCTCTTTAGTGTATGGTGGTGCTTTGCAGGTGAAGGTTGAATATCCATCTGCTGCCTTCAGTTCTCTCATGGGACACATTCCTTGCTCATCATCTGGGTCACCAAATAATGCACTCCTGGAGGTGCAGAAGGGTGAGACCCCTCTTCCCTCAACTCATGCTGGTTCAGCATCTGCTGACGCCTTGCCACTCTCCTTTCCTTCATGCGCCACAGTTCAACTATGCCAGGTGCTCTTTCAGCTTCTTTCCTGTGTAAGTCCTGTGTATGTGTGTCAGTAGCAATTGCTGCACACCTCTGGAGACGCTGCCTGTGGACGGCTATGGTCTTATTTATTTGCCTTCAGTACTTTTGAACCATTGTACACTGTGTTTTACTAACTTATCTTGGCATGGGGGCTGTGTCCTACATAAAAGTTGAAGGGGAGTCATTTCTCCATTATGTGACACCTTTTATCTCACCTCAAGTTGAGAATTTCGATAATCCGCTGTTCAGGGAGCAAAAGTTAGATGATAATTTAACATTTTAAAATGTCTATGATCCTTCTTGCCTCTGAACCTTAGCCAGTGTACTCCATGTACAGCCCATCTTCATCAAACTATTGCCTTCTCTGGCACACCCCCACAATCTTGCACATGTGCCTTTGCACACCGCCTCTGGGTCACCTCTTCTGCCTCTCCAAATCCACACCACTAGCTCCTCATCATCAAAACTCTCTGTCCTATGCATCAATCTAAAGGTGGTGTTACCAAACTAAAATCACAGTACAAATGAACAGACAAATGTGCATACACAGAACAATAACCCATTGCTTCCAATCCCACACAACCCCACAAAGATCCCAAAATAAAACCCCACAATCCCCACAGCTGTCTTCTCACTCACCAGGGGGGAGTATTCTCTTTATTCTCTTGTGTGTGTTTTAATTTGCACCCGTTGCGTCGCCTCACGAATGATACGCCTCTCTCTAGGAGACTTAACCAGTCAAACACCTTCCGCAATCTAGGATAGCTCCAGCTAACCTATCACTACACGAATACATCATCCATGATCCAGACTACAACGCCCAACTCACAGGTATACCTCTATTTACATACTTCTGCAGTCCAAGCCTGTAAACTCTATAGTCCTGGTTGTTCACCAGAACCTTTTACCTCGAAGAAGAACACTCCCCACACAGAAAAGCTCCAGTCCCTATCCAGACAATACAATTTAACATTTCTACAACATACTGATCAACAAAACTTTCTAATACTTAAAACATTTGCACATTGTTACCCCACACAATCACACCCTCCCATCAAAGCCCATGTTGCTGGTTGCTTTGACTTGTACTTACATTTCCTATGTTGCACTGACACTTGCTCTGCTACCGGACCCCCCATCAAGGTGCTTCACCAGACCCCTTCCTCTGCACGGCTCCCCCCTGCCCTCAAGCAGGGTATTTCTAAGGGGCCCCCAATGCCTTTATCCGGTTACTGCATTTTTCTGGTGGTCTGCAGGTTCAGGCGAGGGTCCCATAGCTTCATTGGGTCGGCGGCAGGGGGGGCAGTTCAATGCAGGGCTTGTGCAGGCAGTGCCCATACACCAAGGGCCTTACAGGGAGCAATGAGCCATTTGTTCCCATCAGTTTTAGCTGAGCAGGCTTTTCGCCCCTGGGCCCTCAGTGGTGATCGGCCAGAGCTGAGGTCTCCGAGGTCTCCAAGCCTAAGACAACTCTGCTCCCAGCTCGATAAAGTAACTTTCTCTTGTGCGTCATAACTATGTATGAATCTCCACTACCTGAGCTTGCTTTTTTGTTCTCATAGAAAAGCGACAGAATCACGTGTCTTGCCTCCACACTCTGGGCTGAATTAGCTGTATTTAATGAGAATTATTGAAGCTGTCTGCGCTCTGTTCCCTGTCGTTCAGAACAAAGGAATTTCATCTTGTTGCAAAGAAACAGTTAATCTGGTTAGAGACGACCTTGGCTGAGCTGGGCCTGCAAGATGCATTCCAGTGTCTAGCACGAACGCTGCAGAAACAAGTGTATTTTATTGTGATTTTCCAAAGCCAGTCATGGTTTACACTCTGCTATTCGATAATGCATGAATTGATGAGTTATAGTGCTGTTAGGTTAATTCATGTGAGCATCTGCAAGCTTTTAAAGAGGAATTCTTGTGTTTTGTAGATTCCGTATGGCGGTATTGCTGCACTGAGGCTAATGTAGCATGTCTGCTTAGCACTTTTAGCCAGCACTGTCAATTAAAATGTCTCTGCTGGCACTCAGAGCCCTTCATCTACTCTGGGCAAGGTGTGTGTTACTTTTAGGTTGCAATGTTGGTGAAGTGGGTGTCTTTCAACATATTTTTCACCCATGGGCGCACTGGAGCCTGGTGCAAAATGATGAGTATGCTCATTATTCTTCCTGCTGTTCTTTCTGTTGATGTGCCTGGGGTGAGGGGGCAGGAGTTTGATCTCGATTCTTCCTCTTGAGTCCTCCCTGGTCTACCCTCATCATCCAATCCTTCAAGCATCGCCATTTCCCTTTGTACTATGGCTGCATCTAATTCTATAGGGATAGTCTGTCCCTCCTCTTTGTCAATAGATATCTGTGATCTAAACAGAAATTCATCAGGTATTCTCACAATGTGTCCCACTAAGCCAGGCAGCCATGTCAATAGAATGCTCACCCCATATAGGAAATCCTCTGGCTCTATTGGAAGGCCTCGCAGAGCCACTTACCCTGTGAGCGCCATTATAAATTCTCCCATGTTTAAATAGTGTATTCCTGGTGTAGAACACACAATTCCTTGATCAGGAAATGAAATTATCATATTTAATTTTGTCATCAAATCTCTTACCAAAATGTTAACTGGTGTCTGCTGTGAATACAACAAAGGAACAGACATGCCATACTCTCCTATAGAGATTGGTAATTCATCAGTAAAAGGAACTTGACTCGTAGCTCTAGAGAACCCTTGAGCATTCATGGCATTTCCAGACATGGGATATTTTCGCTCTTGTATACATGAATGAGTAGCCCCAGTTTCTACTAAAAAAAAACAGATGTGCCTCCTATCATCACATCGACCCTTGATTCCTCTTTAGGGTCTGGTGTCACTGATAGTACTGAACACATCAAGTCATCCTGTGAGCTGTCCTATTGTGGGTACAGGCTCATCCCTGTTCCTGTCAAAGGATTTCCTCCTACCACAGTGACAACTCCTATTCTGGGTGTCAGCACTTGTCCTGTGTTTGCATACTGCTGTGTCTGCACGGGGGCCTGTTGCGACTGCCCTTGTGGTGGATTCATTTGCACTTGCTCTGGTAGCTGTATCTGCTGCACTCGCAGCGCTTGTGTCTGATACACTGTTTGATGTTGGCCAAACCTTCCCCTCATTTGCATGCTATTTGGTGGAGGATAAGCTGTCCCCCCTCTTGTGAAATGCCAATTTTGTACATTCTCTTGGCTTCTACATACACGTGCAATGTGTCCTGTTATCCCACATGTCCAACATACAGCGGGAGCCCGCCTGACAAGTCCCCCTTGGTTAAATTCTCCCTGGGTATACTGATTCTCATTCTGTGCATTCTGAAACCCACCTTGATTATTTTGGAATCCACCCCTTCCTCTATAGCCCATACCTCTGCCTCGTGGCATGAACCCATAACCACCTTGGTCCACTGGCGCTAATTATTTGTCTGCGATTTACCCACTGCTTCCTTCATCCCCAATCCTTCTCTGCTTGTCTTTACCGCCCCTTCCATGGCAAATTTTGACAACTTTTTCTGAACTAACTTGGTTTCCTCGATTTTCCTATTCTCATCTTTTTTTCTTATTTTTCTCTTGCAACAACCGACAGTGATGCACTATTGTTAGTTGTATCTCAGCCCATGGCTTTGCTTCCATTCCCACTTGTTTTTTCATTTGCCTTTGTACTGGCTCAGGCAACCCCTGACATCAAATGTGGTAAAATAATGCCACTGTTTTTTCCCACAGCTCGCACGTTTCAAGTTGCCATCGCTCTTGAATATCCTGAATGTAAGCAATAGGGTATTCATCTTTCTCCATTTTACGTGTCATGATTGGACTCATATCTGATGTGTCGGGATACTGTACTCTAAGGGCCCTTCGCACATCTGCTCTACAATTATTAAACAGTGCTCCATCATGCTCTGTATTTTGTGCTGTCACACTTGAATATCCTGCTCTCCTCCATACGTCATCAGCCCTTTCTCCAAGAAAAGCTGCCAGGAGACCCTTAATGTCCCCTATGGCCAATGTGTTTCCTCCTGTCATTTACTCTAACTCGTATATCCATTTCCCAGCGCCCGAAGTCAAGCTCGGGAGCTTGCACCTTAAAGTGTCCTTATCCATCTGCAGCCATGGAATATATTGTGGTCTTGCTCCCCCTTTTTCCAATAAGGGAAACTGCGTAAACCCTAACACGCAGTCAGCTCCCATCATCAGCCTATCCATAGCAAGGACGATTGTCACTGACCGTATCCTGGCTGGTAGTGATCTGCTCATATACAGCAGTGATTCTCCATTCTCACTATATGATTGTCCTCTGGGACGCTCTGGATATACTATGGGATCTGGCGTCCTATCCTTAGGTTGTTCTAAATCCAACCATATTACTTCCTTGTCTTTCTGCAGGCTTCCCTTTGGGGCACATGTGCTTGCTCCCTCTTCCCCAAGGAAGGATTCTCTTTCCTCGTCAGACATGTCTCGTCACCAAGAAGTGTGACTATCATCCCCTTCACTGTTGTCTAAATTCAGTCTGCTTAAGGACAAGGGTCTATGCTCGAGACTGAACTGATTTTCTTCTTTGCTTCGTTATTGGAGTCCTGGTGATTGCTCCCGCCTGCCTTGTCTCCCATAGTTGCTACCTTCCTTTAATTCTTGATAGGCCTTATCGATCCTATCTCAGATGCTTCCTATATCAAAGTTTTCTTCTTCCAATACTATTCTAGATGCCCCTGACGTTGCTTTCTTTATCGGAAGGAACTCTTCTGTTCTATCCCATCGTATTGCTGGACTTGGCCCTACTGACTCCTTGCGAATAAGGCTAATATCAAGATCCTGCTGTTTCCTTCTTTGTTCTAGCTCTTCATCTAATTCTCTTTGCTTTCTAGCCTCCCTTCTAATTCTGTGTTTCTCTTGTCTTCATTCTTCTCTCCTTCCTGCCCTCCTTTCCTCCTCCTCTCTTTACCTCTGTATTCTTTTGTCCCTTAATTTCTGTGCTTCCTCCTCCTCTCTCTTCCTTTATCTCTTGTCCCTGTCTTCCAACACCCTTTGTCCATTGTCATACTTTCTTTGCTCTTCTGCCCACTCCTCCTTTTTCTCTTGACCCTCCTGATACATCTGTACTCGTCACACCCTGCTCTTTCTTGTATTTTCATCTTCCTTCAAGCTCTTTTCTCACTCCCGGTCTTTTGTATCCTGTTCATCCTTGTCTTCTTCCTCGATGCTTTTACCATTTAGCTTGATTAATATATGTCCTCCCATCCATTCATTCTGTACGAGTGTTACCTTGCCAGCTTTATCCTTCTCTCCTTTCCATCTCTTAATCTCTCTTTCTATTTCTGTTGATACATTCAATCGCTCACTCTTCTCTTTTTGTCTTGCAGGATCTTAAAGATCTCCTCTTTTCTCTTATTCTCATTCGGGCTATCATCACTGCTATAAGCGGGTGGTTCGTATATTGGATTACTATACCCCGTCGCCGCTTTCAGTTCCTTTAAAGGATGCAACCCTACTTCTTTCAGACTAGCTCCTTTCACTTCAAGCAAGGTAATAGGAGCTGAAGGCTCAAAATCTTCTTCCTTACACTGGCTAAGCATCCGCTCCTCAGCGGATCGTGCCTTCTTCCTGGTACATCTTACAGAGCTCTAGGATCGCTAATCTTTGCTCTAATTTCTTCCCTGTGTATGCAGCATGCAAGTATGTGGTCATGTGTTGCAATACCGCTTTCGACAGTGATCCCCTTTGTGACCACGGCATGAAAATATTATCTGCCGTACCTTTTACCTACTCTGCACTATACAGTTTGCGCTTGGGCATGTGTTTTGGCAGTGTCTTGCATAGGTGCATCAAAGGAGCGTCTCCATTGTGACAAGTCTCAATCGACTGTCAGTACTTACCAGACTTTATAAAATACTCTCACCACTTTCTCAATACTTTTAAAGCAACAAATATGAGCGTGCATCAACAATCGCTGCTCAAGCCTCTACTTTTTCACTTCACTATGTCTACCTCTGGATTGGTACCAACCACTTCACTAGGTAGTCACTATAGCTGCTTAATTCTTTTCTTAATGACTTCACAACTTCTATAGTTTTTTTCAATATCTCTACTCAACAAACAACACAAAGACTAGTCGACTTTACACAAAAAATAAACACTCTGATCACACTTTTTCTTTTTCCTCACCTTTACTTATGCTCTGTACAGGGTTTAAGACATCGCCTCATGCATACCTGTTTGCATGTTATATATTTCACTATACTCCAACTGTAGATTGAAATGTCTCCTTCTGAACTCCATTGAATTAGGACTCTTGGCGCTCTCTCTATCTTCACACAATATTTCCTGTTACTCAAAATGTATAACAACCCTGCCTCCTTAATTTGCCATTCTCCTTAGTCTACTCACCATTCGTCCGTTAATCAACTCAAGGCCTTCGGTATCTTCTCCTCCTCCAACCAACTATCTGCTTTCCGTCCGCAGAGCGCCCGTGTAAACCGGGCAGGGATTTCATCACAGCGGGGCCTGCCCACAGTCTCGGTTTTTCTATTTGGCCGCTCTCCACAGGAAACCCTGCGATATTCCAGCTAGATGGCGGAGAATGTCTGATCGTTTGAAATACTGGAGCTGAACTTTTTTTGACACTGCTACCATGTGAATTTATGGCCCTTTGGGTTGCGGGTCATGCAGTGGATGATAAGCAGAGTAACTCTTACACCAAATAAACAAACCAAGTAAAGGAAGATGGTAAAGGGTTTTCTGGTTTAATATCAATTGTCTAAAACAGGGAGTTAAAACGGACATCAACAGACGTCGCACAAGCTTTCTTGGTGCATCATACGAAAAATTACATTTATATAGCAAAAATGTGTCATACGTGATATTATACTACATGGCAAATAAGGGAAACCAACAGGGGGTTGTGATACGCTCAAGGAGAACATCTAAGTATACTTTCTATAAGGGGTTGGGTTGTGATTGGGTCTCTACTGTCAGGTGGAAGCCTTGTGCCCACCTCTAGTGCAAGTCATCTTCATAATTATTAAGTACACAGGGCCTCATTACGACCCTGGCGTTAAGGGTTTAACGGCCCCGTAAAAGGTGTCGGTGCCGTTAAACCCTTAACGCCTCATTACGAGTTCCCTTTGCGGGACCCGACGTTAACGCCTGCTTTTAGCAGGCGTTAAAGTAGGGTGCCACAAAGGGACCTTGGTGCTAAGTACGGTGCCGCAATTTGTGGCACTGTACTTAGCGTCTTCCCCATTCCCATTGAGTCCTATGGGGCAAAAATGGGAATGGGGAAGGGCCCATGGTGAATGGGGAATTACTGCCCCGCCAACCTTGGAATGGGGCGGTAATTCCGCCATTCACCATGGCGGACCCCGACATTGACCATGGTGCTAATAGCACCATGGTTTAGCGCTGGGGTCGTAATGAGGCCCACAGTATATTATTGGCTCCCAACTATAAGGCCGTTTGCTATATGGCCCTTGTCTGTATTACCCAAATTGTTCGTTTACAATTGACCGTTTTTATTTACATATATATATACATATATATATATATACGGTATATATATATCGGTTTGGTTATATATATATATATAGGGTTTTGGGGGTTTGGCGTTGGGTGGGGGGTTGTGGGGGGGTTTCCCCCCACATATATGTTACAATTGACCTTCACAATTCGGTCAATTGTGAAAAGGTCAATTGTAATACGAACAGTTGTAAAACGAACAATTCGTATACAACCCCCTTGTCATGGCCACAGAGCAAGGACCACAAGCTCCATCACATAAAGGGTCCAGTTGGACCCAGTCCTGGCGCCTTTGGCTCATGAGAAAGTGTGCTCTGCACACTTTTATTCTGGTGCACATGTTATTTCCTCCCCTGCAGTGCCTCCACGTGCATCCAGGTCAGGCATGGCCATAGGAATACATTCCGCTTTTTTGAGGAGCTGTGGAATTTCGCTCCGGATTGCCAGAGCCATTAAGGCATCGTGAAGCCACAGCGTCTGTGTCGACCTAAGTGCCCACCTGAATACGGATTGGAGGAGCCATTGCCATCGGAGGGTGGAGGAGCTTTCAACCGCTCAGGTGAGTCCTATGTTGGCAGCAGAGGACTGTGCTTTGTATTTCATCAGCTTCACATTAACTGGCCATCCGTTAAGGATAGTTTCCTAAGCATTTAGCTACAAGAAACATTTGCATGAAAAACGGAAAACATTTTCTAAGAGAGTGCAAGACCAACACCCAAACATCAGTAATAATACAATGTCTACACAAATGGACAGAGAAAGTGCGCGTAAGGAACAAGCAGTGTTTTTATTTTGTGAGAAACAAACTGGAGGTGCTACAAACAAAATTAGCAAAAAATTGCCAGAAATTCAGCCCAACAATGAAGTGAGGCTATTGAGAGAATTAGAAAAATTGCAAAGACGGGAAATAAGTAAATGGTGGGAAGAATATTCCTTGCAAAATTACATCGATGTGGGACGCATCCCAAGAGGTCTGCGCATATTAACCACACCCACCTACGAAGATCAGGATCCTGCAATGTTGGACGAATGAGGGCAATTAAGTAATACTTGCTCAGTGACTTTTCTTCTAATCCTCATCAAATACGCCAAAGTCGATTGAGAAAAACTCTTGACAAAAATACAGGAAACAGAAGAAGCTTTACAGGCCATTAGTCCAAGTGAAGAAGGAAAAGCATCCGTCTAAGCATGGAAAAAGGATATAAGTCATTCGAGGAAGAAATTAAGCTGAGAAAACAGCGGAAATTCTTGCGGGATAAAGATGACTATGAGAAGGGAAGAGTTTTGACATTTGCCAAAAGGTTCGATACTCTAAGACAGAAACTCCCAATAGTCACACCCAACGCAGAAAATGATATGCTCAGCGAACCATGATCCTCAGATATTGACACCACAGAAAGCGAAAGCAAACAGCCCGAGAGAAAGTTGAATTTTTTAGAAGAAATGTGACTTTTAGGAATGGATGGCAGAAACAAAAACAATGGCAAAACAACCAGAGGAAGAGGGTGAGGAAAACCAACCAAGACGCAAGGATCAAAAAAACAAGGAGGAACTACTGTCCGATTCCGAGTCCACCTCCTCCTTCTCCTCACCTGTCTCCTCCGAGGCACGTACACTAGGCTCAGTATCAACTTTGCCTTGCTTCTTTATAGTCCTTGGAACCCTGACTTTCGGTGTTCTGGTCTTCTTTTCGTGAAGATAAGGTCTGGCCCCTCCGGAGGCCACCTTGACAGAAGAGTGAACCTATCACCGGGGAACCCCAGGGGGCCAGCCTCAGTTCTAGGGAAAAAGCCCGAAGGCGGAAAAAACCCTAGTCCCTAGATGGGTTCTTTAGATGGTATGTTTCAATGATGTCAGAGTTGATGAAGTAGTCAACGTGTGAGATGGCAGGAACTCAAGAGGCCGGAAACCAGGACACGGAGGGAAGGTATAGAAAAGTAACGGGATACTGTGAGTAGAAGACAAGAGAAGGAAGGAGAAGGACTGCCGAGAGAAGGCGTAGTCAGGAATAGCACTAAGCCCCTGAATCCGGCGAGATGAAGGGAACCCTTCGCCGGCAGGTATACGCTGAAGGGAACGTAAAGGTAGGAAAGAGATAAAGGCTCTAGGAATCTCGGAGGCGACCGGTACAACAACCGGCACAGCGCTTCCGTGAGAGCGGAAGAAACAACCAGTCAGAAGGGCTGAAGGAACAGCAAGTCACGTAAGAAAGCTCCTGCCTCCGGACGCGGAACACAGTGCGCGAGCACCTACGTGGCCGGAGAGCGAGGGTGAAGTTAAGGTAAGGAGGAAACAGAGAAGCGGAAGGGTACCGCAGCTGTAGTAACCGCGGAAAAAGGTGAGTGCAGAGCAGACCGTAGCGAACACGGGATAAAGGGAAGGTAGGGCAATAGAAGTAAAGAGAGGGAACCAGAGAGTAGGAGAAATACACAGGAAGGCAATAATCCGAGGTGGGAGCGATGAGAGCGTGAAATAACAGATACAACGCGCCGAAAAGTGGGCGGAGCCGGATATATATAAGCTCCATTGTCCTGTTGGGCGCCATGTTGGATGAGGACTAGACCGTTCACCGTCTGAACCGCCATAGATACCAATGCTTCCAATCTTGGTTCCTGACAGTATACCCCCTTCCTCTCAGGGAACCCCCTGGCTTGCCCGGGTGAAGGCGATGAAACTTCCTCAAGAGCCGAGGGGCATGAATATGACTTACTGGTTCCCAAGACCTCTCTTCCACGGGATAGCCCTTCCAGTGAACCAGGTATTGGAGTCGACCTCTGTGATATCTGGAGTCCACTAGGTATGCTACTTCGTATTCTTCTGGACTGGAACGTACCTGGGTTCGACTCTTGTGGAAGGGTCTCAGGAACGGGTCTGCCTTGTACTCTTTGAGCAAAGATACGTGAAACACCGGGTGAACCCTTTTGAGATAGTCCGGAAGTTTGAGTCGAAAAGCAACCGGGTTGACCTGTTGGAGAATGGAAAACGGTCCAAGATAACAGGGGGAGAATTTTCCAGCATGAACCCATCTGGGAAGAAACTTAGTGGATAACCAGACTAGTTGTCCAGGTTTCCACGTAGGGTTGGGAGCTCTGCTCCTATCTGCCCATCTCTTCTGTGATTGTTGACTGAGTTGGTGTGCCTTCTTGGCGAGTTCATGGACCTCCTGCAGTTCCTGTATCACTCCGTCCAGAGCTGGAATCTTAGTGGCTAGGGAGCCCAACCCCGGTAGGTGTTTGGGATGAAATCCGTACGTGCACAGAAAAGGGCTCATTTGGATAGTGGTATGCAGGGTATTATTATAAGCAAACTCTGCTTGAGAAAGGAAACTATGCCATCTCTCTTGTTGGTTGCTGCAGAAACACCTTAAGTACTGTTCCAGGTTTGCGTTTAACCTTTCGGTTTGTCCGTTGCTCTGGGGGTGGTATCCCGAAGAGAGGGCTCTGTTGATACCCAAGACCTGACAAAGCAAAGCCCAGAATTTGGACGTAAACTGAGGTCCTCGGTCGGATACAATGGTCTGGGGCAGACCGTGTAGACGGACTATATCTCGGAGGAAGATATCTGCTGTCTCAGAAGCTGAAGGGATTTGTTTAAAGGCCGAAAAATGGGCCAGTTTGCTAAATGAATCTATTGTGACCATAATCACCGTCATGCCATCAGACGGGGGAAGATCAACGATGAAATCTGTAGAGATATGTTCCCATGGTCGTGACGGTAAGGTATGCTGTTGTAAGAGTCCGAGTGGTTTACCGGTTCGGTATTTGTTAGAGGCACAGATTGAACAGGAGGTAACATACTGATATACATCAGTCTTTAATCTTGGCCACCAAAAGCCTCTTTGCAAGAGTTCATAGGTCTTTCTGATGCCTGGGTGACCCGACAAGGGGGTATCATGGCACCACGAAAGGACGAGCTTCTGGAGCTCTTTGGTGGGAATAAACAGGGCGTGACCATGATAGTACAGTCCATCCTTGCCTTGGATGACTGAGGCGGGTAGTCTTGCACCGCCCTGATAATGAGGTATCAGATCTCGGAAAAATGAGACAGTGGAAGCTACAATCTTGAGATTTGGGAAAAGGTAGTCGTGTTCATTGTAGGTTCCTGAGCCGTCTCCGATACTCCGGGATAAGGCATCTGCCTTCTTGTTTTCTGTGCCCGGGATATAAGTTAGTATGAAATCGAACTGTAGGAAGAAATATGCCCACCGGGCATGTCGGGCATTGGTGCACTCCATTTGTTGTAGTACTCGGAGATTGCGATGGTCAGTCCTGATCACGAAGGGATGGGATGCGCCTTGTAAGAGATGTCGCCATTCCTGGCAGGCGAACTTGATGGCTAAAAGTTCTCTCTCTAAGACGGAGTAGTTTTGTTCACTACTGGTGAGGGTCTTCGAGAAATACGCCACCGGGTGTTCAATGTCATCGGCTGTCTTCTGTAACAGGATAGCACCTACAGCTCCTATCGAAGCATCTGTCTCCAGGATGTATGGTATAGTCTGATCCGGCTGGATCAAAATGGGAGCGGAGGAAAAACATTCCTTAAGAGCCTGAATTGCTCTCCTTTGTTCATCTCCCAAAGTAAACTTGACTCCTTTCTTGAGCAGGGACGTGAGAGGAAGCACTAGATTGGAGAACGTAGGTATAAATCTTCTGTAAAAGTTGGCTAACCCTAAGAAGCTTTGTAGTTCCTTGATAGTGCTGGGTTCTCTCCACTCCATGATAGCCTTAACCTTGGCTGGGTCCATCTCTATGCCTTCTCCTGACAAAACTAATCCCAGGTAGGATACGGAAGTGGACTCGAATATGCATTTTTCCGGTTTCACCAAAAGTTGGTGTTCAAGAAGACGTTGGAGTACCTTTCTCACTAGTGACCTGTGTTCGTTTAGTGATTGAGAGTATACTAGGATATCATCCAGATACACTACTACTGAGATAAATAACATGTCTGCGAACACCTTATCCATATACCTCTGAAAGACAGCGGGGGCGTTGACCAGGCCGAATGGCATCACCCGGTATTCGAACAATCCGAAAGGAGTGCGAAACGCGGTCTTCCATTCGTCGCCTTTTCTTATCCTTAGGAGATGGTAGGCCCCTCTTAGATCCAGTTTGGTAAAATATACGGCTCCTTGCACCGCCTCCAAGATGTCTCGGATTAATGGCATAGGATACCGGTCTCTAATGGTCACCTTGTTAAGCCCTCTATAGTCGATGCATGGACGCAGTTCGGAGCTGTCCTTCTTTGGTATAAAGAACAAGGAGGCTCCACAGGCTGATTTCGACTCTTGGATGAGCCCGTTTTGGAGATTAGAGTCCAGATATTCTCGTAGAACCTTCCTTTCTGGGAGTGACAAAGGGTACATCCGCCCAAAAGGAATCACTGCATCAGGTACCAGATCGATACCGCAATCCTCTGGTCGGTGAGGGGGAAGATCCCGAGGTTGGATGTCTATGAATACCTCAGAGAAGACGTGGTATTGAGGTGGAACTGAGGCTATGATGATCGAACTCGGTGTAGGAGGTGGTTCTGCTTCAGGATGAGTGTAGGAATCCATGTGGCCCATACAAGTTGACTTACAGAATAATGAGTTGAAGCTCACTCTATTTGCCTTCCAGTCAATGTGGGGATTGTGTTTCCTTAGCCATGGAATACCGATGACCAGAGGGAAATGGGCTGCTCTGATCTGATCAAAGACCAGATACTCCGAGTGATGACTCATCTCCATCTTTAGTGGTATCGTTTCTGTGGTGATGGGACCGGATGACAGTGGTACACCGTCTACGCCCTCTACCGGAATGGGAGTTGTCTTACGTTTAGTAGCTATGTGATGTTCTGTCGCCCAGTTCGCATCCATGAAGTTACCTGCAGCTCCACAGTCTAACATAGCAAGTACCTCTATGGAACTCGAAGGAGACAACCATAACTTGACCTGGAACACCATCAGGTTGTTTTCCTCCGGGTTGTTCATGGTTCTTGAATGGTTGCAAGGGTACTTGGCACTTCCCCTGAGACTTCCCTTGCTGTAGATCGGGGGTTGAAGTTTTCCTTCCTCCGGGGTGGCACTTCCGGACAGCTTCTCAATAAGTGTTTGGCGGAACCACAGTACATACATAACCCGGTCTCTCTTCTTCGTTTACGTTCTCCCGGCGTAAGAGGTCCCCTAGTAGTTCCGACCTGCATGGGTTCTTCCGAAGGAGCGTAGGTCCGGGTCGTTGGAGAAGGGTTCGGTAGACTGAGGGAATGAGAATTACTCCTGTATCGTCTTCTTTCTTGCCGTCTCTCTGTTATTCGGTATTCAATCTGTAATGCTAAGGTCATCAATTCCTGACAAGATACTGGCCGGGCAACACGAGCCAACTCGTCCTTAAGCTCGTCGTGGAGTCCTCTCCGAAATATCGTTTGTTGGGCAGCATCAGGCCAGTCTGCCTTAGCTGCTAGTCTTTGAAATCTGGCGATGTAGGTCTGCACGTCTGTGTTCCCTTGTTCGACATCCAGGATAGCTTCTAAAGAGGAGTATAGTACCTCTGGTCTGTCGAATCGTTCCTTGAAGCCCTCTATAAAACGATCATAATCAATCAAGGAAGGGTCGTTTCTGGCAACCAAGGGAGTTGCCCAAGCCAGAGCATTTCCTGTGAGATTGGCGATGATGAATCCAACCTTCGATCTTGCTGATTCATAGGCATGGGTACGGAAGGCAAAATACACACCACAGGCATCAAGGAATTCCTTCATTCCTCCCGGGTAACCGTTATATTTGCCAAAGGAAAGGGGCATCGCAGGTAGGTCTCCACGGTCGTCTCTATGCAGGACTACCTGCTGTCGGAGTGCTATGTTCTCTGTCCTCAGGGCTTGGACTTCAACTGTGAGATTCTGCATTGGCGCTACCAATTCCTGGTATTGTTCCAAGGAAGCCATGTTAGGATTCGGGCGTTGTATACTGTCCGATTCCGAGTCCACCTCCTCCTTCTCCTCACCTGTCTCCTCCGAGGCACGTACACTAGGCTCAGTATCAACTTTGCCTTGCTTCTTTATAGTCCTTGGAACCCTGACTTTCGGTGTTCTGGTCTTCTTTTCGTGAAGATAAGGTCTGGCCCCTCCGGAGGCCACCTTGACAGAAGAGTGAACCTATCACCGGGGAACCCCAGGGGGCCAGCCTCAGTTCTAGGGAAAAAGCCCGAAGGCGGAAAAAACCCTAGTCCCTAGATGGGTTCTTTAGATGGTATGTTTCAATGATGTCAGAGTTGATGAAGTAGTCAACGTGTGAGATGGCAGGAACTCAAGAGGCCGGAAACCAGGACACGGAGGGAAGGTATAGAAAAGTAACGGGATACTGTGAGTAGAAGACAAGAGAAGGAAAGAGAAGGACTGCCGAGAGAAGGCGTAGTCAGGAATAGCACTAAGCCCCTGAATCCGGCGAGATGAAGGGAACCCTTCGCCGGCAGGTATACGCTGAAGGGAACGTAAAGGTAGGAAAGAGATAAAGGCTCTAGGAATCTCGGAGGCGACCGGTACAACAACCGGCACAGCGCTTCCGTGAGAGCGGAAGAAACAACCAGTCAGAAGGGCTGAAGGAACAGCAAGTCACGTAAGAAAGCTCCTGCCTCCGGACGCGGAACACAGTGCGCGAGCACCTACGTGGCCGGAGAGCGAGGGTGAAGTTAAGGTAAGGAGGAAACAGAGAAGCGGAAGGGTACCGCAGCTGTAGTAACCGCGGAAAAAGGTGAGTGCAGAGCAGACCGTAGCGAACACGGGATAAAGGGAAGGTAGGGCAATAGAAGTAAAGAGAGGGAACCAGAGAGTAGGAGAAATACACAGGAAGGCAATAATCCGAGGTGGGAGCGATGAGAGCGTGAAATAACAGATACAACGCGCCGAAAAGTGGGCGGAGCCGGATATATATAAGCTCCATTGTCCTGTTGGGCGCCATGTTGGATGAGGACTAGACCGATCACCGTCTGAACCGCCATAGATACCAATGCTTCCAATCTTGGTTCCTCACAACTACTGCCACAGAAATCGCAGCAGCAGAAAAGACAGACAGAAAAACACGCTATGGGACAAAAAACGAATGCAAGAACAAAGCAAAATACCAGACATGTCTATCATTAACCTCACATCACGAGAATTTACCCGCGAAGAACAAACTGTACTAAGGTTGGGTCTTACTTTTTGCCCTACGTCCCCATACAATTACGCTGAAACTAGAATTGACTTTGACAAGTATATGCGTAAAATTCGGTTAAAAATGTTTTTTGCCATAAATCCACCCGCACCTAAAAAAGATGAGCTTCTGGGTGGCTATACCCCTGTGACAATTGAGGATTCACATATATTACGTGACCTCATCCATCTCGAAACGAAATGGCAAGACAATGAAGACATCAGTGACCCACATTGGGAACTAATGAATATACAAACTGATTGGCCCAGTAAAAGTAAACTTAAATTACAATCACGCTTCAATCCGATGTTTAACCCAGGAGGGTATGTTGAGGCATTTCAAGACCTGGTTATAAGTGATCTGAAAAAATTCAGAAAAAAGAAAATGAATATGAAAGATAATCTAACTCGTCGTGAGCAGGAGATCTTGCCCAATCTACGCAGAATGGATGACTGTGTTATTAAACCCTCAGACAAGGGCACTAACATAGTCATTATGAATCGGCAAGATTATATTGATGAGGCCAATAGACAACTTAAGGATACTGACTGTTACAAGCTACTGGCCACAGATCCTACAGCAGAGATGAACAAAACACTTTTTGACCTGCTCACAAAATGGAAAGAGAAAGGCCTACTTGATGAGGACATCTGTAAATACCTACATCCGCAATTTCCGGTGATGCCTACTATTTATTTCCTACCCAAGGTGCACAAGAACAAAATTAAACCACCAGGGAGGCCGATAGTTACGCTATGTGGTGCACTACTTGAAAATATATCAAAATTAGTGGATGAAACCCTTATTCAACTTGTCACCACTCTACCGTCATACTTACGCGATACTAAAGACTTCCTCAATAAAATTGATGGGATACCTTGGGAAAAGACATACATACTAGCCACACTCGATGTGGTCTCTTTATACACATCCATCAAGCATACAGATGGCCTCAAATCATGTGATTACTTTCTAAAAACCAGATCACTTAACTTTTTAGAACATGTCAAGATGATTCTGGAAATGATTAACCTTTGTTTGACAAATAACAGCTTTTTGTTTAACAAGAACTTCTACACTCAGTTGCAAGGTACAGCTATGGGAACAACATTTGCTCCTTCGTACGCTAATCTTACTATGGGCTGGTGGGAGAAGTTTGAAGTTTGGACATCTACTAACGCTGTAAATACTGATAGGTTGTACTTTGGCTACGTTACATAGATGACCTGTTCATTATCTGGGATGGGTCTACTACTGAATAGTTGGAGTTTGTCAAATTACTTAACATCAATGTATTTGATCTACAGTTCACCGAATCCCATAGCAAGACTGCTATCGTCTATTTAGATATTCTTGTTATTGTGGCAGAAGGTGAACTAGTGACAGAATTGTATTGCAAACCTACCAGTTCAAACGTACCACTACACGCTATAAGCAACCACCCCACAGCCCTGAAGTGGAGCATACCTTATGGCAAATTTATTCGCATAAGACGCAACTGTTCCCAACTTGAAACCTTTGACAAAGAATGTGGTAGCATGGCCCTTAAGTTCTTACAAAGAGGTTACCCCAAAAAAGTGTTGGAAAGAGCGTATAATAAGGCACGAGAGAAAGATCGCTCTATTTTGTTGATGTCCAAAGTTCCAATAGTAACCAGTTTGGAAACAGGAGATACCAGATTAATTTTAACATATAGTAAAGCTTCCAACAATATACGTCATATAATGCATAAACATTGGCATATATTGAAACAAGATGAACATTTGCGAAGCATTCTGGGTAATAACATCAGCATCACCTTTAGACGCTCTGCCTCATTTAGGGATCACCTTGTATCCAGCTATATGTGTCCCAAAATCGTCTCAACAGGCCAAAGTTGGCTCGGAGCAATACCAGACGGTTTCCAG
Organism: Ambystoma mexicanum; assembly: GCF_040938575.1. Lineage (NCBI taxonomy): Eukaryota > Metazoa > Chordata > Amphibia > Caudata > Ambystomatidae > Ambystoma > Ambystoma mexicanum. The sequence goes on from NC_090931.1 coordinate 694,258,483, forward strand.
AAATGTAAAGCGTGTAAATTTGCCAAGAATACAAAAAACTACCTTCATCCAATATTACACAAAAACATGATTATTCAATCTCATATCACCTGTGAAACTGAGTATGTTGTGTATGTGTTCACTTGCCCTTGTGACAAGTGGTACGTCGGTAGTACCATTGGCAAATTGAAACTGAGAATACTGCAACACATAAGAGCCATCAAGAATATAGATCCTACGTATCCGATGGCTCTTCATTTTCAGGAAACACCTGGAGGCAACCTTCAAGGTTTTGCCTACTTTGGGATACATGCTATTCCAAAGGCACCTAGAGGAGGAAACCGTGAATTGCTCCTTAGACAAACTGAGACGAAATACATACTGGATCTAGAAACTAAGAAACCCAAGGGACACAATCTGGATGAGGAACTTTATACTTTTCTTGGGACCTAAACTTATTATCTGTATTTGTTTTATGTATCTTGAATTGTATTTAGTCCTGAGTTTTTACTTTGAGACCCCCCTGTGTCAACTCTTTGCATTTCTCTGTAACTCTCTGGGACACGTCTGACATAATTTGTAGTTCCATTAGCTGGACTGACATATATGGGATTACTTTGTGCTATTTACTACAATTGCACACAGGTCTTTATGCTATATGGTTTGTTGACACCACCGTTATTTCTCACATTAGCTTGTAGGTTTTAGAGTCTATCAATTCAATATTCTAAAGACAGTAATTGAATGAATTTTAGATCTCCTTTTACTTCCAGCTATCTAATTTTAATGTTTTCTTTCCTATTTCTATATGAAGGGTGAGCAATTTTATTGCTATGTTGTCTAGGAACTTTATTTTAACCCGCAGTTATATTCCACTCTAGTGTTTTTTAAAGTGTCCCCCCTCTTTTAATGCACATAAGATTAGTTACGATTATTGTTCTGGTGTGATTTTTTAATTAGGGTTTTATCCTTTGTCGCAGTCTTGTATTTCAATTGTATTATCATTTGTACGGTTGTGTGTATATAATTTGTTGTTCCACCATTAAGGCTATGAATGCACTAAGCACTTTATATACCTTTGTATAGGATTTTTATGCTGCTATATTGCTATTTGCACATTACCCGTCGGGGTTAGCTGCTGCGATTTTACACATGCACTTGCACTTTATGCATCTCTATATGCGGTATATGCAAAAAGCAGCCCATGATGCATTAAGGCACTTGCACTTTCATCAGATAGCCTATTAACAATATGATGTATGGTAATTTCTAGCATATGTCACAAGTTATATTGACACATAGCTTTTTGCAATTCGCTTTCGAATTGCAGGAATAATATTTGCAAGCTAGCCAGAACTGCGACCAGTGAACACTATGAAATACACTGGTATTTTGTCTGCATGTTTTCTGACATCAGTAAAACGTGTTTTAGACTAATAAATAAACATGATACACGCAGCACTACACATACATATACACCTAATTTAATACACACTTAAAATCACACATTCCCAAAAAAACAATACACCAAAAAATGTAACATGTGCAATAGGAGGACATTTTTTAAGTTTAATATGTGTGGTTTACATGTTGAGAAAAGCGATATATCGCCAGCCAATTGGATTTGCCTAACAAATGTATTGCATGCAATTCAATGTTTTTAACATAACCCACTGTGGGTTTAAACACTTTCAAACATGGTGGATTCCGTGTGAGAAAATGGCTATCATTGTTCAGGACAATCTATCCTTGTATACCATAGAGAATATACGGGTTTAAATGGACTTCTTTTGTTTCTGCACCCTCATCGTGATCAAGCGGCTAGCTTTGCCGCGAAACACGTCGTTGTCCGCATTTTTCTCTTGTCCATGGCATTTCATTAAAGAACATTTTGGACGTTTGGATGACTGCTGGTCTTTTGCTACTCTGGGTCTCGTGTGGAATCACCAGGTGGGTTCGTTTTCTGGAGTGCACTCCGACAGCCTTATACTCTGGTACAAGGCTATTTCACATGTATATATATATATATATATATAGGGTTTTGGGGGGTTTGGCGTTGGGTGGCGGATTGTGGGGGGTTTCCCCCCACATATATGTTACAATTGACCTTCACAATTCGGTCAATTGTGAAAAGGTCAATTGTAATTCGAACAGTTGTAAAACGAACAATTCGTATAAAACCCCCTTGTCATGGCCACAGAGCAAGGACCACAAGCTCCATCACATAAAGGGTCCAGTTGGACCCAGTCCTGGCGCCTTTGGCTCATGAGAAAGTGTGCTCTGCACACTTTTATTCTGGTGCACATGTTATTTCCTCCCCTGCAGTGCCTCCACGTGCATCCAGGTCAGGCATGGCCATAGGAATACATTGGGCTGCACATGCAGCATTTTCTGGGAGTGGCAGGGTGGGGCCACAAAGCAGAGCAAAGGGGCGTGGCTGGGGCCAGGCTATTTAAGCCTGCCCCTCCCGCATGCAAGCGCTTCGCGTTAGTCTGCTTACAGCAGCGTAACGCTCACCGCCGCCTGGTGCGCTTCTTACCTGATTCCAGTGTTACCATCGCCTGAAGCGCATCTTACCTGATTCCAGCAATAATCATCGCCTGCAGTGCTTCTTACCTGATTCCAGCAGTCACTGCAGTCGGAACGCATCCTTACCTGTTCCGGGCTTCCAACACTTACTCGGGAGCTCATTTCGGCCAGCATCCTCGTGGATCCAGCCATCCATCACCTGCCGGCAAATCTTTGGATAGCTGCTTCCCATCTGAATTCGTCAGGCCATCTCTGCAGGAGAAAAGGACAAATAAGGTTAGAAACAACATAAAGACATTATGCTAAGGTCGTGCGCAACACAATCCTCGCGCTTGACCTTAGAACCAAACTTACCATCTATTTGGGACATCGTAAACTCCTCAGGTCTCCATTGGCGCTCGCGTCCAGCACTGCGACTCCGCTGGGCCTCTCATCACCTATTGGGGAGAAGGAAAGACATTACAAGGGATACGGACAATAATCACGGAAAAAAGACATTGCCTAAGAATACGGACAATAATCATTGTTGAAGAACAATTACCTTTGAAGTGGATCAGTCACAGCCGGTCTGGGCTGCCACGCACATAGACCAGTGAAGAAACTAGGTCTATTGAAGTTGCCCCTGCAGTTGAGAAGCAGGACGGAGAGCTCACCCTCATAAATAAACAGGTGAGACTATATGGGTAAACGCATGCTCACCACATTCTGGGAAGAAGGGTTTGATGGAAACCACAGCCATATCGCAGCATTCTCACGGTCTCTCGTATTCTCGCTGGGGCAGTATCAACAACCAGCGCAGTCTGAACACAGGAGCTGGGGAAGAAGCCTGACCCAGGGGAGCCAGTTGCACTGAAGGCTGCAACCGTGCCCCAACGTCCCCGCAGAGACCAAGTGAGCGTAACAGCCCTCTATAATTAGTTGGCACGCTCATGCCAGTCTGGAACATTCGGCTCACTAGCAGCATGTAAGCTCATACCCAAGGTGCCAGGAGGTGGATTTCACTGTACCTCCCCACCCAATTAGCCCAACAGCTCTCATCACCCATGCTGTCTGCCATGAAGATTGTCTTTGAACTTGGCCTTGCAAAGTATCCTTGCCTCTGGGAATATAAGGGAGTGCAAGCATGTGCTATCATTGTTCTCAAATTTTTCACCTACTTCTATTTCCATCCTTGGTTCACGTGACAGGAGACCATGATCTGGTCAATTTTGCTGCATTTAATTGTCTTTAATGAATAAAACTTGGCACTCCTGGTGTTCTTTCTTTGTACCTTAACAAGGGATGATTCAGCATCTCACGCTCATTGCCTTCAAGAATAGATAACCAGTCCTGACTGCTTCAGCCTTGACACCAGGCCAGACAACCCTTCCAGACTCATCCATGATCTCTGTTAATTCTTTTCTCCGAAACAGCTCTCATCTCTTCTCTCCATGGGCTTAAGCTTACTAAAAGTTGTGACTCCGATATTCAGTTTCTATACAATGGCGGCTTTGCCTGCAGTCTATTCACTACATATAGCCAGCTTCTAAGATAACTTGATCTACTTGCGTTGCTGCATCTGTACAATTATTAAACGACTTGCATTGTCTGCCGTGCTTTTCATACATGCAATCTTCTTTTCGCATATGGAAGTTTGCTTGATTCTTTATTTCATAGTCAGTTTCTATAAGGGTCATCCAACTTTCAGCCTATTGCGCTCATTGACGTAGCAGCCAAAGTGATTGGACTATTGATCCTTCTTGAGGTAGATAGCTTTATAATCAAGCATTCTATACTCAGTAAGGCACAAATAGGCTTCTGCAAATCGATGGGAACGCAATTAGATGCCACAATTTTGGCTCATTTGACCGCTTCCTCACGCTCTTCTGTCTGTGGTCCTATTTATATTGCTTCGTTAGACCTCTCATCCACTTTTGATAGCGTGATCCGGGGAACACTCTGGCAAAAAATGTTGAACTTAAAATTTCCTCCGCATTTGGTTGCGTTGATAGAACTCCTACACCACAATACTAACCTTAAAGTGCTGATCTCAAGGGAGGGGCATTTGACTGAAGCCATTACAACTTCTATCGGTGTCAAACAGGGGTGTAACCTCGCTGCGGTATTGTTTAATCTCTACTTAGCAGACATTGATCGAATTTGGGATGTTCAGAAGTCTTTCGCTGTTAGAATAGGCAGTTTACATTTATCTTGGTTCGCATATGCCGATGACGTTCTCCTTCTGGACCGCACTCATGCAGGATTATAAAACAAGTTTGAATGCTTTTTTTGTATTATACTGAAAACAATCTTTCCGTGAACTCCCTGAAATCCAATATCATAATCTTATCCTCCCTCAAAAATATGCGCACATTTTGTTGGTCAATTAATTCAAAGGAAATCCATTTATTTTCACATCTCAGATACTTGGGTTATAATCTCTCCAATAACACCTCCACTATATACTGGCAGAATCTTATAGCTGGGAAAGTTGCACCACTTATTGGACAAATGAAATTAATCTATCACAAATATTGTAGATTCTCGCTTTTTCCCTTATTTGAATTTTATGCCAAAAAGGTGGAGGCTGTTATTCTTTAAGCGTTAGATGTTTGCCTCACAGATTTGGATTTGTTTCTGAACAAGCTTCAAGGGAAAATATGGAAGTCAACCCTTTGTTTGCCCAACTATCTCCCCAATGCACGAGGTAGGGCTTAATTCCTTAGCTTCACGTTTAATTGGAGATTGCTAAATACATATACAAAAATGCTATCTCCACCATCAAATTCCTTATATGAGGACTTCTCAATTATGCTTACTCAATCTAAGCCAATTTTGCTTGAGCTTTTTCATAGGCGCGTTCATATACTGTTAGGGCAGATTAATATTCTCCCAGAGGAATTGCAGTGGACAATATCTCTTGCAAAAAAAAAGATTCTTGAATGACTGGGCAACAACCTCTCACCTAATTTCAACGTATTCATCCTTTTCTGAATACTCCAATTTCAGGCACAGTCAATGCCCTCGATTGCCATATTTAAATCTATGCCCTTGTCCTGAGTCTCGTAAATTATATATAAGATTTAGACTCGATTTGTTTCAGACCAAATTGCGCACGAAACACTGGTACTCAAATGCATCATTAGCTTGTGATCTATCCTGTCGTTTTTGCTGTCATGCAGAGGCAGAGGAAACGTTAAAACATGGGCCAGTTGCATGTGGGGGACCAGTAACGCTATAATAATGGCAACTGCTAAATTTTTACGGATCATTGAAACAGCTCTTTCTTCACAATAACAAGAATGTAGATAACCCAAGCTGTCTAACTAATGCTGTAAACATTTAAAGATCACCTTGTGTGTATTTTCAGGCTCGAGCAAAGCAATATCCACATGATATAGAGTATTGAGATCTTATTGAACTTTTGGAGCAACATGTTTTTTCTTCTTGTGTTGAATATTATGTTTTGTGAAGATACTATACTATGACAGGAGAATGGAGTAATTAGGTTTAGGTCCGCGGCGGGTGAAACTCTCACCTCCTTGTGATCCCGAATCCACTTCCCCGGGGGTTATTTCTCACCCTGGGTTTATATACGTAGAGCTCTCCGTCCTGCTTCTCTAGGCAGGGGCACCTTGTGAGTGCGGACGTTGTTGGACCTAGTTTTTTTACTGGTCCATGGGCCCATGTATCGGGTCCAGACCGGCTGTGACTCCCACTCCTTGTTGTCTTGAGGTGAGTTATTGTTTCATTTCAGTTTCTAATCTGTCCCTTTCTCCTCCCTCCGTATTTGTATTTTCGATGTTGTCTTTTCCGACTACGCAGTCTCTCTAATAATGTCTTTTGTCTCCACAGGGATGGTTGCGGATAGAGTTCTTGTCAAGGCGCCGGATTAAGATGAGCTTGCAGCGCCGGGCGGCGAAGATTACAGGTAAGTGTTGATGCGCGGAGCGCAGCACTGTATTGGATTTATTGTAAGTTTGCTAACCTGTGTTCTCTCTCCTCTTTCTCACCCGTACAGGTTGCTGTGATATTCCGGAGTGGCGAGCGAAGAATGGAATGGTTCCAGGATCCGCTGCTTACTCAGGTAAGTGTTGTTAGTAATGTTGTTCTTGTTTCTTCCAGGTCGGTGATATCGTCCAGATCGATGGCTTCAGGATCGGATAGGATAAACAGGTAAGCAGGAGCTGGACACGGTGAGCGTTACGCTGCAGGAGTGCAGAATAACGCAAAGCATGTGTTCCAGCCTGGGCGTGGCTTATATAGCCAGCCACACCTGAAAGCCCCGACCACACCCAAAAAACTGGTCTTCATAGTTCAGTTCTTGGAACAGACCTGTGTTATAGACCTCCTTGTTGGATTTAGACCCACGACTGATACTTGTTCTATTCCTGATAATGAGCCTGGTGCCAGAGGTGCCAGGACTGACTCCAAATGTTCTGATTACGGTGTTTAAAGGCCCTTGGGGCCACTTTTAAGAGCTGCAGTCTCACTGTTGCCGGGGGTCTGTTATGCTTGAGGGGGTCACGGGCATGAACTGTGACAGTGGAATGGATGCGACTGCTGGTGTCACGCATGGCACAATCTCAGGCCTCCAACATACTCAGAACGGGCTCAGACCAACAACTCACTGTGGACATCCCTCAGTCAGGTTCATGTTTGTCACCACAATGCAATTCACTTAGCTCTTCAGTGCACAGCATCACCATCTTGTAATATTCAAGGATCTTAATGCCCTTTTAAACAATCCTCCAGGATACCTTCTCCACTTAACTTAGGTCCCCCTCGTTCGGGCTCAGACCTTCCTTCACCTGCCTCGCAAAGCATTTGCCAATTCACACAGAGACTTCCCAAGGGCGGTTAAGTCCCATTGGGCCACTCCGTGATTATTTAGCAAGTATAGGTTTCACGCTATCACAATTTGCATGGCGTTCACCTCAGTAGCAGAGTTCACTTCATTTTCACAACGTGTCAAAGACTTTCGACTGTACAAGGGGATTTGGTTTGACCCTTGTGTGACCACTTTGACTGATCATGCCGTCCTCCCCTTGGGCCTCTTGGTTTTTGTAGTTTTTCTCACTTCAACACATCCTCCTTGTTCGGGAGTGGGGCATTCATTAGAGTCTTTCGATTGAGCGCCAATGTGGTGCCGGATCACTCTAATCCTAATACCTTGGCTGTTCACAAAAGACCTTTGTCTGTTATCTTCTTTTCTTTTACGCAAATGCATTACAGTCCACTATCAGCTTCCTCTGACTCACCGGCTGTGTTGAACTTGTTGGCTTTTCTTCCGCTGGAGTCAAGGGCGGTACCACTGCGGCAAGCTCTTTTCCCCATCCTGGCTATCACTGCGGGAGAGCCCTGTGTACCGTTGCCATCTGTCACACCAATCGCCATCTGCAATTCCTGGTCTTACTGTTCTTTTATCGAAGGCTTAGCGGCTCTGGGTTGAAAAGGGCATGGGCAACTCCCTCTTTGTCATACCTTCGGTTTCCACCGCTTTTCTCCTTTGTTTGAACTGCCGTCCCAGAATAGCAGCTTCCTTGTGGGTTCGGCCTTGCTCAAAGTGTGCTCTCGTGCTCTGCCTTTCATTCCTGTGGGGAAGGGAAAGGGCTGTCAGGTGTGTGTAGTTATTGGCAATTGCCTGACTCTGCCTCATCCTTGTTACTTTACTTCACTTTATTGATTTGTGTTAAGATGGATTTCTGAACTCTGACCTGGTGGGCCAAGGTTCAGAAGGCCAGCCTAGTTTCTTGGAACAGGGTAACCTTCTGGACAAGCCAGACCAATCAAGGTAGCATTGGCAGCGGTCAAGACTAGGTCTTAGGAGGGGTGAGAGTGACTGAAAGACCTCAATGAGCACACATAGTAAAGGACACTTACAAATTACTCCCAGTCAGGTGTATATATATATTAAAAATACAAATACATGTATTCAAGGCCTTTGAAGTTCAACACACAGTAATAATCAACAGTAATACTTTTAAACCAACACAATCCTCCTAAAATACATATATACAAAACCAATGGGCATAAAGGGTTAAATGCACGAAATGGGTCCACAACCTAAAAAGGGAAGGAAGCAGGCAGTGCAATTCTGCAGTAATCACAATCCTAACGGAAAAGCAGTCCAATCCTTACGATGAGAGTAGCCTATTGCTCAAATGTACTTGCAATGCTGGTGCACATGGTAGTGCAGATGGGCGAAAACGGGGACTCTTGTAGGGTCTGTAGCAGCACGGAAAGGCAGGTGAGGTGATGCAGAATAAGTTCTCACTATTCGTGGAGAGTCTACCCAAAAGGGCAGAACAGGTTCCAGGAGTTGGGAATGGTTCGATAGCTCAGGCGATCTGTGGAAAGGAGAGTGGCCCTCAGGGGGCACTTGTGTGTACAAATTGGTGGACACGCTGGGGGCCGCCGGAAAGGGTTGCTAGTACTCACTGACCTCCGGCACACTCCGGACCAAACTTCGGCAGTGGAGTCCAATTCGGTTGCAGGTTCAAATGCAGCACTTGTGCGGTTCTGTGACTTTCAGCGACGAAGTTACAGAGTTGATTCCCAGACAAGGCAGTGGCTATTTCTCAGCTCCTGGTGGATGGATCAGGCCAGTTTCACTGTAGCAGGCTTCAGGGCAAAGAGGGTCACAACTTCAAGGCACCTGCAAAGTTCGTCACCACGGCTGGGCGACACGGTAACCGTGTATACTCCGGTTCGGGCTCTCTTTCTTTACTCCAGACCTCGGAATGTCAAGTGTACGAAATTCGCTGTGAGGGTGCTGTGAAAACAGAGCTTGTGGTGTACCAAGTTTCAAGGGTCTCTTCCAAACGATGACGGTATCAGAGCAAAGGTCCTGCGCAAGCTGGTCAGCCCAATGGTTGGCCCAGGGGCACTTACGAGAAAGCTTACTTGCTGTAACGCTCACCTGGTATCCACGGGGAAGTCACTCAGACTGTTCTGACCTCTTACGACCTCAAACCCTTCCCTGGAGGCTATTCGACTGGAGACTGGGCCTGAAACACAGGATTGGTAGAGTTTAACTCCCTATTGTCTCTGTGTGCTTGAACCCCTTCTTTCCCGGGGTCCAACCCTTCCCTTTGATCCACAGCTCACCTTGTTTTCTTGGATAGTCTGCTCTCCGTCCTGCTTTCAGCGCAGGGGCGCGTTGATTGATTCGGGCTCGTTGCTGCCTAGTTACTTCACTGGTAAGAGTAAGTATAATGAGTCTTTTGAACAGTTCTCTAACTTCGTTCCTTTCCTTCCTTAGATGATGGCTGGTGTTCGGGGGTGGCGGGGTACTGCTAAGAAGAGGAGCGCTGAAGGTGAGTGAGAGTGCGATGCACCCCTTTCGTATTTGTATTGAACTGAGTTCTTTTTCTGTGTCTTTTAGGTGCTACAACGTTTTCAGCGTGGATGCCGGTTATGAAGAATAAATGCGGTGAGTGAGCGCTGTATGCTACGGCTCTAGATGTTTCCACGCTAACCTGGAGTGTCTTTCCTCTCTTGCAGATGGATGAGAAGTTCCGGAGACAGAGTTCCCCCAGAGCGGCTGGGATTCAGGTAAGCGTTTGAAGCTCGAACAGTATTTAAAAATAAGCAAAGATTTGCAGAAAGCTTACTAATGCCTTTTTCTGTTCTTTTCCCTTTTCCTTAGGAAGCGGCGTGCCGGGATGGGAAAGACACTGCCGAAGATGCCCGCAGAACAGAAGTAGCGATGAATGATGGGCAGAAGTGCTGCAAGGTAAGACTGTTCCTAACAGTGTTCTTGTTCTTGCAGGAGCTGAGCGCAGAAGAAAGATGCAGGCCAACTGGAGACCGATCCGAATGCGGTGAGTGTCACGCTGCAGGTGCAGAAAACGCAAATCAAGTTTCTCAGCCTGGGCGTGGCTTAAATAGTCTCTGGGTATCCCAGGTGTTTCTGGGCTGAACCACACCCAAAAGACTAGACTGCACATGCAGTTGTGGGAACCGAAATATGTGGGGGCATCATCTTGTCCCCATAAATGCACTGCAAGTCCAATCCCCAATGTTATCCTATGGGAGTGAGTGAGTCTGGTGCCACAAGCGCCAAGTCTGACTCCAAGTGGGTCTTTGGAGGGATGGAGAGGCCCTTGAGGGCCATGTAGGTGATCGTGGTCTGGCTCCAGCCTGACATCTTGGAGGGCTGGGGACCTGAGGGGCAGGAATCATGACACTTGCAGGGTTTGATGAAGGTGCTGAGAATAGTTGGGTCCACTATTCAAATGGCTTGAAGCGTCTTCGCAGACCTTATAGTTCGATCAGATGCAGAGGGGTCCAGCAGGACAAAAGCGGGCTCAGGGTGCCAAACCTTCCAGCCGTTTACACCAGCAGTTTCTTCTGCTTCTTAGTTTCCTTTGTCCTTTGTTCAGTGAGAAATCAAGAGATCGACCTGGTATGGGTGTTTGGAGCCTTCTCTTATCCGGAATCTCCTTCGCACCAAAATGAAGAGGACCCAGTGGGAGATCTGCTTCAAGGGTGTCTAGGGCCTTTTGAAATGACTAGAAGACCCAAGCACACTATACTGTAAGGTACATTGTGCACTTGTAACATGTTGCAGAAAATTTGCAACATTGACTAGGACTAAGGGAAACAAAGTCTCCCAGTACTGACTGTCTTTAAGGGCATGTCCGTTTCCCCATAACAAAGTGAGCAAAAAGCCCAGTGGAGTGCAGCTGAAGGCTGTGCTCCACTGGTAAAGTCAGACTATGGTGTTTAACAGCAGCGAAACATTGGGAGGTTACACAAGTGGAGGGAAAACTTCACATAAATGGGAATCTTTCCTAACAATTTGTATAGCGCAGCCACTGACCCGGAGGCTTAAGGGCACTAACAGACAAAGACAATACAACACAACCAATAGTTAAAAGACAGAAATGGACAAGGGCCCATATGATATAGAAGTGCTTAAAAGTGGGCGAGTCAGATTAGTTAAGTTTAGTTTAGTTTAGTATTTATAATGCGCAATCAATGGACCCGTGGGCATTAGGGCGCAGACAAAACATAAAAAGGATAGATTAAGATAGACAGCTATGAGGATCCAGGATCATATAGGTACAGAATCAGGCAAACATCAGGGTTTTCAGCTGTTTCTTGAATGAATCCAGAGCGCTTTGATGTCTGAGATCCGGAGGTAAGTTATTCCAAGCTTTTGGAGCCGCAATATGGAAGGCTACTTTTTCCACCTTTGTGGTCCTACATATGGGAAGTCTTAAGACTTTTCCTAAGGGTCGTAATTGAGGGTTCCTGTCTCAGACTCATCAGAAGGCTGTTTCAGGCAGCCGGCACTGCTGCATAAAAGGCTCCTTTCTTGGCCTGTGCCAATCTGCAAGCGGGGATTTTCAAATGAGTGGAGTTATTAGATCTCAAATTGTGTGTATTGGATTTAGCAACCAGTTCATCCTTAAGATAGGCTGGTGCTATGCTTCTGAAGCATTTATAACTGATCAGAATGAGACGGAAAAAGATTCTATCTTTGATCGGAAGCCAGTGTAGTCCTCTTCTGGCCTCAGATATGTGGTCCTTTTTCTTGCGGTCCATAATAACTCTGACCGCAATTATTTTGCACCACTTATAGTCTATTAACCTCTGTTTTTGGCAAACCAATAAGGGGACTACTGCAGTAGTCAATCATTGATCCCATCAATGTTCTTGCTAATATTTCTCAACTCTCATTTGAAATAAATGGATGCGTGTGGGTCAGTAGCTTGATATAGTAGGAGGCCGACGAGACCAGGCTGCTAGCTTGGGCTTTCGTAATAAAGTTGCGATCAAGGTAAACCCAGAGCGTCTTGACCTTATTTTTAGTTTTGATCATACAACTATCAATCTGGAGCTGAGCATATTCCAACTCCATCTTACGAGTTTTAGCTACAGTCCCAACTAACATCAGCTCTGTTTTATTAGTATTAAGTGAGAGGCCATTGATACATATCAACCTTTGTATTAGGCCATAAATCTTGTTGATGTTAAGCTCGTCTTCTTCAAAATTGCCTGTCAGGGGGATGAAACATTGTTTGTCGTCGGAGTAATTGGTGAACTTGACGTTATTATCCTCCAAAAAATCAAGGAAAGGAAGTGTAAAGATGTTATAAAACATTGGAGACAAGCAAGCCCCCTGTGGCGCTCCTTGAGCAAGTTCGTTGGGTCTAGCATCTGCTAAAGTGCTGCACACCCTACAATGGCATTCACTAAGAGAAGATTTAACCCACTGCACTACTGGTATTGTGAATCCTGCCACCTCCTCCAACCTGGCGACCAGGAGTGCATGGTAGACAAGGTCAAAGGCGGAGGACAGATCAAGGAGCATCAGCATTGTTGTCTCTTCCTGGTCCATGTGACGGAGTAGCCTGGATTTGAGGTCCAGCAACGCTGTCTCCATCCCATGGCTCTCTTTGAATCCGGATTGCCACCAGTTCAGGATGTTATTAGATCTGAGATGGGTAAGAACTTGCGAATACGCCACTCGGTCCAAAGTTTTAAGAAGAAAAGGGGAGTTTGAGATTGGGCGATAATTCAAAGGATCTCCCGGACGAAGACCAGGTTTTTACAACACAGGGGTGGTCCATGAATTTATAATGCTGTCCCTAAAGGATGCATTCACGAATCTGCATTAAGTTGAGATAAGTGCGTAGGAGCATGCCTTAATGGCCAAGGTCAGATAGACACCGCCTTTGCAGTTCGTGGGTTTTAGTTTTTCAATAATCAGGGCCAACTCAGATTCACTTATGGGTTTAAACGTGAATTGTTGTTCTGACTTCCATATTCTACGTTTAGTGTCTGGGATGTCGGTATCTTTCAGAGTGATTGCTTTTTTAGATAGAACAATTGTCTCCTTAATGTTCTTTAGTTCAGAGTCCATAGCATCTTGTACTCTATTGCACCATTCAGAGTCTCTGATACTGTCTCACTGTTATCTTGCTTGGGAGTTTCTAACTCTTTTAATACTTTGAAGAGTTCCCTAGGTTGGGAATGTGCCTTGGATATACCGTCATCCAGGTATGATTTTTTTGCTGTGATAACAGCTGACTTAAATCTTTTTACTGTTATTTTATACATTTCTTTATCAGATTCTGTGAGTGATATTGTCCAGTTATAAAGTGCTTTAATTTTTTCACTTTTTAGCTTTTGTAAGTCTGCAGAGAACCAAGGGTTAGTCTCCCTTTGAATAACTTTCTTGTTGCGCCATAGAGCTAGTATATTCTCAGCTTTCTGTAAAGTGTGTTGGTATGCCTCTGTAATTTCATCTACTGAGGTGGAGTCATTCATGTTCTGTTGCAGTGGGGTGAGCCATGGCTCAAGCACTCCTGGTGTAAGGTTTTTTTGTGTGTTTTTCTTGTGTTGGGACATATCAGGTAAATCACTCTGGTGTTAGTCCATTGTCTTTCACAGTGTGAGAAAATGTTTGTGTAGGAATGGGGGGTAGAGTTTCTAAATATCCTATGGGGTAGCATGGGGAAAAGGTGTCATAAGGAAGGGGTACTGCGTCTCGCCCGTCAGCATTCCACTTCCACTCCACGAAGATCCCTCATCCATGTGATGCTGCCGCACTGGTCCACCCCCAGGAACTGGATCCAATAGCGATGGCCATGTCCTGGCCACCTGGATGACAGATCCCTGGGGACTAGCAAGTGAGTCACCTTCAGGTTTCTCACAGTATAGGCTAGATTTCGAACAAGTTTCATATGCTCTTGCAATCTGGTAGCTGTGTGGGAAAGAGGAATGGTTGCCTCTTCTCTTTCTTCCCAGGTCTCCTGCAGCATGTCCAGGACATCTCTACCATAAAGTAGTTTGAAAGGAGAGAATCCAGTGGAGGCATGAGGGGTTTTTCTTACTGCAAATGGAGCCCAGGGGATCATGCGGTCCCAGTGCTTCCCGTCCTTATCTACCAGCTTTCTTAGGATCATTTTGAGTGTTTTATTAAATCTTTCTACCAATCTGTCTGTTTGGGGGTGGTAAACTGAGGTTCTTAACGTAGCAATATGGAGCAATTCCTTGACTTCACCCATGAGTTTGCTCATAAAATTGGATCCTTGATGCGTTAGAATGTTCTGAGGAAAGCCCACCCTGGATAAATATGGCAATAGATGTTTTGAAATCTGCTGGGTTGTGTTGTTGCGCATAGGGAATGCCTCGAGGTATCTGGTAGCGTAATCGACGATTACAGGGACATATTTGTTACCCAGTCTAGAGGTTTCCAATGGTCCAATGATATCCATCCCAATCCTTGAGAAAGGGACTTCTATTATTGGTAAAGGATTCATATGAGTACTGGTTTTCTGACATAGTTCACATGTCTGAATGAAGTTCTTTATATCAGCATGGATACATGGCCAGTAAAACTTCCCACTGATGTGCGCGTGGGTCTTAGATTGTCCTAAGTGTCCCCCTGTCAAGTACGATCTTCCAATGGGTTTTGGGGATTGCTAACTGAGTTTTACTTAGGCCTTCTGTGGGTGTGTAACGCTCACCTGGTATCCACGGGGACGTCACTCAGCCTGTTCTGACCTTTTATGACCTCGAACCCTTCCCTGGAGGCTATTCGACTGGAGCCTGGGCCTGAAACAACACAGGATTGGTACAGCTTAACTCCCTATTGTCTCTGTGTGCTTGAACCCCTTCTTCCCCGGGGTCCAACCCTTCCCTTTGATCCACAGCTCATCTTGTTTTCTTGGATAGTGTGCTCTCCATCCTGCTTTCAGCGCAGGGGCGCGTTGATTGATGCGGGCTTGTTGCTGCCTAGCTACTTCACTGGCAAGAGTCCGACAGGTAAGTATAATGAGTCTTTTGAACAGTTCTCTAACTTTGTTCCTTTCCTTCCTTAGATGATGGCCGGTGTCCGTGGATTGTGGCGTGCTGCTGAGATGAGTAGCGCTGAAGGTGAGTGAGAGCACGATGCGCGATGCACCCCTTTTGTATTTGCATTGAACTGAGTTATTTTTCTGTGTCTTTTAGGTGCCGCAACGTTTTCAGCGTGGATGCCAGTTATGAAGAACGAATGCGGTGGGTAAGCGCGGTATGCGGCTCCTTTAGATGTTTCCATGCTAACCTGGAGTGTCTTTTCCCTCTTGCAGGTGGATGAGAAGTTCCGGAGACAGAGTTCCCCCAAAGTGGCTGGGATTCAGGTAAGCGCTTGAAGCTCTCACAGTATTTAAAAATAAGCGAAGATTTGCAGAATGCTTACTAATGCCTTTTTTCTGTTCTTTTCCCTTTTCCTTAGGAAGCGGCGTGCCGGGATGGGAATGACACAGCCGAAGATGCCTGCAGAACAGAAGGAGCGATGAATGATGGGCAGAAGCGCCGCAAGGTAAGGCTGTTCCGAACGGTGTTCTTGTTCTTGCAGGAGCTGAGCGCAGAAGAAAGATGCAGGCCTAATGGAGACCGATCCGAACATGGTGAGTGTCACGCTGCAGAAAACGCAAAGCATGTTTCTCAGCCTGGGTGTGGCTTAAATAGTCTCTGGGTATCCCAGGTGTCTCTGGGCTGAACCACACCCAAAAGACTAGACCGCACATGCAGTTCTGGGAACCAAAATATGTGGGGGCATCCATCTTGTCCCCATCAATGCACTACAAGTCCAATCCCCAATGTAATCCTATGGGAGTCAGTGAGTCTGGTGCCACAAGCGCCAAGTCTGACTCCAAGTGGGTCTTTGGAGGGATGGAGAGGCCCTTGAGGGCCATGTAGGTAATCGTGGCCAGGCTGCAGCCTGACATCTTGGAGGGCTGGGGACATGAGGGGCTGAAATCATGACAACACTCCCCCCCAAGGCCCCTCTCAAGGTGGCTCTTCTGTCTGGTCCTGGTTTGGTTGGATGGTTTTGATGAAATCGTCTAAGCAAGCGAGGTGCATGGATGAACACACAAAGCTCCCATGTCCTGTCTTGTGGACCAGACCCCTTCCAGTCTACTAAGTAGTATAATTTGGATCTGACGTACTTTGAATCTAGGATGTCCTTGACTTCAAAATCTGGCTCCCCGGCGACTACTACTGGCTTCGGTGGCGTTCCTACCCGGGTCCCAGGTTGAACGGGTTTAAGGAGAGACACGTGGAACACAGGATGAATCTGCATGTTTGACGGCAAAGCTAGTCTGACAGCCACAGGATTTATCACGGAGGTGACGTTGAATGGACCCAGGTATGTTGGACGGAAAATCGGGCTCCTTTAATGGACACGTGTTTAGACGCCAGCCAGACTTTGTCTCCCACTTGGTAGTTGGGGGCATTTGCTCGGTGTTGATCAGCAAACTTCTTTTGGCGATTCTTAGCTTGAAGTAGGTGTTCAGCTGCCATTTTAAAGGTTTGAGAAATGGTCCTGTGAAAGGTTTTGACTGCTGACATTTAGAGGGTTGTAGGAACGTCCAACTCAGAAGTGCGTGGGTGCCTGCCATACATGGTATAAAAGGTTGTCTGCCCAGTGCTGGTGTAGGGAATTATTATAAGCATATTCAGCTATCCATAATAGGTCGAACCAGCTTCCTTCATCTTGGTGTAACATGCAACATGTCCTCTCAGTTTGACCCTCCGTTTGGGGATGGTGACTGGTGGATAGCCGGATGTCGATCTGGGCCATAGAGCAGCATTTTCTCCAGAAGTTAGATACAAATTGAGTACCTCGGTCTGAGTCCAAAACTGAAGGAAACCCATGGAGCCATACGATGCCTTCAAGAAATATCTTTGCCAGAGTGGAAGAATTTGGGAGCCCCTTAAGAGGAATGAAATGTGCCATTTTTGAAAATAGGTCCACGACCACAAGAATAGTGTTAAACCCTTTACTGGGTGGTAAGTCAGTAATAAATTCGAGGGACAACGTGTGCCAGGGTGATGGTGGGATTTCCAATGGTTGTAATAGCCCAGCCAGTTTCTGCTTGGATGACTTGTTTTGAGCACACACTCCACAAGATAGGATGAATTTGATAATGTCTTTACGCCACGTGGGCCACCAATAATTTCGTTTTACCTTGGCTAGGGTTTTAGCGATTCCGGGGTGGCCCTCGATCAAGGAATCATGATAACCGGACATGACTTGTTCTCGTAGTTCTTGGTTTGGTAAGAATAAACAATTCCTGAAGTAAGGCAATTGATCTTTTATCATGTAATGTTCTCCTTGTGCACTCCACGCTTGTAATTGCTCCGGACTCATCAGGTTTTGGATTTCTTCATGTAATTCTTTCTGAGTTATGGTTGCTGTGATTCCTAGGAGCTTGTCACTCGGGATGATTGCTATTGGGTCAGGGGTCTGATACCCTTGCTCTTTCACCCCCATACGGGAAAGGGCATCGCCCTTCCAGTTTTTCACCCCTGGTCAAAATGTAATCACGTAGTCATATTCAGCAAAAAAAGAGCCCAACGTAGTTGTCGTGAGGATTGGGCCTTTGCCATTTTTAGGTACTGGAGGTTCCGATGGTCAGTTATTATGGTGATTGCGTGTCTGGCGCCCAAGAGGTAGTGCCGCCATGCCTTAAAGGCTGACTTAATGGCCAGGAGTTCTTTGTTTGTGATAGCGTAATTGAGTTCAGGGGGTGTGAATTTATGCGGCCAGAAGGCAACAGAGTATAACTGGCCCGTTTCGGGGTCCTTTTGTGAGAGGACGGCTCCCATAGCCATGCTTGAGGCGTCCGTTTCCACCAGGTATGGGAGATCAGGGCAAGGGTGGCGTAAGATTGGGGCAGATGTGAATCTTGCTTTGAGTTCCTGGAAAGCCTCCTCGGCTTCTGTTGTCCACTGGAACTTTTTGTTGCTTTTCCTTAGTAATGACGTGATGGGATGCACGATTTGCAAAAAATCCTGAGATGAACCGGTGGTAGAAGTTTGCAAAACCAAGCATACTTTGAACCCCCTTGAATGAATTTGGGGATGGCCAGTTCTGGATAGCATCTACCTTATGTACATCCATTCGGATTCCATTCGGGCTGAGAATAAAGCCCAGGAATTCCACCTCAGAGACGTGGAATGAGCACTTTTCGAGCTTGGTGTAGAGCTGGTGTTGACAGAGTTTCTCCAATACGGATCGGACGTGTTTAACGTGGTCCTGCTTTTATGCGGAATATACTAGGATATTGTCGATGTACACTAGAACACAGGCATCAATCAATTCCCGTAGGACATCTTTCATGAAGTATTGAAATGCAGCAGGCGCATTGCAAAGACAAAAGGGCATTACTTGATATTCGTACAAGCCGTATTTGGTGCGAAAAGCGGTTTTCCATTCGTCCCCCTATTTTACGCGAACAAGGTGATATGCCCCCGTCAGGTCTAGTTTTGTGTAGATTTGGGCATCTTTGACTTGATCAAGCAATTCAGGGATCAGTGGCAGGGGGTAGCGATTTTTGCAGTAATCTGGTTCAGTGCGCAATAGTCAATGCACGTTCTCAAGTCCCCCTCCTTTTTCGGTACGAAGAATAGAGGTCTGGCTGCTGGATACTTCGAGGGACGGATGAACCCGTTGGCCAGGTATTGGTCAAGATAGGCCTTCAGGTGCTGGTTGTCTGGTTCCGTGAGCGCGTTAATTCACCCACAAGGGATTTGTGCGCCGGGTATCAGGTCGATTTGGCAATTGTATGGTCTATGCAGTGGCAGGGTATTAGCCTGTTCTTTCTGAAAGACATCTTGAAAGTCCTGGTATTCACTTGGTAGGGTGCCGATTGCCACAGTCGCAAGCATGGAGGTTCTGGTGTCTATTGGTTGTTTTTATTGGTGATAACATGTGTGGGCGCAAGTCTCGGGAAAGGCCAATTCTTTTGCTCGCCAATCAATTCGAGGATTGTGAGCTACCAACCATGCCATTCCCAAAATCAACAAGAACTGTGGTGCCTTAATGAGGTCGAAAACGATAGATTCTTGGTGTCCATCCTGGCACAGAAGAGTTAAAGCTGCAGTGCATTGGGATACTGGACCAGAAGCTATTTCCGTGCCGTCGACAGTCGTAACAGTGTCGGTGGTTGATTTAGGGTATAACGGAAGCCCCATCTTTGCCGCAAGATCCTGGTTGATGTAATTCCCAACGGATCCACTGTTTATGTATGCTCTTACTGCGTGCATCCGAGATGGTTGTTGGTGATTGATCAAGACTACAGTAAGTGCAAAATGGGAGGTCTGTAGTTCACTTTCTTCGCTCGACAAGTGGACCACTACACTTGCCGGGCTGGGGAGTTTTCCGATTCCTTGATGGTAACTTCCTTGTCCGTGGCCCCTACCGTCCTCCTCAGTGGCTTCACAGGCCACTCTTTAAGGAAATGACCTGACCTTCCACAGTACAGACATAACTGCTGCTGTCTCCTTTTATCCCTTTCCGCTTTAGTGAAGGGGGATCGACCCCCCCAATTTGCGTTGGTTCTCCTGAACCTTGCGTTGTTCGGCCAGTATTGTCCTTTGAACGCACATACATAGGGCGAGGGTCCGGTCTGGTTCGATCTGCTCTTCGGTCCTGCAACCTATGATCCAGTTGAACAACAAAATCAATGAATTTTGAACAGTCTTTCGGGGGGTTCACTACTTGTGCGAGAACATCCTTGAGCTCCCCCCGAGACCCCTGATGAAATAACGTGGTTCTCTTCTCCACTGGCCATTCTGCTTCAACTACGAGTCTATTGAACGTGGCTATGTATGTTAATAGGTCTTGATTCCCTTGGCGTAGGGACAGAAGTTCGTTGTCTAATGCCTGCCCATGAGTACGACGGGCGAACAGCTTCTCCATCTCCTGCTGAAAGGCCCTGAAGTCATGCAGCAAAGGATCGTCTTGGGCCACAAAGGGTACAAACCGGTCCGCGGCGCTACCACTCAGGTAGGATAGCACCAAAAGCGACCCGTGATCGGTCATTCGGAAAGGTCACTGGCCTATAAAGGAAGTGCAGGCGGCACTGGTCATGAACGTTGCAAACCTCTTGGGATCCCCCGTAAATCGTTCGGGCGGGGCCAAGGGAATTGCCCCAGGAAGGGTTATCTGAACGGGATTGGCTGATGGCGCTGTCATCGAGGGCACGCTTCCCGGCAATGGTGCATGCCCTGCTTGTGACTGGAGACGTTGCCGGCTTAAATCACCAGTGCATTCTTTGGCTACTATCAGCTCTCTCCTCAGGGTGTTGGTTTCCTGCCTTGCTGCATGTACTTCGAAAACGTAGCTGCCCCAACATGTGGGCTAACTGGTCATTTTCTGACGTTTCCATGACGCCCAGGTGGATTTTGATGTGAGGCTTTGCGTTCTGTAACGCTCACCTGGTATCCACGGGGACGTCACTCAGCCTGTTCTGACCTCTTATGACCTCGAACCCTTCCCTGGAGGCTATTCGACTGGAGACTGGGCCTGAAACACAGGATTGGTAGAGTTTAACTCCCTATTGTCTCTGTGTGCTTGAACCCCTTCTTCCCCGGGGTCCAACCCTTCCCTTTGATCCACAGCTCACCTTGTTTTCTTGGATAGTGTGCTCTCCATCCTGCTTTCAGCGCAGGGCATGTTGATTGATGCAGGCCCATTGCTGCCTAGTTACTTCACTGGCAAGAGTCCGACAGGTAAGTATAATGAGTCTTTTGAACAGTTCTCTAACTTCGTTCCTTTCCTTCCTTAGATGATGGCTGGCGTCCGGGGATGGCGGCGTGCTGCTGAGATGAGTAGCGCTGAAGGTGAGTGAGAGCGCAATGCGCAATGCACCCCTTTCATATTTGCATTGAACTGAGTTATTTTTCTGGGTCTTTTAGGTGCCGTGACGTTTTCAGCATGGATGCCGGTTATGAAGAACAAATGCGGTGGTTAAGCATGGTATGCGGCGCCTCTAGATGTTTCCACGCTAACCTGGAGTGTCTTTTCCCTCTTGCAGATGGATGAGAAGTTCCGGAGACAGAGTTCCCCCATGTCATGACCCACAGAACGTGCCCCTTCTGGACTTCCTGGTCCTTGTCACGGCGGGGCTTACATTCATTGTTTCTCCCAACATGGCCATATCACGTGACATGCCTCGCACCAGCCTTCACGGTGGACGTAGTACGTTCCATAAATATGCCACGCCCCCGCGGCCCCATGCATCTCAATGCTATTGCGAGGTAGCGACCAGACATGTGCTCCGTAGCTCGCGGTATTGTTTCCCTTGCTTCTTCCACTCAACCCAATTCTAGTCCCTTACCTTCCTTTCTTGATTCCTGGACTCGTGTGCTAGTTGCGCACCCTGTTATTTCCTGGATTCTTGGATCCCTGCATCCCGGTACTTGAACGCACGCTGGAGTCAGAAGAGACTCGTGCAGCCTTATTCAAGACTCGAGCAGTACGCAAGAAGACATCGGTCAAGAAATCCAGCAAAGATCGAACTCAGGTGAGAAGGGGGAACTCCTTGACACACCAGAGCGGCTGGGATTCAGGTAAGCATTTGAAACTCGTACAGTATTTAAAAATAAGCGAAGATTTTCAGAATGCTTACTAATGCCTTTTTTCTGTTCTTTTCCGTTTTCCTTAGGAAGCGGCGTGCCGGGTTGGGAATGACACCGCCGAAGATGCCCGCAGAACAGAAGGAGCGATGAATGATGGGCAGAAGCGCCGCAAGGTAAGGCTGTTCCTAACGGTGTTCTTGTTTTTGCAGGAGCTGAGCGCAGAAGAAAGATGCAGGCCTACTGCAGACCGATCCGAACACGGTGAGTGTCACGCTGCAGGTGCAGAAAACGCAAAGCATGTTTCTCAGCCTGGGCGTGGCTTAAATAGTCTCTGGGTATCCCAGGTGTCTCTGGGCTGAACCACACCCAAAAGACTAGACTGCACATGCAGTTGTGGGAACCGAAATATGTCAATGCACTGCAAGTCCAATCCCCAATGTTATCCTATGGGAGTGAGTGAGGAGTCTGGTGCCACAAGCGCCAAGTCTGACTCCAAGTGGGTCTTTGGAGGGATGGAGAGGCCCTTGAGGGCCATGTAGGTGATTGTGGCCTGGCTCCAGCCTGACATCTTGGAGGGCTGGGGACATGAGGGGCAGGAATCATGACAGGATGTTTCTTTTCTGTACAGTAATCTTTTGTCTTTGGAAGAAAAAGGGACTTCCCTTCTCTAATCCATTCCCTTGAGGATTCACCTGCAAGACAGTCTGCGAGTGATGCATCATTTCGCTGGGCGGAGGCTAGGTCGAGAAGGAAGGTATGTTCTTCTTCCCTTTTTGCTTCAGTCATAGAGGATTCATCAGCTTCCCCAAAGCCTAAGGTACCTCTCTCAGTATCTTCTGGTTCACTCTCCCTAAAATGAGGAAATAGAGCCCTTTCAAGAACTCTGTACAATTATGTCCCCACGATGTACCTCAAATGGAATTTCGCCATGATGCTGTAGGAGAAACTTTATGTCTCCCCGAAATCGGGGTCTATGATGCCTGCTAGGACATCTAGACCAAACTTCCGGTCCAGGTCAGATTTTGGAGCCAATCTTATATAACACCCAGCAGGGGGGTTTTAAAACTAAGTCTGTGGGAATCATTCCTCTGTTCCCTGGAGGGATAGTAGCTTCTCTACTGCTACAGATATCAAAGCCTACAGATTCTTTTGTGGTGATAGAGGGATCTGAGGCTCTATTACTAAGCATCTGAAATTTTAGGGTTCCCCAATTTGTCTCAATTGAGTCACACACCACATGTAAGGAAGGCATAGTATCAACGGTCAGACAGACACAAGTGACCACAGTTCAAGGGTGTTTATTGAACCTTAATTGGGTTTCAAAAACACCTATCTAATCCTATATTTTAAGTTGGGAGCAAGCTACGACCAGAGGTTATCCATCGCACATCATCCGCCAAGCGTAAAAAAGAGCTGCTAATGTTCCCAGGAGTGATTGTTTGCTCAAGCGCCCTAAAGTAAATCTTGAGAAAATCACCTCTGTATCATCTTTTTCACCCATCAGTAATGATTTGAGGAAAACCATAATAAAAAATTGTAACATGATTAACACTGAAACCTTTAAAATTGCCACTCCACGTTTTGCTTTTGTACGTATGTCCAATCTAAGAGACAAACTTGTTCATACTTTTTTTTAAAACATTTTTATTGAATATTTAAACAAATAATACAAACCAAACTTGCAGTGTATCCAATAACATTTCAATTATACACCGGTCAATCGCATCCACTGCTTCCCTTTTCCCACCCCCCGTTACGAGCCTACTTCCACTAATGTTCTATTCCTGCATCTTGTGATGGGGTATTCCTTTCTGTGGGATCCGACGAGTCATGCGCTGACCCAAATAGTTCTGCTATCAGTAGTTTCCAGGCCATCATGGTCTCAGTTTTCTCCTCCCCCCAACATTGCTAGCTTCTTGCCATACCATGGTTTCCGCCTCCGCCCATTTGGTTTGTGGCATGTCTTCCACCCCACAGCAATTCTCCTCTTTGCAAGCGCATATGCCAGATCTTTTAGCTTGCTTACATGCCTAAGTTTCCGTGGCCTAGGGAACCCCCCTACCAGGCAGGCCCACACAGTATCCACCACAATCTTAATACCCTTTTCTGCTAATTTATGCACAACCTCACCCCAGAAGCGCTCAATAACTGGGCATAACCAAAACATATGCACCATGCCCGCGTTCTCCTTGTCACACCTAGGGCATGCCTGCCATCCTGTATTTTTGAACTTGGCTATCATTTGGGGTGTCAGATACGCCCTATGCATGATATACAATTGCATCTGCTTAAGTCTTGCGTTCCTTGACACCTTCTTGTGGTACCCTTGGACTTGTTCCCACATCCCATCCTCCATCGGGATCCCCACTTCCTCCTCCCTCTTTAGTCTCAATTGCACCACCTCCTTTCCCACTTTAGACATCATCATCTCGTATATTCTGGATATCTCGTGTCCCCCCTCTGCTATATCATATATTATGTCTATAGTAGCATCTGGCTCTTCCCCTAGCACCAATTTGGACTACGTTCTCCTGATTCTTTGCACCAGTCTATGGTACGTGATATACTGGCCAGTGTGTAGCCCAGTTTCCACCCCCAATTCCCCAAAATCTGTTATGGTCCCCTCCTGCCAGATATCCCCCATTGTTGCTACACCAGCCGGGTCCCAATGATTCCTGATTATCATCCTTAGCTGCTCCTCTTCTCCCGCCAATGAAACTAGTGATACCTGAGGGGAGCACAGGCATGGGTTCCCAATCAGTTGATACGCCCTATGCCACATCTTCCATCCTAGTACTAACATCTTGGAGCGACCATCCATTACAGCATGGAGCAACCACATGATCGCCTTCAGGTAAAATGGGACACAGTCCCGTCTGAACATCCTGGTTTCAGAGGTTGCGTCCTCTGAGAGCCATTTGGCCACATATTTTAGCTGACTGGCAACATAGTAAACTTCATAGTTAGGCAATTTTATGCCCCCCTTCTCGTAAGTGTTCTGTAGTTTCCAGAGGGCCACTCTGTTTCGTGTACAATGCCACAGGATCCCCCTACACATGCTGGCCAGTCTACTAAAAAACTTCTTGGGTATCAAATACAGGATATTCCCGAAGTAGTGCAGGAGCCTAGGCAAGACCACCATCTTTAACATTGCACTGCGTCCCATCATTGCTAAGGGCAGTTTTACCAAGAACCGCATGCAATTCTCAATTTTAGGAATAGCTAATTCTGTATTGTGCTTATGCTCTTCCTCCACTTTGTGGTATATATCTATTCCTAGATAGCAAAATGTACTAGTTGCCCATGGTACCTCCAACACCAGCAATTGTTTCAGGGGGATCCCTTTGTATCCACCCAGTGGGAACATGCTAGACTTCTGAGGGTTCACCGCCATACCGGACATTCCCGCATATCTTCCCATCACCTCCAAAACATATTGGAGGTTTTCCTCTGGGTATCGCAAGTACAGTAGTATGTCATCTGCATATAAAGATATCAGGTGTCGTTCACCACCCACAGGGATGCCTATCATGTCATATTGTTGCCTTAAGTAGCTTGCTAGGGGTTCCAGAGCCAATGTGTAGAGCATAGGTGACCACGGACAGCCCTGCCTGGTTCCTCTACAAAGTTTCCACCTTTCTGATACCACCGACCCTGTTTTAACCCTGGCCAGCGGTTCACTATATAACATTTTAGCCCATTGTAGATATCCTGGACCCATCCCATAGCCAGCCAGGGACACCAACAGCCATGAGCATTTGACCGAGTCGAAGGCTTTTATTGCGTCCAGCGACACAATTGCAAGTTCGTCCTCACTTTCGTTTCCATATTCAATGACTCAATGGAGCCTTCTAAGATTATTGGATATGTTCCTATTAGGGACATAGCCCGTCTGGTCCGGGTGTATTAATTTGCCTATGACTCTCCTTAATCTGTTTGCCAAAACAGCAGTCAAAATTTTACTGTCTTGATTCAACATCGACAGGTGTCTATAAGAACTGCAGCTATGCCCTGGCTTATTAGGTTTGGGAAGTGGTATTATAATCGCTTCTCTGAGTAACTCTGGCAGTCTGCCTAGCTCATACGCCTCATTCAACATGTCTAGCATCAGGGGGAGCACCTCATCTTTGAATATTTTTTAGAACTCACTTGGGAGTCCGTCAGCCCCCGGGGTCTTACTAGTTGGCAACTGTCTCACCACCTCTTCTAACTCCTCTAAAGTAATCGGTACGTCCATCTCCTCTCTTTCCTCAGCACTGATCTGCGGCAATCCTATGTCTTCCAGTGTTTCCACTATCATTGCACTATCATCCTCCCCATGATCCCCATTTAGCAACCCGTAATAGTTTGCAAACTCCTGATTAACTCCCTCTTGGGTGTCCACCACCCTTCCGTCCTCCCTCGTTATCGATCTAATCGGGGTCTAGGGGTTTCACTCTTATATAGCCATGCCAAAATCCTTCCTGGTTTATCTCCCCCTGCATGCTGCCTCTCTATATACTTTTTATAGTTAAGGTTACACAACCTTTCCCAGTGGCCTGCGCACCTTTGTTGCAATCTTAGTATCAGATCAGTGTCTTGGTTGGTGCTATTTTCTCCTTTAAGTGCCCGTTCCAGTTCACTCTCAGCGTCCTGCAGGTCCACCAGTATCCCTGCCTGCAATCCTTTAGATTTTGCTATAGCCACTCCTCTCATCACCACTTTGAAGGTCTCCCACAATGTGCCCGCTGAATCCACACTGCCCGTGTTCGTTTCAAAGTAGCTAACTATCTCTTCCCTCATGTCCTCCCTAAAAAGGGGGTCTCTGAGGGCCTCTACCCTGAGGCGCCACGTCGGAATTCTTGCTCTCGGGGGACAACATTGCCATCTAAGGATCAGAGGCGAGTGGTCCGAGAGGACCCTCGCTTTATATTCGACTTGCGTAATTTCTGTCAATATCTCCGGACTGACGAAGACATAGTCCAGCCTTGTGTGTAGCTGCTGCGGGGCAGAATAATGCGAGTGTTGCCTCTCAGGAGGATGGCGCGCCCTCCATACATCTTCTAATCCAAAATCATTCAACAGCGTCTGTAGCGCCTTGGCCGATGGCGCGGGCCTATCCAATTTTCCATATGACCTGTCCACCCTAGGGTTCAATCGCAATTAAAGTCCCCCCCCAGATCACCGCGCTCCCCCACACATGCTGAGATTGTTACACAACGTTTCAAAATATGCCGCAGTATTTTGGTTCGGGGCATACGTGTTTACAATACTTACTTCCCTATTTTCCACCAATCCCCTGACCACGACCATCCTCCCGTCAATCTCCACCAGCTTCTGTAACAGCTGGAAACGGAAGTGCAGCGACACCCAGATGATCACTCCCCTGGCATGAGCCGAATATGGCAAACCCACCACCGTTCCCTTCCATTTCCTCCTGACCGTCTCCATCTTGTCTCGTGGCAGGTGCGTCTCCTGCAACAAGGCAATATCGATCCTCTGTCTCCGTAAGTATAGCATAACCTTATTTCTCTTCAGGTAACTATTGAGCCCCCTGACATTCCAAGTGACTATTTTAAGATCCCCCATGGCATGTCAGAGTCCCTCTCCCCCCCCTTCTATGCAGTCCAATTCCAGTTGCTTAACTCTACTATGTAGGCTCGTACCCCAACTTGAACTCCCCCTAACTATAAACACAACAATCCCTCTCATCTCCCTCCCTCCTCCCTGCTCTTCCCCAACAACACCCTCCCCAACTGTTGCCCAGCTCCATCCCTGGATCTCAGGCACCTCTGCATCTAGCCCTTTCTGGCAAAAGCCTGTACTCGCGGCTCAGCAGGGTAACGTCGCACTAGGGGCCGCCTTACTACTAATTCTATGGGGTATGTTGCTTCCCACCAGTTACTCCTGTTTGTTCCCAATTTGCTACGCTTAATGCTACCCAGCACCCTTATGCATTTAGTTCACTATATTCCAGTCCAGCAGGGTCATAGAGTCCAAAAGCTACATGATTCCGATCAAATGTCCCAAAGTGTCATACTAGGACTCCCCCCGCTTATCCCCACAGTGTTGGTGATACAGTCTCCTCACTTATCGTGTTCCTGGCGATCTTGCTCCTCACCTTGCTCCGGACAGCCCTGCAAATCCAGCCATGACGCCACCTCCTCAGGGGTATCAAAAAAGTGCGCTCTGCTTTTGTGTAAAACTTTTAGCTTTGCAGGGTACAGAAGCATGTACTTGATACCTGCTGTACGCAGTCTTCGCTTGACAGCCACATAGCTATACCGCTGTCTTTGCACCAGCATAGTATAGTCAGGGTACACTGTGATGTTGGTAGATGCTCTTTCTATCGTTCCGCCCTTACGAAAATACTCCAAGATCTTCTCCCTGTCTTTATAGTTCAGAATTTTCTCAATTATCGGCCGCGGTGGGGCCTCCGGCCGTGGTTTCCTCATCAGGGCCCGATGTGCACGTTCAACCGTGAACCCTTGTAAGAGCTTGTCTGCCCCTATCTCTTGCAGGATCATGTTCTCCACATAGTCCGTGGGGTCCTGGCCCTCTTCTCTCTCCGGCAGACCGACCACACGGATGTTGTTCTGTCTCTGTCATAAATCACCAATGTATCAATTGAAAAGGATACGGTAACCAAAAAAAGAATACAATTGGTAGGGCTCTTCCAGATCCTTTTTCACACAACTTGATTGTAGGTAGCTCAAATTAGACCTTCCAAATGATACAACTCTCTGACTGATGAGACAGGCAGAGAGATGGATCACTGGAAAGTGTGTGGGTATTGTATCAGAAGTACGCCTAAGATAGATAAAGTATCATAAGAAACTGTCCCAAACTCAAATCACTATTATAGTACAGTATTAGCATTAATTCAAAACACTGACCTTATGGCAAAAAACTGAAGTAATTCAATGAAAGTCTCTTGAAGAAAACCAGGAGTTGAACCAACGACAAAGGAGGGGAAGATTAGTAAGGGAGACTTATCCCGAACGGCACGAGGCTCACGCTAGATACCGGGTTGGTGCACCACAGGCTAGCGTCCAAAGTACTGTGCACAATCACCTTCCAATAGTTCATGAAATACTTCCTTTCCCACGAAGAACGAAAAATTAAAAGTTCACCAGTTAACTGTCACAGGTACCAAAGGTTCAAAGTAGTTTCAGAAAACCACGTGCAGGATTGCACGCGACAGGATACACGCAGCTCAGGATAGCCGCGCTTGCAGACAGCATCCGCGTGGAGATTTGGCACGCGAACATGATACACGCAGCCCAGGACAGCCGCGCTTGAAGACAACGTCCGCGTGAAGATTTGGCACTCGAACAGAATACACGCAGCTCAGGACAGCCGCGCTTGCAGACAGCGTCCGCATGGAGATTTGGCACACGAACAGGATACACGCAGCTCAGGACAGCCGCGCTTGAAGACAGCGTCCACGTGGAGATTTGGCACGCAAACAGGATACAAGCAGCCCAGGACAGCAGCGCTTGAAGACAACGTCCGCGTGAAGATTTGGCACGCGAACAGGATACACGCAGCTCAGGACAGCCGTACGTGCAGAGAGTGTCCGCGTGGAGATTTGGCACACGAACAGGATACACGCAGCTCAGGACAGCCGCGCTTGAAGACAGCGTACGCGTGGAGATTTGGCACGCGAACAGGATACACGCAGCTCAGGACAGTCGCACTTGAAGACAGCGTCCGCGTGGAGATTTGGCACGCAAACAGGATACAAGCAGCCCAGGACAGCAGCGCTTGAAGACAACGTCCGTGTGAAGATTTGGCACGCGAACAGGATACACGCAGCTCAGGACATCCGCGCGTGCAGACGGTGTCCGCGTGGAGATTTGGCACGTGAACAGGATACACGCAGCTCAGGACAGCCGCGCTTGAAGACAGCGTACGCGTGGAGATTTGGCACGCGAACAGGATACACGCAGCTCAGGACAGCCGCGCTTGAAGACAACGTCCGCGTGAAGATTTGACACGCGAGCAGGATACACGCAGCTCAGGACAGCCGTGCTTGAAGACAGCGTCCATGTGGAGCTTTGACACGCGAACAGGATACACGCAGCTCCAGGAATTAGCGTGTGGAGGAAAACACGCTCCAAAGGCCAAAGAAGTTGCTGAAAGGAATGCGAGGACGCAGGTCCGGAGTTCAGCTACAAAATGCCAAAAATGAATTAATCAGAAGCAGCAATCGACGTTTCCACGCTGCTTATGTACGTACTGCTGTGATACACGTGACAGAACTAAGGCATGTGAATTTAACGACGTGAAAAATGCAGATGTCGTTTTCCGGGCAATGCATCGAACAACCTCCATTTCGAATAGAATGGTCTAGCGGTTCTATGGGTGTAACTCATTTTGTATGGAGAGGTTGTTCCTGGTCCAGAGATATGTCCAGCAGGCATGACAGTTCCACCCCCAAAGGAGCAACCTCTCCCCTTTTCGAGTGGAATCGCCTTAATAAAGCAGGAGCATGAATGTTAGACAGAGGTTCCCAGGATCTATCCTCGGGACCATAGCCTTTCCAATCCACCAGATAATATGGCTTCCCAGACCATAGCCTCATGTCCAGTATGTCCTGTACTTCATATTCGTCTGAGCCTTTCACAGAAATAGCAACAGGCCCTATAGGCAGTCTAGTAGCATCAGAGCACAGTTTGATGAGTGACACGTGGAATACAGGATGCACTCATCACCGTTGTGGCAATGCCAGACGGACAGCAGCCGGATTTATAACGTGGAGCACTTCATATGTCCCGATGTATTTAGGAAACAATTTATTTTTACCAGGTATCCTCAAGTTTTTAGTGGATAGCCATACCTTCATACCTGCTTTGTAGACAGGTGCAGGAATTCTGTGAGCATCGGCATATGTCTTATCTAGTTTTTTAGCTTGCTCCAATTGCTGCTTAACTTTCGTCTGTAGACTCTTTAGATCTCTAATATTACGTCCTGCTGCAGGAGTATCCAAAGACAAACTGGAATCCAAAGGAATGGATTGGGGTGTTGCCCATACAGAGCATAGAAAGGCGAAGTACCTATGGCACTATGGTAGGAATTATTATAGGCAAACTCCGCTGCCGGCAGGACATTGTGCCAATCTGACTGAAACTGCAGGCACAAACATCGTAGATATTGTTCCATAGTGCTGTTGACTCTCTCAGTCTGTCCATCCATTTGAGGGTGATAAGCACTAGACAACCTGTCATCAATTAGTAATGCCGAATTTAGTGCTCTCCAAAAACGTGATGCAAACTGTGAGCCCCTGTCAGTGATTATCACTGAAGGTAGGCCAAAAAAACGGAATATATGCCGGATGAATAAATCAGCCAGACCAGTAGCTTTTGGTAAACCAATATAGGGGATAAAAAGTGCCAATTTTGTAAAGTATTCTACCACAACCCATATGGTATCGTAGCCATCATTTCTTGGAAGTTCTACCACAAAATCCATTGATATCATGTCCCATGGTTTTTTAGGAACAGGTAGGGACTGGAGTAAACCCACTGGTTTGCCAGGAGTGTTCTTGCATTGACTGCATACAGAACAAGTTGAAACATAATTTATAACATCTTGTGTTATAGACGGCCACCAACACCATCTTTTCAGTAACTCTAGGGTCTTCTTCTGTCCAGGATGGGCTGCAATCAAGGAATCATGACCCCAACTGAGGGCCTTGTTCCGAGTGGTACCAGTTGGTAGATAGAGTACTCCTTGTTTGAAAGGCAAACCATTGTATATATCAAGATTCAATTCCTGAATCGATTGTGGATTTAGTTTCACCCACTCCTGTAACTCGTTTTTTAGGGAAGGTTGTGCAGAACAACTACATATCACGTGATCTGCCAACAACTTATTTTGCACCGATGGTTCTTCCTTCACCTCTTCACCGATGCGAGACAAAGCATCCGACTTGACATGTTGTCTGGCAGGGCGATAAGTAATCTGGAAATCGTATTGAGCAAAAAAGACATGCCATCTGGCCTGTCTAGCTGTAAGACATTTCATAGTTTTAAATGTCTGAAGATTTCTATGATCCGAGTACACCAGCACCTGATGTTTGGCCCCAAGAAGATGATGTCACCATTCTCGGAAAGCATCCTTGATTGCAAGTAGTTCACGCTCAGTGACAGTATAGTTCTGTTCGCATGAGGTAAGCTTACGTGAGAAAAAAGCAACTGGATGCTCCTCCTTGGTTTCTGCACAAACTTGCGAAAGTACAGCTCCTGTAGCGACACTGGAAGCATCTGCTTCAACGATAAACTGACAATCCGGATCAGGATGTTGAAGTACAGGTGCACTGGTAAATGCTTCCTTTAACATCTCAAAA
Source organism: Ambystoma mexicanum (assembly GCF_040938575.1). Lineage (NCBI taxonomy): Eukaryota > Metazoa > Chordata > Amphibia > Caudata > Ambystomatidae > Ambystoma > Ambystoma mexicanum. Next base: position 694,290,671 of record NC_090931.1, read on the forward strand.
GATGCTTGGGCATTCTGGTTCCAACAGAATGGAACATTGGAACTAGTTAAAGCTGTCAATGGGGCCACTGTTTTGGAGAAAGAACGAATAAATCTGCAATAAAAATTCGCAAAACCTAGGAATGACTGTAATGACTTGACATTGTGTGGAACGGGCCAATTCAATATGGCCTTTACTTTGGAACGACTCATTCAAACACCTTGATTGGTAATGTCGTAACCCAGAAATTCCTCTTCTTGTGCATGAAAGACACATTTCTCGGCTTTAACAAAAAGTGTGTTCTCTCTCAGTCTTTGTAAGACAGCTAACACGTGTTTAACATGTTCTGGAAAAGATGATGAATATATCAAAATGTCATCCAAGTAAATAACCACGAATTGGTCCATCATATCTCTGAAGATATCATTCATGAAGAACTGAAATGTGGCGGGAGCGTTACAAAGACCAAAAGGCATCACTAAATATTCATAAAGGCCGTACCGCGTCTTAAAAGCGGTCTTCCATTCGTCTCCTTCACGAATGCGAACCAGATTGTAAGCACCGCGCAAGTCCAATTTAGAAAAGTACTTGGAAGTTCCTAATTGATCTAACAGAACATTTATCAGTGGTAAAGGGTACTGATTCTTTATGGTGATGTCGTTAAGAGCCCTGTAATAATGCAAGGCCTTAGATCTCCTTCTTTCTTCGGAACAAAGAATAAAGGAGAGGCAGCCGGCGATTGAGATGGCCGTATAAATCCCATATCAAGAGCTTTATTGATGTATTCTTTCAAGACAACATCTTCTTTGGGAGTTAAAGAATAGTCTCGACCAGTGGGGATTTTAGCTCCAGGAATTAGTTCAATTGGACAATCATACTGCCTATGTGGAGGCAGCTGTTCTGCCTGGCCTTTGTCAAACACATCAGCAAAATCTGTATATTCACTTGGTATATGTGTACCGCTCTGATGTACCATACTAATAGTGAACATTCCATCCATAGAGGCCAAAATATGTGATTTATTTGACACCTCTTGACTGGTAAAGCAATGTTCATTGCAAAAAACGGAAGGATATTGGATCAATCCCGTAACCCAGTCAATGGTGGGATTATGAAGAGTCAACCAAGCAAGTCCAAGTAATATTTTGTACTGAGGGGCCGCAATGACATCGAAGACTATTTCCTCCGAATGACCATTTAATAAAGTCATCTGAATAGGTACAGTCTCCTGAGTTACCATACCGGAAATCAAGACAGATCCATCCACCGTATTAACAGTTTCAGGTTTATTCTTGTCTACAAATGGTATAGAACATTTCTTGGCATATGTGATGTCGATGTAATTATTAGTGGCTCCAGAATCAACCATACCCTTGGAAACCAATTCTTGATCATCAAAACGTAAAGTCATCTCAACAGCTATAGGTGTGTGCGCTGGAAATGTAATGGAGTCCGATGTAACACTCGACACAGGGATTCCTGCTACTGTCGAGTTTTGGCGTTTCCCGAAGGCCTAACTGGTTTTTTAGGACATGCCGCCAGTAAATGCTCAGATGAACCGCAATACATACATAAATTGTTTTTTCTTCGGTTCTCTTTCTGCTCTAGACAACCGGCCTCTCACCGCCCCAATTTGCATTGGTTCAGGATCATTCGAAGAAGCTGCCGGTGTCTCAGAACGAGCCGGTGCATGCAGGAAAGGTTTTCTCTCTCCTTTGCGAGCATTTCTTCGGGCATCAATTTGTAAAATCAAATCAAGAAATTCTGAGAAACCTGTAGGAACCACTGGGACCGTGGACAAGGCATCTTTGAGTTCTTCTGAAAGACCCTTGTAGAAAACAACCGTCTTCTTGTCTTCAGGCCATTGGGTTTCGGCTGTTAATTGGTTGAATCGGGCAATGTAAGCCAACAGAGGCTGACTGTCTTGTTGTAGATTCAGCAACTCTAGATCTGTGGCTTGAGTAGCGTAGCGCATATCAAAGACTTTGCTCATAGCAGCCAGAAGATCATCACAATCATACAACAAGGGGCTATTTGATTCCAATAAAGGATTAGCCCAAGCAGCCGCTGTACCCCCCAAATGGGAAAGCACGAATGCTGCTTTAGCAGTTAGGTCGGGAAACGTATTAGGCCGGCAAAGGAAATGAAGTCGGCACTGCTTAACAAAAGTTCTATAGGTTTTAGGATCACCTGTGAACCTTTCCGGGGGAGCCAAGGGAAACTGTGTCGGCATAACCACTTTAAGAGTTTCCTGTGATAATGATGGTGCCGTAGGACCAGATCCAGATGCAGTGGCTACTGGAATCTGTGCTCCCTGAGGAGTGGCAAGCATGGCATCTTGCATAACATCCATTTGATGCCGTAGCATGTCCTGTGCCGTAATCATTTCATTTCTCAAGTCAGTGATTAACTGAGTCAAAACAGTTAAAGGATCCGTACCCTCCATGGTTTCTGATTCTGTCATAAATCACCAATGTATCAACTGAAAAGGATACGGTAACCAAAAAAAGGATACAATTGGTAGGGCTCTTCCGGATCCTTTTTCACACAACTTGATTGTAGGTAGGTCAAATTAGACCTTCCAAATGATACAACTCTCTGACTGATGAAACAGGAAGAGAGTTGGATCACTAGAAAGGGCCTGGGTATTGTATCGGAAGTACACCTACGATAGATAAAGTATCATAAGAAACTGTCCCAAACGCAAATCACTATTATAGTACAGTATTAGCATTAATTCAAAATACTGACCTTATGGCAAAAAACTGAAGTAATTCAACGAAAGTCTCTTGAAGAAAACCAGGAGTTGAACCAACGACAAAGGAGGGGAAGATTAGTAAGGGAGACTTATCCCGAACGGCACTAGGCTCACGCTAGATACCGGGTTGGTGCACCACAGGTTAGCGTCCAAAGTACTGTGCACAATCACCTTCCAATAGTTCATGAAATACTTCCTTTCCCACGAAGAACGAAAAATTAAAAGTTCACCTGTTAACTGTCACAGGTACCAAAGGTTCAAAGTAGTTTCAGAAAACCACGTGCAGGATTGCACGCGACAGGATACACGCAGCTCAGGACAGCCGCGCTTGCAGACAGCGTCCACGTGGAGATTTGGCACGCAAACATAATACACGCAGCCCAGGACAGCCGCGCTTGAATAGAACGTCTGCGTGAAGATTTGGCACGCGAACAGGATACACGCAGCTCAGGACAGCCGCGCTTGCAGACAGCATCCGCGTGGAGATTTGGCACGCGAACAGGATACACGCAGCTCAGGACAGCCGCGCTTGAAGACAGCGTCCGCGTGGGGATTTGGCACGTGAACAGGATACACGCAGCTCAGGACAGCCGCGCTTGCAGACAGCATCCGCGTGGAGATTTGGCACGCGAACAGGATACACGCAGCTCAGGACAGCCGCGCTTGAAGACAGCGTCCGCGTGGGGATTTGGCACGCAAACAGGATACACACAGCCCAGGACAGCCGCGCTTGAAGACAGCGTCCGCGTGGAGATTTGGCACACGAACAGGATACACGCAGCTCAGGACAGCCGTACTTGAAGACAGCGTCCGCGTGGAGATTTTGCACGCAAACAGGATACACGCTGCTCAGGACAGCTGCGCTTGAAGACAACGTCCGCGTGAAGATTTGACATGCGAACAGGATACACGCAGCTCAGGACAGCCGTACTTGAAGACAGCGTCCGCGTGGAGATTTTGCACGCAAACAGGATACACGCTGCTCAGGACAGCTGCGCTTGAAGACAACGTCCGCGTGAAGATTTGACACGCGAAAAGGATACACGCAGCTCCAGTAATTAGCGTGTGGAGGAAAACACGCTCTAAAGGCCAAAGAAGTTGCTGAAAGGAATGCGAGGACGCAGGTCCGGAGTTCAGCTACAAAACGCCAAAAATGAATTAATCAGAAGCAGCGATCGACGTTTCCACGCTGCTTATGTACGTACTGCCGTGATACACGTGACAGAACTAAGTCACGTGAATTTAACGACGTGAAAAATGCAGACGTTGTTTTTTCTGGGCAATGCATCGAACAACCTCCATTTCGAATAGAATGGTCTAGCGGTTCTATGGGCGTAACTCATTTTGTATGGAGAGGTTGTTGCTGGTCCAGAGATATGTCCAGCAGGCATGACAGTCTCACTCTTCCTTCCGCCTCTTCCACTCGATTTTCAAGGTTAGCAACCTGCTGTCTTAGTACGTGGACCTCCTTAGCATTATTTGTGCTTACATCTGTGTTAGTTTTCACCACGCTCTCCAGGCTGCTTGTCCTTTCTGCCAGCGCTCTAACGTCTTGTCCCAGCAGGGTAACCTTGATTCCTACAGCATCTATTTTGTTCTCCAGGGCTGTCTGTAAATCTGCCATTGTCGTACCCCACTTAGCGCTCAGTTCTGTTATGGCTGCTAGGACTTCTTGGTTTTCTCACTCTGGGGTAGCAACCCCGGAAGCCGCCACCGCACTTTGTGCTGGGGTGGAGGGGGCCCGCGTGCCTTTGCAAAAGTCTCCATTGTAGGTTGTTTGCTCTTGGCTCTCGCTCCTTTCACTGACATTCTGCAATCTTTCTCACTTGTCTGGTCCCAGCTCTTCAGTGTTGTTTTGTATTCACCAGTTCAGTCAGGCACTGGGGCGCCATCCACGATGGGCTGCATTGGGTGGTGGCACGCAAAGTTGCGTTTCGAGTGGGCTGTGTCCTCCCACGTCTCTCCTCTGACTACTGTAGTCAGTGTCTCAATAGCGTGTTTTGCGGTGGCATTCATATGGTGTTCCTACGTCCCATTGCCAGGCCTTGCACGTTTGGGTCTGAATCGCGCAGCGTCTCACACAGCACCACGGCACATACAACACTATGCAGCGATAGTGTTTTGCTCACCTGCCTCCGTCCCACCAGTAAGATCTCAAGTAGTAGGTTGCATCTAAAGTATCCAGGCCGTGCTGCAACCCTTGCCCACAACGTGTCTGGCCCGCAAGGTGTTGTCTCCTGTGATATAGTCACACTCTGCCTCATCTTCCACGTGATGATGTCACCTGGTGCTGATATCCGATGTGCTCCGGCTGGCGCTTATAGCCAGTGTCAGGATTACAATTAGTTGCTTACTCGCAGCCTTTGTGGAGTGCTTTCGTTTCGTTTCCCTGAAGTGCTGCTTAATCCCAGCTGAGGCAGAGGCGGACATACAGCTGGCAGATGCTGTACTGCTTGCGTGGGTGAAATGCACAACCCGGCTTTAGTATGTGTTGCTGAGGTGACGGTAATCACCTGCTAAATCCAAGTCAGAAGCGCGCTGGGAGCGTGTCTACACTGCTCGACGAGCATTAATGGGTTTTTCCAGTATTCCCGGCCACGCCCGCGTTGCGATTCACGAGAACTGGATGGAATCACGATGAGGTTCCTGCAGTGCACGCGTATGTTGACGCGCCGTGATACAATGTCACAATGTAGCCGCTGAGCCCTCATGTTCTCTGCTTCTTTCATGCGCTTTCCCACGTCAGTGTCCCCTTGTTACAATCTTGCCAGCCTCTTTCTCCGCGCCGGGACTGCTTAGCTCGGAAGACCGGGCTTCTCCTTAGTCCATCTGCGCCTCGCGGATCAGCCGCATTATTGTTTTTCCGTGTCGGCTTCGCCTGCAGCACTGCGGGTGCGACACTATCACGATCTTCCCTCGTATGATCGGGTTTGCTGCGCATGCAGGCAAATCCTTCCATTACATCATCAGCGCCGCACCATTCAGCCTTTCTCTTTGTTCTCCGATAGATGCCATTTTGTTATTTCTGTCCCGGGGTGCGCTCCAACTTCACTGCCTCCTCACTCTCTCCCTCATGCACGTTTCGAGTCGGACCCTGCACCATAGCATGCCTGCCAACTTCATGGTGCTGTAGCTTGCAATCCACGTTTCTAGATCAGCTTTAGAGAAATTATTGACGAGAGATCATCTCCGGATCGCAGGAGCACACGGAAAGCGCGTCCTAGTCCGTGGCCATGTAGCCACGCCCCCAACTTGTTCATAGTTATCGTTCACCAACCATCAATGTCCCTACACAACGGGCACTTTGGAATCAACCACCAGTTGGGGGACATTATAAATGCGGAACTTGTTCGGTATGTGATTTAACACAAAGGGCCTCATCACGAGTTTGGCAGTAACCCTTAAATGCGGCGGTAGCGCTATTACCGCCACATTTAAGGGTCTGCCAAATCACGGGTTTGGCAGATTTCCCCGCAGCTCTGAGCTGGGGGGAAATCTGCTGAAATGTTGCGCTATTACCGCCGGCGGGAAATCCGCCAGCGGTAAGAGTGCGAAAATTCCCCATTGAGCCCAATGGGGAATGGGGAATTCCCGAATGGGCTCAGTGGGGAATGGGCAATACCCGTTCCGTCAAACCCGTGATCAGGCGCTATTAGCGCCGGGGGGTGTGGCGGTAGGGCTATTAACGCTGGCGCTAATAGCACCGGCATTACCGCCCAACTCGTGATGAGGCCTAAAATCTTAAAACGATTGATCTGTATGGCAAAAAATGCCACCTTAATACATTCACCAACTGTGGTACCAAATGGGGCATTTATTGCATTAAATGTCCTTGCAACCTCATTTACATCGGTAAAACAAAAAGACCTGTGAGGCAAAGAATCGGAGAACACAGATCATGTGTTAAAAATTAAATCACTGACAAACCGCTCATCAAGCATTTTAAAAAAGGTAACCATACGTAGAAAGATATCTTTTGGTGCATTTTGCAAACATTAAATGCGCACCCAAAGTGGTGTTGATCGAGACCTCAAGTTCCGGAAACTAGAGCAAAAATTGATTTATAAGTTGGATTCGGTTAATCACGGCCTTAACCTATATATTTACGAAAATAAAGAAACGTGGGAGGTGTTTTGCAGTTTCCTCTGCAGCAACGGATCTGTCTGGACTAGATCCACCAAATAATATTCTTGACTATGGCACACTTGAAATACATCTATGGGATTGTTCCACGAAATGAAACATTTAACAAATGTTTGTGTCATTTGTCTCTTTTCTGACTTGGGGTTGCCGTCTTTGTTTAGGTTCCAGCGTGGGTTAATATTTTCTGCTAATACCACAAACATAAGATAATATATGATTATATATCATCTATTTCATATGATCCCTTAATTTCAGCAAGGGCGGGCTGCGGTTCTCATTAATATGTGGGCACACCCACTCGATCGGTTCGTCATGGAACTCAGAGAGGTGATGGGATTCAATACTCCCGATCCAAGATGGCAGTTGACGCCCAATGCACAGCGCTTGCACGCCGATGCACGCCTCTCTGCATAAATAATCACATGACCGCAACAATGCAGCTGCGAGAATACTGCTGCGTTTGTACTTTGAAGAACGAGTGACCGATAAGCTGTTTAAAGTAAGTCACGGCTGAAACCTCTTACTGTCTGGCCACCCCATTTATTTGGACCTTGGAGCAATCGTTTCTGCTTCTCATACTCACCTGTGTCTCTGCAGGAGCGATGGATGAGCCTCCCTTGACCCCGAGTTCTCACTTCCCCTGTTTCACCCGGAGGGATACCTGTCAAATACAAGGTGTACACTTAGACCTGAATTCACCTGATTCCCCTGGGCCCTTCCCTTCTCTTAACTGTGTGCTGTGATGTCCCCTAAGATCTTACCTTGATCTTTAGTAGGGTGTGCATTCCATCCTGCATTCTCAGGGGCGCGATTCACTCATGTGATTGATGCTAATGTCTATAGGCTGAGTTCAGATGCCACATGCTGTTTTATGCCTTCACAGCGAGGCCGAGTGTTCAAGGCGCCAGTTTCTTCACTGGCCAGAAAGTCCTTCCCACAAGTGAACGTTGCGTGGAGAATGTTGAGTGTCCAAAATTGTCCGTAATGTCTTTGTTTGCCAGTGTTTTTGTGGGTGAGTAGCGCAGGTAGGTATGCGCAGCGCCTTCAATTCGAGCGCGCCTGGTAATGTCTCTCGCTTTCCCTTGCAGGAGAACTTATGTGGTAGTAGCACCTCGAGTCCGGGTTCAGCGCTACTGGAGACTTGGTGGTTTGGTAAGTATGCACGGAGGCTTTGGTAAGTATGCACCGCGTTGAGAGAGAGAGCAGTGAAATAAGTGTCCGCGTTATTGGGGCGAGCGTTATAAATAATGTCTCTCTTTCTTTTGCAGGGGTTGTGGGCTCGTACAACTGACCTGGATTCCAGCATTGCAGGAAGATTCGGTGAGTATGCGCAGCGTTTACTGATGTGCGCGTGTTAACCCAGTTCTTCTTTGTTCTTACAAGTGCCGGTGTAGAAGTCCCCTCTTGACTGGAGATTGCTGCGGCGTGGAGTAAGAACGGAGGTTCCTCCGGAGCAGGTAAGCAGAAGCAGAATGATCCGGAGAGGGTAAGCAGAAGCAGGATGATCCGGAGCAGGTAAGCAGAAGTAGGATGATCCGGAGCAGGTAAGCAGAAGCAGGATGATCCGGAGCAGATAAGCAGAAGCAGGATGATCCGGAGCAGGTAAGCAGAAGTAGGATGATCCAGAGCAGATAAGCAGAGCTGGCTGATCCAGAGCACGGCAAGTGTGTTGCTGATAAGCTCACAGTAAGCAACACAAAGCACTGGAATAATCTTGGGTGTGGCTGATATAGCCAGCCACACCTAAACACTAGAGAGCTCATGAATTGTCAGGCACTTCCTGTTTGGCAACAGGAAATGGTAACCAGGAAGTTACCACAAACACTAGGAAGGAATTAAAGGATGGATCTGCTATGAATCCTTTGTGTGATTATGCCAGGCCTGCCTCCACCCAGCTTGCCCCAACTACCTGCCTGATACCCATGACACTGCGTTTGTTTAAAGAGCGCCCTATATGTTTTTATATTTCTAGTCAGCTCCAGGTGTGATAGAGAAATCCCAGACTATTAGTCACGCCATCTGCCCTCCTTCAAAAATCCAGGAAGGTTTTCACACTACAAAAAGCATGCAAATGTAGGCTTGTCTCTTCGAATGTCTGAATGAAACAACATTAGAATATTTAACATGGGAATACCCTGACACTGTGCCTTATGTACACCCAGGTTCTGTGTCTCCGCCCGCAGTAGTTCCAGGAAAATACATTCCAGTGCACTGTGCTGCATTGACATACCAACACAGCCAGTCCTAAGTTGTGACAGAGATCACTTATGGTAATTCGATTTCGGTAGATACCTATTTGAGTATCCCCACAGTAAAAAAAAAGTAAATTGTGAAATGAAACTTACTCAGTTAATTAAATACACTGAAATTAAACAGTGTTGAAGCTATTAATGTAGAAATACCACAAATATGTGACAGCTCTGAGAAAGTTTTCTCATAAATTAAAATAATGATAATCAGAAATAGAAATGATGCACAGCAAAATAATATGTTGGGTGAACTTGTGAACTCGCAATGTGAATATGTTTATATGTAATGTTGTGGCATAATAATGCCAGGTCAGAAAAATAGTAGTATGTAATAGATTTCATGTTTCTGTTTTTTTACAAAATTGTATGCGGCTAAATGTAAATCAAGATACAATATCACTCCATCTGCAGGAGTTTGTGTCTGTCCTGAAGAAAGCCTTCCACCACCACCTATTGGTTGCATCTATAAGGCTGTGTTTTTGTGTTCAAATTGCATGGCTGGAAACAGATTGAAAACTGTCGACACCCATATATGTGTGGGGACTTATGAAATCGAAACAAATGTAGTTTCATAGGTTACCCACCAGCTACTAACATCAATTCCACTCTGTGTCATAATTCACCACATTGAGATTTTTTGTCTCCTCTATATAATGGTTACGATCACACATGAAATGTATTGTTGATTCTCTTTGACTGTTGATGAGTCTGTGTTTATTACCTCTCATGACTAAACAGTCTGAGGTGTTTTACTATGTGTTTTGAATACATTTCATACTTTTCTATATATCCGACCCTACTTTCATCTTTTGATATATGCTTATAAAGATGATATTTCACCTTGTCAGTTCTATTACAAGTCCCTAGCTGTTGCAACATCGAAGGGTAGCCAGTTGGGTTTTGTTTTGTGTGTTCCAATTGCTGTGCCAGCTCCTCTTTCTTAAGCTCAGCTTCTATTTCCAACTTCCGGTATTCAAAGGCCAATTTCATCCTTAATAACTCAAGTTCCACAGAATTGCTGGGTGTTGGAACAGAGGCAGCAGGAATGGCGGCATTCCCAGAAACAGATTCAGCAACAACCCCAGGGGACGAGTCCTCATAGGTTGCATTCACCCCTTCATGTGTTTCACCATCAGTCTGGTAGTCCACCAGGGCAGCTATCAGCTCAGCCCTAGACTTATCCACAAAGTCTAACTCCCTGGCTTCACAAGCAAGCACTGTGGAGAGCCTCTAAGCTTATCCTAGTCAATTTACCATTTGCAATAGACTCCATTGCTTGTAATGTAGTTATCTTGTACACAATTAAACCTCAATTTAACAAAGTGCAGATATTTTGTAAGTGGCAAGGTTATACACTGATTCTTAAAACCATAACCATCCCACCGCTGCCACAAGTGTAAAGACCGGAGGGGGGGTGTCTGTACTTCTGCTCTCTATATGGTAGAGGAGAGGCACAGAGGACCCCAGCCAAGATTCTCTATTGTGGTAGCAATGGACGAGCAATCAAGGCCTAGCTTCTCAGGAGGTGATGCAGGCTGGTTCTTAAGTACAGTGTAGTCCCCAAGCATCCACAAAGGAATGTCCGCACACTGTATTAGTTAAAACTCAGCTTTTATATAATTAATATTCAAGGTTATGTACAATATCACGATAACTCACTTTGTACTTGGTTATCTATAATGACAAATATACAGTTCTACATGGTACCACAATTACTTTTAGATCTCTTTAAAGTGCATCAACTGTACGGTTAAATGGCACACAAATCAGTTTGTAATGGAAACCAACAATAGATATAAGAGGAAAGCAGTTGGTTAGAACAAGTGGCAGAAAACTGGCCTGATACCTAGACACAGTTCTGTGTGGAGATCCCCCCATCTGGGCAACCTGTAGAATAAAGATATATCACAAGCCCAGTCCATATATTGTTCGCAAGAGACTTTCCAATAGTTCTGCAACCCCAAAGTACCTGGCGTTGTAGCGTTCCTCGTCGGGGAATCGACTGCATTTCTTGAGTGCACTCCCTTTAAGCCAGGAGTCATGGGTCGTCGAACGTCTGACGGAGAACAGGGTGAACTACGACAGTGAAGTGGCAGCTTCTTTCCTAGCGGTGCTCGTCGACGGGGAAGCGTAAACGTCCTGCAAGGAAGAGGCGTGCGGGTGTTACACCTCGACCTTCGCCGCATCACACTCCCCGGGGTCTGCCCCCTCCCTCTTCAGTTTCCCGCGTTAACAAGGACAGTTGGGGAGCTCTATGTAAGGTCAGAAAGAGGGACAAGAAAGTGGTTGCTCTTCATAAGGGGCTACGGCGCCGTCATGCACCTTTTTTCTCACGCTGGCAGCTGCCATGGAGAATAGCTTCTGGGTCGGCTATCGGGGCAGTTCTTTCCCAGAAATGTCCAGATTCAGGAGAGGTCCATCCAGTCGCGTTCTTTTCAAGGAAATTGACACCTTATGAGCGCAACTATCCAATCACGGAACGGGAACTCCTAGCCATAAAAGATGCTTTCTCCGAATGGCGGCATCATCTTTTGGGGGCTCGTCATCAGGTCACGTCTTTTCAGATCATCGTAGTCTTTTGGCATTTAAATCAATGAAATGCCTTACTGCCCCAAAGGCTCGTTGGCATCTTTTTTTTCCCATTTTTATTTCACAATCACATATCGGCCGTCCCGATTGAATTCTTGCGCAGATGCTTTGTCACGTGTTGCCCTTCATTCTAGCAGCGATGTCTCTGACAAACATCTTTTGTTACCTTGTAACATTGTCTGTGCCTGCACCCCTCAACCTACTCTGCGGACCTTGATTTCAGATTGGGTCTCCACACATAAAGAAGAATGTGACACTCTTAATCTTGATATGGTTCAAGGCCTGCCCTACATTCAGGGACGCTTGTTTGTGCCTCCAGGACAGGCACGCTTACGTGCTCTGGCTTGGTCACATGACTCTCTATTCGCGGCTCATCCGGGTCACCAAAAGATGCTGGAGGCCTTACGCCGATGGTCTTGGTGGCCCACTATGTCAAGGGATGTGATTGACTATTTGGCATCCTGTTCAGTATGTTCTCAATGCACAATCTCCCGTTCTAAACCTGTGGGTCTGTTACGGCCTCTTCCTGTGCCCCACAAACCATGATACATGGTTTCTATGGACTTTGTTGTGGACTTACCTCCTGTGAAAGGCTTTGATACCATATGGGTGGTCATTGACTACCTCACCAAGATGGCATTGTTCATTCCCTGTTCAGGTCTGCCTTCTGCTCCTGTTTTGTCTTCCCTTTTTCTTAGGAACGTTTTCCGATTCTTTGGGTTGCCTGCTATCATGATTTCGGACCGTGGCTCTCAGTTTACTTCTGGAGGGCCTTGACTGCTTCCTTTGGTATGACGACCGGTTCAGTTCTGCTTATCATCCTCAGACTGACGGGCAAACTGAGAGGGTGAATGTCACCCTTGAGCAATTCCTTCGGTGCCTCTGCCTCCGCTTTCAAGCTTCATGGTTGACGATGCTTCCCTCTGCAGAATTCACTTATAATAATTCTATGCATACAGCCTCAGCGATCTCACCGTTTTTCGCTCTATATGGCTGTCATCCACGGTCATTGCCACTAGATCCGACTCTTCCCATCGACAACCCAGCGGCTCAGGACTGTGTGAGGGAACTGGTGACGATCCGTAGAACGGTCCGTTCACTTCTTCTTCAAGCCCAAATAAGGGCAAAAAAGAATGCTGATCGTCACAGAAAACCGGCACCTGACTATAAAGTGGGCATTTTGTGAATACCTGGCAAATGCTTGTTGCTGCCTAAATTCGTGGGTCCTTTTTCCATTACAGAGATTATAAATCCGGTGGCTGTACGCCTTTCTTTACCTACCTCTTGGAAACAGCATCCTGTGTTTCATGTCTGTCTTTTGAAACCTTGTCCGCCCTCTATTCAGCTGCCCAATCGCCCCCCTCCAGTTCAGGTGGATGGGGGTGATGAGTACGAAGTGGCGGAGATTCTGGACTTTCGTCTCCGCAGGGGGTGCCCCCTTTATCTGGTTGATTGGAAAGGGTACAGTCCCGAAGATAAATCGTGGGAGCCATTGTGCAACATACATTCTCCAGCATTCTTACGCCGTTTCCATGCTCGGAGGGGGTCTGCGCCGCCTTTAGGGATTGGATGCTGTTACACCTCGACCTTCGCTGCATCACACTCCCCGGGGTCTGCCCCATGCCTCTTCAGTCTCCCGCGTTAACAAGGATAGTTGGGGAGCTCTATGTAAGGCCAGAAAGAGGGACAAGAAAGTGGTTGCTCTTCATAAGGGGCTACGGCGCCGTCATGCACTATTTTTCTCACGCTGGCAGCTGCCATGGAGAATAGCTGCAACAAACTACATTTCCCAGAAAACCTGCAATGGATTGTAGTTCCCGGCATTAATACAGGAGCCTCATTTTTGATTATGTCACGCCTCCTTGTTAACGCTGTTTCTGTTTATAGTTACAACCGGCATTTTCTGAAGTGCTACTTCTGTACCTTAATTCCGGAAGTCACCTGTTTTTTCCGTGTACCGACCTAGCCTGCACACGGACTCCTACATCTTGATTCTACTTTGGTATTGTTTGCTGACCGTCTGTGTACCAGACCCCTTGCCTGCTCCCTGGACTCCTGGATCGTGATTTTGTTGTGTTTGCTGACCGCCTGTGTACCAGACCTTTTGCCTGCTCCTGGACTCCTGGATTGTGATTTTGCTACCGCTACTTCCTGTTTGAATACCATATCTCACTTGGCCACGGACTCTTGAAATCCTTCCTCAGAGTGCTTCCGTTCTTCTGGGGAATAACACTGGTAAGAACAATTCTTCATTTTGGATCCTGTCTTCATCGAACTGTTACCTCATCTTTGGATAACATTGCTTCATTTCTAAAGTGCATTTTGGAATGCTTTGCTTTGGTGCACCATCCCGAAACCAGTGCGACCCTCGTTCCGTCCGGGAATAGCTACCCTACTAACCTTCCTTTTTTTTGTTTTATACTTTCGTTGTTGCCCAGGATTCTTTACACTACTCTTACCTCCACCAGTGGTAAAGTATATTGCCTTGATTACCATCATTGGGCAGTTTCACATTTAGCTAGTATCTAAAGTCTCTTCTGCTTTATAGGTTGCTCCAGGTCCTTTTTTATGGCTTAAGGGGAACTCACTCAGGTACTCTATTAAGGGTAATAGTCTTGGGGAAAGCCAGGGTTGAATCCGACAGAATATTCATCTCTTGTCTTTTCTTTACAGCTGGGTCCGTGGCGGTGTGTTCTCCCCGCTCTTTTGATTGATCGGTCCCCTTGTCTGTATAGTTCAGCAGGTGGTCATATCAGTTTAAAGAGTTCATTCCCTCACAGAGTGGAAGCTCGGGTGGAGGCTCCAACCCGAGCTCCTTCAAGCAACTCTCCAGCACAAGAGGACCGGTCTGTTTTACACACTCCCCATACCGGTGAGTAACAGCGGGGCACTTCGGTGTCGATAGTTCAGGATTTCAAAGAGTTTGAAGAACTGTGGCACAGCAAGGGCGTTGAGTCGTTGGCGTCTCTGTGGTCTTTGGGTGGTGGGAAACCCACCAGCGGATGCTCCTCGGCGCATCGACAGCCTGGCCTTCTCCGGCGGGATAAGGCGGGCGGCGGTGCGGACGAGCGTGTCTGTAAATCGAAAGTTCTTAGGCAACGGGAGCATGGCGGCTCTGGTCGACGATGGTGGTCATCGACAGTGGCGGACAACAGTCCGGCCACTTCTCTTTGGGATTCCGCGGCAGTCCCCGTCTCCGGTCGGCAGCCTGTCGTAGGTCTGTCTACCAGGGAGCTTTGGCAAAGATCAGCTGGTGCACGATGGTCCCTCGTAGCTTGGGAAGAGGGCGTCTTAACATGTCCTCTCTGGGCCAGTCCTTGGAGACACAGAAGCTTTCAGATTGATGAAGAAGGGCAACAGTAATTCTTCTCTTCTGGCACGGCTTCAAGTTCAAGCTTCAGTTTCACTCCAGTTACACTTTGTAGTTTGGACTTCAGCTTCTGAACGCAAATTCTAGCAGTGAGAGGCCCCCAGATATACTAGTTGGTCTCCCATTCATTCTGCTGGGTCACACTCAGGCAACCAATCGGTCAGAAGGGCATTCATGCAGGCAGGCAGCCAATCAGGTGCATAGTGCATTCAACATTCACCTACTATACCGCCCCCCAAGCCTCACCCCAGACTCCCAGGAAAACATAATTCACATCCTCAGCAATAATATCAAAAGCTCCGTGTTAGGGAGAATTCTCTGTTTAGGCTGAATTTCCCTACCTAGTGAGTCCCCCAGCAGCTTTGCTGGATTTCTGGGGTTTCTTTTTTTCTCCTGCCAAGAGTGAGACTCTTTTACCCTCACTCTTGGACATGTTGAAGTGTGTTTTCTTGGTTAAACCTTGTGTTGAATGGGCTATGGGGTCATTTACTCCATAGGGCCTCATGTATTTTTGTGATGTGGGTTACACAGCACCCTCTGTGCCGTGACCCAGGGGTGTCCTAGGGACTCCCCAACATAGACTCCATACCCTGGGACTGACTACTGTCTCCCAGGGCATGTAAAGTCACCAAAGACTTTGCTAGTCTTGAATCCTGAACAGAACCAGTACAAACCATCATATTGTGGACGTACTGGCTGGGGCAATTCGATTGCCCCAGGGTCTGTTAGTCGAGGGGGCACGTCTCCGTCCCCCCTGATCGAGTTTTGGCTGGTGGCAGTGGAAACTACGTTTTATATTCAACCGCGAATATTTTCCTATGGGATTTCCCATTGTTTTAGGCTAACACATTTAATTATTTATTTACGGTAGCCTTAAACATACCGCCGGTTTATATATTTATTATTATAACTCCGGTTGGGACTTTTTGCCAAAACTTGATTCTAAAATGGCGTTGGCGTTCGCCTCTGTAACTCTGACCCAAAGTGGAGCCCTTTGTTCCACTTTTGGCGGGCTTCTCCACAGAAGCCCTCCAAAGTGGTGCCACTCTGTCTGGGGTACTTAGGAGGGATGGAGGGGGGTTTAGGCACCCTGGACTGAGTTACCTTGGTAACTCAAGTCGCACTCCGTCCTGATTGGCCCAAGTGGTGAGCCGGCCGGCTCACCACTTAGCATGTTTGAGTGACAGCTAGGCTGGGTGAATGGGGGTTTGCTGCATAAAAGCAGGGCTTTGGGGACTGGAACTTTAGAAGTCGCCACAGGACCAAGAATCCGACGAGGGAAGAGCTGAGCCGACCTGCTTCGACGACACCACCCGGTGGAGCCCTGCTGAACCGTCTCACCACTTTTCCCGACGACCGAGGAGAACTCTTAACGGAGTGGCTCCTTCCCTTGACTGGTGGGGACAACCAGTTTTCGCCTTCTTTTCGCTTCTCGAGGTATCTCGTGGCCGCCTTGCCAGTGCCAAGCACCCCGGCAACCGGAACCCCACCACTTTTACCCCAACCACGAAAGTCGGTACAACCCTTTGACCGGAGGACTCCGCGGCTGGTTTCTTCCCGGGCAGTGCAACGACCTTCTTCTTCTGCTCTTCTGCGAGAACTTCTTCTCCCCTGACCGACGTCGAGCCTTGCTGCCACTGCCTGGAACAACTGCCACCGCTGGAGGATCCTTTCCGCTTAAGGTACCGTGTTCCGCCTGGCTTCCCTTGCCACCGACTGTACGGGGTAGATTTAGCCCCCGGCTTTCGAACCTGGGAGTGCCTGGAATACCCTGGCTAAACTTCTAAGCCACTCTAAACTCTTTCTAACTCTTTGCAAGACTTTGAATCCCTAATAACAGTGTGATCTTGGGCACATTTTCGCTCCGGCTACTCTACGAGTGGGCCCTGCCTAGTGACTTTTGCTCACCTGTGACTTTGTGCTTCTTTGAGCCTATTGCAAGTGTTCTGGACCTTAGAGTTGTGTGTTTAACCCATTTCTGTTTCTTTTTATCCCTTCCTTAAACCTACTAGAGTGTCATCTAACGTTAAGCGCTCACCTCTGTTTTAATTATGTGGGGTTAACTTAGAGTTGTCTAGATAGGAGTAAGGGTTGAAACTGCTTTCCTTATAACTGTGTTTTAAGTGTTTTTACTATACTTTGCTAGAGTGTTTTCAACTTATGTGTTCTTAAAAAAATAAATAACTATATACTTTTGAAACCAAGCTCTGGTCAGTGTTTGCTTGTGCTATTGTGTCTGAGTACATATTGTGTATACTTTGCATACTGCCTAACTCTTCTTGAGGGAAGTCTGACTGCTCAGCTACAGCTACCAGGTAAATCTGGGTGGTGCAGACTGCTACCAAGTGGGTTTACTGCTATACCTGTAGTCTTAAATCTTTTGCAGTGTTCCCCAAGGGAACTGCACAGGTTTCTGCCTAACACTGGTGTACAGCGGTGGGATTTGTATTGAGTATACATTTTATTGTGCTTTAGATACCTTAGTGCAACTAACCACAAAGCTTAGCACTGTAAAAGTAATCCTCTAACATGTCAGTTATAGAAAGCTATAGTCAAGAGTCCCTTGCAGCCAAAACTGCTGATTGTTTAAGAGTGCTCTGTAAACATAAGGATCTCCTGACTAAGGGCAAGAAAATGGAGCTGATTGAAAGATTGCTAGCTAACCAAAGCCTGGGTGATGGTTCAGAGGAACCTACCACTCCAGTAACTGTAGATGACAGTATTGAAATTTACATGGAGCAAAATGTTGATGATTCTGAGGAAGAGTCAGAAGAGGAGGGTGAGGCTGTTGTGACTGTCCCCCCTAGGCCTCTGCCTGCTCTACCTGCTGTACCTACTGGACCTTTACCAGGTCCCACATTTAGTCCTCAGTACTTTGAACTGGAGAAAATGAAGCTAGAATTGGAGTATAAGAAACTTAATGCTCAAACTGACAAAGAACTAAGGCTAAGGGAAATGGAGCTCAAGTATGACTTAGAAATGAAGAAATTATCTGTTGAGAATGCTTCTCTCTCTGGCTCCTCTAGAAGTTCCAGTCCTAAAAGACCCCGGATGCCTAAAGAATTGGTTGGTATGTATGAGCCTAAGTTGGATGTGTTGGATTGGTTGTCTCTGTTTGAATATAATCATGGGCTCCAGAACATCACAGGAAATGACTTACTCACCTGGTTGTTCTCTAGGCTTCCCCCTGTTGCAACTGATGTGGTAATGGAGATGGGGGAGGAGGATAGGAAGGACTATGAATGTGTGAAACTAGCTTTGATAGCTAGGTTTGGGAAGACCCCTTCCCAGTATCTTAAGAGGTTTAGGAGCCTCAAAAAGCATGATGGTACCCCTTGGGCTACCTGGGTGAGTGAATGTTTGAAAAACTTAGAGGGATGGATTAAGGGTTACAAGGTGAACACTTATGAAGGTATGAAGAATTTGTTTATGTTGGAGACTATTTATGATGCCTGCTCCCCTGAGCTCAGACAACACTTGGCTGATTCCAGGGAATTAGATTCCCGGAAACTAGCTAAGGCTGCTGACTTGTGGGTTGCCAACAGGGCCACTCACAAGGATTCTGGGGTCACTCAGATGAAGGATGGGGAGAAACAGCCTAAAAAAGACTCCAAAGAGAATTCTAATAATTCCTATCCCAAAGAGGGCCCCAAACCACAAAATAACCAGGGTAAGCCACATGGGAAACCTAGTCAGGCTACTGTACCTTCTGGCCACAAGCCAGAAGGAGGTCAGAACAAGCCACCCTTCCAGAGAGCATTTGGACAATGCTATGTCTGTCAGGGTACTGACCATATCAAAGGAGATCCCAAGTGCAAGGGTAAACCTGCAGGGATCAGCACAGTCTCCTTAGCCTTCACTCCTGAGGATGAAGTACAGATGGCTAGTGCCCACTTTGAACTCTTTGCTGAAGAACCCTTGGGTCTGCAAGCAACTGTAAACTTAGAGCCTATGGGTCTAGTTAGTCCCCAGAATAGGGTTGTGTATAACTCCCTACCTGTTAACTCTAAGGTGTATTATGTGGACAGTGTTCTTGTCAATGGCCAGGATACTCCTGCCAGGAGAGACACTGGGGCCAGCAGAACAGTAGTGGATGAAAGCTTCTTTCAACCTGAGGATGTGGCCAAAGCACCCAAAGGTCCCACTAAGATGTCTGGAGGCCCTGTCCAAATGGTTCCTATTCTACCAGCCCTCATTCAATGTAACAACATGACAGTAAGGATCCCTGTCAGTGTTCAGGCTGAGGTACCTGGGAAGGTCCTGTTAGGGAATGACCTAAGAACTCTAGGAGTAGTGTCACATACCCCCAGGCCTCCCAGTATGGAGAAGCAGAACTTAACCAAATTGGCTAGAAAGGCTACCTTGAAGGACCCTTCTAAGCCTGTGGGACCCTCTACTGAGAACCCCACTACAAGCCCTGGTGTTAGTAAGTTGACCTCTAACCCAGGCACATTTCAGGATAGTATGCTAGGAACATGGGCGCCCCAACCAAGCTCCATCATTGTTCCCCTAGTCTCAGAGTCTCTGACTCCCCCTGCTTCTGAGGAAGAGGTGGATAGACCAACTAGGCCCCTATCTGTCTCTGAGAGAACTGGTAATTCTCAGTGCTGGTGGAAAACCAGAAAAGAAAAGTCTAAGGCCAAAAACCTTCAGACTGTTGGACCTTCTACTGAAGACCCCAACTCAAATCCTAATATTAGGGGGGAAACTCCTAAAATAGGTAAGGGTAGATCTAAGAGGAAGGGGAAGCAGGTACATTGCCTAACCCCAACCCCTCCAACCAAGAGGCCTAAGACCCAACCTGCTCCCACAAGAGAGGTGGTGAGGAACCTTGGAGGCCCCTCTAGATCTAAGGGAATCCTTTATAAGGACCCCTTCAAAAAGCCTAACATTGGTTCAGAAGTTGTACCAACTTCTGAGGGACTGGTCAACCAGATCCCCTATAACAAAAAGACTGATGTTCCTCAAAGGGTTTGTAGGTCCTTTAGCTTGCAAAAGAAAACCTCTGAGTTCTCCATTGAACATAGGTCAAGGTGTCACCATCAAAATGCTGATGGACTCTCTAGGATGTATATCATCGACTAGAGGTATGAGGTTCATCCAGGAGTGGATTAAATCCTCCTGTCCCTTAGTCTGGGGGGGGGCGAGTGTTAGGGAGAATTCTCTGTTTAGGCTGAATTTCCCTACCTAGTGAGTCCCCCAGCAGCTTTGCTGGATTTCTGGGGTTTCTTTTTTTCTCCTGCCAAGAGTGAGACTCTTTTACCCTCACTCTTGGACATGTTGAAGTGTGTTTTCTTGGTTAAACCTTGTGTTGAATGGGCTATGGGGTCTTTTACTCCATAGGGCCTCATGTATTTTTGTGATGTGGGTTACACAGCACCCTCTGTGCCGTGACCCAGGGGTGTCCTAGGGACTCCCCAACATAGACTCCATACCCTGGGACTGACTACTGTCTCCCAGGGCATGTAAAGTCACCAAAGACTTTGCTAGTCTTGAATCCTGAACAGAACCAGTACAAACCATCATATTGTGGACGTACTGGCTGGGGCAATTCGATTGCCCCAGGGTCTGTTAGTCGAGGGGGCACGTCTCCGTCCCCCCTGATCGAGTTTTGGCTGGTGGCAGTGGAAACTACGTTTTATATTCAACCGCGAATATTTTCCTATGGGATTTCCCATTGTTTTAGGCTAACACATTTAATTATTTATTTACGGTAGCCTTAAACATACCGCCGGTTTATATATTTATTATTATAACTCCGGTTGGGACTTTTTGCCAAAACTTGATTCTAAAATGGCGTTGGCGTTCGCCTCTGTTACTCTGACCCAAAGTGGAGCCCTTTGTTCCACTTTTGGCGGGCTTCTCCACAGAAGCCCTCCAAAGTGGTGCCACTCTGTCTGGGGTACTTAGGAGGGGTGGAGGGGGGTTTAGGCACCCTGGACTGAGTTACCTTGGTAACTCAAGTCGCACTCCGTCCTGATTGGCCCAAGTGGTGAGCCGGCCGGCTCACCACTTAGCATGTTTGAGTGACAGCTAGGCTGGGTGAATGGGGGTTTGCTGCATAAAAGCAGGGCTTTGGGGACTGGAACTTTAGAAGTCGCCACAGGACCAAGAATCCGACGAGGGAAGAGCTGAGCCGACCTGCTTCGACGACACCACCCGGTGGAGCCCTGCTGAACCGTCTCACCACTTTTCCCGACGACCGAGGAGAACTCTTAACGGAGTGGCTCCTTCCCTTGACTGGTGGGGACAACCAGTTTTCGCCTTCTTTTCGCTTCTCGAGGTATCTCGTGGCCGCCTTGCCAGTGCCAAGCACCCCGGCAACCGGAACCCCACCACTTTTACCCCAACCACGAAAGTCGGTACAACCCTTTGACCGGAGGACTCCGCGGCTGGTTTCTTCCCGGGCAGTGCAACGACCTTCTTCTTCTGCTCTTCTGCGAGAACTTCTTCTCCCCTGACCGACGTCGAGCCTTGCTGCCACTGCCTGGAACAACTGCCACCGCTGGAGGATCCTTTCCGCTTAAGGTACCGTGTTCCGCCTGGCTTCCCTTGCCACCGACTGTACGGGGTAGATTTAGCCCCCGGCTTTCGAACCTGGGAGTGCCTGGAATACCCTGGCTAAACTTCTAAGCCACTCTAAACTCTTTCTAACTCTTTGCAAGACTTTGAATCCCTAATAACAGTGTGATCCTGGGCACATTTTCGCTCCGGCTACTCTAAGAGTGGGCCCTGCCTAGTGACTTTTGCTCACCTGTGACTTTGTGCTTCTTTGAGCCTATTGCAAGTGTTCTGGACCTTAGAGTGGTGTGTTTAACCCATTTCTGTTTCTTTTTATCCCTTCCTTAAACCTACTAGAGTGTCATCTAACGTTAAGCGCTCACCTCTGTTTTAATTATGTGGGGTTAACTTAGAGTTGTCTAGATAGGAGTAAGGGTTGAAACTGCTTTCCTTATAACTGTGTTTTAAGTGTTTTTACTATACTTTGCTAGAGTGTTTTCAACTTATGTGTTCTTAAAAAAATAAATAACTATATACTTTTGAAACCAAGCTCTGGTCAGTGTTTGCTTGTGCTATTGTGTCTGAGTACATATTGTGTATACTTTGCATACTGCCTAACTCTTCTTGAGGGAAGTCTGACTGCTCAGCTACAGCTACCAGGTAAATCTGGGTGGTGCAGACTGCTACCAAGTGGGTTTACTGCTATACCTGTAGTCTTAAATCTTTTGCAGTGTTCCCCAAGGGAACTGCACAGGTTTCTGCCTAACACTCCGCCAAAACCCTTCTACTAGGAGACCTCAATCTCGGATTCAACGATACCAAAGACAAATCTGCAGTCACCCTCCCTAAGGAACTTAATGACCTGGGCTTCACCCAAAAAGTAGAAAGTCCTACTCACGCCAAAGGTCGCATTCTTGACTGGATTGCAGACCATAATTCCCTCTCCACTATCACCTCTAACTCCTCACTGCCTTAGACCGACCACAACTGTATCGAGTTCTCTATTCCTATCACCAAAAACCACAAAACTCTGACCCCTGCTATCGCTGCACAAGTCAGAAGCTCTAAAAAACTCAAAGAGGATAACCTGCGCCGGTACCTCAACACCCCCGAACTAGCACCCCCATTCGCTAATGACCCCAATATCCTAGCAGACATCTACAAAGATGTCATCAGCAAAGCTATCCATGAAATAGCACCACTCGAATGGAAAAAAGAGAAGAAATCTCTACACACCAACTCATGGTTTACTGAAGAACTGCACTCAATGCGATCCCACAAAAGAGTAGCACAAAAAAACTGGCAATCTGACCCCTGAACCAGTACCAAAAACAAATTCAATTTAATCTCCCACCAATACAAGAAAGCTATCACCGATGCCAAATCCAACGCTTTCAACACACAAATCTCTAATGCCAAATCGCACTCTAAAGCGATCTTTGCCATTTTTAACGAGCTCACCCCCCCCCCCAATACACCGGATGAAATAATCAAAGATGAAGCTTGGTGTACTAGCGTTCAAGCTGCCATGCTACACAAAATTGACCTTCTCCAAAAGAAAATCAAAGATCACTGCAAAGCACTACCTCAACAGACAGGAACCAAGCCTACCAACGCCCCACCCACCTCGTCCAAGCCCACCATACCTGACTTCTCCTTCAGGGACGTCACTGAATCAGAGGTTATCAACTTACTAAAAACTCTCAAACCCTCCCCCTGTAAAGGCGATATTTGCCCACCAAAACTCTTCAAAGACTGCGCAGACTGCTTTGCGCCGCTCTTTACGGCATTCATCAATTCGTCCTTTTTTTTTTAAAAACAACATTTTATTAGATTTTACAGATTAATACAAAATTCACAGTGCTGCAACAAGTACACGATAATTCATATTGTCATGTTTCCCCAAGGTGGTTGTTGAATACATGGAAATGTTAGAGGCTTCCTGTGTTTGTGGGAGACCGCTTTGCAACCATTCATACCCCTTCTGTCTCTAGTTATGCTACCATTAGCTTTTCCCCATAGCACCCATTGTTCAGAGAAGCGGGCTATGTTGCAGCCATCTGGTGAGAGGGGGCCTCCTAGTAAGGGCTGGGAATTTAGCCGCAAAGTCGAAAAACGGATCCCAAGTGGTCAGTATTCTATTCAGGGCGCCTGCTTGGATGGCTGAAATTTTCACGGCCACTGCTATGTCCCAACATTTGAACCACCACATCGCCGTTGATGGGCCCCCTTCATCTTTCCAATCTTTGCCGCTAAGAGCAGGTGGGTGCATAGGCTGGATCTCTGCCCTGACATTGGGTATGCGCCGCCCCCCGTCTCTCCCAGTAGAACAATCCCCGATCCCAGGGTAAGGAGAGCCCAGTGATGTCTTTAATATGTTTTAATATTTCTCTACAGTATGATTCTGCCTTTGGGCAGTCCCATACCATGTGGAACAGTGATCTGGGAGCAGGGCAACCGCGCCAGCAGCATCCCGAAGCGGTTGCATCAGCCTTCTGAATCTGGACTGGGGTCTTATAGTATCTGTAGCATAATTTATAGCCACCTTCCCTATTTGTGACGCATTGAGAGCTTTTGTGCAATCTCGTCCATATTTTCCCCCACTCTTCAACCTCTAATTCACGGCCTAGATCTTTTTCCCACTCCAACATGAATCTTTCTTTTTTCCCCGGGTCTGACCTGTCAAGGAGGCGGTAAACAGCGGAGATCCTACCCTTGCTAGTTGGTGAGGTTAAAGAAAGCTCGAGAGCTGACAGGTCTCTGGCGCATTTTTTCTCGGATTAGACTACCAGACATCCAGTGCCTGTTCTGAGCATAGTGCAATCTTTCCCGTTCCCCTACTCCAAATTTTACTTTACAACGCTCAAATGTGATGGGGGACCCTTCCTCTAGGAAATCGCTAGTTCTAACCAACCCGCCATCTATCCAGGACTAGAACTCTCGTGGGTGTCTACCTGGTGAGAAGTTAGGGTTATTCCATAAAGGGGTCAAAGGACCCAACGACCCCCGGAACCCCCATTTCCGGGAAGCCATTTGCCAACACTGGCTTTTGACAACGGTGGCCGCCAAGGGGCCGCTGTTTGCCTCTAGGTTTATGTTTGGTAGGTGTGGGAGGTCTGCTAATGGGACCGGGCACCAGAGTTCTTCGATTTGCCTCCATTTCGGGGGGCAGATTCTTGCACCCAGGCAAATGTGTGCGATAGTTGGGCGGCTAGGGTATATCTAGCTAGGTCTGGGACTCCATACCTCCCTGTGCCTTCCCTCTTAGCATGATTCGTTTGTTGATTCTAGGCCTCTTCCCACCCCAGACGAAGTCTAGGATCTTCTTTTGCAGATCGGCTAGGGCCGGGCCCGGGATGTGTATGGGCAATGCTGTGCAGTGATAGAGCCATCTGGGAATCAGGTTCATTTTGATCAGTGTGATTCGCCCCAAACCAGGAGATCTCCTGTTGTTTCCACCTTTTAAGGTCATCCTGCAGGCTGCGTATGAGTTGTGGGATGTTGCTAGAATATAGCCGCGAGGGGTCTCTTGTTATCTGTACCCCCAGGTATTCAATTGCACCTTTAGCCCATGGGATTGACAATAGGGGAACTAGCGATTCTTTCTCTTGAGAGGTGAGATTGATATCTAGGGCAGTAGACTTGGATCGGTTCACCTGAAAACCCAACAGGGTACCAAGCTCCCTGAATTCTTCCCACGGCGCTGGCAGGGATTTCTCTAAGGATGATGCAGTGATTAACACATCCCTCACCGATATCCCCTTTATATCCTCATTTGTCTGATTCTGGCAGCCAGTGGCTCCATTGAAAGGGCAAAAACCAGAGGAGATAGCGGGCAGCCCTGCCTGGTACCCCTGGATATTTGTATGGTTTCTGACCTTATGCCATTGACCCATAGCTGTGTTATGGGACGTTGATAATTAGCCATAACCCATTTGACAAACTTGGGGCCAAAACCAAAGTGTTCAAGGACTGCCCGAATATAACCCCAATCTACTCGGTCGAAGGCCTTGCGTGCATCTAGTGAGATCACTGCCGAGCCAACCTTTGTTTTGCAAGCACTTTCGATTAGATTTATTGTTCTCCTGATATTGTCATGGGTGCTTCTGCCTGAGATAAACCCTGTTTGGTCTTGATCAATTAAATCCGGGAGGATCGCGCCCAGTCTTTTCGCCAATATCTTCGTAAATATTTTGCTGTCATTATTTAAGAGAGATATTGGTCGGTAGGCGTCAAGAGATTCGGGATTCCTCCCGGGCTGGTGTAATATTATTGTGATCGACTCGGCCATTGAGTCAGTCACGGAACCTGTAGATAAGAAGGAGTTATATAGCTTAGCTAACTGTAGGGCCAGTAATCTGGCGTACTTTTTGTAAAAGTTTGCGGAGAGGCCGTCTGGGCCCGGCGCTATGGGTTTCAGTGATTTGATAGCCTCAGTGATTTCTTCCACATTAATGGGCTCTTCCAGGGCTTCCAGTTGGGTCAAACTCCGAGTGGGAATGGCTCTTAGGAATTCCGGCAGCCCATCCAGGGCCGCGGGATCACTAGACATAATGGATTTATGGTGCTTCGTTAGTTCGTTGATTTTCTCTGCGTCGGTGTAGTACAACTTCCCGTCGTCTCCTCAAATCCTTGAGATGTTGTTGCGGCTCTGCGTCTTCTTCAGTTTCTGCACTAAGACTTTGTTAGCTTTGTTCGTTTTGCTATAATAGAATTGTTTCGTATATGCTAGGGATTTAGCTGTGCGGTCGGCGCAGTGCATTTCTAATGCTAATTTAGCCTTTCTCAGAGATCTTTCGGACTTCCTGGTGTATCGAGCTTTCAGTTCCGCTTCTCGTTGAGACACTTCTTTTTCTAGCCATAGCAATCTTTGATATATGTCTCTGCTCTGCTCCTGCACCTATTAAGGCTCCCCTGACCACCGCTTTCATTGCATCTCATATGATGTTAGCAGGGACTGTTTCCGTGGTGTTTTCTGCAAAATAGTTGGTTATTGTGTTTTCGATTTCCGATC
Organism: Ambystoma mexicanum; assembly: GCF_040938575.1. Lineage (NCBI taxonomy): Eukaryota > Metazoa > Chordata > Amphibia > Caudata > Ambystomatidae > Ambystoma > Ambystoma mexicanum. The sequence goes on from NC_090931.1 coordinate 694,317,274, forward strand.
TGATGACTACGTCTAGCAGCAGGGAATCATTTAATTTCCAGTGACGCCGAACGGGGGTTCTTTGGCCTGATATAGCTAGATTTGCGGAGACTGGCGCATGATCCGAAAGCATGCATGTATGTATCTCTACGTTGTTTAGGCATGGGAATAATGTTTCGGACATCAAAATGAGGTCTATTCTTGAGAAGCCTTTGTGCACGTTAGAGAAGTGCATGTAGTCTCTTAAGTTGCTGTTGAATAGTCTCCAAACGTCCACAGTCTCCGTCTCCCTGAGCAACTCAGCCAGAGCAAGGGCATGCGTGATATCTGCCGCCGTGGAGGGTAGGGTTTTATCGATCTCTGGGTTTGGCGTGGTGTTAAAGTCCCCCCCGATAAACAGATGGCCTTCGAGGAATGCTATGACAGTTGGGATAAGGTTCTTGATGAACTTATTCTGGGCTGTGTTGGGGCAATAAATCGTGGCGATTGTAATTGGTAGTTCTTCGAACAGCCCCTTGAGCAGGAGGAAGCGACCCTCTGAGTCTCTCCGTATCGTGATGTTTGTGAGTGGGGCTTTGTCGCTTAACAATATTGCAACCCCTCTTTTTTTCACTCCCGCAGTGGCGAAGTAGGCTCTTTTATATCGCTTAAATCTTATGCGGTGTTCGTCTTCTTGCAGCAAGTGAGTTTCTTGGAGTAATACAATAACTCCAGCCAGATGCTCGAGCCGATGTTCTATAGAGCAGCACTTCCTTGGTGAATTAAAGCCTTGTACGTTCCAGGATAGGATTCGTATCTCCTTCAGATCAGCCATCGCCCAGCCGTTCCTGTTGCTTATGCAGGCTAATCCATTCCGCCACCGGAATTGCGGAAGTGATACACAAAAACTGCACTTGTGCTGAAACAGGCCATGTTTTCGTAATCTCGTTGCGCACTGTGTTGGTACTCCAGGGAACGTGTCTTACTGTGAATGCTGTCTGAAGCCATGGAATCGTCCCACTGAAACCCCCAGCTACCCCCCCTTCCACCTCCCCCCACCCAACAATGAACTGGTAGGAGAACTGGCATCCTACCGCCACTGGGGAACTGGTGGCACCAATGCTCCAAATGTTGGCCATCTGGGCCGCCGAATTCCGGTTTGATGAAGCTCTGCCAAAGTTCTTTCATCGCTCACCTAGAGTACTGTAACTCTCCTCCCTTTGCTGTGTGTCCGTTTCCGCCTCCGAAAGGAGAGGCCCTGGCGAAGAAGGATGGAGCCCATCGGAGCCCGCCTCGGGGGGCACTCCGCTCAATTCGCTGCTTTTCTTCAGGGGGACCTGGGGTCTGCGCTTCCTGTTGGATCCTGTCCATTCTCCCCGTCTGTCATCCTCCGGATGCGCGTCAGCTGCTTCTTCGGGTTCAGATTCTTCCCCTGCACTCTTTCGGCCCATCAGCCTCTCCGCTTCTTTCATTGAGTAGATTTGCCTCTGGGCCCCCTCCCATTTGAACTTCACTGAGGTGGGGAATCCCCATTGGTATGGGGTTTTCTTCTCCCGCAGCCATTCCGTCAACGGGTGCATCAGCTTCCGCTTTTGGAGGGTCTGCATCGCCAGGTCCTGATATAGAGATAGAGTCGCGCCACGAAATGTGATTTGCTGCAGCTGCCTAGCTTCCTGCATTATATCTTCTTTTATTTGAAAGAAATGTATTCCAGCAAGAACATCCGGGGGGAATTTAGATGCTTTCCTGGGGGTCATTCTATGCACCCGGTCTAGCTCCAGGGGCGAGTTATCCAGTAGGGTGATGATAAATCAGAACAGCTCCGTCACATAGGATTTCAGGTCTGCATCAGCGATCGAGGAGGGGGATCCCTCTGATACGGATGTTGTTCCTTCGTGAGCGGTTTTCCAAGTCCTCCTGCTTTGCTTCAAGGGCGTTGCATCTGGTTTCGAGGGCGGAAATTCTGTCCCTATCCTGTTCACTGTCAAATTTTTGCTCGCAGACCTCAGATTCCAGACCAGTGATTCGTTTTTCCACTTCCCCCATCCTTTTATCTAAGGCGCTGATTTTCTTCAAAACTTCTTCTGTCCCCTTTTGGATCTCTCTAGTTAAAGCTGTCAGCAACTCCTGGAGATCAGACTTGGTGGTTGCCTGAACTGCGCTGGGGCCTGCGTCCCCCGCGGCGGACTCGCCGCTCTCGGTAGGGATTGCCGGGGGGTCGGCCCTTTTGGCCCTGTCCGCAGCCGTGTTGACCATGAGGGTGGAGATGTCGGCTTGCCTGGATGATTTCCCGCTTTTGGGCATGTTGTTGGTCTCGGTGATGCTGTACCAATTTGCCCCGGTCTAGGTGGCTCTGCTACTTTTGGTGTGCCGCAGTGAACTCTGTATGAGTTTGCTTTGCTTGCCCACAGGGTGCTTGGCGACTGACAGGCTACCCCCGCTCCGAAGACCGGAGACCACTTGGTTTATGGTGCAGAGACTAAACCGCCGATAACTGGTGCTGGTGCTGATTTCGGGCCCAGGTGGGATCGGAGGTCGGCATCACTATGTGCAGGGCCCGCACACGACGAACTTCATGCTGCTTAGCGGGACCCCTACCCCTCCTGACTCCTCACCTCAGTCCTCTGGCCGGTGCGGCATGCAGGTCTTTCAGGGAGCGGGCCCCGGGCCGGGGACTTTATTTCGAGCGGGGCTCGCCTTCCTGCCCTCGGTGATCGGGCCCCCAGGCCCTCAACCGCTGAAGTGTGCGGACGCTCCCAGCGTATGGCAAAGATGTGCTGCTCCGCAGGGTGGTTGCAGGCTCCGGGTCGGGTCTGTCAGTCTAGAAAAATGGATACCTCTCATGATTGACGGCAAACGTATTTTGGTGGCCGAAGGCCAACCGTCTCATGTACGAAATGATAGAAATACAGGTTTCCGAGTTTTACCAATGAATGGCCATTTTGATGTAACAAGGATCGCCATTTTGTTTTCTAACAATTGCTCATTGCTTTCTGTTCAAATTGCTTCGCGGCATATTTTCTGCTTACACTGCGCGACTGTTAACATTGTTGTCTGAACGTGAAAGGACAAGGCCGCAGGGCCGCGAGGCTAATAAGAGTTTGTTGAAACACAACATAGGCAGCTCCGGGGAGGAATGCCCGGCTCCCTCCTGAATGTAGCCTTGAAGCAGAGCCGCAGGGCATTTAATCATTTCACAGCTGCCAGACAGTCTCTTTATATGGTAGAATATGTTAGAATAAAGCAGCTAAAGGCTTGAATTATGCTCTTCTTACAGCCCCCTTTTCCGAGCCCTGTAGAGCGTGTCGGCTCCCAGGACACGAATAGCACCTCATAGATAGCAAGGTCTGGAATGTGACTCTTCCCCCTTATGTAGCTTGCTTACAAGAACAGAAGCACTGTGTTCTGTTCAACAAAGAAAAGATGTCTCCGCACTTGCAAGGTTGCATATTGTTACTAGAATAGATATTTGAAGGTGTCATATTCGTCAAAAGTGTCCATCATCAAACCGAGTTCAAAAAAACCCAATAAAGGGGGGTGTTAAACATGTCACAGCTGATTGTATGATATGCATTTTGTATATATGTAACTGATGTACGTAATTCGCTCTCTTGCGTTCCTCGAGGTCTAGAGATACACGTCGCAGGGCGTGAGACCGAGTTGGCCAACTGAGACTATTTGTTTTGCAATAAACCCTAGCTTTGGGAATACAACCTTGTGTCTTGCGTATCTATCGTGTGTGGTGACTTGCCTTGTTTCCAAAACGTGAGGGACCCCAGGAGCCCCTTTCAAGATGGTGCCCGAATAGGGACCCTCCCCCACTTGTTCCATCGTGAAGGTTGTAATTGAGTAAAGGTGGAGAACGACGAGGACGGGACGATCGAGCCGGGATCAAGAGGTGTTCGGGGGGCGCCCTGTAGAAGTGATGAGAGATTCCTTTGCAGACCTGCACACATCTGATCCCTGATCGACGTATCTGGCTAGAGAACAAGGAGGCGAGGGTCCCGAAACGAGGCAGAAGCCAAGAAACGCAGACACAACGTCATTGGTTGCGTCAATACACAGACGAATGGTGTCCTGGAGGATAAATTGATTTATCAGGTGAGTTATACCCCGATTCAAAGTAATCCTGATATTGGTTGAGAGTTGACTTTGCAAAATCAAACGCCCTAGGTAAGGTTGATTAACCAGGTGGAAGGTTGAAACATGCCTGGTGTATTGTCCACCCTAGCAGGGTTTTTCCGCTGTGGTAGACAATCTTTGGAAGATGGCCAAATTGCACCACCTGGGGGAACGCCGGCGTATGAGATGTATGTGAAGTATGGTGTGGGAGCGATAATATTCTGTGAGACTTGGCATAGGCAAACCAGAAAGCAACAAGACCATCAGTGGCCGATAAATGGTAGTTTTGAGATAGCGAGAATAGATCATTTGGAAAGAGTGTTGATAAGAAAGAAAGAGCGTCCCGCAGCTTTTGATATTGTTAAGGACTGGAGAAGGGAAGCAATGCTCCAATTTAGAAGTAGAGCGAAGCATGCACAGGCATAAATCAAAAGGTGAAGTAGCAGAAGAAAAGGAGGAGGAGGAGTGGACTGAGAGTCTAAGAAGGTCAGGTAGACGTGACCAGTTAAATATAGAAAAGATATATCCACAACGAGAATTGAACATAGCAGATGAAGTGATGGAAAACATATTGATCCATACAAAACAAGGCCCAAGATCAGAAGTGAGGCCAAACACGTCGGTAACTATTGCTCAAGCCCCTCCCGCAGCTCAAACCCTCCTTCCATGCACTCAAGCCCTCCCACAGCCACAGACCGCGCACGTAACAATTCCTATTAGCCAACCAGGCCCACAGCAGACATTCCCCGGTCCCATTGTCCCATCCGCACCTCCCGCCTTAGATACAGACTCGGTACCGTCCGTTCCTCCAGGGGTTGAAGTTGAAACTGCGGGGGCGAGAGGCGGGACTGAAAAAAGTGGATGCACGAGGGTAACTCGCAGAGCGATCAGCAAAGAAAGGAAGGTGGAATTGCAGCAACAGGCAGAAATGTATATAGACGGGAATGATGGGACGGCAGCATTGGCTTTGATGTATGACTTCCGAAGAAACAACGAAAGACAGGTAGTGTTGGAATGCATGGGTGAATATTTGGTGCAGAGATGGAAACAGTTAATTGGGAAATTACCACTGCAGCGATTTTTAGACTTAAATGCATTAGCACGCTGTAGACAAAGAGATGAAGAAGTGAGGGAACATGTGTATGGACTTTTTGGAGCTTAAAAATGAATTGGATAATGAATATGCTGAAATGTTTACTGCACCTGGGTACAGGGGTATGGACATCGGGAGAAATAGAAAGGAAGCGGTAGAGCCATATATACAGCGACGACATTCAATGTTGTCAGTACAAAGGGGCGACAAATTGAAAGTATGTATACGAGAAGCATTGAGATGGATGTCGGATCCCAGTATTCCCACAATGGAGATACATGAGATATTTGATGAATATTCCATGCCCATGAAAAGAAAAGCACTGCAGTCGATGACTGAACATTTACTAGACGAAGATATAAAAAACGACAAGGCCAGCCCACCCGAAATAGTGGCAGTATATAAGAGAGCACTAGAGCGAGGGACAGGAGAGACAGCCCTATCGCTTGATCTGGGAATATTATTGCACATGAGAGAAGGGGGAGGGACAGTAAGTGGGGCATTCCCTATGAGGGAGGTCCCACCTACCTTTGTGCCTAAAACAGAGGTTCCCGCAACTTGCACCGTAGCGGCGCAGGTAACGCCAGCCCATTATACCGCCCAGTACGTGCATGTCCCCTTTTCCAGACAGGAGGTGAACAACATAAAACAGACGATTCCAGATATAAGAAAGAATCCTGCACAATTTTACAAGGAAATAGAGTCCTGCCTGCAATCATCCGTGCTTACCATGGGTGACATAGACCTAATATTCCCAGTGATCCTGCCAACAGACATATGGAAGCAAATAAGAAAGGTGGATGACGTAACGGCCTATGGCACCACGTGTGCGGACTTGGTAATAATAGAAGACAGGAATAAAGCGGTTGGAGGGACACCAGGAGTGAACATGGTAGCATTACCAGCACGCATAATACAGAAATTAAAAGAAATGGTCCCAGAGAAAAGAATTCAATGGGACAAGTTGACTGCATGTGTGCAAGGCAAGGATGAGTTAGCAACAGATTATTTTAATAGATTCGAAGAAGTATTCGCAGACTTCAGTGGGCACTTCGGAAGCGGGGAAGAGGCTATTTGTTGATAAATATGTGAGGGGGTTGAGACTTCCAATTCAGAACCTAATAATGACATCAGAAAGTGCATCGCAAGCAAAAACGCTGGCTGAAGTATTGCACATGGCCCAATATTATGAGACGAGAGTAAATGCGGGAAAGGACCGGGAGGAGAGAGATAGAGTAAATCTGAAAACAAGGGTGTTACTGCAGCAAGTAACAAGAATAATAGAGGAAGAGGCAACGCACAAGGGAGGAGTAATTTGAATATGCATGGGGGGCCATTGGGACCAAATCAGTGTGCATACTGTAAGGAGGAAGGACACTGGCGAGCGCAATGTCCACATATACAGAATAGAAATGGACCCGGTCAGAGAAGACAGCACAGAGGGCACCAAGGAACGAATGGGCCAAATAGGAATAGTATGCAGCAGCACCACAATGATGAAGGTAATCAAAACCAAGCCCAAAACCAAAGTGCTCCTAACAAGGGTCAGCAAAACCAACAGTATGGGAATGAGAGTGGGGAAATAGAGGAAAGAGTGGGAACATTTTCAATATGCAGCCAAATACGTATTACAGTAATAGTAGTGACTACACATTGGATGATGTGTTATTTCCCCAATAGGACAGCCCAGGGCAGGGGTCGGAACCAGTGTCTATTCCCGTGAATCAGAGAGGACCCTATGTAGAAATGGGAGTCGGGAATAAGGAGCACCGCTTCCTTGTAGATACAGGAGCTCAAAAGTGTTCAATAGACCATCACTTGGTTCCGGATATACCACTGTCAGGGCAAAAGAATGTTTCCGTAGTGTTCGCAGGTACACCAGTCATAAACCCAGTGTCCCAACCAGTCCCAGTTACTATAGGACTATTCACTGAACATTGTCCCTTTCTCCTAACAGAAAATTGTGGGGAGAACTTGTTGGGATTGAACTTGTTGAAAAAGCTAGGTGCGACTATACATTGTACGTCAGACGGGGTGTTTCTAACGATTTGGCCACAAGATGCCCCTGTGTCAGAATTCATGTCAGAAACGTTGCCAGGAGAGTTAAGAGAAGTGCCAACTTCTATATGGGTGATGCATGACAACGATGTAGGATGCTTGAAGATAGAGCCAGTGAGGATCATTTTGAAAGAAGGAGTTACACTGCCAAGAATTCCCCAGTATAAAATTTCGGCTAACGGAGAGAAAGGATTGAAAAGTATTGTTTCAGATTTGGTGAAATTAGGGGTAATTGAAGAAATTACAGGCAGTACATGTAACAGCCCGATTCTTCCAGTGTTTAAGAAAGGAGGCAATGAAGTACCATATCATTTCATAATTGATTTGCGCGTGCTAAACAAAGTAGTAGATCCACAATTTCCTTTGGTCCCAGACGTCACTACAATATTGACAACGATACCTGCCTCAGCAGAATACTTTAGCGTAATTGATCTAAAAAATGCTTTCTTTAGCATTCCGGTGGACAAGGACAGTAGATATTTGTTCGCATTCACATTAGGGGGACCATCATTTACATTCACGCGCATTCCACAAGGTTATACGGAAAGTCCGAGTATTTACAGTAGAGTGTTAAAAGAGCATCTAGACATGCTAGAATTACCAGTGGGGTGTGTACTATTGCAATATATAGATGATCTGTTGATCGCTGCTGATACCGAAGAGATTTGTAAAAAGAGCACCGTATTACTACTGACACACCTAGCGGCACATGGCCATAAAGCTAGTTTGAAGAAGTTTCAATATAATCGAAAGGAGGTAGCTTATTTGGGCTACCTACTTTCGAAAGAAGGGAGAAGACTAACGCCAGAACGCATAGAAAGTATTTCTTGTATGCCTATTCGAAAGACACAGAAAGGAGTCAGAGCCATAATAGGCATGGCTTCTTATTGCCGGCAGTGGATCGGTAATTTTGCATTAATTGTGAAGCCAATGGTTCCTTTAAACTAAGAAGGAATGCGGTGATCCCTTTGCAGTGGAATGAAGAATGTCAGAGAGCGTTTGATCAATTGAAAACTGCATTATGTTCTGCTCCAGTTTTGGGCACGCCGAATTATGAAAACGTTTTTAGATTATTTGTATGCGAGAATGAAGGATGTGCATTAGCTGTTTTGACACAGGAACAAGGTGGAAGAAATAGGCCGTGCGGCTATTTTTCTTCTGCGCTGGACCCTGTAGCGCGTGCACTACCACGATGTTTGCGATCTGTCGCGGCAGCTGCTGCATCGGTGAAACGGAAGGGATGGTATTGGGGCATACTTTAATTCTGATGGTGCCACATGCCATAGATGTCCTATTAAATAGGACACAGACGCAACACCTCACCTCTGCTAGACTGACAAGATATGAGATTATCTTGTTCGCGCCCAATATCCAAATTATGAGGTGTAGCGCTTTGAATCCTGCAGAATTAATGCCACTGCCCATAAAAGAAATTGGTGACAACAAATCACCACCCCATGATTGCCTAATGGTTACTGAGGAAGAAACGAAGGGGAGAGTTGATTTAAGTGACATCCCACAAAAGGAGCCAGATGGAGAGTTATTTTGTGACGGCTCTTGTTTTAAACTACCTGATGGCACGGCAACTGCCGCTTACGCTATCACTACCCTAGAGAGCGTTGTAGAAAGCAAAAGAATTCCCTACAACTCGGCACAAGCCGCAGAAATAATAGCATTGACCAGAGCCTGTGAGATTTCTGAAAATTTGAAAGTGAATATCTATACTGATAGTCAGTATGCTTTTGGGGTGGTTCATAACTTTGGTCGACTCTGGGCTGAGAGGGGTTTCTTGACATCACATGGGGCCAGAATTCAACATGGCCCTTTGATTGTACGACTGCTGTCTGCACTCACGTTTCCAAAGCGCCTAGCAATAGTGAAATGCGAGGCACATAAAAAGGTAACATGCAAAGTGGGAGAGGGAAACGCATTTGCAGACAGAATTGCGAAACAAACTGCCACTGATTTGAATAATAAAATGATGACAGTCCAGACTGAGGAAGTACCCTGTATGATAGAAGATGGAATTGCCACTGTGAAAGAGATGCAGGCCGAAGCCACGGCCGATGAGATACAAGGGTGGGCAGAGGGCTCTGCTGAGTTAAATTTAGAGGGTTGTTGGGTGGACAAGGGAACTAAAAACTGGATGTTGCCAAATTCTTATGTGACTGCAATGGTCACAATGGCTCAGAGCCCTACTCACATCTGTGCGAAAAAAATAATACAGCACCTATCTACGGTATGGCAGAATGCAAACATAAAGAAGAATGCAGAGAGGTTGGTGCAGAACTGTATCACGTGTTTACAACACAATGTAGGAAAGGGAACAGTGACTCCAATAGGCAGTTTTGGCCGGCCCTCTATGCCTTTTGAGGTAATCCATTTTGATTTCATAGAGATGGAGAGGTGCCAAAACTTGAAATATGTCTTAGTGGTGATCTGTGCATTCAGCAAGTGGGTGGAGGCATATCCCTTAAAAGACTGCACAGCGATGAGTACGGCAAAAGTAATGCTTAAAGAATACTTTTCCCGTTTTGGCTTGCCTCGTGTCATATGGTCAGATAATGGTCCACGTTTTGTGGGTGCAGTGGTGTTACAGATATGTGCAGGTCTTCAGATTGATAAGAGGTTTCATAGTTCGAGGCATTCGAGTTCGGCCGGTCTTGTTGAGAGGCACAACGGAATCCTCAAGTCAAAAATTAGCAAGATATGTGCAGGGGGCAAGTTGAGTTGGGTGGATGCATTACCGATAGCGCTATTGTGCATGCGTACGTCTGTACAGGCTAGAACTGGGCTCTCCCCATATGAGATTGTGATGGGGAGGCCGGCGAATGTTTGGTGCGCACCTCAGCCAAAGCGACGGAGTGAAGTGGAACATCCTGTACTTAGCACTTATTGTGGCCTTTTAATGCAGAAATTGTGTTTGATTCATCAGCAGGTGCAGGAAGCTCTACCCGTAAGATATACTGGTCCGGGGCATGGCTGGAGCCAGGCGACTGGGTGCTGCTTAAGAACTTTGAGAGAAAATTGTCGTTAGCACCCAGGTGGCGCGGCCCCTATCAAGTGCTTCTGGCAACGCAGACGGCAATACGGGTGGATGGGAGGAAGTCGTGGATCCATGCCACCCATGCCAAAAAAATCCCATCTTCACTGAAAGACTTGCCCAATCCGGACGACCAGAAAGAGACAGCGGCCCCAGAAACGAAAGAAACTGCTGCCAGTCCACTGCCGCTAAATCTGTCTGAGCGGGAAGTGAAACTCGAAACAAAGCCTGAAAAGATTGCCAAAAAGGGGGAAGGGCAAAGAGTGCCCCAACGCTGCCCAGCAGAACCTACATCACTGTTGGCCGACACAAAATCTGCATTGCAAATAACGTCAGATACTAAACGTGTACCCCTTTGGCGCCCACCAGCACTTGCCATTGCGCCAGAGCCAAAGACCGAATCCTCATCACTGTTGCGGTGCACACCAGCATCTGCCACTGCGCTGCAGGCTGACGCTGAGCCTGGATCTGGAAGTAGATCGGCACTGTTCACGGATCACACAATACCAGGAGTGAGGCGATATGATTTGCGGCCTCGAAAGACAGAGTGATCCACAGTTCTTTGGTGTTTTTTTGCTAACCTCTGGTTCCACTCATGGACGGAGAAGGAACTAGAGGTGTAGAGGAGAGAAGCGTGAGAATTGTGCAAATCGGACAATTCAAGACTTGCGGCTCCTCGGTGTGATCATAAAAAGTACATGTGTCCTGAACCAGACCGGACAAGCTGGGCGCACATGGTAAAAAGGCAATAGAGAACTTTTCAGAAGTCCTCTGAGCAGTATGAGAGAGAATAATTGATCTTGCCTAGAACGAATAAGCAAACCAGGCTGCAAAGGGCTGGCAGACTAAACTGTTGACAATTCCATTGAACTTATTGAGATCCGGACAAGTGCGACGAAGAGAGATATCCACGACGAACTTTGTCAGGAAGAAGAAGGACAGTGAGAATAATGTCGGGACCGGTTTCAGCCTCCTCCTGCACAACTGCTGAGAATGAGTTAGTTATAAAGACTGTAAACTTAGGGCAAACACATGGTAAAAAAGATTGTATGCTGGCTTTGACGATAATCATGTGCTTCATGAGTGTGGTAGCACCTATAACGACAGCCTTGGTGTTATGGTATGTGGAGTCTATACACCCAATGGGAATGTTTTTACCAATAGTTAATATGTCCACTACTGAAAGCCTGATTCAGGTGATTACTTATACCTTGTCCCCAATGGAAGAGAGACACAGAGAAGGGTATGGGAACAATACGCTATTAATCATCATGAATATGACGCATGCAATTCTAAAGAAAAATAATTGCTGGGTATGCGCCCATTTACCGCAGCATGCTGGGAAAGGAATAGGGTGGTATGTACAACCATTACCATTGAGTTCTGCATGCAGTGCATCTTTAAGTGCAATGTTTTATGGGAAGTGGAACAAGAGTATTACGGGCCAATTAGACAGAACAAACATGAATGAGTTTGAAGAAATAATTATGAGGCCTGTGGGTTGTTCCATATTCCACAAAGCACAGGTGATGATCCCAGAACCTACGCCAAAATGTACGCGAAAAATAACACGACAAAATAGACAAGATAGATTGTCCCCACCAGTTAAAACATCTGTGATGACGTTTCATGTAAGAACCGACGGGAATAAAGATGCAATTCCTCCTTCTTACACGGTGAATTATAACCCGAGAACTGTCCCTTTTTGTCTAAAAAAGAAAGGCTCCTATTTAGTAGGAACATTTACTGGATGCATGAATACTGTGGTACCAAAATGGGAAATAGAACCAGTATATGTGGGAGATCCAGTCTATTTTATATGTGGAGAGAAAGCATATCTTTGGTTGCCCAGAAACTGGGGAGGTACATGTTACCTAGGTCTACTGTTCCCAAGAGTGTTCCTCTTAGAAACAGCAAACATGGCCAGGCTATCCAGATCTAGAACCAAAAGGAGTAGCGAAGGTGTTTTTATAGCTACGGACGTAGCAAAATCATTCATTCCATTCTTGTCCCAGATAGTGAACTCCTACAACATAAGGCAGCTGTTCAGAATACTAAAAGATACCATAAACACAACGACAGATATACTATTTAACATGACGTTGGAAGAAGAAGGAATTAGGTTAATGACGCTGCAAAATAGAATGGCTCTCAATGTAATCCTGGTTGATCGTGTGGGAATTTGCAAGATTGTCGGATCAGCGTGCTGCGTATTCGTAGATTACTATTCCCCTACGATTTTTGAAGCAATAAAGAAAATGCATGTCCTAAGCTCCGAACTCCATACTGGAGAAGGAGGCTGGGAAATAGAGTCCTGGTTTTGGGGGATACTGCGTTCTTGGGGATGGAAGTTGATTGCGATATTAGTAGTGGTGTTTGATATATTTATAACGTGCTGTTGTTGCATACACTGCCTACCGTTAGTTTGTACTGAGGTAACTGAGGGGGGTACTAAGGGAAGTATGCATATGATAACAAAAACTTATGGCCGGGATGACAGAGACCAAATGAAATGAAAACAGTGAAAGAATGAATGGCTATAGATATTAATGAAGATGATGATGCTTATAGTAGCATGCAAAATTCAGACATAAGTGCTTCAGACTTATCGTCATCAGAGGAGGATACAATAAATGAATGAGACGTTTGGCATACGGCCAAAGGAGGGTTTGTCAGTCTAGAAAAATGGATACCTCTCATGATTGACGGCAAACGTATTTTGGTGGCCGAAGGCCAACCGTCTCATGTACGAAACGATAGAAATACAGGTTGCCGAGTTTTACCAATGAACGGCCATTTTGATGTAACAAGGATCGCCATTTTGTTTTCTAATAATTGCTCATTGCTTTCTGTTCAAATTGCTTCGCAGTATATTTTCTGCTTACACTGCTCGACTGTTAACATTGTTGTCTGAACGTGAAAGGACAAGCAGGCAGGGCCCCGAGGCTAATAAGAGTTTGTTGAAACACAACGTAGGCAGCTCCGGGGAGGAATGCCCGGCTCCCTCCCGAATCTAGCCTTGAAGCAGAGCCGGAAGACATTTAATCATTTCACAGCTGCCAGCCAATCTCGTTATATGGTAGAATATGTTAGAATAAAGCAGCTAAAGGCTTGAATTATGCTCTTCTTACGGCCCCCCTTTTCCGAGCCCTGTAGAGCGTGTGGGCTCCCAGGACACAAATAGCACCTGATAGATAGCAAGGTGTGGAATGTGACTCTTCCCCCGTATGTAGCTTGCTTACCAGAACAGAAGCACTGTGTTCTGTTCAACAAAGAAAAGATGTCTCTGCACTTGCAAGGTTGCATATTGTTACTAGAATAGATATTTGAAGGTGTCATATTCGTCGAAAGTGTCCATCATCAAACCAAGTTCAAATAAACCCAATAAAGGGGGGTGTTAAACATGTCAGAGCTGATTGTATGATATGCATTATATATATATGTAACTGATGTACGTAATTCACTCTCTTGCGTCCCTTGAGGTCTAGAGATACACGTTGCGGGGCGGGAGACCGAGTTGGCCAACTGAGACTATTTGCTTTGCAATAAACCCTAGCTTTGGGAATACAACCTTGTGTCTGGCGTTTCTATCGTGTGTGGTGACTTGCCTTGTTTCCATAACGCGAAGGACCCCTAGGGGTCCCTTTCAGTGTCGAAGGGAAGCCAGAAGGCAGAGTCACAGAAGCCACCCCCAAGCTCAGGACACCCTGCCGTGTTCAGCGGTCCCCCGCCGTCTGGGTGCGAGGGAGCCGCGGGTGCTCCGAGGCCTCGGGGGACCGGGCCAACACTCTGCACTGCACCGATGGAAAGCACCAACTCCGCTGCTAATACAATGTAAGTGGCGCCCGACGCCGCCCACGACGGGAGCCGGAGGCTCGTCCGGATGTTGCTTCCTCGCTGCGTGGGCTCGGAGTCCTGCCCTGATGTTTCAGCCCGCGCCTCCTCAGCCTGGGCCGGACGGCGGACGCAGGACGAGCCTCGGGTGCCGAACAGCCACGCGTATGCTTGCAGTGTGCGGCTCCAGTTCTCCGCTCCATGGAGATACGTGGTTCTGGAGAGTACGAACCCCTCTGAGGATCTCAGCGCTTCTAGGCCAATTGGAAATGCTGATCGGCAGCTTCAGTCGGGCACCTTGGCTTACAGCCCAAATTCATGCCGTCGGCGACTCCGCGTGGCAGAAAGATGCGGCGGCCATCTTAGGAGCTGGGGGGAACTTCCCGGCTAAACCAGGCAAAAACATTTTCAATCGGCCACGGATCGAGAAGTCCCCAGCGTGACAGTGTCGGTTGCAGCTTTTAACGGGGCCGCTGGCCAGTGTGAATCAGTTATGGAGCATTGGGCCAGCCGGAGCTCTCAGGAAGCCAGGCCGTTCGCGCTGGCTCCTAGCCACGCCCCCTCAATGCGTCCTTTAAAACAGGCATCATCCCAGCTAACCTCAAAGAGGCCTGGGTCCGGCCTCTCCTAAAAAACCTACTCTTGGCCCCTTACAACCCAACAACTACAGACCAATAACCACTGTGCCATTCCTCCTGAAATTACTGGACAAAGCCGCAAATTTCCAAATCCAACACTTTCTGGAAACCCACTCCATCCTCGGTCTAGGCAATCAGGCTTCCGGAAAGGACATGGCACAGAAACAGCCCTGGTGGATCTGAAGAGTCAGATCACCCAAATCATGGACAAAGGCAAGCCTGCTCTTCTGCTCCTTCTAGATCTCTCAGCCGCTTTCGATCTGGTTGACCACAAGACTTTCACTTTACACCTCACACACTCAGCCAACTTCTCTAAAGAATCAGCTCTCTGGGTCACCTCCTTCCTAGATGGAAGAGCCATGAAAGTCTTCTCGGACATCGCCAACGCCACTCCCACGACAACCCACTGCGGGGTCCCTCAAGGATCCTGCACAGCACCCACACTTTACAACTTGTTCACTAAGCCCCTCTTTGACAAACTCGACTCATACGGTATCACATACACGAACTAAGCGGACGACACACAAGTACTTCTACCCGTCTCAGGATCATACAACGAAGACGCCAAGGCACTCCACACAATTTACTCCATCATCAATGCCTGGATGGCAGTTAATGGCCTTTGCCTCAATGGAGACAAGACTGAAATCATAATATTAGGTCAACAGAACACCCTAGACAAACTGGACAAACTGTACGCTAACTTTTCCATTGACAACTCCATCATCCCCGTATCCACAGCTGTAAAGACACTGGGAGTATACCTAGACTCTTCACTATCTATGACCAGACAAGTCAGCGCAATCACTTCCTCATCTGCGCATACCACCAAACTCATAAACGCCATCAAGCCATACCTCTCTAAACCCAGCTGCCTCTCTATAGCTAGAGCAACCATTGGAGCCAAACTGGACTACTGCAATGCCCTCTTAGCAGGCACATCAGCCAAAAACCTAAACAGACTTCAAGTCACGCAGAACAATGCTCTCCGGGCCGCTCTTAGCATCCCAAGAAGAGAGCATATCTCCCATGCCAGGCACTCAGCTCAGTGGCTCCCGGTCAAAGATCGGATCACTCTCAAAATCCTCATCCTCACACACAAATGCCTCTCTCTCTTTGCCCCGTCCTATCTATCAGAGACCATCTTCAAATCATCCTCCTCCCGTCCCACTAGTACGCAATACTCCAACCTACACTACATCCCACGCATCAAAAAAGCCAAAGGCGGGGGCCTAAGTTTCCCCTACATTGCAGCCAAGACCTGGAACGTTCTTCCTGCAGACATTAGAGCGGAAAACTCACTCCCGATTTTTGCAGGAAACTGAAAACCTCATTCTTTGCAAAATAATATGAGACTCTCGGGAATCCATGTAAATATACTGCATTGCAAATTTGTACAAACGTCCATGGCTACTGTAAATAATGTATTTGTATGTAAATATTGTATCGTATGTAACTAAGATATTGTCTGTAACAAGCGCCACGATGCCCCCGGGCTCTACAAATCTGAATAAATAAATAAATAAATGAATAGGCCATTCACTTCTCTCCAGACACTCACAACAAGTTATGTGTATTGGGACAAGTACCCAGCCATTCAACACTCCACACTGCATTCATACCAGTTTTAGGCAGGGCTGTCTCAGTCATTGTGTCAAACACCAGAAACCAGACATCCACAACAAGAAGTGCATATTCACCCAGGTCCCACCCACAGGCGTACCCAAAACATACAGTCGCTGGGAAGGCTCCAGCCAGTCTGGCCTGGACTTCACAACAACACCATATATGGAACTTCCACCCAACAGCCGGTCAGGGAGAAGGGACAGAGTCAGGGCTTCCCAGGACTTTGGGAAAACAAGGTAACAGGCAATAGAAAGCAAGAGGCCACAGGGGCCATCGTGTTGCCTATCAGGAATCAACTGATTCCAAAGGCAGGTCCCGGGTATCCCAAAATGGAGGATACTCAGAGCACCTGTCAAATTCAGCATGGAGCTGCCACCAGCCCATACCCTGCTCTGTGGGCCACACACAGGTGCCCAAAAACATACACTAGGGGCACAGGGTTGTACCCCCCACCCATGGGTGCCATATGGGTATCCCATGGGTCTGCACACCAAATCAAAAGAGAGAGCTGCACCGCCAGGAGTCGCACATGAACTCCTGCATAGAAAACATGATAGAACACACGATAAAAAGCAGTAAAGGAAAAGGATACGGAGGCCCTGTCCCTCTGCTGCATTTCCAGCATCACACTCCCCCTGCTGGGCTCGGACCAATTTATCTATTTTGCCATCAACTTTCTTTACTGTATCAATATCGAAGACTTTCGATTGTGCACAGGATTTCGCTTGACCCGTTGCAGGACCACTTCGATTCACAATCTTTTGCCATTCTTTGGGCCTCATTACGAGTATGGAGGCAGCCATGCCCTCAAAAAGGGCATGGCTGCCTCCATACCGGGTTACAGGACCGGGTTCCTTCAATGAGGAATTACTGGGTCATTCCAACCTTTGAGGACCCGGTTATTCCTCATTGGAAAAACCCATCCCCATTCCCATTTGAGCCCCCATAGGGCTCGATGGGAATGGGGAGGGAGCTAATGACGGGTCCATTAATAACGGGCCCGTTATTAGCTCCCTGGTCCCCTTGCGGGACCCGCTAAGGATGTCTGGTCTGACCAGACGTTCTGAGCGGGTCCCGCAAGGGAACCTCGTAATAGGGCATCCCGTAATGAATAGTGCCGGTCCCGTACCGGCACCGTTCATTATGGGACAACAAGGGTCGTAATGAGGCCCTTTCACTTTTGTTAACTCTCAGCTCAACACCTTACAGAGACCTTTGATTGACCATGCACGCGGTACAGGACCACTCTGTCAGAGGTATCATATATTTTGGCTTCAAAGTTCAATCACTTATCTGCAGTTCAACTTTACTCGTGCTGGTTATCACACACGTTTCACACAATGTTCTCAGATCCAGCACTCGCCATATAATATTGCCGTTTGCTACCTTAGCTTCAATACAGAACGGTCTTGTATCGGTCTCCCCAACTCACTGGCTGTGTTGATTTCACTAAAGTTGCTTTCTTGTTGGAGCCAAGGACAGTACCACGCAAGCTTGTGGTTCTCCCCACCTTGATTATCAACACGGGAGGGCCCCGGGTACCTCTGACATACAATGCAGGATTTCTTAGCCTGGTTTTCTGGTCATACGCTTTCCATTCTTGAGGTTTCATGAAAGTAATGGTTCCTTGTCGAAAAGGTCAAGGGAACTTCCCTCCTTGTGATCCCCTTTGATTTCGCCGTCTTCCTCCTCGTGTTAAACTGCCTGTGTTAAATAGCTGTTTCCTCGTGTGCTTTGTCTCGCTCAGAGGGTGCTCTCGTGCTCTGCCTTTTATCTGTGTGGGGTAGTGTAATGGAAGTCAAGTGTGTGTGATGGTCAGTAATTGCCTGATCCTGTCTGACCATTATATTGGGACACGTCAAGTATGTGGCTCGGGTGTTAGTCCGTTTTCTCTCATAGCGGGCTGTCGTGAGAAAGTGTTTGTGCTGTGAAAGGCGGGGTGGGTTGAGTTCCTAAGTATCCTACCTGGTAGGATGGGGTAAAAGAGTTTCCAGGGAAGGGGATATCGCATCTCACAATCCGGTGACCCACTCCCCGGAGACTCCTCACCCTGGTGATCCTCTTGCACTGGTCCACCCCCAGGAACTGGATCCAAAAGAGATGGCTGTGTCCTGGACACTTGGATGACAGATCCCTGGGAACTAGCAGGTGAGACACCTTCTGGTTTCTCACACTTTCCCATGCAATACCAAGTCCTTCTGACATTCAAATTCAATATCTCAAACAATTCCTTCTCACACCTCGGTCCCCCCTGGTCGTGGCACAGTTTGCAGACTGCAAGGTTCACCCAGCACAGGTTGAGCAACCAGGTGCCTAACATTGCTTAAGTTTCTTATTTGGTTCTTAAGGTGGGACCTCTTCAACATCCCTGGATCAGCCTCCTGCCTGGGGGCCATCCCAATGCTTCTCAACAATCCTAGTTCGCTCAAAGATTTTAGGGTGGGGTCTCTTCAGCCCTATTGGATCAACCTCCTGATTGAGGATCACACCAATGCTTCCCAACACTTCTGGTTAACTCACAGTTTCTCATTATCACTTTTTGCAGCTTTGCTCTTACTTCAGTTTTTGTGTAGCCCCCCTACTGCTGTGGAGCTTTTCAAAAGGAATTCTATTTCGCTCGCACTTCACTTGTGCCCAGCTCCCCTGCTGTTGCAATGTTTCTTTTCCTTAAAAGAGACTTCCGAATGCATATAATGTTATACAGGACCACTTTGCTACTTTATACCCTTTCAAACCTGCTTTTTCATTGTCCACATCTCAGCATTGTCCCAACGCATTTGGGAACAAGTACTTTTTCACTCGCAGTCACACTGTTCCAAAGTATACAGTCTTTTCTCCATCAATGCCGGGTTTCTTTCTCATTCAGAAACTCACTGGTCATGGACTTTGCCGCTCCTCCCTTCAACGTCTTGCCCGTCTGAGGGCAGGATCTCTCCACCTGCCCCTCAGACCTCCTGGGCTGTCGGCTTTACCCAGGGGAACGAGCAATTCTCTAGCCACACAGAGTATGGGAAAGGCACGCCTCACGGCTCCCGTCTGGCAATTCCTCAGGTTCTCTGGAGACACGACCATCTCACTGGGCTTTCTCCTGCTACACCCGACAGTCTTACAGCATCCTGTCGTCTCGCTCTCCGTTGCCTTGGTTTGGGCAGCTCTGGCTCTGCTACCTCACCTGCTCGCCATCCAACTCGTTCTAATTGCCAAGTATGTGTTTTCCTTTTATATTCACCTGAATACTTAACAGGCTGCAGGTGGGCATAGTTGAAATCAATTGCCTGACCTTGTCTTGCCTCGTTAATGGGACAAGTCCATTGGGGAAGTTGATGTGCCTTGATTTGCATCTTCCTCGTCCCAGTACCATAGTAGTGATTCTCATAGGAAATCTGGACTCCTCTTGACTTCTTCTTCTTCGTCACAGTATTTGGATAGTGTTTGTGGAAAGGAGGAATGTGTGCTTGAGCACACCCTATAAAGGTCACTATTAAGGAAGGGGGGATACCAAGTTTCACCCACAGGTATTCCCACCCCAATCCCTGAGGTCCCTCTACTCAGCTGATCCTCGCTCGCTTGTCCACTCCCAGGGTTGGGATGCAATAGTGATGGCCCACCCCTGCCCACGTGTGTAGAAGATCCCCGGGGAGTAAGTTGGGAAAGATTCTTAGGTTTTTCACAGCTCTCACCCTAATTCTGTTTCGCCCACCTCAGCCAGAAGAGCTTGTATTCAGGATTGACCCTGGGTGTAAACAATTAATTGAGCACCTCATTGGCAACATTGTAGGAGTTCTATCTGGGCAAATGTTCTTGAATAGTTTTTGGACAGCTGGGCCCGCAGATTACTGCATGATAGGTCATTTGGCACGTTCATTGATCTCAACAGCCTCAAAGTACATCGCAAGTCTTTCAACCGATGAGGTCCACTGAGGCCCAAGGCTGAATGGGGCCACAGATACGTCGAACTAAACTAATGCGGCAAGCGATCTCTGTTGTCGGAGTATCCTGCCAGCTGCTGGCTCCTCCTCATTGTCATCAGCCATGGGGGCAATGCGGGAGGCTCTGATGAAGCCCTTGCTTCATGGGCAGAATGCAGAAAATATGTGGTCTTCACTGGTGCAGTTACATGTGGGCTACTCTGTCCTTGCAGGCTCTATCTGGCCCATCACCTTACATTAATCTTTTTCCCTAATTCGGGTTCTGCGAGTAGGTAGGCGAAGGGCACTGAAGCAAACTGGGCCCGGACAATTTTTCTTTTGTGTCTTCCTTTAACCAACGGGTGCACCACAACTTTCTAGGGTGCATAAGCACTCCGCTATGGAGCCGCAACCCTTACATATCCTCCAATACCTGCAGCTGTTGACACCTCAATGTTTGGCAGATCCTGATCATCTGAGTTCTCCTCTCGTATTTGCCTTGCAGGCCTGTGTTCCTGCACTAATGTTTTAGTTTTTTCCAGCTCCAACCACGGAGCGCACAGGAATCAACTTTCTTTTATTTGTATTGTCCCCAGGTCCAATCATGGAGTGCACATGCAACCCCTTTCTTTCCTTTTTTTTTTGTTCCCCAGCTCTGTTCGCGGAGTTCGTCACAATCACTGTCACACTTTTTCCAGCTCCGGTCATGGAATGCACCAAAACTCACTGCTTCACTCTTTTTTCTTGAAAGAGCTCCGGTCACAAAGCGTGGAAATAACACTGCCCGGGGTGCAGGTCCAACCGAAGTGGGATCTCCGGCTTCAGTGACCAGCAGGGTGCCACTGCCTTCGAAGATGTGATGTGCCAGGGACAACGAGCGAACCGTCGCCTGTGGTCACAATGTCATGCACATCAAGTCCAAGAGCAGACCTTTGTCGCCAATGTTGTGGGTCACTCTGTGGGCACACAGGCATGCCGGAACACTCCATGATCACACAGTGGTACACTTAAACAGTGCCGTGAGCACAGAGCCTTCCCAAAGGAATGGACAAGGAGATGGGTACTTTGTCCATTGGGTTTGCCTCTGTGCTACCCCACATGCTGGCAGGAGGATCCTTTTATTCGGGAGCACATTATGACGTTGTCATGACTCCAGCCCTAAAGGGGACATCACAACAGGTATATGTCTCTAACAATATTTTAATGTCACTGCTGTTGTGACATCAGCACAGAGCCACAGGGCTTGTGCTGAGTCACACAACTGGGGGTCACATCAGTGGCCATGTGACAAGCTCAATAAAATAAGCCAGTGGCTTCTGACTCACCATTTCACTCACTATCGGACTGGCATGTTTTTATTATGTAGTGTGACCAGGCATTCCTGGGGTCTGGTGGTACCGGAGCCCCTAACAACCTGTGACGAGGTCTTCTAGGTAACTCACATGCTGCTGCCGTCCTTCCCGGCGTGTGCAGGCCAGATCCTGTATGGTCCTGTGTGGCGCGGTCAGTCGCGTGTGCAAATGGGAAAATAGGCTCCCGGATAGGGGATCCATGGCCCAAACGGCCCAATGCACGGCCAAGTTGGAAAAGATATGCTCCCGCCTGGAGGAGTCATGGACCGCATGCCCTGTGTGCCGCAGCTGCATGGAACCAGAGTGTGCGGATGACGACACTGCCAGGTCCTGCTCCCGCTGGAGGGGGCACGATCATGGCATGGCCTACGCCGCAATAATTTGAATATCTCCCGCCTGGGGGAGTGAGCACAAAGCGCGGCCTGGATGACCACTGCCATCTGCTGCTCCTGTATGGGGGTACAGAAAGTATGCAGGTCCTGCACCGCAACATTATTGACACCTTGGGGGAGAAGATAGGAGACAAGGCCGGCGCCGCTGCCTCAAATGCTGTACACTCCTGCCTGGGGAGAAGAGCGGCACAAGCCGCTGCGTTAATATAATTGACTCCTGTCTGGAGGAGAGAGGGACAGGAGCAGCCTACGGTGCTACAGTATTTTGAAATGCTCCTTCCTGTCGGAAAAGAAAATAAGAGCGGCCTGTGCTGCTGCAGCAATTTGAGTTACTTCTGCCTGAGGGAGCTTCAGTATGGCGCAGCTCATATGCCACTGCCTGCAGCCTGCTCCATACTCCCACCCGGGGGATCCTGAATGTGGCATGGCCTGGACAACAGCCTGCAGGTGTTGGGGAGGATACAGGGTCTTCACACACCCCTTGGCGATACTGTATAAGTCACAAACATTAGAATACACATTCGGGGAGCAGGCTACACACAAAGGGGGCTGAACAATCACTGTAATGCATGTATTAGGAGCGAAAGACTAAACGCAAATGCGAATGCCATCTTAGACAAATGGCAGCCATCCTAGAATCTAGGCCCAAGCGCGGCGAATAGTATTAGGTGCTTGAATATTAGGCCCATCGTATTAGTGCAAACAACACCCCCACCCCGGCCAGGTCCCACACATTCCATGAAATCCTCCATTGTTCCAAAGAATTACAGGTCCTCACACACAGGGAAGAATGCGCCCTGCAAGGTCATGAGAAGGGAGCAGCGCGCCTCTTGGCAGGATACGCCCATGAGATAGAAAGCCAGGCCTCCTGCCCCCAAGGATCCCAACATGAGAAATACAACTTTGGATTGCTTTCAACCTAAGACCCCTGCATGCCACAGCACCACCCAAACCCAGACCACGACCATACAACTTTTACACCCCTCGATTGATCACTAAGATCAGACGGCAGGGCTATCACGCCTTCAGGAATGGGCACATGATTTGTGCAGCGAGGTGCAGGATAGCAACTCAATTATAGCCCAAAACTAAGGTGGAGGACCTTGGGAGTTACTGAGCTGCCTGGGAATGAGTGAGGCATGTGAGTTAGTGTGACCCCAACATTCCTACAGCCCATCGATATATTTACACGGGGGTCTGAAACAATGATAAGGTAACAGTGCTTAACAAAGTAGCCAATTAGTGTTGCAGCACCCAAGTGGATGAAGATAGAGAAATGGAGATGGACCAATGGCCTGGCATCCCATATGGAGCAGGCCCTACAGATATAGGCCTCTGCCAATCCATATTGTAGAATTGCACTATATATAGTGACATCACTAGTGACGTTGTTTGTGCTTATAATGTGCCACCCATGCCAACAGACCTCAGAACGTTCTCGTGCAGCAGAGTCCTTTGCTGATGTTATTTTCTGTTTTTGTGGAAATAAACACTTGTTACCTTTGCAGGCGTATCTAGGGCCTTCTTTCCTAGCTGGTTGCATTTTTTCTGGTGTGAGCATACAGTGGCGTGCCTTCATAGGTCTTTCCCAAAGATGCTGCTGGGTGTTACCTGCAGCCCCACACCCACTACAAAGAGGAAGCTGATTCCTATCTGGTGAGACACTCCTATGAGAAAAATAAAGTTCCTATCCTTTTGCACGTCTGATGGTTTGGCCAGCGTAATATTTGCCACAAGGGCAAATTAATCCATATATTACGCATTTGTTATCACATGTTGCATAATGTTGTAAAGTGATTTTTTTGTCCTGTGTATGGATGCCTAATTGTTGAACCTTTTTGCACATTTTTGCATTGACTGCAATTTAGACAAGGAAAAGTTGAATTCTTTCGAATTTTCTTAAAAAACTGTTTTGAATAACTGTCAAGTTGACAAAGAAAAATTCCAAACACTGTTTGATAGGGGCTGCACACTATGTTTCTCAAGGACATGTTTGCTCAAGGGATACCTTATGTCACGTCATTTTATTGTTCGAATATGTTAATAAATTCTTGTCTTGAGAGGTCTGATGGTACTTACAATGTAAATGTTAGCACATGTACGCTTGATGGCATACACTATGAATTTGTAGTTGCAATTGAGGAAATCTTTTATTTTGTAAGTTGAGCCATCTGCTTTTAAACATTCCTTGAGTCCATTTGTGGCATAGTTGCACATGTTGCATGTTCCTCATTTATAGAAGCCTTGTAAGCTTGTTGCTGTCCACAGTTGGTGTTGCCCTTTAATTTTCTGATGTTCAACAAAATGGGATGGACATAAAATGTTTTTCAGATTCGGTGCCTTTCTTTAGGTGAGGCATGGAGATATGGGTAGATATGGTCTCAAATCCTGATCTGTGGTCAGTGTGTTCCAATGTTTGTTGAGAATTTTCCTCAGAGAAGTTGCCTCTGTATTGTAAGTTGTGATGAATCTTAAGGTTTTTTCCTCGCATTCTCTGTTGTATTATGTTGTCGAGATTTGTAGTTAAGAAGATCCATTCTGTTGCGTGTTTGACCTTTTGTAGCCTCTTTTCAGAAATTTCTTTTGGGCATCTTTCTGATGTTTAAACATTTCGTGATTTTCTGTACAGTTCCATTTAATTCTTAGGAACTCCCCATAAGGGATGTTGTTTTTGACATGAGGTGGATGGTGACTTGCTGCGTGCAAGATGCTATTTCCTGCAGTTGGTTTTGTGTATAAAGTTGTGTTGATCTTGTTATTACAGATACATAATTCTAAATCCAGGAAGTGGATTTTGGTGTCACTTTCTTCCATCGTTAGTTGTAAATTGTACTGATTGTTGTTTAGGAAATGGTGGTATTCACTCAGTGATTGTTTGTCACCTTTCCATATAACTAAAATGTCATCTATGAATCTGCTCCAATAGACAATCTGATTTAATTCACAGAAAGATTGATGCCGCCATGCATGATGTAATTCAAATGCACCCATATATAGGTTTGCATAAGCTGGTGCAAATTTCGCCCCCATAGCTGTTCCTCTTTTTTTGCTTATAAATATCTCCATTGAATAGAAAGATTGATGAGGGTAAAATTTTACATTTCTAGAATCATTTCATTTTGGTTTTTGAATGATATAGATCTTGTATCTAAAAACTCTTTAGTTGTTTCCATTCCTTTTTGGTGGAGAATGATGGTGTATAGACTGGTCACGTCAAAAGTTACCAATATGAAGTTTTGTTCCCATTCTATAAGTTCCAACTGGTTGATGACGTCAGTTGTGTATTTGATGATGGAAGCGAGGTTGGCTGCCAAGGGTTGTAAGTGTTTTTCAATGTATGAAGAGATCGGTTCCGTTAGAGAGCCTATGCTATTTATTATTGGTCTGCTCGGTGGAAGTAGATGATATTCTTTATGAATTTTAGGTAAGAAGTAGATGCTTGCTAGTATCGGATGTTGGTTGTTCATGTAGTTGTATTCTTCTTCCGTTAGGAGTTGTTCTTCAAAGTAGTGTTTGTTAAGTTGCTGCCATTCTATGATAAGGCTGGTAAGAGGATTGTTAGTGAGTTTCTCATAGGTTTGTTTGTCATTCAAATGCTTTGCAGCCATCTTGATATAATCCGTTGTGTTTAACAAACAATTTTTCCTCCTTTATCTGCTTGTTTTATAACCACTAATTCATCCTTCTGTATATCAATAAGGGGGATTATCTTTCCTTAGTTGTTAGATTGTAATCTAAGTTGGTATGTTTAGGCGATTTGAGGTATAATGATCTTAGATCCTCTGTTACTGCCTTTTCAAAAAGGTCTATTACATTTTCACTGTATAGATGTGGATAAAATGTTGATTTTTGGTTTCAGATTGGTTGTTTCACTGAGATTCATGGAGATGCCTAGATCCTCTGTGAATGTTTCTAGAGTATGTATATTGTCTTGTTCCGAAAGGTTTAACAGATTAACTATTTGTATTGAATGAGCAATGGATAAGTCTGAAGGGACAGGTTCCTCTTCTGTTCTGCTTTTTGGTGATTTGAAGCTAGTAGCAAAATATTTCTTCAGTTTCAAATTTCTGCTGAATTTAAATAAGTCCACTCTGGTTTGGAAATAGTCCATTTTATGTGTAGGACAAAAGGACAGACCTTTCTTAAGGGCAGAGCACAATGATGTTGAGCATACTTTGTTGGATAAGCTAAGGATCAAATCTTCTTTTTCCTTTGTTCTTTCGATCTTGTTTTGACCCTGTTTGATGATTCTTCTTCTTCTGATACTGCCTCTGCCTCTTCCACCTCTTTGGATGGGCATCCATTTGTGGAAGTATTTGTTTTCTTTGAGGGATAATATGTTTTCCATTGCTTGTGCTTTCGATATTCTTCTAAAAAAGAGTATGGTGTCATATCTGATGGTTCTGATTCACCGGTCGCATAGGGGAGGGCCTGTTCTCCTTCATTACTGTGTTCTGTATATGATGATTGTGATGTTTGGGTATTTTTGGCTTTTCCAGGATTGTTTTTTTTTGGCAGGGGGGTAAATCCTTTAGATTTCCTGTTGGTTTGTTTGTGAAATGTGTAGACTCTTTTAAACGCGTAGTCCATCTCATCACGATGAAAGGTTTGTTGTTTGCGAATTTTGATGTCTTGTTCAAATTTGTCTAAAAATTCATCAAGAATTTGATCATTTTTGAAAGCCGCCTCAGGTTGATTAAGGTCTTTGATTTTAGTTTTGATTTCATCAATTTCTTGAGTTAACTTATCATGTGTTCTTTTAGTGTTGTTGATGATCCTTATCATCATTTCTTTTGAAGTATTTTTAAGAAGTTCTTCCCAATCTTTAAGTTCATCAAGATCTTCCTCATCGAAGGACAGAAGATGCTAATTCGTAAACCTCTCGGGATTCTGTCTACTTGCAGATAATTTTCTAAAGTTGTGAATTCCCACCATTTAAAAAGTTCTTTTTTGCATACATTTTCCAGTAATTCAAAAAAGTTGTTTCAATGATTTGCTGTCTGTATTCCTGATTCCTGTCTGGTGAGACACTCCTATGAGAAAAATGAAGTTCCTATCCCTTTGCACGTCTGATGGTTTGGCCAACGTAATATTTGCCACAAGGGCAAATTAATCCATATATTACGCATTTGTTAACACATGTTGCATAATGTTGTAAAGTGATTTTTTGTCCTGTGTATGGATGCCTAATTGTTGAACCTTTTTGCACATTGTTGCATTGTCTGCAATTTAGACAAGGAAAAGTTGAATTCTTTCGAATTTTCTTAAAAAACTGTTTTGAATAACTGTTAAGTTGAAACTGGGTTATTGAGTGAAAGTAACTCAAAAGAGAATAACAATTTTGTGAAATATTGAGAAACACTATCAGTAAAAGAATTTGAATTTTAAATGCGAACATTTGTTGATGGAATTTCTGCATTCGGTATTTGTGTATTCGACTGCTGCTTAAAAACTTTTGATATGTTTGTTTGTTTGTTTTTATTATTTATAATGCGCGAGGGTACCCGGAGGTATCAGGGCACAGCATTTACAAGAATTTTCTAGGCTTAGTTACAATCATCATAACATATACATAAACGTGGGACAATAAAGTAAACCAAAGTTATATACAAAGCAGCAGTGAGGTAACGAGTCAAGCATTATATACAAGTAGACATGTAGGCACATATGGTTAAGCTGTGTGCAGGTATTGCGGCATTTATATGTCCTAGTGGGCCTCTTATTGCATCCATGAAACTACCTTGGAGCGGAAGTTTTGGTAAGGCAGGTCCATTCTGATGTTTGCAGGCAAGGAGTTCCACAACTTGGCAGCTTTTACCGGGAAGCTATTTCCCCCTATGGTGGCACGTTTGTAGGTGGGAACGGTTAGGTAGTCTTTGTATGCTGTTCTTACGGGTCTTAAGGAAGATTGTCTGTGAAATCTATTGACTAGGTAGGTTGGGGCAGCATTATTGATCGCTTTATGGGTGAGTGATGCCGTTTTTAAGAGGATTTTGTCATTAGTAGAGAGCCATTTGTTCTGTTGGCTGAGTCCTGTTATGTGTTCTCTTCTAGAGATGCCCAGAGCTGCTCTAAGAGCGTTGTTCTGGAGAATTTGTATCTTACTGGTAGTGGCCTTGGATGATCTCAGGTAGAGGGTGTTGCAGTAGTCAAGACGGGACAATATGAGGGCTCTAGCAAGCGTAAGGCAGCTATTATCCGAAAGAAATGGTTTGGCTGCGCAGATTAGTTTGCATGTGTATGCCGTGGATGATGCAAAGGAGCTCACTTGTCTTTTAAAGGAGAAGTTAGAATCCAGGTAGAAACCCAGTGTTTTGACCTCCTGTCCGACTGTGATGTTATTTCCATCAATCATGAAGGAATTGTATGCCGGTCCCAGTTTCTTTAGGCTGGAGGTGGTGCCTAGGATGATAAGCTCTGTTTTCTCATCATTCAGGCATAGTCCATGTGTGGCCATCCATGCCTGGATGATGATGTATACTCTATTTAGCAAGGCCAAATCCTTTTCATAATCTCCAGAAAGTGGAAGGAGGATCTGGGTATCATCTGCATAGTTAGTGTAGGTGATACCGAGATGATCCAGATCATCGAAAAGGGGCTTGGTAAATATATTATACAGAGTGGGGGAGACACAGGAGCCCTGTGGTACACCACAGGTGATGGGTATGGGATCTGCTGCAGCAGTAGGAGAGAAGACCCTCATGGTTCTGCCGTTGAGGAATGATGTGATCCAGGTGATAGCCTCCGTGGAGAAGTGTGCTGATGAGTGGAGGTGTGAGCATAAGACAGAGTGATTGACCAGATCGAATGCTGCAGATAAATCGAGGAGTAGGAGTAGGGCAGCTTGTCCATTGTCTCTGAGTGTGTCGATCTGAGCTTTTAGGTTGATGAGCGCGGTTTCAGTCCCATGTTGGGGGCGGAACCCTGATTGTCTGGATCCTAATAGGTGGTGATCTTCCAGGTGCTTCTGTATTTGTACATAGGCGACCTTGTCCAGAATTTTCAGAAGGAAAGGGGCGGTTGTTATAGGTCAGTAGTTGATAGGTGTGGCTGGGTCAAGTGTAGGTTTTTTTAGTAATGGTCGTACCCAAGATTGTTTTAGATTGGTGGGAATAGAGCCGCTGGCGAAGGAGGCGTTAATCAGTTTCGTAATGAAAGGGGAGAGTTCGCGGGCAGCATCTTTGATGAGCTGTGCTGGGCACAGATCTCCTTGGCAATTGGATGGTTTCAAGGATAGGACGATTTTTTCAACTTCAAGTGTATTGACTTTGGAGAATTTGAAGCGGGTGATACCTGTGGGCGTAAGTTTGTCCGAGTTTTTTGGTGGGAGAGTGACATTGAGGGAAGCTTTTTTGCAGGAGATTTTGCTTTGTAAGGTCGCGATCTTATTTGCTAGGGCACTTTGAAATTTTGAGCACCAGTTTTTATCTTTGGTACAAGTGTCAGGAGGTGCTATGGGTGTTTCTATTTCTTTAAGGATAGAGAAGAGTTCTTTCATGTTGGATTTTGCTTGGGATATGCGAGAATCAAAAGAGGTTCGTTTAGCCAAGTAGATTTCTTTTTTATAGAGTGCGGCTAGTCTGGAAAGTTTGAGTTTGTTTGCGACTGACGGGGACTTTTTCCAAGTGGCCTCGCAATTTCTTTTCTGCTGCCTAAGATTTTTGAGGAATGGTGTGTACCATTTGTTAAGGTGTGTTTTTGGTTTGCTTGGTCTGAGCTTGAGGGGGGCGATGATGTCCAGTGAGGCGGCCATAGTCTTGTTGTACTCTTCGACCAAGGTGTCAGGGTCGAGGTTGTCAGAGAGTGTATTGAGTGTGGGAAGTAGGGTTGGGATGAGTCTTTCTACTGTCATATTCTTTTTGTTTCTGGTGAGAGCCGGTGGGGCCCTAATGGTAGGTGGAGGAGGAGGTCTGTCAGTGGAAAGCATGAACGAGATTAGGTGGTGGTCGGTCCAGACTAGGGGAGAGATATTCATAATTTTTGCTTGGCAGTTATAATCAGCTACCCAGTCGAGTGTTCTCCCTTTTGAATGGGTCGGTGCTGTGCATCTTTGTGTGAGGGAGTTAGCTATGGTACTGGCGATGTGGTCTTCTGGGTCATTATAGCCTAAGTTGAAGTCTCCCAGGGTGAGAACTTGAGTGGAGCTTTTAAGATTGCTGGATAGAATAGAGTTGAGGTCTTCATCAAAGGTGCCGATGGGGCCCGGCGGGCGGTAGATCAAGTAGATATTGAGAGTTTGGGTATTGGTAAGTGGGACTTTGATTGATAGTGTTTCGCATGAGAGGATATTGGACGGAGTTGCTGGTCTAATGGTAAGGCTGCACTTATGGATAATGGAGACACCCCCTCCTCTAGAGTTAGGGCGATCTTGTCTCAAGATAGAGTAGTTATCTGGGACTGCCAACATGAGCATGGGACCTGCTGCTGGGTGTAGCCAAGTCTCAGTAACAGCGAGGAAGTCAAGGTCTTCTGTGAGGATTAGGTCTGCTATTTCCGTAGCATGGGCTACTAGCGATCTGGCGTTGATCAGGGCTCCCTTGATTTTGGGGCTATCTGTAATTTTGGGAGTAGTGGTATGGCGCTTGTCCTGTGTTGGTTCCGGGGTGCTGTGGATGTAGGAGTTGTGAGGTGGTATGGAGTTACGGTTTTGGAGTGGATGGGAGGTTTTTGTAGAGGGGTTATGTCTAGGTGGCGGCGCTCTAGGGTTCTTTGTACTGGGCAGTGAGCGGGCAAGAGGTTCATAGATTTTAGCTAGTTTAGCTCTGAGACCTAGGTTCCTGTCTATAGTGACTCGAGGGAGACTGGTAGGTAACTGTGATTGAAGGATGTTTGTGTCTAAGTTTGATTCAAGGATGTTGAGGCCAATTAGGGATGGCTTGTTGGGTAGCTATGGAGCCATCTTAAGCTGTGTTGTGGTGTTTGAAAGGATCAGGAAGCATGCTAGCAGGTTGGTGATGTTTGGGCACATGTTAGGTAGGTTATACCTAAACATCTAATTACAATGAGGCAGAGTGGCTAAGGTGTATTTAGCAGTGGCTTGATTCATGTAAAGCAGTTGGGCTAAGATACAGTGTGTAGCGACCAGATAATATCGAGGCATGTAAATACAAGTGTGCAAGGTGGCTAAAGTGCACATGGCATCATCTAGATTCAAATACAGCAGTATAGGCAGGAATGCGTACAATAGCGACCAGATAATATCTAGGCATGTAAATACAAGTGTGCAAGGTGGCTAAAGTGCACATGGCATCATCTAGATTCAAATACAGCAGTATAGGCAGGAATGCGTACAATAGCGACCAGATAGTATCTAGGCATGTAAACACAAGTGTGCAAGGTGGCTAAAGTGCACATGGCATCATCTAGATTCAAATACAGCAGTTCAGGCAGGAATGCATTGACTGGCGACCAGGTTATGCCTATACATCTAGGTACAAGGGCAGGGTGGTTAAGGTAGATTTAGCAGTGGATAGGTTCATGTGTAGTAGTTAGGCTAGAGTGATTGGTTAAGAACTGGGTTACAGCTGTGCAGTTAAGTTTGAGGTGGGTGGTTGAATGGGCAGTATGTGGTATCTGGTTTGATGTAGGGCAGGATGGCTGCAATATATAGAGTGCCAGCTAGGTGCGAGAATAGATGGTTTGGCTAGTGTGAGTTTAGTAGCACCTAAAGGTGAAATAACACGCTGGCTAGAGCATTAGGTGTCACCTAGGATCGAAATCTGGCAGAGAGACTAAAATGCGATGAGATTTCGAGGAGGATAAACATGTGCAGTTTCACAGTATTAGTGCGGTATTAGCGTCGTAAGGTTGTACATGTGATGGGAGGGAGCAAGGTAGCATTTAACTTCAGGCTATGGCAGATGGCTAAGGTACGGTGGGATACACAATGGCAATTTAGGCAGCAACGTAAGGTGATGCATGTTATGCAATTGTTTGAGTGTTTCAGTTTCATGTGGATGCATCGAGTAGCGTTGCAGTTGTAGGCAAAGTACCTTAGAGTGAGTTATCTGCTGAGTCGTGCGCAGGACTTCTGTGGAGGTCAAGGTTTCGGCAGAATCGCTGTGTGCATCATATGAGATGGTAGAAGAGCTGTGGCACGCGAGCACGGTCCAGCTCGGTCAGCTTAGTCAGGTAGCAGCCTTTGTCTGCTGCCTTCGTCGAGCCGGCTTCGCCTGCCGGTGCACGCGATAGGCTAATGTGGTGCAGGCAGCCAATAGGCCAATATACTGAGACAACTAATATTTTGAATAATTCAAAATACTAAGATTTGTTTGGAAAGTCACCTTTCCACTATTGAATGGTGTGCAGGGGACGGGAGTTCCTATTATTGATAGGAACTTCATTTTTCTCATATTTTTGTTGACTTATTGATACCAGAGTCTGTCTTTTTCTCCCCGGCACCCATAAAAAACTGATTAGTATATGGGCCAGTGGTTCAGAAAAACAAGGAACACATTGAGTATTTTGCATAGAACATATACAAGACATGGTGTACTTTCCCTCCTTTTTCTTTGGTGAGACACTCCTGCCTGGGTGAGTCCCTCCTGACTGGGGGAGTCTAGATGCGGCGCGGCCCGTGAGCCATCGCCTACTACAACTCCTGCCTGAGGGAGACACTCCTGCCTGGAGGAGACACTCTCACCTGGGGGAAACATTCCTGCCGGGGGAAGCCTGTATGTGGCACGGCCAAGTCCACTGCCTGCAGACCCTTCCACCCCGTCCATTAGCATGGTGAAGTCCGGTCCAGTCGGACACCCTGCTGCCAGCTCACCAACAGGAGACTAGGGGGGTCATTACAAGGTTGGAGGTAGCCATGCCACTATTTGTGGCATGGCTACCCCATACCGGGTCCAGGTTCCCTGAATGGGGAAATGTCGGGCCATTCCAACCTTGGAGGACCCAGTATTTCCCCATACAGGGAACACATCGCCATTCCCATTCGAGCCCCCTGTAGGGCTCATGGGAATGGGGACCATGCTAACAACGGGCCCGTTAATAACGGGCCCATGTTGTTAGCATGCTGGTCCTTTAGCGGGTCCCGCTAAGGGAACTTGGTAAAACCAGGCGCCCTTAGCGTGACCCGCTAAAGGACCTCGTAATGCGGCGGTAAGGGGTTGACGGCTCCGGCACCTTTACCAGCGCTGTTAACCCCTTACCACCAACCATATAATGACCTCCTATGTCCCTAAGGCGGACACGCCTGACTCATCGCCCATATACAATGGGCTATGAGGGGATGTCAGCATCGCCCTCCCTGCCTTCTACTATCAAGCACTCCTGTCTGTGGGGATCCCGCCAATGCCAGCTACCCTGCCGCCTGGCCCACCATCATATCGGCGCAGACCTAGCCGCGGCCCTCCACTGAGAGGGTGCTCATGCGCCAGGCCTATTTCGGGTGAGTACCACTCTGCCACCATGCCTGCCACCCCTATGCCCTGCCAACATCCAGAGGCACTCCTGCGCGGGGGAGATACTGAATGCGGTGTGCACTTTCTGCTTCCTGCAGCCTTTCCCCATGGAGGGGCCTGGAGCTACTGGCCTGGAGATGGCCGGTGTGAGGGCCTGCTGCCACTCTGGGCATAGCTCTCAACTCACCCGCTTTTGGCGGGTGTCACCCGCCTTGTAAAGGGCTGACTCACCCACCAAGCCTCCTGCACGCCCATTCATTCTAATGGGCGTCTCACCCGCCAAAAACAAAATCGGGTGATTTCACCCGCCTTTGCAACACAAATGGTTGAGAGCTATGTCTAGGGCCACCCCCAAAAGTATTCCTGCCTGGGGAGCATGATTGTGGCGCGCCCTGATCGCTGACCTGCAGACTGAGGTGCACTTTGAAGCCGTGGTCCCGGGCGCCAAGTGTGTTCAAATTGGACACTGCAAGAAAACATGTCATCAGTGCCTGTGACACTGGACTGGGGGCGTAGACTTTCCATTTTTCTGGTGGGGCTGGGGTGGAGGGGGCAGCCGTAACAACAAAAAGTTGCATTGTAACCTATGGGGACTTTCACGCAATTGGCCTTTCCTGGGTGGCCCCTGGAGCACCTGTGCACTCAGCGCACCTGCCTTTTACCACTAAAGTTACCATAAAAGTGGATGGGGTGGAGGAAAAGAGGGGCATGCATCACACCCCAGGCTTTGCAATGTATGTGCCACAATGCTTCTGATGGCCACTTCCTAAGTGTCATGTGAAACCAGTTTGTAAAGTTGGCCACCATAACAAATAAACTATAAAGACAACTAAATGTTTTGTCATCTTGATATAAAGTGTTGCATATAAATATGTATGGGTTTGGGGAATTTTATTGGGAAGATATTGTTTTGACCAGAACGTTGTTTGGACAAAGGCCGGCCCTGACAGCATGTAAATCTTTCGCTAGTTCTACAATCGGCGGCAGCAGAATATCGTCTACAAGTTTTGCGCAGCATGGCGGACAGTGCTCTGCCACATTCTGCAAGTTAAGTGAGCGCTCTAGTTTTTCCATTAGAACTCCTTTCTAGTTCATCAACCGCCGTCTCTACTGTCCCCCGGCAACGTGTCACGTCAGTATATATAAGAGCAGGTAGAGGGCGTTTCGTTCCTTTTTCCACGTCCACCATCACGGGTCGCAGTGTTAGGACGATTCCAAGCATGGGCTTCGGAGACCTGAAATCACCAGCTGGCCTGCAGGTGCTTAACACCTTTCTAGCTGACAGGAGTTACATCGAGGGGTCAGTCCCGCAAGTAAATGCGCTTATTTATTTATGCATGCTACTGTAGAGGGGTGCATTCTTCCGATAATAAGACCAGATATGTAGGCATGGCTGACGGTTGAGGTCCAGCAGCAAAATGGCGCCTGCCCCCGGTGTCGTCCCATTCAGAGAAACGGTATTAACTCTCCGCATCTGTGGGTCTAGAAGGATTGTGCTTGCAAACATACATGCGATATAGTCATGTAATTCGAATGACGTTCCCTCTCCCCGCGTTCTCTTGAACGCTGCGTAGCATAACTGGTCCGAGAGGCCCGCTGGGACGGAGCCGACCCAAATGCGTTGTGCGTCCCTCGGACTAGGGTAGTTAAAACCATTACGATAAGCGCTACGTCGCTCCCGGTTCTTTATTACAATTACTTGGATGACTCTCACATCGAATGATTGGAACTAAATATCCCGTGAAAGATGATTAATTTTCACAGAAATGGTAATGCTTGGACTGGGTGGGGTGTCTGTCTAGTGATATTACCTGGGCAGCTTTTTCTTTTGTTTGCTATTGCATGTTTTCTGCCCCTTGTGCCATCTCTTTTCATTTTTATAAAGTAAGAATATGCTATTTTATAAGCGCCGTCGGAGCCACGTGCGGGTCGGCGCGTCTCAATGGTGATGCCTTCTGCCTCCAAGAGGGAGGGCTTCATCCCCCTCTAGCAAGGGGCTAGCACCGCCATGTTTCTGCCATGGATTTGTGTTGCATGAACTTAATCGGAGAATTCACTACGTTATATCACAGCAGTTAGCTAGCTATAATATTGTAACGTGAGTTGTTGCATTGGGGATGGTGAAGGCAAATTTGGAGGTTTTTTGTTCCCTTCTCCACTGACTATTTTGTACTGAAGTGCAGCCAAATGATGCTCACAAGCAGAATGTAATTTAACTCCTAATACTGATTTCTAGGTTTATGATCTGTTAAACTGTTGTTTTTTTTTTAGCTATGTACCCTCACAGGCGGATGTAGCAGTTTACGAAGCCCTTTCTGGCGCTCCTCCGGGTGACCTTTTTCATGTCCTTCGATGGTACAACCACATCAAATCTTATGAAAAGCAAAAAGGAAGGTAATAAGACTGTTGGATATGATGACTACGAAATGTTTTAATATCGCGCCCAATACCATACAGTTTGCTTTCTAAGGGCGGATCTGGGATTCGAACCTCTGTTGCTCTGCGTGGTCGTTTCTATGACCAGGGCGTTGTCCTGTGCATCAGGGTAGCATTCATGAGCAAAATGTTGGGTGTAAGGATTTGGATATGTGATTTTATGGCCAGGCAAAATTGCATAAAGGGGTCCACAATACTGTTTCAAAAATTCACTACCAAATAGGCTTTACATCTTGACTTCGCAGACTAGGAAGTAGAAACTCAACAACGATCTTACTTTCCTCACCATATTTTCAAACTGGTCTACATGGTTCTCGTGTACAATTGCAGAACATGTAATGGTTTGAACTTTTTGGGCTCTACCATTGCATCCCTTGTTACCTATCAAGATGAGTCTAATTCACACTACAATTTAGTGATCTTCACTTGGGGAAGACGTGCATAATTGCCAGCAGTCCAGGTGTTTATAGAGTACTGAAGGTGGTGGAAGGGTTGCTTGGGTTGTTTTATCGTTGACGGGTTTATCATTGATATCAAGCACTTATAACAGGTCCCTGTCTGGTGCAGTAGGCTGGGATTTGGTAGCTGTGCTGAGAGTAAATTCTCTTTTGCAACCCAGAACAGGTGATCTGTACCTGTTGTGTTACAAAAGTGAGAGGGACAGCTATATGGAAGAGAGCTGTAAAGTCGAGCCTGCCTCAAAGTTCTGACCCTTGCACTTAATCTGCATCTCTGAACAGTTCCAGGCCGTTATGCAACATGTACATAAGCATTATTAACTTTGTCTACAGGTATGAGCAAAAACTTGCAGTAAATGCCCCTGGCTTAGCTTACACCTTATAAAACCAAACTAGGTGCCTCCTGATTTCCTCACATTCTCTTGACTGCTTTTACTGAATTGAGAAGATTGACTTGATTACCTACCGGATTTGTTGAGCAATCCAAATTTAGTGAAGGAGCATCGAAGCAAATTAGTTAACTGGTTGCTCTTTATAATTTGGCTCACCGGCATGTCAACAATCTGGCCCCTGTTTTTATACATCTGCATAGTAAGCTGGAGATAAGCTCCAACTTTACAAGCCACCTAATTATAATTTACTCTAGCATATGGCATCGGCCTAAATCAAACCACTACGCTAATATAACAAGCCAGCACATAAAATAGTGTTGGAATTCAAACGCACGTGCTAACACTCTAGCCAAGAGTGGTAGGTTTTTAATAACCACGGGCATAGATGTGGCCAACTCCGACTATCGGGCTCGGCCCTGCCCCAAAAGGCGCACACTAGCTCAAACTCACTTCTGCAAGTGACCACAATCTACACCAAAAAGAGGCCTGGAAACCCTTCTGTCGAGAATGAACACAGCCAGAGCAAGTCATGACTTTTGGTACTTGTATGAACCCTAATGTTAGGGTAATTTAAAGCTAAACGGGGGTGATAGGCGTTCATCATTCAGAACATGGCTCACCTACTGGTGTGAGCAAGCTTTTTTTTTTTAGCCTGCCATGCTGCTACAAAAAATGGGAAAGACTGAGCAATGTTGGGGGTCCAGCTTCATTGTAAGCCCTCTAGCCATCACATTTTTTCTTAAGGTTGAACACTCTTGTTACGCTGCCTGTTATGTGAGTACCTCCACTTCATGTACGTGGAGGTCTCAGTGGTACACAATCCGGAGTGAGCACAAACCCTCCCATGGTGCCTCTGCCCAGGACACGTCAAAATTGAGCAATGCCTAGGCTAAGAGCCTGCGGTGAGGGCTGCACACCTTATGACCAACTGGTTGCATAACTAGTTTCTTGATAATAAACACTCGGTGTTGCTTAATGAGTGCGTTACACAAGTGTAAACGAGGTGACCAATTTTAAAGTAGCAGGTGCCAGTGCATTTTGGACTAGGATGGTCAGCCACATGAAATGAGTCCCCCACTAAAGAATCCCCCGAAGCATACTCTAGGATCTGCTGACTGGTGGTGACATCAGATCCACATCAAATGATGGCTATGCTCCACACATGCTGCAGAAACTCCATGCTCAGATATCAGACATATTTGACGAGAATGTCGAAAGGGGTGCCCGACATCATTCCCATGTAGGGAGATTCTAGCATCATGAGTAATGTTGAACCTTGTTTGTTGCTAACGGGTGTGATGTACTACCAACATGTGTATTAGTGATGTACATGCATGACTTTCTCAGTTGTAGCAGCAACACTAAACAGTTTGCCAAAGGGCTTACTCTTCGGATTTCTGTCAATAACCTACACTATGTTCATTTATTTTTTTAGCCTTCCAGGTGTGAAGCAACCCCTAGGCAAGTATGGGCCGTCGGACATTGAGGACACCACAGGAAGTAAAGCCACAGAATCCAAGGAGGATGATGACGATGACATTGATCTCTTTGGGTCTGATGAGGAGGAGGTAAGTCGAACTGTCATTTGGATACCTTTTTTCCATTACGTTAAGAAATGGGTGTATAGCCTTTCGGCTGTGAAAAGAGAAAATTGGTTAAGGGGTCACTTTTAAGTCCTGTTACTGAGATTAATACTCACTGCGTCGCTTGCAGGTTCTCGGGTGCTCTGGCGGTTCTGAAGGTGTAGTTTAGTAGGACAAAGCTTTTTCATGTAGTTTGAAAGCACCTGGATGCTCTGCTAGTCTAGGTGCTCTTGTTTCGAGGGCTAGGGCAGAGGGATACACGTGTAGCAGTACTTGATCATGGACTCATTTGCCAGCAACGAGTGAAGGCTGTTCATTTAATTGCATCCAACAGAATATTACAAACTACGTTTGTTCAGGAGAAGTCTTGTCACCTTTATCTTTACTGTAGGGAACTAAAGGACGTTGGCTTTCATAACTTTAGCAATAGTGTGAAAACTTGGAAGACGCAAAAGATGGACAAGAAACTGACCCCGTATAGTCTTTTGATCTAGTAAATGGCTTCTTTGGGTGTTTTGTCATATGTGCACCGATTGTGCCTGTAATGTGCAAATCCAGTTGCGAACTTGGAAGTGAAGTAAGGAAACTAGGAAGCGCCATTAAACAAGTGCAGATTTCACTCGCTTATATTGAGGTGGATAACTATCTGCCCAAAGGTCGTGCTTGAAGTATCGGTTTAGCCATGGAAGTAGCATTTCTTTGAACATGTGTTCTATTTACATTGGAATGATGAATAAAACAAATCACCATCTTTCGGCTGAGCACTGATGCATTTTGTTTTTTCTGACCAACTAGGTTGCTTTTTTGTGTTAAATCTTAATTGCACGGTACAATATGCTGAATGGTTTTATTTTCTTCAGGAAAGTGAAGAGTCAAAACGAATAAGGGAAGAGCGACTGGCACAATACGAGTCCAAGAAATCAAAGAGTAAGTATTTGGGTAACCTGCTCGTAAATGGATGGCAAAACGGCAGTGAAATATGTATACTGTGACCCATTAATTGTAGTTGGATGTGAAAAAGGGGTACCCTTTCGGTTTTTGTTCTGGTGCCATGTCTTTTCGCCTTTTGTGGGTCGCCTAACAGACTTTAGACGGCCTACAAAAAGTGAAAAGGTGTTGCCTCGCCCCCACCCTCTGGTGGGATTTGTTAGAAATCGGTGGTTTCACCGCTCCCCCTCCCCACACTTACCTACTTACCCACTTCCCCTGAAGGCGATTTTCTGGTCCTGGTGCACTCGTGGGTGGGGAGGACATGACGGTTTGATTTAGAAAAACTGCTGTGGTCAGCAGTCTTTCTAAATGGTATTCATTTTTTTTTGTGCCCTGGTTCTACAATATTCCAATTACTTTTCAAAATCCATGTTTGCCGCTGTACACCGAAGGAAGAATAAATGTTAATTTGTGCAGGTGGGTGCTTGTTTAAGGGGACATAGCTGAAGGTGGGAGCAGGGCAGGTTGACTGTCAAGGTTTCACCTTTCCCTACTGCTGGGAACGATGGTGCTAAATAATAGCGGTGCATTAATTGAAGGTGGTAAAGTTGCTATTGCGGGACAGGCAACCAGCAGAGCTGGAAGGCTATTCAGTGCTGTCAGCAAAGTAAAATGCAGTTTGAAGATTATGAGCAGGAGCTAAAACCCAGCTCCTTGTTACCAGGCTTTTCCCCAGTAGGCTGGAACTACCAGCGAGGAACCTGGAGTGCACAACTCACTCTAAAAATTCCATTTAAATCAGTTTACATTATTAAACACTCGGTTAATCACATGCATGTGTGTAAGGCATCCGTTAGCTGGGGAACCAAGTAGCTATGCTAACTTGGCTAACCAGGCTCTCGCTGAGGGTGGTGATGGCCTGTGTTTGCTGATAAACACAGCCTTATACGTGCATGCTACAGCCCCCCCCCCTTAATGTCATATGTTCGTGTGGGCAAGGGGAGGGGGGTTGAGGTATGCCCCATCAACTGAAGGTGCTGAAGTCCTGGACTATACCTGTAGGAATATCGGGGGTGTTGTCCCACCCATGCACCGTCTCATTCTGCCCCATGGCAATTACAAGACCTGCAATCTCTCATAACCCATGAACCATCTAAGGTGCTTTTAAATGGGAGGATCTAGTCAACCTGGCCCATGTTTCCTTAGGTGGCCATTATGATAACATAACGTTTATAATCGGAGCATTGCAGCTACTAGCTTCCTTTTGGGCATTTAATTGTAGCTTTTGCCTGCATATGGATTGACATTCGGTACCTCATTAACCATCATTCTTCGAGTGGTGGTACATTTTTGTATGAGGCTTCTTTGTGGTATCTTGTGGTTGTTCAAGCCTTGTTGCCATTCTCCACAGATTACTGGTCTGGGACTACTCTTTTCCTGTAGTGGTGCCAGTATTCCTCCTGTGGTAAAAAAAAACTTGTCGTGCAACCACTTTTCTTCCTTCCTGGAAAGCTGGAAGAGCTATGGCTGTACAACGTACAATACACTTGTTTCAGATATTTTGGTTTGAAAAAGATGTTCTTGTGTCGTGACTTGCCCCCACGATGGTTGGTACAGGCCTGCTGGTTAACCTAATCCTATTTTAGGTCAACTAACTATGGTAGGCCGATGTATGTTGGTGTTTTTCACTGAATGCTGATCAACTAAGGCGGATGTTGAGAATCAAGATGTGGCATACAGTACGACTTTTACCACATTTTCAGGATCCCTTAATTTGAAAAATTCGGAGACGAGGAAGACCTTTTTTGAAGCTAGTAAGGTGGCATCATGTTTCTTAACTAGTTTTGCATCTAGACATAATGCAAAGGTTCAATGATGCAGTC
This sequence comes from Ambystoma mexicanum, assembly GCF_040938575.1. Taxonomy (NCBI): domain Eukaryota; kingdom Metazoa; phylum Chordata; class Amphibia; order Caudata; family Ambystomatidae; genus Ambystoma; species Ambystoma mexicanum. The sequence goes on from NC_090931.1 coordinate 694,358,388, forward strand.
AATGGGCACACCTTTCCGGCTTCCTAAGCAAAGCATCTTATGCCTCCCAATTTTTGTTTTGTCGAAGAGCAATGCATTTAACTTATTGCACTTTATTTTTTTATTGCCAGAACCTGCACTCATTGCCAAATCTTCGATTTTGCTTGATGTGAAGCCCTGGGACGACGAAACTGATATGGCGAAACTTGAAGAATGCGTGCGCAGCATTCAGATGGATGGCTTATTATGGGGGCAATGTAAGTGACACTTTTCTTTTTTAATTCCTTGTTTAGGTCTAAAGTGGCTTGTTGAATGATGATTGAACCACATCACCATCTTTCGACTGATTATTTGCTGATTGATTTGTTTCTCTCTGACACAAGCCATCTGGATTTGTATACAATAGCTAGTTTGACTACTGATGCCTTAAAGAATAAATATTATGTAGCGTGTGTTCAGCTTCATGATGCCCAATGGTTTCTGGTCTTACATATGTGACTTCTATTCTCTTGAACTGGGTAAATCTCCGACTTGGGCAGTGGTGCTAACCGACGGCGTTTAAATTTGATGTTAGCAAATCATTAATCTGGGCATATGCAGCTACAAAATCTTAAACGATAGCTGCAATGATAAACAAATAATCGAAGCCTTCCAGTAAAACTTGTGTTTTTTAAATTTTTTTTACAGCAAAGCTAGTACCTGTGGGCTATGGTATCAGGAAGCTACAAATTGGTTGTGTTGTAGAAGATGACAAAGTCGGAACCGATATCTTGGAGGAGCAAATAACAGCGTTTGAAGACTATGTGCAATCCATGGATGTTGCTGCTTTCAATAAGATATAAACTGCGACAAGATCCCCAACAGCACTTTGAATAAAGCACTATTTCTAAAGCTTATTTGTCAGTCAAATCACTTAGGGAATGTTGCAGGGGGGGCTCTGCATACATAGAAACATGATTTTGCTCCAGTGGTGTGGGAAAGGGGTGGAGGGATTTCAGTCTCGCATTCTAGCGAAGTCTATTTGGTATTTTTGACTTGTGGTTAATTTGCCATTTCGTGACTATAGTCAGGTAAAATCCACACTTGCACTATCACATGGTTCGTGATTGAGTGAGCAGGAGCTAAAACCAGCTCCTGTGTCTGGCATCGCCCAGTAGGCAGGAGCTATAGAGATGCTAATTTAGAACTTGTTGTCCATTTTGTATTACCTATTTAAAAATGTATTTTTCCAATTCTCAAGTACTCAAAGTAAATGTCGCACACGTTTGGAAGGCACTAGTAACTCCTGGTAGCTGTTGGTTTTCAAGCTAACCATACTCTACTGTGCTAGAAGCTGACGCTAAAGTGCTTCCAGCTCCCCTCCATTTCGAACCATGCTACATTAGTTTGACTGCATAGATGTAAAGGCAGTGCCAATCTTGATAAGCATGTGGATCTACATACACATGACCATTACCCTGCCCGTCCTCGCGCAAATCAGGAAGGAGCCAAAGGCGCAGTCACCAACGCTGCCTGATCCTCTCCCAGTTTACCACCAGTTACTGCTCCTGTTAGTTTAATGCATGTTTGCCTGAATCATTCGTGCTTGGCTGACATTTGAAGCTAGATTTCTAACGAATATGTAGCCAGAATAGTAACTGGCAATACCTGCCCCTTGCAGTAAGCGATCTAGAATCCATCAATTGCCCTGCCCTCAACAGGAAACTGCAGCCCAGTTAGGCTCCACCATCTACCACTATTTCTCAACCAACCCGTGAAACTAGTCGTGGGCATGCCATTGCAGCCACTGATGGGCCATTTGTTGTTTTTCTTCTCTACAGAACGTATCCTTTTTGTGGGTTTTCATGCAATAATGGATGCACCTAAACACCCCTGCCTATTGGGGGCAGGTAGTTGGAAGGTGGCCCCTTAAGCTGTTTATTCGCGGAAACTATTGGATTAGAAAAGAGGCATGTCATGTGAGGGGGGATATTGAGTTATTTGCCTACCCTCTTACTGCCCCTCAACACAGGTAATGCAGAGCGCACTTAAATCCAGCATTACCATCAAACTTTGCACTGAGTGCCTTTGGAGTTGTACTGGTGCAATAAAAAGGTTCTAACTGGGTCTACCTTCAGCTGCTCCGTTTGTATATGCACTAGCATGGACTTTTGGCTTGTATACAAATATATTGTTTGCCAGGCACTGCATTAGTTAGCCAGATATCATCTTTTTGCACATCAATTGGCAGTGCCTGGCCATTACCATGCCTGCACAAAAGCCATAACTGTTTGCAATGCTTTGGGTAGGCAGTTGTCCAGTTGTGATTCCCGGCCGTTGCACGAAAACTAGTACCTGTTAACCATATGGCAGACTACTGGGTTTACCACGGATGAGATGCCCTGCAATCTGCCAACTGGGCACTCTTCCCTCAAGTGCCATATGTAAGGCTGCCCACTCATGATCGACCGACACAATGGTAAATATGCATCAGTGAGTGCTATGCTCTCTAATGTAGTCGCAACCTGCACCACTGGACTGAATCGTGCTCATGACCTCAGTGCAATTTTTACTTTTGGTGTAGTATTTTGGAAAGTGGTGACAGTCTCGGAGGCACAAAGTACCATGGAGACAAGTTTGCGGTGTCATCCACTCAACTTGTAAAAGTGAGTGGTCCACTTAGTCGCAATAGTTAAACCCCTTCACTAATGTGAGGGGGGGGGGTTTACAGGGAGGAGAGTATTCTGTATTATACGAAGTTCAAAAGCTCTCAACCTCGCCAGCTCTTGCAACTGCAGGACTGTTTCTGAATGGACCATCTCACCCACAAGCTGTAAAAACAGGGTGGGTGGGATAATACTCGTCTTTAGTAGTCAACACCCCTCATATTAGTGAGGGTTTTCGTGAGACAGGAGGCTTCATATTAAAGTTTAAAGCCCTTGCATCACATTAATTGCAACATGATCAATGACGCCTGTGACAAATGTTTTTGATTCAAATCTGTTGAAGGCTACCCCTGGAAAGCGGCCGTGGAGGCCATAGTGCATCTAACTGAATGAGACCAAAAGTATTTCAACCCCACTTCTTTCATGACCCACTTAATCCATCTGGGAGACACAGGCTTATGTAGTTTCCTATTGGAAATAAGCAGCTGAAGGGTATTGGGAGGCCGAATAACATTTTAAGCATTGTTGAATCTTCTGGGAAAGCTGGATCGGCAATCGAGGAGGAAATAACACTTAGTTCTCTTGGAAACAAAGGTAACCCTGGGGGTGAACATCTTGTCCATATACGACTCTATCAAACCCTTTCAATAGAAACGAGGCATAACATGGCAAACTTGAAAAGACAATGCCTCATTGGCAGGCCAAGAACAAGTGTCTACCAATTGCTGATCTAAAACCATATAGTCCTGTGAGCCATGCCCTCCAATAACTCCACTAATTACCCATCTCCTGGAGGGGCAGAAACTGGATCAGTGTTGAGCCACACACCAGATAACCCAGTGGCTCCATGTCGGAGTACCCTGACTTGGTAGAGACTGCCCAGGAATCCCTGATGACACTGATAGTCCTGGAAGCACCAGGAAGAGCAAAATCTTCCAAGCCATGAGGGAGAGATGCCCTTGAAGGACCAGCTTTTGAGGGGGAGAGAACCGGTTTGTCAGGAGCTGTGGAGGGAGAAGATTAGGGATATCCAGCTAAGTCCAGCAGGGCTGGAATCCACACTTGGGAAGGACAAAAGGGGGTTACTAACACCAGTATTGCTGCCTGCACACTAACTAGTGCTCTGGCTATCATGGCAAAGGGAGGGAAGGCATAGGAAAGGGGACCTGGCCAATCCTGGAGGAAAGCATTGGTTGCTAATACTGGGATTTGGCCTCCAACTGGGGAACTTGGTAGTTTAGTCTTGAGGCAAAGAGATCCACCTGAATCAGACCCAGAGACTATCTTGGCAAAAAACCCTGTAACATCCAGTCGCTCCTGTCCTGGAGATTTCTGAAATTCCATGACATGACCATTTTGTTTTCAACAAAATGGCCCGATCCAGATAAATGCCAGAATTTTCTCGCTAGATCTGCTTAGGGCCTTGGACTGGGTTCCCCAAGATGGATGATGTATCGAACAGATGAAATATTGTCCATCTGGAGAAGGACACAGTAATTCCCCATATCTTTGAGAAGACTCTTGACAGCAAAGGAGCCTGCTAACTCCAGACAGTTGATAGGCAGTGTCATGACCCTTAACCAAAACCCCCACTGGCATGTCCACATGTCGTGTCAGGGTTCCATTAGGGCCTTGGGAGACTTGCACTACCTTCCAAGACTCTGAGTCAGTCCTGGCGCCTTTGGCGCCAGGCTCATGTTTATAAGACCTCTTTGAAGGGGACTACTTTTCCTTTGGCCTGCAGCCAACATGGAGGCACCCAGTCTAGTTCCCTAGATACAAGGAGAGTTGAAGCACGTTCTGGCCCAGGTGGTTGATCTGCCTAGACTAGCGAATTTATCAACCTGGTTGTGCAACTAGCTCACCGGTTACAAGACCGGAAGGCAGATCGGTCTAGGTCAGACACTCGGGCCGTATATGTGCAGTCTAGGGATAGTGCTCCATGCATGTCTGAAAATACTGTAGAACCCATGCAAATCGGATGTATACAACCACCGTTAACAAAACCAGAAAGTGACAAGAAGGCAACAGCAGTTATGTTTGTACTGCAGAAAACCAGGACACTTCCTAAAAGACTGCCCAGTCAAACCTCCAAGAAGAACCGTAGGGGCCACAGAGGAGTGAGAATAAGGAATCAGAAAACTACCCAGTTCGACTAATGTAGAGGTCAGTTTGTCAAGGGAGAGCCACCAACCTCACACTTTCAAGGCCAGTGATCCTAATCAACTGTCTAGGATGCACGCTGTTGAGGCATACATAGACAGCGGAGCAGTTGGGAACTACATTGATCAAGAACTGGCAGCAGAGATGGGGCTTTCCAAGCCGAACACAGACAAGGTAACCACAGTGGATGGGACAAATGGCTTCTGGACCAGTAACCCTGCTGTGCCAGGATGGACCCCGGGAATCCATTTCCTTCGCTCTCATCAAGGCACCTCAGTTCTGGCTAATAGGGATGCTATGGTTAGTTGCTCACAATCCTCAGATTGGCGTGCAAGAAAATTGACTTTCCCCGATAACTGCGCTCCTACCTGGTCTCATGAAGAGACACCCAGTTTCAGCATCCCTGAGATTCCTAGAACAGCGGCATCAACACTTGGTGCGACTAGCACTCACCTGAGAGAATACCAAGATTTCCAGGACGTGTTCCAGAAGGAGCAAGCTAACACACTACCGCAGCACAGGCCCTATGACTGCCAGATTGACCTCCCTGGTGCACAAATCCCTTGTGGCAGAATCTATGCACTCGCAGAACCAGAAAACCTGCATTTGAAATCCTATCTTTACCAGTACTTAGAAAACTGGTTTATCTGCCCATATAAATCACTGGCAGCCAGTCCCTTATTCTTCGTACCAAAGAATGAAGGACTTGAGGACCTGCATCGACTATCGGACATTAAAGCGGATCATTGTAAAGAATCGTTACCCCCTGCCACTCATTCCCAAAATGTTAGACCAAGTCAAGGATGCCCAGATATACCAAGCTAGACCTCAGAGGAGCATACCACCTGGTCTGAGTTAAAAAGGGAGATGAATGGAAAACAGCTTTACATACCAAATGTGGGTTGAGTACCAGGTAATGCCTTTTGGACCTTGCAACGCTCCTGCGGCATTCCAATACTTCATGAACGATGTCCTGCGCGGTTTAATCGATGTTTGCGCCTTGGTCTACATAGATGAAATCCTAGTGTATTCAGACTCGAGACAAGATCATGTCCGCTCCGTCCTCACCAAACTCCGCCAACATGGACTATATGCAAAACTTGAATTTTTTTTTTTGTTCACGTAACCGAAGTGGAATTCCTTGGTTTCATCCTCACTCCGAAAGGCATCAGAATGGATCTACACAAAGTGGATGCCATTTTTAAGTGGCCCTCCAACTTCGTTAAAAGGGGTCCAGAGCATGCCGGTTCATCCCATACTTCTGTCAGATTGTACATCCGATTGTTACTCATACGAAAAAACAAGTGGACAGAAGAAGCCAAAAGAGCCTTTCAAGAGCTTAGTGAAGGTTCACTTCCGCTCCAATCTTAAAACACCCTCGTCCGAACCTCCCTTACATCGTGGAAACCGATGCCTCCAGCATGGCTATGGGGGCTGTTCTTTCACAAAAGGACCCTGAAACCGGCCAGTTGGAACCTGTGGACTTCTGGTCGCGATTTCCTGAACTCAATTATGCCATCACCGACAATGAGTTTCTGGTCATTAAATCTGCTTTCAAAGCATGGTGACATTATCTCTTAGGGGCCAGACATAGTCAAAGGAATCACGGACCATCGGAACCTGCACTAACAGCAAAGGCTCAATCCTCGCATCAACTATGATGGGTCCTTTTCTTCGATGAGTATGATTATGTAATCACTTATCGACCAGGAGTAAGGAATGGGAAGGCTGATGCTTTATCTCGCCTGGGCATTGACGAAAAGGTGTATGCAACTCCAGATCTGGTAGCCATCATTCCTTAAGACAAGCTCTTGGGCCTCACGACAGCTTTGACACAAACCAAACTCAAACGAGATTCAACATGTAATAAGTCCTAATACCTTACTGGAATGGCGTACTCGTGAACAATGCACCATTTAAGGACCAGTTGCTATATTTTGGAAAACGTCTGTGCCTAAAAAGGAGCTACAACAGCAAATCATTTCGGATTACCACGATTCTGATAGAGGGTCACTCCGGAATCGCCAAAACCCTAGCCAAAGTGAAACACATCTATTGGTGGCCTACTTGGTGTCAAGACGTCGACCAGTGTCCAATCGTGTGGTTTGTGCACAAGTCGCAAAAACAGGAACCAGCTGGCCTGCAACCATTGGAAATTCCTCCCGCACCATGGTGTGCACTTTCTCTCGACTTCATTAGACTTGCCTCCCAGTCAAGGATTCACTACTATTTTGGTAGTAGTCGAGCTATTTTTAAAAATGGCACACTTTATCCCTTTCAAAGGCCTCCCTGATGCATCCAGTTTAGCAAGTGTTCCTGGAAAATATTAAGCTACATGGTTTCCCATCAGTCCTGGTCTCTGATCGAAGCAGCCAGTTTGTGTCCAACTTTTAGAAAAAATGCTGTTCTATGGCTCAAATCAACATCCGATCCAAACGGATGGCCAATCAGAATCTCGAACAATTCTTGCGGTGCATGCTGTACGAGGTAGAAGGGACTTGGATAGATTATGGATAGCAGAATATGCTTACAACAATTTGTTGCATTCCAGCACTTGACAAACCCCTTTCTACACCCTATACGGCACACACCCATGTACTTCTGAACTAGACATTCCCCCCAGTTTGGAAATGGCATCAGTAAAAACTCTTCATACAACCATCTCTTGCACCTTTAAAAGGCAACAGAGCATCTAATCCAAGCCAAGCACAAATAAAAATTTGCTGACCAAACTGGAAAAAAGCTCCGACTATCAAGTAGGAGACAAGGTTTGGCTAGCAGCAAAATGCATACCCATTAAAGGAACCCGGACCTTCCGCCCTCGCTATCTGGGACCTTATTCCATCAAATCCATCAACCCAGCAGCTGTCAAGTTAGCATTACCAGCCAATATGAAAATCTACCCGGTGTTCCATGTCTCACTCCTGAAACCGGTACACTGGTTATGACACCACCAGAAACCGCGATAGTTGATGGGGAACCAGAGTTTGAGGTAAAGGAAATCTTGGATTCTAAATTTCACAGGTCCAAACTATATTACTTGGTGGATTGGAAGGGTTATGGCCCTCAAAACAGATCCTGGGAACCCAGCGAGAATATTCATGCACCACGTTTGATTAAGGCGTTTCATCAGAACTTTCCAGCCAAGCCAGGACCAAGCAGAACCGCCTGAGGCAGGGGGGGTGGGTGGGGGCTCAGTGCTGTCACGACCCTTAACCAAAACCCCCACTGGCATGTCCACATGCCAGGTAAGGTCCGCGTTCGGGGTTCCATTAGGGCCTCGGGAGCCTTGCACTACCTTCCAAGACTCTCTTGGCGCCAGGCTCATGTTCAGTATAAGAAACATCTTTGAAGGGGACTACTTTTCCTTGGGCCTGCAGCCAACATGGAGGCACCCACAGTGCGGTATGTTTTGGGTGTGCTAGCCTGGGACTACTTTACCTGCACTACTTTTCTGGGAGGCTATTTAAACCACACCCAAGCAACAGAACACGCTTCGTTATTCTGCAGCCAGCAGCGTGACGCTCACTGTGCCCAATGTCCTTGATACCGGTGATCATCGGAGCAGCAAACCTGGAGAGGAAGAACATCATTAATAGACTCTTACCTGTGAACTCCATCCTGTAGTATCCGCCCGACCCTTGTCCATGCTTCTGCTGCTCGCGGTCGTCCATCCAGCAATCTGCATCTTCTGGACACTGCGTAGGCACTGGAACGAAGCAACCTAGAGGGGGAGAAAGACAACATTAGAAAAGGTTACCTACGGCGTAGGCCTCGGTCATCATGAGAACCTCACCTGGTTGGCCACCTCTTGGCCGGCATCGTTCCGGAATACCATGCTCACCGGAGAAGATCATTGCGACCTGTAAAGAAACGCAGGTTAGCAAGTAAAAGGCGAAGCGGTGCCGCGCGTTACTTAACAAAATCGTAGTGCGCTTCTTGCGCCATCCATACCGGCAGGTGCTCAATCCAAGCAGCACGACACGCCGAACCTCCGCTCACCTAAGGGGGTAAAGAAAAGACATTAACCACAAAGAGAGGAAGGCAAGGACAGTAACATATAAAGACTGCTGCAGTAAGACCTATATTTAAAGACACTTGAATGGGCTTGCACCAATGAAGTAACTCGGTCGCCAAAGCCCACAGAAGACTACGCACTCCTGCAAAGAAGGCAGGACGGAAAGCATGCCAAATATTCAATAAGTTGAGGAGAGGGCCAATAGGGTCGAACTCAGGGGAGGTGGGAGAAGACTGTACCTGATCTTGAATCCAGTCCTCCTGTGCTTTCAGGCCCGTCTTCCATCGGAGGCACCATCCGGGATTGTGAAGAGGTCCCAAACGTGAATCAAGCATACAGAGCTGAGTGGCGTCCCTGTGGATACCAGGTGAGCGTAACATGTAGTTGCTTCTCTGAAGTGGACCACTTTCTGCCTATGGACACCTGCCCTATCCCGCCTGCTCTGTTGGCATCTGACTCCAGGATGACCTCCGGAGAGGGACCAAAAATTGTTCTGCCATTCGAGCCATCCATGTGCCTGAGCCACCAGAGGAGCTCCGACATGGCTTCAGGAGACGCAACTAACTTGCGAGTAAGACCGACTTCTGCGACGGTGCTTGGCCTTGAGGCGGAACGCTCTGTAATGGAGTGCAGCCGTAAAGATGGCCTGGATGGAGGCTGACGTCCCCTTCTACCCCCCAACTCTGGCTAACTGCCTGAGGGAGACCCTCCCCTTCCCGAGGAGATGAATCTCCTTCTGTATAGCTTTGAATCTATATCGAAGCCCAGAAATTGGATAAATATGTAGGCTGGAATACATATTTCTTGACATTTATGACAAAGCCCAATGCTTGCAGTAGACCATTAACCTCTGAAGAATCTGAGAACGCTGAGCTAGCAGAAGCATGTAGTTTAGGTAAACTACTCCTGATCACTTGCACTTATCGTTGTCTTGTATAGTATGAAAATACATGTAACTTGTTGAACTCTTAAGTCTCTGGTGCCCAGTTACCTCAGTGTTCGGCGTGCAGTATAAATTAAACTATTATTCAAATCCTTTTTGGACCTGAGGTGAGCCATCACCGGCTTCATTAACTTGAAGCACAGGGCTGACGAGAGGCAAACTACCAAGTGCGAGACCCCCACTGAAACTGTAGAAACTCTTGGTTTGGAAAAAGAATGGGACTACCGGGTACACATACTTGAGGTCGATCTTTACCATCCAATCTGCCGGGAGAAGGGTGCCTCGGGTTAGGTGAATTCCCTCCATCTTGAAGTGATGGTACACTACAAATGAGTTGTGGGCTTGCAAGTTTATGACTGGGCGAAAACTCTCAGCTGGTTTTGGGACTAGAAACATGCTCAAAAAGGAGGCTGTGAAGGATGCGGGGACAACTGCCCCTTTGAAAATTCTGTCTCTGACCTCCATCTATCAATTTTTGCTTGCCCTTGTGCAACACTAGGGGGAAAAGGTAAGGAAAGCTGACAAGGGGGAGAATAAGAATTTGAAACCTTTACTGTTTGCAGCATTCAGGGATCTGAGGTGAGAGCTTACAATTGATGGACAAACCTGGCCAACCTTCCCCCCCAAATCTGAGGGAAGAAACCTTTAACGCATGTGGTTTTACAACCTGAAGCTGCTCTCGCTCTACCAGCACCCCTGCCTGTACGCCCTTCAGTGGTGACCCCTCTGGGGGTAAACCTCAGCTTGTGCTCCCCGAGCAGAGGAGGGATTGTGCGCACCTCTTGATGCGTATTGCTGGGGATGGGTAGAGCCCTGGGAGAAACAGCCAAAGGAGCGGGCTCCACCCCTTCTGGCCCTATCGAAAAACCTGGGGGCAAAGACCTTTATATTGACCTGAGCTTTATCCAATGCTGTGAGTGTGCACATAGGCCAAGCGGTCTTTGATAAATCTATCACCAAACAAGTTGCCTTGGGGCCCGCCTCCCCTTCTGCCATGCCAGCCAACTTGGAATCAAGCCGCATGAGGAGGGACTTGTGCCACTCTTTCGGGATGGCGGCGTTGTTGCCGAGCAGGAAAACTGTTCTCTGAATCCAGCCCCGAACAGCCTGTATATCAATAGTGGAGTTAGTGCTGCTTCCTCTGCCAATTCAAAAATAGATCACTGGCTCCAACACATCCCAACAACTTGTCCTGGCAGCTCCTCCAGGCCTTATCTACCTCTGTTTGGGGTCTTTCCCTTTTGAGGACAAAGATTATAGACTGGTCTGTGTGGGGGTAAGGACCACCTTATCTGGAACCACTGGCCTAGGACACAGTGTAATTGTTCCGGTCTTCCTTGGGTAAGGTGCGCCTAACCCAATAGTGCAAAAAGGAGGATGCAGCATCCGAGGGGTGCCATTCTGCAGACCTGGGATGCTGAATAAGGGCTGGGTCAAAGAACGGAACCCAATCACATCTAACACCGGCCCCTGGTAAGGAATAGCCGGTTCTTCCTTTCTCGTGCCTTTTTGGTGGTGAGTCTGAATCCTCTGAGCTGTCTGTAGTGGAAATGGGAACTGAAGGGGCACTAGCAAGAAGCTGAGAAGTAGCTGGCCAAAAGGGAACAGACTGGGACTCATCCAATTTACGTTTCTGACCCCCTCCTGGGGGTGATGCATTACTAGGGTTATTAGATGGACTGAGTTGCCCTTGTAAATGCTTGGATGACTTTGTACACTTACGAGGGGCTTGTATAGGTATAGCAGAAACCTCCTCTAGTGAAGGTTGAAAAATCAGATCTTATAAGCCTATCAAAGGCTGAGGCCAACATAGAGTTGAGATCCTGGAGAGCAGTGTCTAGGGATGTCTGAATTACCTGAGTCACTGATGGCTGGTTACGAAGTTTACGAAGGGATGGCTCTTCTACAGGTTTATTAATTCCACCCGCCCCCCCGACCCTCAACCATTCACTTTTGGAAGGCCTATCCTGAGTGCTGGCATCAGCCGGAAGAGGGCCCTTCAGACCCTCTAGTACTCATGGCAGTATAAGCAAAATATTGGGAATGGTAATTAAAAGAGAAATGTATGTTTTAGTGTCATTTTTCTGGTATTCAAAATAGCCCAGCAGGAAAGGGTTAATACAAATATTTGACGCGGCCTACACATTGCAATGTAAATAAACTCAGAACAGGTGAACTTTAAGCTGCTCACCCTAGCAGGGTGTGGAACACAGCGTGCAAGAAAAATTCCTCGCAATCTTGTTTCAGGCAAAGGCTGAGCAGGCTGTGGGCACGCTATCAGCGTAGGCGGCGTTATGAAAATGAGGTGAGATGCGGGTACAATAAACAAAGGCATGCGCATGCCGGCCTGAAGCCTATTGAGCTTCCCTCGCAGGCTTAGGCGTGTCGGGCCTGACCCGCGGTAGTCCCTGCCCTGAGGCAGAGCTCATGGTATGTGTGCGACAAACTGCTTGAAGAAAAAACAATGAAGCGGTTGCACACTTAACGCTTCACACACAATGTAACTAAGGTGAAATCTATAAAGAATGGAAATATTCCTCTACCAAAGAAGCCATAACAAAGTGACTGGATCACCACACCATATATAATGTACAGTGTTACATTTATACAGGCACTAATAACCACATACTAGCAACAAGGCACAACTCGGAGTGACTTGGCTTGTGTAGTCAGCAGCAAAGAGAGGAGTTGGGATTACAGTAAAGGCCTTATATGGGGGCATGACCTGGCCTCCATGTTGAATTGGGGGGGTTTCCCTGCATTGACTTAAACTGTTTTTCAGTTTTCTGTTGATAAAACTTTGTATAGTTTTTTCCTTTGCTGCTTTGTCAGAAGTAAAGAATGCTTTTTTTGTTAGTTTGTAATAGACTTTTTCGTTATTTTATCAGATTAATCATTTACATCATTAAAATATCACAAAACATCTCCAATTGCTATTAACGTGTGTGCAACACCTAGAATTGGATAATTCTAAAGCTAAGTACTTGGTCATCACCACATAAAATGTGTGCCCATCACTGGTTTGCATCAGATTGCAGTCTTGCCTGATGCAACATGTTCCTGAACAAATGTTTTTTCCCTTCGAGGGCAGTGCAGGCCATGATAATGTGGTGGATTGTCTCAGTTCGATCCTGTTGTAGGCAAAATCTACAGAAGATCAGTGTCTCTGGTAACTTGTTGGGAGAAAATTGAGCTGTAATTGTAGTAAAGTATCTGTGTTCGTTCGGGGAAATTTTTGTAAATATTGAGGTAATTGATTCAGTGCACGCACATTGATTTCGCAGTGTAGATCAAGCTTATATTGAGCTTTGAAATGTATAGAGCAAATCCAAACGTTTGTTGAAGTCTTTTGTTTTTGTTGTTGCTTCCTGCGGGCAGTTAACGAGCATGTCTACAGTCTCCTCATTCGCCATTATGTGAACAAAAGTGTTTTCCACATGTTTAAGATCATATGGTTCGATCTCTTTCTGACGTAATATAGCAATTTCTGAGATGTCATCTGCCAACGTCTTCCTATAGAGGCTTAGGAATTTCCAGTTCCTGGCAGACTCCAGCGATTGCAATGCAAGCTCAAAATGTATGTGCGGCATTGGATAAGCAGGTTTCAGGGAAAGGATCCTGCGCCAGACTATCCCTTCTAAGTAATTCCAGAGCTTGCTTGGCATGTTCAGCATTGCTTCACAACCATATGTTAGAATAGTCACTGTTTTCTGCCTAATAAAGCAATAATCGGCTTCATTGAAAATGTTCCATATTTGTTGTGCAAAATCAGTCCATGGCGTGCTAATGAGAGAGCTTTCCCTTTTAGTCGGTCTACCCATTCCTTTTCAGTTTCAGATTGATGTAATGACACCCAGATATTTGACTATATACACCGTTTCTAGTTTCTTTCATTCTAAAAATATTGATATTGATTTTATTTTCATGATTGGGTGTTGAGTCAATTTCATCACTTGTGTTTTTTTTGGCATTAATCTTAGTCATTCACAGATACATAGACTTCCAATTCTTTCAATCTTTTCTGTAAACCAACTTGGGGTTTTATCAAGGATTACTAAATCATCGGCGTACATAATGTATGCTAATGGGGTATTCAACTTTGGATTTGCTACAATGTGCTGCTGGCTATTAGCGAAATCCCATGTATAGAGATTGAGTAACGTTGCCGCTAATTGACAACCCTGTTTTAAGCCGTTCCACGTTTGAATTTCAGAAGATAAGGCTCCCTTTTGGGATAGCCTAGTTTTTATCGTATTTGTCTAAAGGGCTTTGATTGGTTCAAGGATCTCCATGGGACACTTCAAAGTTTCTAGTTTTTCCCACAACTTTATTCTATTGACAGCATCAAAAGCGAGTTGCAAATCAATAAAGGCTGCATGGATCATAGTTCTCTTTCATGGCTTCTAATTTCAGCATGTTGAGTGGAATCAAGTTAATATTTGTTCCTACATTCTTTACAAATCAAGTCTGTCTTGGATCAAGTCTTCTGGCCGCTTTTGCCCACTCAGTTAATTTTTGTAAGAAAAGGGACACAAACACCTTACCTAATGGGCCCAAAAGCACCAAAAAATGATAATTTGCTTGCAATTTTCTATCGCCTCGTTTGTCAATTGGTATTAAAATATCTGTTTTCCATGTAGTCGGTATGATCTTATATTCATCAATAATCGCAAATATTTGTGTGCATAAGTCTGCACATAGTTCAGGGTTGAGTATTTTGTTGCTTAGCCTGTCAGGGCCAGGGGCACGTGATGGGTTTAGATGTTTGATGTGCATCAGAATGTCTTCAGGATCCCAGTAGATGTTCCATTTCTGGCTCTTAATGGCCGGTGGATCTTTCCAATAATCCTTTGTTTTCCTATATAAGGCCGGAAAGTAAGTCATCCACTCTACCTCAGGAACATAGAGTTATTAGTCTCTCGTGTTGATAGTTTTCGTTCAACAAATTCCATACATTTCTGCTATTTGGATTTCTAAGTGCTAATGGCACATTTTCAGTGTCAATCTGCATAATCTCTGCCTTTATCATTTTATGCCAGTTCTTACATTGTTTTAGTTGCCAGTTCTTATATTGTTCTTTTAGTTGTTTGTCAGTTTTTACACTAAGTGTCATGGTCGTGAAGTCAGGGGCACATGCATGCAGGAGTCTCATGCACAGGACACCTGGGTGGACACTGTCCTGGCACCTTTGGCACCAGGCTCATGAACAAAAGTAATCAAAAACATCCATTTAACACCAACAAGCTTTAATTATGGACATAGCACTTCAGATGCATTAACCTTGAACATTCCATCCATTAAGCAGCCCCAAGTGTATTCTTGGGTGTGGCTGCTAATGGATTGCCTTTGCACATGCTCACTCTCTAGGTGTGGCAGGGTATGGCTAGTAAGCAGGCCCTAAGGGGCATGCCCACAATCTCAGCTATATAAACTGCCCCGATCAAGACAGACGCTTTGCGTTATTCTGCACTTGCAAGCAGCGTAACGCTCACCGTCACCTGAGGTCAGACTTACCTTTGAAGATCCTGCTTCCTGAAGGGGCCCCTTAGGGACCCTCGAATGTGGAAACAAGGCAAAGTCACCACACACGAATAGATACGCAAAACACAAGGTTTCGTTCCCAAAATCTAGGGTTTATTGCAATACAAAATAGTCCCAATTGGCCAAGTGGTCTCACGCCCCGCGACGTGTCTAAACAGACCTCAGGGGACGCAAGCAAACAAAAAACGTACATCAGTACGTTATATACAAAAGGAGCACCTTACAATGAGCAATAACACAGTATGACACATTTGATACTGCCCCCAATTCATTTCCCTTTGAATTAGTGGCGATGATTGACCAGTGTGACCAATATGACACCTTAGACCACCATATTTAGTAACAGGTTAAAATCTCCAGTTTTACAGACATCATTCTTTGTTTGCGAGAACACAGTGTTTCTGTTTCTCATAGGCAAGCTGTGCGTACCAGGCCTCCCAATCTTTAAGTTTCGATTCTCGCTCTGGAGGTCAGCCCGCTCTCCGGGGCCTCACTGGGCTCAGAAAGGGGGGACGTAAAGAACAACATGCCACCTTCCGCGACGAGGCTGGATCTTGATCATCTTTAGCATGAGGTTGATTTCAGTACTTGTTTGTTTGTATTTGTTTACTTAATCATATGATATGCATTTATTATTCCAGTTGGTCACATACTTGTGTTCTCATGGAGTTTAGGAATATCCCTTTCTGCTGCCTTTACTTGTGCTTCAACCATGAAGTATTTCTTCCATTTTTATGATTTTTGTTTTCCTATTTTTTGCTATCACAATTGTGGGCATAGATAGGGCATACCTCATAAATATTTAATGTCTTCATTTCCGCAGGCTAGCACCTGCTACATAACTTAAATCGTGACCACTCGCTGTTGTGAAGCGGTCATGTGTGCTACAAAAGAACCGTTGTCTTACCAACGGTTTAACGCGGCAGTCTGAGCTACTGCAGTGAAGCCACACACAGGAGGATTTGCATGCTCCGTGTGCTTAAAGGTATTTGATTCATGCTGAACACTGCTCCTATCTCATTACACACACTCGTATGCCAGTAAATAATGAGGCATCTGATTTGATACTCTTTTTTTGACTACTAGATTCGATTTGCCACGTTTGCTACAAAAGTACTGTTGTCTTGGCAACGGCTTAACACGGCAGTCCGAGTTACTGCAGTGAAGCCACACACAGCAGGATTTGCACGCTCCACGTGCTTAAAGGTATATTTCATCGCTTTTACCGTATTAAATACAAGCATATGCCAGTAATGACGAGGCATCTGATCCTCTTTTTTGATTACCAGATTCGATTTGTTACGAACATAATTGGATTTTATATTTACCCTTGCTATCCACGACATTGCTGTTAGCCCATCTCTCTGTGGGCAAGTACGCTTTGTTCTACACCATTTGCCACACGAATAAGGTAAAACTAAACTTCATTGCCTTATGTTGCTATTGATTTACATTTCATATCACTTATAGGGTATTCTTATTTTGTCTTTTCTATCCACCAGCTATTGAAAACACTGCTGATCGGTATGTTACATGTTATTTTATTTTTCACAACAAATGTGCTTATTATGATGTTAATGTGTTTGTACATATCCACTCTGATTACTAGACTTGCCCTGAAGAAGGAAATGATTTCCGAAATGCATTGGCACATTTCAGTCTGAATTATGTATGGATTGTGGCAATTGCTCCCTCACTAAGAATTCATTAGTGACATTTTTTGTTTTGAATTTCTTTTGGATAATCGTTTTGGATACTCAACCATGAAACAGACTCATCTATTTTTTTGATTAAGCATTATACATTTTTGATACCTGTTTATATTGCTTTGAACTTTGAATAACTACGTACCCAGATTGGGCCCAAAGGAGAGCGGCTGTGTGACCTAGTATTGCTACTTGGTCTTTAGCTTTTGTTGGATATTTTGAGTCAGGGTGTCTCCAGACTTATCACAGCCAGCTCCTTCAGAACTACTATTCTGAACATTTAACTTTTCTCCTTTTTTACATTGACTTTAATATTTAGAGTAATTTTTGAATTTTGTGGTGCCCACTCATCTCTCCGTTTGCCATTCTAGATTAACATCATCCTGCTTGTGGGTCTCAGCGATTTTGACTTCATCAAATGTACAGATGAAACCTAATTTGGCAAATAGATCTGCACTATCCATCACCCTTCCTAGAATTTGAGATGTTTTAAATGGAATCTGTACCCTGTCCATTATTTTTTCATAAATTCGACCAGTTTGATGTCATCTGATTTGATGTCTTCTAGTTGTGGAATTGCAATTCAATTGGTGGAGAATATTTGTTCTATTCAGGATTAATCCGTCATTCTTCTGCTCCAGCTTTATCATGGTAGTTGAGTCATTTCGTCGGGGGTCAAGGAATATGGGTAATTTAAGCCAATTTTCTGTCTGTTTTGTGAAATGGATTATTGAATGTTCACCATTGGCTTTATTAGCTGAATCTATCAGCTGATCTTGAAGGGGTGTATCTGATATACTGCTATAGTCTGGCGTTTGACTCCCTAGCTCGTTGGCTGTAATGTCTTCAAATGAGAGGTCAACAGTTTCATTATACAGAGTCGGGCCGCCTTCATATTCATCAACCACAATTAGAGATGCTTCCTCCTCACTTATGTCTTTATTGGAGAGTTGCATCGTCTCATCTATGTATACTGAGAGATTCATTAGGAGATCCTGTTCATTTGTTCTTCAGATGTTAGGGGTGCTAACTGATCTACAGGAGCAGCCAGTGCTCCAGATAAGATTTTGAGGTGGAAGTATTTTACTCCCTATTTTTTAAACTTTGAGAGTAAATGTGATTTTAAGAGAGTAAAAATGACTTTTCTCCTTTGCAAGAGAGTAAAATATATGTGACATCCAGGCGGCGTGTGCAAAAACTGTATGAAAATCATTACTATGCGGCAAATTTCTGCTTTGTGACAGAATACACCTTTCATTATTTCTCCAAGGTCTAGCCATTTGATCTCGCCTGTATATATTTAAATGTTGAAAACACAAAAACCTAGCCAATTACATAGTAAAGCAAGCGTGATTTGTATTGTGTGTTTTGATGTTCGATAGCAGAATTGTCTTTAGATTTTTAATGAAAGATATCGTTTCCTGGAGCTATTACTACTACCTAATGGTATGCCTATGTTATGGTACAACAGTGCAGCGAGGCAAGGACTCCCTGCTAAATTCTATATCTAATCTCATGGTCAAATGGTTATTTTGTATAGTGCTTTTGGCAAAGCGCTGTACAAAGAACAGATTGATCACAATTATCCTCAAACCGAAGTCAGTACTCCTTTATCAAACTTGAAAGGCTGAGTTGGCCTTGCTGGGATTTGAACCTGCAACCTACAGATCATGCACAGATCGCAGAAATGAGTGCTCAACTGGCTGAGCTATCTTATTGGCTAACATTCTTCAGAGGTCGGTTAACGGAGTATCGACTGAGTTATAATAATCACAGTGCTTATACGTTGGATAAACCATGTATGAAGTGCTACATAAAGTTAAATACCTATCTGGATTATCACAGAGACAGGTTTTGCTGAGTTTCTATTTCAATTACAAATGTAACTTCCATTTGTTTGTTTCCGAACAGTGCTTGCACTTCCTGGAGAGTCAGGGTTTGGATTTTTTAATTGTAGTCTGGAAGATTTGAGAAGCAGGAACACCTGTGATTGGTGTAATGACAATCACTGACCCTTGAACGACGACTCTGCTGCCACTAACCATTTATAGTAATGTACCCCATTGACTGTAAGATTGAATGGATGTAAACTAGACCATGCATAGTCATCATTTTACAGGCTGTTTTATAATTAGAGTGCAAATTAAATTATAAGTGTAAAAATGATGTGCCTCCGCATGATTATGCACACAACACAAGAACTCTGAAAAATACAATTGTGCAATACTGGTTTGTTTTCACTGGGCAAAAAAAGCATAATTTGTTACAACATATTAATTCTCAATTGCAACTTAGTTTTCCATCTTATTAATTTTACAATCCTAAAATGCTATGAAAATAAATATCTAGTGCTTCTGTTTGCTCCATGAGCAGCCACAAAGCAGAAGTTGAATGGAAGTAAACCATTCCTTTTATCACAGTGTGCAGTTTTTTTTAAAATGCTTCATAGAAATACATTCTGCTTCAGAGGGTTTTATCCATGGCTTGCAATTACACCCATGTAGATAAAAATCAAAAGAAGCCTTCTTGTTTCTGTCAAGTAATCTGACCTTTGCACTACCCTCTGCTCTAAACTTGTGTGTAAATGTACACACGAAAATAATAAAGCTGTCGTATTTACAAGATTTTCATGCGTAAAAAGGCCTAGTACACACCTTATCTGGAGGCCTGGGAGCGCCATTTATTTTTTCTTTTGCAATCAATGGATCTTTTTGTGGATTCACATTATCCCTATTTTAGGCTTTTGGGAGGGCCTCTTGTTGTAGGGATGGTCAAGTTTCTTAGGAATGCTCTAGACCCTCTTTTCATGTTTTTTCTCTTCTTTAGAGCAGGGGGGCCTTTGTGTCCTCTTGCAGACGTGCTCTTTACCTGCAAACTATTCAGCTCGGTTTTTAACCGATCGAAAATCAGGAAAGATTCGGGACCCTGTGATGCTGTATTTGAGGTCACGTTTCAATGTTGTCTTTCCAATCTTCCTGAATTCACATCACTTTTCATTACAGGTTGTCAGGTCTGCATTATTGTATCATTTTGGGACCTTCTTGTCTCAATTTGTTTTTCTAGTGTCGGGGTTGCTTTGTCAACCGCCACTTTAATTCCTGGAAGTATTAGTGGGCTCCTTGGTTGGACTATTATGCATTTGGTATCGTTGTCCTGTTGGTTGATGTGTTGTGATTGTAGACATCACTTAGGCTTAAGGTCTCTATCACACATATTTCTGCGTTGTTTATCTGCAAGCATTTCCATCATTGTATTCAATAGAGCCTTGTCTGCCCGATCGCTCCTAACAATGTCAAAAAGTCTTAATTGCCATTGATTTGATGCTTCCGCTTCCATATCAAGTCTAGATTGAATTTGGGTGACAAATGATTCGAAATGTATTTGTTTAGTGTGGATCATCGCTAATAACATAGCTTGAGCCTTCATTGTTTCTCCAATTGTTTAATATGAGTTGAAGCTGCCATCAGCATATTTTGAAGATCAAGCATGGAAGTCGGAATAGCTTCACAATGTAATTCCGACGGATGACTACATTGCCATTTTTCTCTCCTGTCTTCTTGTTGCACATTTTCCATTGTGGTACTAACATCTTGTATATCCATCCTGTTTAGTTCCTCTTTTATTTGCGTTGCATTCGGCTCTATCAACTGCCTGAGTGCCGATGATCTGGGAATATCTGTAGGTATACGATGTACAGGTGCAGAAGTCATGGCTGATTCCGGCGAGGTAACCTTCTTTGTATTGGACATGCCGAATACTTTCTGTTTTTCATGGTTTGCCATTAGATCTTCTATTTACGTTATATCCAGCGAAAGACGTGCCATGCGTCTATTATGCAATGTTGGTAGCAGAGAAGCCAACAGTGATTTATTATGTTGTTCATATTTATGTTGCCATATTCGTTTTGCCTGAATAGCTTTGTTTTTTGACTCATTAAGGGCATTGCAGAGGATTCTTTCTGATGGATTCGAGGCTCTATTTCACTAGTTATTCATTTCATTAGGAGGAAACTGTATCTGTTCTTGTACATGAAATATCGTATGTGCATCTTTATTAGTATTTTCAAGCAAATTCACACCTACCCCCAGGAAAAAAAACCTTATTCTGATGCGTGTGCACATTCATCAGCTTTCTCCATGTTCCTATCACCACGTTTATATTCGTGAGATGTACCCTCAATGTTGTTTAGAGGATCTTTTCCATTCGCCAACTAGCAGTGGTTCATGTGATCGCTGAGTCGCAACAAAACATTGATCTAAATTTGGTGGTAATAGACACTATTCTATGTTTGTTGGAATGTGTCAGTCACCCCACCTGCGACAGTTTGTTTGACATTCTGATCTAATGTTAAGCGTATTAGTACTCACTGGCAGCTCTGGTTGCTGCATTCGCCTCACCGCCGCTTTGGCTCGCAGCTGCTTGCATTGAGACAGTGGCGGTTCCAGAAGTAAAGGATGAGTGGGAGAAAGGGGTGGGTCTGTTAGATAACGTTTTTGCACGCTGTCTTGTACACAGTCCTGTGGAAACGACCATGACTGCGCCGATGAGTCGCTTTTGCCGCCACCAGAGAGATTAGATTTTCCTGAGCACCAAGTGGGCCGATACAGATGCCTCCTCACAGACTCCACGAGACTGCTGACTCTGCGCCGCTACACAGGTCAGCTAAGTTCTTTTTTTTTTTTTTACTTTTTTTAAAAATAATTTTTATTTTTGTTCAGAGAATTACAACAGTGCTAAATGGTTGGCAGTTGGCAAAGCACATCGATCACAACAACATAGATAGATATTAACAGTATAGGTTGCACGTTTTCACATTGCATAACCGTACTAGAGTGGCGACGTCGGATTATCTTCTCCATCAGATATCATATTACATAAATATAGCCTGAACAGTGCCCATATATCTTTGGGACGGCATCTCGATGGCAATGTTATAATAAATTGTTCCTCCAGTTCATTAATCATTGACAAGTCTTTCAAGAAGTCCAGCCGCCTTGGAGGATGTATTGATTTCCAACATTTCAGTATATTACGTTTTGCAACCACACATGCCAAGTTAAATAATCGTCTAGTGGTGGTAGCGGCTTTACCGATATCCCCAAAGAGATATTTCAGTGGGGAAGGTGTGGCAGGTATCGCCGTGATTTCTTCCAGGATCTCCGCCACCTCCCCCCAGAATGCAGTGACCGGTGGACAGGCCCAGTACATATGAAAAGAGTCTGCATCAGGGGCATCGCATTTAGGGCATTTTCCTGTGTGACCTTGTACAAATTTAGCTAACTTAGCTGGGGTATAGTGTAGCTGGTTAAGAACCTTGAACTGAATGAGCCGAAGCCCTGAGTTCATGGATACATGTTTGGTCAGCTGGCAGTATCTCAACCACGTGTCTTCACCTAGTTCCACCCCCAGGTCCCGTTCCCAGTTCCCTTTAATATCATTGCTTGACTTGGAGTGTGTTTGGACAAGGCTGTAGAGCGCAGACAGACTTTTACTATGACCACCCGGTTCCGTCATGGCTGCAATACATTCATGTGTGGCCGGTTCCTCTGGGAACAAGGGCCATTTAGCGGCAAAGGCAGCCCTCATTCTATGAAACTGAAATCGCTTAAGGTGATCTCCACCCACCGGCCCAATAAAATCGTCAGGAGCACAGTATTTCCCTTCCGGAAACATATCTCTCATTCGAAATTGCTTTTGTGGGTCCCAAGCACCCTGGAGGGCCCTATCAAACGTGGGGCATATGCCTGGGAAGTTCCATAGTGGCACTTCTGGATCATATGGAGTTGTAAGGGCGAGCCTATTGTATATCATAGACCATGCGCGTACAGTGGCGTTGACAGGGTCATATTTGCATGGCTCTTTTCGTTTAAGATCGAACATGACCGCTCGTAGTTCTATAGGGGAAGCCGCAAATCTTTCCAGGGGAATGTGTGGAGCAGTGTCTTCCGGGTCAAACCAGTGTCTCGCAAAGTGTGCCTGAGAAGTTAAGTAATAGAGTTCGAAGTCTGGGGCTGCAATCCCACCCTTTTCAAAGGGTTCTGTCATTTTGGACCATTTCAACCTAGGCGTCTTCCCTCCCCATACAAAAGTGGTGGTTAGAGTGTTGAGTTTATTAAAGAAGGCTCTGCCCGGCCAGATCGGTATATTGCAAAAGAAATATAGGAGTTTGGGTAACACCGTCATTTTAAGTAAGGATATTCGCCCATATAGGGATAAGGGGAGCCTATTCCAGGATTGCAGTTTAGCTGTAAGGGATTGTAAAAGGACACCGTGATTTTCCGTGTACAGTGTGCTCCAGTCTTTTGAAACCATGATCCCCAAATAGCGGATATGTATAGGTGACCATTTAAATCCGTGTGTATCCGACATTTCTCTAGTACTGGGCGTGAGCGGGAACAGTTCCGACTTGGATACATTGATCTTGTATCCCGAGTATTCGGAGAACGTCTCAACCTCCAACATGATTGGCTTTAGGTTTACTTCCGGGTTCCTAATGTATAATAGGGTGTCGTCCGCATATAGGGAAATGATTTGCGGTTTCCCAGTCATGTGAAGGCCTCTACATGCATGGTTTTGTCGGACATATTCAGCCATGGGTTCTATGGTAAGCGCAAAAAGGATTGGGGAAAAGGGGCAGCCCTGTCTTGTGCCTCTATCTAGACAAAACAGGGACAACATGGTTTGATTAGTTAGTATTTTCGCTCCCGGGGAGGTGTACAATAGTTTAACATAGTTGACAAAGTAGCTTCCCAACCCAAATCTCTCAAGGACCTGAAACAGACCCAGGAGACAGAATCAAACGCCTTCTCGGCATCAAGGGAGGCCGCCACCGTGTCTGCCGCCGGATCTATATGTGCCATAACTCCGAAGAGTCTGCGCAGATTGAGAGCAGTAGACCTTGTTGGTACAAAGCCCGCCTGGTCGGGATCCACCAGTATGGGCATATAGGGCAGCAGTCTGGTGGCCAGAATTTTGGCGAAAATCTTCGCATCTGTGTTAATAAGCGAAAGGGGTCTATATGACCCCATGTCATGAGGGGGTCTACGAGGTTTAAGCAGAACAGTTATGACTGCCTCTCGCATTGTGTCTGGTGGTATACCACATTCCATTGCTTCTTCCCAAACTGTCAGTAAAAGAGGGGCGAGTATGTTGTGATATTCTTTGTAGATTTCTGTGCCGAGTCCGTCAGGACCAGGGGCCTTACCAGGGGTTAACGCTTTTATTGCCTCCGTAATTTCATCTAGTGTTATGGGGGTATCCAATAACATGCGTGTATCAGAGGTCAAGGTCGGGAGATCAATAACATGCAGATAACTTGCTATTTCTTCTTTAGTTTTGGTGTCTCTATTAGAGTATAATGTTTTGTAGAATGCAGCAAACATGTCATTGATTTCTTGTTCACCATTTACTATGTCCCCACTAGTCGCCTGAATGGCTCTATAGGGGGGTGACCATGCTCGATTTTGAGCATCTGGGCCAGAAGTCTCCCTGCTTTATTACTTTCCCCGTATCTACGAGCTCGGATTGGGGCAGCCATATACTGTACTTCCCTTGCAGCAAGTTTATTAAAGTCTGCCAATGTTGTGTGGATATCTAGAAGGGCCTCCTTACTATGTGTACAGGTGTATTCAAACTCCAGGAGCTCGAGTTTGGCTTCTGTGGTGTCCAACTCTTGTCTAACTGTTTTAAGTAAGCCTGTGGTTTTAGCCATAATTGCACCCCTCACCCAAACCTTAAATGTTTCCCATAACGTGGCGCACCGGTTCACCGAACCCTCGTTTAGTTGAAAAAATTCCTCTATTTCAATACGCAATGATTAGCAGACATTCGGGTCTCTAAGTAGGGCGGGGGGCATTCTCCAGCGTCTGGCCCTGGGGCAGCTTCATCAACACTCAGAGTAAGTGACACAGGGGAGTTATCTGAGAGGGTGCGGGGATACATTTCACAATGCTGGACCATATTCACAAGTGTGGAGCTCATTAACCAGTAATCAATTTGAGACTCTGAATCATGCACTGAT
Source organism: Ambystoma mexicanum (assembly GCF_040938575.1). Classification (NCBI taxonomy): domain Eukaryota; kingdom Metazoa; phylum Chordata; class Amphibia; order Caudata; family Ambystomatidae; genus Ambystoma; species Ambystoma mexicanum. The sequence goes on from NC_090931.1 coordinate 694,383,403, forward strand.
GAGTAGAATGTGAAGCGCTGCTCTAGGGGGTGTAATTCTCGCCAGATGTCTACGATAGCCATTTGTTGCATTATTTGTCGTATGGCTAATGCAGCTCGGGTTAAGGGTCTGTGTGACGTTGTAGACCTGTCAGGAGATGTGTCAAGGATTGTATTGAAATCTCCCCCCCAGACCACCGCACTATCTCCAGCTTCAATCAACATATGTATAGCATTATAGAATTCAGGGTCATCAATCTTGGACCGTACGTGTTAACCAAAACCATATTTCGCCCTGCCAGCTCTCCCCATACCAACACATATCTTACCTGTTGATCGATCTTAACGTCATGAGTGCGGAAGCCCAATTTAGGATGTATTAGGGTGAGGACTCCTCTAGATTGGGAGGAGTATTCGGTGTAATATCTCAGAGGACCCCACCTAGACAGGAAATTGGAACAAACCTGCCCTAGTGCGTGCATCTCCTGCAACAGTATAATCTGGGGGCTATGTCTGGTAACACATGCTGCGATTTTCCTAGATTTAATTGGGTTGTTCAAGCCTCGTATGTTCCATGAAAGGAGTTTAACACTTACAACTTTGTCACTCAGTACCATAGTATAATGTCAATATCAATGAGTGAAGTAGTTCGCCCGTGCCACAAACCGTAACTGTCGTACCTGTTGCAACCTGACTCTGCATTTTAAAAAATTTTCCAACTGTGGCAACACTTTGTGCCCTTCCCCTACCCCCACCCTCACCATCAACCCCAACCCGATGATGTATCCCTTCCCCCATAACCTGTGGAACGTTCCTGAGGGGAGCTAGTCGCAGTCGCCAGGCCTCCATCAGTAGAGGCTCACGATCCCAACTTCTCCAAAACAATAACAACTGGGGCCGTTATACCCAAGAGGGACAGCCACATGACTTGAACAGGATGTTTCCATAGTCTCAATTCAGTCTGCTGAGTCCGGGATGTCATCCCCCTGTCGCGGGGGCCTATTTCGATCTCGTGGATAATCTTCCGGAGGCATGGGGATGGACGACTCAATATACGAAATGGCATCCGCCGCGTTCTCAAAGAAATGCGATCCGCAATTTCGCCGGGAAGATTCGGGCGCACGGGACACGGCACAATCTCAAGAGCTTTTTGGCATGCTCATAGGATCTGCGCTGCATCTGGACGCTTGTCGAAAAATCAGGATATATGTGGACTTTGTTGCCTTTGTACTGCAGAGAGCCCTTTTCCCTGGACAGCCTGAGCACCGTGTCTCTGTCTCTATAATTGAGGAGACGGACAAAGATCGTGCGCGGTGGTGCCCCAGGCTTGGGCGGTGGCGCAAGTGTATGATGAGCCCTCTCAACCAGAAAGTGGTCAGAGAAGGATTCCGTTCCAAGAAGGGTTTTCAACAGGGCCTCTACCTGTCTCTCCATCGGGCCCTTGCTGAAGGATTCTGGAACGCCAACAACACGGATATTGTTTCTCCTGGATCTAGATTCAAGGTCCTCGCATTTTGCTTGAGTGTTGCGCAGTTCACCTTTAAGCTGTGCTATGTCCCGGCCATGCTGTGTTATCGCATCTTGTTAGTACTGATTCTGCTTTCGGCCTCTGTAATTCGCGAGCTTTCCTTGTCCACTCTAGCCTTGAGGGAGCTGATGTTCGAAACAATATCGCCTAGCTTGACATTCACAGCTGGGAAGCCGTTCTGCACCATGGTCATAAGACGGTCTTCTCTGGTTTCATGCCCCGTCCCAGCAAGTATGTCATTTTCCATGGTTGTGGCTGCCGGTGTCCCCTGAGGTTGGGAGCTGGCAAAGGAGTCCATCGGGCCAGTTTTTTTTCCCCCCTGCGCTTTTCTTATCGTATCGGCCCATGAGCCGTCTTTACAGTGCAAGGACCGATGACGTGGGTCAGGCCAGACTCACACGATGGTATAGTATAATCACAGGCAGGGGTTATGCCCGTTATAGGAGCTGCCAACCAAAGTATCTCAGTGGGTCTGGGGCTGAGCTGCAGCGTGGCAGCAGCGCCTCTGATCGCACCTGTTCTTATATATGGAGGACTACCACCACTCACGCCAGCCTCTTCACGCCCCTCCAACGGATTACTGGTAGTGCGTCGGGTTACCTTTAGCGCTCATCCATGGCAACTGATATCCAGCCACTTGTGGCGCAGTCTAGCCAGCTGTGTTAGGGAGCCAAATTGCCGTGGATCACATACTTCTCCCAATGGTGCAGGTCTGCTAAAGGATCAGTAGAGATGTACAGGCCTCCTCTCCGCGAAAAAACAAGGAGCAGCACCCTCAAGCTAACAGCACAGAGGTTTTGCCGGTATAATATAGCGCAAAGTCCCCTCTGCGGGTGTATCGTGCTCTCCCACGTTAATCGTTGTCTCCGATTGATGGATAGGAGGATCCCGATCGGCGGCAGACCCACAGAGCTAGCTGGGGCCCTGCGTGGGAGACCGCGCGTCGACCCAGCCGTCGTTCGGGAGGTGGGCAGTAGCAGTAGCCAATCTTTGTCTTGCAGGGACCTCGGCACCAACACACACGGTCTGCCCGCAGGCCTGCGTATCAAGGAAGCGCCGCCGGGATCAGCGCCCCTCCCCCACACGGCCCTCCGGCGTCCGCAGAGCCTCAGTCTGGCGTGTGACTCTTCCGGATCTCAGGGGCGGCTTGCAGTCAGCCGAGCGGGCCGCCCCGCGAAACGAAGCTCCGAACTCAGCCGCGCCTCTGCGGTTTCACACAGGATTTGCACACAACGTGCAGTAGGAGTGCCGGCACCAGCAGACTTAGTCGTCTCCTGTCTTCGCGGCCCCAAACAGGATTAATTTATGATAAGGATGTCCTCGGGATTGGAGCACTCCAATCAGGCGGCCATTTTAGTTGCGCGCAACAGCGCCCCCCCAGGTCAGCTAAGTTTTAAGCACGAGTCTCCGCCTTCAAAGTGTAGAGGTAGTTGACAGACTGGAAACTGGAAACAAAGTAGCCGATATTCCACGCTCACTGAAAATAGCGTGGACTCCACAAGAATAATGCATAATATGAAGCCTCCTGTCTTGACATAGAATCTAGACTTTTCTTTACTTGTCTATTGTGTTAGTCTTATTGTGAATTTCAACTAAAATGCCTTAAACAGAATTATAATCTCTGCAGAACACACCAGCAAAGGCAGTTGAAACGGCTCAAAGAGAGACCTTTCATGCAGGCAGAAGTACAGTAATACCGTTCCCCCCCACCCCCTGCTCAACTATCTAAGTCCGTGGCAGGCATTACAATCTATTACTCTATGCAGGGAACGGGTCATCAAGCAGACTATGGAGCCTGAACAGGGACAAATTCCGGTCATGACATGTGAATCCATTGAAATAGACAGTTTATTAACCTTGTGTTTATCGCTGCGAGTGGATGTTCACCGGCAGCTGATCATTACCTGCCTGACTCTGGAGGATGGTTGCTAGAGAAACGACCATTCAAGAGAGCACTTGTACGTTTACTGCCAATCAACGATTATATCGAATCTCAGACTCGAACTGTGAGAAGGTGGATACTAGCCTCCTTGGGAGGACAGGAACGTGCACGCAAACCTATTGCCTGTTTTAGATACTGAAGCAGCACATTTTGCTTTGAATGTCCTTTTGAAGCCTGTGTAACATATCTTTCAAATAAATTGCAAATTCTGTTTTGCTGACCAAATGTTTATGGGTAAGGCCAGAAAACACCACTATTAATGTGCCTAGTGATGCTCACGGTTAATGATGTGGGTGACAGAAGCCTTAAAAATGGGGTGCTGCGCTTAACACTAGCAGAGGAAGAAATGTAGATTGGTGTTGCTGCTAGAGTCAACACTGGCCCAGGCCCCAGAAGAGGTGGACAATGAAACTCCTCCATCTAGGAGAGTTGGGCGACAAAGTGGTAAAATAAACCAGGGAAGGAAGCACAAACATTCAATCAAGTGCCAGGCATGGAGGAGTCTACAGTCAAATTGTCTCAAGAGTAGAGCTAACAATAAAAGTCTGCAAGAAAGGCAATATCTGATAGACTTCATGGCTCCTGTTGTTTAAAAAACTAAATCACAAATGTATTTGCCTCCTGTGTAGTAAAAATCTTAAGGAACCAAGTGAAGTGATACTTGTCATCTATGCAGAGCCAATCTTTGATTGCTGTCTGCCGCATTAGATTACTCAGGAACTCAGGAATTGTCCTAAACTGATGCGGTCAGTGAGTCCAGCCAGACATTTACTGTCTTTTGTTTTGCTCAAGTCACCCTGAGTGGTTCGGGTATTCCTAGACATGGGTCCCGTGCCTGCTGGGCCTAGAGGCCCAACAAGCCCGAAACATTGGGGGATACTTGTGTTCTCGTGCAGAAGGGATGTGACCAAGCAGTTGGGGCTGGACTGCTCCTTCTGGGGTGGCACCAAGCCAGATTTGCATATAGTCTTTCCTGTTGTGTAATGGCTTGGCAGGCGAAGAACTATGGTACACTTGACCTGCTCCTTGTCACTCATTAGCAGGAGCTGCAGATCAGGAGAGTGATGCAGCAGGGCACATGTGTTGACTATGCTTTTGGCAGGGAGCTTTCTGATATGGTGGGGTCTGTTCAGCAGACCACCTTTTTTAAGATGGAACACCTGCATCATTTTATTAATAAAAATAATAAAAGTGAAGGCATCTACACCCTTGTCATCTGGCAACCCTTCTCAACAAACATTGTCTACAAAGTATAAGACAAAAACAATTAAAATACAACTCAAAGAAAAAGGATACATTCTGGCTGCAGACTCGTCAAGACTTGAGGGATTGGGGGTAGACAAGGGTTTTGTATAAACAGAGTGGTATGTGTTAAAGCCCATTGTTCAGCTGCTAATGCATGCAAATAGCTTTGAGCAGCAATCCAGTTTAGATGGGCTTCACATGGGTAATGAATCTGACCAGGTTGACACCCTGATTGTTTAGGAAGAAATCCCAAGAACAGCTCCACCCCACAACCCCATCCGCCACCTAGTCCCAGTGCTTAATTTGTAAGAAAAGTACCAGGGTGCAAATATTTTGACACATCAGGGTAGGCAGCTCCCCACCCATGGCTGTACCATAGTGTGTCTTCATATTTCGGGTTAAGGCTGTAACTCACACAGGTTTTTCAAGGGGGGTGGATGCACTGTGATATACAGATATCGATATATTAGTTGTGTCTTGAAATAAAATAAATGTTTAGGTGTTTCTTTAAAACACATTCATATTTTGCTCTGATCCTGTCGGTGGCAAGTAGAACAAAACCATGTAAACACAGACAAAAGAGCCAACCTGTTTTCCTCCTATGGTAAATTGATGGAGAAATGTTAGCAAAATCAATACTCAACTGATGAACTTGCCTGTCAAGCATTGAAGGAAGATCTTTTCACTGACCTTGCCATTGTGTTGGGACTGCTTCTGTTGTTGTCAACCCACGGTGCTGTTCATTACAGTAGATAATTTGTAGCAATGTCATACAGGTTGAGCGGAGCAGTGTGTGGGCATGATTGGCATTTGGTGCCCAGCATTGTCACCTTCAAACTCATTGTTATTAATGAAAATTGATAAATAGCTATGCCAACCTTTGTAATTAGGTTTGTGAATAACTGAGCCCAGGCCAGTTCACACTGTTGATGATTACTATTTCAACTGTGAGTGAGTCATAGTAATATAATACAGTTTCGGAACATAACATAATGAAGCTGGGATCAGAAATAAGTACTGGGGCTGAGCCCCAGCAAGCACCCCAATGCCCCCTCCTTCAATTACTCATGGCGTATGCAATATGTTGACCCTTGTCTGGTCACAACATAACATTTTTTGTTTCAAGGCCATAACTCCACTTTACCAGTTGGTACTACCCAGGAAAGGAGTTACTACCCAAGAGAGTTTTTCCAATGTAGGTGGGGGAAGTTTTGTACTGCTTTGAAATAAAATGGTCCTTCAATAACTAGCAGGAAGAGCATTTCCGGAAACACATGGTCCCAATGGACTCTTAAGATCAATGTTTCATGTGATACACTTCTCTTGCATTGAGAAGCATGCACCCAGGTGGGGACCCTTCTAGCCTTAACAGCTGTGTTAGTAACTAGTAATACCTGAAAAGGGCCATGCCATCTGGGTGCCAATGCTGATTTCTGCTGGTAGCACTTGATGTAGCTGAATGTTTCTGGCTCCAGAGAATGTCTAGCTTCTGTCGGCTCGTTAGTCAAGGCCTCTTGCACAAGAGCAGAACTAATGGAGGAGATCAGTTGTCTGACATAATCAAGAAGATTATTGTCTAAGAGATGGAGATTTAATAGTATTTTTTTTTAGGGGCATTGAGGAAGGTATTTGCATTGAATGTCCAAACAGAATATCGTAGGGACTCAACCCAGTTTTTCTAGTAGGACTACTCTGTATGTTGAACACCACCAAAGGCCAGGTGCCTGGCCACTTAAGGCAAGTGTTTGTGTACCCATTTGCAAGCTGATTCTTGATAACCGCCTTCTTCCTCTCTGGTGCCCCTGCCGACTGGAGATGGTGTGAGCAGTGTCAATTCTGCTGAATGCATAAGGCTTTATAGAGTTCCTTCATCCCTTGATTCGCAGAATGAGTTGCTCTGTCACTACAATACTGTTAGGAACTCCAGATCTGCACACACACTCCTTGAGCTGAGCATTCACCACAGAAACATCTGCCCTCTGGCACGTATCTGCCTCGACTCCAGGACCACTAAGACATATTGCAGATTATTACATCTGGGAAGCTGGATGAAATTCAACTGGTTCTCACTATCTAAAGGCTGGTGTGCAGCGTATTTATACATATCTATCGGTTTGCGTGATTTGATTGTTTTTATCTGGGCCTCCACATGCAGATGATTCTTTATGGGTGAGCCAAATGTCAGAAAGTCCTTTTTCTACCACAAATTCCCCAAACCATACCGGGAATCTGTGTACATGTTATTTGATGGCTGGTTTGCAAGTTTGCATGTACAGGTCGATACATACCAAGTCTTCTACTTGGCCGAAGAGACAGTATGTCGTTGACTGCTTTCCACCACCTCTCCCATTGCACATACTGAATATCCCACCACCTGTATCTCAGTAGCAAGAACCATTCACAAAGTATATCGGATCAGCATTATGCATAGAGATGTCAGAAGGATCTGGCCTATAAATCAAAAGAAAATCTGCAACCATCCCACAATGACTGGATTAAATATTGTGCGGGTCACCATCTATCAGGGCAGGTAGTTGAGAGACTGCTTTTAACACGGGGCACTGTGTCCATGTAATGTTGGAGGAGTTCAATTATAACACTTTGCATTTATTTTCACCGGACACATGTGCTGGGGCTTGGTGTTACAAAGCAACCACTGAGTTGCACATTCCAGAGGGGAACCATAGTAAGCAGTTGGTCTTTGATACTGCCCATGTATTTGGGCCAATACTGCAGATGCCAAACACTTTCTTTAATGACAGAACAAAGAGAATTTCTTATAATCTAGGTGGCCTAAAGCTGATGCTTTAGCTTGCATCGTTTGTGTATGTTACATGCTTCCACTGCCTGTCGTGTCCATTGTAAGGGTTCTACTGTGTTGGCCTTCGTATAGTATTGTAATGTTTTCACCATCTCTGCTTAACCCAATACGCACTGTGCAATATCCAACCATACTTAAGGAGTCTCTGATCTCGGAAATTGATTGTGATGAAGGAATTTTGTGGTTGTACCCTGCTTCTTTCCAAGAAGGGGCTACGGCCATGGTCCCCCTTATAATGAATTATCAATAATTTATCCTTTCCTTACACAATTGAAATTTCTGTTTAGAAGCTTTGTGTCCTTTATTAGCCAGGGCAGTTAACACCTGTCTATCTTGTTTACAACAATGATAAACGGTGGGAATATCACAGAAGTTGCGAATGGTGCGGATGCTACCGACGATACGGATGGCGCTGATGCCGCGGATGCTGCGGACGATGCGATTGCTGCGGCAGATGGTACATATCTGTATCTCATATATGCTATGTAACTGTATCCCCATGTTTATCTGCATCCCATGTTTACCCCTATCCATCCTGTCGCTTTATATGCGTATGCCGCTATGTATGCCCCCAATGTCCTGCTCTCGTGCCTGGTCTCTGGCGCTTAGCTGATAACCACCATATCACACTACTACACTTACTCTCTCCTATACACCATCATTCAACTAGAACACCGCTACACCATGATAAATTCGGCCTAGCTGTTCACATACTAACATGACCCCACGTACACCTCATCACCCTAATAAAACACAGCTAGCTGAGCACATTCCGGCTGGCTTAGGCATTCCTCGGGCCTAACGCAGCCAGATTTCAGTCTGGGTGTCCACCCTCCAAACTGAACACATCCAACTGATTTCCTCAGCAGCACACCTACCGCTAAGAAGCAGTTATCATGCAACAACCACGCCAGCTGCACACATATCCGGTGAGCCCGTGCACCATATGACACTCTATCTCTCTCTACTGACTTGAACTGCGGTTCCCGAGGGCGTTCAACCTATCAGCGCTTTGAGGTCATATCAATGATATATAAGGGGCTATATAAATGCCAAGTAACATAACATGAGAGGGAGAGGCTAAAACGAGGCCATCCATATACGGAGCTAATCCTAATTCGACCAGAGAATTTCATACCATATAGATCCCTTTTAAACTGGTGTGAAAAGAGGATGGCCGATTCTGAATACCCCTAGGGAATCCTAGTTCACATGTACTGGATGCCGCATTTCAAAAAAGAATTGACTTCTAGATGTATTGTGATAGGAAGGATTGACACAACAGTAAAGTGTGTAGCAGTGGGTGGTATTCAGGTCATAATGCTAGCAGGGGTGGCTACGACTGGGAAGCCTGCAATAACCATTGAGTTCACTGCCCTAAGGTCTTGTGCACATCTATAGCTATCCTTCGCTGGCCTTTTGGCAGGTCAAATCAGAGTATTATAGGGACTACAAGTCAGGATAATAATGCCTTGCTTCAAAAGGGAGTCTGTAACTGGCACAATACCTTCATTAGCATCTGGTTTCAAAGGGTACTTGGAAACACATGGCAACCTTTTCAATAAATCTATTCTGATCTTAGCTGGCTCGGCATCCTTCAATGTCATGTTTTGTTCAGAGGGATTGAGAGACGGCGTCAATCATTTCTTTGTTGGTGTGGGGACAAGTCTCTTGTTACAGCGGTGCCTGGTTTCTCCTGCAACATCTGTAGCGTAGCCAAAACTACTTCAGTGTTACTGGGGACACTCAATAACACTCCATCTGGAGTACAGTAAATAGTGCAGTTCAGTTTACACAACACATTTCCTCCAAGTAAGTTGACAGGAGTAGAAGAACTAAGAAGAAATGCACGTTGATCAGTGATTGGTCCTAATGAAATCATAGCAGTGCTGAAAGCATAGCAGTGCAGTGACCCTATGTATTATTAGGACATTGGATATCTAGGTTTTTCACGGTTTCAGAGGAAGATTTATGAAGCACTCTAACGGGATAACAGACCCACTAGCTCCAGTGTCTACCAAGCATGGTACAGACTTTCCTTGCAAGTTCACTTTGACCACAGGATCCATCTTGGTCTACGGTTCTCATGGGATAAATAGTGACGCTATCTCGCCGCTATCTTAATAAGATTATTCTTCTTCGTTCTGGGGTTGAGGTGGCTTATTTAGAGTAAACCTAGGGTCATTGGGGTTTGGGATGTAATCTGTCCTCGGGTGGAATACGATTATTTCTTTGTGGCCAATATGGACATTTGTTCTTCCAGTTCCCTACCTGCTTACAATAGTTACAAGCCATTGGGTCTGTATATTCCACAGGCTGGCTTTCATGATTTACATTTACATTTTGAACTCCTCTTCCCTTGCCTCTACTTTCAAACCCTTCACAGAACTCATACATTGTCACTGGAGGTCCCAGTCTTTGCAGCAATTGTGAACGAATGAATAATTTCGGTTTTGAACCAAAAGTGCCACCAATCAAATACACAAAGTACAGCATTCATTAGAACAAAACAATCCCTACAATTCTATTATGTGACGTATAGTTAGAATAGACATTACTCAAGTCAGCACAAGTCCTACAAATTGCAGAGCCCATACGTTACAATTAGGTAAAACTAATAAATAGTGTCTAAATCATACGTTAAAAACAGGGTTTCATAAAATGCCCTGGTTATAAGGAGCTTATTGGCTAAAATCCTTTTCATTATGCCGCATATTCATTCTACTCAACCAGGCCCTATGAATCGATTTCGCCACCTACAAAGTACGAGGCATTAAGATCTGTGTTCCTCTTGCAGTATTCCAGTGCCTCATTCACCCTCCAAACTCCTTTTAATCCAAGAATTGACATAAGGTGCTTGGCTCTAAAGTCTCTATAACTAGGGTCAAACAACATGAAGTGGGATACAGTCTCGTTTTGGGCCCTGTAGGCAAAATATTCTGGGTGGTTTTGATTACTTCAAATTGTCGTATAGTGGGCCACTAGCAAGGTCCCTGCTCTCAAGTCATATAATAGTGAGCAAGCTAGATAATGCTCAAAACCAAGGGTCTCCTTGGCCTGCATGTACTGCTGGCCACAGGAGAGCTTTACGCAAGCTGCCACCATAGCTCGTTTGGTTTGGTCCTGCAGGCCGTTTGGACCACTTCCTTGTTAGCAAGATTCATTCTTGACGACTGGTCCTGATACTGATCAAGACCCAAAGTTCTGCACCAAAGTTTAATATGCTTCATCCATGGGGTTGAGTGACTGCCTTCCAATGAAAAGATGATGTTCAACAATTCTTTGTACGTATGAAGCCCAGTCGCTGTCCAGTTACGAACCCAAACAAGCAAAGGTATAGCAGCTATTAGATGCTCAAGAGGGTACACATCGCATTCTAAGTGCAATATGGCATTCAGAGCACAATTCGGCTGCTCTATGATTGATTTTAAATATATATTTTCTGCTACTCCTAGGGCTTTGGACTTTGAGGAACCCAAACTCTCTGCACCATAGATTGCTGCAGGTATGGCCTTTAATCTGTGTAATTCGAGGGCATGGATCAAAGTGCCCTTGCCATGCCATTAATAACATTTTCTGATACCCCCACAATACTAAATCAATGTCAGGGTAGCTTTGGAAACTTGGTCACCCCTTAAACCCAGATAGTTATAAGTAGTGACCTGCTCCAACTTAACCCCATCTATCTCTATATGTGCCTTCACATGACTGGCTGTTCTATGTCTGAAGATTAGGGTTTTTGTTTTGCTTTACTTCACACAAACCGACATGGTGTGCCTTATGAGTCATCCGCAAAGAAAAGAGCTGGAATGCGAAGGTTACCTATCCTAGGTGGGTCCATACCATTTGCCTCCAACCGCTCTATTGGGCTATTGCCATAGATACAGAAGAGTGATGCAGCAAGTACACAACCCTACCTGAGCCCACGCTGGACCCCAAACTTCTCTGTATTTTCTCCACTCATCCCCCATCTTACAGATGCACTGTTATTAGAGTATAATGACTGGATGATAGAGAATAGGCCGGCGGGAATGTTGTAACCTTGAAAAACCTGCCATAATTTGTTAGGTGGAACAGCGTCAAATGCTGTTTTCAAGTCAGCAAATGCAGCATACAGCTTGCTTTGTTCAGGCACATATATATTTTAACAAATAGGTCAAGTCTCAAACACTGCTCCAAGATACCCATCCCCTGTTGGAAGCCCACCTCAAGTGAGTTTTTATGAGGCCGGTTGAGTCCGATCATTCTTGAGTGTCCCAGAATGGTCTTTGCAAACAATTTCCATGCCTGATCTAGCAAAGAGATGGGACGGTAATTTTCTGGTACAGCTTTTCTACCTTTCTTATATATAGGCACAATCACTGCCCACTGCCTCTCACCAGGTGGTTGGAACTGAGCCTGTCTCTATTACTGCATTAAAGAATCTTGCCAAGACCGGACTCAATATTGCTAATTCTTTTTTCTTTAAAACTATAGGTATGTAGTCAGGCCCTGGTGCCTTTCCACCTCCCAGCACTGCAATGGCCTTAGCTACCTCATTAATGCTCACTACAAAATCTGGTCCATGCATTGGTAAATCCCCTTTTTGGGCACCCACATTATTTGGATCACTATACACCTCCAGTACTTTGTACACATTTGAAAAATGGTCCCACCCAATATCTGGGGGAATTCTGCATTGCAAGACATTGTGCTCATCAGGGGACATGCCCGCGACAAGCCTCCAAAATTCACGTGGGTCTGATAATTTACTTGCCTCCTGCAGGGAACCCCATCTTTCTTGGTAAAATTATGTTTTCTAGTTGTATTGAAATAAGTTTATTTTCAGTGTTTTCCTTTTTCTGCTCTTAGCACGCGACACAGTGATTCGCTACCACAACCAACTCGGGTAATGTTGTATATGTCCACGTTATACAAATAGTCTTTAACTGTTCCTGTCATCTAGGCTGGACACTGGAGGCAAAGACATTAGCAATTGCCTCTTGTGCGGCCTCATCAAGCCCTGTAATACATTGCCTCATCAAGCCCTGTAATACACTAGGGTTGACTAAACACTACCTTCAGCTACTCCATGTAATCTTATGGAGATCCCCCCTTCTTCCGCCTGCAATTGCTGATTTTGCCCCAATCCGTTTTCCTGTGGCATACCTCTAGAGCGGGTACCAGTGCCAGCCACTGATCGATTGGCATGCTGTGCAAGCCTTTGTGTAACCTTCGGAGGCATAACCATCCTAATAAGCTGATTCAAATCAGCCCTGACCTGGAACTCCATGATACAATGTTGGGAGGACCTGCTGTATTTTTAGAAATGATTAAGCCAGGTTTCTCAGATGCCCGGATGTCCATGGTACATGAACAGTAACCCATTGATTATCATCTCCCTCGCCACCTGCTGTCTCTGCAACCTGCCCAAGGGCTACCTGGAAAACTGAACTGCCCCCTCCATATTTGATGCCCCCCCTCGTCACAGATGGACTTTAAGAGCGAGTCGAAACAGATGCAGGTACAAACCTGGGACATAAATCACCTTTCTCTATAGGGGAACACAGCTCTATAGCTGCTGCTCCAGGTTGAAATGTTGTTGCTATGAGAGCTGTCTGTGGGTCCAGAGCCTGCACTGTCACTGAGGCTGCGTGGTCAGAGCAGCCGCACCAGCTCCCGGAGCCGGTGTGCACACATTAGTGAATACAATCTGGTCATCCATGTGTGATCATCTTGCTTGTCATTTACGATTTAGGGGCAGATCAGCTGAGAAGTCTTAGCAGCCTCAAGTATCCTTCGCTTCTTTACTTAATTTGGCCCTTTACTCTATCATTAGAATCTTTCAATCCCCTAAACTTTGAGGCCTTCTGTCGTTCAGTGGAATGCCCTCCCGCACTGTCTTGGACATATTGTTCTCTTTTTCTGTGCCTAAAGGAACGTTTCAAGGAACGTTTCAGTGCTGCTAATGATCCCAATTAAGAGGTCTCTTCCAGTGGAAACATTGGTTGTGTATTGTTCCACGTTGAATGGTGCCAAACGTCCAATAACGTGCATGTGGTACTATTACAGTTAGTGAACATATAATGCGCAGGTGTGCCCTTCAGAGGTATGAGCACCTGCTTGGACAGTGCTTTGCCCATGACTGCCCCTCTTTGTAGCACCACATATTCAAACTCTATTACCCCTGTTCCAATTATGCCACAAATCTACTTTCTATATGATCCTGAGAGGGAAGGGGTTTTACAAAGACATCGCTTTGTGGTTCTGAAAGGGTTCGGGTCACTCACTCTGAACTCGCCCCATCTCACAGGCAAAATCCCCAACCATTCAGTTTCCGAAATAACACCCCATCCTTATTTTATTTCCAAAGTTATTCATAGTAAGCCAAATCCAGACCAGAATAGAATTAACAGAGAGACAACACACACTACCAAACCAGTGTACTAGAAACCAGACCAAATCACTAGAAATTCAAATCCCTATACTTTGCTGAGTCGAAAATGTATCACTCCTAATATGAGGATAATGAGTAGAGCAACAATGAACAGAACACCAGAATCAACAACCCATATTAACATATCCATGAGAAAAGGCTACATCTTGTTAGTCGCCATTAAAACTCCAGGTCCCCCTGAGTGCAAGTGCATCACTTAATGTCAACCTTCTCTTGACCACTCCTTGAAGTATTTTAAACAGTACTCGTTAGCTGTTAGTTTTTGAGCGCACCACACCGTTTGAGAGGAGGCAGCCTACAAGGTTGGCAGTGCTCCTGCATTGCGTAAGAGGTCTGAGTTGTGGCACCAGAATTGTCAGAGAAACCAGTCTCGGGCTTCAATTTTGGGTGATCCCAAACCAGAGGCTGCTTTATTACGTGTTTCGCAAACTTGTAGATGGTTCTCTAAGCAACGCTTGGGCTTCTGGCACTTTATCCCACTTCCCACCAAAACAATGAAACCATTCATTATAAGAGAGTCTGTTGTTTATGTCTGACTTCAGGTTATAAAAGCATTTGATCACTTCCGGGCGGCCGATGTTTGTCGAGGGGCGTAAACCTTCCACTCCCATGATGTCCGGTAGATCATGGGGATATAGGGTGCAAAATGGCACCTTTAAGGGGGTGAGGGGTCTACTTCTAACTGTGGATGGAAGAAAGACACAATGCAGACAGATTCAGTCTAGATGTGGGTTTAAAAAGGACAGCTTCTGCTTGCGTACTGGGGAGAGAGAGAAAAAAATGTTTGGCCTGGGTGGGCGTCGCTGATCGTGAATCACGGCTCGTGTGGGCTAGAATTTGTGAATTTCTGGCACATCTTGCTTGAGTTAAGAATGCAGGATGGTTGATCCCGTGTGTTTTGCTCCTGTATAATTTGGGTGGTGTGGGGCACAGGCGGTACAATTATGCCTCTCTGTGAATGAAGAAAGACAGAATACAGTCAGATAGAGTAATGGCATGGGTTTTAAATGGCCTGCTGACTCTTGCATATTGGGGGCTACAGACTGGAACAGGGCAATTCTAGGGTGGCGGGGGGATGCAATCTACCTCTCCAAAGAAAGACAGAATGCAGATACAGCCCAGGATAGCTTAACAAGTGCTGCTGGCACATTACATCATAATGGGGTAATTCAGGCTGCAATCCTAGGAGAGTGTGGGGAACAATCTACTGCTACCTGTGAATGAAAGAAAGGCAGCATTGTGGCAGATACAGTCCATGCTGGGGTTTACAATGGCCTGCTGTCACATGCGTATTGAGGGTCTTCAGGCTGAAATGGCACCCGCAAGGGGGAGAGGGCCAATGTACCCCTACCAGTGGATGCAAGAAAGACAGAATGCAGTCAGATATACTCCAGGCAGGTTTGAAAAGGGCTGCTGGTGAATTTCATCAGGGGACTTCAAAATGCAAGGGTAAACAAGTTACCCTTACCTGTGGATGAAAGAGATAAAATGGGGACACATACAGTCCAGGCGTGGATTTTAAATGCCTTTCTGGCATATGCGTATTGGTGGGCTTCAGGCTCAGGTAGAACCCCTAAGGAAGGGTAGTGGACAATCTATCCCTACCAGTGGATGTAGTCACAGTAATGATGCCACTTATCCACTTTCACTCTGGCCGGCCTCCCTTGGCCCTGAGCCCGCACCCACCTGCGAGGCTAAAAATCATGGGGTCATCTTGGACTCCACTCTCTCCTTCTCCTCTCACATTTCGGACATCTTTAAAAAGTCTAACGATCAGCTACAACTCCTCAGAGGTACTCTAAATTTTTTCACTTTCCCCCAGTGGCCCACTGTCTCCAGAACACTGGTTCTCTCTAGGCTGGACTACTGCAACAGCCTCTTTCTCAAACTTTCTGCTTCTGCTCTATGCCCTCTGCAACTCATCCAGAACAGAACCGCAAGAGTTATCCTTGCCCTCAAGCCCAGGGCCTGCATCTCTCTGGCACTGAAATCCCTCCACTGGCCCCCTGTGGCTGCAAGGATCAAGTGCAAGACACTCTGCATTGTCAACAAAGCTTTCTGGGGCCTGGGACCTACCTATCTGCAACTATGCCTGCCTAAATACTGTCCCTCCTGAGCCCTCTGCTCGTCTACCTCCAACCTTCTGCGAGTGAGCCGGTTCTTCAAGCAGAGTTTTGGAGGGAGAGCTTTATCCTCAGCAGGGGCCTCCCTCTGGAATAGCCTCACTGTCGGCCTCCATCTTGAGCCTGATCTCTTTAAGTTCCGGAAGCTACTCAACACTTTCCTCTTCTCCTCTTCCTTTTCTCTCCCTCTACCCTGCTCACCTATTGCTCTGCTCTTTTCCTCTTCCTCTTTTTCCGGACAGCCTGCTGACTGGCTGCCTGGTGTACCTCAGAGTCTCACAGATCCCTGACACCCCCGCCAGTCCTCTTGCACTCGCCTCTGGGACCTACACCCACCTCATCATCACTGCTCTTGAACAATGACCCAAGAGAATGGCATCTCTCTGCACTTACCCCAGCCTCCACCGATTGGGTGCACTTGGACCCCCAACAGGAGTTCTCCCCCCTCCCCTGTAACCGTCTGTGCACTTGCGCGAACCAAATGCACCATGCCTGAAGATCGTCTGTCTGTTCCCCCTTGTCTTCATTCCCTGCATGGTGGCGCCTTAATGCACTTGGAAAAACTGCTAAATCGTTGTCAGGCCTATTTGCTGTTCTCTCCACTGTTAATTGTAGTATATGCACTTATTCCGCCTGTGCAGACTATTATCGTTTCATAATTTCAAGGGCTCTGAACAACTGTTGTTTTTCCTCTTGTTCCCTCCCTCCTTGAGTGCTTTGAAACACTTGCCTTGTGTATACTAGCAGCAGTATTATTACCAGAAGTATAAATTGCAGTCTTAGTACTATTATAAGCATCAGAAGTAGCACTAGAACTTCCAGTAGTAGTAGTAGTGCTAAACAGATAGTGGCAGTAGTACTAGTAATGATAGTAGCCAGAAGCAAGGTCATGTGCAGACTTGAACTTAACCAGTTCAGGAAGGAAAGCACCAGAAGATAGGACTTATATGTCTACAGCCCAGACTATGGAATGTCCTCCCTGTAAACACCAGAATCCCCCCGGCCCCCCTCACTTTCACATTTCAGGAAGGCGCACAAGACCCTACTCTTCAAGGAATGATTCCTCTCCAACACCTAGGTTCACACACCCTCAACTCCCCCACCCTACCTGAGACTTGGTGATCTGCGCCCCCCCCTGTTTCTTCCTGTGCTTGCTTGTAGATCCCTTGCTGTCAAATTGCCCACCCTCCCCCATTGTTAGATTCTGATTCTTTGCATTGATCCCTTGTGACCTGCCCTCCTATGACTTTCAAACCACTCCTTTACTTCCCAAAGCTGGTCTGAACACAATAAATACCCTAGGAACGATCATCACAATAGTATCAGTAAAAGAAGTAGTGCAACTGGTGCTAGAAATCGTATTGCTTCTAGTAGAATGGTAGCAGTAGTAATAATATTGATGGTAGGAGTATTACTGTTACTAGTGCATACAGACAATAGTACTACTACTAGTAGTAGTAGTAGTACTAATATTGCCAGCAGTGTTAGTATTGGTCGTTCTAATAGTAGTAATACGACTGGTAGTAGTGATGCTGCAACTAGTGCTCGTAGTAGTGTTACTACTGCTGTTGCTATTATTACTAGTACTGTACTCATGCTTCTATTAGTAGTGGTTGTACTAGTATTACTAGTGGAGCTAGTAATGGTAACAATGCTATAATTACTGAAGGTGCTCCTATTGTGTCTACTAATAGAAGCACTACTACATCTGTTAGTAATACTATTGATTGTTCAGGATTAGTAGGCAAGTACACGTGTTTGTGTAAAGTCAACGAAAAGCAACATGTCCCTGTGCTGCTATAATGGGGTTGCAGACTGCATTCGCCTTCTCCTCTTATGTCACTTCCAAGTAGCTAAACACTGTAGAAAAACCATAGCAAGAAAAGGGGCACAGGCAAATATGAAAAATGGAAATGTTCTTTTTTTCCACTGAGAAATAGGGAGAATATAAAACATTAATAGTTAGGTACAGCATATATCTTATTTTTTTTAAAATCTGTATGTACCCTTCAAAATAATTCATTAGGAAATGACATGAATATACACGTATTGTCTTGCCAAAATGTCATCAGTCACACTGAGTCTGGGTCTCCCAGCCATTGGTTCATAACTACATTCCAGGGCATTGGTCACTTGAAAACAAATCTTTGTTCAGGGCCACACAAGTAAAAACAATACAATCACGAAATGGCCCCAAAGGGTGACAAGAAGACACCTCGACACCCACCATTCAAAATGATGCTTAATGATGATTAACTTTTTTTTTTTTAAATGTCCTGTTCAGAGTATCAGCTGGGCCCTTTAATGCAGTTTGCCCATACTGTATTTCTAGCTGGTAACCTGCCTACCTGGCTGGCATACACAACCTCATGGCAAGCAGCCTTTTGATACTATGTCCATTATTAATCTCTCGTGCCTTTTTGGGGTTGAAAACACATTTTCCCTGGAGATCTGTAAAGGATCTACTTAGTCTGAAGGTCATCCCTGTAAAAAACTGTAAATCCATCTATCAAGTTATACCGGATGACGTCATATTCCTGCGGCCCTGCATTAGTGATTCTGAAACCTACTCATGCCGTCAGAGGAAGGCAACCAGATCTGGTTCTGAAAGTCATATTTTGGTGTGGCATTAAAATTGTCATCTTTAACATGACTAAATATGCGTATAACCAATTAGCGAATAACACTTGTGTCACAGAAGGCAGGTGATAATGTTGCGTTTCTTTGCTAGTCAAGGCTCTCTGGTTGGGTATGAGAAATCAGATTGCAATACCTATCCTAAACCAATTTACTAACATGATCAAATCCCAGTTCGGAGGAAAATATGGCTGGTGTAAGTGCCTTCAAAAACAACCGCTAACCATCCTTTGCCTTTAGGAAGACATCAAGCAGTCTCTCAGTGGGCGGTCTCACATAGGTTTGCACTCAGGTCTGAGTCCCTCAGTTGCTCACTCACTGTTCCTGACTGGCTGATCTCCCTCAGTGTGTGCTTCAGCAGCTCAGCCACCGATGCCTTGAAGTGGACCCTGAACACCTTGCTGATCAGGACGTACAGGATCGGATTGAGGCAACTGTTGATGAATGCCAGGCTGGTGGCCAGGGGCATGCCAATCCGAACCAGGTGATGGAAGCGGTCGCTGTGATGAAGGGCCAGCTCCAAAATGCTGAAGATGTGGTAAGGGGTCCAGCAGATAAAGAAAGCTATCACGACAGCAAAGACTGTCCAGAAGAACTTGCCAGGTGTCACAACAGACCCCTTCCTCACCTTGATGGCCATGGAGGCATAGCAAAGGATCATGGTCACCAAGGGGAACAGGTAGCCACAGAGCAGCCGCATCCAGCTCAGGATCGTGTGCGTTCTCATAATGATGTCTCTGTCGTGGTGGAAGTTGTTGTAGCACACAATTGCATTGTTGCCCCTGGTTACTGTGTCCCTGAAGTACAAAGCTGGGCCAGCGATCACCGCCGAGGACATCCAGACCGCACCACTTAGAAAGAGGGAATTCCTAAGGGTCCTGTGCTTCTGTGAGAAAGTGGGGTGAACCAGGTGGATCCAGCGGTCTAGGCTGATAACTGTCAAAAAGAAGACACTGGCAAACATGTTCAACAAGGCCACGAAGGAGTTCAATTTGCAGAGCAATTGGCCGAAGCACCAGTGGAAGTCGAGGGCCACGTATGTAATGTGCAGGGGCAGGAAGAGTACAAAGATTAGGTCTGCAATGGCAAGGTTGAGGAACCAGAGCGTGCTGACCGTTTTCTCCCACTTGAAGCCTGTAAACCAGATAACAAGGGCATTTCCAGGCACGCCGAGAAAGAATGCCACACTGTACAATACGATGGAAACCAGATGCAGAGCATGAGGCGAGGCTGAACTTTGAGGTTCTTCTTCCCACTCATACTCATAATCATAAAAGTAGGAATCATTTTCAAACTCTATGTAGGAGTGGTTCACAATTAGTCCTAGTTCGGCCATTTTGATTGATTTCCGGAAGAAATCTGAAAGTGAGAAAAACAACATGGATTTAGAAAACAATCAACAGAAACTGTACCTTTGCAGATAGACTTTCATGTTTCTGATAGTGGAGTGTTTTGATGTAATATGGCTCCAGAGAGTTCAGGCCGCACCTCCACATGGAGTAAACCTTTGCACACAGAAACATTATTGTGATCAGTTTCGACATAGTACAACCATAGTGCCAAAAGAGGAGCATTGAGTATATACCTACGTTGGTAGTTCTTTAATGATTCTCTGGGATAGGACGTGTGCTTTTGGGGGCCAGAGGAACCCACCAGGTAAGCAGTGCAATCTCTGGAGGTGGTAAATGGGAATGAACCCAGAGTTCACTCACCCTTCCCAACCCTCACCAGCAAGGAGCCATGAAACTCCTTCGATAAGTTCTCTTTTTTTCGGGACACTTCTAAGATGTATTATTTAGGCAGCAAGAATGGGTCCTCTACACCAGACCCCAGGTTGGTACAGTATTTACGAGGATGCACAATATCCTCAAAGACTATGCAAGAATAACTTTTTAAAAGATATAACGAGTGTAGTGGACTCACTGGTCCTTAAGAATACAATTCACAAGCCCACATGCATGGTGGGAGAAGTTCTCACTGGGAATCCTAAATGCTCAGGAGCTGTGCGAGCAATCGTGGACAGGGATGCAGGAAGATAGCCTGGGGCAGCGGACATAGAAGAGCAAAAAGTGTAGATCCACACTGCTTGTAGAGAGTTATAACAAGGGCAATGCTCATACACAGATCCGTAAACTGGCCTGCAGAACTTCCTGTCATGTTTTCTGCTTCCACCTGATTCCAATATGGCAGTTGGCATCCTTACCCAGCCAGCAGAATGAGGAGCAATTAAACCATGGGAGATGTGACGAATCATGGGATTCAGTCACTTCTCCCCAAGGGAAAGCCTTTCCTTGTGAGGCTAGGGAAGTGATCCCGCTATGTGATATTCCCTCTAGGTGTTGCGGCAAGTGGGACCTCACAGGGATGACTCCCCCTTAAGGACCTGGACTCCCGTTCCCAAAATCCCTCACTCTTGGACCAACAGTAACGTTACAAATTCAGAAAGGCCCAGCAGACCAAGCCACTGTTGATTATTGTGCCATAGGATCCAAAATCCAACCTGAAGAAATACTGTGTAAGACTAGCATGAAGAAGAAGTGTGAGCAAGTAATACTGATCACTCGGCGGGTAGAAATACTGTGACAAGGAGGAATGAGCAAGTAATGGAGAGCGCTCAACTGGAAGAGAAAAAGGACTATAATCCTCCGCTGGGGAGGGCCCAGCAGTTTATCATAAAAAGGAAAGAGGGACCATTATCAGTGAGAAGTTAACCCCGGGAGTTTCAAACCTGCGTTGTTGTGGAAGCTGATCGAGACCGGGAGGTCCTTTGTGTTGAGGAAGCAACCAGGTAGCGTGCAAGGGAACCACCAGGCGATCTGAAGGCAGAGGAGAGCAGCGGAAGGAAACCCCAAAGAAGAGAGCCAGTCATGAGTGGTGCATGACCCAGGAGAGGGGGACTGTGCAGTCTGGAAACTATGCTTAGACCACTGCGATGCAGGCACCATTGAGCCACGGAAAAGAAGCAGAGAGAGTCTGAGAGAAAACAGAAGCTGTCTTGACTGAACAAAGAGAAATCCTTATTCTGCAAGCAGGCCCAGTGACGCCAACCCGTGGAATGAATGATGACGGGGATGGTGCGAGATTTGGGAGGGAAAATGAGTATAATGAGTACCAGAATCATACTTGTCACAGTAGCTTCGATGTAAGAAAGTCAAGCACAGAACATTATTGGCACAATCATCACGGGACTCGTATTACTCATCCCAGTGATACGAGACAGAACCGAGAGAGTGAGAATCATGCAGGACTCATCCTACTCATCCCAGTAATACCAAAATTAAAAGAGAGTGATAATCAATACCCAAATCATCTTCCTTGTCTCAGTAATATAAGCAGTGACATAGAGAGTAAGACTAATTATTGGATCAGAAATAACCAAGAGAAGGAGAATCATTACATAACTCGTCTCAGTAATGCACAAAGTGGCCAACAGAATAAGACCAACGAATGGGTCTATCGTATTGGGCCCAGTGAGAGAACTAGTGAACCAGAAAAGGAGAATTCTGACATAGAATATCTTACTCATGAGTTGTTAATGAACCATAGGAAGACAGAGAGCTGGAACAACATAAAACAGGTTTGATTTCCCCGGTGATGCTAGAGAGAGACTTTCAGAGACACTTGAGAAACTCAAAGAACCAGAACACCGAAGAAGAGGACTTTACAAAGTCAAGAGAAAGGGGAAGCAGGGAGTTGGAAAAGTCCCCTAAAGGAACTGAAGGAGTGGATACAGCACATAGCCAAAAACGATCTAAGAATGTTATATTTCGGCTAGGGAAGCCTTTTCAGGAGCAGGGAGTCATTCTCCTGGGCGTCAGTTCTTTTATCTTGGTGGAAAGGTCAACACAACTTAGTTTTGAATGGAGGACCGCCTATATGCTTTGGACTTTGCAACAGATGACTAGCACCCTAATTAGCATTGTTAGGCAGGGAAATCCACAGTTTAGGGACAGTGAGGCCTCTTACTTATCATTTTAATAAAACATCTGTAAGAATGCCAAAAACGACTCTGTCTCCTCCTTCTGACCTCCCACAGGGAAAAGAGACAAACAAGAGATCCAAAACAGAAAAGTGTGATGACAAGCAGAGGCGGTGCTGGGGGAGGGGGCTTAGGGGGCTATAGCCCCGGGTCTTTTGGTTGTAGCCCTGGAAAGAATATCAGGGGCTACAACTAAAAGGCTAGCTAGCCCCAAGTCCTGACAGCAGCGTAGCCCCGGATCTTTTCCAGACCCAGCAACACCCTGATGACAAGGGAAGAGGAAACGACTGGAGCAGATGGGCCCCCACGAAGCACTGGCCTATCAGGAGACCTAGAATTAAGGGCAAAAGGGATCAGCCAACCCCATGCATTATTGAAACACTCAAACCTGTTGAAACAATATATATATCTATATATATATATATATATATAATATATACTATCGTACAAAGCTGATAGATCTTGCTATATGAGAATCCATGGGATCGTTTTTTCAAAGGAGTTAGATATTTCTTCCCTCATAAAGAGGAGTGTGGTTTCTGTGCTTCTTAGAGGTCTGTACCCTGTTTGACTGTCATGGAGTACTTTGCTGAGTTTCGTCATTAAAAGCTATGTTAGTATTATTCTAAGCTAAAGGGGGTGAGGGAGGCTTCCTGAGAAGGGGAGTGATGGAGGCTTCAATGAATGATCAGGGTATTGAACCAGATGTGATGGAAGCATTACAGATATTGGCCATGGCCTGTGCTAGGATTCTTATGAACTCCTTAAGGAAGGTTTCTCATCAGGCTTCAGTTTGAGTCTTCATTGTTTTAACCAGCTGTGCGATGTCATCATGTGAGCACTGCTTGAAGCATGACAGGAGGGAGAAGGGTTTAGGGTATTGGGTGTTTAGATTATTTTTGGGTGTTAGCTGTCTGCAGATAGTTGTCTGAATGTTGTCATTTGTGTTTGTAAAGACCTTGGCCAGTTTGTCTGTTAGTTCTTGAGAATATGCGAGCATGGAGATAATCTGGCCAGGCACTCTTATTTCTCTGAATATTTTGAAAACGTTTAGGAACGGTTCACAAATGTTTGAAATCTGAATGTGACTTTGTCCTTGATGGACTGGGTACATTTCCATTTGATTTCTAGGTTTCAAGGGATTACTTTTTTAATGTTAAGATCACTTTCAAAACATCTTTTGGCCCATTTGTGGGGTTGAATTATTTCTTGGTCAATTAGGTCAGGATGACAAAGGTGCAAGATATGTCCTGGTTGAACGCCTTCATTAAAGGGTTAGGATCAGAAGCAGGAATGCTGGATACAAATTAGGAATTAAAGGTTTCTTGGAAGTTGAAATTGTTCACTTATATCCTGGGTCTGAAAAGGGCTAGAGGAGTCACAATATCTTTGGATGGTTGAGTTTTAGATTGGTGTGTCCATGAGCTCAGGATTAGTTAGAGGTCACCGGGGGAGGACTGACAACTTTTGCCCTGGCAGGCAAGTACAATTTTCTGGCCCATGGTGCAGTGGCTCAAGTCCACGATGCAGATGACTCAACTCCCAGAACAACTAAATGCAATGCCAACCTCTCACCCCACCTACACATACTCCAGTATGTATAGTAGACATACTGCCATTACTTACCTTTTATGCAACATATCATTCAGTTATGTTTGTGGTTTCTTAGCGACCCGGGCCCCAGGGAACCTCCACCACATACAAAACATAGTATAATTATTTCACCAGGATGGTATTTTCTAGTGAAAAGGGAAAGCTGGAATATGAACACAGGTTTCTTGTGTCCAAGTTTGCAATTGGACTGTAGCCTACATCTCCTGCCATCTCAGGAGTAGTAGGAGTGCAGGGAGAGGAGATGGGCAGAAGGGAGTGGGAGAGTAACATCAGAGGGTGAAGGTAGAGGATAGAGAGAGCATGTGAGAAACATTGGAGGGTCAGAAGAAGGAAGTATTAAGAGAAAAGGTGGGGTAGATGTGGAAGCAGGAGAGTAGCGGGCGGAAGGTAGAAGAGCAATGAGAAATATGGATAGCAAGATCGGCATGAGAGGAAAAAGAGTGGGGCTTGAGAAGGCACAGCCCTACCACAACAAGGATAGAGAAGGCCTAGTCTAGGAAGCCCCAGAGGCATACTGCATAAATAAGGCAATTGCCTTTAGGCCCTCATTTATAGTAAAGTCGAAACTTAATTAAGCTCTAACTAACCTAAGGAGTAAGGATGCCTAGGTTAGGGAGAAACCTAAATCTTCTGGACAAGACACTGAGGTACAGCCCTTAGTGTCCAGCCAATATTTTAATTAAAAAAACAGGTGAGCCATCTTTGGGATTTGACATGTTCTTTGGGCCATCCGTGTCTTGACCTGCCTTTTCAGATTTGTACCTCTGTCTCATTGACCCTATTTTCCTTACCCATCACTCTCGGGTGTCCTCCCTTTCCACCACATCCTCAATGCCCTTTCTCCCCTTCCTTAGTTAACTTTCAGACTTCCATTCCCCTTTTGCGCCATAGCTTAACTCAATACCCTTCCCTTACCTCGCTCGCACCTGCTTCCTTTGCCCAAATTGCTTATTCGCCAATTTCTTGCCGCTCACCACCTCGCGTTGGCCTGGCTCACATGTAAATAGTAGACCACCTTGATTTGCTATTCAGCCTGTGCCAGACCTGACAAGAAGCTATGGGTGGCGTCTTGCTGGTAAATATGGCTATGGAGTGTGCACTTGGACAATGCAGAGCAGAAGACGTCAAGTGGACTTTTGGCTTTTATTGATCGTCTAAAATGCACTTTCTTGGAAAATCCTCTACTTCTTTCAGTTCATGGAAACAGGGGGAACTGCAAGGGGCGTCTGTCTGGGATCTGGTAATGGAGAAGTACTAAGAGTGACCTATCATATTTATTAGTGTTTTAAAGGTGGCGTGTGTGTATGTGTGTCATTGTGTGTATGTTACGTTTGTGTGACTGTGATGATGTTTTTGAGTCTGTTTGTGACTGGGTAGAATATACGTGGAAGGAAGCATCTGTGTTCATTTGACTATGGATCTACATATGTGACTATGTTGATTTATATTTGTGTCTTTTGTCGGTTAGATAAGAGTGCTCTGGACCAGACAAAATTATGAAAATTTAGGGGGACATTCAGAGTTGGATTATAACGGTACAATCAGCGGCATATGGCAAATAATGCAGATTTTACTGTCTGCCCAATTCAGGGTTTGATCAAATATCATTTGGAGTATTCCATGAGAATACCAGCAGCAGCATTGTAGGCAGACTTTCCGCAGAAAATTGGCCTATTTTTACCTCCTCCTAGGTGGAGTTAAAAAAGACAAATTGGCCCCAATATTTGAAAACTTTAAGTGCAGGCGCTTAATTTCAATACAGTGAAAACAGTTTTTACAAAAGGCCATGGTAAGGGGGTGAAAAGATAGACATCTCTGATGCCTCCACTCTCAAACACAACCGTGTAATGCAAAAAAGGGTCAGAATGAACCCTTTTTGTGTATACAAAATATTACAGCAGTGGCATGAAACACTACTGCACATAATCCATTTCCACCTTCACGATGAAGGTGGAAATGGTTTGAAAAAATGTTTTCAAAAACACCTTTTTATGTTACCACTGCAAAGGTGGTATTTTAAAATACCTCAGAAGGTATTCCGAAAACACCACCTCTGCTGGTGGTAAACTCTGAATTGGACGGATTTTCAGAAATACCACTCGTGGAGGTGGTAACTTTCTCCAGTGGTATTTCATAAATAAATCTGCCCAACTCTGAGTGACATCCTTAGTTTTTAGAATACAAATAATGAATATCTGAAAGGTACATCTTTACGTGCGTGTTTCAACTGTGTCCAAAACGTGAGTACTACAAACAATCCAACAGCTGTTCTATAAGCACCATAAAGTAACATCCATGGGTGTTATTCAGGGTGCTATTAAACTATTTTTCTAAGGAACTGACCAGTGATCAAGAAATTCACTGGAGAATAGGGAAAGCTTTCCTGATGCTAACTCTAATAGGATATGGCAAGTCGGAGTCATGATAAGCTGCTGAGGATTGTAACAGACTAATAGTGTATGGGCCGCAGTGGTCTCAAAATTACCATTTAGGATCACTGACTCTCAATCAAATGCGTGCATTGCCACTGGGTGGTATGAACATGGCCCTGTGCCCAGGCTCTTCTCCCTCTCACTCACCCCCTGTGGAGGTGCCCAGGCCCCCCTGCAACATTGCTGAAATCAAGAACAATGTCTCACCCCATCTACACGCAAGCGGAGCAGGTCTTGCAGCGCTCAGTTCCTTCGAGGTAGGCTAGATTCTGAAGGATTTTACATTTTGCATCTCTGGCCCAGAGAGCAGGGGCATTTGCCCCCTTACTCCCCTTCCCAGCCCACACCTGGGTCAGACCATGTGACAGGGATGTTGTTAGCTATGGACAGAGAAGTATTTTAGGACATGATGAGGTCCAGTGGGTGTTTGTCCTGTGTGTGATGGCCAGGGGTGTTGCTAGGTCTGGGAAATACCCAGAGCTACGCTAATGTCGGAACTGTTGGGACTGGGGGCTAGCCAGTCTTTTGGTTGTAGTTCCTGAGATTCTATCCGGGGCTACAACCAAAAGACCAGGGGCTATAGGTCCCTTGGTGCCCCCTAGCAATGATATGATACGATGTGGCCTCTGGCGATGGCCTTAAACCAGCTAGCTACGTGTAGGTTACTCACAATCAATGTGAATTATTGGGCCTATTTATAGCTGATTGAATCCTGCTGAAAATGAATATCTGAGATGTCAGCGGGGCAGGTTTGCTAATGCCTGGTAAAGGATAGCCTTATGACCCGGCATCCTACCGACTATTGTGCATGTGAAGGACGGGTTGCTGTGGATACAGCATTTACATCTCTTGAGCAGCCGAAGTGGCACGAAGGAGCAGACGCCTGCATATTGTAGGTGTATTATCCTGAATGAAGGCAGATACACCACTTTCCTAGAGCACTTCCCCAACAAGGAAGATTTTGATTTCTTTCGCAATTCAGTAAAGTAGTGTGAGTGGTAATTTCAGGTGTGAGCGACTTGCATTTAAAGGTCAAGCCCACCATTCCTGGTGAGATTGATCCTGGCCGATATATACATGCTATACATTTGAAAAACAAGTTCCTGCTTCCCACTTTCTTCTAATACTCAAACATGGCACTGTAAGTTTGACCCTGCTAGTCACTAGCTAGCAGTGCAGCATCCTCTATGGTTTCTGACATGTGGTCCCTCTTTTTCAAATTCCAAAACAGTCCCACTTTGGCATTGTGGGCAATCTATGGCTTAAAACAACATTGTCCCAGAAAACCCAGAATACAAAGAGTTACAGTAGTCCAATCTTGAGTCGACTTATGTCCCCGCTATAGTTGGTTGACATCTTGCCTGAGGATGGGCATTCATTTCCAACATTGGTAAATAGATTTTTGAAAGCTTTTATAACGTGCATTTTAAGATGCAACTCTGCTCCCGCAAGAAGTTGGATTCCTCACAAACAGTTGAATCTTTAAACATGGAGTAATGCCCACCTAATTTTGATGCCAACAACGATAATTTCATGTGTGTCTGCATTATAAATGAAGCAGCAATCCTAACCCTACCGTAAGTGTCAAAAACGCTCCCCACCCTTTAATATCAAACAAATGGAATAGACGTATGTATTTGACAATGATTTAATCTTTTCACATTCAATGTGAGTGACCAATTCATTATGTTAAATCTTGGTTCTTTAGTCTTGACTGACCCATTGATTACATTCACATGTCCTTTATTCCATTATTTCTTGTTCCCATGGACCTTGGCACACAAACCAGAACGAACAATATGACCTCTGCTAGCTTTATACTTACATTTTATTTTGTTCACATTTTATTTAAGCATTTTCAATGTAACATCTGTCACAATACCAGGACAACCGCACCTACTCATACATCTGAGAAGAATTAGCACAACAAAACATAACATTGAGAAGGTACGCCAATAAACAGCTCGCCGCAACAGAAACTAAAACATGAATCTAGGTGTTGCGATACAGCGACTACCGCTTTTGAATGCACTTTTGGATTGCTATAGTTTGCTGTTTGGGTTGCAGTTCTGTGGCTTGTTACGGTAATACCCTACCGTCTATCCATCGGGATGTGATCTGTTGGCCAAATACCATCACACAGGTGACCACATGTCTTTATGCAGACTTATTGATGGGAGTAGATCGCTGTAAGGGTCCGCCTGTGTATTGCAGTACACCAAATCACTAAGATGCATTTCCCTTTCTGTGCAGGGCCCCTGTTCATAGAAATCCTGCATCTAGCCACGATGGGTTCCATGCCGTTTCATCGAGGGATTTTTTTGCGGTGGGTTATAACGCAGATTTTTGAATGAAAAAAACTCATAGAATTTTATTTATTTTATATTTTGGGGGGGTTCCCCCACCTCAATCCCCCATCCTCTTTATTTTTTTTGGTATTCTCAAAAACCCAAACACCAAATATTTATTTGACTGCCCCCACCCCCCAAAAAATGTAATGCAGGTTTTTCCTTAAAAAACTAGCAGTAAAAATCCCCGCAAAAAAAATCCTCTGATGAAAAGACGTCGTACCACACGAAGACATGTTTAGAATCCTGGTTATTATTGGGATTGCTCGCTGAAAAGGCCCATCAGCCACAGTTCCGAGGGTCCAATGGTAGGTCTATCTGAACCATTTCAGAGACAGTATTTTGCAGATGTTATTCCAGAAACTCTGCACATGCGTGCACCCCCTATCGACTGAATAAAGTCGGCTTGTTCACATTTTCATGGCTCTATGTCAGGGGTGCACAACTGATTTTGACAGAGGGCCGAAAGTACCTTACATGAGGGCTATAGTGGGCTGAAAAGTAAATGTGGGTGGGGCGGTAGGCGTGGCCTGGCAGGAGGCTTTTTCAACCCCCAATTTGTATTAAACACATGGAAAAAGAATATGTTTTTGAGGGGTAACGATTTTTATTTGCATTTCAAACTTACATTTTGTACTACACATTTTCCATTGTTATAATTTATTTCTATTTAGTTATTGTATATCGTCTTTTTAATTAAATTATATATATTTTATTGACCATTGATTGGACATTCCGTTATTTTGGACTGCTATAGTTTGCTGTTTGGGTTGCCCAAGAGGAGTATGGCCTTCGTTGAGTCAGGTTTCCTCAAAAAGCAAAGGATGTACATCTCCTAACTGTGCCTGTTTTTGCTTTATTATTGGGTTTACTATTGGAGTGCAACACTATGCCCCATGGCTCCCACCCCCAACCAAACACTATGCCCCATGGCTCCAACCCCCAACGAAACACTATGCCCCATGGCCCCCTCACCACCCCCAACCAAACACTATGCCCCATGGCTCCCTCAACCCCCAACCAAACACTATGCCCCATTGGCCCCTCACCCCCAACCAAACACTATGCCCCATTGCCCCCTCACCCCCAACCAAACACTATGCCCCATGGCCCCCTCACCCCCCCAACCAAATACTATGCCCCATGGCTCCCTCAACCCCCAACCAAACACTATGCCCCATGGCCCCCTCACCCCCAACCAAACACTATGCCCCATGGCCAGTGGTCGAAGCGGTCGGGAGCGGTGCTCCTCTACTTTTTAAAATGACCTTTTACAGCTCCTATACTTTTATTTTAAAAAGAAACCGTTCTGGAATGGTTTCGTTTTAATATAAAAGTGTAGGAAGAAGTTGAAACTTGTCCTTTCAGTGCACTGCACTGAACGTTTCCTTAAACAGCAGGTGCAAGTGTTTGGTGGTGTGTATTGTGTGTGGGAGGGGGTGTGGTGATGGGGTTTGTGGGGAGTGGGTTCAGGCCAGCAGGGAACGTAGATCCACTACTTCTTTTTGTACACTTCGACCACTGCCCATGGCCCCCTCAACCCCAACCAAACACTATGCCCCATTGCCCCCCTTACCCCCAACCAAACACTATGCCCCATGGCCCCCCTCACCCCCAACCAAACACTATGCCCCATGGCCCCCCCTCACCCCGAACCAAACACTATTCCCCATGGCTCCCACCCCAACCAAACACTATGCCCCATGGCCCCCCTCACCCGCAACCAAAACACTATGCCCCATGGCCCCCTCACCCCCAACCAAACACTGTGCCCCATGGCCCCCCTCACCCCCAACCAAACACTATGCCCCATGGCCCCCTCATCCCCAACCAAACACTATGCCCCATGCCCCCCTCACCCCCAACAACACTATGCCCCATGGCCCCCTCACCCCCAACAAAACACTATGCCCCATGGCCCCCTCACCCCCAACAAAACACTATGCCCCATGGCCCCCTCACCCCCAACCAAACACTATGCCCCATGGCCCCCTCACCCCCAACCAAACACTATGCCCCATGGCCCCCTCACCCCCAACCAAACACTATGCCCCATGGCCCCCTCACCCCCAACCAAACACTATGCCCCATGGCCCCCTCACCCCCAACCAAACACTATGCCCCATGGCCCCCTCACCCACAACCAAACACTATGCCCCATGGCTCCCACCCCCAACCAAACACTATGCCCCACAGCCCCCTCACCCCCAACCAAACACTATGCCCCATGGCCCCCTCACCCCCAACCAAACACTATGCCCCATGGCCCCCTCACCCCCAACCAAACACTATGCCCCATGGCCCCTCTCACCCCAACCAAACACCATGCCCCATGGCCCCCTCACCCCCAACCAAACACTATGCCCCATGGCCCCAACCCCCCCTCACCCAACACCCCCCTGCCACCCCCCACACCCCCCACCACCCTCTCACCCCTCATTCTCAACACATAGTAATTATATATTTATTTATTTATTCAATAATTAAATAAATAAAAATAGTATCATTTACTATGGGAGTGTCCCCCCCAACCCCCCTCACCCAACACCCCCTGCCACCCCCAAACCCCCCACCACCCTCACCCCTCATACTCAGTGTTATCTATTTATACAATAAATAGAAAATTTCGAAAAAATGTCGACATTATTGTTTTAAGGGTTAACGTCTCTAAACAGACTTCCAGATCTACAATCAAGCCCTCATGAATTGTACAAAGTTTTACCTGTGAGAACTACTGAATGATAGACAAAAATTCAAGCATTAGTATGTTCCAGGTTCACATTTGCAATATTCAGTGCGCCCTGAAGAAGGCGACTACTGGCTCGTTTTATTGAGCCAGATAGGTTGATTTCGCCGAAACTGTTATGATATTTGAAGATCATGTATGCACAGTAGGCACCCAGCACTTTTTTGCATTCGGCACCTTGCACTTTTTTGCATTCAGTACTTTATTCCTTATTAACAATTTGGTACTTAGCACTTGGTTACATTC
This sequence comes from Ambystoma mexicanum, assembly GCF_040938575.1. Lineage (NCBI taxonomy): Eukaryota > Metazoa > Chordata > Amphibia > Caudata > Ambystomatidae > Ambystoma > Ambystoma mexicanum. The sequence goes on from NC_090931.1 coordinate 694,415,478, forward strand.
AGCACTTTATCCAACTGTTAACTATTCGCTTTTTCCACAGCATTTCCACTATTTGAATGAAATTTAAAAATGAGACAGTGGTATTTTACCTTGAGTAATACGAGGTTATGAACTGTGGCAATCAAATTGCGATTGAATGGTGTAAAGCATTAGATTTGATAAGTACTTTATACTACAAATTAATTCATCTATTTTATTTTTTGTCGTGATGTTTGCATATTATGCTATTTTATAATGGTAATAAATTAAAAATGAAAACGTGAATATGTATGACTGGGCTTCCTTCTCTTTTTTGCCTCTAGTCTCCACAATTGAGTACTCAAATTAATATAGTACTCTTCCATGTGAAGGCTCGCTGGGATTTGAATTGTGAGAAACGATTCTCAAAAACATTTTGCAGTTCCTTCAGGACCTTCAGATGCCGATAACATCCTACATACTTGTCATGGGGCGAAACCTCTGCACATGCGGGGTAGTGTACCAGCTTCCCTTTCTCCAGTTGTGCTGTCAGATGCCTTAACTTTATTTCAAAGGCACAAACGGTCTCAAACAGATCCGATATGAGATTTTGGCTTCCAGGCAACTTTAAATTTAAATCATTGAAATGGCCTGTCACGTCAGTCAGAAAAGCAAAGTCAGCTACCCAGTCAATATCTTGCATGACAGAAGTGTCCATTCCCTTTTCATCAAGGAATGCTTTTATTTCGTGCCGTAAAGCAAAGAATCGCTTCAGCACATTGCCACGACTAAGCCATCGAATATCGGTGTGATATAGGACATCACCATAATCCGCCTTTATCTCTTCTAAACACGCCTGAAACAATTGGTGATTTAAAGAGCGTGCACGGACAAAATTAACCGTTTTCACAAAAAAAGTCCATCACTTCAGTGAATTTCAAATGTTTTGCACATAATGCCTCCTGGTGGATGATGCAGTGATAATTTTTTTAATGGACAGCCTTCTCGCCCAAGTGCCTTTTCAAGCAGCCAATAAACCCATTTTGCTCCCCAACCATGGCTGGCGTCCCATCAGTCGTCACGCCTACCAAAGCATCCCATGGCAAATTTAAATCATCAATGACTTTTTGAAAGCCATTAAAAATGTCAGCGCCAGTAGTCCTGCCATGCAAAGATACCAGGGAAGCCAGTTCCTGAAATACTTTGCATTGATTATCGACCCCCCGAATGAAAATTAAGAGTTGGTCTGTGTCACTTGCATCTGTGCTCTCATCAAGGGCAGAAGCTGAAAAGAACTTGACATCCTTATACCGCATTTTCAGTTGGCTGTAACAATTGTCAGCCATGTCTACAATACGCCGCTGGATACTCATACGTGAAAGGGGAACATTTGTAAAAGCATCTTTTTTTTCTTTACACACTGCCTCGCAAATCTCCATCAGGCAGTCTTTAACGAAATCCCCATCTGTGAAAGGACGTGCTGACCTTGCAATAAGCTCTGCAACCTTATAACTCGCAAAGGTGGCACATTCAGATTCTTTTTTTTTTTCTGGACAAAAACACCCTGTTGCTTAGTCAGCTGTGATTTTAGCTCCCCAGCTTTCTTAATTCTAGCTTCCCCCTGCAAATCCTTATATTGTGAATGTTTTGTTTCACAATGGTGGCGGATATTATATTCCTTGGGGACTGCTATGCGTTCGAGACAAATGAGAAACGAGTACACATTAGGTTTGGACTCGATAAAAAAAAACTTCTCAGTCCACTCATCCTTAAATTGACGGTGCTCCTGGTCAATCTTTCTTTTTTTTTTTTACTGCACTGAACATTGGCAGGGACATCTTGGATAAAGATACAAACTCCACTGTTATGCTCCCACTACGACGGTCCAAGTCTAGAGTATATACAAATTATATAATTTTTTGAGAATCCTAGAAGCGACAAAAGAACAAGATCAGATAAAGAACATATCCTTGCCAGCATACCTTTTCATGCACTTATTGATAGATACTTTCAGGAATAGCGGGCTGCATAGCATATCAAACTGCTATGTTTGAGATTAAGGTGGAAATTGAGGACATTCTTTAAAAAAAATATAACATTTCAAAGCACAAGCTGTTCCCAAATTATGAGCTTTTGAAAGGAATTATCACAGGATGACCAATTACTTAAGTGAACATACAAAGAAACTGATCTCAGTTTCTTCCTGGCCATGGCAAAACTGACAGGAGCTCTACCATATTGCGCCAGAGAAATAGGTTCTTCTGGGAGTACTACCAGTTTGAATATTGCAAGCCATTTCCTTCCATGAAATCTGGATCGAATAACTCAAACTGTCCACTTGAATGTATGATTCGTAGTGTGCAGCAAGTGTCCTTTTGCAGTTAAGCTTGCCCTCAAAGAGCAGTTACCTTCTCTAATCCATTTCATTGTGCATCTATCCCCCTGAACAATGCTTGATGGGGTTGTAGAAAGGTAACAATTACCCACACTCAATGGGTCTCAAACGCTTGATCGAGGTTTAGTTGCAACGCCTTGCAGAATGTGAGGCTGGAAGGTTTGTGAACGAGCACTGTGAGGGGGAGTAACACAGTATGAAACTGAGCTTAATGCACATAGATCTCTATATGTTTATATGTTTTTCAGTTTTATTAGATGCAAATAAAATGAGTGGATCGGAGCAGCATACAAATATAGTAATATAGGACTTATAACAATAATAATGCCATCAAATTACATAATGTATACAGTTTAAAGCAGTCACAACGAAAACAAGCTAGTAGGTGTGGCTTTGTAAATGTAGAAGGTGAGATGTTTCAGTAAAGTTCCCAGAGGTCAAATAAGCATTGGCAAAGTCAACAGGTTTCTTTTTTGTGTAGGCAGGGGATAGCCATTTCTCAGGCACTACCACAATTTTACCTGGCAGTAGCATGCCAACCGCTGTTAAATGGTGTGACTATCTGGGTATATGATGGCAGTTTCTAGCAAATGCCTGTCTAATGCTTATTCACAAGCCAAACAGCCCTCTTCTCCCATCCAGATTTACAATCGAATTGGAATGAAATATATCTTTCACTTGTATTTTCTGCTATGGATGTGTACCATGTTTGAGGCCCTTACATTTGGAATTGTGAGACATTTCTGAATGTGTGGACTTCCTTCGTGTTCCAATACACTTTTGGAGCCCATTCTCAATCAGGCACAAACCCGAACCCCCCTCCCCCCAACTCCAAACCCCCAACCCCCCAAATCAGCACACTCTCAAACATGCACCCATACAGACCCGAACCCCCACCCCCCAAATCAGCACACAAACTCTCAAGCATGCACCCATACAGACCTGAACCCCCACCCCCCAAATCAGCACACAAACTCTCAAGCATGCACCCATACAGACCCAAACCCCCCACCCCCCAACTCAGCACACACTCTCAAGCATGCACCCATACAGACCCAAAACACCCACCCCCAACTCAGCACACACACTCTCAAGCATGCACTCATACAGACCAGAACCCCCCACACCCCAAATCAGCACACTCTCAAACATGCACCCATACAGACCCGAAACCCCACCCCCCAAATCAGCACACAAACTTTCAAGCATGCACCCATACAGACCGAAACCCCCCACGCCCCAACTCAGCACACACACTCTCAAGCATGCACCTATACAGACCAGAACCCCCCACCCCCAAATCAGCACACTCTCAAACAAGCACCCATAGAGACCCGAACCCCCCCACCACCCGGAATCAGCACACTCTCAAGCATGCACCCATATAGACCCAAACCCCCCACCCCCCATCTCAGCAGACACACTCTTAAGCATGCACCCATACAGACCAGAACCCCACCCCCCAAATCAGCACACTCTCAAACATGCACCCATACAGACCCGAACCCCCAACCCCCAAATCAGCACACTCTCAAACAAGCACCCATTCAGGCCCAAACCCCCCACCCCCAACTCAGCACACACACTCTCAAGCATGCAACCATATAGACCAGAACCCCCCACCCCCCAAATCATCATACAAACTAGCAAGCATGCACACATACAGACCCTGCATCTCAACATACTTACACTCCAAACCAAACATTCATACACACCCAACACCCCCCACCCCCGCATCTCAACATACACAAAAAAAACATTCAAAACCAAACATTCATACACATCCGACACCACCCTGACCCCGGCATCTCAACATGCACAAAAGAAACATTCAAAACCAAACACTCATACACATCGGACACCCCCCCCCCCAACCCCGCATCTCAACATACACAAAAACAACTTTCAAAACCAAACATTCATACATATCCGACACCCCCCCACCCTCGCATCTCAACATACACAACACAAACATTCAAAACCAAACATTCATACACACCCGACATCCCCCCACCCCTGCATCTCAACATACACAACACAAACATTCAAAACCAAACATTCATACACATCCGACACCCCAACCCCGCATCTCAACATACACAACACAAACATTCAAAACCAAACATTCATACACACCCGACACCCCCCATCCCTGCATCTCGACATACACAAAAAAACATTCAAAACCAAACATTCATACACATCGGACACCCCCCCACCCCCACATCTCAACATACACAAAAAAACATTCAAAACCAAACATTCATACTCACCCAACACCCCCCCTCGAACCCCCGCATCTCAACATACACAAAAAAACATTCAAAAACAAACATTCATACACACCCGACAACCCCCCACACCCCAACATACACAACACAAACATACAGCAAAACAGACCCGACACACAAACACAAACAGACCACTTACCGGAGACGTGCTGGAAGGCAGGAAGGCAGGCAAGCTGGAACGCTGGAACGCTGGCGAGGTAACTGGAATCGTACTACGGCTGGCATGGTCCAAGGCTGAAATGCCTTCCGGCATCAAGCCTTATGGACCACGCCAGCTGTAGTGCTGGCCCTCCATTGGTGCAGCACACACGCACTACGTGGCTCGTAGGAGCGATGTGGTGCGTGTGTGCTGAGCCAATGAGGGCCAGTGTTTTGTCCGGCCCGGAAGACCTTCCTAATGGAGGGCGGCCGATGCTGCTTGCGGGCTGCCCTCCATTAGGAAAGTCTTGTGCCTCGCGGGCTGGACAAAACAGCATGGCGGGCCGCAACTGGTCCGCGGGCCGTATGTTGTGCACCCATGCTCTGTCATTCCATCGGCAGTTTTTTTTTTCGCTGAGTTTTTTGCACCCAATTTTGGGCCAAAATAATGCATCACATTTTTAAAAAAATATATGGGTTGCCCTCCTGAATCCCCCTTTCCCAGTTATTTACTACCTTTTCCCCCACACTTCCCTATCCGGTATCCAGTTAAAAAGTCAAAAATATTTGGGCGAATGCAAAAATGGCGAAAAAAAAATGTCAAATATATATATATATATTTTTTATTTATTTGTATGTTTTTTGGGGGTTTAGCTAGTAGAAATGTATTGTAAATAAAAGAAAAAAAAAAACATAAAAAAACTAAAAAAAACACATTCGACATTTCTTTTTTCGACATTTCTTTTTTCGACATTTTGTTTTCGACATTTTGTTTTCGACATTTTTTTTTTCCACATTTTTGCATTCGACATATTCACTATAAACCCCCCTATCCATTACATCCCTTTACCCAACCACCCATATTTTTCATTGACTTTTTTGGCCAAAAATAGCAGCAAAAAACTCCATAAAAACACCTGCCGATGAATGAACGTCGTACCCATTTTCATACAGCACATTCATCAATGCAGAAGGTAAGAAGGAGGGCACCTTTTGAGGTGTGTAATACATTTGCTGCAGTCATTTGATAGGTAACATTCTATGTCGGAAGGTGGATTGCCATCTTATTATTGCTTTCTGTCTATGCTGAATGTCTTGCCCTTGTTTCTATGGTATCGTTTAGATACACAAGGCCTGATTCATAGAGCGTTTTTCAATGGGATTGCACCATAATACAAGGCTTCTGTGAATCTCAGCCCCAAGATGTCTTAAGTCAGTGGTCGTAACTCCATATTGAAGAAGTTCAGAGACTTGCGGTTCACCAGGAGATATGGGGATATGTTCTTTTAATGTGTATCTCAGTCTGTGATACAGGAATATTGTTAAACTATTCACAGTACATGTTCTACATAATTGATCAAATATAACAAAGGAACCAGATGTCTAGTTTATCAATACCCAATATCGCAAAGTGTATCAGAAATTGTTTTTCGAAGGCGAAGGGAAGGCTAGGCATATTAAAATGTAGTAAAGGGGAATAGTTCAAAACAATCTTAGCATATTTGTTCTCCATACCAATTGCTAGCCATGTTATGTTGTATGCCTTGTTTGTAATTCTCTTGCAGGTATCTTTCTTTTACCCAAAAGCTGTGCTCTAATTGACCACAGGTGGATGATTACTTTTTTGACATACAGGTGCAGGAATTTGCTCTGGCCAACATACCACTGTACTGCATATTGTATTTGTGCGGTACATTGATACATTTCCATGCCAGGTAGTGACGCCTCACTTGAATCATGTGGCAGTGGCAGTATATCAAAGGATTACCGAGGGATTCTCTCCAACCATATCGGTCTAAATAACTTTTTTGACCCATGCAAGGTATGCTTTCAGGACAGCAATCAGAACATTCTAATAAATATGCAACAGTTTCAGGAGGAATACTATTTGGACATGTGTTATTCCGTCAATAAAGGATATTGTAAGTGAATCCACCTTATTACTTTCCCCCGCCAACATTTCAAATGGTTTAATGAAATTTTCAGCACACAAGGCTCGCACATTCAAAGAAACGACACCTACGTATCGAATGTCTTCCTCTTGCCATACAAACCCTAGGTTTTCACCTGCTCTTCTTATACAGGAAGTAAGGGTCATTAATTCAGATTTTGACCAATTGATCTTTAGCCCAGGCACATTACCATAAAGGTGTGTATGGGCCTCATCACGGGTTCGGTGGTATTCCGGCACACGTTCTGCTCAGTGGAAATAGCATTACTGCCGGGTTGTGCGGCAGTATTAGGGCTGCATCACAAACTGGCATGAACACGCATGCCACTCCGGTGGTAATGCTAATACTGCCCGGCAGAAACTGTGGTGAAATAAGGCTCACCACCGGAATATCGGCGCGAATAGCGCTACCGCCGCCATCCCCAGCACTTTTAACGGAAAGTGTGTCAATACCGGAACGGGAAGCACGGCAGCGGCCATCTTGAAAAACTCAATCCAACCAAAATCTCCCACTTCCTGCAGCTATCTGGACCTGAAAGACAGCTAAAATGACACAGGAGAGGACCTGAGGCAAGGTGCCTGAAAATCATCTACGGAAACCCAAGTTCAGTGAGAGAGAACTGGTGGCCCACTGCGAGGAACTGTATGGCAGCAGGCATAGAAAAACATTAGGCCACGCATGCCATCAGCCAGAAGGTGACTGCGGTATCCAGCGTACTCTGTGATGGCGAGGACTGTAGAAAGCACTGGAATTACCTCAGGGTCAGGGTGCGTGGACTCCTGTCCTAACACCACCAGGAGTACCTAGCAACTGGAGATGATACTGTTGATCCATTAGTCCTGACTGCCTGGGAAGAGAAGTGCAGCATGGTCCTTGACATGGAGGGCATTGAGAGAGTCAGGGGGCGCGGAGGTGGGTGCCAGTGCCCAGGAGGCATGAGGTGAGTCAACCACCCCCCCAAGCGTAAGTCCATGCACAAATGTCAGCCTTGCACACATCGCCCCAGTGGATAGGGACACATGTCAGCAGACGCAGCAGCTGGGCAGGCCAATCAGGGTGAATTGATGGGTGCCACATCAGCCACCCTCCACAGCAGCCATGGGGCAGGGCACCAAGGGCAACCCCTGAGCATTACAGTAGTGTGAAGGGGCGGCACGTTACCTATCCAAGTCCCATGCACACCACACTCCTGCTGGTGCACCCTGTGCCACTGGATTGTGGTGCATGAGCAACCACAACACTGTGCAGCAGTCATACCAACATGTTGCAGGCACAGTTGGCCTGCCGCATGTTGGTATGGCAGACGAGCCGCATGGAAGTACATGTCCCCCTACACCAACATGGGCGCAGCTAGCCAATCACTGTACACCACCGTGAGACACTGCTGGCTGCATACCAGCACCCCACAGAGCCATGGCAGTGCCATAGACGAAGCCACCACACCCACAAGGTGTGTCACCAGGGAAGGGGGTGTGGGGGCATTAAGGACCACAAGCATGCAGGCTATACATCAGCTGCTCCACCATGGACACCCTGCCCTCCCCACACACAGGCCAAAGGCCACCTGGACATGTGTCTCACACACACATTGCTGCAACCAGCCCCACAGTGCTGTGCCCACATGCAATGTCCCCGCCAACCATGCCCATCTATGATATGGCATTTGTAACGCCCCTATACACAAGTGTTTCAAGGCGCGACGAGGCAGGGGGGGGAACAGGGGGAGACAGACAACGATCCTACTAGGCCAGGTGTCATTCAGATTGCGCAAGTGCAAGGGTAGAGGGGAAGGGAAAAGTGCAGGGGGAAAGGGAGGGGGAAAGTGCAGAACAGGGTTAGTAGAATACAAGATAAATAATATGGGCCAGCTGGTGGAAAGTGCAAGGTAAGTGCAGACAAGTGCTAGGAGGAGGGGCTGTAGGGATACAGAGAACAATCCCACAGTGCAGGGGTTGCCAGGGAGGGGGTGCAGGGAAGAGTGGCTAGGCCAAGGAGCGAGATCGGAGAGTGGCCCAGTTGCAGGTTCAGTGCAGTTTCAGTGGATTTTAGCAGGGGATAGGGGGAGAGAAAGCGGAGGCAAAGAGGAAGGTTTTGAGGTGCTTCCGGAACCGGAGATGGTTCTCCTCAAGTTTCAGGGAGACAGGAAGGCTGTTCCAGAGGGAGGCCCTGCTGCGGCGAAAGATCTACCCCCAACTCGTTGCTTGGAGAAGCGGCTGACCCTGAGGGAGTTGGAGGCAGATGAGCGAGGTGCTCGAGAAGGAAGATTTTTAGGAAGAGAGAGTTGAAGGTATTTTGGCCCAAGGCCCCAGAAAGCCTTGTGGACAAAGCAGAGGGTTTTGAACTTAATCCTCGCAGCCACTGGGAGCCAGTTTAGTGATTTCAGTCCTGGAGAGATACAGTCCATGGGCTTGAGGCCAAGGACAAGTCTCGCAGTCCTGTTCTGGATGAGTTGAAAAGGACGGAGAGTAGAGGCGGGCAGATTTAGATAGAGGCTGTTGCAGTAGTCCAGCTTCGAGAGAACCAGGGCTCTAGAGACGGTGAGCTTGTGGGAGAAGGAGAGGAAAGTAAGGATACCTCTGAGGAGGTGAAGCTGGTAGTGTGCCTTCTTAGAGACGTCAGATATGTGAGGAGAGAAAGAGAGTGTGGAGTCGAAGATAACCCCAAGGTTTTTTGCCTTGCAGGTAGGAGCAGGAAGAGGGGCAAGAGAGGCCGGCCAGAGAGCTGCAGGGAAGGAGGGAGTGGGTGTACCGATGAGTAGAATCTCAGTCTTACTGGCATTAAGGCAGAGGTCGTTGGCGGCACACCATTCCTGGATAGCAATAAGACAGTCAGCGATGAGGGAAGGGGAAGAGGAGGCCGGGGGTAGCCTAAAGATGAGCTGGGTATCATCCGCATAGCACTGAAAGTTGGGGTAGAGAGCGGCGATGCGGTATCTGGCAAGAAGTGCCAGATACTGGTTGAAAAGCCAGGGGGAGAGGTTAGATCCCTGGGGGACACCACAGGTAGAGAAAAAGATGTCAGAGAGGAAGGACCCCAATTGGACCTGGGAGGGTCGATTGGATAGGAAAGAGGTCAGCCATGCCAGAGCCTGACCAGTGATACCCAGGTTATCACGGAGACGGTTGAGCAGGATGGTATGGTTGACAGTATCAAAGGCAGAGGAGAGATCAAGCAGAATGAGAACACATGGGGTGTTAGAGTCAAGGTTCAAGAGCAGGTCCTCACGGATGTTCAGGAGAGCGGTTTCCATGCTTCTGGCAGCTCTGAAGCCAGACTGATGGTCATGAAGACTACCAACAGATTCAGCATGTAGATTAAGCTGGGAGATGGCCAGTTTCTCCAGGAGCTTGCCCAGGAAGAGAGTGATAGAGATTGGGCGATAGTTAGCCGGGCAGGAGAGGTCGGAGGAGGGTTTGTTAAGAAGGGGGTGCACAAGGGAGTGCTTGAGAGGGGATGGGAAGACTCCAGAGGCAAAGTAGTGATTGCAGAAGTCAGCCAGGGCAGGATCGAAGGAGTCGATGTGGTCCTTGATAGTTTTTAGAGGAACAGGGGTGGACCTGTTTTGACGAGACTTTCATAGATCGGACTTGTCTCGAAACCTCGTCAGCAGAAAAAAGGGGAAAGGCAGAGAAGGAGGGAGGAGGGGTGGCTGCAGAAGGGCCAGAGGAAGAGCAGGGAACAGAGGGGGGAGGTGATAGGAGAGTGAGGACAGGATGTCCTGAGTTTTGAGATGAAGTGAGAGGCCAGTGCCGTGCAGCGGGCCTGGGAGGGGACAAGAGAGGTAGAGACTGCAGCAGGGTTGGCCAGCTCCTTGCAGATTTTAAAGAGTTCGGCCGAATTGTTAGATGCTGCAGAGATGCGGGCTTGGATAGGGCTCTCTTCTTGGTGAGAATGGAGAGCCGGTATTGCCTTTGGAGCAGGCGGCAGGCCAATTCGTCAGAGGATGAACGTGAAGCACGCCATTTCCTCTCTGCCACGCTGAACTTTTGAAGCGTTTAAGGGTGACAAGATCTGAGTCATACCAGGAGTTGCATTTGGCTTTGGGCTCCGGCGGATTCTCATGACAGGGGCAAGGATATCAAGAGTATCAGTTATAGCAGAGTGTAAAGTGGAGAGGGCTGTGTCAGGGAGGGAGTCAGCCGAAGGGGGGGGGCGAAGAGATCAGAGCATCAAGAGTGTGCCCTGCAGAATGAGTTGGCCCAGACGGGAGAATAGAGAGTGAGAGAGAGTCGCAGAGGTCGCGAAAGAGTCCGGAGGGAGGACAGGAGGCATCCAGGTGGATGTTGAAGTCTCCAAGAAAGGAGTTGAGTGGTAGAGGACAGGAGTGAGGAGGAGAGGTCCGCCCACTCGGAGAGGAAGGAGGAAATTTGACCAGGTGGCCAATAGATAGTAGCCACGGTAAGGGAATGGCCAGGAGAGAGAGAGAGTCGGCAGACAAGGCATTCAAAAGAGGAGTAGGTCTGCGTAAGAATGACAATGGCAGGAATCCACTCAGGGAAGATAAGGGCCACACCCCCCCAGCACGGTTGGGCCTGGGCACGGAGAGGATCTTGTAACCATCAGGTAGGAGTGTGTCAAAGCTGGTGACAGAGCTGGCCATGAACCATGTCTCAGTGAGACCGAGGATGTCAAGGTCCAGTTCCTCAAGAAGGTGACAGAAGAATGTTTGACGGCAGAGCGAGAGTTAAGAGTGGCAATGAGGAGAGGGTTGCCATCCTTGAAGGACTTCTGGGGAGGGGTACAGATCAGAGGTACGCCCTGCGGAGGTGAGGAAGGAGCCAGAGGGGCAGCAGGGTGGGAGGTTGGAGGCAAGGTAGCCGAGGACAGAGGAGGGGGGACAGCAGGAGAGGAAAGGAAGTTGATGAGGCACGGGAAGCGTCTATCAAAGAGGTGGAGGTTGGCCTGAGGGCCTTGGAGCAGGACGGTCTCATTACCGTAGACATTAATGATGGCTTTAGAGGAGTGGAAGGGGGCCAAGAAGACATCCCAACGGGTGCCACCATTAATGGAAAAGAGGAGAAAGGAGAGAGCACCGAGACCATATGAAGGGTCCATAGGTCAGGAGAAGGCACGAAAAAGAGAATGTCAGTAAGAGTTTCCTTGGAGGAGGCACTAGTATAGGTGTCAGCGATAGGGAGGCCTGGGTTGGAGACCAGGATGTCCTTTTTAAACTTTTTCCTACCAGATTTAGTGAGGAGAGCAGGATAGTCAATGGAGAAGCAGTTAGAGAAGATAGGCGAGATAGAGAGCACCATGGAATAAGGAGGGATTGGTCGGGGGAAGACAGATGAGAGCAAGCGGACAGGAGTGACAGGCAAGCCCTAGTTTACCACATTTCAGAACCACAGTAACACACAGTAAATGGGTATTTAGGTACCCAGTGGAGAGGCCACCTAAGTTTGAGAGTCCTGCGAGGGGGAGAAAAAGCCCTAATTTACCACAATTTCAGAACAACAGTAACACACAGTAATGCATATTTCGGTACCAGTGGAGAGGCCACCTAAGTTTGAGAGTCCTGCGAGGGGGAGAAAAAGCCCTAATTTTGACACAGATTTCGGAAAACAGCAAAGAGTAGATGTGAAAGAAGTGAAGAGGGGGAGGAGGGTGGGCTGGGAGAGCAGGGGAGCAAATAAGGGGTGGCAGAACGGCGCCTGGCGTCCCCTGCGGACACCTGCAGACACACAGGGAGCCGCAGCTGTAGGAGCCGCCCTTTGCCTAAGGGGCCCTTAGCCGAGGGGGCTGCCGGGCAGGGGGGCTGCCTGGGGGGGGGGGGTTTGATTTAAGGAGGAGGAGAGGAAGGGGAGGGGGGTGTGGGCATACAGGGAGGCGGGAAGGGAGAGGGGAGAGGAGGACCAGGAAGTGGCTACAGGGGGGATGGGGCAGGGGGCAGCACAAAGCGCACGGAGCGCGACAACAAACAGTGCCTGAAAAAGAAAATGAATTTGCACAACTCACTGGAAGCTCAACGGGGCCTGGAAAGGGCAACCCTCACAGCTGGCCATGCAGTGCTGCGGGCGACCGCTCGATCACGCTCAGCTCAAAAAAGACTGCCCAAATGTGTGGGGTTCCCACTCTGTACCATAGCAAATGTGTCTTGCATGCCAACACATGTGGAGTAATCCTACCTGACAACATTTCCTATGTCCCCTACAGGCACTCATGCATCACCAGAGGCATCAGAGGAGGATGAGGGGGCAGGCCCTTCTGGAAGTGGCCCCTCCAGGCCCTTAAGGTCAGCCACCACCACCCCACAAAGGCACACACAACCTACGCCTAGTCACATGGACCGCCGTGATACAACTCAACGCAGCAAGGCCAAGCCTGCAGGTGACAAGACCATCAGGCTGCCCCCACTCCCGCAGATGCAGTGTCCGACACAGAGGCCACACCTCCTAGCAGGTTCACTGTCGAGTCACAGGGGGATATCAGCCCAGAGTCACAGCCTGAAGAAGGGCCACAAACCCCCGAGAGCCCTCACCACTGCCAGCGTGCCCATACACCTGAGCTGGATGTGGACAGGCCATCCTATGGCTCACCGGCCAATAGCCCAGAACCACTGGACAGCCCATCTCTCATTCAGCACACACCACCAAGCAACACCATCCTTCAGAGGCTGAATGAGATTGAGATCTGACAAAGGGAGATGGAGGCCATTCGGAACACCTCCTGGCAATTGCCTGCAAGAGGACACCCGCAGGTTTGTGTGAGCCATGGGAAGGAACCGGTCAGTGGCAGCTGCCAGTACTGCCGCCCCGAATGTGTATGGGCAGGGAGTCGACTGAAGGGGTCTCTGCCCTTGCAGAGGCCATACGTCAGAGCACCCAGGTCACACTGCAGCACATCCGGGGGCATGGTCAAGTTCCACGACACCCACTGAGGGGTCGCAGCCGAGCACACCCAAGTGCCGGTCCCAGCGCCAATTGGGTCTCAGATCACCAGGTCCTGGATGGGGAGAAAGAGGCCACAGAAATAACATTGAGGCACATTTTGCCCATAGTGTGCTGAGGAGTTGGTGGTGGGGGGAGTGGGGTTAGTGTGTTGGGGAGTTGGTGGTGGGAGGGGGGATAGTGTGTGGGGGAGTTGGTGGCTAATTAAAACTATTGAACTTCATCAATGCAAGGACATTCCTGATTGTGTCATTGTCTTGTTTATTAATTGAGGTGAGTGTTACACAGTCATGCGTGGCTTGCCATGTGAATGTGTCAGAAGAAATTGTCCATCAGTCCCTGGCGAGCCAGTCTCCCATCACGTCATCTGGCAATGTGTGGCATATCCACGTCAGTGGGTAGCCGAACATTTCTCCATAGGCAGATATTGTGCAGCACAATTCTACCCACTTTCTCTGGAGCGTACATCAGGGCTCCACCAGTACGGTCGAGGCAGCGGAAACGCGCCTTTAGGATTCCAAAGGTATGCTCCATACACACATGGTTCCTGCTGTTAGCATGGTTGTATGCAATATCCTGAGGTGTCTGTGGTTCAAGTACAGGGGTCATTAGCCAGGGCAGCTGCGGGTATCCAGCGTCAACTGCATGGGGGGGAGGCACAGCCATTAGTCACATTGTAATGTGTGGAGGGTGGCCTTTCACAGGATCAGGGCAATGGACATTATGTACATGCATATGGGGCATCATTTCGTAGCATGTGTCTGTACAATGTCTGTGCATGCTGTGTCACTCTTATCATGCTTTGTTTTTACTTCACAAGCACCCTGTTCCCTTGCAGCAGATGTTACGTAAGGTGTCTCTCAGTGACATGTGCAGCTGACATGGTGGCTGTCTTGTGGCAGTGCATATGGCATTCTGGGTTTCCTATCGGCGCTCCCTGGGCTTCTGGGGCCAGCGGGTCAGCATTGCAGGCTGGGCCCACATGGGTACATGGCTGTGGTACTGGCAGGTTTGATGTTGCGTGGGGCGATGTGGCAATTTGTTTGCATTGCTTTGGGTTGTGCATGTTCCATTGTGGTAGCTGTAGTCATGTTTGTGTTTGGAGTTGCCACTGTATGTGTTCATCAGCTTCTCCATGCAGGTATGTCTGACAAGTGCATGCTCCCTGGGCTGTACTGTGATGTTGGTGCAGGAGGTGGTCAGGTACGACTTTTGCATTTGCTTGTCATGCCATGCTTTGTGAAGTTATTCGCACCCCCCCTTTTTGTCAGGTGCTTAGCAGCGCATGCGTGCAGGCGATTTTCCTCACCCACTATCCACGTCCGTTGTCCTCTGTGCCTCTCCATGTATCCTGGCAGTGTACTGTTCCGTAGGACCAGGGAATCGTGGGTGGAACCAGAGTAGCGGGCATAGCAATGGGTGATGGACAGGTCGAAGGTGTAACTCATTCAGGGAATGGTAGTCCTTCCGGTTACGTTACACTGCTTTGTGAGCCTGGGGGGCCACCAACGCAACATGGGTACACTCCAGGGCTGTGGTCACATCTGGCATTTGGGCAACAGCATAGAACACTGCCTTCATGGCGTTGACTTGGGATGTTAGGCAGCGACATGTGGCGTTGCTCATGCCGCAGGAGGGCTTCCAGCGCCTGGGCCAATACTGCACAGAATGTGGGCTGTGCCATGCCATGCACCATGGCCACTGAGTGCTGTAAGGTGTGAGTTCCTAGGAATTGTAGGGCGGACACTAGCTTCAGCAGTGGGGGCACACCTGTCCGGATGTTAATCCTGCTCCCTATGTCATCCTGTATTGTGGTGAGCAGCTCAGTTATGGTTTCCCTGTTGAGGCGGTACAGGGTGACCACTTGCCTGTCAGTGAGGGCCTGACCCTAGGGATCAGTGCATGCCTTGCTTGGGCTCTCCTCTTCCCCCCTCCCCTCCAAACCCCCTGTACTCCCTGTGCCCTGACCTGGTTGTCCTGCATCTCTACTTCCAGGTGCAGAATGAGAAGCTACATGTCCCAGCTCACAGTGGCTAGTGGCAGCATGGTGTTGGAAACAGTGTTTGGGGAAGGGTTGTGCCTTATGTAGCCCTCTGGAGTGGATTGGGATTACCAGTGGCTTCATTTCTGCCACCTGTGTTCATTTACCTCCACCTGGAGGCTGGCGCTAATTACGCTGTTTTTTGGGCAGTATTAGCGCCGGTTTTTGGTGCTAATACTGCCGTACATGAACTTGTAATGTGGCAGTGATTGCGCTTCGTGTTGCACAGATTCCGCCAGCTGTAGTAGTGCCGGCTGATTTTACAGTCAGCGGAATTTGCACCAGCTCATGCTCCGGCAGTGTGGTATTGGTGGCGCTAATTTCGTTACTGCCACTTTTAGGGCTTATCGCCCAACTCGTAATGAGGTCCTATGTCTTTAACTATCGGGGCTGAATTTTCTTCTGCTTGTTTAACATACAGTAGCGTATCGTCTGCGTGAAGCAAGCCAATGTTTTATTTTATAGTATAATTGTATTGTACATGGATTCAGGCAAACTCCAGCAGACAAGACAGCCTTATACATCTCTTTCAAGTATGGGAATGTAACATGGACATAAGCTATATAAAATAAAATTCAGAGGGCAATCCTTCCATTCCAGGGGTCCAACCCTTGGCCAATGATTGAATCACATCTTTTATATCCTCAAACTTGATAGTAATGTTCAGAGTGGTCGCTTGTTTTAAGTCACCCTAGTGCAACCTATTTAAACATTCCCCAATTTCTTGTTCCCTGCAGACGATTTTTGATGACTATAAATCTCTATAAGATGAAAGATCTGTATTGTCTATTTCCTGTTCTTGCAAACAGCGGTGCCCTGTATGATGCAATATTGCTGTAATTGCACCCCTTGCCATTTCGTTTGTCTACCAGGCCTAGCCCCTTCACCACACCTTCTGGCATGAATCCTAACATCTAAACAATGTACCTCCTGCTCAACTAATTTGCGAAGGCTATCAAGGGTTTCTTTAATCTCCACCAATAAACCCCTGTTTTGAGGAGTCAGTCACAGCATATGTAGCTTCAAGTTCTTTGTATTCTTGCAGCATCTGAGTCAGACAGCAGAACCAGGTAAGCAGCAGGCACTGACACCAGTAGGTATAAATAAGAGAGTTGCTTTATTGTCGCCGTGTACAAGTAT
The DNA here is from genome assembly GCF_040938575.1 of Ambystoma mexicanum. Taxonomy (NCBI): domain Eukaryota; kingdom Metazoa; phylum Chordata; class Amphibia; order Caudata; family Ambystomatidae; genus Ambystoma; species Ambystoma mexicanum. The sequence continues at coordinate 694,432,280 of NC_090931.1, forward strand.
GAAAGGGAGGTAGGGAGCTACATCCTTTCCAGTTGATCTCCCATCCTGTAATCCCCAACTGTCACTGCTGGACCCTTGCGCACACATGAAGGTTTCAGCCGGGTAAATATTCTGTGGCCTGCATTGATGTGCTAATGCAAGCTCAATACTACAATTCTCCTGCCATTAGATCTTCTCAGCGCTAAAATGAAGAGGCTCTAAAGACCGGCACCTGCACCGGGGGGGGGGGTGTCGTTAGTGAGCTGCGGCTTCATTCCAAAGCCTTCTGGATCTACTGCAAGAGTGCACAACATAAGGCAGGCCAGATGTAGTCCTTAACCTCTTGATGTATGGCCCTCCAGGGCAGTGGAGTTCAACAATAAGGTGCAGCCCTTTTCTGGTGGTTTCCTCTCTAAACTTTAGAGAGAAAATGAAGCAACACAGAAATAACAGAGGCTGACATCTTCATGCTTGTTTATTTATTTATTTTTACATTTAAGCGAAGAATATCACCAAACGAAGTGCTTGTCAAATGGACTTGCATAAATTGCCAATTTCTTAAGTTGCAGTGGCCTTTCACAAACCTCGTTTACATCTCCTAAAGCACACAAAACTTGCATTTTAAAGAGTCAGCATCTCAAACTCTCTACATAGGTAAAACGTTTTTCCTTCAGATGCTTGTATTTCGTTTTTCGTATTGTAGTTATGATAAACATTACCATTCACATGGGACATGCTATTGGATAAGTGGAACTGTGCATTTTTTTCTTTAAAAATCGCCCAAAATAAAACAATCACAGTTAGGAGATTAGTACATCTTAGGAGTTATTTTGTCATCCTGGCCTCAAGTACTTTCCTCTAACAAACATTGTTTTCATTATGTTCCGATGAAATATTACAGGATTTTTTCAGAAAATTAAGAAATAGAACAATTAAGTGAGTAAATACATTTCAGGATACGCCTTTTCTCGCACATCATTTGGACATTTCCAATGTCCAGCCCACCACAGAAGACTTGCAAATTACATCTGGCCCTCGAGGAAAGCGACTTGAGCTGTGGACCCCTGATCGACTGGAAGCACAACTTTACTATTTTTACTTAACTTAAAAACAATTCCGAAATTGGCCACAAGATGGCACTGTGATCCGCTGTGAAGCATATTGCACAGAATGTGACGGCAATCACTGAAGATTCATACATCTGTAAGCAAGCACAGGCGAGAAATATGCGGGGCATGTCCAGTGAAAAGCTAATGAAGGATTGTAATTAACGTTATTGTTAACCAGATGAATTCTGCAGCTGTGTCCTAAAAAAAACAGGGTTTCTCTTTTACGGACAGTGCAAAGAGCAGGACGCATGGCAAAACGTGTAATGTAGTGTCTTTGAATGGTGCATTTGAGGTGTGTGGGCAATGCATATAGTCTTCCCTCCATCCCTTTGGTCTCCCTCGCAATACCAGAGAAATGTTCAGGCGAGCGAAATGTCAGATTAATGCAGCATATTTGCTGGGCTTCACAATCAGGCCCTGAAAGTGTATAGCCTTTAGTTTGAGGAAACGAGTGCCTTCCTAGGCACCAGTCCTTCATTGTGTCTTCATACTATGGTAGGGTGACCAGGTACAAAAAAAGAACGGGACAGGACATAGACATTGTCACTTTGACGTATCCAGGGCAACAAGGGCGGGAGGAACCGGGGCGCGGGGAAGGGAAGTGACGAGGGAGGGCGGAGTTAGGGGGTTCGTATGTTGAAGTTGAATAAAGAGGACGTTGATAGCACCGCTCTGTTTCCGCGCTTTATTGCTGTGCACCGCGCTCCTGTCCCAGGCAGGACGGTACAATGGCGACGAAGGTGGGATGAGAATCTTCGTGTCCCCCCCCCCGGCGAGAGAAAGACGCGCCGCCCACACACACACCAGCGACCCGGAGCCGAGCGTTCGCCGAAGCGAACGATAGCAGCGACGCAGAGAAACACGTGGAGGCCCAGGAGCCCGGAAGACCCGCCCGGCTCACACGGGCCGCGAGAAGACACACGCGGCTGGAAGCCGGAGTCCGCCCGTGTTGTCCCCCAGTCCACCGTGTCCCAAAGCAGATGATCGGGCCGCGGCGGTGAACGCCCGGAGGAGCCGGAAGCCCGCCCCCCACGCAGAGACAAGCCACCAGGTACAGCAGCCTTCAAGGGCACACAGCGTCACAGGCAGCACCGCTCCTTGCCCCAACCTGAGTCAGTTCAGGCCAGGCCCACGAGGGGAGGGGAGGAAGCGCACACAATGTCCCCGGCTCCAACAAGGAACGGGGTGAAGAAAGAGAGAGCCACCCGCCAGATAAGGCCTGGGGAGGACGCCCAAGACAAGGAAAGGCCACAGCGGTTGGTGCTCGTGCCTCAATAGGCGGCCACCCCACTACAGCCAAGAACTACATCCATAGAACACACGCCTCACACCATGTCAGACCAGGATGCTGGCCAGGGCGCACAGGCCCCAGGAAATGGGCCCCCAACACCCGCAAATCTGGCACAAGATCACGTACCATATCAACTGCCAGAGACGCTGGCTGCGCAGATGTCTGGTGCTTTCGACGTAACAGACACTAGCAACATGGGCCCCAGGTGGACCAAATGGATAAGAGACTTCGACCTGTACATGGGGGCCACAGGACCCGTGACGGATGCCAGACTAGTGTGTCTATTGAAACTAGCCGTAGGCTCTGCCACCCGTGACATCATAGATAAGATGCCACAGGACTCCATAGACTCCATACAAGATCTCAAGGAGGCCCTGGCAGCCTATTTCGCGCCCCATACCAATGTCGACTACGAGAGACACTTGTTCCACACCACAAAGCAAGCTAAAGGAGAGACAATGGACGCATATGTGATGCGACTTCGCACCAAACTCAAGCACTGCAATTTTGCCAATTATTCAAACACTGAAGCCCTACGATCTCAAATAATATCAGGATGTGAATCTCAAACCTTCCGCAGAAAACTCCTACAGAAATCCTGCACACTAGAGGAAATTCTGGCGTTGGCCAGAGTTGAGAGGGCCATTGACTCTCAAGCGTAAAGCTCCGGGACCCCCACAGCTAGAGAAAGCTTAAACAAACTACATCTAGAAAGGAAGTCGGAAGAACTGTTCTGTTATAAGTGCGGGTTTGAGTACCCACATGAAGGGACGTGCCCAGCCATAGGGCAACGCTGCACATCATGTGGCGAGGAGGGCCACTTCAAGGCGGTATGTAGACTGTTCAGAGATCGAGGGAGAGAGCGGCCTAGAGATAGCGCTACCCGCACAAGGAGTCGCCATGGAGGAACGCCCAACACCAACCTGACCCCGAGCAGATCGAATGCCCCAAATCAGGTACTGAGCGACCAATGAGACAAGGACTCAGGAGACGATCGGCAAAGACAGAGGGAAAGGAGAAGGTTCGTGATGCGTGTTAGGCCAGAAAGAAGATCACGATGACACGTACGCTACCTGGTAGAACAATCGCACACCCACAGTGACTGCCCACAGCCCAACACTCATCAAGCTGCAGGAAAGACCACTGAATTCCTCTAGACACCGGCGCCACGGTCAACGTGGTGAGTGAACAAGTATATGCCGAATTAACACCAAAACCCAAACTCCAGCCGGCCACAGTAGACATCTATGCGTACGGAGCCAAGACTCCCCTGAAATGTAAAGGACTGTTCAGCGGGCTCTGCCACTACAAGGGACAAGAAATGAAGGTTCCAATTCACGTTCTGGCCACTGAAGTAGACAGCGGTTGTGTCTTGAGTTTCAAGGCAGCCGCAGACATGGGTCTAATACACATACTATACAACATCATGGTACACAAATATATAGATCCCGTTGACATGATCAATAACTTATATCCCAAAATATTCAAGGGAATAGGAAAACTCCGGAACCGACAAGTCAAGCTATATGTAGACAACTCGATATGCCCAGTAGCCCAACCATATCGTGGGATCCCAGTAAACAGTCAGAAGAAAGTGGAAGATGAGATGCAGAAACTGCTAGAACAGGACGTCATTGAAAAGGCCATGGGACCCACCACCTGGGTATCCCCTATCGTCCCCATCCTGAAAAAAGGGTCCGAAGCGATCAGATTGTGTCGACATGCGACAACCAAACCAAGCAATTAGGAGAGAGAGATACCCCGCACCACAAATTACCGACATGATTCATTTGCTGAATGGGGCCAAAGTCTTTTCGAAACTGGACCTATAGAAAGGCTACCATCAGTTGGTCCTGCACCCCGAGAGCCGCAACATAACCACGTTCGTCGCCCACGTTGGCCTCTTCAGATACAAGAGACTGAGCTTCGGGGTGTCGTCAGCCGCGGAAATCTTCCAAGCGGAGGTCCACAATATAATAAAGCACATCCCGAACTGCCTCAATTATTCTGATGACATTCTGGTGTTTGGAACTGATGTGAACAAACACAACGAGAAAGTGTGCAAAGCCCTACATGATGCAAACCTCACACTCAACAGACAAATGCGAGTTCCGAAAGAACACTCTAAAGTTCTTTGGCCACGTGTTCTCAGAGTCGGGAATGACCCGGACAAGGTATCGGCACTAAATGACACGGCAGCGCCAACCAACGTATCGGAGCTTCGATCGTTCCTAGGGCTCGCCAACTACTGTAGCCGATACATCAAGGACTTCGCCTCAGTTAGCGAGCCATTAAGGAAACTGACACACCAGAACAAGAAACTTGAATGGCCAAACGACTGTCATGAAGCCTTCGTGACCATCAGGGAGAGAGTCGCAAGGGCGGAAAATATGTCCTATTACGACCCCAACAGAAAAACAGAACTGACAGTCGACGCCAGTCCCGTAGGTCTGGGGGCCATCTTGGCTCAATTTGACCCAAAAGAGCCGCTGCAGAAACACATTGTGGCCTACGCCAGTCGCAGCCTGTCGAACACGGAGCAAGCGTACTCTCAGGCCGAGAAGGAGGGGTTGGCCGTCGTATGTGCATGTGAACATTTCCATGTGTTCCTGTACGGAAAGCCATTCCAAGTGGTCACGGATTATCAGGCGCTGCTGTTCCTCTATGGCAACCCCAAGCCAAAATGCCACCACGAATTGCCAGATGGGACTAAGACTTCAAGACTACACCTTCGACATTGTCCACAGGCCAGGGAAAGGCAAAAACCCTGCCGATTTCCTCTCGAGATGACCAAGAGGTGAAAGCACTCCTGAATCATCAGTCGCAGACCGCTACCTCAGATACCTGGTCCATCAAACCACGCCGGAGGGTGTCAACATAGAGGAACTAGCGAGGGAGACGGAGAATGATCCTGCATGCCGCATCATTTGTGAAGGCCTAGAATCCGGCCAGTGGCGAAGGGCCAAAGAGAGAGGGAAAGCAGCAGGGGGACAAACGTCTGAAGAACGACTCCTCCTAGTGAAGGAAGAGCTGGCCGTATCGGAAGACCACCTATTACTCAAGGACTGCAAGTTAGTGATCCCAGAAGCCATGAGAATGAAAATAATCAACCTTGCGCACGAGACCCACAGAGGCATCGTTTCCACCCAGCGCATGTTGCGCCAAAAGGTCTCGTTCCCGCACATGGATGCTCGGGTAGAGACAGCACTACGAGCGTCTCCCACATGCTGCCTCATCACGCCCAATAGACACCCCGAACTCCTGCGGATGTCAGAACATCCGCAGAACCTATGGGAGACAGTGGCTGCAGACTTCTTCGGGCCCATCGAAGGAGGGAAATACGTCCTAGCAGTGATGGACGAGTATTCAAGATATCCAGAGGTACAACTTGTCTCCTCCACGGCGGCACACCACGTCATCCCAGCATTGGACCACATGTTCTCGGCATATGGCGTACCCAAGGTGCTCAAGACGGACAATGGTGCCCCTTTCTGTGGACATCAGTTTGCCCAATTTGCAGACTATTTGGGGTTCCGACACCGCAAGGTCACGCCTTTATGGCCTCAGGCCAATGGGATGATCGAACGATTCATGGCCAATCTCAAACGTGCCCTGCAGTTCGCGCGTATCACGGAACAACCGTATGAACAAGTGCTGAACCAGCTGCTGCGGGACTACCGGGGGACACCCCACAGCACGACAGGGAAGACACCTGCAGAGCTCATGCTCGGGCGAAACATACAAACTAGACTCCCACAAGCGGACGCCATCACACCACAACCAGCCGTGGACACCGAGGTCAGGGAGCGAGATGATGCTGCCTAGAACAAAATGAAAGAATATGCTGACACCCGCAGAAGAGCTCAACCCTCTCAAATAGCTGTGGGTGACATAGTGGCCGTTCGTCAACCATCGACACACAAGCACACTCCTGCATTTCGAGAAGAGCCCCTTCTCGTCACAAGCAAGAAAGGAACAATGATCACCGCTCAAGGATCAACGGGAGCTGTAACCCGCCACTCGTTCCACTTCAAGGAGTTTCCACAAGGTGGGACGAGACATCTGAGTGGCAGAGTACAGGCCCCGTCAGACGATGAACTCGGTGATCAGCTGGTGGACGATCTGTGGGAAGCGGATGAGTCCGAGCAGGACGGAGAGCCAGAGCCTGTCGGTGGCAGGACACCTTCAGGACTTGGACCAACTCGACCACAGCGAATACGGAGCCGACCCCGCCGGTGGATCGAGGAAATGGACTAGAGACTCACCAAACCGCCAATCGTTGCGAAGAGTTTGGGAAACTGTTTGAAAAGGGGGAAGATGTCACATTGACGTATCCAGGCAGGAGGAACTGGGGTGCGGGGAAGGGAAGTGACGAGGGGGGGCGGAGTTAGGGGGTTCGTATGTTGAAGTTGATTAAAGAGGACGTTGATAGCACCGCTCCGGTTCTGCGCTTTATTGCTGTGCACCGCGCTCCTGTCCCAGGCGGGACGGTACAGACATAGAAGTAGGACTAAAGTAAATACAAATAAAACTGTAGTCCTACCTCTATGTTGCTGGCCTGTTACGGGCGGAGGGGCGTGGAGGGTGTGTGCTCACAGACACACTCTTCTCATTGGAGGAGAGTGGCAGTGGATGGGAAGGGGGAGGAAATGCTTTTCACGCCCCCATTTGAGCAGGAAATGTCACGCCAGGACCCGATTTTGGGATTTCGAAATCAGGTCCCGGCAAAAACTGGGACCATAGCCACCCACCCTTGCAAACCCGGGACGGGGTTTATAAAATTAAAAAACTCCCGGGACCCCGGGACTGAGGGCGATTTCCCGGGACTGTCACGGGAAAACCGGGAGCTCTGGTACTGGATCCAGTGGGTTAACAGCTAGAAATTATCACATCACAGGCAGCCAGCAGGGGGGGCTTAAACCCTAAATGAGCACTTGATAAATGGGCCTGGGTCCTTTTTTTTTTTAAATAGTGAAGGTGATTCACTCACTGATTTTTTATAAATATACAGAGTAATAAACTAGTGTTTTACAGAGAGCAATTTATTGATGAAACTGAACCAGAAAGTATGCAGACAAGCCACAGCCCACACTGACCTAAAATGGCTGTTTACAGGGCCTATTTATGCATTGTTTGGGACAGGCAGCACATGAGCAAGCCACCTGCCTCTCTTTTGGGCCATGCCAAACTTACTTTGGCCAGGCTAACTTTCAAGAACCCCACCCCCTCGGTTTTGTATCCCAACTAAAGCAGCGGGAGTGCAGTTCTGCAGACTGAACGCAGTGGCGTAACACAAGATCTGGGGGCCACCCTGCGAGCCATGATGAGGGGGCCCCACCCCCAAACTCGGCAACAAATCACGGGTCACACAACACTCTGGGCCGGCCTAGATTACCACGCTTGCAAAATACGCATTAACGTGCTGCTGAAGGGGTATGCCACACACTGCACTAGGAGAAAGATATAAATATATGTGTTTTAATGCAATATACAGCACACTTTGAGAAAAATTGGCTGAAAAGCCACCGTGTTTGCTATTGTTTTGTAGGGTAACACCATTCCAATACATGCAAGTCACCAACAGTGCACATGAACATGAATGCTTTGCTATTAAAAATGCCATGCCACAATGAAAACATGTCCAACTGGCTGCACAATGTAGACCAGTGTAGACACATAATAACATTACAGTAAAGCATGCCTGGCCACATTAAGACATACCTAGACTAGTTGCACCAAAATGCCAGTCGAAGCAATAACACTCATCAAGAAGAGAGCACACATTCAAGGCTGCGTCTCTGCGGCCTCTAAAACAGCCAAATTCTTTAAAATCTGCAAGAAACTGGCTAATCCTGTTGCGGTCTCCCCAACAGGCCCTCTGTACGGCTTTGGCCTCTCGCTTCTCCGCTAAAACTCAGGACATCCTGTCCCCTATCTCCTCTTCCTCTCTCGGCCGCCTTTGGCCATCTCTCCCTCTCCTCCTCCTTTCTCCTCTTTCTCTCTAACACCTGACGAGGTTTCTAGACCAGTCCCATCTATGGAAGTGTCATTGAAACAGGTGCTCGCCTGCTCCTCCAGAACCATCAAGGACCACATTGACACCCTTGATCCAGCCTTGGCTGATTTCTGTAATCATTATTTTGCCACTGGAACTTTCCCCTCTCCCAAACTCTTGGAAAAGCTGGCCAACTGCCACTTTACTCTCCACACTGAATCTGTTGGTTGTCTCCATGACCATCAGTCTGGCTTAAGAGCTGCCAGAGGCACGGAAACTGCTCTCCTGAACACTGTGTAGATCTGATCTCTAACCTTGATTCCGGCATTCCTTCTGTCCTCATCCTCCTTGAACTTTCCTCTGCTTTCGACATGGTCTACCAGACCATCCTGATCAATCGACTCAGTGAGAACCTGGGCATCATCCATCAAGCCCTGGAGTAGCTGACCTCCTTCCTCTTGGACCGCCCCTCCCAGGTCCAACTTGGTCCTTTTCACTCTGCCACCTCTCTACCTGTGGCGTTCCTCAGGGCTCTATCCTCTCAGCCTGGTTTTTCAACCTCTACTTGGACCTTTTGGCCCACCTGATCTCTACCTTCTCCTCTAACTTTCAATGTTATGCGGATGACACTCAGCTTTCATTCAGGCTCCCCTCAGCCTACTCTGCTCTCTCGCTCATTTCTGGCATCATCTTCAACTCCACTCTCTCTTTCTCTTCACATCTCGGACGTCACCAGGAAGTCCCACTTCCAGCTGCACCTCCTCAAAGGGACTCTTCTCTTTCTTACTTTCCCCCAGAAGCTCATTGTCTCCAGAGCTCTGGTTCTCTCTAGGCTGGACTACTGCAACAGTCACTTTCTCAATCTGCCTTCCTCTACTCTCTGCCCTCTGCAACTAATCCAAACAGGACTGCAAGACTTATCCTTGGCCTCAAGCCCAAGGACCGTATCTCTCCAGCCATGAAATCTCTCCACTGGCTCCCGGTGGCTGCAAGGATCAAGTTCAAGACCCTTTGCATTGTCCACAAGGCTTTTTGGCGCTGGGATTTGCACTACATCCAACACTCTCTTCCAAAAGAGGGGGGGGGGGTAGATCCCTCTCCCCTGCAGGTCCCTTCCTCTGGAATGGCCTCCCTGCCCCTCCCAAACTTGAGCCTGACCACCTGATGTTCCTCTTCTCCTCTGCTTTCTCTCTGTCCCTCCCTTGCTGACCTACCTGTCTGCTGTACCAACTGGTTGCTTGGCTACCCTCTGTCTCACTGAGTCCAGGCACTTTCTTGATCAGTCACCCATGCACTGCCTCCAGACTTACCACGCAGTTAGGGGCTGTAACTGTAACCCTACAGTCCCTTGTTCACCTTGCACTACCCAGAGCCGCGCTGCCCTGGCTGCATTTACTCAGAGCATTGCTGCCCTGTTTTCCCCTCCCCTCTCCCTTGCACTTCCCCCCTCCCTTTCCCCTTGCACTTCTTATTCTCGCACTTGCACGATCTGAATGACAAAAGGCTTAGTAAGATCATTTGTCTTGTCCTCCCTCTATTTTCCTTCCCTTGTCTTGTCGTGCCTAAAAGCACTTGTGTACAGGTGTGTTATATATGACTTAACATATCATATCATTTTATCACAGATGCCCAGAAAAATAAACAGTGCCACAGTAAGAAACAACTAGACTGGCAGAACCCAAATGCCAGTCTAGCCAGGTAATTACACTTAGCAGGACTGCTTTATCAGAAATGCCCAATTAAAAAAATCACACCAAACTGAGGAATGACTAGACTGACTGCACCAACATGCCACTAATACCACATATCATGTCTGCCTAGCATGGACATAGACGACCATTTTGATTTATTGCACAATTCCATCCCCCACACATTCCCATTCCCTACCCCAACCTCCAAAATCATCTCATTGGCCCAGAAAAACCTCCACGTCCCTCTTTCTTGTCCCAGTGCTTATGTATGAGGCTCCATGCCTCATAGGTAAGTACTGGGATGAGGACGAGTGGGACTAGGAGTAATGAAGATTACAGGTAGCTCAGACAGGCATTGCCTTCATGTACCTCTACCGCATCTCAGTACTTGTGTGTGAGGCATAGTGCCTCATACACAAGTACTGCCTCATACACAAGTACTGGGATGAGGAAGAATAGGGCTAGGAGTAATGAAGATTAACAATAAGTATTCAAGGCATTAAACACAAGTAGTGGTGCAAGACCATTGAGCTGACTGTGCTTCAGCACTCCCTCCCCCAACCCCCCGACCCTGAAATTGTGGGCTATGTTGCCTTGACCTGGCTGACCTACAGAGCAGTTGCCGGACAGAAAAGGACACAGATGTTAAACAGCACCTAGGTTTCGCTGTTAACAAAGGCCCGGCCCAGCAATTACTAATATACAGTATTTCACTGCATTCAAATGCCAAATTTTTTAAGCAATTGAAATTGTGATGTGGGTTTAGTACTTGCATGCCAGGGGAAGGGTAGAGAGGGAACAGGAGACCAGTCATTCTCAAAGCAGTCCATAAGTGGGTGCTTTCAGACTTAAAGGAGAGAGTTAACTGCTTGTAACATTGAAGCTGCACTTGAATAGTCTCATTAAAATGCATAAAGAAGTTAGATGCCCCCACACAAATAAGTTTGCTCCTCCCCACCACACGTGAAGTTAGCGCCTCTCCCAACATTTGAAGGGTTAGCCCCTTTGAAAAGTAGGTTTTGTTGCAACCCTGAACACAAGCACAAACACCATTCACCATATATACACACACCGAGCCATCCATACATTTAAGTGTGCACTCTTTCACCATACAGGCACACCCAGGCATCCACCCATGCATTTAAGTGTGCACCCTGTCACCATGCATGCACACCGAGGCAGCCACTCTTACATTTAAATGTGCACTCTTTCACCATACAGGCACACACGCCGAGGCACCCACCCATACATTTAAGTGTGAACCCTTTCACCATACAGGCACACCCAGGCAGCCACCCATTCATTTAAGTGTGCACCCTTTCACTCTACACACACACATGCATACCCAGCCACCCATACATTTGTGTGCACTCTTTCACCATACACTCACACACACACACACACACACACGTCATGGGGTTGAGAGGAGTCATATAACTTCAAAAATAAATGTTTCTTTTTGTAGTCACTCTGACTTCATAAAGAAATTATTTCCGTTAAGGACTTAACTATAACAGAAATAATTTCTTTATGAAGGCAGAGTGACTGACTTAAAAAATAAACTATTTATTTTTGAAGTCATAGGGCTTCCCCCACCCCATGACATGAAGGCCTCCAGCCTAAGGTCTTCATGTCATGGGTTGGGGGTAGCCCACGGACAAGTTTCTTTTTGTATTCACTCTGCCTTCATAAAGAAATGATTTCTGTTATAGAAATAATTTCTTTATAAATGCAAAGTGAATTAAAAAAGAAATGTGAAAAAATAAATTAAAAAAAGGATTTATATTTATTTTGACTTCAAGTGGGGTCCCCTCCCAGGACATGTGGTCACAGGGCCCCCTGCACCACGGGGGCTGCGGGGACCCCTGTTACACCAGTGACTGAACGCCTAAATATATTTTGCACCTAATACCAACAACCCGTCTGTCAACAATGATGTTGTGCATCGACTTCAATAATTTAACTCCAGTGTAACCTGGTTCGTGATTGTGGATATGCAAAGAGACATATCCTCGCTCGGAAGCTCGAGCATGGTTGGATATCGCCCAGTTTTAGTCAGAATTGTGAATAATGCACATATTGATCAACACGCGTCACAGTGATCGAAGTGAGGGGGAGCGGATTTACTTATTTTTTTCTCCATTACCATTCCTATACTTTTATTTTAAAAAGAAACCGCTCCGGAGCGCTCCTTTTCAAAATAAAAGTATAGGTACGGTCGCAGCAATGCACTGTCTTTGCAGGCTGCAGACAGTAGCTTGGCAGAGCCTTGGCCCACGTCTGCGTATAGAGGTGCAGTGCCGTTCATTTCTGCACGTGCCCCTCACTATGCGCAAGAGTGGGCCAGTGACCCAGCAGCCTCTGTCTCCTGTTGGAGTGAGCCCGCCGCCAGGCCCATGCCTGGAATTTCGTGTTTACCTCCTGCAGGCTGCCGCTGCCAGCCAGGTAGGTAGTGAGGGGGGGGGGGGGGGTGGACGGATGCGAGTGTAGTGGGTCGGCAGAGATGGACGGTTCAGTGCCCAGCCTCTCTTCCCGACTCCGAGCATCTTTGATTTGTACTACTGCACTGCAGTGCAGGGTGCGGGCGGGATGTCAGGGCCAGGCCAGGCGACTAGTGGGTCGGGAGAGATGGACGGTTCAGTGCCCAGCCTCTCTTCCCGACTCCGAGCATCTTTTACCTGAAGGTTTCCAGGGCCTATCCACGCGATACAGTATTCACTTCTAGCATGCATTTCCACTGCATGTAATGCGCCATTGTCCTGGTGACGAGCGCCGACGTTACTGTCATTCAAGTTTTCCGGGAAAGGATACCTCGACTACACACTCCCTGAGCAGATACCAACATCATCGCCACAAAGCCTAGAAGCTGGTGTGTTTGTGCCAACCAATTGTATCTTCTTAATATCCTCTCTGCATCACCGCCTCTGCTAGGGCTGCAGTGCTGCTCTGCTCATGGCTACTGCACATTCTCGGCTCTATGAGAAATAAAATACTGTCGGCTCTGCCAATAGTATTAAGCCAAGCTGAGAAATATTGGAATTCCTCCTGTGACGATTGCCACAATACAAACATGTTATCAATGTATCACACTCTGAAATATAGCGCCTACTGGCCAGTGCTTGTTTGTTAATACAATATGAATGGTGATAATAATGTGTTTTAATACAGCACTTCACGACAGACTTATCCAGCTTCGAACCGCTGTAATAACAGGTGCTCATAATTACCCCGTTGCGATTTTTTACTCGATCAACCAACCTTGCTAAGTTAAGTGTAAGTCACTCCTGTCGGGGGAATCAAATTTGCAAATTGCATACTGCCCTCATGACAGAGAACAGTGCTTCGGTGGTGTGTTTCTCCATGTAGTCCATACACATGTTTGCTAGTGAATTGCTAGTCTAGGGCCCATTGCCAGCCACATCTCCATGTTCTGAATAGCATTATTTTCAGAAACGAAAAGATGGGGTGCATGAAACAAACTCAAGTAGATGCCGCAAAAAATGGCCTCGATTTCATCATCCGAAGTAATGATTATGACATCACCTCCCACATGGACAGATGATGAGTCCGTTTTAAGTTTTCATTAATGTCGAGTCCGTTCTGTAAAGTACATCCTTTGTGGTTAAATGCACAATATGCATATTTTGAAATTGTTTTCAATAGGCTATTCCATTAATTAATGATAGGACAATGTGACAGTATGTGCGGGTCTTTAAGAAGTTTTGGAAGTTTGTATAAGGCTTGTGTAGCAGAATGGTGCTCTTGACAAAGCGTTGCTGCTACAGAGTATGGAGTTCACGTCATATGTTGATTGTTAGGGTAGTATCGCGGTTCATTTGTCTGCAGGTCTTATCGTAGCACTCCATTCTCATTGCAACTTTTGCCCATAATTACAATAGTCCCGCCCTTTTTCAGTGCCATTTATTGTAATGGTGGTATTCTGCTGCACAGTTTCCAATGCTTCTTGTTTCCCTTCGGTTGTGTTTGTATTTGCATTTCTGAAATGGTAATGCTACTACATATATTCCCACCAAAACATGTCAAGCACTTCATTAAGTGGGCATTAAATAGCATCTACGGCGGAACCTTTTGTAAGGATGATTTTCTTGTTGCGTGATTGGTTGTCTGTGAAATGTAGTTTTAACTTGATCTCATTCAAACTTTTGTGCAATTCAATGAATGTTTTAAATTCACCATTTGGCATCCGTAGCACAAAAGATTCCCCTTTTTCCAATATTGATATTTCTGATAAATATAATGCCCTTTGTGATAAGCTTACTGCAGTGGTCGAAGTGAGTGGGAACGCTCAGGACCGTCGTTGCAATACTTTTATTTTTTACATTTAACAGCTCCACTACTTTTGTCACCATTCCTCGGCTCTTCTTTGTGAAGTTAAAACACACTTCACTTCACAGAAGTTAGAGCTAAAATTAGATAAGTTTCAACTCAATTGGCTGTCAACCAGCATGGCTGCAAACCTTGAAAAATGTGTTACTCGTTGCTCCGGCCGGGTTCACAGCTCCAATACGTTTTTTGGTGCACTTCTACCACTGGTCAAGCACGTTTAAATGATGCAGATTTTAAGAAAAATCATTTGATCATAAAAGATACCGCAGGACTGAATCTTATTTGCTGAGATTTCCATCTTCTTTATTCAGAATTGCATTCCTATGCTTTAGGCTTAATCTGTGGCCGACAAATGAGATTCTAGCAAAATAGCAAAAGATTCCAAAGGCGGATACTGTTTGCCTTTTCTGTAAAGCAACAAATCAATCAGAATCTTTGAAACATCTATTAATAGAATGTCAGAAACTTAGCCATAAGCGAACCTTTTATCAGAAAAAATATTTTATCTATTTTTTAATCCTTTCTCCTGATATTTTCTGGCATGAAATGTTTTCTTCTAAACGTGTAGCAGTTAGAATTGCAATCAGTACCTTTTTGTTCCTGATACATATAAACTAAATTGACTGATAACTGTCATATGATATCAATTGTTCTCGATCATTGGTTCTATACTGTGCTTATCCAATTCCAATTATGAACTTGGTAGACAATAGTGTAGAATGATGTGCCACATGTAAATCTGTTTTTATGTACAATGTCTGCTTCGCAGTAATTGACATTTTGACAATACTCCATAATAATGTCATTTTATGTTTAATGTTCTATATTTGAAGATGTGACTATTAATAAGTTTATGATTTAATATAAAATTGAAAAGTTGATGTTTATTCAGCTATATCAATACATTTAAAAAATAAATGCACATATTACTTCACAACATACAACGGCTTTCCTCAAATAGATTATTTAATGACCTCCACGAAAGCACTAACTGCAGTTACGTGATCATGACAGGCACAACACAACCCAGGCGCCAGCAGCGGATACTCCACCAATGATATTGTGTGTTCCATGACCTGCAAAGAGTAGACACAAATGATGTTACTCCGGGACCACAGCTCCTCGTACTCACGACCATCTTGGCTATTGTGCTCGAGTGCCGCTTATTTATTTATTTTTTGGATTTGTAAAGCGCACTAGCAGCCCATGGGCATCGAGGCGCTGTTTCAAGAAAGTGTCTTAGTTACATGGACGAAGGCTTTGCTCAGGGTTACAGAGAGCGTAAAGCCGAGCAGAATGATGCAAGGCTAGTACATGAGTGGTTGCATGTTACGTATATCATACAATAACAGTGAAGGTTACAAAGCATGGAGAGAAGTAGCATCCAGCACTGGAAAAGAAGCAAGGCCAGTCGGGCCCCGTTTATGCAACCAACAGAGTTTTGATAGCTTTTCGGAAGGCTATGCGCGAGTCAATGCTTCCAAGCTGCGGTGGTAGGGAGTTCCAGTAGGTTGCGGCAATGACCGGGAAGCTAAAGCCTCCTGCGCGAATCCTCAGGGTCTTGGGAATGGTGATGCGGTTCTGGTGGGTCTGTCCGTGGTAGGTTTGGCAATTCTCTGTGATAGGTACAGGGGGGCAGTGTTATGGATACATTTGTGCGTAAGGGCGAGAGTTTTGAAAATGATGCGTTCCTTGATGGGGAGCCAGTGGATGCTGAGATGTGGTCTCTGTTGGATATGCAGGTGGCAGCCCTGAGGGCATTGTTTTGGATAGTCTGGAGTTTTCTGATGTTTTTAGAGGAGGTGCCTGCTAGGAGGGTTGTTGCAGTGATTAAGCCGAGACCCGATTATTGCTCTCGCTATGGTGATGCAGTTCTGCTCTGACAGAAAAGGTCTAGCTGCATTGAGCAATTTCGAGTGGTAGGCCGCAGCAGACGCTATGGCGTTAACCTGTCTGACCATTGAGAGGTTGGAGTCTTTTTTTTTATTGTAGATTTCAGGTAACTAAAAGGGCGATTCTGTTTCATGCCCTGGTCTGAAACCAATTGTACACTTTGTCAATCAAATATTTCCTGAAAACTCTGCAACTGTGTGATTTTTACAGGTATTGGGAGGTTGATGATGGGTCAAAATGGCTTGGATTCTCCAATTCTTGCTCTTGCACTATTCTGACATCTCCCCAATGGGATTTCCCAGAATGCGATTGAAGGGAATTCAGAGAGGCCTGGTCATAACTTTGCACTCTTGGAGCAAGTCAAGTGGAGCTTTGCAAAGCCGCAATTAAAACGCTTGCCACTTGACTCAAAGGGTGACGCTACACCTTTCCTTTCCTTCCTCCTTTCCAACCAGGAACTGAACTGCGCCCTTTGAAAAACATCTCTTAATTCTAGTACTAAATGTGTACTTGTGTTTCTGCTTAGAAAGCCACACCTACCTATGGAGCAAGAAGTTCTGTACAATGTTGGCTGAGCATTATAACTAAGGTTTAAGCTGACCGCAAAAGGGACAGGTTCTGGCATTGGATCTGGGAGGTCCTGTCCCACAGGGGCGGCAGGTCCTGTCCCACAGTGGCGGCTTTCTCCTGGGAGATGCAGCTGGGGGTCCTGGGTGTTCCATAGGTTCTGACTGAAGAGTAGTGTCTTGAGGTCCTTCCTGATTTGCAAGAGCGCCGGGGCCATCCTAATTTTGGGGATGGTGTTCCTGTACCCTAGCGTGCAGCAAGAAAATACATCTTTCCTGCTTTTCTGCCTTTGTGAACCAGTTTTGTCTCAAGCCCTGTGATGGTCAGACACCTGGAGGTGCAAGCACTAAGTGAGCAGGTGAGTGTTGTGGCAAGGTAGGCAGGTGTCTGGGTATTAGTTGCCTTTGTATGTGGGGCAGGCTATCTTGCAGAGTATACTGGCTGGGATAGATAACTGGCACAATTCTCTTAGGATGGGGGAGATGTGGTTGATTTTCTCGGTGTGTAGCCGAGACGCCAGTGAGGTGGGCGTTCCCTCCATCAAGGTGTGAGATTACCAGGATTTAGAACGTGGTTTTGAAGTCCACTGGCGGGAGGAAGGTTTTATCTTCCAGAGAAGAGCTTTTTGACACCAGGAGGTCTGTTTTTTTGCTAATGTTTATCTGGAAAGAGAGGTTGATGTCAATAGTGTACCAGAGTGTTTTGGAGGTTGGGGCCAAGCAGAGGAGTGAATCCAGCAAGATTCATGTCATTTATCCACCCTTCAGTGGTCTCCTATTTAGTAGATAGCCAGTAGGACTAATTATTTTTTGTAGGATTATGCTTCAGGTCGGTGCTGGTACCCATACTTAAATGGAAGCAAGACCCTCTGAGGCATGAGAAGTCTTGAGCACTGATCACTTTGAAGTTAAACTGTGCATGATCTGCCTGTTGATGAAGGCGAACTAACAAAGCTAACAGAAATAGATGTAAGAGATCCAGAATGGACTTGCCTTTAGGGCAGTGGAGTCTTGGAAACCCTTCTTCCAGAAAAAGGCCTCTATGACGCTACTTAACTACTTGACCCCCGGGATAGTAGTGTGGATCCAGTCAGGCAGTTTGCAACATGTGGCAGGGTAAAATTCACTATGCTACTGCAGACATCACTCACAGTCTCATCACTGTCCAGCTCCTTTGGTAATCACACCACTGCAGGACCATCACCGTGGTGACACACCAGACAGGCCGACTTTGGTCAAAGGGAATACTTGTGAACTTCCCAATATGCTCCAGGCTTCATCTTATCCTTCACAGGGAATGATGACTAGAGGAAGACGGGGAGATGAGGAGCGATCGGGCAGGCAGCTATCAAGCCCATGAGATGGGAATCTGAATTCTATCTAGTAATTGCCACCTACACTAGGAATCTCCAGAGCCAGTAGATGTGTTCTTTCCCCGGACGAACTGCCATCATGGAGTTTGGGTGCTGTCCGATTATCTAACTGCACGGCTATCACTCTTTGAGAGTTTTAAAGTGGTGGAGTGCAGTGTTAGTCCACTCTGTTGTTTCCCTCCAAAGTCTTTATAATGGATGAATATTTTGGTGAGTCATCACAGGAAACAGGCAATTTTTCATTCTGACACATGGCGACACTTTTCTTCCGAGGGGCAGATGGTGGAAAAGGGCGTTGAGATTAAGATTATTTGGTCGGCATGGCAAATGGCAAAGCCATTGGCATATTGGGTCTGTTCATAATAGCCTGCTTTTGTATCCTGCCATGCGCCATGCTTTCTTCTAGCAGTATGTTGCAGCTGAGGAACAATTGAAGAAAGCAGTGCTTTCAGTTTGTTTAGTCTGAGTCACAGTCCTTGTCTCTCTTCCTTTCTTTGTCCCTCTTCCTCATGCCTCTTCCAATTCCTAGACCCTCTACCCAGAGGAGGATCTAACGGTCGTCAGCCAGACAAATGGCGAGCGGGCCCCTTTCTGCTGTGGCGGGCCTGCTTTGCAGTGGCGAGTTCTCTGCTCGCTTTCCCCCTGACTGCTGCCAGAGAGCACACGTGCCATCAGCCGTGTGGCTCAGTGTGGACCTTAACACTGTTTGTCAGCCCTGAGGGAACATTGCAGGCTTTTATGTGACAGCTTTCACAGCATAAACAAAGCCAAACAAGGTTGGTGCGAAATGAAGAGGGGTTTGGTCACTGATGAAGGAAAAAAAACGTAGTTCTTGTGGTGTGTTTTGCATGTTAGTTGTCAGAGGCTTTGTTATATACAAATGTCAGTATCTCATTAAAAATACATGCTGCATGCAATTCGAAGGTTTTTAAATATGACGACAATCCACATCAGCACGTTGTTCTGTGTTGCTTTTTTTTTTTTTTTTTACTCTTCCTTTATTTAGGAAGTTTACGGAGCACAGTCCTACCCTAGAAGGCGCCATATGGCCTGATTTACAAAAGCACTTTTCAATGGAAAAATCCCATTGGAAACGTTATGTAAATCGGGCACATAGGGGTGTGATATGGTTGGGGAGTGTCATAGCATTCTATAATCTTTCGGGAAAAAAATCTAATTAATAAACTAATAGATACAGCATCTGGTCCTGCAGCGATCACAAGCAGGTCCTCACACTATTGCCACAAACATCAGTGATCTTCTTGTTTGTTTCTTAACACCGTCCACATTGATCTGTTTTACACCTAAAGTACAACCAGATACAACATATTGTAAAGGGCTCTGTAATTCCATACTAGTACACCCTTGTACAGATACAAGTTTTTCACTCTCCAACCCGTGCAGCAAAAGCTTAACACTATGCAATTCTGCTGTTTTGCAATGCATGGCTGCAGCAACACCCGCACAAACATAATGACATCACTTTTCTCTACAAGGACACGTATGTTCTCTAGGTTTACAATATTTAGCATTAATAGCAAAGCCTGCTGAGGAGGCCCAGCTGTTTCCAGTTAGTCAGACCCCTAGGTAACTGTAATGAAGACTACTTAATAAAAAATTGGTTTTGTCCATAAAGGTTGCCATTGTGCACTGTGACCACAACTAACTCCGCCCACCCAAAGCTCCCCCTCCATGACCCGCCCACCTAGGGCCCTGTGTCAGGTGCTGCCCACGGGGCCCTTTGCCTTAAATCTGCCACTGCCTCTACCCCATCCTTCTGCATATTCGTCATAGTCTTTCTTCCTTGTCATGGTTCCTCTTTGTCTTTCTCGTCCCACTTCTTCATCCTAATCCCTCTTCCTCCCCACTGTTCCTCATCCCAATCCCTCATTCGAGTCCTAGTCCATCTACCTAGTCCCCATCCCTCATCCTGATCCCAGCCCCTCTTCCTCATCCTAGCCACTCTTCTTCATCCAAGGCCCCATTCCTAGTCCCAGTCCCTTGTCCTAATCTATGTCCCTCATCACATTCCTTGTCTCACATTTTAGTCCCTGTACCTTGCCCTCTCTCATCCTAGTCCCTCTTCCTTGTGCCCTAATGTCTCTTCCTCCTCCACATTCCTCTTGCTCAACCTAGACTTTCTTCCTTGTCCTAGTTCATCTCCCTCATCCTAGTCCCTCTTCCTTCTTACTCTTCCTCGTCCCAGGCCTTATTCCTCTTTCTTGCTCATATTAGTTCCCCCTTCATCATCCCTCTTTCTCATTCCAGACCCTCTTCCTATTGCACTTTTTCATCCCTTTTCCTCTGACCCTCATTGTCTTCCTTTTTACTCATCGTAGCCCTCACCCTAGACACTTTTGCTTGTCTGTGTCCTAGTCCATCCTTGTCCCAGTCCCTCCTTCTTGTCCTAGCCCTTCTCCCTTGTCCCTAGTCATCTCCATAGTCCTAGTTCCTATTCTGTGTCGTGGTGCCTCTTCCTCCCCCCCTCTTCCTTGTCCAAGTCACTTCTCCTCATCTGTGTCCCTCCTTGTCCTACTAACTCTTCCTTGTCCCTCTTTATCTTCCTCATCGTAGTCGCTCTTCCCCTTCCATGTAGCAAATGGATTGTTAGGGGTTACATTGTTGGACATAGGTTACAGCCCTTGGTAATTGGGGTTGGAAGGAGTGTATTAACAATATTGATGATGCCATGACAGATGGTACAGAGATCAAAAGCCTTTTTTGGCTCTTGTAGCAGGTGTCATGCCACAGCTGCCGATGTCAAAAGTATTTAATGCAGAGGCAAACAGCTCAAGCATGCATGCTCTTTGAGCTGGACCTGTTTTTATGAGGCCAACACAAATAGATGTATCTTAATGAAAAATCCAAAAAACATGCAAATATTGGCTGAGCCAATTCTTGTTCACTCAAAATGATAATAAATATTTGGTCAGCAGTCTAAGAGAGGCTCCCTCAAAAGTTATGGCACAAAATGCCTGTACCTGAGTGAGCTGCCTGACCTAAATGAAAGGTCAGTATACTAATGACAGCTGTCACAATCAATAATGCACAGAAACAATTGTCATTAGAACATTGACTACCTGTGCCATGCTGTGTCACTGGGCCTCATTACACGGAAGGCGGTAAGGGTTAACGGTCACCGGTAATGGTACCGGTGACCGTTAACCCTTACCGCCTTACTACGAGGTCCCTTTGCAGGTTGGAGACTTTAACGCCTGCTTTTTGCAGGCGTTAAAAACCAACCCGCAAAGGGACCAGGGAGCTAATTACGGTACCGCAATTTGCGGTGCCATAATTAGCACCTTCCCCATTCCCATTGAGCCCTATGGGGCAAAAATGGGAATGGGGAAGGGCAATGGGGGAAGAGGGAATTGCCGCCCCACCAACCTTGGACTAGGGCGGTAATTCCCCTTTCCTCCAAGGAGGTGCTGGTATTTTACCGGCATGGACCAAGGTGCTAATAGCTCCTTGGTCCCCCGCCGTCCGTGGAATGAGGCCCACTGTCTTTAAAACAACATGTAATAATGCTCAGAGCTACGCTCAGGTGTACCTTTTATTGGACGGTGCCAATGGGTTGGGCAAGATCAGCTGCACCCAGGCACGTGCTACTGCCATCATTTTGCGACATGCAAAAGCTATCAAGAGCATGCTCTTCGTCTGAACCTGCCATCACCCACTTTGACGGGCTGCTCACTGCTTGCAATCCATTAACTGTATCCTTACCTGATCATGTACCTAAATGAAGAAATAATGTATTCTCTCATCTTAACTGCTACACCGAACGTAACCGGTAGCAACCTATGTACCACGCAACATATGTACCATGTCTCATCTTAACCGCTACACTGAATGTAACCTATAGCAACTTATGTAACACGTAACTAAGACACCTGCTTGTAACAGTGCCTCGATGCTTCTGGGCTGCAAGCGCGCTTTATAAATTTAGAAAATAAAAATAAAAAATAGAAAAATATTCTCAACAAATACTGGTGCTCCCCGGCATTTCAGAGTCTGCCTAAATAGGGGCCGTAGTCATGTGGTGTGGATTGAAAAAAGGGATTTATTTTCTCAAAAGAGAAAAAATCAGTTTAGAAAGACCACTCAGAGACTGCTCCGAGCGGTCTTTCTAAATCAAACTGTCCTGCCCCGGCCTCACATGAGTGCGGGCAGGTATTGACAGGTGTAGCCAGGTGAGGGAAGCAGTGGAGCAACTGCTGAAAATATTGGAGGGGGGTGACATGCCATCTAAAGGAAACATGGTTAGATTTCTATGGTTTATCTGTACTTGTATTGCAATGAATTTAAATTAGCTGGAAGCACAAGCTTCAACAGCGCCCCCTTGTATCTTCATCTCTCTTTTTTTTCTCTCTTGTTGCAGATCATTTAGGACATTCCGTTTGCGGCCCTTGGAGTAGATCTCCTGCATTCAATGAAATGACCTGCTTCTGTACCACTCATATTCAATCTGTTCTCTGTACAGTGTCATGCTTGTTCATTGTGTTCTCTCTCTACACAGTCCAGGATGCGCCCATAATGCACAGCGGCGCACCGCAAGGAGTGTGACATGCACAAGGGAAATTCTCCACCTCTCACGGTCCCATAAGCAGTGCTGGTCATTGGGCTGGCTCTCGGCGGATCCAAGATCCGGATCTCGGGATCTGGACAGAGTCAGCCGCCCAAACCGCGCTGGAAAACTTAAAAAAAGAAGAAAAAATATCCACCCGCGACGGCAGCATTGCCTTTTACGCGGCATTGGCACTCGTGTGTAATGCACAATGGTCGCTACTTGTACAACCCATTCCTTTCAGTTGTACATGTTGCGATCATTGTGCTTTAAACACCATTGCCAAAGCCGGCGGTAAAAGTCAATGCATCGATCGCAGGCGCTTTTTGAAAAAGAAAAAAAAATCCAGCATATCTGGATGTCCACTATGCTCCCCGCCCCCTCTAGACCACGCCCCCTCAGGCACCGCCCTCCCAACACCTCCCCCACCCCGGCCCTTGTGTTATGGGATCCCCCACCACATTTTTTCCATTTCCACCACTGCCAGAAGAGTGTCCTTTGGTCCCCACCTCATACTGAAGTATGCTTTGTGATTTTCTTTTACACCCTATGGGGACACGTACACACCCGCATCCGGATGCGGGTGGATGCGGGTGTGTACGTGTCCAGATAGGGCCTTGCAGAAGAGGAAGTCCTTCACTGTGAGCCTCATTACAAGCTTGCAGGTCCGGAAAACAACGGTGCCGGTAAGCTCACTAGCACCCTTATCTCCAGATCGGCAAACTAGGAGTGTGCCTGCCGGAGCTGCTGTGCCCGACACGTCTGACCCTTCCGAGCGCAGTGGCCACGATAGGCAGACCAGTCACGAAAGCGCTGGCACCGGTAACAACGGTGCTGGTGTTTCCGTGTCCCCATTCCCATAGAGTCCTTTAGAGTCGCTATACAAATGTAAATGTAATGATGATGGAAGTGGAGGCATATACATTCCTGAGAAAGGAATGGGAAGGCCTGCAAGCCAAATGATAAACAACACATTTCACTCTAGCAACTTCCCTGCGTCTATTGTTTGCCCCAGGAATATATAAACTTAAAAGGGCTTTTTCCAACAAAAACACAGTACTTACAGATGGCACTAACACATTTTTTTACTGTGAGACCCCGTCATCTATCACACGATCAGTGCCTGTGGGTGAAATGTATTAAGCAAGTAAGACAACCCTCTGCGTGAAGGACATGATTCAGAGGATAACGAGGCTATGGCCAATCACAGGGCTGTAGACCGTGACAGCTGCTTAAGAGAACAGAGCACATAGCTGCCGCTGGGCTGTGAACCATGGCCCAGCATAGTAAGAATGGAGGTGCAGTTCTAGCCTTAAGGGCACCCGATGGCTGAGGACGATGCTATGGCTGGCAAGTGCTGCATGGGTCAGCCCATGCAGAAGAGCTTGGCACTAGAGTGAAACACTGAGCACTCAGCAAATCTATGGGATAAAGACTAAGGGTCCGAATCATGGAATATTTGCCAGGTTCAAAGTGAATTTGCACTGCTGAAAAGTGACTTTGCACTGCCGACACAAACCCTGATTCATGGAACCGTGTACAAAGTGTATTTTTTCAGTACAAATTCCGGGCTTCCATCGCTATATGAATTATAGCGATAGAAGAAGACAGTATTGAGTCTCAAGATACACATGTGGATATCAGCTCTATTTCAGTATCCAGTGATGTGAGGCTATTGGAGGAAGTCTTGGATAGGAAATTGAGTCCCCTTATAGATGGTATACAGAAAACTGTTTAATACCTCTTTTGTAATTTTGGATGACATCATTAGGGGAATAAAAAAGGACTTAATATAGCTAAAACAAGAGTTAAAAACAAGTTACTCCTGATTCAGGTCCTAGTGGCACTACACAGGGTAGACCATTAGGGACAATACATATACAGACGCGGTCGGTGGGGTGGAAACCCATAAACACATCATAAAGGCCTCCTGCATTAAACAGGTTTTGTGCCCGGGTAGAGGGCCGGATCATCCCATTACTCAAAACATAAGGAAGACATAAATGGAGGGCAATCAGACAGTTATTGATCATTCTCTGGCTGCAGCCCAGTTGGTTGGGTAGATTATGGATATCCCACCATTGGGGGTAAATCGGAAGAGACATCCATTTCACCAATTAACAAAGCAAGTAACTGGATAAACACCCACTTGGCAGGCCCCAAAAGCAACCCCTGTTCCATTTTAATGGCCAAAAGATTATCATGGGTTGGCCAGAAAGAAAAAGACAGTGAAAGGGGATTGTGTGATTGTCATGCTCTCCAACCCTGCGACTCTAACTTATTTGGTGAATGCACTGAAACCTAGTTGTAACTTGGGGGATAAACAGAACTTTGAGAGCCAATTTGCCTCACTTGCCTCCTTTTATCCATGCCAACAGTGAGGTGGTTACCCCAGTGCATCCCTAAAGAGAGGCGATGAAAAAGTAATTACTCTCTACAGTATCAGGGAATGGGACAAGAGGTGGGAGATTGTTTGTAACAAGAACCAGGGCACTGCCAAGGGACAGGAACAAGCAAGTGGGACGGGATTGGTTATAACATCTAATCGGTTTGAAGCTCTATCCACCATTGAGGAATTAGATTGACTGGGGATTGCGCCTCCAGAGACCACTATCGAACTGGCAGCGGCAATAGACCCAGTGGTACATCTTTCTGAATTAAAACAGATTGGTCCCATGGTAATACATTCTGCTGCCATTCTTAGTTGCAATAAGCGGGGGCCAGTTCCAAACTGAGGGACCCCAACATATTGGCATGTCTGAAACAAGATGTCATCCTACTACAGGAAACATGGGCTACTGAAGAGCTGTTGATGGATGGGTGTGTTTAATTTTCAGTGCCGGCAAGTAAAAATAAACTAGGGTGTTGTTTTGGGGGTCTAGCGATATTGATCAAAGCATCTATGAGTTATTGCACCAACATGATAGATACCTGCACAAACTGTATGCAGTATATTAGAATGACCCCCGATTCAGGTAATGACTTGCTGATTGTGAATTTTTTATAACAGCCCACATATATCTGAATCCAACAGGCTCGGCTTGCTGAAAGATCTGGTGGAGGGTAGGATACTTGAAAAATTAGACCATCAGACAGTCCTAGTAATGGGAGGAGACTTTAATATTAAACTGGGAAAAGGGATCCCGGGAGGCTTGTATGATGATTGTGAGGATGCCGCATATGACACTTCTCATGCAAGTATGTTGGATACTCGGGTCTGCCCCAAGGGCTTACAAGTTGGGTTGTGGTTGCTGGAACAGGATTGCAGACCCTGAATGGACGAGTTGCATCTGATGTTCCAGGGTCAGTGAATTTTAGAAATACTCAGGGGTCTTCCACAATTGATTATTTCTTCATGCATGTGTGCCACTGTCACTTGATAAAGGAATTTGAGGTTATAAAGGAAATGTGCAGTGATCATTTCCCTCTGAGGATAAGCCTCCATACTCTAAAAGAAGAATGAAATGGGCCAATGGTGACCCTTTGATTTTTCATCAGAAATGGTGACTACCATCTGCATTTGATTCTTCCCATTCTTGATCACACTGAATCCCTGAGTTGGTGGTGGAATTGTTTAAGGAATTGATGGAGTCTCCAATCAATACTTTGCAGTATGATTTTAAACAGATAAAATGCAGGGATAAAAGCTGGTCTAATGAAGAATATAGAATATCAAAGAGGGATCTATTGAAGGTACTGAAGGCACAGGATAGCTGCAGGGGGGGATCATTAGGGCAAGGGCAGGATACAAAATGTCTCTAAAAACCAGGAGAGAGTTTTTGGAAAATCAAACATGGGAAGATCTACACTTAGCTGTTTCCTCAAATGATTCTAAAACGTTTTGGGAGTTTGTCGTAAGAGGTCACCCTTACAGAAACAAGCACAATCTGAAGGAAACGTATGTGGAGGCAAGGGCATGGGTGGATAATGTCTCCTTTTTGCATGGGGCTAGGGCTGATGAGAATAGCCCTGAGGTGCGTGGCCCAATGGTTTATTTTTCCTTAAAGGAAGTGGAGGCTGCGATTGATTCACAAGCATGTAATCAAGTTCCGGGCCCAGATGCGGCCCCTGCAGACCTCTATAAGGTGTCGGTAGAACTATGGGCGCCTCTGTTGACCATCTGTTTTAATGCATTTTTGCAATCAGAGGTATTCCTGCAGTCTTGGAAAAATTCCATTATATACCCAATTTTTAAGAAGGGTGATCTTAAGAGCCCTTTGGCCTACGGACCCATATCGCTTTTAGATACCTCATTTAAACTTTTTGGACGTATTATACTGGGTCGCACTGAGGATTGGATTTCACTGCACTCAGTGCTTTCAGGCGTCCAATATGGTTTTAGACCCGGCATGGGAACTTGCGATCAGGCATTGTAGTTATATCTGGTGATAACAGAATGCGTCTTTTTGAAGGGTGAACCAATCTATCTGGTCTTCATGCACCTAAGGACCTAAACACCGCCTTTGACAAGGTAAATAGAGCCAAGCTCTGGGCGGTGCTTGGATCCATGGGTTGCCCAGCAGGGATATTGAGGGTCTTGTGGTTGACACATGAAGGTACCAGTGCTGTGTCCATTTTGGGAAACAGGGTCAGTGTACTGAATATTTTGAAGTTAATACAGGGGTTCAACAGGGCTTTTTCCTGGCACTGATCCTGTTCACTTTATATATAAACGGTCTGTACATGGTCTGCACAGGGCCCTTGTTGTCCCTGCACAGGGACAAAGGCAGATTACCCCCGGGTCGTCAAAAAACGTTTTCCTCTGTTAGCTTATGCTGACGATACAGTGATTGTTGCTTGTACACCGAACGCCCTTCAGAGATTAAGTAACGCCTACACAGATTTCATGAAAACGTTGGACTTGAAAATAAACACACTGAGGTCTGCTGTCATGATCTGTGCTGACGGGCGGAAAAAGAAAATGGAAATGATCAAGATGCACAGTAATGGTTCCATAATTCCACAGGTAAAAGAGTTCGACTACTTAGGAATTCGGTTTGCAGAAAATTGGAGGGAGGTTGCACATGTAAACAAACAAAGAAATAAACTGAGCCATGCGCTGGGGTGTGGGCAGTTGTATAATTTTACGCAGTTGTGTCAGGGGAAACCACTTGAGTTGATAATGAAAGTTTACAATCCACAAACAAGGGCTGCAACCAATTACGGGGCCTCGCTATGGGGGCACGAAAATGTCTCCTCATTACACAGATATAGAAAACAGGTTTTATAAGACGTTATTGGGTCTGCCGTGCTCAGCCCCGACCTTTGCGGTGCATGCTGAGCTGGGAGCAAAACATCTGGCAGATGAAAGGCATCAGGCTCTTTTATTTTTAATATTGGTTGAACATTTGGGCAAACCCCAGAGCAGTAGTAACACAAGAAATTATCCAAGTTTTGAGGGGTAGTGATGTTTGGAGAAAGATACCTTGGCTGAAGTTTGTTTCTCTTTGTGTGATTCAGCTTAATGTCCCCAGCCTATATCAACAAAATAATGTGTTGAGCCAGAGGGAGAGAAATACCCACAATAGGAATGTTTGTACCTTAAGCAAGGAGAGATGGGAAATAATGGGTCTGTCTTTGGTTTCAAATCGTAAACATGCCATTGTGACTAAAGTAGATTCCATGCAATCATACATGACACATAGTAACAAACCAATAGATCGCTGGGCTGTTACTAGAGCGAGTTTTGATCTTCTGTTGCTGGGAACCAACGCAGCGAATTGGCAGGACTATGTGCAGGACTCAGAATGCCCTTGCAGCAATTTAACAGCTGAAAATCTCCTGCATTTTGGTCTGTTTTGCCCGTATTAGATGGAACTGAGAAGGCAAACGATTCTTCCAATATTGAAAAGAGAGAAATGTACCCAATGTCGGCCGGCACTAACCTTTTTATTGCAGACAGAGCCAGTTCTTGTTGCCTGGGCGTTTCTAAACTGCATAAGGGAGGGCTTGGAGTGCTAGTAAAGGTTGTTTGGGGCAGGCTGCTCCAGCTGATCACATGAATGGGAATGTTCTAGTCAGTGTATAATTTTAAATCAGATGATGTAATTGTTTTAACATATGAATTGTTTTAATGCTGACACACGGCTGCTATTTTATTGTGTACAACGTTTAATGGATTTTATCCAAATAAACTTATTTTGATGATGATTATATTGTCAAGGCAATTTCCTGAAAAGGTTACTAGGATTCCCTTGGCTTCTTTTATTGAGATCAACGTTTCTAGAATCAGTGTGTAAATTACTGTTCTTTGTTTTGCACAATTTACCCCAACGTGGTCTAAAGCCTAACATTGTAAGACACCCTATTTAAGCCAGTGGGCCTCATTACAAATCGCCCGGTATGGAAACAACGGTGGCGGTAAACCCGCCGCCACCGTTGTTTCCATGCCGAGCGATCACAACTCCTGCAGGCGGGAGGTGATGTTCCCGCCAGGTCTGACCTTGCGGGTTTAACACCGCCCGCCTGCAGGCGGACGAGGAAACACCGGTAGCATTACGAGATGCTGCCGGTGTTTCCATGATCCCCATTCCCATCGAGTCCAATAGGACTCGATGGGAATGGGGATTAACACCATTCCGCCTCCGTGATTCCCGGAAAACCAGGGTTGTAATGCCCCGGTAATTCCGGGAATCACGGAGGCAGAATGGTAATACGAGTCCGGCGGTAACCAGGCGGTTTTACCACCGCGGTTACCGCCGGACTCGTAATGAGGCCCAGTGTGTCTACTCTGGTGAAAGGTCCGGTCTTAGTTATTAGTGATAAATCACCTTCTATGTGCCTCATACTACAAAACCAATACTCGTTAACATCCGGTTACCTAC
The DNA here is from genome assembly GCF_040938575.1 of Ambystoma mexicanum. Classification (NCBI taxonomy): domain Eukaryota; kingdom Metazoa; phylum Chordata; class Amphibia; order Caudata; family Ambystomatidae; genus Ambystoma; species Ambystoma mexicanum. The sequence continues at coordinate 694,461,912 of NC_090931.1, forward strand.
TCTAATTGAAGTCTTAAAGAAACTTTGTTTCCTGCTCTAATTCATATCTAGTTATTTGCACTCATTCTAAATGACACCTGACTATCATCTCTCATTTTGATCCGATCCCCTGCACCACTGCATTGACATTCGAATGCAGTTTCTAGTCTGGTTTAAAAAATGGTTGTCTACCCTCACTCGCACTCACTGTTCTATTCTGCTTTACACACAAATATGCATGGCACTTCCAACCATTATTCACAGCCAATAATCTTCCCCCAAAGACCCCTAATTATGTACTCTCATTAATGTATTGTTATCTGTGCTCATACACAGCTAACAATATACCGCCATGTGAACTTAATTGTCTGGCATAATCCCCACCCGGGTTTCTTTCATTATTAGCACCCGGGGCGGGGGGCGCAGCCAATCAGGTTCTGCAGAAGGCAGGCTGAAATCTCTGATCTCAGCCCGCATTCCACAGAACCGCCGACTGCCTCCCCACTGCGGGCTGCCATCTTTACCATCCCTCTCTTATTTAATTTTTTTAACCAAATCCCAACCCCCCTCTGACTCCTGCTTAATTTTGCTCCATCGGCGGCGGCTAGTGCTGCTGCTGCCCCTAAGTCCTCAGTGGCCCAGCTGCCCATCATTCAAAGGGAAGAGGGGCCCTGTGCAGAGCACTGCCTTCCCTTTCCATGGCAGCCATCTTGGCATAGTCTTTTTATTCACTGAATGGGATGCGCGCGGCTTCCCGTTCAATGAATGAAAATATTTTTTTTTAGCGCTCCGTGTTTCCACTTTGGTAACCTGGGGTGCTAATGACGTTAACACCCCGTTCCAAGGTTTTGAACGGGGGGCAACGGCTCAGAGTCCTTGTTAGTGTTACCCCCCATTCCAGCCCTTGGAATGGTGTGTTAACGCCACATTCATACACAGTCATCTAATTGTCACTCATTTATCAACTCTCACTCACAATGTTATATACTCTTGATTAAATGGGTTATCGACCCTCATTCACAAATTCATACTCTGTTGTTTAAATGACATTTGAGAACCACACATTTCCTTATGCAGCACACCACTCCTTTACAGAAGGCGCTCCCTCCCCACCCGCATGTAATGTTATTGAGATTTATACTGTGCACCACTAACTGAGAGATGTGTCTTCCTGGTACACAGATGCCAGACAGAAGAGGATCGCCACACAAACGGCACACATAGCTGTCTGAAGACGCAGTTCACAAACACCTTCAAATGCTAGATTCTCATCCCCAGAATTCCACAAAAAAATTTGTTTAAATGTCCTGCGTAGTTTGAACGGTTTGAGGGGTATATTTTTGTTGTGTTTTGATAGTTATTCTGTATACCAGTGGTCTACAACCTCTGCCTCTTGAGATGTTTTGGATTAAAACTACCATCAGCCCTGGCCAACATAATGAATCGTGAGGGATCATGGGAGTCATAGTCCAAAACTCCCTGGAGCCACAAATTGAAAACCCGTGCTGTATGCTAAACATTTCTAAATGGCATGGTGAGGGAAGGGATCAAACAAAGAACCTACAACCCGCTGTTTTTTAAAACACGTTATACCGATAGACCTCTGTTCTCTTTAGTGTTTACGAGCTGTTTCAAAGTTCTCTTCGAAAGGTATGCAGGTAGATGCTTACAGTGCATTGTGCCAGTGGAGTTGGGACCCACAGTGGTGCAGTCAAGCAATCTAGCAGTAGATTACAACCAACTTGCTTGCTTTACAAATAGGCATTCATTACTCACTTTGGTGGTGAGAATTACAAAAATATGTGTCAAAGAAAGAGCTTATGTAGGCTACCATTTGCTTTTTCTGTTATCATTGTTAACAGATGTCATTTTGAGGTTATACACCATACAATACCACATTTATTCAGACTCCAGGAAGAGTGGTGAAGAAATGTACTTCTGCTATTTCTAGAGAGTAACAGCTCTGGTTCAATAGTGCTTTAAGTCACTTTTAGAACCTTTGTTGCATTTTTAGTTTTTTTTTAAGCACATGGATTTTATATTTTCCTTTTCTTGTTTCCCTGTAATTTGCTACTCCAACACTGTGCGCATCTTTTTGGGTAGTTCAACACGGGGACCAAGAGAATGAATGCTCTTGTGATTTATGAACAAAAACAAAATGATGCCTCCTTCTCCATTAATGTCAAAGGAGTCATTGAAACGGACAAAGAAAAAAACGGTGCCCCAAAAGGTGAATTATATGATTCTATGTGGTTTCACTGACCTCAATTTTATGATATACAATTATTTTGTTTAACTTTTCGAGCAATCTATACATTTGACCTATGAATTTAAAAAATGCAAATCAAATTAGTCTCAGCAATTATTTTGTTACATCTGAGCAATTGCTTAGCACAGTGGTCAAAGTGGGCGGTTTTGTTTTAAAATAAGAGGCGCATTGGTTTGGGTGTTTGTATTGCATGTGGGAGCGGGCTTGGCTTTCGGGTTTGTGGGGAGCGGTGGCAGACCAGCAGGGAACAGAGTTCCACTACTTCTTTTCATACACTTCGACCACTGGCTTAGCATTGCCTTTTTTGTGACTACCTGAAAAATGAGCTAAATGTGCAACCTTCCTTTTTTGACGTTCCTTTTAAATTTTTGATTATTGAGAGTTATTATTATTGTTTTTTTACAACACGCTTAATACCGAAGACCCTGGATTCAAACCGATGTGGCTCTGCATCGTCTTGCTTCCAAGACGAGCGCGTTGCCACTGAACTATACTACCCATACAAACACGGGTTCTACACGCCATACCCTTCTTTGATCCCCCGCCTGCTCTATTCACCCATCACCACACCTGTCCCCTTGCCCTTTTTGGACCCTTTATTTCACTTGTTCTCCATTATATAAATTGAAATAAATGTTAGTACATTTTCCAACTGTTTCTACTGGATGATTAAGTGACTTTGGGCCTCATTACGGGGCCGGCAGGATGCCGCCATACCCGAAAAAGATTACTGGTGCCTGACTTCTTGGTAACACTGGGGATTACATCCCGGTGGTCCGGGAATTCAGGCGCCGGTAATTTGGAAATCGCCATTCCCATAGAGTCCTATTAGACTCTATGGGAATGGGGACCACGGAAGCACCGGCACCTTTGTTATCGGTGCCGGTGCTTCCGTGACGGCTTGCCTACCGTGGCCGCTGTGCCCGGCAGGGTCAGCCCTGTTGGGCACAGCGGCTCCGGCAGGCAAACCCGTAGTGTGCCGGTTCGGAAACAATGGTGCTGGTAGCCTTACCGGCACCGTTGTTTCCAGACCAGCACACCTGTAATGAGGCCCATGATTCAGTACGTTGACATTTAAGGTGCAACCAGTTCCTAAACACAATTACAGAGGTCAATGAAAGAACTAGATACTAAACTATACACTCACTCACTTGTTGAGACTGGAGCTATCTTTGTACTGAACTATGTACAACCCCTGATGGTGTGCAGGGTCAGCCTTAGCAGCGTTAGTGACCAGACATCAAAATAAAAATGTGGCATCCCTCCCCCGTGTGCTCCATGTCATGTGTGGGGAGTTGAGGGGCACCACATTTTTCAATAGGCGCTGATGCGTCAATAGGGCGCCTGCCTTCACCTTCTCCCCCCACGCCAGCTCGGGGGAGACCTTGAAAGATTCTCCCGAGGTGGCTGGGGGCGAATGTCGGCCGGGGTGGTCGCCTGTGTGGCCCTGTCCTAAGGCCTAACGGTGCGCCTCGTTCAAAAAATGTAGTGGTATCTGACTGCCTTTTGTTTCCTAGTTCATGTGTTTCGTGGGGAGGACTCATATTTATTTGCCTATTCAAGGCCCACAATTCTGCCTCTCTCTAGCAGACACTCCTCTGCTATTAAGGCCCCAGTCTGCATTTTATCTGGTATCTCTCTTTCTTGCCCCTGAGGGTGGCTGCACAGCGCACAGGGACAACACCAGTCTTGGGCAATTCCCGAAGCTCCACAGGTTGTTGTGCAGGGTGGTTTTGTGGACAACTTGGCTAGTTTGATTACTTAATGTACTGTGCAGCAAGTACTTGTGACCAAAGTTTCTCACTCAAGATGCTTTAAAATGTACAATTCAGAACAGATTGTACCAAATATGTGCCCTCTTCTACTATTCTTGCAGTTTGTAGACAAAATAAAAGCCACCAATTGCTATTTGCAATTGTGGGCCACTTTTCTGTGACGTTTTGGGACAAAATCCAGTTCCACCTTGCCTGAACGGCTCTGTTCATACTGATGGTGAATGCATGACCCTCTCTCACCCATGTAAGCTAAAAGATGGGCAACGAGTCTGCTTGCAGGCCATAAGCAGCAAAGCCTTACCATCAGAAGGAAGCAGGGGTCGGATGGTACCGCATGCCTTCCCCTGTTTTCCTTGATTCACTTTCCTCATACCGAGGGCGCCATTTTGTTTTTTCTTCAGCGGGTTGACAAACCCAGATTTCTGTTTACTCCAAGGTCTGGATTGTATGAAAGCTCCCACATCCACTGAGTCACTGGACACCGCAGACATCAACAGGAACTTACCATCAGCCGCGAGGAATGTATTATGCACGAAGTGCTCCGAGCACTACAAGTGTGGCGTTTCAAAATGAAAAGTAAATGCTGCACGGCCAGTGGTGGAAGAGAACGAAAAGAAGTAGTGAAACGTTGTTCCCTGCTGGCCTGCGGCAGCTCACCACAAACCCCATTGCCACAAACCCTCCCACTCGCAAACGAAACCCGCAAACAAACACACCTGCTGTTTAAAGGAACGTTCAGTGCATTGCACTGATGTGCAACTTTCAACTTCTCCCTACACTTTAATTTTAAAACGAAACCATTCGGGGATGGATTCTTTTTAAAATAAAGGTATAGGATAAGAAACCCCTTTTTTTTAACGTAGAGGAGCACTGCTCACAACCTCTCCTGCCCTCTTTGAAGACTGTTCACGGCTATTACCTGAATGCTAATTCTCCAAATGCAGGCCCAGAACTCTCAGCGCTGCCCATTTAGAAGTCACTGAGGTATGCATGTCTGGATCAGGAAGCAATTCTAGTCGGGCCTTTTTGGCCTTTGCTCTGAGTTGATGCTGTGGTCGGCCTAGAGCAGAGTGTGGAATGTCACGACGCAGTGCCTGCGATGGGTACTGCAGTGTGTTGCACACGTTTTATAACACAGTGCCAATTATTCCTAAGTAGAGAATGTCAGTGATAGACTGTGACATATGCTAAGACTATACTCATTCATGTATATATAAGAAAATAGATATGCCATAAATGACATGCAGTTGTAGCAAACCTGACTTTCATGTGCTTCTAAAGGGTGGCACTTATGGGGCAACTGGGCATTATTTGTAATCTCACAGTTGTTTCTGCTGAACATTAAACCCTGTGATACTATGGAAGTGGTGCCTTGAACTGGTGTAAAAAGGTGATTTTTTTGTATTCAGGTGCTGGAGGGAGAGTCTTATTGTGGTGACAGGTAGAAGAGTGCAGAGGGCAGATTCCATAATGTTCAGATAAAGGACCAGGGACATCATTTCACCAACGTATCAGGGATAGCAGAAGAAACCTCACACACCAGGCAAAATCATGGGAAGTGACATCACATTACCTTTGACCCCCTTCCACTAATGATAGATAGCATCACAGGAAGTGGCTTCCCACATGTAAAAACCAACAATAAGCGCCAGATTGTTAAAATAACAGGCATTATTAATTTATTAAAGCCTTACTGTGCCATGAATGCATCTGAGAAATACCAAGAGCATACTGTGCAATGGCACTTTTTGGGCATATCTAGGTGCAGAATGGAATTACCATAACAAATAATCTTGGACCCAAATAACCAAACAGACTCAAAGAATATGGCAAAATAAAAATGTATTATCAATTCAATAAAGTAGGGCAATCTGGCAAACAACGAATTGCAGTCCACACACTCACAGTTACATTAAAGGTACACAAAGACTATATGCCTCAATGTCGGTCTTGAGGATTGGTTGGGGGAACATGTCTACTTATAGAGTCTATGGGCCTCATTACGAGTTTGGAGGCAGTCATGCCGCTATATGTGGCATGGCTGCCTCCAAACTCGGGTCCGGGTTCCTTGAATGAGGAATTACTGGGCCATTCCAACCTTGGAGGACCCGGTAATTCCTCATTCAATTTACCCATCCCCATTCGAGCCCCCATAGGGCTCAATGGGAATTTGGAGGGAGCTAACAACGGGCCCATTAATAATGGGCCCGTTGTTAGCTCCCCGGTCCTTTAGCGGCTCCCACTAAGGGCGCCTGGTAAAACCAGCTGCCCTTAGCGGGACCTGCTAAAAGACCTCGTAATAGGGCGGAATGGGTTTAACGGCACCGGCACCGGCACCATTACCGGCGCCGTTAACCCCATTCCGCCAGGGTCATAATGAGGCCCAATAAGTGTTAGTAACCTTATTGTCTGCCCCTTTTCTGGCAGGCAAGTCTCGAACTTCCCTCTAACTATGTATAATACGGATTATAGTAGCATAACAGTAGCAGATTGGCTCATGCAGCATTGTATGCTCATTGTTGCATAGGCCCTCATAATAGGTTGGCATCTTCTCCCAACCTTAGACACTCGGCTCATTAGCAGCACGTAAGCAGAATGAAACTCAGGTGCAGAGAACAACGTCAGACTACTGCCCACTTGCCCAATTAGTTCCATCATCTCTCATCAGCCAAGGCCTTTCCTAAGTACTTGACTTTGCTGGACGTTCTCTTCTCTGGAACTTTAAAGGGAGTTAAGATACATCGTTATCTTTGGCCAGGGCCTATGAATAGGCCTTGTTTTCTGGTCTTGCACCACGTGTGAAGAGACCATGATTCTGCCTATTTCGCCTTTAATTTAGTGCTATTTGATACAATGATTTCAGGTGTCATTACCCTCTTTGGTCTCCAAAGACTTGGTTGCTCCGTCTCACATAGGCTTTTTTGCATCTTTATTGTCAATACTTGGCACTTGCAAATATTCACTCATCTACTTATTCTAAGAGAAATATGTCCTATGTAAATTGCTTATGCGCGATAATGCCCCTTGCATCCTTCAGGAGCTTCTCTCTGTGGCATCCTTGATCTCTGGCCAGCAGCTATTCTTTATTCATGCATGAATTTGTATTTCCAACCTCTGTCAGCTCTGTAGCTCTGATCTCACTCCTTCAAGCTCTTTGCTTACTATCATTGAGAACCGGCGTCCATTATTTCAACATGACCGCTTCACCTGTGTTATGTTTTCTACTACAGCAAGCTTCTAAATGGCTCAACTAGAGTTTCTGTCTATATGTATATGTATTATTCATCTGGTTATTTATCTTTTTGATATTTATGGTTTCTTCTTGCTTGTGCGTATATTCACTCTTGTTTCTTCAATTACATCTTTTTTCGTTAAGTATTCTCATATCGTTTTGGTGCATCATTGTATCTTCTCCTTATGACATGACTTTGCACTTGTCAAATCTTCTTCACAACTCCTCGCTATTCAGTGGTGTCTGCAAATCTCCTGCTACTACCTCAGTACGAGGGTACATTCGATACGGTTGTCTGAGTGCATAATGTCTCTCATGCACTCAATGTGATATTGGGATGATACCTGGTATCATGCACAGTGTCTTCCTGTCGTTCATCCAGTATGACGGAGGTGGGGGGGGGAAATATCAGTGACTTACACGTCTGCTCCTTTACAATACTGAGTCGAGCTATCACAGACCAAGGTAACTGGCTTCATATGCCAGCCAAACAGCAAACGTACTGCCATCCTTTGTCAGTTAAGGCCTTACATGGACGGTATAGCCATGAAAGATAAACAGTCTCTATTGCTTTGGGCATATTTTGTCATAATAGACAAAGTACAGCTTTAATCAACCTTCTTATGCCTTGTAAAGCTTGATGTATCAATTATAGGTTTAATGTGTAAGATACAACCTCTCATGCACAGGTACTGCCAACATAACAAATAGGTTAAATTGTAGCCGCATGCGCCCAGGCACAAAGTTGTGCAACTAGATACAAAATGCTCCAGCGTCAGTCCCAGCTGTGATCAAAGGGTCACATAAACACAATTCAAAAAGGACCTGCGGTGGACAGCATGTGGAGGTGTGGCAAGTGATCGGGGTGTGCTGGTTTCAGGTGGTCATCGGTGTGACAATAGTGTATTTAGAGTTCAATTGATCAGCTTATATTTGTCTAGGTCGCAAACGGAAGTGAATTACTTTGAGTTCATCTCTTTATAAAAGTTAAGAAAATGAGGGCCATCCAAGGAAAAGTGATTTGCCCGGGATTACATAACATAGGCATATATAGAAGCTGGATATAAGCTCAGGGCTCCTGGTTTTCCAGTTTAGAGGGTCTTACAGATGACACACGAATTCACCTAGCCTCCAATAGAATTCAAGGGTTTTTAATGGGTAGTAACACAAATTGTCCAGATATGAGCAAACTGGTTTGACAATAATACAAGCTGATCTCAGTAATCAGGGAGGCGGATAGATTAGTGAACTGCACTGTGCTGGGAAAGGGCTACGAGGAGTATCACTAGGGCCGCCCCTCGCTCTCTAATCACCCGTGGGATTCCCACCCTAGCCCAGGTGTTCGTACCCCCAGTTAGTGCTACCAACCCATAACCCCTACTGTCTAAAACACTGATCTTGTACTATTAATGGGTTCTCTAAAAGCAGGCTCACCGACTCCTTTGGGGACTTTCTAACTGGCCCCAACGATGAGTGGTTAGTTCCAAAAAGGGGTGGTGTATGTTTATGCTGTCTGATCTTCCAGCCCTCTATCTTCTTACTACTCTCAAGCGTCCTAAAACTCCATATACCTCACCTCCTCTCCCCGTCCTTCTCTTCTGTCCCTCTGATGTAATACCTTCCTTCCTGCAACCCTCCACTCTCTACTCTACCTTCTTGCACTACTGCTATTCTCCCTTTTCCACACTACTACTATTCTCCCTTCTACACACTACTACTGCGCCCCCTCAACTACCCTTACTTCTAGCATGCTCACTACTAATTCTGCTCTCTTTACTACTACGCTCTCGGCTGCTACTCTCAGAGCTACGGCTCTCACTCCTAGTCCTCACCTCCACCATTTGATGCCACTACTCTGTCCGCCCTACTACTTCCACTCCTTCCACACTACTGCTGATCTCCTTTCCACAAAACTCAGGGATATGGTACCCTGCTCACCCTTCTACTGCACCTAATCTAACTACTCTCACATCCTCCCCACTTCTCTACTAAGCCTGTCATCTTGCACCCCACTTCTACCCCTCTCTACTACCCACACTCTCTTGTACTTCTCAGCTCTAACTACTGCCATCTTCCACACTATCCTCCACCTTTCTCTCTCACTCTCATCTCCTAACCTTCCCTGCCAAATTTCTACAATACACACACTACACTATACATCACTGATACCACTCTCTCTCAAGTACCTCCCCTTTTCTAAGCTGTGCCACCAGCTCTCAAACACTCCGCTCCACTGTCCTTCCTCCACCTGGTTACTAAGCTCCTTCTGTGACCTAATCCCTACAACCTACACCCTTCATTTCCTTCTGCATGTTCTTATTATGCAGGGCTGGTTGCTCAGTGCCTTTCTCGCCCATCCCACTCCCCCATTGGCTGCCGAGCTCACCTGACCTCTTACACCAATCCACGCTTGCCTTTCCCGCAGGAGGTGTGCTATGTTGCTGTTTTTGTCATTATTATACGTGTTTTCTTGTGCAATTTTCAGATGTATTTCCCCCATGTTCCATCTATAGCAGATTGGAAAATAAAATAAGCATACATGCAAGCTGCGGATGACACGCACACAGGCATCACGCGGCATCACGTGCTCAACTCTCGGAGCTTTCTTGCGCCAACATAGTTTCTGGCTCCTCCTCTAAAATGCACACAGCAGTGCCCCCATATCTATTGATGCTTGGGGGCAAGGGTTGTTCAGTACTATTCCTCCCTGTTTGGTCCATGCCAGGCCTGTGTGTGTCTACTTATGAACACAGGTGGGCTCTGCGATAGAGGCTTTGCGGCGACAACACGATTTCCCGTTAATATTTCTGGCCTTAGAAAAGATTTCGTTGACGTAACATAAGGTATATTTTCTGTGCTTTTATCTATTCTTTAGTATGTTATGAGTTCATATTTTGATGCCGATTCTGGATTTCCCACATCCCAGTAACATGACATAGCCCATTGTATTTATGGTAGGTGGATTTTATTGAATGAACTAAAATGGCGATGATGATGACTCGCAGCTTTTGGCTCCATGTGTGCTGGTAGCTTGCCCTGTGCTGCCACTCCCCTCTGATCTCTGCGAATGCCTGGAAGCAGGGGGCTCGGTCTGGCCTCTGGGGCAGGAGGGAAATGCCCAAAGGGCCGCAGCAACAGAACAATGGCGGCTGCTTTTGTAGGTCATGTTAGGTGTGCCCCTCCCATGTGCATTGCCCCTTTAAGGGGATGCGTCCCTCCCACGTGTATTGCCCCTTTAAGATGGGCCATGGCTGCGTCATGGTCCAAGTTAATAAAGGGAGCCCCTGCAGGCACGTGAATCAGAACGGCTGCAGCCTCCAGAAGAGAAACTCCTGAGTCCGTGTCTCATTTAATGATGTAGGCAGCAGGCCCTGATGCCGTGAGACCCTCGTGCCAGGACGGTGGCAAAGGTCCGCATGGTCAGGGGCCTGGCAGGCTGTGCTCCACCCCCGATGGTGCTGATGCCCCATAGCACCAAGGGGCCTGCCGGATGTCCAGGGCAGGCCCCAACCCCCACAGACACTGGGCCTGTCTTGTGTTATAAATGATAGCACCAGGGTTGCCTGCCGGATGGCCATGGCAGGCAACCCCCAACAATGGGGACGAGGAAGTCGCTCTTTCATAAGGAAAGGAAGAGTGATGCCGAGCACATGAAGTGCAATCTCTGCGGCTCTCGTGGACTCCAGTAAAGGTGGGTAGCGAGAATTGCAATGCCCGACCCCCACCGCTTGCCAGGATTGGCCTGCCCCCCACCGTATGTGTTGCGGTGAAGGCCCGGGCCACCCTGCTGTGAGGCGGCATCCTGCCACAAAAGAAAGGAGGCTGCGTGTGCAGCAGAGGAGGATGTGCCCCCCCCTTCCGACAAAGGAGAGGGCTGCCCAGCGGCCTCACCCACAAAGTAGGGTGCAGTCATTTGCTGCATCAGGGAGGTGAGCTGCCCTTCCCCCACCAAGAGGAGTAGGGCCCACTTCAGAGGAGGTGTGCATCTGTTGCGTGTGAGGCAGGGTCCTGCACTGGAGGAAAGAGATGTGCCAGATCGGGAGAACATCGCTGATGGATGGAGTTAGCGATGTCCTATCGACCCACACCCCATCAACAACACCGTGCCCTATCAACAGCACATGGAGCAGCCTGGATGTCCTGCGACCGGTGTCTCGCTGCTCTGCTCTGAACATCAAGGGACTACGCCTAGGTGGCCCCTGGCAGCCGCCAGGTGCAGCTTTGTCGGCCGTGAACTGTACCATCAATGGACCTGGACTCGGGAAGTGACTCCTGAACAGACGCTGAGGGAGGATGAACTGGCTTCCTGCTGTCCTGCAAATGCTTAAAGAGGGCTCAGTAATCCTGTGGGTTTTGATGCTGTGAACCTGCATAGTAACTACATGCTTTAAGTGGTCTCAGTAAAGAACAATAAGGTGAGGCTGTGATCCCGCAGTCGCGAGGTGTGCATGTAGTGCCAGCCGGGGCGTTGTTTGTGTACTTGCCATTCCGAATCCCAGGTTAATAAAGGGTTTTGCAAACTTTGGTGGACCTGCCTATACTCCTCCGGCAGCTCACCGACCACGACTGTCACCTATTGAGTGAGTTTAGAAAATGGTTGGTATATGTTATGTCTGTAACTGGTGGAGTTAGCTATGTATGTGTTAGTGGCATATCCTATTGTTGGTCTACGCTGCAAGTTCTAAGGGATAAGTATTTTGTTCTGTAGCGGGTGGGATGCATGTATGTTTTAGCAATGTTTGTTTGTTTCTTCGTTATGAAAAAGGAGGAGTGTTAGGTGTGACCCTCCCATGTGCATTGCCCCTTTAAGGGGATGCGTCCCTCGCACGTGTATTGCCCCTTTAAGATGGGCCATGGCTGCGTCATGGCCCAAGTTAATAAAGGGAGCCCCTGCAGGCACGTGAATGCGAACGGCTGCAGACTCCAGAAGAGGAACTTCTGAGTCCGTGTCTCATTTAATGATGTAGGGTGGATGCCCAGGCCTGCAGGCCCTGATGCCGTGGGACCCTCGTGCCAGGACGGTGGCAGAGGTCCGCATGGTCAGGGGCCTGGCAGGCTGTGCTCCACCCCCCGATGGTGCTGATGCCCCATAGCACCAAGGGGCCCCAACCCCCGCAGGCACTGGGCCTGTCATGTGTTATAAATGATAGCACCAGGGTTGCCTGCCGGATGGCCAACCCCCAACAGGTCAGTGATGGCCGGTTTAATGATTTAGTTTCTTGATTTAGCACTTTGCACCAAATGTTACTGGGAAATTGTGCTTTAAAACACACACCGTGCAGCAAACGTTTTGAAAGATACCCCTTCTAACCAGTTACTTGAAAAGGTAACAAAAGGGGGCTGCTTTTTTTGTGGCCTCCCTTTTTTTCTGACCCAGTCCGAAGATGCCTGCAGCGGTGCAGCAGTGTTGTTCCTTGTACTGCCCTATCCTCTATCTGGAGTAATCCGCTGTTGGGCTGGTCTCTGGTCTCCTCAGGCCCCACCCTTCCAGTCTTAACAGCGTCCTGCTGCACACAGACACATTCTGTGAAAGCATCTGGAAATGTTTGTGGAATACGCAGTGGGGTTTCGGCGGATGAAGTGATGCCTCCAGCTACACACCCAAAGGCCCTAAGCCCACCTCCTGGGCTTCTGTAGCATGACATCTGCTCTGTACATGCTGCAACAGCCGCGTGCAGTGTTTGTGGTTCACACCACAAGCCCTTCCTTGGCTTGATGGTCCCCGGTGCATCTTCTCAAGCTCTTGATGATGGCAGTAGTCTGGTCTGATCTACAGACTTGTCTGAGATGTGGCCGAAAAGGAGTTAAGCTTGGGTGCTAACGTCACTGACTAGGAAATGAGCTCTTAAGCATATGTCACGTGGCCTCCTTATACACAAGTGAAAAGGCGTCTTTCCACTCTTGTGAACTTGGTGGGCGTTTTCAGGTTATGCCACTGTTGCAGCATTTAGAAAGGCTGCCTGTTGTGTTTGAAAAGTGCATCTGTCTGTGAGTTAGCACTCCTGGCTCTTTTACCCTGGGTGGGGGATGGGCCCCCAATAGTAACAGTAACGGCCCTCTGCCATGAGCATCTCTGCCTGCAAGTGTGCATTGCCTGCGCAAGTCGAGGAAAAAATGGAAACTCGTACAGCCAGTTCGGAAGTCACAATTGAGAGACCGTGAAATAACTAGTGTACGTAGCCACAGGCCAAAGTGCAGGTTTTCTTTGACACAGGAGGACTGCTGTACCATCCTAAGCCTACAGCTCCCTCTAGTGGTGACAACAGGTGAAGCTATGCGACTTGGACCGCTGTATATCCTAAGGCAACAGCTCCCTCTATCGAGCATACTGTGCGTTCGGGGCAGCCTCTACCGCACATGACGTAATCTGACAAACATACATCTGGCCTTTTATTGTAAGTAGATATCGGGCCTCATTACACAGTAGGAGGTAACCATGCCGCTATTAGCGTCATGGCTACTCCCTTACCGGTTACCGGGTCCGGGTAGGCGGTATGGGGACTTACCGGGTCATTCCGACCCTGGAGGACCTGGTAAGTCCCCATTCCAAATACCATTCCCCATTCCCATTTGAGCCCCGATAGGGCTCAATGGGAATGGGAAGGAGCTAATAATGGTACTGCAATTTGCGGTACCGTTATTAGCTCTGAAGTCCCTCAGTGGGTCCCGTCCTTAACGCCTGGTCAGCCCAGACGCTAAGGACGGGACCCGCTGAGAGACCTCGTAGTAGGGCGCTAAGGGATTGCCGGCACCGGTAACCTTACCGTGCCGGTAATCCCTTAGCGCCTACCGTGTAATGAGGCTCATCATGTCTAATGTAAAAGACAATTTACAGTTCAGAATAATTTGATAAATAGATATTTATGACATCACTATCCGTTTCTGATATTAACTAGTTGTGATCTCATCACTGTGTCAATAAACGACTCATGAGTTTGGTGGTATCTTGGCGGTAATACCACTGAGATACCAACAAACGGTATTACCACCAATGGGTACAGCGCTATTACCACCAGATTACAAGTGTTGGTAGGTGGTGTTAGTCCCCATTAATTGGAGTCCATAGGACTCCATGGGGATTTTGGCAGAATTATGACTCGTAGTAATACCACCAATTTGGCTGTGTTTGGACGGTAAGGTGGAGGAATTACCTCCTGCATTCTGCTGGTGATGTTTCCTCTCCTTTACCTCCAAGCCTGTAGTTCGGCAGTGTGGTAATGCAGTGGTAACACAGTGGTAACTCCCTTATCACTGCATTACCACAATCTTTTACCACACTGCTGAATTCGGAATGAGGCCCATTGGGTCTATTTTACAAAAGCATTTTACAATGGCGCAATCCCATTGAAAAACACTTTTTAAATCAGGCCAATTGCTTCACTGCTCGCCCCAGTCAAAGTTAACCTCAACAAACATCCAACCTGGGCCCCCAGTGGCGCCTTACCCTAAGGCCCAAGACCATCCCTGCTTCTTGTATATGGCCTATCCCCACCTGAGACATTTCCCCACTCAAGCCACATCATTTCTCGATGCTCACTCATGCCCCAAGCACCATCCCCACCTCAAATTCCCATCCTCTGCCCCATTTCTATCCTTGCTTCAGTCTCCATACCTGCCCTGAGGCCTATCCTTACTTCAAGAACTACCCTTGCCCAAAGACCCATCCCCACTCCAAGATCCATCTCTGTGTCTACTACCACCAGCAGCCAAGTCAGTTGCCATTCCAAAGCCCATCTTGGGACTAGCATATTCCCAACACAAGGCCCGGTTCTGCTTTGAAGCCCATTCCCACCCTGAGGCCCATGCCTGCCCTCAGGTTCATCCTTGCTTCTCACAGAATTGGGGAACAATATAAAATGGCGTTTCATCGAACAGGTCTAGATTCACTGTGTTACCACCACAATGCTATTTTGCATAATGAAAACACACAATCATTTGTAATTTTTCACTCTCTTTCATAAAGATAGGCATTCCCAAAAATTCACATCATGAGGATGTTAAAAGTCACCCAAGAGGCCGCATAGAATGCCTCAGTGACATTTAATATTATTGCAATGTTAATTGGAGGGGATGTTAATTCATACAAAATCTGCCATGTACATGGACCTTTCTTATCCCTTGGGGTGACGTTTCTGGCAGTTGGGGGTGTTGTTCTACTGCTGACATGCACACAAACTGCATGATGAAAGATGCAGACAGAGCTTTCTAAATCCTGAAGCAAAGGACATTTATATTGTTATATTGAACGATTAATATTGTTATATTGAACGTTGTAGTTCCTGACACAGATGCAAGTATGACAAACCATATATTCTGAGCAACACCAATCCCCATTTAAAGCATCAGTTCTCTTACCCAGAAGACTCAAAATCAACATAGGGAGTACAAATGAGTGTTTAGCCTTTCAACCAAAGTTACTGGGAAACATTCAGAAAAAAAAAAATCAAAGAGGTCACAGCTGAGGTTTCAATCTGCCCACCCAACTCCAAATCAGAAATAGCATTGGAAACAACACGATCAGGGATGTCATTTCACCAACATGCCATGGGTGGAAGTGACATCACACGGGGTAGCGGAAGTGACATCACACGACTGGTGACCTCTGATGACATTACAGGAAGTGATTTCATTTCACCCCACCCCGAAGTGACATCACGGGAAGCGATGAAACACGTCCTTTCACCCCATTACAAAACAGGACGTGGCATCACATGGCATTGTTCCTAAGAACACTGCGGCTACGATATCACTAATGTGATATACGTTTCATACAAGAATGGACCACCATATGTATCGTTAATATCAATGTGTATAGGCCCATATTACCAAATTACTGTGAATGCAAGCAGACATCCAAGGACAAATGATGATGTGTTATTATGTAGCACTTACACTTATACACTTTATATAGAACAAATATACATACAATATCACCTAACCTTTGTTGGTACTCATTTATTAACCTCAGAAGTGTGAAAGGCTGAGTTGGTCTTACCAGGATTCGAACCTGCAGATCTCTCTCTCTCTCTCTCTCTCGCACACGCACACACCCCCCCAGTGAGTGCTCACCCCACTGAGCTATTTTACCAGCTATAGTAAAATGAGCAATTACATGTCTGAATATTCTCAAAGTGAAAAAAGCAAATTACACTCTGTAGTGAATACCATTAAACTGGTAACTGAGATTTAACAGCAGGCCAGTTAATCTGCAGGTCTGGTGCAAAGTTGCTTGCATGTCAAGCCTGAGTGAATCTACTTTTCAGGCTTCAGAGGTTGGCAAAATAGGGACATCAGTGCACCCACATGACATCCCATACTCTGTGCACTCGTTACCTCATACATGCGAACAAACATCCTGAACAGCATGCCAGGAAGATGGGAAAGAAAGACATATTACAACAAGGCATTAACTGTGGCACAATTGCCTAGTAAGATCATTGTCTCTGTCCTCTCTCTGTTCCCCCTTCCTTACCTCGTTGCGCCTTGAAACACTTGTGTATAGGCGCGTTACAAATGCCATATTATATCATCATATCATATCATATCAATGAAATCAATGGCCACTTGATGTGCTATGGTCAAACATTTCTACACTGTACGCAAGCTTTTAGGCACAAGGATTTTGTCATGTGACCAAGGACACCGAAATGGAATGTCTTGTGAGGAGTGGAGCAACGACGGAAGAAAGAACATGCTATAACTGCAACTTGCAAAATCAAAATACAAAGTACGAAATGGATGCTTACTCTACTCTAAATGCTTTTGGAGATTTTTGTCTGCATTGTGAATTTGAGGTGTTTAAGAACAGACTAAATTGGTGACTCATCCCCTGAAGTGTTCCTGAAAAGACAAAATTATTTGTTATTCCTATTCTTTCTTATTTAGGGTCCCTGCTCAAAGTGTTACAATTATGCTAACCCCTATTTTTTAAGAGGCCTGGACACGAATGCCAGCCACTCCAGAAACAAAGAGCCACATGGCGTTGCCATAGACCAGGAGCTTCGATTTAGGTGTCAAATGGGATATTATATCGTGCCTCCTATTGCAACAAATATGTGTATATTGGCCTACGCCAAGCTGCTTATAAGCCGCTTGCGAAGAAATCCGTGTTGCAAGGTCCTGACCTTAGAATCAATGTAAGTCGCCATTTTAGGTCAATCCGCAATTTTAGGTTCTCTCTGTAAAGTCACCCTGTGAGTTAAAATGGTGGACGATGTCATTCCGAAATACAACAAGGCCACCTTGACCTCTGTGTGTAATTAATATGTAACTTGCCTGCAGGCCACTTGTTGAGGTAGTGAACTGAGACCTTGTCCTTCGTTGACCTGTGTGTAAATGATTACTCGCGCCAATGAAACTAATCCGCGAGCATATGTTAAGAACAATGTATCCAAATACTGAACTAAGAACACCTGTTTAACTACATTGTATTAATGTTTGAGAAGACCTGTATGGGAAATCCCAAAATACACAGTTGCTGGTTAGGCTTGTTGACGTATGTATTAAAGGCAAACTAGTTGCATGTGGATATGCGAACTCGGCATGAACCCTAGATCAGTAATGTATTAGAGGAATATTAACCCGAAGTAGGGTTGGACATCATGTTCGCAAATGGTATAAAAGAGCGACAAATTCTAATGTACAGCGTCTCTCACTAAGCACACTGAACCACGCTGGAGTTTGTTGTGTTGTACTTTGGGCCGATAGCTATTTGTTACTTTTCTTGGAAAACTGTTCAGTATAAAATAAAGATCTTTGTATGTTCCTTTGTAACCCATGTTCAGTGTATTTCCTTTTGGGGTACTCAGCCTCGATATTTTGATTTTGTTTTCACAGTTGGCGCCCGAATAGGGACCCTGAAGATTGATGCCGGATTGTCAAAGGTTGACTCACGCTATTGGACCGGGATCGGACGGTGTGACAAAATAAGGGTCCCCTTCTGAACGAGACGCGACACCTCAGCAGCGCTGTACGACCCGATCCCTGGACGATTAGCTTGTAGTCCGAGACGGCATCTTGACGAGGGTTCACTTATTGAGGCGGGCAGATTTGCCGAAATCACCAAACACGAGGTAAGATTAGTTAGGTAAGATTCTTTGTAATCCGATCGGACCTCCTTAGGAATCGATCAGGTGAGTCATGACCCGACTCTTAAATAATCCTTATAATTTGATTTTGGCGTATTGTTTCTGCAGACACAATTATTGACCAGGTCACACCAATAATTTGATATGCCCGGGAAATTGTCTACCTGATTCAGGGCGTTGTTCTGCAGTGATAGACAATCTTTGGAATTTAGCCGTACCAGCACCACAGGAGGGGTCGCCGGCGTGTACTATGTACTGTAAGCATGGCATTGGAAGTATAGTGTTTAATGATATTTGGCACAGACAAACCAGATATAGCTCTGAACTTCATTGGCCAACCAATGGTAGTTTTGAAATCCCTCGTATTGAGTATTTAGAGTCAATTCTATTAAAGAAAAAGGCTAGACCTGCAGCATTCAATGTTTTGCAGAATTGGAAAAAATAAGCATTGCAGCAATTTAAGAGTAGAGAAAAACATGCGTGCCGTCATAAGACGAATGCCGAAAAAGCATTATTGTATGACCAAGATAAACATTCGGGGTCGAATAGGAACATGGATAGGGCTTTCTCACTTGGAATTCAGAAAATGTATTCAATGACCTTCATGTTTCCGACAAATTCATCGACAAATTGTTAAATGAACAAAGGCCTGGTGCCTCTGCGCCACCTCCGTATGTTCCTCTTCCTTCTGCTTTGCCTCTTCCTGCTGCTATTCCTGCTCTACCTGCTGTTGTTCCTGTTGTTCCTGCTCCTCCTAATGTTCCTCTTGCTCCAGTTACTGTTCCTCCACCTATTCCTCCACCCCTTCCTATTGCACCAGTAAAAGTACCTCCATTGAATTTGCCTGCTCCCCCTCTTCCAAGTGGTCTTGTGCCGCTTGTAGCCGATCAGGGTGCAGGGTCAAGGGTTGTCACCTGCAATACTGTACCGACAGAGAAGAAACAGGATTTGATTGCATGGGCTAAGCATTGTATGGAGAGAGATGATCAAGCTAATGTTTTTGCCACACTTTTTAATATGGATAATTTTCCTGAGAAAAATGTTTTTATTGAAGGTTTAGGGATTCATTTATGTGTAATGTGGGGCAAATTAAATAACAAATCTCCCGCAAGGGTTAAGGGATCTAAACACTTTAGCGTTTTCAAGATACACTGTGGAGAAAGTTAATGAGCATGTAGAGAGGTTATTTGAGTATAGAAAGGTGTTGGAAAGGTTACAGAATGAGGTTGATGAGGGGGAAAGTATGTATGTACAGAAACGGTTCCTTCCTTGTCGTAAACCGATATCTGAGGAAGCACGAATTTGTACGAAAGACGCAATTAGATGGATTTCAGATACGTCGATAACTCCAGTTGACGTATATGACACATACAGTTAGTATACGCCAGAAATGTAGAGGAAAGTGATACAGGTAATGATAGAGTACCTACAGGACGATTGAGTAAAGAGAAAAATTTGTTGTCCCACAGAGTTATTGAGTATTTATAAGAGAGCTTTTTCACTTGACACTTCTTCGACTGCTTTAGCGCTCGGCTTAGCTCTGTTGCTTAGTAAGCGTTCGGAGTTGCCTACTTCTCAGTTGCCTATGAGAGAGGTTCCTCTGACATTTGTCCTGAAGGTTGAGATTGCGGCTGATCCTGCAACAAATCCAGTTGCTGTGAGCATTTCTGCACATTATGTATCACAGATTGTTCCCGTCCCATTCTCAAGACAGGAAGTGAATACTATTAGACAATCTATTCCTGATATTAGGAAAAATCCGACAGGATTCTATAAAGAAATGGAGTCCGTCTTGCAGTCATCAATGTTCACCCTAGGCGATATTGATTTGTTATTTCCTGTACTCCTGCCCGTAGATTTGTGGAAACAAGTTAGGGCTATAGACGACGTACCAGGGTTGGGAGATACATGGGCAAACATAACTAGACTCGATGGAGAAAGGCCAGCTGGTGAAAGATCGCCCCAGGTGATACTAAATTGGCCTGATAGAATTATTGCAAAATTGAAAACCATAATTCCTGAGAAAAGAATTATTTGGGACAAACTTACGGCCTGTGTCCAAGGGAAGTCTGAGGGTGCTACCGAGTTCTTTTATCGGTTTGAACAGGTATTCTCAGATTTCAGCGGACAAGACTTAGACACAGAGTCAGGGAAAAGATTATTTGTGGACAAATTTGTGCGTGGATTGCTGCCCGACATCCAGTCACAAATGATGTCTTCTGAGAGCGCTTGGCAGGCGAAGTCTCAATCAGAAGCACTGCACATGGCTAAGTACTACGAGATCGTGTCAACAATGAAAAAGATAGAGTTGAAAAACGAAAAGGTGATTTAAAGACTAAAGTATTATTACAGAAAATTGTTAGAGGCCCCAGAGGGGGTAGTTCGCAGATTATAGGTCAGTATGTTCCGCAAGGGAATGTGCCCTTGGGTCCTGTGAACATTAACCAGTGTGCCTATTGTCAACAAGAGGGTCATTGGCGTGCACAATGCCCCGTCCTTCGACAGAGGTCAAATAACACATTTGGGAATATGGGTAGACGATCCAGAGGTCGCCTGGGTGTCGGGGGCCCTGGTAGAGGTCAGTTTGCACAGGATCCTCAGCAACCTTTTTCACAGGATAATCAGACACCGAGTGTGGATTCTAGGAACATATTTGATCATCCTTCTGCTGCATATCTATCTGAAGAGCTTCCTTTTGATGATATTCTGTTTCATTAGGATTGCCCGAAGCAGGATTTGGAACCTACACCTATTCCCGTCAATCAGAAAGGTCCCTATGTTGAAATGGTAGTGGCAAATAGGAAACATCTGTTTTTAATAGATACTGGAGCACAGAAGTGTTCCATTGATCATTCTCGGGTTCCAAACATTCCACTGTCAGGGCAAACCAATATTTCTGTAGGGTTTTCTGGCACACCAGTTGTTTGTCCAGTTTCTTCTCCGGTACCTATTTCTTTGGGTCCCTTTACGGACCACTGTCCATTCCTTTTGACTTCAAATTGTGGAGAGAATTTGTTGGGTTTAAATCTATTGAAAGAATTAAATGCAATAATGTATTGTTCTTCCGATGGTGTGCGCTTGACGATTTCACCACAGCAACTTTCTGTCTCTCAATTCTTAACTAGACCTTTGCTGGCAGAATTCAGTGATGTACCAGAGTGCTTATGGGCTGTTGATGACAATAATGTCGGCGTTTTGCAGATTGAGCCTGTTAAGATAGTCTTGAAACATGGAATTGAGCTGCCACGCATTCCCCAGTATAAGATTTCAGTTGAGGGCGAGCGAGCTTTGAAATGCATTGTTTCCGATTTTGTGCATCGCGGGGTGATTCAGAAAATTTCAGGAAGTTTGTGTAATAGTCTGATTTTACCCGTGTACAAGAAAGGCGATAATGCAATTCCATTCCGTTTCATAATTGATTTACGTGCCATTAATAAAGTCGTCGCTCCGCAATTTCCAATTGTGCCTTATGTGACGACAATATTGACCATGGTTCGAGCTACAGCTACTTACTTTGGTGTTGTGGATCTGAAGAATGCTTTCTTTAGTATTCCTATACACAAGGATAGTAGATACTTGTTCGCGTTCACCTTAGGGGGACGCTCGTTCACATTTACTTGTGCACCTCAAGGGTACACAGAGAGTCCTAGCATCTACAGTAGGGCTTTGAAAGAACAGCTTGATACTCTTGAATTGCCCTCTACTTGTACATTGCTTCAGTATGTTGATGACTTGCTTTTAACTGCTGATTCTGAGAGCGCCTGTAAGGAGGGCACTGTATTGTTGCTTATCCATCTAGCTGAACATGGTCACAAAGCTTCGCTTAAAAAGTTTCAATATTGTTGCCAGGAGGTCGCCTATTTAGGCTATCTCCTGTCAAAGGAGGGAAAAAGATTGACACCTGAATTTATATAAAACACATTTCTGGCATGTCTGTCCCAAATACACAGACGGAAGTTAGAGCCTTGATAGGAATGGCTTCTTACTGTAGGTTGTGGATCCCGAATTTCTCACTAGTGATCAAACCGATGTTGGCTTTGACAAAGAAGGGCATTTCTTCGCCATTGCCGTGGAACGCGGAACACCAGCAATCGTTTGACTTGCTCAAGACTGCATTATGCTCGGCACCAGTTTTGGGCACACCAAACTATGAAAAGGCCTTTGTGTTGTTTGTGCATGAATGTAATGGATGTGCTTTGGCTGTATTAACGCAAGAACATGGAGGGAAGAATAGGCCGTGTGGTTACTTTTCTTCCGCCCTTGATCCTGTAGCATGCGCTTTGCCAAGATGTTTGCGAGCTGTCGCTGCTGCTGCTGCGTCTGTAAAACAGAGTGAGGGAATGGTCCTAGGCCATGATCTAACCCTGATGGTGCCTCACTCTGTAGATGTTCTACTGAACCGAACCCAAATGCAACACCTCACTTCCGCACGGTTGACGAGATATGAATTGATCTTGTTTGCTCCTCACATCCAAATTAAGAGGTGTTGTGTTCTTAATCCGGCTGAACTCCTACCTTTCCCGCAAGGTATTGCTTGCGGCAATGAAGAGTCACATGACTGTATACTACCGAACAAGAGACAAAGGGTAGAATTGATTTGAAAGACACTCCTTTGAATAATCCGCAAGGAGAGCTGTTTTGTGATGGCTCCTGCTTCAAACTTCTGGATGGTACATCCACAGCTGCTTATGCAATCACCACATTAAGCACAGGCCGCAGAGATTATAGCATTGACCCGAGCTTGTGAACTTTCCAAAGGGCTTACAGTAAACATATATACTGATAGTCAGTATGCCTTTGGGGTGGTTCACGACTTTGGTCAGAGAGAGGGTTCTTAACTTCACATGGCACCAAAATCCAACATGGCTCGCTAATAGTACAACTGCTCTCAGTGCTTGCGCTCCCTACTCAGTTAGCCGTCATAAAATGTGCAGCACATCGAAAGATTACAGATGACATAGGAAAAGGGAATGCTTTTGTTGATCAGGTAGCTAGACAAACTGCTACTGATCTCTTTACGGAGATGTATGTTTCAAGGGAGACTGTAAATGCCTATGCAATGGACGAGGGTGATGGGTCTGTACGGGATATCCAAGCTGATGCCACATTAGAAGAATCCAAGAGGTGGGCTGAAGGCTTGGGGAAACTCGATGATGACGGGTATTAGGTGGATATAGTTCAAGGGAAATGGCTACTCCATGACGCTTATGTAATGATGATGGTCATCATGACCCATGGTCCTACGCATATATGTGCCCAGAAAGTTACGAAAATGTTAGAGAAAGTTTGGGCAAATGACAAAATTTTGAAAATTGCCCAGCGCTATGTTCAGGACTGCATGATTTGCCTACAACATAATGTGGGAAAGGGGACAGCAACTCCAAGGGGAAGTTTTGGGCCACCCTCTGTCCCCTTTAAAGTCATCCATTTCGACTTTATTGAAATGGAACGGTGCAACAATATGAAGTATGTATTAGTGGTCATCTGTGCTTTTAGTAAATGGGTTGAGGCTTTCCCTGCCAAAGATGCTACAGCCATGACTACTGTGATAACCATGTTAAAAGATTACTTCCCGCAGTTCGGGCTACCAAGAGTTATCTGGTCGGACAATGGTCCACATTTTGTCGCTGATGTAATTCTGCAGATACGTGCGGCATTACAGATCGACAAATGGTTTCACTTGGCCAGACACGCTCAGAGTGCCGGACCAGTAGAAAGACACAATGGTATCATCAAGAACAAGCTCGCTAAAACGTGTGCCGACAATAAATTAAAATGGCCGGATGCCTTACTGATCATGTTATTAGCCATGCGTACAACCCCTCAAACTAAGACTGGGCTCTCTCCATTTGAGGTGGTAATGGGGAGACCTGCCAATATCTGGAACCTTCCTAAATGTAGATCTTTGAGAAATGTTGAAAATGTATTACTTTCAGATTATTGCAGCCAGTTGACTAAAAACCTGTATTTGATTTATCACCAGGTGCGAGAGGCTTTCCCTGTGTGATACGAGGGCCTGGGCCACAGCATATGGCCTGGGAGCTGGGTGCTCATCAAGGCATTTGAGTGCTCATCCTGCCTTGCACCTCATTGGCGGGGCCCATTCCAGGTCCTGTTGGTCACACAGATGGCGGTGCGGGTTTCTGGCAGAAAGAACTGGATCTACGCGTCGCACATCAAGAAACTTCCTCACCCAGTGCCACACGATACAGAAGAAACAGAACCGCTCGCTAACGTTGCAACCAATAATCCCAAAGCAGTAGATAGCGTTGAGAGTGTATCGGAGAATCTTTCTAAGCGTGCAAGGCTTGGGAAACCTGCCATTTTGTCTCCACACTCTCCAAAAGTTTTGCTTCCGGAAATAGTTGTTTCAAATTCAGCATCTTCACTTGCTCTTGATACGTTGCTTCCAACGGTAAGTGACGACACATTGTTTCCGGATCAATCAGTACCGGGAAAAGCAAGGTACAATCTGCGTCCAAGAAGATAGACTTATGACACGGTTTTGCTGTGCATCTGATAGACTTACGGCACGGTTGGGCTGTGCATTCGGAGAAGGAAAGGGTCATCGAGGGCTTGTTTTTGCCCAAATTTGAGAAAGGGGATTCTGTTGGCTAGGGTTGTGGAAGGACTAAGAAGTCACGCGGCCAGGAGGTCACCAGCAACGAACATTGGGGGTTTCCGTTTGAAGACTACAATGCCTGCCACTGCTCGTATGGGACTTATAAATGATTGTGTGACCAACCAGGATAATGGACAAAGCACTTGGACCCCGAAAACATATTGCTGTGTTTTTATGGTTGTATACGAATTGTTCGAACTACAATTGTTCGAATTACAATTGACCTTTGCACAATTGACCGAATTGTGAAGGTCAATTGTTACATATATGCGGGGGAAACCCCCCCGCAATCCCCCATTATATATATATATATATATATATATATATATATATATATATATATATATATATATATATATATATAAACCAAACCTATATATATATATATATATATATATATATATATGCGGTCAATTGTGCAAAGGTCAATTCGGACCCTCGACTTTCGGTCAATTAGGTAATTCAAACAATTGTGTTCGAACAATTTGGGTAATACCGTTTTCATAATAATATTTGGTTTTATAATAGTCACTGTTTTAGGATTATGTTACCTTGAGGAAACTCATCCTTTAGAGTCCTTGTTACCGACTGAAAATGTACTTACTGTTCCTACTCCCTTTGTATATTTGCATACTCTGTCCCCTAGGGACTCCCAGCATAGACAAAGGTACCACAATAATACTCTGCTACTTATCATGAATACCATGCATGCCATTTTTAATAAGTCCAACTGTTGGGTCTGCTCACATTTACCGCAACACAGGGATAAGGGGCTAGGTTAGTATATTCATCCTTTACCTTTCACAACTGCTTTTTATGCTTCTCTTAGAGCACTGTTCTTTGGCCGTTGGAACGATAGCATCTCAGGGAACTTTGATGGCACTAATTTGAATAGCTTTGAGAAATGTGTTCTGACTCCCCTGGGATGCTCGCTGTTCGCAAATAGGAGTAAGCTTAACGTTGCTTCTATTAGGCCTTCTGATAGACTGTCTCGTCCTTTCCAATCTTTGATTTCCTTCAAGAGGGCTCCGATAGGCAATAAGGATGCCATGCCGCCTTCTTACACTGTTACAGTTTCTTTTTTGCATACAGAGGAATGGTACTCAGTCAATGGGAGATTTTAGAGGTTGTGCCAACGTTGCAAATTTGACTGGTGAAGACAGACCTTTGTATGTAAGCGAACCTGTCTACTTTGTTTGCGGTAATGTAGCATTTCCATGGTTGCCCAGGGATTGGCAGGGAACCTATTATTTAGGGATCCTGTTACCTGGGGTATTTATAGCTAGTACAGTAGAGGTTTCAAAGGCTCGTCCACGGCGGGACCAGAATGGTGACACACCAGCACAGATCTTGGGAGATGTAGCAAAATCATTTGTGCCATTTTGGGGACAGATAGCGAATTCCGAAGATATCAGAAGACTAGCGAGAGTACTGGAGAGAACCATCAACTGGACCACGGATATACTCTGTAATATGTCATTAGAACAGAAAGCGATAAGACTAGTAACGCTTCAGAACCGGATGGCATTAGATGTCATTCTGGCTGAATGTGGTGGAGTGAGTAGATTAGTGGGGTCCGCTTGCTGTGTTTTTGGGCCAGATTCCTCCCCAACTATCTTCAAGGCAATACAGAATCTGCACGTCCTTGGTTCAGAAGTGCATGTTCCCGATGGAAACTGGGATCTTAGCGCTTGGTTCTGGGACTTCTTGCGATCTTGGGGTTGGAAGGTACTTTTGATCTTACTGATCATTTTGGGAATTATGTTGTTCCTTTGTTGTTGTATCCAGTGTCTACCTAGTATATGTATGATGTGACACAAAGTGTATGCCCCGGATAAAACCTCCAAGGAATACGTGTTAAAGGATATTTTAGCGAATTATCTGATGGCAATAGATATTTCTGAGTGCATGGAAGATGATGCATGGATTTATTTGCAAGGAGATCCAAAGTAGTTTAGCACTTGGCATAGGCCAAAAGGAGGGTTTGTCAAATGGGAAATTATAGCGTGCCTCCTATTGCAACAAATATGTGTATATTGCCTACGCCAAGCTGCTTATAAACCACTTGCGAAGAAATCCATGTTGCAAGGTCCTGACCTTAGAATCAATGTAAGTCGCCATTTTAGGTCAATCCGCCATTTTAGGTCAATCCGCCATTTTAGGTTCTCTCTGTAAAGTCACCCTGTGAGTTAAAATGGTGGACGATGTCATTTCGAAATACAACATGGCCGTCTTGACCTCTGTGTGTAATTAATATGTAACTTGCCTGCAGGCCACCTGTTGAGGTCGTGAACTGAGACCTTGTCCTTCGTTGACCTGTGTGTAAAGGATTACTCGCGCCAATGAAACTAATCCACGAGCATATGTTAAGAACAATGTATCCATATACTGAACTAAGAATACTTGTTTAACTACATTGTATTAATGTTTGAGAAGACCTGTATGGGAAATCCCAAAATACACAGTTGCCGTGTAGGGAAACTAGTTGCATGTGGATATGCGAACTCGGCATGAACCCTAGATCAGTAATGTATTAGAGGAATATTAACCCGAAGTAGGTTTGGACATCATGTTCGCAAATGGTATAAAAGGGTTACAAATTCTAATGTACAACGTCTCTCACTAAGCACACTGAACCACGCTGGAGTTCGTTGTGTTGTACTGAGGGCCGATAGCTATCTGTTACTTTTCTTGGAAAACTATTCAGTATAAAATAAAGATCTTTGTATGTTCCTTTGTAACCCATGTTCGGTGTATTTCCTTTTGGGGTATTCAGCCTCGATATTTTGATTTTGTTTTCACATAGGGGGAAAAAATGTTTTAAACATTTGTTTTTTAAGGGTAGCAAGGGAGACCACAGGGATAGCATGGGAGACCTCAGAGGTCTGGCGACCCCCAAATGACGTCCTTGGACAAGATCCATTGAAACGTTCCTGTGTAAAATGCACTATATAACAAGGTTTCAGTCAGTGTTCAAAGTGGGTGGGAGCGGTTGGGAGCGGTGCTCCTCTACTTTTTTAAAATAAGCTTCACTGTTCCTATACTTTTATTTTAAAAAGAAACCGTTCTAGAACGGTTTCATTTTAAAATAAAAGTGTAAGAAGAAGTTCAAACTTGCACTTCAGTGCACTGCATCAGGGATAGGTGGGAGGGGTGGCTTTAATCTTTAGCATGCCCCTTCAGAGATGTGAATGGTGGGTAATTATAAAGGGTAGGGTGCGTAAAGCTGCAGGCCGTGGGGGCAACAAATAAAGTTAATGGGGTCATTTTAAATGAATTTTGCATTTTCTTTGGCTGTGTTTCTTTCCGCCTTTACACAGTGGTGGGGGTAGAATTGAGGAAAGGCGGGGGACTCAGGTGTGGGGTTGTATTGGGTGTGGGAGGGGTGTGGGGATTGGGTTTGTGTGGGGCGGACCAGCTGGGGACATATTTCACTACTTTTTTTCGTAGACTTCGGCCACTGGTTTCAATCTGGATTAGGTCACTATTGTGTATTTCCCCACCCCATCCATCACGGGCCTCTTTTCCGCAGGATACTCGCTGTCATTGCTGTGCACAGGGCCGTTGCCTTAAAGACATTACTGGTTTTAAGTTCCCTCCCCTCTATCAGATTCCCCGCCCCCCTCAAGACTGGCTTGCTTCTCTCTTGCCTAGAGACAAGTGAACTTGGGAGCAGCAAGTTTCACACATGCCACATAATCAAATACTTGTAACAAGCACCACAATTGAATGATCTATTTGTAACAGAATCAAAGGGGCCATTATCTCTCATCTTAATGGGACGTAGCGAATTACTATCAGAAAGACGAAAGGCCGAGTCGGGGGCACCACGTGACTTCGAGGCTGCGTGCACGCTTGCGTCTCTAGTAGTGACCCACCGCGGCATCTGTCACGTGCCTCCACCACTGAATGTTGCCAAGCAGCGCGAACGCTTTTTGGCAGCTGAACTTTATCAGAGATATGGGTGCAGATGCAGCACCGCACTCCAGTCACTCCCCTCGGGCCGGTTCAATCATGCGCGTTCTGATAAGCACAGCAACCCAAGGGAACCCCTTTAAATGCTGTCTTTCATAGCTCTCAACCATTTATGTCGCAAAAGCGGGTGAAACCACCCGATTTTACTTTTGGCGGGTGAGAGGCCCATTGAAATGAATGGGCGTGCATGAGGTTTGGCGGGTGAGTCCGCTGTTTACAAGGCGGGTGACACCCGCCAAAAGCGTGTGAGTTGGGAGTTATGTGTCTTTTGTCCCATAAAGGACCCCAGTGCCATTAGTTCGTTGCCCATCAGCCTTCACTGGACTAATTCGCCTTTTATTTCGAAGTTATGGCCTGGGGGCCTGGCTCTGTGCCCACACTCACATTGCACCGCAAACAGCCAACCAGAGGTGGCGGGAGGGTGGGGGATTGGAATTCATAATGGAGTTCCTGTAGTGGAAGGCATAAATGGGAGCATTTACAAAAGGGCACTAGAGACAGGCCCCATGTGTCAAACGTTTTTCATCTCTAACACAAAATATACAAGCAGCTCAGTGTGACTGACTGAGCAAGCCATTCAGAAGCAAAGCAGTAGGACCTTCCTCTTCATCAGGGGTATAGGGGGTGCTTCGGGCCATGACTGGCGACATTGTACACACCTTTGAATCACCGACAGCAGAAGACACAACTTCTAATTGGTGCTTATACTCGGAGGGCGGCAGGCTGCGGGATCTGATGCTGCTCTGCCTAGCAGACCTTTGCATGCTGGGACTTCTTGTAATGAGAAAAATGAAACTTTGGCCCCAGCATGCAAAGCAATGTTAAAATCATACTGTGAAACGGCGACCCTGGTGTCATGGCGGCTGGTACGACATTGTTACATCGCCAAGCTGTTTTTTTTCGGAGTTGTTTGCTGAACATTATTGGCTGAAAAAACTCACTGAAAAATATAGGGGGTGGGGGGTTATGGGAATAAAATGGGTAGGGGGAATAGGTAGAGGGGTTGTGAATTTTTACGAAGTAGGCGCTGTACATACAATTCATATAATGTAGAAAACTTGAATTGCGATTGTCATGTTGTGGTTACAAAAGGTCACGGCCCGATGTATTTTGCATAGTATTTTAATGTTACTAGGGTGCCGACACGTGTTTCGACCACTTGGGGGACCTTATCAAGACGAGTGGATAGTGTGGGAGAACTGGAGTCTAGGGTAGTAGTGTGCTTGGCAACTTGATGGGCACTGAGTAGTGCTTCTGAAGTGTGGCCGGAGCCCCAGTAGCTTCTGTTTCTCAGGCCGGGCAGTTGGTAGGGGGGATAGGGACTAGATAATAGGGAACAGGGGTTTGGGGAACACCCCAAATACAAAAATAAAAAATGTCGGTGAGTTTTTTTGGCCAAAAATATGCAGCAAAAAACCATAGAACCACTGCAGTCAGTCGGCAACTCCGACAACACATTTTGACATCATCTTACTGAGCTACCTTAGTAGCTGTACTGATTCTTTAAAACCATTTTCCGGAGGATTATGGTTAACGGTAGATATTTCGGAGAGGGATGAAAATGATTTGCGGAGATATGGTCACCCACTTCAGATGGATTGACAATTCAATGCCGTGGCACTGTTTTAGATTTTTAATGATGGATGGATGTCCCAGTAGATGTGGCCAAAGCAACACTGAGGCGGGAGCCGAAGTGGGAGTGGAGGCCCAAAGCAGGAACTGGTAGGAGAAACTCTTCATCAATTCCTGAAAACAGATCAGTGCTTATCCTCAGAGGGCCTAAGCCTGCAGGGTGAAGCACAACTCTTGGCTGAAGCGAACATTCAAGCTCCCTCCTGACGGGCTAGAGCAACCGCGCCCAAACAGGTGTGCAGTCTTCTTTCTGCTGTTTCTTCTTCTCCCCTCGTCAAGGAGTCACTGCCATTCCTGCTTAGATTAGCCACACCGGGGCATCCTCCAACAGCGGGAGCCTGGCATGGCCCTATGCCCGGAGTTAAAGGATTCACGTTCTAACACAGCCATCCTCTGGATCGGACTGCGCTGGGTGGCGGGAGTAGGGCAGGGCGGGAGCAAGTGGAACGAAAGACTCTCTGTCCCAAGTAACAGGCACACACAAATGTACAAAAAAATCCTCACACCAATGCAAAGAGCAGGGTGTGGCAAGCGGATGCCCGGAAAAACACATACGAGGGATTCAGCCATCATGCACAAGACACAAAGGGACGACCCAGCTTTTTCTCCCTAACTAAGCAAACATCCGTATTCATGGAACGCATATATGCAGGATTTCCCTTAGAGCGGTGGTCTTCAAACTGTGGGGCTGGCCCTCTTGGGCCGGGGGCCAGAACGGTGTCCCACGGGGACACGAGGTTCTTCCAGAAGGGAGTACGGTGATAGAAAGTGTAAGCAGAAATTACATCTAAGGGGGGCCCAGCAGCAATATTTGTACTCAAGTGGGGGCGCTTGGCATAAACATGTTTGAATACCACTGCCTTGGAGTCTGTAATACTCAAAGCCGGTTCTATCCATGCTTCTTAATTTAGTAGAATACACTGAGGCCATCGAAGCACATACCACTGAAATTTCTAAAGAAAAGGTCAATGCTGACAACTTACTATGATGTAAAAATAAAAACGAACCATCATTAGGCAAAAAAGCCGACTATAAAGTGTCTAAGCAATCTGATTTCAGAGAATCACAATGAAGAGCAACATGGGAAGGGTGGGCCGTGCTCTATCACGGTGAAGAGCAACAAGGGACGGG
Source organism: Ambystoma mexicanum (assembly GCF_040938575.1). NCBI lineage: Eukaryota > Metazoa > Chordata > Amphibia > Caudata > Ambystomatidae > Ambystoma > Ambystoma mexicanum. The sequence goes on from NC_090931.1 coordinate 694,493,614, forward strand.
CGGGCCGTGCTCTATTACGGTGAAGAGCAACAAGGGACGGGCGGGCCATGCTCTATCACGGTGAAGAGCAACAAGGAACGTGCGGGCCGTGCTCTATCACGTGAAGAGCAATACGGGACGGGCGGGCTGAACTATTACGGTGAAGAGCAACAAGGGACGGGCGGGCCGTGCTCTATTACGGTGAAGAGCAACAAGGGGCGGGCAGGCCGTGCTCTATCACGTGAAGAGCAACACGGGACGGGCGGGGCGTGCTCTATCACGTGAAGAGCAACACGGGACGGGCAGGCCGTGCTCTATCACGGTGAAGAGCAACACGGGACGGGCGGGCCGTGCTCTATCACGGTGAAGAGCAACACGGGACGGGTTAGCCGTGCTTGGCTGATGCTGATACACATGCTTCGATGGTAAAAAACCTTCATCCAAATACACTAGATAGGGGCAATGAACCTGTAATGGCTGATATGTGCGGCCAACCCCTTTCTCTTAAGTGCTCGGCCATCCTCAGTGCCATGATGTCTGATACGAAGCGAGCGGGAGAGTGGTCAATAATATGCACATCGTCTCGCCCTGAAGTACCACCTCTGGCGATGGTACTCAGGTGGTGCTCCCTTATCAAGGGGCCCAAAGGAGACAATCCCCTCTTGAGAAGAAGTCTTTCTGTTGAAGTCCCTAAGGAAGGATAGGCCGATTGATCAGAGGCATATTCCAATGGCAAGATGAGCTGTGTGGGCGGGTCCCACAGGGAACACCTTCCGGGGGAATTGCATTTTCCTAACCAGAAACCATCAACCGCACAACCCCGATTGACAGTGAAAACGACTGAAGACAGAGATCCAAACGAAGGTGGGGTGCAGAGGTGCTTGTTGTGAACAAGGGTAAAGACAGGGTGCTTCAACAAAAATTACTTCAATCCCAGAGTATAAAAAAAAGTTCAACTTGGAGGGGGGCAAGCATTTCCATTCCAAAGACACCCCAAGAGCATACATCCTGGTACATTATAGACGATTCACTATAAGCAATCAAAGAAGAATAAAAACATTAAGCTGCATCACACTGTGGGTCCGGCCATTTTTCTCTAGTGTGAGAGTCAACTTTCATTATAACTCTGACAGTGGTTGGTGTAACCCCTAGCACTGTTCCACATATTGAATCCTAAATAATGTACACATTATACCCCTAGTATGGGAGCTGTATCTGTTTGCTGTCCTCTCACATTAGGCCATGCTGTACATTAAAGGAAATTCCCCTCTGATAATGTATAACTCGCCATCAGGAGATCTGGATGACCTGCAGAGTGAAGAGTTAAAGGAATCCCATTTTTTAGGATTATGGAGTGGGCAGATGAAGACACTTACCTACCAATCCCAGGACTTCCCTTCAAGTTGTTAGGTGGCCACTGAGAAGGCGTCATTAGGGAAGAAGAGAGTGTACAGGGTGCAATTCCTGACCCATGACACATTAGTGACCGTTGCTGATGGCCTAGGTTCTCTTGCGTAGCTGGGTGAACAATGACTGTGGGCAGTCAATGCCTGTTAGGCAGGGTCGGACTGGGCCATACAATTGTCTCGGGGACCAATGAAGAAGTGGCCCACGGTTGCAAATGTCAATTCATTCCTTTTGTGACACTGTTTGAACAGTAACAAGGGCAGCGTTTTTGGTAAAGTGTGATGCAAATTGTGCATTTTAAAGACTATTCAACAACACTGGTCAAAACTACTAGTGAATTAACTCATTAAACTTTGACCAATAAAAGTGGCCCACACCAGCACTTTGGGTTTTTGGTTTGGCCTTGGGCCTGTTGCCCTATAGGCCAGACTGAGACTGCTGTTTGGTAATACCGCAACAAGTAGAATAAAGCGAGCTTTTGGTCCTCTCTTGGAACAAATCAAGCCTTCCTTTGTCATCAGTGGAAGGAAAGGTTTAGAGAGAGGGAGCAGATAGAAGGCTATGGTTCTGAAAGCAGCACAAACAGACTGATAGTTCTTTGGGCAAATATACAGGCACTGCTAAAGACGGTACAATGTCCTTTCATCGCCTGCAATTGCAGCGCCAGGCATTTCAAAGTGTATATTATAACTAAAACGTTCATCGCATTTTTTAGGGGGGGTGGGAAAGGGCAGATAAGGTGGTGGGGGGGTAGGGAAAAGGTAAAGATGGGTGGGGGAGGAGGAGGGTTGGGGACAGGGGAGTTGCTAGGTCTGGAAAAGACCCGGGGCTACGCTGATGTCAGAACTTTTGGGACTGGGGGCTAGCTAGTCTTTTGGCTGTAGCTCCTGAGATTCTGTCCGGGGCTACAACCAAAAGATCAGGGGCTATAGCCCTCTTAGCCCCCCCCTAACAACGCACTTGCTTGGGGATAACCCCCCCAAAAAACAAAAACAAAAAATGTCAATTAACGTTTTCGTTAGAATGTACACGTTCCAATGCCTAGCGTTGTAATTGCAGGCGATGAAAGAACATGGAACCCTGCTAGACCCAAGTGCAATAAATCATAGGACAGAAAACCTATCAAATGTTCTTCTCTGGAAGAAAGAAAGGTTTAGATTTCAGTACTCGGCCGCAGCTCCAGAATACCCTTCAATGACACCTCTGAGCTCTGCCAATTGGTGTTATCGAAGGTTCATTCCATGTCGTGCCAGGTGAATGCGGCTCCATACCAGGGGTGTTGCTAGGTTTGGAAAACATCCGGGGCTACGCTAATTTTGGGACAGTCAGCACTCGAGGGTAGCTAGCCTTTTTGGTTGTAGCCCCTGAGCTTCTATCTGGGGCTATAACCAAAAGACCCAGGGCTTATAGCAACGCCTCTGCATACAGTTGTGTTCCCATTGCACCTCTTTATATAGTGTTAAACCGGGCTCCCCTTTGGCCACTCTCCATGCTCAAGACGCTTTCTTCCTCGCTGATGGACTTCGGCTCCTCATATCCCTAAACTCCTCCCATCGCAAGCCTCCAATACAAGCCTGGGAGCAGCCGGTGCAGTGGGACCTTCCCAAGGGCATAGACGTCTTTGGGATCCTGTTTTACTGAAGGCAATGAGTGCAATGCCCCACTATGCTGCCTGCCACTCTTTTTTTTTTTTTTAAACCTCAGATTATCATTTTCATTTTTTATTTTCACCAATAAAGTTTGCAATACAATCAGAAATAAAAGTAGAAGAAAAAAATTGAAAAGAGAACAGAAAAGGGGAAGAGAAAGAAACCAAAGAATATCTAACTGTATCATTTGTTTGCTGCTCTTACGTGCTGAAAAACAGTCTTGACTTTCCCATTTTAAAGAAAAAAATGGAAAGTGCAATAGATCGCTCCCCACGTCACTGTTCGATTCACCAGCCTCCATTGGAAATTGGTTTATGAGCAACTGATGGCATGGCCCAGCCAGGGGCATGCAATATATTCGGATATGCAATATGGTTTCAGAAAAAGAGTGGGCGTGGCCGAGGAAAGCCTGTATCTTCACATATTAGGTAGCAGCACGTGCAAGTCTGTTGCATACGCCCCCTCTTTAGGCAACGGCTCGCTCCCCTTCCTCGCCTATGCTGAGGGCGAGTCTGGGCAATGTGTACTCACAGTGTGACTCTGCGAGGGTCCTCCGAATAAAGATGGCCACGTGTTTCACATTAAGCACAGGAAACCATATCCATGCTCAACATACCTGCTTTCTTAGTGGTGGAAAAGGGAGGTCATAGGACTGAATTTAAACATTTGGGGCTACTTTTCATTGCCAGTGCGCCTTGGGCTGTCCATGTGGAAAAGCAGGCCATGCTCGTACAATAATAAAATGGGTCTTTAGGTTTGCTTAATATTTTGGGGGCTTGATCTTCTGGCGGGAGCCTCAGGCCATGGAATCCTTTGGGTAATGAACGGCAGAAAATGATTGCTAAACAGAAGAGCAGAGAACCGGGTTTCAACTCCAGGCGCACTTCCCAAAAGGTTAAAGCACAGGAAAAGGAAGCTTTGCTAGTCCAAGTTCATCTTGAAAGAGAAACATCAGGAAATGCAGAATTGCTTTCTTATCGTTTGCGGGCAAATGACACCTTCTCCGCCTGGAGAGAGGAAATGCACTATTCCACCAATGGAAGCAAGGCACTAGTTCCAGTGCAAACCAACTGCCTTTTCCTGATTTTGATTCTAGCGATTTCAACAATAATTCTGGCACTTTCACCATGAATGTAGTCTCATAGTACTAGGGGGTCATGTGGTACTCAATTTCTCGAAATGGGGCAATTAACCCCTCCACCTCCTTTTCTGTTACAGAGCCAAGTGCAGAGAAGCCACCAATTGTGGCAGAGAGGCGCTGTACAACACCACTTACATTACATTATGGTAGAAATGGTTTAAACGGTGCTAAATCTGATTTAGTGATGCAAAACTGACATATTGGTCCTCTGCGTTGCTGATTGGTACAAGAGTGTCCTGGACTGAACCTACTCCCCTATCCCCAAAGATGGGCACCGACCTGGTCCGAATGAAGTAGGTATCCCAGTGATAGAACAGGAAAAAGTGTGCAATTCTCGCAATCTCCTCCCTAGCGCAAAGATACAGGCAGCCAGTCCTCCACTTTGTCACCATAGACCCAGCAGGCTAATTAGTACCTCGGTTAGTGGCATACTCAAATCTGATTGGTTAAACTCTGAGCTTTACCCAGTGCCTTAAGGGGCAAGGGAAAAAAGCCTGGGCTCATCAAGCAGGCATGGCCTAAAGGCTGAGTTCCCCTGCTGGCTCGTTAGGCCACGCCCCTTTGATGAACCCCGGCTTAATGGGCTACAGGAACCCCCAACAGGTGGCCCTTTGCAGAGATCAGCACCCTCTCCCCTCTCCCCCCCAGAAGAGGGTTCTGATCTCTGAATCTACAAACTAAAGGGATGCTTGGCGGGGGGAGGTGCCACATTTTTTCAGCCTTAATGGCGGTGCTGCCCCTCGGGTGGTCGCTGCATCTCTTAGCTAAAGAGATGCCTGGCGAGGGCTAGCAGCACCATTAATGCTGAAAAGCTGAGGCCGCAGAAAGTCGATGCATTTTTTCATAACGCCTGGAGCTCCCGCGAATGAGCAGAAGCTTCAGGCTTTAGAAAAAAAAAGGTCTTGGCTGCCTGTGGCCTCACGCTTTCATCAATAACGATGGCACCGGCCTGCAGGCATCTCTTGGTTAGAGGGATGCCATGCAGGTGCTGGCACCACCATTATGGAGAAAAGGCCTTTCATACACAAGCCAGAGATTCAGGCTTTAGAAAAATAATGCACTGTCCTCCAGCGACCGGGGCTGCCAGGGGACATTAGGGAGGCCTGGCAGGGCCCCATCTTATAACCACATTTCTGAGCCTACCCGGGCTCTGCTCCAGCTAGCCCCAGCCCTCTTAAAACCCTGGCTTTACCTCTTGGTAAATGTGGAAATGCCACCAACTTCACTGGGCTCTCTGCAACCTTCCCTCACTTTGCTGTGCTGGATCCGCTGCAGGTTGCCATCTCACAGCTACACTTTTCCAACTCGATGGTCTCCACTTCCCACCCGTCTTCTGGCTCCCCCAACGGCCCACCTCCACGCTCACTTACTCCGCGGAAGCCCTTAATGATACTGGAGATGTGCACTTCTGCCCCGCCTCCCTGCTCAGAGGCTCTGCCACCTGCTGCTAGCCACCTCTCCTAATTAGCACCTCAAGATGCATCACCCACTGCAGTCTGTACCAGTGTGCTAATCATTAAACCCCCTGTGGGGAACTTTACCTGTTAGTAAAGACACAGAGGAGTGTGCTAAAGCTCTCGCTGTGCTCGGGCCTCTGACGTCATCCCTGGGCCATTGCCAACTGGTAAAGCCCCGGCCTTGTGCCTTATCCCGTAAGTATGCATAGCTGCTCAAGTTATAAGAGAGTAAATAGTGGCCCGCTTGTGTGATTCTGAACAAACAAAAGGTCATATTGAATTTCAGAATGTATCTTATATTCCAAGTAATGGAGGTTAACTGGACTTGAGGCCAAACAGCTTGAAAGGCCTGAGTCGCTACTTTCCATTAGAACTCCTCTATGACTTTGGCAGCTAACCCATCTAGCTCTCCATACTCCTGTAAAAAAATGTTGCAGGCCCACATTAGTCAAACATTTGTTGACTTGAGCAAGCCGGGGAGCCTTTGTGATTGCGCCCAGCACCATCACTTCAGATAGGGCTGACAAGACAGAGTTTGTCTTTTCTTCATAAAGCTGTTAAGTGTTTGTGACCTTTTTGACTTATGCGCTGTCATGTTGCTTGGTTTTATCTTGTTATGTATTGAATTATACCAATAAAAATTGTTTGAATTCGAAATAAACAAACAAATAAATAAATAAATACATAAAGGATTGGTCTAAGTGCTCCGCCCCAAAAGGACGCCTTGGGTGTACAGCATCAATAATCAACCTGGTTTCAGGTACTGCACTTGGGGCCTCTAAAGGAGCACCCCGCCCCCCGCCATCACTTATAGACTATGACAAAAGAGTTCTCATCATTGATCAAGGGCCATGACAGACCCATTCTCCACATTTTAGACCCATTGGCGTCCCCAGCCACAGTTTTTGCTCACTGCTCATCAATCATCCTGCTAAACACAGGGCTAGCAAACCAGGACTCCCCTGGCCTCAAGAGTGAGGGATGTTTCTGCTTTGGACTCATGGCCGAGCCCATGGACCATGAGATGCAGACAACCGGACACCATGGCAGCCGTAGGAAGGAATGATGTGAAGGGGAAACGGACACGTGTCTAAAGCCTTAGACTTTGTTGTGTTCATCTGGAGCTTTCTATATGATATGATATGATAGGTTATTCATAACGCGCTTAATACCCAGAGGTTCCTAAGCGCGGACCCGGGGATTGAACCTGTGTTGCTCTGCGTCGTCTTGCTTCCAAGGCGAGCATGTTGCCCCTGAGCTATCCTCCCTAGACAAATCTAAGAAATATCTTATCTCTCATACCCCCAACAAGCAGCGTACCACTGCATACTTGGAAAACCCCTCCCGCAACAAGCAACGTATCACTGCATACTTGGAAAACCCCTCCCGCAACAAGCAGCGTATCACTGCATACTCGGAAAAGAGTAAGCGAGGCATGCGCCACCTGACCACTATGGGCAAATCAGTGGATATGCCAGACAACACCGTGACTAGCCAATTCATATATAGATTGAACAACAGCTGTGTCTTTATACACCCTGGGCCACTCCTCAGACAATCTGGATCCATCCAGCCCGTCCTTATGGCTTTGAGGATTGAGTGCCAGTTTGGCAAATGTTGATGGCCATGAGACGATGGGCAGGGGCTCTGAACCTGTGCTAGACAGCCCATAGATAGAGACAGGTCAAAAGCTTGCCTTCGATGAATAAATGATCTCAAATGGGTTGCCCTTCTGTAATGTGACAGCCTTTACCGTAATCGAGGAAAGGAGGAAGCACTGCTCCACCGCACCTACCCCCTGCCTAGGAGCAAAGGCTTGGGCACCCCGCCTCCAACAGCGGAGGGTGATCCAGCTAGACCTTCCCCTGCATATTGGCGCTGACATCAAGCAAAGAAATAGGGTGATTCAGAGCCAGAATTGTTCTGTCCCCCTTTTGGAAACTGGTACTAGGATATACTGGTATGGGGAATACTTACGCATTGTCTGGGAAAAGCTGTAGTGCTTTAAAATGAGAGTGATGGATCTGGGGACGAAATGAAATAGTGGCATTGGCTTAATGTGAAGAACAATGTTCACCAGCACTTCTATCAACTGAGCTAAAAAGCTACCCCAGGTTTCCAAGACCGTAGACCATACACGTACAAGACAAAACATGTATTTTACAGCAGATGACGTTTGCCAGGTTTTTCTAGTTTTCCCACCTACCGAGTATCCATTTGTCCATCCGTTCTGTCCATAGGCCCATCTATTCTTCTCACCTGCCAACGCAATCATCTAGCAATTGGCCAATGCAATTCACCCATTGACTCATCCAGCCGGCCTATTGGCTGATCTCAACCGTCCCTGTGCCCATCCAAATTGAAGAGGACCCACACCACTCACTTCAGCTATACAGTGTGCCCATTGACCCGATGAGTTTACCCTTGGGCTCGTTACGTTCTCACTGGGTTTACCCAGCAGTATTGCTACAGTAGTTCTTCTCATTGCTCTATGGCTGTAGTCAGAGGTGGACTGGCCTATAGGAAACTCTGGAGATTTCCAGGCAGGCCTCTGCACTCTGGAAAGGGGTGGGTTGGCCTATAAAAGAACTCTGGAGATTTCCAGGCAGGCCTCTGCACCCTGGACAGGGGTGGACTGGCCTATAAAAGAGCTCTGGAAATTTCCAGGCAGGCTTCTGCACCCTGGACAGGAGTGCACTGGCCTATAGGGAACTCTGGAGATGTCCAGGCAGGCCTCTGCACCCGAGACAGGGGTGGACTGGCCTATAGGGAACGCTGGAGATTTCCAGGCAGGCCTCTGCACCCAGGACAGGGGTGGACTGGCCTTTAGGAAACTCTGGAGATTTCCAGGTGGGCTGGCCTATAGGGAACTCTGGAGATTTCCAGGAAGGTCTCTGCACTCTGGACAGGGGTGGGCTGGCCTATAGGAAACTCTGGAGATTTCCAGGCAGACCTCTGCACCCTGGACAGGGGTGGGCTGACCTATAGGGAACTCTGGAGATTTCCAGGCAGTCCTCTGCACCCGAGACAGGGGTGGGCTGGCCTATAAAAGAACTCTGGAGATTTCCAGGCAGGCCTCTGCACCCTGGAAAGGGGTGGGCTGGCCTATAGGGAACTCTGGAGATTTCCAGGCAGGCCTCTGCACCCTGGAAAGGGGTGGCCTGGCCTATAGGGAACTCTGGAGATTTCCAGGCATGCATCTGCACCCTGGACAGGGGTGGGCTGGCCTATAAAAGAACTCTGGAGATTTCCAGGCAGGCCTCTGCACCCTGGACAGGGGTGGGCTGGCATATAAAAGAACTCTGGAGATTTCCAGGCAGGCCTCTGCACCCTGGACAGGGGTGGGCTGGCCTATAAAGGAACTCTGGAGATTTCCAGGCAGGCCTCTGCACCCTGGACAGGGGTGGAATGGCCTATAATAGAACTCTGGAGATTTCCAGGCAGTCCTCTGCACCCTGGACAGGGGTGGACTGGCCTATAATAGAACTCTGGAGATTTCCAGGCAGGCATCTGCACCCTAGACAGGGGTGGACTGGCCTCTAGGGAACTCTGGAGATTTCCAGGCAGGCCTCTGCGCCCTGGACAGGGGTGGGCTGGCCCATAAAAGAGATCTGGAGATTTCCAGGCAGGTCTCTGCACTCTGGACAGGGGTGGGCTGGCCTATAGGAAACTCTGGAGATTTCCAGGCAGACCTCTGCACCCTGGACAGGGGTGGGCTGACCTATAGGGAACTCTGGAGATTTCCAGGCAGGCCTCTGCACCCGAGACAGGGGTGGGCTGGCCTATAAAAGAACTCTGGAGATTTCCAGGCAGGCCTCTGCACCCTGGAAAGGGGTGGGCTGGCCTATAGGGAACTCTGGAGATTTCCAGGCAGGCCTCTGCACCCTGGAAAGGGGTGGCCTGGCCTATAGGGAACTCTGGAGATTTCCAGGCAGGCATCTGCACCCTGGACAGGGGTGGGCTGGCCTATAAAAGAACTCTGGAGATTTCCAGGCAGGCCTCTGCACCCTGGACAGGGGTGGGCTGGCATATAAAAGAACTCTGGAGATTTCCAGGCAGGCCTCTGCACCCTGGACAGGGGTGGGCTGGCCTATAAAGGAACTCTGGAGATTTCCAGGCAGGCCTCTGCACCCTGGACAGGGGTGGACTGGCCTATAATAGAACTCTGGAGATTTCCAGGCAGTCCTCTGCACCCTGGACAGGGGTGGATTGGCCTATAATAGAACTCTGGAGATTTCCAGGCAGGCATCTGCACCCTAGACAGGGGTGGACTGGCCTCTAGGGAACTCTGGAGATTTCCAGGCAGGCCTCTGCGCCCTGGACAGGGGTGGGCTGGCCCATAAAAGAGATCTGGAGATTTCCAGGCAGGCCTCTGCACCCTGGGCCTCTTTTGTGTGGTATTTCCAAATGTTCTCATCATATGGGGTCATTTAGAAAATTATTTCCAGGGCCTCTTTTGGTCCCCAGTAATTATTTCCAGGGCCTCTTTTGGCCCCCAGTAATTATTTCCAGGGCCTCTTTAAGTTCCCAGTCCACCCTGGGCTGTAGTACTCCCATCAGCAGTCCCAGCCCCTAGATATCGTGCCGGCGTGAAAGGAAAGGCAATGGCGAGATGGGGGAGAAAGGCACGCAGATATCTTGTCGCCACTCCGAATCCGTCCTCCATCTCATCAATGCTCGAACTTGGGCTGAAGTGTTACATTGAGGCGTAAGACTGATTCACTTAACATACTTACCGTTTTAAAATGAGGGGGTGCGTCTGTCTGGAGCCTATTCCATAAGGTAACTGCTCACAGTGCGAAACACGCTGCCCTAGAGAGCGAGCAGCGCCCCGGGCCGTGTTATTTTTTCTTTGTTCATTAAATGAAAACATTATATTGCGAACCGCGTATTTGCCCATACACACTCGCCAACCCCCATTCCTTAAGCCCTGGTCTCCCCTTCTTCAAGGAACTCTACCGGGCTGTAATTCTGCCGCTTTCACATGCAAATCAAGGCACGGGAAAGCCTGCCCCGCTGGAGCCTGGGAATCTCTCGCAGATGGCGGCGTGCCCTAAAACTCTCCCGAGACACGGAACTCTGAGCACATCCAATGCTTATCAGTACGCGCTGGGGCCAGGGGCGGACCGGTCCTATTGCAGCGGGGAGTCTGGGGACTTGAAGTAATAATGAAAGGTACTCACTCACCTCTGCCGTTCCGCTGCTCCTCCGGCCCGGGGACAGGAGCTGAGAGGTTCTGCGCCCCAGGCCTGCGCGCACAGCCCTGCGAGCACAGCACTGCACTACGCCCTCCCAGCAGAGCGCGCACGCCAGAGGCTGCCTGCCTCACCCAGCTACAGGCGGGCGGAACAACCGCAGCTGCAAAATGGTCAAAGCCACCAGTTTCACCGTCCAAATTTCCTTGTATATGTAACTTTTTTTGTCGAGGCTATTTAAAGATCATGGTTCACCCAAGAAAAACGGCACAGCTGAGCTAATGAAAGCTTTTCTGGATAGTTACGCCCAGGGTGTGCCTGTCCTTGCGACAGTGGGCATGTTTTCCAAGTTGCCTGGATAGGAAATCATAGTAACAGAAAACACGGTGTCAAAAAAGAACCTTTGCGCCTGCCAGTCTCGTGCATAACTATTCACAAAACCCTATGAGGACTGCACACCAGGGGACCCCCAACGTTAGCAATGGCGACGTGTGGGGTCCCCTGCACGCGCAGTTTACAGGTCTGCCGGGTGGAGGGCACTCTTTCCAGGTTCCACGCGGCTTTGCAGGTAGCGTTCCTAACGGATTGCTATGGAAGCCACCTGGTCTTGACCAAGTGCCAAACTGAGGCGGATTCCATAGGAATCCATTCATTTTATGCCGGGATGAAGATTTCATACACATGGTGCACTGGCTAGAAAGAGGACTGCGCCCCAGAGACCGTATCTCCGCTCCGTGCTCCTTTACCGACTCATCAGTGCTTGAAAAATGAGGCGGCAATTTAAATGAAGGCGTGAAAGCATTACGCCTCACCGGGCTGTCTCATTTCAAATCTGGCTGTACATGATCTCCAGCTTTTCCCTGGCTTCATCAGAAGTGTGTTGTCCCCCTGTGGGTCTCCTGGGTGTTTTGGGTGCAGTCTTGTGAAGTGAAGTTCTACAATGTATGTTACTTCCGAGCCCCTCTGCCCCACTCCGGTCTAATGCTGTGACTACGTTTCCCCCCACTCCGGTCTAATGCTGTGACTACGTTTCCTAGCACTTCTCTTCCTTTTGCGTTATTTATACCCTTTGTGAACATGGATGCTTCTACCAATCCCCGTCCCTCCAGAGTGAATGTTTAGGTTATTGAGACGTCCTCACGCGATTCACAGATCGACGCATTCTTTCTGCATGATGTTTACGCACCTCTGGACTGTCTCAGTTCTGCGTCTATTCCTCTGGAGATGAGGCGTCGAGGCCTGTGCAGCAAAGTGCATGCATGTCCCCTAATTTACATATGCCGTGACATAACCGGGAGTCAGGGGCGTTGCTAGGTTTGGAAAAGTCCCAGGGCTACGCTAATGTTGGGACTGTCAGGACACGGGGCTAGCTAGCCTTCTGGTTGTAGGGCCTGAGATTCTATCCGGGGCTACAACCAAAAGACTCGGGGCTTTAGCTCCTCTAACCCCCTCCTAGCAACACCTCTGCCGGGAGTGATGTCACCAGAAGAGCAATTCCCAAACGTGATGTGACAGGAAGCGACATCAGTATTTGATTCTGGATGCAGTCATGGGAAGGAAGATTACATAATGTGAAATCACACCAGGGAAGGTCAGCACAATTAGCCAACGTTGCATCTGAAATAACAGTGTGGAGCATACTCGCCAACATTCTGTGAGCAAAGAGATGCAGCATCTTTCAAGCTTGAAAAATAATCATTCCCATAACAATGACATCACAGGAAAATACAAAACATACAAACAGCACAACATGGAAAGATGTCGAAATGTTAAAAATGTATAATTCTGAATGCTAACACCAAATTGTCGGCAGATGCTGTGTGATGGTGTTACACTCTGCCACTTGCTTTCACTGCTGGTTCACCTAAGGGTTGTCCCGGCAAGAGTGCAGGACAGAGTCGCGCAGCTGTCGGGTCAGTGGATTGGCCTGAGTGCAATCAAAGTAATCACCTACCAGCCCTCTGTATAGGCAGACTAATTAATGTGTTGCATTCTCTGTCCTATAAATTACTTGCCACTGTAAAAAGCAGTAGGATCTGTCACTGAAATCTGTAGACGGTAGGGCTGCTTCAAAAGCAGTAGCCTACTGCCTCAATCTGTAGGGTTGGCAAGTATGTGTGGAGTCCTGGCTGGCTCGGCCTTTGCTGTGTCCAAGGTATGATAGCGTACATGCAGGGGTGGCGTCAGGACCTTTCACCTTTTTCAGCTAAAATGTGCTCGAATTCAGGGAGGCCGCCGTGCAGACGCTCCCATGTTGACAGGCAACGTATTTCTTTTATTCATGACATTAAATGTGTGCTTTGCCGCACGCTACAGTTTGCTGGCTGCTTTCCCCTTGATCCAGTCTGTTAAATGTGTGCTTTGGAGCCCACACACGTTACAGACTGCCTTTGCTGGTGCCCAGCGTCCAGCAGTGGTGGCGTCATCTTGCTGCCTTTTATTCCACTTTCGTCTGCATTAGCATCTTGCTGACAAAGACCAATTACTCGCTTGTTAGCTGACATTAATGTTTCAGCTCCCCTCTCGCTGCTTGCCTCATGACGACCTGAAGCCATTAACATCCTCCCTGCATTCCTTTGTATCCGTTGTTGTTTAAGCCCCCAGGGGTGCCTCGGACGGTTTTCCTGAACTGCAGGCAAGGAGGCCCCAAACATCATGTAGAAATGGCCCACATTAGCCCTGACAAACGATCAACTGGCCCTGTGTATATGACTGTGTAGGGCGATCCAACTTATTTTTCAAGCATTTGGAGAGAGCGCCTGTCTATGGTCTGCACTGCAAAATAGCCCCTTGCATAGTACCTTTGATCTGCCAATGCCCATCTCTGGTGGACTGGGCTTCCTTCCACCATCAATATATAGTAGGCCAGGGGGCGCTTCTCCATGTATATAAACCCCATTCTTCCCCCCTCACTATATACTGAACCTTTACCCCATCTACCCATGGCCTTGATTAGGGAGCACATAAGAGGATGCGGGTGGCACAGAGGGACCAATGTGTTTTTATTCCTAAATATACACATAATTAAAACAAAGGTACCACTAGTGTAATAAACAATTTATTTAAATTTTCAGCCTGAAACGACCATGGTTTTCAAGTGGCTTTGTAAGAGTGAGCCAAAAGTCAACGCACGTTGTTGTGCCCAATATATGAATGTTCACAATTGTTACTGTATGTAGCGACAATATTGCAAATTAGAACATGACTGAGTTTTTAATATTTTTTTAAACAGGCTATACTTTGACGTGAATCACTCATAGGGACCACCAGTCTCACATTAAGAATAACATAATCACACAGGATCACACACCACGAGTTGGTGGCAGATCTCTTTCTTTGGCTGTGGCCTCCCTCTGGAACAGCCTCCCCTGCCTCCCTGAAATTTGAGGAGAACCATCTCCGGTTCCAGAAGCACCTCAAAACCTTCCTCTTTGCTTCTGCTTTCTCTCTTCCTCTCCCCTGCTGAACTCCTGGTTGAAACTGTACTGGTCACCTGGTCACCCTCTGATCTCTGGCCCAGGTCCCCTACCCTGCCAGTTACACACTTGCACTGCCTCACTGGCATCACCCGCACTTGTTGACTGTTTTTCTGTATCCCTACAGTCCCCCACCTGCACTTGACACCTGTTGTCTGCACTTACCCTTTGCACTTGCCACAAGCTGGCCCTACTTCTCTTATTGTTTTATTTATTCTATTACACCCTGTACTGCACTTTCCCCACCACCCTCCACTCTGCACTTTTCCTCTTCCCTCTTCCCCTGCCCTTGCGCAATCTGAATGACACACGGCCTTGTAGGATCACTATCTCTGTCTTCCCTCTGTTCCCCCTCCCTTGCCGAGTCGCGCCTTGAAACACTTATGTATAGGCACGTTATAAATGCCATATCATATCACCTCGATAATGGTGTGAATTCAGTGGGAATAGTGAAATAGATCAGCAAAAGCTGATCCAAGTATACAGGAATGTGAAAGATTGGATGTCCACAAATTGGTTATGTCTAAACTCTTCTAAAACTGGGTTGCTGATCTCTGGGTGCATGCAAGAGGTTTGCTAAATCATGACTACAAGAGTTTTGACATAGAGGGAAGTAGTATCATTGTCCTGGACAAGGTAAACCACTTGGGATGTTCATGGAAGCATCGTAAATGCTGAAGCCCATGTAAACTAAGTAGTCAAAAACTCAAATTACTACCTGAGGGTCTTGAGGCAGATTAGCTCCCTGGTTACCCAGAAAAACTGCCAGCAGCTTGTTTGAGTGGTTATGCTACCAAGACTTGACTACCGCAACTCCTTGCTGGTGGGATAAGTGCCTCGGTTACCTGCAGAGGTTTCAAAACGATGCAAAACGTGTGGTATGTAACATTCCAAGGAGAGAGCCAATATTGAGGGCCCGGAAAGAGCTACATTGGCTCCCTGTTACAGCAAGAATACAATTTAAGATTCTTACTATGGGCCACAAGTGTCTGTTTGGAAATGCTCCCTCTTATTTGGAGGAGAGATTGGCAATCTATAAACCTAGCTGCATTTTACGGTTGTGCGATGCACTATGTCTCACAATACCACGGTTTAGGAGAGTTAGAGGAAATGGTCGTTCCTTCCCTGTGCTGATTGCACAGGCTTGGAACAAGCTCGCGAGTACCCTGTGCAAAGAAAATGACCACCTTACTTTTAGGAAAAGATAAAAACTCTGTTTTCCTAGACCCATCTAGTTCTTGTTGGACTGTTTCGGTTGATGTTTGTCTCCTGTGTGTTTCTTTTAGCACCTTGATGCCTACGGGCTTTGGCACTCAATAAATGTACATAACATAACATAAGTGGTGAAGCCCCCCAAGGTTCCTGCCTTTTACCTACACTTTACAATACATACACTCAGTGCTTAAAGTGGGCCGGGCCCCGGCAGTCTCCAGAAAGTGGGGCTGAGCCGGGGCCCAGCCGGGGCCCCCGTCCCACACAACATTGGCGGGATGCATTATCCCGCCGCGGCCGCAGCCGCGACGGGAGATGCGCCCGTCATTATGTCGGCCAAGCTGACAGAAGTGCCAGCCAGCCACAGCGATGCTGAGGCTGGCGGCACTTCTGTCAGTTAGTGTAACTCCCTTTGATGACCCCTCATCAGGGTCATCAGAGGAAGTTACTGTCCCTTTGTTTTCCCTCCCCAGGTCACTGACCCCCGCGGGCTCCGTGATCTAATATGCAGATTAGATCACGGAGCCCGCGGGTTCGCAGAGGGTGAAAGACGCCTCGGGCTCAGTGATCTATGTGCTCTGAGCAGATGGATCACAGAGCCCGAGGTGCCTTTCTCCGTCGGCAAAGCTTTATAAAAGATGTCTTGAACTGTGTACGTTTCAAGCCATCTTTTATAAAGGTAGAAATATTTCTATGTTTATAAAAGACGGCTTGAAACGTGCACAATTCAAGGCATCTTTTATAAAGCTTTGTCGATGGACAAAGCCACCTTGCGGTTTGTTTTGTCCGTCATCAACGCTTTATAAAAGATGCCTTGAATTGTTTACGTGTCGCCATCTTTTAGAAACATAGAAACATGTTACAAATATCTATGTTTATAAAAGGTGGCTTGAAAAGTACACAAACCATAGTAAGGTAAGCACACAAGTGTGCGTAAAATACTATGGTTTGTGCACTTTTCAAGCCACCTTTTATAAACATAGAAATATGTAACATTGCTATGTTTATAAACTATGGTTTGAAAAGTACACACACCATAGTAGTACGCATACAAACATATAAATGCTCACATACATTTATATATTTGTTTGCGCACCTCACTATGATTTGTGCACTTTTAGGCCACGCCCACAGTGAATGCCACGCCCCCAAACGAGGGCCCCCCCTCAATTTCTTACCCCACTTAAAGCACTGGAAATTACTATTTGCAGCACTCAATACCATGGCTGTCATCTGCACAAATTTCGCAGATGACACCCAGATACTGATTCCTATCACTGGGGCCACAAACAAGATACTGCCACTATCAATAAGATTTAATATCTTCCAAAACTGGATGGCCACCCATAGCCTGTGCCTGAATGATGAGAAAACAGAGATCCTCACTGTAGGTTCCCCTGCCCGCCTAAAATCTCTAGATGATAGCTATACCACTATAAATATTGATGGAACATCCATCCCAGTCTTGAAACAAGTAAAAACATTAGCCGTCCACTTAGATGCTAATTTCTCCATGACCAAGCACATCAACGCCTTGACATCTTCCAGCGCCTATACCACTAAACCTATCTCACTCAACCAACAATTCCTCACACCCCAGAACTGCCTTACACTAGCATGAGCCCTCATCCTCTCAAAACTAGACTACTGCAACATCCTTTTACTGGGTACCACGACAACTAATCTTGCCAAACTGCAACTACGCCAGAATAAAGCCCTATGTGCTGTCTTTGGCTTAAAACAGAATGATCACATCTCCTGTATTAGAAGAGAAGTGCATTGGCACCCTGTCAAAGAGAGAATCCTCTTCAAGACCCTGTTCACTGTGCACAAATGCATCCTTAATGACGCCCCTTCCTATTTGAACAACAGCATTACCCAAAAGGTTCCAACCCGATCCCTAAAATCATGTACCAGCACACACCTGATCGTTCCATGCTACAAGAACAAAAAGGTGGGAGGTTCTAGCTTCCCAGTAGCTGCTCCAGCGGTCTGGAACACTCTACCAGCACATATTAGAAAGGAGCAATCGCACCAGTGATTCAAGAAAATGATTACAACCTGGCTCTTTGACAAATTCGATTAAGGCCGTAACTAACTCTGTCAATGCTCCTAATATGTTGTAACAGAATGTATGTATGTAACTTGTATCCTAAATCTATAATGAAGTGAAGTTTTTAAGTAACCAATGCTGTGATACCCTTGGGTATGGCCGTGTGAAAAATGCAACAAATAAATAAATAATAAAAAACAAATAGCTAATGGGAAACATGGAGAACCGAAAGTGCTTCCGAGGGGCCTTCTTATGCCACAGTCCTCGTGGAACTAGGCACACCTTTGCCGTTTACGACAGCAGCACCAAGCAAAGCAGTTTGTAGAGAAGGAGCTAAGTACCCCCACCTCAATCATCTCGCCCATCTTGCCTATTTGTTGGGAACCAGAGTGTGAGACACCTGCGGTACCCGTGAAAATACAGATACAAAGGAGAATCCTGGAGGTTCCCATTGAGAAAACCATACCTGCATATGAGACAGTACGATGGCCATTTGAAAGAACGTCCGGAAGAAGCAGGACCAATGAATGATGAAGATGAATGGTGACGTCTTGCAGAGTCGAGCTGATGCACATGAAAGAGTTGCAGAGACTAAAGAATGCAGATATTCTATAAGGCATCAAGAAGGTATTGAAGATAAGTGGCATCTCGGGATCAAGATGAAGAAACATATGCTACAGAACTGAAGAGGTAAAGTCAGTTTATACGTGTACAGATGCAAAGAAATGCAAGCAGACAAAGTATTCTTGAGGCTAGCTTTATAGTGACTAGATTGCGGCATGCTCCAACATATACATATATATATATATATATAAAAGCAAATAAAGAATGGATGTTTCCACTACGTGTTATAGTAGAGCTGGTCTAAAGAAAGAAGGCCTCGTTTTCAGTGTGTCGCAGTTAGAAAACAAGTGAATTACAAAGTGAATCTCAGAAAGTCGAGACTGGATGGGCCAAGAAGCCAAGGTCTTATCACGCTGGAGTGAGCAGATATTGGATAGAAATCGTGTGAAAGAACAGAGATCCAGTTCAGGAGGGATGGACAAAAACAAGAAAGACGTCAGCGGTCTATTAGAAATTAGTATTTTTAATACACGAGAGACTCGGTTTTGTGGTCTTCAGTCACGTGGAGGGATGAAGTTGGACGAACATGATGGTCACACCTACGCATGAGGGCAGAGCGTGCCTTCACTCCCCTGAATTCTCCAGGGCAAAGAACACTCCCAAGGATAATTTCAAAGCCCTAATTGACAGCAGACCACTGAGATGATGATGGATGAATATGCTAATTAGTGGGAAGCTATGGTTGGAGACTAGCTCACCAGCACCTGGAAGCCCAGTCTGCATGCTGCTAACGTAGGTGGAAAAGTACTGATGGAGGTAAGAGTGCCAACCAATGGTAAAGGACTGCATGATTAAGGGTCCTATAGTTTGTGTAGCCAATGAGACGTTGTGTATTTAGTGACGTTCATAGTGACCTGTTTTAGGGGAGGGCTTAGTTGCCCCACCTGATCTTAAGAAACCGATCACATTTCTTCACTTCCTTAGACGAGTATGGATCATATACTTAGATATTCCCTTAGACCCTATCACTTTCTTCAATAGGTTTTTGTAGTTTGCCACGTAGGATGACATCAGTAATACATAGGTTGACGTCACCTATGATGATTTTTTGCTATAAAAGAAAGCTTTTTTTCAAGATGCATTGAGAGTTCTTACGCTGAGCCGTCCGTTGATGTCCGTTGTACTCCCTGTTTTAGATAATTGATATTGAAAAAGTTATCCTTTTGCCAACTACCTGAGTCGTTTTGATTATTGATGTTTGAATCATTTCTGCATCCCCATCCATCTCAAAAGTATTGCTACCTCATCTTAAAGGGCTGCGAGACCACAGTTCAAGTTGACCCAAGGAAACCCAATCCAAACCTGCCTTTTGCACTAGCGCCTAAAGTAGTCATTTTAACATCCAACATCTTCAGACTTTTGAAGGGGTATTATGGGATCCATTGACGTGGCGCTGCAGTAACAATGGATGCATTTTCCTAGCTAACCAATCAGCAAATAAAGATAATTGAGTCTTTAAAACCTGTGAATCCGGCAGCAGGCGCTTGATACACTGAGCTATCTCTAAAAGAAGAAAAACGTTGCACCTTTAGATACAACGTGGCTCATGCACACAAGGTCAAAACTTCTGTGTGCAAACTAAGCAGCCGCTCACAGCAAACAATCAAAACAGAAAACATGAGTTCAGATTACCGTTTGCCTGAAACAGAATGCACAAACAGCTTCAATAAAGTTTGATTTTCCCAGTTATCCTTTGATTGAAACAAAGCGAACATACTTCAGTCAATGAGTGTCCCCTCTTACAATTACCCCAACCATGAATATACAGTTTGAGCATTTGTCGGCAGTATTGAACCCAGATGGCATTACTAAGTCACTGTCGACTAAAATATAGTGGGGTGGGTGGGTTAGACACAATGGCCCTCATTACGACCCTGGCGGAGTGGGTTACCGCCAGCGGTAATCGTGGCGGACCCGTCCGCCCTACTACGAGTTCCTGTAGCGCCATGGAGCCTTTCTCCGCCTGGTTTTACCGGGCGGAGAAATCCATGGCGCTAAGGGACCTCGTTGTTAATTACGCCACCGTACTTTACGGTGGCGTAATTAACGCCTTCCCCACTCCCATTATACCCTATGGGGCAAGAATGGGAATGGGGAAGGGCAAAATGGGGATTGGGGATTTACCGCTCTGCCAAGGTCGGCATGGGGTGGAAAATCCGCCAACCCCCATGGCGCTATCGGCAGCTTTCCGCCGTGCTCCGCGGTGCATTTAGCACCGCGAATTCCGCCAGGGTCGTAATGAGGGCCAATGTTTTGCATTGGAGTTGATGTTCCACAGTAGCAACAGCAGTCACAAAGAGCCATATGGTATTGGACTTGGGAAAACATGGAGATCGCATGCCACCAACACGTACATCCTTGTCATCGAGTCTTCAGGCTTCACTGCCCCAAGCATCATGTGTCCATGAAACTTGCCAATGGGATCTTCAAAAAAGGTCAGCTTGGTGGTACTAGGGATCTATCTCGGATCAAAAGCCCTACAACTAAATGATGGGGCACAGTGTGCTTTTTTAAATGTTACGCTCAGATAAGTGACCAAGATCCTTGTCCAACAGTTTAGATACAAAAACGGAAACGGGAGCAAGCCCCACTTAACGGGTCAAGTGCTGCAACGTGCACAGGTATTTGACAGATCTCTAGCAACTCTTGCCATACAAAAAAGTACACTTTTTGGAATAAGCCTTGAAAGCTACTAGTTCTGCACTGCAAGTAATCTACAGAGCACTGACGCTACGTTGAGTCCCTGCACTACGTGACTGCAACCAGCTGTGACCCCAACAAAACTGTACACCGCCCCCCAAATAGGCTGTGTCATGTGCCCCGGCTGCTGCTGAAATGCTAAAACCGGCCCAGGAGAGCGATGGCAGGCTGCCATTTCCTCAGGAGGGGCGGACCAGGCTCATGCTCCTGCCACAGGATTCAAGCTTTCACGTTGAGGTCTCGGGAATGACCGACTGATGGCAAATATATCTGGATTCCGCTGCTCAAGAACGACATCAAGCGCGCAGTTTCCACAGCTCTCTGTGCAATAAATCACTTTGCACGGCCTTAACTCTAGGATTGCACCATCTCTGAGGTATCATGCATGGACATGGATGGCTACCTGTACTTAAAGGCTTAGTCTGTATACTTGTCGGAGAAGTAGATATTCTTGTGTGATTTGCAGCCAGCGGCGCAAAGCTACTCTCAGTGCATTGTTCCAGAGCTTGACGAGTGCTGCTCTCTGGGCTTGATAACGGACTTGCCAGCAGCTGTGAGCTTTTGCTGTTATAGCGGTTCCACCATAATTATTGAAAGCTCACTCTGATCAGATGATAATGGGCAGTGTGAGAATAACAGACACCGGGGTGGGACTAGTCTCCGCAGCCGCTCTCCTGGCACCCTGCGGATTTAATGGAAGGTTTCCAGATTGGTTTTCCAAGGCGGAATAAAGGTGGTTCTGCAACCAGGTAAAGTGGGGGTGTACGTATTGTTCCCCTTGGGGCCCGCAGAGGGAGCATCCTGGACAGTGTGTCCCGGCTTTATTTAGCAGGTTAATCTATGTGCTTTGTGGCGGTCAACTAACTAGGGGAAAGGAAATCGAAAAAGGAGCATCATTTTGAAGCTGGCATCTTGGGACATCACACAACAGGAGTCTGCACAAATATACTAGAGGGTTACTCGACAACAAAACCAAAAAGACATTTAGCTCACTTTATAGAATGGGTTCGGAGGGGGGACTGGCCAGGGTCGGACTGGGACTAGAAATAGGCCCGGACACACAAAAAAAAGTGGCCCACCCCTCGCCTCAGAAAAGTGGCCCACCCCTCGCCTCAGAAAAGTGGCCCACCCCTCACCTAAAAAAAGTGGCCCTCAAACCATCATCCGTGAATCGCGTCAATTCACAACTTAACAGAAAATGCTACTTATGGAGGGTTCATGTGTCTGTTGCATGTTATGTTTTATGTAAAACGCCTGGGAAAGTGATAACCGGTCCGATAGCACAGCGAGTAAAGCACTATAAAAAAAAAATTAGAATTAGAGCACTTGCTTTGACATTTGTGCAGAGCCTGCTGATGCAGGTTCAAATCCCGGCAGGATCAAACTCAGCCTTTCATCCTTCCGAGGTCGATAAATGAGCACCACACACCGTGGGTATTAATAAGCGGTGCTCAGATACCTGAGGGTTCGTAGCGCTATATAAATGCTAAATCATTATTATTATTATTTTATAACATTCCTTTTGTTCTTTTTAAAAAATAAAAACATCATCACTTAGTAAAATACTTATTTTGCAGAACCAGACTCAAAGCATGTCTACTCGTTGACACCAGTAATGAAAATAGAGTTGCATTTAATAAGCAGTACACAGCCAAATGATGACACAATAACAACACAACTCATAAAATAACATAACGTTGCATACAGTTCTGTGACAGGGTCCACAGCTCCTGGAAATCCTGCTTCCAGCTTCATGAAAATCCTGGAAATCACTCAATCAAGAGTTCCTGCAACAATGCACTTTTATGTGCAACCAGGTCGATTATGTCTGGATTTTGCAATTGGACAAGCACATTACGCTCCACTGACATGAGTATAAAGGCTTCGAGGTTGTCCTGGCAGAGGTGGTTTCTTAGGCGGGTTTTAATATTCTTCAATTTTGAAAAACTTCTTTCACATGCTACCTGTGTGCAAGATAAGGTCAAGATGAACTTGTATGCCAAATACAATTGCCGGTAAGCACTACTAAAAAGTTCATACCTTTTTAGAATTGCATAGCAACATATTGCACAGTTACGGCATGTATTGCATTTCTGTACTAAAGGTAGCTCTCCAAAATCTTGTAGTGCTAGATCTTCACTGTGTAGGGCTTCAATGGCATACTCTTCTGGTAGTGTCCTCCTCAGTTTAGTCCACTTGCTTGCAAAGTCTGAGAGTTCTTCCCTTAACCCCTGTAGCGTTATGGAGTCATCCAGTCTTTCAAGCAAGGAGCACATATTTGTAAGAGCATTGTCGGGTAGACTTTCATTGAAATTTTTGGGATCCAGGCATGCTATATCTGCGGCAAGTGATGAGTGGGTTTTAAAACGACTAGTTAGGCTTTGAAGAATGTTGTCCATAATGGCATTATGTACAGTAACTCTAAACCGGTCTTTAGCCAAGGTGATTGGCTCATCCCTTGCATTCATTCCAGGCATCCTCTTTTTGTGGGCCACTATCCCCTCTGGAAGTGCAGTTTCTACTCTTTTATCATAGCCTCTCTCTTCCAAGCCCACGTTGGCCCATTCTGCACATTTTTCAGCTGCAGAATACACAGAATCAAAATTTCTTGACTGTGCAGCAAGCGCTTTTGTAGTGTCCAAGACCATTCTTTGTGCCTGTAGGATGTCCATTCCACTTGTCTGGAGGTACTTAGATAATGGAGTTGTCGAATTAAATACTCTGAGATATAACTGAGCTGTGAGCACTGTTTGGAATTTGCACAGAGATTCAGAAAAGTTTAAAGCTTGGTAACGGACGTTTGCATTGAATTTATCTGTATTTGAGCCAATATTATTGAGTGCAACAACCACATCAATGAACATTGCTTTGTTTGGGTTATTAAAGGAGCCAAAAACTTTCCGTAGTGCTGCATCCTTTGCCCACCACCTTGTTTCTCCTATTATTTGGATTGTGCGGCCTTCCACAGACAGCTCACGCCACACATCCATCCTTTTGTAGGACTCCCTGAAAAAAACGGCACAGGAGTTTAACAGGCCAAACAAAGCCATGGATTCATTTGATACTTGTGTCCCCTCTACAAGTACAAGATTTAATACATGTGCATAGCACCAGACATGTATTTGACCAGGGGATTCCTTACTGAGCCAGGATGTGAGACCATTGTACTGCCCCTGCATATTGGATGCACCATCGGTTGAATTCCCAATGCACTTGCGTAGGTCCAGACCATTATCTTTAATAACACTCTGCACCAACTCAAACAGCCCCTTTCCAGTAGACAAAGTGCAGTTGGTTACTGCTAGTAGGCGTTCATGTACAGTGTCAGTAACATATCTAATAATTATAGAGCACTGATCAGTAACACTCACATCTTGGGTTGAGTCTATCTGAATGGAAAATATCTCTGCTTCCTTTATTTCTTGACAGATTACCATTTCGATCAGTTTGGAAATGGCTTCAATCACATACCCAATTGTAGTCTTTGACATGAAGGTCACAGAAGCACCCCGGCCTTGCCCAGTTTTCTTTTTGGATTTGGTTTGAATTACCTCAATATGTTCCTTTAGAGGTCTGTCATATTTACTTAGGAGCAGAAGGATTTCAAGGAAGTTGCCATGATCCAGCTCTTCATTATCCAGCTCGGACATGGACTCTGATTTCCCACGAAAACTGAGCCCCCTTTTCCCAATGACTTTTACAACATCAATAACGCGCTCCAATATGTCTCTCCTTTTTCTGATTTGCTCACTTCGAGCTAATTTCTGTCGGTGAAAGAGTAAACCGCCTATGTCAACCCCTGAAAAGTTTAACATATATGAATCTGTGCACCTCCGGTGACCTTGGCCTGCCTCATGTTCTGCAATGCGCTGGTAAATACGCCTCCAGTTTTTCATCCCGTTGATGAAAAGACCCCTCTCTCCACGTTTAGTAAACGCTAAACAAACTGTGCAAAAAAGGGCCTTTTGTATTTCAGAGTAACTTAACCAATACCGTTTTCCCCCATCTTTCCTCCAAAAGGCTAAGCTGGCTTTGATGTGTCTATGTTTGGGAGGTTGAATTGGATGGTGCTGAAAGAAATAGGAAAGTTGATCTGGTTTTGGACGTTGAAACAAGTAGTCTGCCACCTGTAGATCATCTTTCCGTGCTCTGTGCTTCACACCCCCGTTCCCTGAGTCTTCAGTATGTTGTAAAGCAGATAAAGATTCTTCCGAATGACTAGTACCTGCCACTTCCTCTGGGGAGATGATGTTGTCTCCAATTATTTCTGGCAGACTTGATTCTGACACTTCCTCCTTGGGGGAATCTTCAATTGTTCGTGGCAGACTGGTACCACCACCGGCTGGCACTTCCTCGAGACGGACAGCCTCAATTATTTCTGGCAGACTTGTTTCCGACACTTCTTCCTTGGGGGAATCTTCACTAGTTTGTGGCAGACTGGTGCCACCACTGGCTGCCTCTTCCTCGAGATGGACAGCCTCAATTATTTCTGGAAGACTTGATTCCAACACTTCTTCCTTGGGGGAATCTTCAATTGTTTGTGGCAGACTGGTACCACCACCGACTGCCTCTTCCTCGAGATGGACAGCCTCAATTATTTCTGGAAGACTTGATTCCAAAACTTCTTCCTTGGGGGAATCTTCAATTGTTTGTGGCAGACTGGTACCACCACCGACTGCCTCTTCCTCGAGATGTACAGCCTCAATTATTTCTGGCAGACTTGATTCCGACACTTCCTCTTGGGGGGCACATTCAATGATTGCTGACATTGTAGTTGCTGAAGCATCTGCCTCTGTTGAGATGTCTCCAATAACTGCAGAGACTCTGGCTTCTAGTCTTCTCACATCTTGATCTCTTGTTGATGGGTCCAGTGAAGAACCAGGTTTAACACTTATACCTGAAGAAGATGGCTGGTAACCCTCATCCACTTTTCTCCCAGCAACACCACTTGACATTTTGATGGTCTGACCTGTAAACAGATCTTCAATGTTTTTGTTTTGCCGGATTTCCTCTTCAATTCGCCTTTTCTTCTTTTCTCTTAGTTTATCTGCTCCTCCCTTTCTTTTTTTTGAATCCATTTCTCCCCTAAAAAATAAAATTAGCTTAATTGTGCATCGGATTCCTACCTTTATCACAGTAGGTCTAAGTAACCTGGCTGCCAGTGCCAACATCCAAAATATAATTTCAGTAAGAGGAAACAAGTGCTTGTCAGCATTTTCAGATGCGACTGTCCCCAGCCTCACCATAACCTCCCTCCCAAAAAAGAGAACAATATCCAGCTGGGTCTATAAAATGCTGAGTCTAACAGTAATCCAGTCCCATGGCATGGTAAATGAACTGGATGCATGC
Organism: Ambystoma mexicanum; assembly: GCF_040938575.1. Lineage (NCBI taxonomy): Eukaryota > Metazoa > Chordata > Amphibia > Caudata > Ambystomatidae > Ambystoma > Ambystoma mexicanum. Next base: position 694,519,856 of record NC_090931.1, read on the forward strand.
ATCTTATTTTTCCAGGCGAGCAAGCAGTGGCCTGGACGTTGTATTATGGCATGACGTCTCAGAAAAAAATAGTACCCAAAAAGGAAAGCTGCATTGTAATTAACTTATGAAAAACACCAAGGGTGCATGCAGCAACATACATATAGCAAGTGAATGCCTGCTGCATGCACACAAATGCACACATTTGTGTAATCTTCCTACCCTCCACCCCAGTGTTTGAGAGTGGTATAATCCAGGTTTTCCTTTTGCCCTAGCATACATTAGGCCTGGATGCAAATTCACAATAACAAAACGTGGCCAGATTGAAACAGGAGGAATAGGCTAGGAGTTCTGCCTGGTCACTGTTCTGCTTATATGCTGGACTGGAGCCTAGGGTGGCCGTGCATCTGGGGGGAGACAACAGGTGTGCACAATAAAGGCTGCCAAAGTAGTTTGAGTGTGCTATACAGGACCACCTTACATTGCACTGCATTGAATATGTACAGTCACTAGTGGTTACTTACCCACAGGGGTGAGCTTGCCTGGCTGGCTGTTGGTAGCTCCGCGCTAAGGCCTGACTCGAGTGGATACTTGAACAGTGACCTGCCTGCAAAAAGAAACAAGGTAAAGATGACGAAAAGCCAATAAACACAGTATATAGCATATAAATACAGTGCAGGGCTTGTAACAAAGATATGATGGGCACCGAAGCATCCCCCAATAGCTAGGGGCTAAACCGTAGTCTGTCACAAAAAAAGGAGTAGAGCATCCAGGTCCATAAAGGCTATATGCAAATTGAGCTAAAAACAATAGAGGATGATTTGTGATGTGTTGATGTATTCCTTGTTTCATTTGGAGGATGCAAATTGCTAAAGCATTTCCAGATAGTAATGTGCTATTGCAGGGAACTGGGATTGCAGTAAACAGGTAAAGGTCATTTGAATATAAGCTCTAAACTAGACATCAACTACAAGGGCTTGTAAAAAACAATGTGTGTGAGTGAGACTTGATACAGAGTGAACACTGACTGAGGAATCTGTGCCCAGCAAAGCGCAATGCTATAGAAAGGAATGCATTGCCTACCACGGTTCTCACTGCGCAAACACAGATGTTTCTACAGAATCAGTGCCATTAATGAAACGCTACCTTTCACCCCTTGACAAAACAGGAAATGGCCATGAAATAGCATTGTTCCTAAGTACACTATGAAAAATATGGTTATGATTTCACTAATGTGATATACATTTAATACAAGAAAGGATCACCATATGTATCATTAATATCTGTGTCTATAGATCCATATTGTCAAATTACTGTGAATACAAGCAGACGTCCAAGGCCAAATGATAATGTTATTGTATAGCACTTACGCTTAAGCTCTTTTTTATAGAATAAATATGCATACAATTTCACCCAACCTGTCTTGGTATTCATTTATCGCCCTCAGGATGAAAGGCTGAGATGACCTTGCTGGGATTCGAACCTGCAGATCACACACACATCACAGCAGCGAGCGCTCAACCCACTAAGCTATCATATCGGCTATAGTAAAATGAGCATCTGCAGGTCTGGTGCAAATTTGGCCGCATTTCAAGACTGTGTGCAATGCATCTACTTTTCAGGCTCTGCCCACGGTAGTGCTTGTGTGACAAGGGCCTCAGCAAATACAAGTGCATGACACAAGGCAATGGCGCCTGACTGTTGAGGGTAGTTTCTAAGATCCCAACGTGCAGTCTCTAGTAAATCACGTCCATGACAAGCTGCCAGCCAATCCCAGGGCCTTGAGCACCTGATGGTAGGCTGATGTTAGCTGGATGTCAAAGCCAGCCTGAAAACAACAACATCACGTCAGTAAAACACTGTCAGTAAAGGCCCTGTTTCTGGAACAACATACACCACCAAGGCATCTTTCTCCCTTTCAGCCCTACAAAGGGAACCCGGCGCAGTGGAGCATGGTCGGGGAGACAGGGTATGGTCATACATGTCAATATGCCCCATTCCATTCAGAAGATGGTAGTCAGGTGCTGCTTGTTTCTTAGCGTTCTGGGACTTGTAGTCTAGGATTGCCCCTTATGACTCCAAGACTACAAGGTACAGAAGGCAAAGATAAAAACAGGAATGGACTACCATCTCATAAATCGAATGGGTCCTACATGTTGGCATGTATGTGGTGGACATGCAGCAAAGCCACAACATGCTCGAGTGGTGCAACGACCATTGTGCAGATTGGGGTTTAGTCGCCCCCTAAATTTTGGGTTAAGTTGATTTGTCCTGGGTGATCTACACAGCGTTGGCAGAACAAGACACAGACAACGCCTGCAGCTGCACAGTTAACAAAGGCCTGCAATTAGTAATGCAAAGCATTTCATTGTTGGAAACTGCATTTGAATGCATACATTTTTAGGCAGTTGAAATCGTGATGGGGTGTTAGTACTAAAATGTCAAGGGAGTGATTGGAAGGGTGGTGGGGGACAGGACACAGCTGATTCACACGGCAGTCTTTCTGTAGGCGCTTTCAGACTTAAATGAGAGAGTTAACTGCTTGTAACATTGAAGCTGAACCAAAATAGTCTCATTAGACTGTGTAAAGAAGTTAGATGCCAGCACACAAGTAAGTTTGACCCCTCCTACACAGTCTCTCAAGTTAGCCCCGCCCCCAAAATGTGAAGGTCTAGACTCCCGCTTGCCCCCACACTCCCTTGGTTTCAAAAATGAAAACCTTGCGCACTGATATTTTTACCACTACACCCCCAACAACACCAACGAATGTCGCACAGCAATATCAACATGCAATACAGGTGTGTGGAAACGGGCACTGAAATAAGGCACGAGGTCGCCGCTACCAGGTGTGCGGGCCAGCGTCGTCGAGGAGGGGTGAGGTCCGGGGAGGGGGGGCGTACTGTGACCAGCCCTGCACGCACACCTGACACCCAGACATACTCCTGAGAAACGGGAGAGGGGCCCGGGCCCAGTACACGCCCAGAAACAGAACGAGGGGGGGCAGCAGCCTCGTCAGACTACTCCCGTGTCCCTAAAACCACAAACCGGGGCGCAGAACTGAGGGCTTAGCCCCCCAGCAACAGACTCGGACTGTCCTACAGGACAATAGGGCAATGCCAAAACCAAACACGAAAAATAATGGTGTCTCAGTGAGTGGTGTGTGTGAGCCGTGTGTGCCCACTTTTTGGGGAGTCAAAGGGGCATGGGTTACTTCTTAGTTTTCCATTGTTATGGATAAATGTTCTTTAAATTGCACAATTTGCATCACATTTTAACAGAAAACTTCACGGCTGTCAAGCGAACGGTAAAGTAAGCTCGCACAGTTAAGAGTCCTACAGAACTGGCAAACCATAGATAAACTCTAGCGGTGACTGTGCATTCTTACGTATGACTGCTCATACTGCGAGTTCCCCAAGGCATTGGCAGTGTACTTCTGAAAGTCGGCCGCACTGACAGAACACTGTTGAAGGGCGCTGCCCCACCTCCACCCTCTTACCCGTAACCCACCCAACGGTGTGGCGTCGTTCATTAACCCTGGGTCACAATGGATGCCGGGATGAGTGAAATAGGAACATTAACACTATGTATCATGTAAAATAGTGAAGTTGGCATGGAGGAGTTTGAACCCAGGTGTTCAGATTATAGAGTTTGCAATTTAGGCAGTGGACCACCTACTGCTAAACATTAGGCAAACCAGCTATACACTTAGAAAAGGCAAAGGAGCCCGACAGATAACGTATGTATGCGCAATTAGAATGCAATCCAGCAAAGTGGATTTTAAATGTGCCTATGCCGTTCTCCACAGTAAAAAGCGAGATGTACAGAAGTTAATCAACTGTATTTGTTAAAATAGTACACTCTACATATTTAAAATGGCCAGTTATGTAAAAAGTTGACAACGCTCATGAAAAAGTACACTTCCACATATCATTTAGATAGGGATACTGTGGTGCATTTGGAGATAGGCAACAGCATATACATTACCAAATACAATATTAAAAAGGCTCAGCGAGTTCAATGCTTGCTACATAGACAAGAGGCTTGGGCACTATTCAAACAGACTGAAACAGTGCCACAAAAGGAACACATTGCCGTTTCCAGCTCAAGCCCCCAGCCCCGCACGCACACCCTGTTCCTTAAATTGCACAATTTGCATCACATTTTAACAGAAAACTCCGCCTTGGGCACTATTCAAACAGTGCCACAAAAGGAACACATTGCCGTTTCCAGCTCAAGCCCCCAGCCCCGCACGCACACCCTGTTCCTTAAATTGCACAATTTGCATCACATTTTAACAGAAAACTCCGCCTTGGGCACTATTCAAACAGTGCCACAAAAGGAACACATTTCCGTTTCCAGCTGTGGGCACATTGGTGCGTGCCCGTCTGCCCGAGACAATGCTATATGCCCCACTTCGAGCCAGTGCCCGCCAGCACCCGCCACCTGCAAGAAGAGAGTTAGCTAAGCTCAAACTGGGCTCCACTCCAAGCCTACATACACCTCCCCGCCTGGGCCGGCTGTAAAGGGGGCAGGGGTCGCAGGCCCCAGGAGCCCCCCACCACAAGAAGTTGAAAGAGAGAGAGGCGGTGGGACAAGGTGGCAAAGACTCCCTACAAAAAGAAAGAAAGGGATCAGGGAAATGGAAACCCCAACCAGGCAGGCAGTCTGTACAAACACCCACCCACAACTGCAAAGAAGTGTGGGGGGGGGCGCAAGGTTTGTGGTGCATCTTACCTGAGCACAGCCTGGCTCGGTGGCTCCTCCTGCTGAACTTCGGTCTGCGGTCTCGCTGTCTCTGAGTCTCTCGTACTCGTGGTGGGATGGAGGAGAGGCCCAACGAACGCCCAATTTATTCTCTAGCTCGAGTTATGTGGTTGCCGCCCGGCGACACAGAGTCTGGGACAGCGCCGCAGCCTGAGCCACATCCATATTCCCAGAGCCCCCGGCCCAGCCCCCCAGGCACAACAGTTGCTTTCAACTTTGCACAAAGGGCAACACCTTCCTGAAAAGTTGAAAGCAACTTGTTGGGGCCCGGCCCCGGGCGGGCGTGGAGGCCGGCGCAAGACTGTGTGCTGTGGCCCAAGTCCAGCCCCCGGCCCAGCCCTGGCGGCAGGAGGAGGCCGCAGCCGGCGCAGGCCTGCTAATTTCATTAGCAGAGCGAGCCGGGGGGGGCGGCCCCCCAGGCCCAAGGCGAGTGAGCAGTGAGCACCATCTACGCCCATGGCTGGCACGGTGCATCTGCATGATGCATAAATTATAATGCATCGATTGGCATCATGCAAATTTGCTAATTAATGTGCTGCTTTATCAAATCATCAAAGCAAGGTAACAACAACGTGTGTGTTGTTACCTTGCTTTGATGATGCGTGACAGCCCTCCTGACCCCTGCCCGCCCCCTGCTGCAGTCGGTGTCAGTTTCCTATCCGTGCTGCGCCTGCGAGCGAGGCAGCAGCAGCCAGCCTGGCCCAGGCCCTGAGTCGATGCAAACATGTAAAAAAAAAACACGGCCCGGGCCCGGCAGCTTGGGCCACCCACGGGCGGCCCGTGCCCAGCCCAGTCCCGTGGTGGTGTGGCACTGTCTACTGCTGGCACACTCTCACGCAAGCAGCGCAGCGCCATGGCACTGCACTCATGCACTGCTGTGCCACAGTGTACTGTGTAAATTAAAAAAAAAAAACGGCCCAGGGGGTGGCTTCACGAAAAAACCGGCCCCCAGGTTCTCAAAGTACACCGGCCAGTGGCCGATCGGCCGATGCGGCCAGTCCAACCCTGGGACTGGCACAAGCAGGGAAAGTGTGTGCAGGGACCCGGGCACAGCCTTATCTTTATCTTCTAAGGCTGTAACAAAATGGCTACCCTCGGGAAAAATGCGCCTACTCTCCAGCCAATCAAATACTACTGACATCACAACATACTGTACTGCCAATAAGGTACTGCTTACAATGGACAACACTAGACCTCCACATCCACAAGGAATTCCATGGCCATTTTTTATATAAAAACATAACTAGAACAGTAACTTGGTTATTTATGATAAAAAATACATTAAAATGTTTAACATAAATTAAAAGCTGTAGTAAATATTTTTAAAATCATCAATCATTTAACTAACATCAACAGCAGGGGGCTGCCATTTTGGAAGTAAAATGGCTGACTAATTCATCACACAGTACAAATTCGGTGAAAGAGTGCAAAAAGAGGTGTGGTTGGAGGGAAAATGGGTGGGAATGGGAGGACAATCCTTTAGATTTCACTTCATTAAATGGGTGGGACACATAGCCAAACTACATAAATCGATCCTCATATGTCATCTGCATTGAAAAGCTAAACACACCTATATTCAGAGCCCCTGTTTCAAGCTCTTATATTAAAGCTCTTATTTTTATGACAATAGTCTCAGGTTTATAGGTAGTGCTTTCAGCACCGCCTAATAGCTAAAACTAAAAAATAATGTATTGCAAACTTGAGGCTTAAGCAAGTTAATGAAAAATAGCTATGAATAGCAGAAGCTATTGGCATTCCTACGTTTCAAAGATCAAAAGTTTGAAAGGCTATATTGTAGGGGTTGCAGGCATCCTAGTCCTAAATGAGGTGCCTACATTTCTCTTTACAAACCTTCTCTATTTCTTACTCGTATGGTTTTCAACATTTACATCCTGGTAAGTCAAGACCTTTAGTTGCCTTTCTGCTTCTGAACTCCATATTCAAACTCTCTTGTTTGCTCACCTGGACTATTTCTATTCTCTTTTCATCAGACATAAATTCTACGTTCAGTCTCCCATAAAATCTGCTACAGACACCCTGCCCATCTATACTTTCACCTTCCATATTCTTCCCACACTTCCTTGACACAGTTTTTCTGTCGGACTTCCCATCTCTTTCTGTGTCAGATTATAAGTATTATTGCTTGACTTCAAATCTTGTCATGCTCTGACAATCCATACTTGTGTTTCTTTGACCCTCTCTATTCACCACATCACACTTTCTGCTCTTTTTTTCTCCAAGATCACACGCTGTCAAGCTTGAATGCACACTCACACATCCATTCCATCAGTGCTAACGCCTCTAGATATATATACTGTGTTTGGCTGAAAAATGCTATGTATAAAATAGCACTGCCCTATAGACAAAGACATTTTCATGGAGAAAAGGTTTGACATTTGCGCTAATTTGCATAACCACAATGCATTGCCCTTCTGGCTGTGGCATAAAATTTGCTACAGACACCCTGCCCATCTTTTCTTTCATCTTCCATATTCTTCCCACACTATGGAAATATTAACTGTTCTTAGCCACTTTCCCCCAATCATTGATCTGTTTTATGCTTTCACTATTTCCTTTTGAGATAGTGTGTCATTTTAGGATCTTGTTCGCCACTTTGGCAAAAGTGCTTTAGAAATACAAACCATCAAAAGGTCAACAAGGGCCGGTCACGTGTAGAATGAGAATTCCTTACTTTTTACACAAATACATGGACTGCAGAAAGGGTGACTGGACATATTATGACAAAATCTGTTAACAGGGGCAGCATCAGGGCCTTTCAAAGTTTTCAATTGAAAGGGGCCTTGAGTCCAGCAACTGCCCCGTGTTTCCAGTAAGCAGTCTTATGACAGAGCGATATAGTCCTTTCTAAATTACTTTCATCCTGGGGATTGAAATATGCCCTTTGCAGCGCTCACCTTACAAGCTGCGTTTACTGGAGCCCTTCTGGCTGTCACTTCCCTGGGGGTATACAGAAGGTGGTATCTCCTCGTGACCTTGTAACGAAGCTTCCTCCACATCAGCCACTTGCTAACAAAGAAGGGTTTATAGCTTTTCAGTGTGCATTTAGTGTTTCGGCTTCATGCTCGCTGCCCGTCTTCTGATAAGCGACAGCTATTAACCCCCAGCTGTATTTCTTTGTCTCCATTATAATGTATGCACCCCACGGTTGCCACAGACTGTTTTCCACTCTAAGCAAGGGCTGGAGGGGGGGCAAACCATGACGTTGAAATGCACGCCAACACCTCTTCAGCCGCGCCTGAATGTGCACACGTGCTTGTAGGCATGTGGAAAGGCCTGCAGTTTTGAAATGTTTGCACACAGGCTTTGTTAACGCATGCTCCGATGCACTGTGGAATTACTCTCTCAAAGTCGCCCACCAGACAGAGCCGCATCCGCCCAGACAGGAGAGATTTTGCTAGCCTGGTAATTGTAGAAATTATACCTTGCATTAAGCTGCCAAAATGACTACCAGGATTTCGTAGAATGGTAGCTTTCCTTCCAGTCTACACAAATCCCCTCCGATACCAAGCACCCCGAGCTACACAGCAATCACAAGGAGTGTTGAGTGATTTCAAGAACAGCTCATCGGTTTTCTGAAAAAACATGTGCAGTTTTGCATTCTATCCAGGGGTGGACTGGGAACCAAAAGAGGCCCTGGAATTCGTTTTCAAAGTGGCCCCATATTACACATTGTCAGCAAGCTAACCCTTTACCTATGAGAACATTTGGAAACAAAATAGGTTACCACAAAAAGAGGACCAGGGTGAAGAGGCCTACCGGGAAAAATCTCCAGAGTTCCCTATGGGTCAGTCACCTCTGATTCTATCGAGTAACGTCGTGAAGATCCCGAACTAGCGATCTGTTGCTGCATTCGTTCGCAGCAGTTTGATGTCAGTCCTTCTCCTGGCTCACTGCTTTGTGTATGTTTCGCCCTCGGGCTCTGAGATATTCCTTACCCTCCTATGTTATCTTATAACATGCATTCTAAGTGACTCCCAGCCATGCTGTTGCAGATTTCTTAATTGCCTCCCCAGGACCTAAACTGGAGTGGACTAGTTCCAGCCAGCATGAAAGAAGGCAGAGAGGGCTTCATGGGGGGTGGGGGGTAGGATGGGGATTCCAGGCGTTTCCGCTGCAGCGGCAAACACAATGGGCCTCATTACGACCCAGGCGGTAAATTACCGCCTGGGCCGTGACTTTACCACCATGGCGTAAACTACGTTTACGCCATGGTGGTTGGCGGACTTACCGCCCCATTCCGACCTTGGCGGGGCGGTAAGTCCCCAATCCCCATTTACCCTTCCCCATTCCCATTTTTGCCCCATAGGGCATAATGGGAGTGGGGAAGGCGTTAATTACGCAACCGTAAATTACGGTGGCGTAATTAACTCCATGGTCCCTTAGCGCCATGGATTTTAATACCTGCTAAAAGCAGGTGTTAAATCCGCCATGGCGCTAAGGGACCTCGTACTCAGGCGGTAAGGGTCGGCGCTGTTTACGCCGCCGTAAACCCCTTACCGCCTGGGTCGTAATGAGGCCCAATATCTCACTTAACAGAAGGGCAACTGTGGAAGCCGTTTGGAATGGACTCGATCTCCCTTCTCTGACTGGAACAGAAATGTACAATGCAAAGATACATTTCCGGTTCATCTACACACCACGGTCTCTATTTCCCTATCTGAGGAGCAGAGGCGTTGCTAGGGGGAGGGGCTGAGGGGGCTATAGCCCCGGGTCTTTTGGTTGTAGCCCCGGATAGAGGCTCAGGGACTACAACGAAAAGGCTATAGCTAGCCCCGAATCCCACCAGTGCTGTCATTATCTTAGCCCCTGACCTTTTTCAGACTTATCAACACCCCTGCTGAGGAGATCCCTCCCAAATAAAGCAGCAGCAAAGAATGAGCAAATGATCCCTGCGGCAGGCACCATGTTAAGCTTCAGTGATTCAAGGTGGACAGTCACAATAAGTCCAAAGAAGGGACATTGCAGCGAATGGTATTAAGGACAGACGCCCTTAATACCATTTTGACCACAACTTTGTGAAATGAGGGCCATGGACTGACAGCCTGTTCGTGTTTCAACACTGATGTCATAGCTTCCAACCTGACTCTGTATGAGTACATGCTTTGGAGTATTGAGTTTTGGTTTCAACCTCTGCTTTTGGTTGTAGGCTTCGCCAAGAGTGATACGACTTACGGCAAGGTCACTATGTTGTTTAATTTTAACTTTGGACGTCCAGGAACTGATGCTTGAGTTCAGTTGGGGGAATTGAATGTATTTTTGATTCATTGTAGGAATTCATGGGATGGTGTAATTGAGTCTGATAACATCATGTGTGTGGCCCTTATAAAAAGGTACCGTTTTCTATCGGAAACACGTTGGGAAAATCTGAAAAATGGACATAAGACAGGAAACCTGTCTATTTTTCCACTGACGTTGCTTTCTACTTTGATGTAGTTTTGTGTTCTGAACAACACACGAGTCATACAGTGTATGGGATAATATGTACTTAGTCCCTGTTAATAATTTGTTTATGGATTTTCTAAGAGTCTTTCATTTGTAAATGTGTTTGTGACACTTTGTGGAACACTCTGTTATATTATTATTTCTGAATGTTAATTCTTTTGAACGCTTACATTTTCTATGTTGATTGTGAGGAAATTGTCAGACTGTGGTCTGATACTTGCTCTACATATAATTTGAAAATGCTATATAAAAGCTTTTTTCCAAAAAGTCTTGTGGGAATTTTCCTAACGTTTGCTTTTTGATGCTGATTTAATTTTAACTATTGTATTTACTCATTCAAGAAGGGACATTATGCCTCATTACGAGTTTGGCGGTAACCCGTCGATGCTACCCGCGGATTGCTGCTGAACTTGTAACACTGTTCCGCCACGTCATTACAAGTCCCGGGCCGTGATGTCAGGTGGCGGAAAGTGTCCGATAGGACTCAGCGGGAATGGGGACACTGAAGCACTGGCACCGTTGCTAACGGTGCCGCTGCTTCTGTGAAAACCATGCCTCTAGGGGCCAGAGCCCCTGGCAGATTGGCCTGCCCGGGAGCAACGGCCTCTGCAGGCAAGCTTGTAGTCTAGCGGTCCAGAAAGGGTGCTGGTACACTGCTACCGGCAAACTTATTTCCAGACTGCCAGGCTTGTAATGAGGCCCATTATCCTATTAGCAGTGCACCTGGGTTGCTCATAATGTTGATGAGCCTGGGTTTGGTAATTGTTTTTGTATCCCCTTGGGTTGGGGATATTATCCGTTTGCACCTGAAATATTTTCTTTCAAATTGTATGTGAATTGTTGAAATTGGGTTAAAACAGCAGTGCACCCTCGCTTTTCTTAATAGTTTCCAACTTTTACACCAGCTTGGTGGATAAGAGCCTGGTCAGAATAGCAGGCACCACATGACCTTTGACTCAGCCATCCTTTTATGGCATCACAGGAAGTGTTTGCGAAATGCAATGCAAAATGGGACCACATGCATAGTGCTTCTTTCCCCATCCATACCTTTTGGGTGCGAGGTACCCTTCCTTCATAACCATGGGTCTCCTGTCTACCATCCAGAACAGGTTCTGGGGCTTCCGTCCAGAAATGGTAACCTGTTCTGTACGCATGAAGAGACAGGAAGAGCCTGCCTCACTGAAGAGGGAAGGCCAGAATATGCTTTCTGTCCCAAAATACCCTCCAACCGGAAGAAGCACCTAAGACAATATGGCTGCCATTCGTATGAGCTCATGTCAATTCCCACTGCTCCTATGATGACAATTATCACGAAAGGTACCCTCCCAGCAGGACCTACAACCCTGCAGCAGTACAAACCCTACCCAGATTGGACGAAGACACACACAAAGGTGCAGGAGACAGCTACATGGACAGAATCAACTAAAGCACCAAGAAGCCATGCCACGAGTCGTTACAGACATCATGACGAAATAGCTACATTAGACATGAAGCACACGTGCTACCCGCACACTCAGGACATTCACACACCCAACTACACAAAGAACACAGGTATACAGCTCTATGAGTTAGAGGACAGTGACATATACATACTTTCTGCATGTTTATTATTTTTGCCATTAGGCTCGCTACAGCAACACAGGAACACAAGAAGCAAGAAGGGCTTGTGTAAATGCTTGCAGATGCTTTCGTGCAAACAACCCCATGGTGTGACAGGAGCACTGAAGGGACCTGACAGCCATGACGCACTAACCTATGGACACTATGGAAGGCACATATAATAGAAGCCAGACCATGGCTTAGGAAATCTAGTAGGCCACGATCGACTCAGAGAGACCACAAGCCTCACAGAATGCTGTACAAGCAGAACCACCACAGCGGGAATTAAGTCACTGGCAAGGTTTTAATGTTGCAAATGACATTCCTCACTCTGAACCAAAGTAACACCGGCTGCTGGAGAGGTGCTCTCAAACGTGGTCTACAAGCATGTGATCTGGTCGAGCTGATCTGCCAAGATTTGGTGGCTGAGAGGAGCAACCTGTCTCGCCTACCAGACAATGATCGCAAAAAAGTTGTTACATTCACGCTACAGTTCTGCGTTGGGAAATGGAGCACGCTCATTGCAGCTATGGGCTACACACGGTTATGATGCTGACACATAGTTGCACCTTGCAGACACATAATTGCACATGCACCATTCACAGGTGACCTGCGGGCTGGGAACAGAGTTTGTCCCATGCTTGCGGGCTTGTGGCTCAGCCAACCTAAATCAAGGACCCTAGGGGTGGATAGCAGGGTCACTGACCATTCACTCACTGTAACAATTCTGAAGTAACAGTTCTCGGGGATGGTCCAAGCATAGCACCTGACACATCCTTGTCAAATACCACCACTTCTCTATAGGCTCCTATATGGGACTTACCACTCAGCAACCTATCCCAAGTAGAGGTAGGTTTTGGAGAAGGTCCTAGAAAGTGACGCGAATTGTGACGTCACATGTCATCAAAACTGGTCTGCGAGCCAGAGTTAGTGAAGAGATGCATGGACTTTTCCTCCACGCATGTGATCCCTGTGGTTTGCTGGTTGTAATAAACCTCTGTCGTACCTTGTTTCTTGTGTGGACCTGGCGTTCTTGGTTTGGGCAAGGGATGGAGTTAGGCCTTCCACGAGTTTGCACCCGCGGACTAAGAGCACAGCTCGGCCTGCCTGGGGGTCCACCCCTAACAAGTGGGAGGCACTGCTGAGATTGTTCGTGACGTCAGCCCGGCCAGAATCTGCCTTCTTAGTGGTCGGTTCCAGAAGACTGCACGACCCTCGCGGGAATTGTGAGATAACCAGACAGCGCAACCAGAGAGAGGCCGTCGGGAGCTGTCTTGAGAATATATCCGCCCGCAGTCGGCGAGGTGTCCATGCAGTCCAGAGGGGCAAGACGTATGGTTAACGGGGAGCCAGCGGCCGAGCAACATCGATGAATGCAGAAGAACGTAAGTTGCGGTCCACATAAAAGGCAATGTGTTATGTGGGTGGGTTTCATGTATGCGGGATTAGGGAGGTGTAACTTGTGATCAATATCGGTATTGGAGTAGTGTTAGCACTTGCATGATGGTAGGGACCTGTGCGGAGGTAGAAGTCCCTTTTCTATGTTTAGAAAACATTTGAGTTGCGAGGCAAAGAGCTCCGGTGTTAAGCAGAGACCATAGGCTCGATAGGCTCGGACTGTGAAAATATGTGTATATGTGGTATTCCTATGAGTTGGACATTCTAGTTCGGAGCATAGATGATGGACTCCTGTACGGGCTAGCTGGAGCTATCCTAGATTGTGGAAGGTGTTTAGCTGGTTAAGCCTCCTGGAGAGAGGTGTATCACACGTCAGGCGACACAGCGTGTGCAGTTAATCACAAGAATAAGGCGTTTACTCCACCCTGGAGAGGTGGGCAGACAGCTGTGGGATTTTGGGTTTGTGGGGTTTTGGTGTGGGGGTGAATCAACAGGTCATTGTTCTGCGCGCACATATTGTCTATTCATCTGTTTGAACTTTAGCTTGGTGACGTTGCCCATAGGTTGGTGCATAGGACAGTGTGTTACAACGGTGTGGAGCTAGCATTGTGGAACTGGGAGTGGAGGAGAGGTGAACAAGTGGCAGTGCGTGGAAGGCGCCTGCACAGGTTTGAGGTGGTTTGCAGGCCAATGGCAGTGCTGGTGAAGGCGGGGCTGTACGCGGAGCCCGCAGTCTAAGGTGCAGAGCAGCAGAGGCTCGTAGTGAAGCACAATGACAAAGATTGTATTATAACCCTTCCCCCCCCCTTGACAGCGGAATATCGAAAACCTCGACTAGAGGTCAGGTAACAGATAAAAGTTGTTATGTATTCATATGGTGGGACGGGGACCGTGTGTAGTGGGGCAGTAACACCCATACAACACCTTTGTAAGACCCTGCACCTGTATAAAGATAAGATAGTGAAATATAGTATACAATGGTCTAAGAGCACGGAAGGGAAAACAGCAAGGCCATGGCCGCCTACCGGCAGTTTCTCCAAAGATGTTCTGCAATCACTATTGACCCTCTTACAGAGCACATACAAGGGAAAGAAATTAACTAACCATATGGAAATATCTGAACTGTGGCGTATGTTCCAGGAGGACAGGCTATGGATGATGAGTTTACGGGAGATGAAGGAGAAGGGATCGGATCCTTCTGCTCCACCTCCTGCGCCATTTAACATAATATCCAATGATGCAGAGGAGGAGCAGGGCATATACCAATTAAGAGAACTAAAGGCAGCAGAGGGATACTCAAACCTTACATACAAACCACCCCCATATGCCCAAAGTGAACAACCGCGAGGAATAGGGCAGGCGGCCGGCGGCCCTGACCTCAATGAGGAAGGGCTGTGGCACGCAAAAAATGTATTTGCAGGTATAGGACCAGAAGAATGGATAGCTGCACAGATACTACTAAAACTAAAAGGGGCCACAACAGGGGAAGCAGAAGGTGCAACAAAAGCAATACAAAGCTTGGAGTTGGACGGAGAGAGCATTTGGCAATGTTGGAAAGAGAGCGAAGAGACACAGTGGAGAGAGAGGCGAAAGAGGACAGACAAGGGGAAGAGATGGAGAAGAAGAGGGAAGAAATAGAGAAGATGGGAGAAGAGGAAAAGGAGATGGAATTGACATTATGGAGGAAGAAATATTATTGTAGGCATCACGTAACTATAAGGAGAAGCAGCTGAATCAGTTGAGGTCAGAAAGGTGGGCAAGGGAACAATATAGAGAGGATGAGGATGCCCGGGCATTCGAACGGGTAAGTGACCAAATTAAGGTGGAATTGGCAAGGAAAAGGTGAGATGAGGAGAAACAAAGAGAAAGGGAAAGAGCAGGTGCACACAAGGGAGGGCCAAGAGGACACGGCACGGCACGCCTGGGGGTGCGAGAGAAGGGGAACACATGCAAATTAACAGGCATTGATCTTAATGCACTGTACGATCCCAACCTAGTAACACAAAAATTAAACTTTTCAAATGGATTCTGCAGTCACATGGACGACGTATCTAAACATTACGATGACTATAGTGACGAGGAGAGGGAGGGGCCCAGCAAACTCTACCTAACAAGCACTGGTGAAAGGGACCTCCCGGGAGTGCAGGTCACATGAACATAGACAAACCAAACCAAGACTTAGCAGAAGGAGTAGCCCCTCAGACAATGTACAGCAACAGACTTAGAGACCTCCCGGGGCGCAGGAGGGACGGGGCAACGATCACACAATCCAGAGGACATTCCTGCTCCAGGGGAGGGCTGTCTGGGGCACAGGATACATCCCAATAAACACACATAATAGAGCCAATAGACATAGGTGCGGAAATTGAGGACGAGAGAGGGCCCATCCAGGCCAGGCAGTACAGACGGACACCGGAGGAAAAGGGGGCATATTCACAGATGCCGTTATTTGAAAGGGGAGGGACAAGACCCCAGTATGTGCCCTGGAAACACACAGGTTGCCCTCACTAAGTGGGGCAGCTGGGAAATTGATTTACGAAATGGAGAAATTAACTGCGGGGCACAATATGGCAGTGGGTGACGTCAAGGGGTTGCTGGTTTCCATACTGGGTGATGCAGCTGATGACATCTGGAAGAGGGCAGGGTTTCTGGGGGTGACTACACAAAACACAGCACACAACGGGTCACCATTTGCAAATTGCAGAGCCGCAGTATGGCACTGCAGACACAATACTCTGACACATCAGACAAAGGAGCTTTTATGTCACGCAAGATGTGTGACGATGAGGATCCCGTTAATTACATTCAGGTGATGCAACAGCTTGGGCGCCTCGAAACTTGAGAGCCATGGGACAAAACAATAGCAATATTATATCATATCTTGGTGCAAGGACTACCACAAGTGTGAGCAGAAAGGGTTTGCTGCTACCTAGGGGTGTACAACCGAAGTGGCTGTATTGTTTGAAGCCCAATTGGTTCAACCAGTAATTAAAGTAGGACTAAGGAACAAATCATTCACATTAGGTGTCAGAAGAAAACACACAGATGGCCAAGCAGGTATTTTGATTAAAAAAGAGTTATATGTTTGCTTTTTGCAAACACTTTGTGCACAAATTTAACAAAGATAACATGTGAAATGGTGATAAGAACCAAAAGTTAGTAATGAAAAAGGCTAAAAATGTGTCAAAAGTCTAGACCCCAGTATGAAGTAACTATGAGGGCCAAAAAGTAATAGTTACACATAAGCACAAGTAGATACATTAAATAAAGAAATATTTTCATCATGTGGAAACATAAATGAAGACATTCAAATGAAAAACATTTTCATCATGTG
The DNA here is from genome assembly GCF_040938575.1 of Ambystoma mexicanum. Lineage (NCBI taxonomy): Eukaryota > Metazoa > Chordata > Amphibia > Caudata > Ambystomatidae > Ambystoma > Ambystoma mexicanum. The sequence goes on from NC_090931.1 coordinate 694,536,393, forward strand.
GAATGATGCCATAGTACAGCAAACTAGTTATGTTGAATTTCTGTATCCTCAGAGTCTTTTAGAAAGTCCTTAGTCCAAAAAAGGGTTCTGCCGGGACTATCACAGCCAGTACAGAAAAACGTGAAAAAACTATTAGGGATGGAGGCAAAGGCCTGGCTGGAAATACAACTCACCATAGTGCATCATTGCAGGTTATGGCAAGAAACGATTAAACAAAAGGCAGAAGAGAGGAAGGCAGACAAAGCAAAGTTAATTCAAGGGGAACTGTCAAAATACACTCTAGAAGGAGCACTAATAACGAGCCTCAGCCCACACACACAGACGGTGACCTTTCAGCCACAGCCTCAGTACCAACCGCAACAGCAACAGCAATACAGCACCATGCCACCATACGTGCCACCCATGGAAGGAGGATACATGTGGAGGGGCGGCTACCAACACAATTTGAGAGGGACGGGAGGCTTCCAAAGAGGGTGGGGGTTTGGACCACTATTGCACCAATACATAGGGGTGTTTCAGGGATACCCACAGCAAATGTCTCAGGGACCAGGTGAGAGAGGGGGAGGATTCCCATGGCAAGCAAGGGAGCCACCACAGTGCTGGACCTGCGGGCAGCTAGGACACATTTCCAGTGCATGCAGAAATAGGGGCACCCACCAAGGGTGGGGAGAACAGGGCTATCAGGGAGGGCAGAACGACTATTATGCTCCAGACATGCAACAACAAGGACAGCCGCAGAACACACAGCAACAAATACTACTGCCCCAACATGCACCACCCATGGCAGCACCACCACCCCAAGCTACAGTGCCCCAAACGTCCATACCACAGGCCCAATATTTACAAGCAGCACAACAGCTAACCCAAATACACATCCACTCCCCAGAACCCATGGGCACGACGGCAATAGTACCAGTATGAAGTATGGGAGGAGTAACCATAGTGGGGAACAACCCTTACACAGGGAACGAGTTATCCCTCTTCCCCCCAACAGGACAGCCCACATACAAACTTGTTGTGTCCCATCCTGTCAGTCACACCCAATCCTGCGGAGAAACCGCTCATAAGGGTGGCGATAAGTGACAAACTTTTTCCTTTCTTGTTGACACTGGGTCCACTAGGTCATGTATCCGGGAAGGGACCATTGCGTTGTCAGGCTATGCCAGAACACTCAGGGATTCGCTGGGGCTCAAGAAGTGGTCCCCTTTACTGATAACATCTCCTTATCTATAGGAGATCATGACTTATCTCTACCTTTACGTTACTCCAAACAAGCACCTGTAAACATATTGGGACGCGACATAATGAGCATACTAAACATGACCATCTCATTCACAGACGAAGGCATAATATGCTCCACACCAGGAATACACATGCTGACTGTAAGACAAATTGTTCAGGCATATTGCGGGAAGACAGTACAGAAGGGGGAGCCAACTGACCCTGAGCTGTTCCAGTACGGGACAGAGATGGTCCTTGTATGTTTGCCAGGGATTGCAGGGAAAGTATGGAGGAGACCAGGTGAGTATCTATTCAGACCAGAAACACCTTCAGATGAAACAGAAGGAACAGTTGTATCCCTAGACATCAAAGGGTTTGTAGCAAGAGAGGATTGGATTGCAGTGTACGCAATAGATGACCAGGGGAAGGCATAGAAGGCCATCATTGCAGTAGCAGAAGGATGCTGGCTGATACAAGTAACGGACGAGGAACTGTTCTTAGAAGACAGAGAGGAGGCAGAGATGATGTTGGAGATGAGTGTGCACTTCTCGTTACACATAACATACAGAGAGGTTGCACAGAAAATGGCAATGGCACTACAAGTGCCACCGCCATTCTGGAAGGAGGACCTGGCCAAGGTACCCGACAATTTATGGACCACAAGTCCCTATGATGTGAGGTGCATAAAGAGCATAGGGGGAGTGAAGATAACATTGAAACCTGATGCAATACTACCATGGGTAAAACAATGCCCCCTGATGAAAGAGGCAGATGAGGCACCGCAACCAGAAATGGAAACACACTAGACTGCCATAAGGGTACTGCAAATCACCCTCTATCTTTAACACAGTACTACAGATGGATCTGGGAATTGTCCAGACAGAAAGCACAGTTTTGCGGTATGTAGATGACATACTTCTCTGTAGAAAGACAGAGGAAGAATGCAGAAAAGACTCAGTACACATGCTCACAGTACTAGCAGAAACGGGGTACAAGGTAGATAAGGCCAAACTCCAGTACTTTCAAAAGGAAGTGCTATATATCGGGCAGTTAATATCCAAAGATGGTAGGCACATAACACTGTAAAGAGCTCAGACAATACAGAACACACCACAACCTAAAACAGTAAGAGAATTGCAGCAGTTCCTCAGATTGTGTGATTACTGCAGAACATGAGCTTTTCGACTACAGCACTTCCACATGTCCACTTCTAACTGCCCTTAAGGAAGCACAAAAGGGAGCAAAACCACTGGGTCGGACAAGAGAAATGACTGAGGCATTCAACGAGGTAAAGGAAGCAATAAGCACAGCTCCAGTGTTAGGGACCCCAGATCACAAAAAAGAATTATTCCTGTTTTCACACGCCGAGGGTGTGGTTATGAAAGCAGTACTGACTCAGAAGATAAGCAATTGCTTATTGCAGTGGACAACTTGACTCAGTAATGAAAGAGCACTTTCCATTTGAACAACACGTGGCTGCTGCAGCCTTCGCAGTAGAAAGGGCTTCATCAATAAAAATGGGGTGCATGACCACCCTTTATGTGGAACATGCCCACTTTGCGATACTGCACAAGCCAAAGAGCACACTGACAACACAAAGACTATAAGGGTGCGAGATAATATTATCAAGACCAGAATTAAAGATAGTGAGATGTAAAAATGTCAATCCAGCATTATTCATGGCAGATGTCTACCAACCAGGAGAATGGGCTCATGACTGTACTAAAAACATTGAGTTCTTTACTGAAACCCGTAAGGTAGAGGAAGACGCACGTGAGGGGGGAGAGGTACTGTACATTGATGGGTCTTCAACTATCGATCAAAGTGATGGGATCAAGAGAACTGGAGTAGCTGTAGTGAGATTGAAGCAAGACTGGACAAGTGAGGTTGTTCAGAGCGCTCATTTACCTCCTCATTACTCAAAACAAACAGCAGAACTAGTGGTACTAATATTGGCACTACAACATAGTGTAGGAAACAGTGACAATGTACTAATTTACTCAGATAGTGCTTATATTACCTCCACAGTACATTCAGGGTTGGCAAGATGGCCCAGGAGAGGGTTCAGGAGGGCAGATGGGACCCCAGTTCAGCATGCTCTGCTGTTAGGAGAACTAATTGAAGTAATAACATACCCAGAAGAACTAGCGTTGGTGAAGTTCCAAGCACCTGATAGTCTGCAGCTTCATTACCCCTTGAAATTGGGTCCTCCCCATTTGTGTAATAAATGGGGAGGACCCAATTTCAAGGGGTAATGAAGCTGCAGACTATCAGGTGAAATATGCATCATATTTTGGAGAATTGTGGGATTTAAAGATGAAGCAAAAACAAAGGGGAGGGGTAAGACAGTTGCTATTGAAGGAAGGATACACTCATTTACCAGAAACACAAATAATGGAATTACAGGCGGCTGCACCTAGAGATGAGAAGGAACTCTGCGTAAAGAGAGGATGCTCAATGTCCCCTACTGATGCTCTATGGCAGCAAAACAACACAGGGAATGTGGTCATGCCACTTGCACTACCGAAAACAGCATTAAAACAATTGCACTATCCCACGCACACAGGGAAAGAGGTAATTGCAGCACGCATTGGGGAATCATGGTTCTGTCCTGACCTAAACGCCCATGTAGCATACTTTATAAGCAACTGTTTGACGTACCAGCAGTTTACTGCTGGGCACACGCTGAGAGTAGTGAGAAGAACAATACCCAGACCTGAAGGCCCGTTTCTACACCTCCATGTTGACTAAGTGGACATGATCCAGGTATGTCAAGGGTACCGCTACATGATTGTGGTGGTCTGTGGTGGTCTGTCCCTTCTCAAGATGGATAGAGGCTGGACCATGTTCCCATGCTGGAAGTATTCCCAGGATGGGGCATTTGTGAGGTCCTGCAGTTTGACAATAGTCCTCACTTCGCCAATGAAATGTTCCAGCACATCACTGCCCTTCTTGGAATAAAACACACATTTGCCTGTGCATACCACCCGCAAGCAAACGGGATGTGTGAATGCCTCAATGACCTCCTGAAGGATTGCATTGCCACAACTCAGCACAGCACCAAGAAGAACTGGCTCCACTGCCTGCCCTTAGCCTTGTTCGAATTGCTCATAAACCAGGGTCCGACCACCATTTAACACCCCACGAGGTGGTGACAGGATGCAGAATGCACCTCCCGTTAGCTCCTCTCACAAGGGCCCTAAGGGATTATGAGAATGTACCTGATGTGTTAAGACAAGAGATGTATGATTACATAACTTCACTTGTTTCTAGCGCTTCTTTTATCTCTCGCCAGATACAGCAGACACAGGGAAGGCCGGAAGACGACACACAAGTAGACACTAGCAATCAGGAAATACGCAAGGAACCACCCATTCAAATTGGGAATTACGTACTTCTGAAGAACTTCACCTGGCCCCTGGAACGCACCCCACTTCACCGGGTGGAGGCGGTGACTGACAAGACAGTGAAGCTGCAAGGCAAAACTGTCTGGATCCATCAGCAGGACATCAAGCCCTATAAAGCATTGAAACCAAAAGCATTGAAGACCAGCGTGCTAACGAAACGAAGTTCAATTGTTTAGAGACTTTAAATGTTATGTATATCTTTGTATGATATCACAGTAGCCCAGTATCTCAAATTTAGGCCATCTAAGATTCTGAAAGTAATCAAATCGACTGTGTCATGTAGACTTTATCGTTTTATTCAATTGCAAGGAAAGTAAAGAAAATTGCAAAATTATATCGAACGTTGAAAAAACATTGTTTGACATAAAAAAAAAACCTGTGTTTAGAAAAACATAAGAACACATATTAGAACAGTTTAACAAGTTAACAATAGAAAAGTTGAAAAGCTTTTTGATGAAAAATAAACATAATTGGGAATGCAATCAATAATTTCTAAACTGAAAGTAATAAATGAAAAAATTCCCATAGTAAAAAATAAAAGGTGAAAGAAATGAAAGAAGCATATGAATTGCTTCTTAAAGTGCCAAATAAAGCATGGGCCTCACACCAACATGTAACTGCAGAAACTGACAGGGCCAACATTGCATCAACCAACAATCAACAAGAAAGCACAAATATCCCCAACTCCATTAAATTAGAGACTACTGGTCAGGCGCTCCCAAGTCACTGAAATTCCCACAGCAACACTGGTGCAAATTGACCAGTGACGACCATTGCCCCTATCCCCAAGACATTTAGTAACTGAAGTTTGTAATATTGCCCTGCCCAAATCCCCTCCCATAACCTGGAACAAATAAGACAACTACATTGTAGCAACATGATTTCACTTGTCATTCCGCACACACAGTTCGTACTACCGACTACAGTAGTAACACTGTCTTAACAGTTCTCCTTCCTCGCACATGCAGGGTTCGGCAACAGTTGATGTAAACTGTTAGGGAAGTGCAAATGTTACAGAATTCCTTGATGTTACCTCCTGTTGACCGCCCTGAAGCATTTTCCAACGAATTTGTCCATGCTATAAGAAGACCAGACATTTTAGAGACCTATCACCTGAAATGTATTTCCTAGTGTTTATAGAATACCTAGCCTAAACATACCCCCAACTTGAGCAGAGTGCATATCCTGTCCTGCCCACACTCCGAAATCCCTCTATACAGAAGTTTTGGGAAGACATATTTGCATGAGCTTGACTGTACTTACAAATACTAACAGAATAATGCCTTTTATCGCGATTTTCATGCGGGCAACCTTATCATCTCACCAGCTGCACAACAGCAGTGTAAGTAACAATGGTAAATGTAATTAAAATAGTCATGTCTACTGTGTGGTTACTAGTATCTACTGGGCTCTTAGCCACTGCCCTCTGGCAGCTATACCTTGCTTTGCATGTCTGCGCTGTATCCCACACTAACACTTCCCGACCCAAGCTGCACGGACTACTGTGTCAGGTGGTACAGACAACACTGCTGAATAGGTAAGGATAGGTAAGCGCAGTGCTGGCACAGACATGAAGGCAGTGGAAACATATTTTACAGACACTGCACATATAACAAACAACATCTGGTATAAGCACATGTCCAAAATTGGAAGGGACACAACTGGGGAGAGCTAATATGTTTGTTCATTGATCTCCTATGCCATGAGAGCCTCCAGGACCTTTGTAGCAAGAGAGGTACCCGCAGCAACAGCACAATGCCTTATGTATCTAGCAATGTTCCAAACATGGGGAAGATTCCAAGGAAAAACAGCCACCTTAAAATGGATGTCCAAGGCGACCTTCCCATATGAAGACAATTATATTAAGACGTTACCCATGATGGACAATTACTGGCAACTTGCTGAGGGCCTGCAGTAAATTACAGAAGGACCTGAGAAAGGAGAGACAAAGACAATAACAGAATGGCTGGGTGGACGGAGTAGTGGGAAGCAAAGCAGTAACATTGGCAAAAGCAGCAGTGAATAAGGTGCAAGAGGAAAATGACAAGTGCCTCAAGGAGTGGGACAAAAGCGCAAAACTAGTGACATGGGTAGACAACGAAGCTGGACCTGTGTCAATAATTCCACTAACTACACCGGCTCTGTGCTTCCAACACAATGGTGACGAGGAAGTGGGAGAAAACGTCGGATGCAAGAGAATAGAAGCAATACCAGAAATGGGAACAGCGATGGTTGTTCTAATGGATGACAATTGGGTTTGTGGAGAGAAGGCATATGACAAGCTACCACCGAACTGGGGAGGAATATGCTCCCTAGCACATGTGAACATGCCCTCTTTAGTGGTGCCAAGGAAGGACCTTCAACTCGATGAATTTCCAAAAATGCAATCCAACAAGAGGAAGAAAAGGTCACTCACTTCCGCAACTGACCAACCAGAGAACGCCAACCAGCACGAGACGCTCAGCAGGGTGAAGAGAGAGGGAAACTACTTATGGGGAAGATCAGAAGCAGCACTGGACGATCTACTTTCCTCTCACAGCCTGTTCAGCAGGACACAAATGTTCTTTACATCACTATTTCCTGGAGTACAGGCGTATGCAAATGCCAAATGGCTGCAAATTACACGCTGGGAGCTGATGGTCACCATAAATTTGACGGTAAACGGGTTCAACGCAATAAAAGAAGAGGTCAGAGCAATAAGGTTGGTGGCACTCCAGAACAGATATGTCATAGACCTCCTCACAGCGATGGAAGGAGAAGTTTGAGTGAAAATAGGAAGTTCCTGGTGCACGTTCATACCTGCCAACGACGAAGATAACAGGACACTGTTAGACGCATTAGCACAGTTGGCCCACATGCACGCAAAAATGGAAGAAGCAGCAAGGGGGATGGGAAAGGACAAGAGCTGGTTCGCCTACCTATGGTCCTGGATGCCCTCCTGGCTGGCTGATGGCCTGAAAGTACTAGCTGGAGGGCTGATACTGGGAACAGCATCACTGTGCGGGATAAAGATGTGTATTGCAAGATGTCAGAAGACAGCAGAAGAGCAATCATTTTTATGGCAGCTCTGTAAATCAAAGAGGGGCCTAGATCATCGTCACAGTATTTCAGCAGGAGGGCGGGATGGTGGCGTCTCATTCAAAATTGCCCATATTGTGTTGCTCACCTGAAGTCAGGTTGGTTGAAAGCTCACAGCTGGCAGGTGGGAGGATTAACGCAGGGTTATTGCGGGCGTGACCAACCAAATGCAGGTTAGTTGGGGTGTATAATGATATAGCTGGCATGGATTGATAGTGACAAAGCTTCAAGGGGCACCCAATTTCATAATTGTAACTTCTCCTTCGACTAATTGCTGGCTTCTGATAAAACATTGTGAAATTGCTAAGCAAATTCACACTCCTCCACCTCCTAGATCACCACGGGGCAGCCATCAAACCCCTAGTTCTGTCCACGTGCGAGTAATGCAATGCCCTCTGCCACCATGCCAGAGCTTGAAAGAGTCAAATATTTACCTATTTCAAATGACACAAAATGCAGATGCAAGAACAATCACATGTCTGAAATGATGCGTCCCATCTCTTCTGGCGGCGATTTCAGAGTATTAGGTGGGCTTCTAGTCCACCTAGTACGAGGCAAGTGCATAGAGAAACCTCAGCCGCAGAACAGCATCAGTAGTGAGATGAGCTCGTTCTCTGCTCTGCAGGCATTCAGGCAGTGTCTCTGTTGCTAGACAATAACTGCACATGTCCTTCTTTATCCGGGATGCCACTCTGTGCTTCCGACATGTGTACATGTTAAGTGTATGAATTGTAATAAAGGTATTGCTAGTGGCATAAGCAGGGCTAACTCCATTCTGTATGAGGCCTGCATGGCTCCCCAAATCAGGGCCAGAGGATGACATTTAATTACTGACTCAACCAGTCCGATGGACCACCACCACAGAGCAACCTAAGTACATGGCACGTGTGTGTGTGTGTTTGTTTTGGGGGGGGACTGAATTTGGCATCAGCCAATGTGAAACTGGAGTGACATAATGGACACAGGTATGGCAATATTCTGGGGACGGATAATGTGAAAGAGCGAACCTAGCAGGGAAGCAATAGAGAGCTGTAAATAGGGTACACGCCCAGGTGGTTATAAGTAAGGATGCCTTGTTGGAGGAGTTTGGATGGAAAGGGGAAGCATGGTCGGGTGAGCTCCGGTCCAGAGGAAGAGTATTACAGTTGGGTGCAGCGATTAGTGATTGGCGAGATGTTCTTTACAGAGAAGGGTTGTTCAGCTCGTACCTGAAGTGTAGGAACTGCCATAAAAATGTGGAAATTGACATGTCATTTCCTGGTGCCAAGTTGAAAGTGGCATTTCACTTTTTCCACTGAAAATTAGAAACTGCCTTAATGTGTATTTTACTAGCGTGAGTATGTGAAACTGACACGGTGCATTTCTGTAGGTAAGGAAGAATCTGGTATGACAATGCATGTGAAAATGGCAAGCAGGTGTTGAAACTAGCATGGAAATGATTTGGGGGCAATGCAAAATCTGACAGGGCAATATGCACTTAACTGGGCAATGTGAATAGGGAATGATAATGTTGAAACTAGCAAGACAATTGGAGATTACATTTTTCTGTTGGAATGTGAAACTTTCACAGCAAATTTGTGCGGGCGATATATCTATAAATTGGCATGTCAATATGTGCTGCAGTACTGAGAGGAATGTATTAGCTGACTTGCAATGCATGGTTTTCTGTGGCAATGTGAAACTGGCATGGCAATGTGGACATTGGCATTTCGCATATCTAGCTGAGAAATCGGGTCTATTGCAGAGCACCATGTTGTAGGTGAGCAGCACCCTAGGCAGGTTACCACAATGGGGAACCCATCACTAGGTTCAACCTGGCTTATTTCAGCAACACCCTGATATTATAACAGAACCCTTGAGTAATTGAGAAACGCTAGGCTATGTATTGGTGATTCCCTGCCACGTGGATGCTGTACCCTTTCATATAATATCAATTACGAGGGCATTTTATTTTCTGACTCATGAATCTCGAGGAGTTCTTAACTAGCACTGAAACAAGGTTCTACATTAAAGCAGGAATTCATGTTCCTTCTGGTCATGTGCCAAATGTCAGGAAAGGCTTCAAAATGCACTCTTGGGATGGGAACGGGCTCCATGGAAAGGCACAGATGGAGGGAATTCCTTTACTTGACTCCAAAGCACAGACATGCTCTGTCTACTTTTGTCCTCTTCTTAATTTCTTTTTGCAGGTATCAGCGAGCAGAGTGATATGGGTGGGCTAAGGTAAGGGAATTTGGAGCATAAGAATTTCCAACCAGGCGCTTTGAGGGATTTGTAAATGATGCAGACTGATTTTAATTGGACTCTGTTGGTAAAGTTATGTGGGCGTGTGCGGACAGGGGAGATGGCCATGCTGGTCAATGCATAGTACAATTCTGGCTGTAGCATTTTGAATGAGGGAGGCATTGCAGTTTGCCCATTCGGATGCCCGGGTACCTTTATGGGCCGGTGCAGTAAGAGAGGCAGGATAATGATAGTGGCGAGTGTGTCTGAAAAAGAAAAGAAAGGGAAGATGCGTTGGTACAGTTTGAGGTGATAAAAACAGGAGCTCAGACCCTGGTAGTCGCCCATGTCTAAATGAAATGTGTATGGGCGCAGCAGAGATATAATATGGACTAAAGGGGGATGGGGGGATTTTGTCTAAGGAGAGTTATGTGGGAAGCTACAGTTCGAATTTTTGTCATTAAAAGTAGCTTCATTCTTTTGGCAGAGGCGATGTGCAATACTGTTGGTGTTATATGTGAGTACATATCTTGTTATAGAGCACTGACAAGCCTTTTATAATTACAATTGATGCACACAGATTGAAGGCACAAGCAGCGTGCAATCCTCAGAGAGAGGCGAACAGATCAAAGAGCTAACTTATGTGCTTGATGAGCACAATGGACTTTGGTAGCACTGGGGTGCTGTGTGCTGAAGGTCTCTACACTCATGGCTATTCATCTGTGCTGTTGACAGATTGGAGTTCCGGTGCTTTGATGAAAAGCGAAGGAAGATTGAGTTTAGACGCATGTTTCAAATACATAACTAGTGATTCATAAGTGTGCAGAATAAACACTAGCTAATGGCAGTCTAATGCATATAAAACGATGTGATTTAATGGTGATTATTAATTTAGAACCAATTGTCGTTGTGCAGGTCCTCTATAATATTGAGGTGACCAAGTGAGGTAAAAAGAAGAGATATCTACACATTGAATGACCATTAGAATGATAGCGTATAACATGGACTGCTTTGTAGAATTGAACAGTGGTGGGTACATCACATCGATTGGGTAACACAAGGGAGATGCCCTATGTTCTTAATGGAATAAGAGTGCAAGGATGTGCTGTATGATTTTTGTATAGTACTCATGATGAAGGTTCTGCAATGAAACCGTAAATGAGCCAAAACATGTTGAGAGGATACAACAGCAGATGATGTGGAGATCTGACTGAGAGAATGAACTTCAGTGGGAAATTATTTGACAACTGTAAAGACTGTTCATCTTGACATTTCCAAACAGAAACATTGATCCTAGTTTGAAGACTAAGAGGTAGCACATACCTGGAGGCACCCATTTTTACACTATTTGTGAAACATTTGCTGTTAAAAAGAATTTGATTTTGTTTGTAATTGTTAAATGTGTGTAGTAAAATAAATGTATACAGGTATTGAAGGAATGACGAATTGTTCATTTATTAAAGTGGTCACCCAGTTTGTTGAATATTATCAAAACGACAAAAAATAAGAGAGTGGAGCATCCCTGATATGCTGGTGTGCATGGCACCCTCCAATAGCTGGTCCAACTTCATTTCCTCAATTATGCTTTCTGCTGCAAGCATTCCCAGCGCCAACTCAGTGATCAATCGTCTTGTTGAACCCTCGACTCCTTGTAAGTAAGTTTGATCTTGGAATGAAAATGTTGACTTTCTTTCCAAACCTAGCCTTCAATTCAATTTTATCTCCTCAAACGGAAAACACAAGAGGTGATGGATGGAAGGTTTAGGATTGCTGTGGGCAACCCTCCAGACCATCGTTTTTTTGCCTGACAAGCCATTACAGAAGGGGAAAAACCATATGCAAATCAGGCTTGGTCCCACCCCTAAAGGGTAGTCCGCCTGAACTGCTAGGTCACATCCTTCTGCACGAGAGCACATGCATCCCCAGACATGTTTCAGCCTTGGAAAGGGAAGGCACAGTGAGATTCAATGATATGCCCCAGATCCCACACTTTAAGTGGTCCAGGCTGTTTAGCTACTTGCTCACATAAAACCTAAGACCTAGTTGTACAAAAAGATACAATTGTTTATTCACGTTTTCTTTTCAAGAACCATAACTTTACTTTTATATATCTGACCTAAGAATATTAAACACATCCATATTTATATAATTGACCGGAGCCAACAAAATGTTTTCTAGGATGTTACTCTTGTGCCAACTTTGAAGACAAACACACCAAACAAAAGACAGTTTAAAGAATGGTGTGCAATTTTGGGACTAAAGTTTAAAGTAGATTTTTTAAAAAGCAAAGAAATGATAGCCAAGTATAATAATAATTTGTTTTTGTATCGCGCTTTACATAGGACATATTTATATACATTACTATTATTACCCAATCGAAACTGGGACTCATTTATCAACCTGCGACCTGCATATCAAACACATATCACAGCCAGCATTTAACCGGCTGAGCCATCTTACCATCTAAGTAGAAATGTGTGCAGCCTGAGTCAGGCAAGGCAAACATAGGAACTGTAATCACTGAGTCATTAACATCTGGTCGACAACTTTTGACAAAACAAAACGTAAACAGCTCAATTTCAGACGTGTTAAAATGCATTTACAAGGTCAGGGCAAGGCTCTGCTTGCAAGACTTGCACAACAACAGGCTGAGGCTAACTAGAAGGCCCCATCTTGACCATTCGAGCGCTATGCTCCTGGGAATTCTCCAGAGTTCCCTAGTTACCTGGCCATCATCCTCTTTTTCCAGGCACAGGAGGCCGTTAAATGCTCTTAAACTTTAGCTGACAAACTTTGTCCAGCACTGTCAATTTCCATGCTTGGAAAAAAGTCTTCATAGCTTACCCTTCCAAGTTTGTTTCAGACATCTCTCTCCAGAGTCCTTTTTTATTGTTGGTTCACTAGAAGTAGATGCAGAACAAAGCAGGTCATGGCACCCCTTGCACAGTAACGTCATAATACAGACGGAACAAAGCTGGTCATGGCACCCCCTGAACAGTAATGCCGTAATATAGACCGGAACAAAGCAGGTCATGGCACCCCTTGCACAGTAACGTCGTAATATAGACTGGAACAAAGAAGGTTATGGCACCCTTTGCACAGTAACGTCGTAACATAGACTGGATAAAGCAGGTCATTTCATCCCTTCCACAGTAACCGTAATATAGACCGGAAAAAGCAGGTCATGACACCCCTTGCACAGTAACGTCACAATATATATTGGAACAAAGCAGGTTATGGCACCCTTTGCACAGTAACGTCGTAATATAGACCGGAAAAAGCAGGTCATGGCACCCTTTGCACAGTAACGTCGTAATATAGACCGGAAAAAGCAGGTCATGTCACCCCTTGCACAGTAACCGTAATATAGACCGGAAAAAGCAGGTCATGTCACCCCTTGCACAGTAACCGTATTATATACCGGAACAAAGCAGGTTATGGCACCCTTTGCAAAGTTATGCCGTAATATAGACCAGAAAAAACAGGTCATGACACCCCTTGCATAGTAACCGTAACATAGACCGGACCAAAGAATGTCATGGCACCCTTTGCACAGTAACATCGTAATATAGACTGGAACAAAGCAGGTCATGGCACCCTTTGCATGGTAAGATTGCAATATGATAGTGCCCAACTAAGTGCTTTGCTATGTTTCTAAAGGAGGAAGTATTCAACCACAATGGTTAAAATGCACCCTCCTTACCCCTTTGTAATTGCAAGATATAGAAAACCCCTTGTAGCCAATTTCATATCAAACTGTTGTGTTTCCATTTTGTATTTGCCCATGCATAGCCACTGTACCCAGTTTCCTATTGGATGGTCCAGTATCATCTTCCATCTAGGGAAGCATTTGGTCACGGAGGCCAGTACAACACCAGAAGCTTGGACATCTCCAGATTGCAAACAAAGCACTGCAAGCATGAAAAGGCTAGGAAGCACATTTTCCCCAGCAAAGCATAGAGAATATGGTACAACACTTCACTTGACATCAGACTGTTTTTCTCTATCCTGCAAGTTAGAGAAATGCTGAGGTTGAACTTCTTCAAAGAACATCTCGCAGAACGATAATCTGTAGAATCTTTCTTGAACCCAGAAAGGGTCAACGGTTCCGTGACTAAACTGTATCCCTGCTGGTAATCCTCTGCATTCCCTCCCTCTTTATCCTTAATAGTCTATCATTCTAGGGGTATCCGTATGATTGTATCCTCTTATTATATCCCCTTATCGGACAGCGCTCCGTTGCTTCACATTTAGGTTCACACCATATAAAATCCAATACATACATACATCCTTTTGCGTAATCCCATATACATTCTTATTAAACACATTGGGCCTCATTACACGTTGTGAGGTAACCATGGCGCCATTAGCGCCATGGTTGCCGCCAGTATTTTAACGTGTCCGCCTTGGTGGGTGGCGGAATTACCGGCCTACTCCAAGGTGAGCGGGGCCGGTAATTCCCCATTCACCAAGGCCCTTCCCCATTCCCATTTTTGCCCCCATAGGGCATAATGGGAATGGGGAAGGTGGTAATTACGGTACCGCAAATTGCAGTACCATAATTAGCATCGAGGTCCCTTTGCGGCACCCTACTTTAACGGCTGTTAAAACCAGCCGTTAAGGTCGGGTCCCGCAAAGGGAACTCGTAGTAAGGTGGTAAGGGTTTACCGGTACCGGTGCCCTTACCGGTACCGGTAAACCCTTACCGCCTACCGTGTAATGAGGCCCATTGTTTAAATGGTACAGTGTGTGGGACCTGTCAAGGAGGCCAATGTTTATTATAACATCACCATTCCATACCACAATACTCAAGGATTAAAATAAAAAATGTCCTCGGGCGATTGTGATATATATTTGTGTTGTCATGAAAGATTACAGGTTTCTGTCAACGCTGTGCCCTTAGTGGCAAGGGGAGAGGAAGAAGTCAACCCCTTGGGGCCCTCCTCTGATGGGGTTGCCTTTATTGGTGAGGTCTGGTATGCCAGAGGTCTGGGGGTTACTACAAGCTTCCCCATTCAGCTCCCAAGGGCCCAACAACCCTGCCCCAGAACAAACGGAGGACTCAGCCAAGGGCAAGTTATAGTGTCGTTTATTACAAAGACCGACAGGGATCATACAGGACATTCAAAAATCAGCAGTCACCATTCCCACAATCATGTCCACCCTTTTTGGTACAGAATGGCGTCACAACATGCGTGCTCACCCAAAAACCTATCACACGTACTGGGGTGCAAGGAGTGGTATACAATATGGATTGCCCTTGTAGTTCTTACTCAATTGGCCCTTACATGTCAGGTGGCTAGCTTGCTCCTTCCCCGAGAAACTATCTATTACATTGTTGCATGGTCACAGGATTACCATTGGCCCTTGCACCCTGCCATCCACCCCTGGGTTTCTGTCCGCTGATTGGCTTGAACTGGTCTCCTCTGGTCTGGGATCCAGTTCTGTTTGTAGCTCTCTGTGCACCTCTTCAAGCTGATGTCAATGACTATGTGTTCCCAATGTATTTGTTAGCAACACCACTTTTGCCTGTGAGAGTGCTCTCCATGTTTCAACGTTGTTAACTTGTTCGTGTTTCACTTCATGTCTGGGTTGCTGAGAACTGTTTGTCTTCCCACCGCAGTGAATTACATTGTCTAGCTCGGCCGCATCATGTGGTTGAGGGCAACAAAATGCAGCTCTCCTGCTCTTCAATTATGAGGATTTCTTCTGTTTTTCTGCAGAGGGTCCCTTGTTGTCTTAAGTTTGGAATGTGCTGCTTGTTTCTGACTTTGGCTGTGAGCCATGGCCCTCCTGCTCTGTGCAGCCCAGTCCTGCTTCCCCTCGTCTCTTGTCCCGCCGCTTGTTGCCTCATGTGATTTACATTAGACTTATACTATGATTTCTACACACTTATATAGTGCTACATTTCCTATAGGTTAGTCGTGTTTGGTCCTGCCAGGCCCCTTATGTGATCCTGTAGTTCCATAGGGTTAGTTGACATAAGCATCTGCAAGCTTGCTCTGCATATCTTCGTTGCCTTGCATTCAGCGTTTCTGCACTTGGCTAATGAGAACAATAATAAAAGCTTTTGACAGTATAAACATGTATCCGCTTCTATCTACAGAACTGTAAGCATGTTCTTCATGTACACTAGTGTGTATTTGTGTAGAATTGTGCATGGTTGCGAGTGTACTTTATAACTAAGTGGCTATGTCGTAGAGTTACTAATGACGTCAGCACAGTGGTTTCTTGGCATTAGTCAATGTCATCCATCATGGCATTTGACCACTGTTGAAGCACCTGTATCCATAAAGACCTTCACTGAATAAGGTTTGAATGGCTGTCTGAGAGAATATCTCTCCACATACGTCTCAGTCACTGGTGCTTCTGGGGGCTGTCCGAATACTGAGTGTCTTTGTGCATTCTTGACTCTTCAGGCCGTCAGGTTCATGGGGACGAGGGGGCGTTCCTTGCACCCTCTCTTCACCTTAGTCGGGAACAAATCACTGAAAAAACACATGCAGGTGTGAGTGGCATTGGTAGAATACAGACACTGCTTGCTGGCGCCCACTGCTTGGTAGGAAACCAATCTGCGATCATGCCCGGTCTCTTGCTTGTTCTGACGAATCACCAGTGCCATGTATAGCCCAAGAGAAGTCAGAAGACAACACATGAAGAGAAGTAAAAAAAGGTGTTTGTATGCGTGTGTCTATGCAAGTGTATGTTTTGTGTGAGTGTGACTGATAGCATCTATGTGTCTGCAAAAGCAATGTGTATATTTGTTTTGCGACGGTCAGTTGCATCATGACGTTAACAGTGGTAATGCAAGTATATAATGTAAGCAAGATATAAAAGTGATTGTCAGTGGGCATTGTGGAATATATTATGGGTGCTGCATCATGAAAGTGATAAACAGTGGCACTGGCATTGATGACAAATACTTTGTGGGTGTAGAATCATGACCGCGATGTACACCGACAATGATGGCCTACATTGTAGGTGCAGCTTCTTGGCAGTGATTTATAGTGGCAATGATGGCATGTATTGGGGTGCAACATTAAAGTGATTTATTGTGTGCATGCTGCCTGGCATATATTGGTGGTGCAACATCATGAAGGTGATTTACACTGGGAATGCTGGCATATATTGTAGGGGTGCAGCATCACAAAAGTGATTTACAGTAACATTGTTGGGATATGTTGAGGCTCATTTTCTTGAGTGTTTAACACTGGGAATGCTGCTTTGTGTTGTGTAGCATATATTGTAGGGGTGCAGCATCACACAAGTGATTTACAGTGACATTTTTGGGATATATTGAGGCTCATTTTCTTGAGTGTTTAACACTGGGAATCCTGCTATGCATTGTGTGAAGTGATATACACTGTGAATGATAGCATATATTGTGGGAACAGCTTCTTGAAAATAATTTACAGTGGCAATGCTTGTATATATCATGGGCACTGGTCCATTAAAGGGATGGTCTAGTAAAAATTTTTATTTAAAAAATAGATAGGCAGCATAAAAAAAAATACTAGCATTCTCCGTTTTAAAACTTCCTATGTAACATTTTGAGCTATTCAAGCTCAAAATTCGCAAAAGCAAGCACAGGGACGCAGCCATTTTGTGAAATGGAGGCCCTCCTGTGCTGGCTTTTGCTTTTGCGGCACTAATGAAGGAAAAGCCAGCCAGCTGTAGTAAACAAAGGCTACCGCTGGGTGGCTTTCCCTTCATTAGTGCTGTAGGCAGAGGACGGGGACCGGAGACCAGAGCAGGAAAGCTGCAGCTGAATCTCGGTAAGTGCTATTTATTTTTATTACAAAAAATAAGCACTAGCTGCGTTTTTTTTTCTAAGTTTTCCGGGGTGGAGGAGCCCGGAAAACTTAGAAATAAAACCACAGCCTTAAAAACGTATTTATGTTTGCGGTCGCTTTTATTGTGTTGGAAAACGCTGCGGTTTTTCTTTCCAAGTTTGTCAGGCTCCTCCAGCTCGTAGGAGCCTGAGAAACTTGGAAAGAAAAACCGCAGTGTTTTCCAACACAACCGCGTTGTTTCTGCCTGAATCTGCTTTACCATTTGGGGCTCTCGGGCTCCCCACGGGGAGCCCGAGAGCCCCAAATGGGAAATCATCTGCAGGTAGAAACACTACGCGGCATGTAAACATAACCGCGTGTGTTTCTGCCTGCTGTGGCTTTCACTTTGGGTCTCCGGTGCTCCTGGAGCACCGGAGACCCAAAGTGATAGCCACAGCAGGCAGAAACACACACGGTTGTGTTGGAAAAAGCTGCGGTTTTCCTTTCCAAGTTTCTCAGGCTCCTCCGAGGAGCCTGAGAAACTTGGAAAGAAAAACTGCAGCGTTTTCCAACACAATAACGTTGTATTTATGTTTGCGGTCGCTTCAAAAGCGACCGCAAACATAAATACGTTTTTAAAGCTGCGGTTTTATTTCTAAGTTTTCCGGGCTCCTCTAGCCCGGAAAACTTAGAAAAAAAAACGCAGCTAGTGCTTATTTTTTGTAAAAAAAATAAATAGCACTTACCGAGATTCAGCTGCAGCTTTCCTGCTATGGTCTCCGGTCCCCGTCCTCCGCCTACAGCACTAATGAAGGGAAAGTCACCCAGCGGTAGCCTTTGTTTACTACAGCTGGCTGGCTTTTCCTTCATTAGTGCCGCAAAAGCAAAAGCCAGCACAGGAGGGCCTCCATTTCACAAAATGGCTGCGCCCCTGTGCTTGCTTTTGCGAATTTTGAGCTTGAATAGCTCAAAATTTTACATAGGAAGTTTTAAAACGGAGAATGCTAGTATTTTTTTTTATGTTGCCTATCTATTTTTTAAATAAAAATGTTTACTAGACCATCCCTTTAAAGTTATTTACAAAGTAACGCTGGTTTAAATTGTGGGGAACACGGAACTGGATTTGTTCTTATGTTACCTGAGACAACCAGTTGTGAACTGCATGGTTTCACCCTGTTTTTCTTAAACAAGGGCCTTAATATACATTTGGTGATGTCGGCAAAAAGTAATGGTAATTTCGTTACTGCCACTTTTTCTCAATAATGAAATGACCCCCATTATTACTGCACCGCCCAATTCTGAGTTTGGAGGAAAAGTGGAGGTTTTACCCCCAGCAATAATCTGGAGGTAAACCTTCCAGTTTTCCTCCAAAAATCGGCAGAAATACTTTGCCCATAGTAACTGTAAAGAGGGAGGTGACACTCCAAAGGCCTTACCTCGTGCTGCGCATTGCAACTGGCCACCTGCTTTTCAGCAAGAGTCGCTTTTACAGCAACTAATGCAAGATTTCAAGTACAAATGTAATAGTTTACACTGCCCTACCAAAGGACGCAGGAGCCTATGTCATCCGCTGCCATTAGCCAGCCCTCAACACTCTCATATGGAAATTATGCTAATGCCCCTTAGATGTTCCGCTTGCCCACAACCGTGCCCCCTCTCACAGAAGATGGTACTAGGCCAGTACATCAGGTGATCAAAGGTACAGGTTGAATAGAGTAACTGTAAATGTGTGCAGATGTGGAATACAGTTATCGGTCCTCTTCAGGTGTTCACAAATATTGCCTGGCATATATTTGCCATGAAGTAGGTGAAGAATTAATCAATTAGAATATTAAACTCAATGTCCTCCATATGCTACACAATATGGGCCTCTTCACGGGGTCGCGGTAGAACCCGCAGGTAGGTGGTGGGCTGCCGTCGACCCCGTAACCTCATTTCTACCGCCTGACATCCCGGTGCCACCGGGATATCATGGCAGGTGGCAGAACGGTAAATCGCCATCCCCGTGGAGTCCCATAGTGAACACACTGCTGGTAGGGGCCAGAACTCCCAGCAGGTCAGGCCTGCCGGGTGTTCCGTACCCCTGCCGGCAGACTCGTAGTTTGGCGGTCCGAAAAGGGTGCTGGTACGGTGCTAAAGGCACCCTTATTTCCAGACCGGCAAACTTGTAATGCAGCCCCATGAGTCAGCGGTTCCCTGGCAAGTCCAGCAGAGAGCCCGCGACTAAACTGGGCACACTTTTGGGGTCATGCAACCCCTTGCGCGATGAGCACCTAAAAGTCTACATTGTCATAGTAAACCGGTGAATATATGTTCCTGAGAAGGGATTCTAATATCCGAAATGCATTGGACTAACTATCATGTCTTTGTCTGCAGTGAAAAATACTTATTTTATACATACATATTGTGTAGCATATGAAGGGCATTGAGTTTAATATTCTAATTGAATGGAATGAATTCGAAGCAGTAGTTACTACATGGGTTCACCCGGTTCCTGACAGACACATGCCAGGCAGTATTTGCGGATTCCTCATGTCCTCTGGCTGCAAGAGGGCTCTGGTGTGAACCTAATATCTTGTGTTGTACAAACAGTACCGAATAGTTGTACAGTTACCGGTGCTCACTACTCACATTGACAGTTCCTCTTCAATTGTTCCCATGTTTGTCTCCTCTGAAGGGTCAGATGAAACTTGAAAAGGGTCTGTTGTAACTCATACTGACTTCCAATATCAAAGACATTTTATCTCCACTAGCCAGAGGCGTTGCTAATTGTGGACTGGAGGGCTACAGCCCCGGATCTGTAGCCCCGGATAGAAGCTCAGGGGCTACAACCAAAAGGCTAGCTAGCCCCGAGTCCCGACATTAGCCTAGCCCTGGATATTTTTCAGACCTAGCAACACCCCTGCAGCTCCACGAACTGAGACTCAGTAAGAGATACCACAGACCTTGTATCATTTGGAAAACTGCTCAAGAACTCACCTCGTCAAGCTTTCGGCACTTCTGGAACATGCGGTGCTGCACTCAGATCACCCTCAGATCTGCCTGCCCTCAGCACTCATCCACTCTTGTCTTCCACTCCCCACTGGATCCACCAGTAGGGTGGGCAAAGCCTCTGTTGCTGTGAAGCCCAAGGCCATCTGCATCGCATGTTGCCACTGGGGACAACAAGGGCCTGCAACACCACCTCCTCTACAGATCACTGATAAGGCTTCACTCAAGGTACTCTGAGTATATGATAAAGTGCCTGATTGTTCCGGTTGCAATTCCACACCAATCAGCTCTGACTGCTTAGTGGGGTGGCACCACGCATGCGCTTTTATAAAACTCTATATGGCCCATCGAGGCCCCAATTTAGGCTCGGTTACTGCACAATTTTGCATTGTTTTTTGTTGTTGTAGTGCATATTCCAGGTGGTATATTGTGGCCTGTTAAGTAGTGCTGTAGCGTGAAAAGTGTGCAGTACCCGAAAAAACAGGCATTTCCTCAATTTTCCTTCATTTGCGTGCAAACTGCAAAATGTGTGGTTTGCACCTTATTAGCTAAACAAGGAATGTACCCTTGCTTGTTTCTTTTAAACCACAGTGATTTAAGGTGGACAGGTAAACATAGGCACTAGACCTGTCCACTGGAGTATTTATGAAAAGAAAGTAGGGTTCTTGATTCTAGAGATCCTCTAAATGAGTTGACCGCATAAAACGTGTCACCAATCACTAGTTGTACATAATGGTTCTAGAGTATATTTCTAAATTCAAGAAGGAGAAAAAACTATGAATCAGCAAGAGTAGAGTTCAATCATATAATTTTTTGCAACACTTAAAATAACAGTCAAAGGAAAAGAAAGAACATTTCACATGATACATTTGGTTAGATACTTTCAGAGTGATAAGCAGAATTTACAAAGAAAGTGTTAGAGAAAAAGCATATAGCAAAAATAGAAAGATAGTTCTTCGTAGTTAAATCACTAACAAAGTAGTATTGACATGAAGGGATGCAGATGCACGTGCAAAGTTCAGTAGGCCCATTGCATCATTGATCCCAAGGTAGATACTTTAGTTATCCTTAGTATAGCAGAGTTATTTGATGGGAGAGCAATAAATGCTGCAGGGTCATTAAACATAAGATATCTAATCTCTGCCGACGTGATGAGATTTTGCTTAAACATAAGAATCAGAGAACAGGGGTGCAGATGTTCGGATATCCCCTGTGTTCTTCATGTTTCGGCGGTGATGCACAGTGGTAAGTCCGCCTTCATCAGGGCTCCTAATTGGGGACCCTGCCAGTGCTTGATCCCAAGCGCTCGGGTTCTGCCTGCACAGGGAGTATGCCAGGTGTCCGGACCAATCTGGTGGTTACCAGGAAGTCTGTTGGGCTCATTATTCAGGTCCACAGAAGGAAATGTCTGTGTAATTCAAGGACGTTGTGTCATCAGGCCGTGTAAAGCAAATGTTAACAGTGGCCGGTGTCGTGTTAACAGTGGCCGGTGTCGGTTGCAATCCTTCAAATAGACTCCTGATCTAGATGTTCAGGCAAAGGAGCAGCTGCAACTGTCAGCTGGAGTCACGCGGGCCGGCAAGTGAATCGCGTTGTTCCGCCTCTGGGCTTGAGACAGATAGTGCACCTTATTAAACATTGTTTTTTAGGGGGGGGGGGAGATTTGAGTGATTCGTTGATTGTTTTGCACTAACTAATACGATCGCAAGCCGGTGATGTAGGTGACGTGGGATCTGTGAAATGTGCCTGCATGTGTAGAGGCGCCACAGCAGTCATTTCACACTTATTTTAGAAAATGTGTAGTTTTGGCCGAATTCATTCGACTGCTGCCACGTATCAGCTTTCTCTCATCAGGGAAGTCAGGGGAATCTGGGTGAACGAGGTGTATTCTGCAAATGATTTCCCCTAGAAGTGCTGCACTGTGCAGTCCAGGATAGGTATCCATCATGGCCACAATGGCAATTGCTTTCTCACTATGGCTCTGGAGGATAGCTCAGGAGCACCACTGCTTCCATCCCCGGGTCTGCGCTTAGAAACCTCTGGGTATTAA
The DNA here is from genome assembly GCF_040938575.1 of Ambystoma mexicanum. NCBI lineage: Eukaryota > Metazoa > Chordata > Amphibia > Caudata > Ambystomatidae > Ambystoma > Ambystoma mexicanum. The sequence continues at coordinate 694,559,135 of NC_090931.1, forward strand.
GTGCGTTATAAATAACCTAACATATCATATCATAATATTGGGCAAAAAAAAGGGAATGCTATGGACATTGGTGACGTCAGCGATGTGCAGCAGGCAGTACATGAAAGGCCTGCTGTAGCTAATAGAAGGCGAAAAGGGTGCAAATGTTGCAGAAGAGTAACCAGAGTACTGAGCAGGTACCTAAGGTGCTCCTCCTAAACGAAGAACAGTCCTGCAAGTTCCGAGATGTATTCACACCAAACGTTAGTATTATTGCTGTTTGGATCATGAGTGTCACGGTATGCAGTGATGTTACCGAATTTAAAATAACGAACAAGATTTTTACCTTAACATTTTTACAGAAAAAAACCTTTACAAATATATATATATATACGGTGGTAGAGTTAAGGGATTAAGACGAGTGGGGAGAGGGTTGAGGTGGGATTATAAATGAAGGGAAACGAGGGGATTGGGGCGACCCCCGTAATTAAAAAGAAAATGTATTTTTTTCAGTATGTTTTCACAGGTTTTCTGAATAATTAAATGGGTGCTGGGTTAGGCAATAAAAAAGAGTGGAAAGGGAGTTAAGGGGGGAGAGGCGGGGGGCTCTCCCGGCATTAAAGAATAAAAAAAAGTGCAGATAACCCACGCAGAAGCATTTTTGAAATTAGAAAAAAAACAGTCAGTATTTTGGGCCTCATTTACCCCCGTTATTTTAACGTAGCTCCTGTCTTCACATGGTACCTGCCTCATTGCAGTGATGTCAGACACCGTGGTCCAAGGATGTTTCACCATACATGCATACTCAGCATCCGCTCATGTAGTCATGAGACACATGTCACATTGCTACAGTCAGGGATCGTACAGCCCCAGAAGCAGTGTCGCTATGTCAGAATTCTACACTGCGCCGCCGCTATAATATCTCAGTAACCATCCCCACTTCTTCCGTGTGCATGGCCCTGGAACTTGGGTGGGCCCTCCTAACACGGGCTGCACCCACAAGCTCTGATCTGAATGCCGAAATTGTCATGACAAACAGCAGGCAATAATGTTGCAAAGGTCAATCATTCCCTTCTATACTCCGGAGTTCGACAGGTGAGGGTGTGCTTGCCCCTTGCAGCTGCGGTTACTCAGCCATGTACTGTCACCATAAAGACCCAGTGCAGTGGCTTACAATGTGGCCCTCATACAGACCAGGAATACCATCTAAAGTACACTTGGCCTACTCAAAATAAGATTTGGTCTCTGCTTGTCAATGATGGAGAATTACTGTACACACCAGAAGAGGTGTGCATCATAAGTATTGTATGCTGCACATTTCTGAATATAGCCACTCACAGGTAAACTACCTCTAGCGCAAGATGGTCCTGGAGAGGAATGTAACCTGTCCAGCTCCCTGCATGCACAGCAGTCCTAGACTCTTATTCATGGTAGTGCTATAGGTTACCGGAGCTCTCAAAAGCAATGCCTTGTTAAAATGGATGTTTGTGTCCAATAAAATGGTCTGCTTTAGATATTGTCGGGGGTATTAAGCAAGGGGGCCAGGTGCTGCATTGGGCAGAAAGTGGTTTGTGGGAGGGAGCAGGTTAAGGAGGAAGTCAGAGGTAAGTGCCAAGCGCAGACTGAGGAGGAAGACAGAGGAAAGTGCCAAGAGCAGGTTGGGGAGGAAGACAGAGGTAAGTGCCAAGAGCAGGTTGAGGAGGAAGACGGGGTAAGTGCCAAGAGCAGGTTGAGGAGGATGGCAGAGCCAAGACCAGGTGGATGAGGAAGACAGAGGAAACTGCCAAGAGCAGGTTGAGGAGGAAGATAGAGGTAAGGGCCAAGACCAGGTGGATGAGGAAGACAGAGGTAAGTGCCAAGAGCAGGTTGGGGAGGAAGACAGAGGAAAGTGCTAAGAGTAGGTTGGGGAGGAAGACAGAGGAAAGTGCCAAGAGCAGGTTGGGGAGGAGGACAGAGGACAGTGCCAAGAGCAGGTTGAGGAGGAAGACAGAGGAAAGTGCCAAGAGCAGGCTGGGGAGGAAGACAGAGGAAAGTGCCAAGAGCAGGTTGGGGAGGAAGACAGAGGACAGTGCCAAGAGCAGGGTGAGGAGGAAGACAATGGACAGTGCCAAGAACAGGTTGAGGAGCAGGACAGAGGACAGTGCCAAGAGCAGATTGGGGAGGAAAATAGAGGAAAGCGCCAAGAGCAGGTTGGGGAGGAAGACAGAGGACAGTGCCAATAGCAGGTTGAGGAGGAAGACAGAGGTAAGTGCCAAGAGCAAGTTGGGGAAGAAGACAGAGGAAAGTGCCAAGAGCAGGTTGGGGAGGAAGACAGGGGACAGTGCCAAGAGCAGGTTGAGGAGGATGGCAGAGGTAAATGCCAAGACCAGGTGGATGAGGAATACAGAGGAAAGTGCCAAGAGCAGGTTGAGGAGGAAGATAGAGGTAAGGGCCAAGAGCAGGTTGGGGAGGAAGACAGAGGTAAGTGCCAAGAGCAGGTTGGGGAGGAAGACAGAGGAAAGTGCCAAGAGCAGGTTGGTGAGGAAGACAGAGGACAGTGCCAAGAGCAGGTTGAGGAGGATAGCAGAGGTAAATGCCAAGACCAGGTGGATGAGGAAGACAGAGGTAAATGCCAAGAGCAGGTTGAGGAGGAAGACAGTTGTAAGTGCCAAGAGCAGGTTGAGGAGGAAGACAGGGGTAAGTGCCAAGAGCAGGTGGAGGAGGAAGACAGAGGTAAGTGCCAAGAGCAGGTTGAGAGTGAAGACAGAGGTAAGTTCCAAGGAAAGGGATAGTATATGGGAAGTGGGGAAATGCTACTACTTTGTGATTTTACAGCAGGGAACTAGTTTAAATCCCCCTTCTTTTTGCTGATTTAGGGCGATCAGATCAGATCAAGCTCACCACCATTGGGCTAATTGGGCGTTAGCCCCCGCAGCGCCTGCAATTCTGGGCAGTGGATGCAGGGTCCCACTCACCCTCAGAGCTGCCAGGAGCATGTCCAAATGCTGGCAATAAACAGCATCTCGGCCTGCCAGCCAGCATCTTACCAAGAGCCTACCAGTTAATGGCATTGCTTGGTTATCAGCAGCTCCTTTCTTATGTGCAAATGTCAGTTGGCAATGTAACAGGACATTTCCAACTGAAAAAACTACACACAGCTCCCCAGGCCTATAAACTCCGTGTCTGCTTCCAAGATAATTCAAGTAGCGCAATGAAGCCTCCTTTTAAAGGAGAGTTAAAGGCATGATCAGGTAAAAAATGTTATTGTCCCTACGGGTCGGCCATGTTTTTTTAAGCCTAAGTGGCTTGATTTTAGAAAAATTTCCTATGGACCTTACCCGAGTTTTCGTCCATTAAACGCATGCGAAAACAGGCACCTGGGCGCTGCCATTTTGTGATAATCCTATCATTTCCTCCATCGCCCTGGCTGACCTGCTTTTGCGGCACTAAATCAAATCCCCCGCCCCTGAGCCTGACATTATCAAAAAATTCATATTCCCCGCCTCTCTCCGTGACGTTACTGTGCTGCGTAGGCAAACGCGCCCAGTCGTCTTCTGCGCGACTCACACAGAACCCAGAAACCAACACAGATCAACTCACAACACAGCGCGCCACAATCCGGAATATGAAACTGTACTTTAAAATGAAACAGCAACACGGTACATTTGGTAAAGTACATTTATTTGACATTAAATGTTTAGAGAATATTCAGCAATTTCCATATGAACTCCGAAAGCCATTTATTTTCTTTTATCTGTATCCGCAATAACTTTTCCGTTTCATCTTGAGTCACGCGCTGTTCCTTTATGGTACACAGGGTGTTCATTTTCGTAAAAAGAATCACTTTGGAAGCACGGTGAACCGCAAGGCTGTTCCATCAACTAGGCACTAGTCCAGCGTAAAGGTTGATATGTTGCTTCTAGCCACTAGTACAGCGTAAGGGCATGTGGGCCCTTGGCGATCATCCCATAATATGGTGATCGTGCTCCAGTTGTTGACACGAAGCTGCAGGTGTCTGCTGAAGAATCCATCCGCCGGTGTCTCAAACAGATGGCAGTGGCAGAATGGGATCAAATACCTGTTATGAAAACAAAAAAATTATAATTAGTCACGCTAGTCGAACTTCATTAATATTACTCATTTTATTTTTTACGGCCGATCAGAAACTATTTGCTTGCAAGGATAGTTCAATGGAGTATGTTCGTCTCTAAAATCAATGCGAAAAGTAACGAGATAAATCGAGGCCAACACACAATGAGAAACAACTGTTTGTCTACATGCCTGTGTAATGATATGGTATATGATATGGCATGTGTAACGCGCCTATACACAAGTGTTTCAAGGCGCAACGAGGCAGGGGGGAACAAGGGGAGACAGACAACGATACAACTAGGCCAGGTGTCATTCAGATCGCACAAGGGGAAGGGGAGAGGGGGGCAAAAGGGCTGTACATGGTTAGTAGGATACAAGATAAATAATAGGGCCAGCTGGTGGCAAGTGCAAGGTAAGTGCCGGGAGAAGGGGCTGAAGGATACAGAGACAGTCCCGTAGTGCAGGTAGGCAGTGCAGGGAAGAGTGGCTGGGCCAAGGAACGAGATAGTTGAGACCTGTGGACCTGCATGCCCATGTGCCCACTACGAACACGTTTCCCTTTCTTTTCCTAGCTCTTCATTCATTCATTTATTCATGCATCCATTCATTAATTCTTCATTCCGGTATAAAAGCGTCTAAAGATTTACTCACATTATATTTGAAATTTCCATTGTGTCTCTTCATAATGCAGTCTGTAAAACGGACCGTGCTCTTGACAACGATTTTTCGTATACTGAACTAAAATGAAACTCGGTCTAGTTTCTGAATTTTCTGCCTTATCGTCTCTTACGTTATTGCACACCCCCTTCAAATGAAGTTCTTTCGCCATGGTCCCTGTCTCAAGGTCAAAAAACAATACAACCTTATACTTCCAGTGCGACTTGTGGGCCTCTTCTGGCCGCGAGCTGAAAATCAAAGCTGCTGTCCTTCGCATTCTTTATTTGCAACATCCCGTAGTAAAGGGATCTGTGAGAACTTGAAGTTTCAAATCCATCTATGTAGTGCGCCTCAATGTGAAAATGCGAACTGGTTTCTCTCCCAAATGCCACGGCACGCTTGGCGTATTCTAAGGCCCCCAATTTTGTCCCCGTTGTCTGCGAGCTTTGCAGCCCCAAAGAATCCTAACTATGGAGACATTTAATTTTTGGATGAAGGTCAGGGAAAGTATAAAGTACCAGAGGAGTTCAGTTAAAAGTGAGATTTATTGTTTGTTTGTTTTATTGTTTGCAATACGCAAGCCTCCCCTCCAATAACAGTGCGCAACAGTGCGCAGCATTTACATTTACATGAGATGAGACATGAGAAAAATATATACATACACATATATGAGGTGAATAGAGAGAGAATTCAAAGATGACACCCAGCAATTTCGCCACCCATGATGGTGAAGGTAGGGGTTAGGGTTCCAGGTACACTGTACAGTAACATTTATTTACAAAAAGACAATCGTGTTGCAATTATTTAAACCGGGATTTGTACGAGCTATCTCGTCCTTGGCACTGTGGAGGTAATCCCAAGGACGAGATATCTCGTCCTTGGCACTTAAAAGGTTAATAAGCGTTTGTTGTCAATGACAATTCTTGTAACTAATGGCATTAAGCACGGACAAATGCTATCTAGACAATGCACACTATTGAATGACTTTCATGAGTTACTATGAGATGAATATATAATTTTGGATATAGTAGAAGACCATGAAATAGGAGTGGCATGACAAGCAGAGTATACTTACTCGTTACTCAGATTACGAGGACGAACAGTTGCGCGAAGTTCGTGCATAAGCACCATCATTATTCTCAAAACGGCCCGTGTGAGGCAGGCTGCCCTGAAGTCTGGCAGCTCGGTGATGCATTGCGGTCGTGGCTCGCCTTCCGAAATGTAGGCCAGGCATCCTGAGTTTTCTCGGCAGCAGCAGTTCTCATCCTCTGTTGGCATTAGCTCACACCGATTGCATGTGCACCAGGTGGAGACGCCGTCCATGCGACTAGGCCCAGGCGCTTCATCTATTGAATCGTCCTCCCAACTGTTGTCCGAATCCCCATCGTTTTCGTGTGCTTACCTTTCCAGTAGTTCCTCCTCGGTATACTCGGGCTCGTACATGTAGGGCATTATTGTAGCCATTGTGTGGTAAACAAAGTACAATAATTTATAGGGTTGTTACAGGTGTTCACACAGGCTACAAGCAGCGAAGGTAGCTGACCAGAGCACAGAAACGGGTCACAGAATACTCAAAGTAACACAGAGAGAGGAATGGAATCGAAAATCTGCTGCTGTGTGTTGTGAAACGGTCTGTTTATACTTATTGAGGAAAGAGGCATCCTGCCATTTCCATGGCGACACGTCATTAGCTGAGGCGCAGCGATTTTTACCCTGAGACGTTCTTTGGCGTTGGGAAATGGGCGGTACGCGTCTGCTGATGACAGGCTCAGGGGCGGGGAATTTGATTTAGTGCCGCAAAAGCAGGTCATCCAGGGCAATGGGGGAAATGATAGAATTATCACAAAATGGCAGCGCCCAGGTGCCTGTTTTCGCGTGTGTTTAATGGACAAAAACTCGGGAAAGGTCCATAGGAAATTTTTCTAAAATCGAGCCACTTAGGCTTAAAAAAACATGGCCGACCCGTAGGGACAATAACATTTTGTACCGGATCATGCCTTTAATATCCATGAAGTCCACTAGCTTGGCATGCTCACAAAGTTTGCTTTGATGTGGATAGTGAAATGTTTTTAACATCATGCATAACAGCAAGCTAGAAGTTTGAAACGAACAATCTCTATAGTACACATGCAGCCTTTGAACACACTTTCCTTTACTGCGTATCTTAAAGTGCTCAAGGTGCAGTGGTGTAAAACAAGTGGTTTTTCTAGTGCGCAATCATTTACAATTTGGAACTTGCAGTTGTCCATTCAGGATGTGGAAAATAAAGTTGCAATTATATTCTTTTGTTTTACACTGTTTCTATAAGGATTTACAAAGTGCCCTGTGGCTTCACTAAGCGAGTTGTGTATTGTGCAAGTATCATTGTAGTCCTTGAAAGTCAAAACTTAAATATTTGTACCAAGGAGCTCAGAATGTAGGTGGTGCCCAAATTGCAGATTGGCTTAAAATCCTGGAGTCATTGCTTAATTTAACTGTGTGCTTCTGGACACACAATTTAATCCCAGCAACAGCAAAATGAGAGTCCTTTAAAGTGATTATGTTCATACTATTGGAAAAAATACTCCTTCATGATGGGACATATCTAATGATTTCAGGGACAGAACAGTGCCCCCTTGTGGTCCCCTGTTATGACACCCCCCCTGAGGCTGTCACCTAGAACTTTGTTATTGTTGCACTGCCTGCCCAGAGTCCCATTTCAGAGAGACAGATATATAGTCTCAGCAGCAAGTCAGTGCATCAGACATTCTAGTGTAGTGGATTGACTGCAGAAGGTGCTACAGTCATGTCCTTTATAATTATTATAATTGGTTATAATTGGACCAGGGGTTCGAATCTGTGTTGCTCTGCGTTGTCCTGCTTCCAAGACGAGCGCGTTGCACCTGAGCTATCCTCCTGTGTCAATCCTCCCCTGAGCTATCCTCCCTCCCTTGTTCTGGCCAATCACCAAAGTTGCTTGGGCCGCCCACAGTCCTGTCCCATAAAAGAATGAGTGAACATCTTTCCCCTGCCCCGTCTGCTAAATTATTAATCTTCTATGGCACGTTTGTACGGATTCCTGGAGCTTCAAGATCTGCAAGAGGTGCAGCAGGGGGATAGGGTGGGAGGGGTACTGTGTAAAAGGGCATGAGCTAGGCGGCAAAGGAGCAGGGGAAGCCAGGAAAGCAAAGCAGGAGTGTGGTGCTGTAATGCGGATGTGTGCATATCTGAAAAGACAGAGCTCTCTCCAGTTTGCAAGTTCAACATATTTAGCAATTTTTCTGGAGCAATGTTTAATGTGATCTCCAAATTGCTCATTTAAATATTTTGCGATGTTGTCTGTTGTGTCTGTCAGAGTGGGGTTAAAGGAGTATGTAGAGTTGTGTTGGTGTATTTGTGGTGGATCAGTGTGGTGTTTAGGGACATTTACAGTAAACAGTGTCTTTAGGTGGGGTACGTTCCATTGTGTAACCTGTGTTGTGTCATTGCTGGAGTTGTGCGTCATCGGTTAGGGTGGGAGGCAGAACGATTTTGAGGTGGTGTTTTTACCATACCTCTCATTAACAGCTGAGGGCCACCTTTTACACTGTGGAAACATCACAGTTAGTTGTTTATATATGCAAAACATCCTTTCTCCAGCTTTTATGCCTTGTTAGGTGATACGATAGGTTATTTATAACGCACTCAATACCCAGAGGTTTCTAAATGCAGACCCAGGGATCGAACCTGTGTTGCTTCATGTCTTCTTGCTCCCAGGGCGAGCACGTTGCTGCTGAGCTATCCTCCCGAGACGTTAGGATAAGCGATGCTACATCAGGTGACACTATTCCAGGGCCCACAGTTTGGTCAGTTGCTCCGAGTTACCCTTCTGACAGCACACCGACACCTCAAAGAAACCCTAACTGCCACACCACTTGATCTTACACAAAATTATGGTACAATGAAGCATGCACCATGAACAAGCAAGTGACAAAGCCAATCGCAAAAACCACACCACAACCACGGCAGATACCATTAAACATGCGCATGTTGCTTTTAAATCTTCTCGTGTTTTTGGGCAATGTTATTGTCCCAATGTGCTGACAATTACACCATGTTCTGTTAATTTGACACTAGTTCCCACAAACATTCATTGAGGAGAACAGGAAGGGGGCCCCCATACAAGTTAGTTTGCCCCACCCACACCAAGTCTTTGAAGGTTGATGCTTGCCCGCCATTTTATGTGTTTGCCCAATCCTGAAATTACGGTCTAGTTGTGCAACTGCCAGATGAATGCCATCTAGACAATTATTTTCCAAACATGAGTTTTCGATTGAAAATCATTGTTGTTTGGTAGTTTAGTCCAAATGCAATAACCTTGACCCCAACTCCCAGAATGCATTGATTTGCTAAATGCAAGCCGTAGACTGTAAATACATGTGTGATGGTGTTATGGAGTCCTCTGGACACCTAGACTGTGCACCGCGAAACGAAAGACAACAAATATTTGCTTAATTCGAGGAAAAAAAGAATTGTATTGACACTTCGTGTTATGTGCTGCTCTTGAATTTTTAAGCAGACAGGAGACGGAGGTTAGAAAAAATGGGTGGGCGATGGGTTGGAAGGCTGGTGGGCGTGCACTTGAGATCCTGTAACTGCCAGTGATGTTTGGTGGTGCAAATGCCAGGGTGAAATTCCCCGACTCTGTGTAATTTCTAGCGGGAAAACATGTAAAAGGCAAGGTAGAGCAATCTCATTGACAAAGTCAACAATTTTGGCTTGTGCATAGTGACAATATTGTCTTTGTCTCAACATAGTGAATGTGGAAACCTTTTTCCAAATTTGTGGCTTTCTGTGGGGATTTTGGATACATTTCCGGTTGCTGTTGCTAATTGTGACAGTGCTTTCTGGGAGTAAGGCCGATAGAAACCTTTGCAGAGCCTTTCATGGCTGAGGAAAGATTAATGGCTCTTACTAGACTTTAAATTGAAAGTGAAATGATCAAAACATAGCAAGCGCAGCAGCAATAACCCTGGCATCTGTCCATTCATCACCAACATATTCATATCTCATTCCTTTTCCCCCCAAAAAACTGTAGAATGAGACCTGTTTGTTTTTTGGCATAAAGAGCCGCAGATCTATTCCACAATAACAGCAAACCAAAACCAAACTGCACACATTTGTGGAAACAATTACTCATAAAATGCGGTGACTGCTCTGTGTCCAAAATAACCTGCTTCCCCCTTTCCTTCCCCAAGCGTCCAGAATAGGCCCAACTCTCCCAACCTTTGCGTCCGAGCCTCTCCTGCCCCTGCAGGTGCTCTTGGGCAGGGAGAGTGCCGTTTCCTTGGGGGAAGCTGAGCCTTAGTTGTTCCTCACAGACACCCCTGCCGCTTAGGCTCCCAAGGGGTGCTGGGTCTGAGAAGAGCGAAGACCCTTCTTGCTTTCCCCTGGCTCATCCGGAGTCTGTCTCATGTGTTTGTCCGGCCAAACACCGCCACACCGCCTTGTCGTCCTGCGACGTCGACGACCAGACCCTTCTGCTTTTCTTGTCCGTAGGGTTGGTGGGTGGGAAAACGAAAAGCTCCTTCCACAAATACCAGGCGGGTGTCCTTTGTGGAGGCTGGATGCTGCTTCCCTTGCAGCTCCATCCCGTTATAAAGAGGGAGATCCCTCCCCTTTCTTTTGTCTGCCCTTCGTGGGCTTTCCCAGTGTTTTGCCGCGCTTCCTTGTTTTCGCAGGCTTTTGCTGGTGTTTGCCGCGCTGAGCCCAGCGCATCCCCTTTTCCCAGAGAGGGGGAGGCCAGTAGGGCGACACTGCCCGGGTTATCGGGGGTGCCTCCTCCATTTTGTGGTGCCTTCGTCGACACCTTCATAACCCTGGCATCTGTCCATTCATCACCAACATATTCATATCTCATTCCTTTTCCCCCCAGAAAACTGTAGAATGAGACCTGTTTGTTTTTTGGCATAAAGAGCCGCGGATTTATTCCTCAATAACAGCAAACCAAAACCACACTGCACACATTTGTGGAAACAATTACTCATAAAATGCGGCAATTGCTCTGTGTCCAAAATTACCTGCTTCCCGCTTTCCTTCCCCAAGCATCCAGAATAGGCCCAACTCTCCCAACCTTTGCGTCCGAGCCTCTCCTGCCCCTGCAGGTGCTCCTGGGTGAGGAGAGTGCCGTTTCCTTGGGGGAAGCTGAGCCTTAGTTGTTCCCCCCAGACGCCCCTGCCGCTTAGTCTCCCAAGGGGTGCTGGGTCTGAGAAGAGCGAAGACCCTTCTTGCTTTCCCCTGGCTCATCCGGAGTCTGTCTCATGTGTTTGTCCGGCCAAACACTGCCACGCCACGTGTGGGTTACCGCCCACCGTGGCTCCCCCTAAATCCTACATTTCCAGGATTTTTGTGCAGATATTCCAGAAGAATAGCTCCATGCCCAACAGGGCCAGGTGAACCCCATCCTTGTGAAAGTACTCTGGGGATTTCAGATTAATCAGCCCATGCCTGATCTGCCCAAAGCCCCTGCCCCTGCAGAACTTTGCCATTGCGCAGTTCAGCTTCCTCCTGGATTTCTCCACTGCTGCGTGCTTAACTGCACCTCTCCATTCCGGCCTCGGGATGATTTCAGACCAAACAATTTCTGTTTCCCCCAGTTGTCCTGCTAGCTCCTGCAATGAGAACATCATTTGCCGCATCAGCGCCCCCATACCCAAGCTTGTGAGGTCGTTACCCCCTAAGTGGATAACCAGTATGTCTGGCTTTTGCTCATTGCTCAACAACCTATGCACCTGCTTCTGCAATTGTGCCCTTTTCATCCCTGGCACAACGTGCCAGCCTATCCTGAACTCGCCTGCCATCAGCTTTTCTGCTCCTCTGTCCAGCTTGCCCCTGCTCTAGTTACAAAAGAGTTTCCTACCACCCACACCAATCTTTTCCTTCTTTGAGCAGGCGCTGGTGAAAAAAGAAGGAAAAAACGTATCCTTACATTTTATTGGGCCTGATATACCTCTTGAAACAACCTGATTTCCACCTCCCAATCTGCTTGATCGCCACTTCCCCCATGCCGACAGCTGCAGCCGATGTGGCAGCCCCTATCCGGAATGAGTGTGCCCCAAAAACCCCTTCCGTCTCACCAATTCCTTCTAATGCCCGCTCCATCACTCTTTTAAACTGGAAGCGACTTAGAGCTGAACCATCTTGGTGGATGAGCAGTGGAGCCTCGCTTCCTGAAGGGGGTCTCAGCCTGAGGTATCCTGACACCGCCCTGACTGGGCATATCGTGCTGCCTGCAATGAGATGTAATGACACCATGCACCCTTTGCCCTCCTGATCTGTCTTTGACTTCTTTAACCATAGTCACTTGCAGCTCTGAATAGTGTACATCTTGTATTTGTAAAAACCTAACCCTTTTGTATCTTTGTTCTCTGGCACCAGTTCACCTACCCTGAATGCCCCAAAGAACGCCAAGGTAAAAGCAGCTTTAAATAATGCCGCTTCGTACTCTCCGTGGCAGATTTGCCCTAGACAACATACCACCTTCTGTAACTTGACCACATCAATGGGCCTCCTCTCATCCCCTCCCACTTTTACCTGTTTGGCCCACCCTTTCATCGCCATCCCAATATAGTGTTCCTTAGTCGGGTCGTCCACCCCCTTCAGTTTACTGAAGTGGGCGATAGCTGCTAGATGGTAAGCCATCCAAGACCTTGTTTTGCCTTCACGCCACCCCCAGCCCACAAAGGCCCTTACCGGTGATTCTTGCTGTTTTACTTCCAGTACCTCTTGTTTGAAATTCAGGTACCGCTCCCAGCAAGCCTTATACCTCCTTGTTGTGCCTGGTGCCAGAGCCGCCTGGATGAGGGTACTCAGATTACCCCAATTATGTCCCACCACTGAGTTTTGAACGGGGGCATCACCTTCTCTGCTCCCGGGCAGCTCTCGCAGAATTTCTCCCACTGTGAACGAGAGAGAGCATCAGCGTTCGGTACCCCCGGAATGTGCCTGGCTTGTACCTCAATATTTCTTGCTAACATGCATCTCTGCAGCTCTCTTAGCAGCCGCAGAACCCTTCTGCCACTGGCGGATCCCTGGTTAATAATTTGGACCACCGCTAAGTTGTCTGACCAGAGTATGATTCTGCTGTTTGCCAGCTGTTCCCCCCACAGTTTGAATGCCACCACGATGGGGAACAGCTCCAAAAGTGTGATGTCCTTCGTGACCCCTTTCTGGTGCCATTCTTTTGGCCATGCCACTCCGCACCACTTGTTGTCAAGGATTGTCCCGAACCCCAACTCTCCCGATGAGTCTGTGAACAACTTGCGCCTGTCCTCGTTGTTACCCTTGCTACGCCAGATTAATACCCCATTAAAATTGTCCAAAAAGGTATCCCCCCATGTCCAGGTCTTCCTGTACCTCTGACCCTAGCCTGACGTGTTGACCTGCATGCTGCAGGCCGATTGTTTTCAGTTCCACACTCCTTGCGAATGCTTTGCCCACCGGGATGTCTTTCCCTGCAAAATTAAGGGAACCTGCCAGGACCTGGAGCTCCCTCGGGGTTGCCTTCTTCTTCCCTCTCAGCCCCTTGATAATCCCTTTCAGTTTTGCTACTTTGTCCTGTGGCAGCCTGCATTCTCCTTTCACAGAATCAATCTCTATCCCCAAGAAGGTAAGACAAGTCACTGGGCCCAGCATTTTCTCCTTGGCTAGAGGAACTCCCATGACTTCCATCAGCTTCTCAAATGTGCCCATGAGGTTTTAACACTCTTTAGACCCCTCCCCCCCGATAAACAGAAAATCATCGAGGTAATGGACCACTGCCCCTTCCGGGCATTCTTGCTTCACCGTAAACTCCAGAAAGGTCCTAAATGCTTCAAAATAGGCACAAGAGATTGCACACCCCATCTGTAAACATTTATCGTAATAACACAGATAGATTTTGCACCTTAAAACCCAACAAATGTTGGCTTTTTGCATGAATGGGTAGCAACCGAAATGCTGACTCTATGTCTGACATCCCCATAAGGGCTCCCCTCCCGGCCGCTTTCACCACTTCTACTGCATTCTCAAAAGAACTATAATGCACTCTGGACCTTTCCTCGCTATTCCCATCATTGACCGACTCCCCTTCGGGGAACGAGAGGTGATGGATCAACCGAAATTGCCCCTCCTCCTTCTTGGGCACCAGGCCTAGAGGTGATACCACTAGGTTTGGCATCGGTGGCTGCTTGAAGGGCCCTGCCTCTCTCCCTAAAGCCACTTCTTTGGCCACCTACCGGGCCACCACTTCAGGCAACCCCAGTGCCGAGCGCAGGTTGCGCGCTTCTGTGCCCTTTCTTATCTCTGTACATGGGATCTTAAACCCCCACCTGAAACCTTCCCACAACATTCTGGCATCACTATATTTATGATAAACATTTAACCATGGAGTCATTGCTTGCAAATTAATTGGGGTTGGCAGCCCAATTTTAATCACACCATTACATCTTACTTTCGGGGTCGCTTTTGGCATTCTTTTGTCCACATCACTCTTTTTTGACCTTGTCTTTCCCTTTTGGACTACTCCTGTGCTTCCCTTCGCTAGATGCGGTGTAGCGCTCCTTGCCGCTGGCTCTGCGAGGGTGCCTAAATCGGCAAGTTTTACCAAAAGGGCACCCTTCCTCTGAATTGACCCTCCAGCATTCTGCTTGCTCCCCCTGGTAGCTGGCTCTGCTGTTGCAGGAGGAGTGCCCGCGAAAGGACGCCCTCCCCCGCCGGGTGAAACCCCCCCTGCCCCTCCAAACCTGGGGCTTCTCTACCGTGGTTTTTTCGTTTCCCTCTCCTGGGAGCACCAACTTATCCAAAAACCCACCCACATCCATTTCATCCCAGGATTGCGCTGGCCATACCTGCATTTTCAAGCGGAATGAACGATCATATTGTAGCCAACCATCGCCACCCCGTTTCAAATAAATGTCCTGGATGTAATGACCATATGCCAACATTGCTAAAGCATCCTGAGGGTATTTCTCTATCATTATTGAAGTGTAAACTAAAAAAGCCTTTAACCAGTTATGCATGGTAGCCTCTGTCTTTGGTGTTTCCTCATCCCTCTTTTCCTTTTCCTTCTCAGATAATTCTTTCAACCCGTTACCCAGAGGTTCCATCCCCACTAGTTCAAGAATTTCTATGAATTTCTTCCTCCATACCCTCTCCTTGACTGATAGTGGTATGTGCCATGATAAAGAATTGACCGCCACCCTAACCGGAGCGAACCCAGGCATTGTTCTCCCATATTGCGTCATTGCACCCCATACCCCGTCCTGGCTGACAACGGAACTAGTCCCCGGGGGTAACCCTGTGTTAGTCACATCCTACCCCCACCCTGCGGGGGGCTGGGCTGTCCCCCCAGCAGCTAACCCTAGCTGATTCCCTGGGCCACCCCCAATTATTGAACCTGTGTCAGTCACCGGTGTGGACTGTTGTATCTGTGGGGCCTGCAACGCACTGACGCCCCCATCACTGTCATTAACCACAGTTAGTACTCCTGGGTTGATTGGCTGCTGTACTCCCCATTCAAAGTTGCAGGCACTGGCCACATTCCCAGCCCCTGGCTCCTTGACTGTGCAACCCCCATGCTGGAATGGCTCGTTGGCGCTGTCCATACCACCAGCCCTTGGTTCCCAAACCCTGGGATTCCCATGCTGGGGAGGCTCCCTGGTTGCTGATAGCCCCCAAGGCCCCCTACCGCCGGGCCCGTTGCCAGCCCGCTTTGTTGCAATACCACAGCCCCATTTCCCAATTGGTTAAATGCATTTATGTTCCTGCTTAACATTTGACCATTGCCCCCGCTCCCCCAAGCTTGCATACATTGCATCACCATACCTTTTATGGCTTCCAAGGAGGTGGGACCTTCTTCCCTCGCAGCCACCGGTCTGGTTGCAGGGATGCTGGGAGCTCCCTGTCTCCCTGGTGCTTCCACAGGTCCAGGCGCCGGTATGGCCACAGCCTCCTGTGTCTTTCTCTTGTTTCTTGCCCCGGTCACTTTGGCTTTCTTGTTCCTGGCCGCCTGCTCTTTGCTCGCCACGGCCCTCTGAGTCATAACTCTCCTCCTTTTTCCAGTTGGCACTTCCTCTTCCTCTTTGCACCCCTCTCCTTCCTGTTCCTGCAGGTCTTCTTCATTCGGAAACATCAATGGAGAATCAGGGCACTCACTTGTACCTGGCTGCTCCTCCTCAGGTTGTGCAGTCAACGCCTCCATCCTATTGAAGCCGTGCTTGGCCACCACCAGTTTGGCCATGGCGATAAAGCCCTCTAGATCCATGTTCGTCGCTGCTGTTTGGCGGGGGCTGCTTTTTAGCCACTGCTTGCCTGTCCTTCTTGACCACCCGGGCTATGCACTCAGCCCCTTCTTGCCTTACAGCGGGTGAAGCGAAGTGGGCTTGCCTAGTGAAGCTGCCCCTGCCGTACACGTGTTCCCCAGTCCGTCTGATCTACTGCTGTTTGTGAGGCAACAAGCTAAATGCCTGCTACAATGCTGTTTATGGCCCCACCGGCGACCTCTGCTGCACGACTCCTCGACCCCTGGTGCCCTTTCAGCCACCGCTCTGTTGTTGCTTCCGGGTTGAATGGCTGTAGGGTCAGTGCGAGCAGCTCCCAGCTGAGTGACCCTGCTGAGCTGCGGCCGCCTCCTCCGTCTGCGCTCAGCTTGCCCTTTCAGCCCCGCTCTGTTGTAGCTTCTGGGTGGTATGGCCGAAGGATCCAAGCGAGCAGCTCCCAGCCGAGTGGCCCTGCTGAGCCGCGGCCGCCTCCTCCGTCTGCGCTCAGCTCGCCCTTTCAGCCACCGCTCTGTCGCGAGCGCCGGCTGCTGTGCCGCCTCCCCCTGTGGCACCCTGCAGCAAAGCAACGCTGCTCCACTTACTGCCGGAGGGAACCGCTGTGCCTTCTGTTGTCTGAGTGAGATCTTCGGTCGCCCCGCCTTTCTCCGGCACTCGGCGGCTTCTCCCCCTGGTCGCTGTGACACCCAGCGGCTTCTCCCCCTATTCGCTGCGATCCCGCTCCAGCCGCAAGGTGATCCAGGAGTCTTCTTCTGATGTCCTCCACCTCCAGTAACACGGTGGCTCCTCGATCGCTCTTCCGACCCAGCAGCTCGTCTTCTCACGCTGGCGCTGACTCTCCAGAAGACTCCTTCCTCACGCTGGACTGCACGGAACGCTGCTCCTTCAACAAACGAAAAGCTCCTTCCACAAATACAGGCGGGTGTCCTTTGTGGAGGCTGGATGCTGCTTCCCTTGCAGC
The DNA here is from genome assembly GCF_040938575.1 of Ambystoma mexicanum. NCBI lineage: Eukaryota > Metazoa > Chordata > Amphibia > Caudata > Ambystomatidae > Ambystoma > Ambystoma mexicanum. The sequence goes on from NC_090931.1 coordinate 694,576,076, forward strand.
TCCAGCCCGTTATAAAGAGGGAGACCCCTCCCCTTTCTTTTGTCTGCCCTTCGCAGGCTTTCCCAGTGTTTTGCTGTGCTTCCTTGTTTTCGCTGGCTTTTGCTGGTGTTTGCCGCGCTGAGCCCGGCACCTCCCCTTTTCCCAGAGAGAGGGAGGTCAGGAGGGGGTCACTGCCCGGGTTATTGGGGGTGCCTCCGCCATTTTGTGGTGCCTTCGTCGACACCTTCAGAAACACTCTAGGAAAGTGCCTATTATTTACACAGTGAATACATATACAAGAGATAAAGCAAGGACGTTCTTTTCTTCAGTATTACCTGCAGTGTTTTTATGGCGTACATCAAATCAAGGCAGCCTTATATCACCCGCGAGTCAATTACAAGTATAATAAACACATCACTTCATAAAAGAGTCACGCAGCACTCACGGAAGCCTGGACTATGTCGAGGAAAACCTTATCATCGCAGCTGGTAGACATGAAGCATCAGAATACGATTGCTAGAGGACTCTGTATCAGGAGAGATACAAGTTCCCAGTCCTGGGCTTGCACTTCTCCATCAATTGCACCCTGGGAGTTGGAGTGTTTGGTCACTTCAAATGAACAAAATGGACTGAAGTAAAACAAAGGTAAAAGCAAAGCCCAGGGGTGGAGTAAGGTGTCCGCCACGACCTGGAGTCATCTGTCAACCCTAAAACAAGTTATGAGAAACCTTTATTTTGCTCATTCGACCACACGCCAACCACGTTTAGCACCAGGTATCATCTGTTCTAGATATTTCCATCACATTTAAGTCTTGCTTGGAAAAAGGACTGCATATTCCTTAAACTTTCTCTCATGCGTAACAGTAACTAAACACAGTTAAAAAACATGCATCCCAGCAAACACAAACCCGATCCCTCCTCAAACCTCAAGGTGCTTTAACCCCCCCTAAGGTGTGTGTTCATTGGCTAATCCCCCATTCCTACCACCTCTTCTCCCCCCAACCCTTCTTCTTGTATATCCATGGACCCAGGTCTAACGTTACCCTGGCGGGGTCAGAACGTGCCGCTTTTCCGTCAAAGTCAGGCCCCGTCAGACCACTATGGTGGTGATGGGCACCGTATAAATCCTGAAAGTATGCAATGTTTTCTTTCTAAACAAAAAAATACGTAAAAGTTCTGTGAGCTAAAAACGTATAAATAAATAAATAAATCTTTAATAACATAACTTAAGATATCCTTGAACCATTCCTTCAACTGTAGACTTCCATTTGCAGTTGAGCCCTAGTGATGCCTCAGCTGCACTTGGGAGTATACGAGGGCGGGAAAGGGGCAGAGGAAGGGGCCCAATGCAAATCCCTCCTCGGAAGGGTCCACTCTTAAGCAAGAGTAGAAGCCAAAATGCAGATGGTAAGCACACAAATCCATGAAGGATCAATCTCGCATCAATGTCACATCCAGCCCAGAAAACAAGACCATTCCGTGAAAATAAAACCATTCTCCTTCAGGGAAGTCACTATACCTGAAGTAATAGAAATAGTCAAAAAAATCAAACCCTCCAATTGCAAAGGCGACGCATGTCCAGCTAAACTAGTTAAAGATTGCTCCGAAACTTTAGCCACATTCCTCAAAACCTTCATCAATGCCTCCTTTAACTCGAACACAGTCCCCGATTGTCTAAAAGAAGCCTGGGTACGTCCACTACTTAAGAAACCCACCCTCGATCCTGAAATTGCCCCCAATACAGGCCTATCACCACCGTACCGTTTCTGCTCAAGATTCTGGACAAGGTGGCCTATACACAAATACAGCAACACCTTGAAGAAAACAAAATATTAGGCAAAAGGCAATCAGGATTCCGTCCTGGACATGGAACAGAATCTGCTTTACTAGATTTAAAAATACAACTCAGTGATATTATGGACAAAGGCAAACCAGCACTTCTCCTCTTATTAGACTTGTCTGCAGCATTCAACCTCGTCAACCATGATATCCTAGGCAAGCAACTAAAAAATGCTGCTCACTTCTCTCCAGAAGCTGCAGCCTGGATCGACTCTTTCCTCCGTGGTAGACTCATGAGAGTGTTCTCTGACTCTGCCTCTGCTCCACCTATCACCATACACTGCAGAGTGCCACAAGGCTCTTGCATGGCACCCACGCTGTACAACATCTTCACTCTCCCACTGTTCAATGATCTTGACAATCACAACATAGCCTACACCAACTATGCTGACGACACACAAGTCTTAGTCCCTCTCACTGGCATTTATGAGCAAGATGCAGCAACCCTAACCAATATTTACGCTACAATCCAAACTTGGATGGCAGCCAATGGACTTTGCCTCAATGGAGATAAAACCGAGATCCTTGTTGTAGGTACCAAAGAAAATATAAACAAACTCTCTCCACAATACAATACCTTTATCGTCGACAACACCACTATCACAGTATCCTCAGCAGTAAAAACACTAGGTGTATACCTCGACTCCTCCCTAACTATGACCCGACAGATTAATGCCATAGCCTCATCCACAGCACTCGCTACAAAAATCATCAACGCACTTAGATCTTTCCTATCCATACAAAACTGCTTATCCATTGCGAGAGCCACGGTCGGTACCAAACTTGACTATTGCAACGCCCTCTTCCTAGGCACTTCTGCCAAAAACTTACACAAACTACAAGTCATACAGAACAATCCCCTGAGAACTGCTCTAAGTATCCCCAAAAGGGAACACATATCCCAAACAAGGAAAGACGCACACTGGCTTCCCGTCAAAGAGCGCATTCTCTTCAAAACGCTGGCCATTACCCACAAATGCCTTTCACTGAATGCTCCTCCCTACCTTTCTGAAAGGATTTCCCCTTGCACCACTTCCTCCAGACCCACCAGATCTCACCTCACTAATCAGATCCACGTCCCCTCTTTCAAAAGAGCCAAAGCGGGTGGCACCAGCTTCCATCATTTAGCACCAAAAAACTGGAACGCCCTCCCCACAGCCCTGAGAAATAAAAAATCCTACACTGTGTTCAGAAAAATGCTTAAAACCAAACTGTTTATTTAAAGTACTCTGCATAACTGCAAAACTAAGCCGTTGTTCCACTGTAACCCTGCATGGAACCGATAAGCTTGCTTGCACCTATGTAACTTTTGTATGCAACTAAGAATGTAAGCAAAAAGCCCTCTGTAACAAGCGCTACGATGCCCAAGGGCCACCTGGCGCTATACAAGACCAAATAAATAAATGAAATAAATAAATAAATGAAGGCCCCACTGGGTAACAAGGAAAGGGTTGCACAGAAACAGAATTAAAATACCCACGGGCCGTAGAATGCGGGACACAGCCAGGGTAAAGCTAGAGAGTAATAATGCTGACAAAAGGTCTGACCCGATTTCCCTGAAACCTTTTCATCTCGTGTGTTCTACCAGCGCAGCATGATGAAGGTTCTGCCACACAGCGTCAGTGTCACACATGGGCCCCACAAGAAGCTTCTCTGCAGCTCCCGTGGGCCTTAGACGGTCAATGGAATAAGGCTGCTTGACCTTTTCAATGGCATAATCACGGTACTTAACACCAAGAAGCTCCATTGTTACTGATAGCCTGATTAAGCTCACTGTGCCCATACCCGGGTTTGCCCTTTGTTTATTTATTTGCTTTTTTAAGTGCTCACACAGCCCGGGGGCATGGAGGCGCTGTTACAGGAGTATGTCTCAGTTGCATATTTATAACGCGCTTAATACCAGAGGTTTCTAAGCGCTGGCCCGGGGATCGAACTTGTGTTGCTTCGTGTCGTCTTGCTTCCAAGGTGAGCACGTTGCAGCTGAGCTATCCTCCCGGGAAATCCACCCTTCTTGCCCACACCACTAAAGCTCCCTCTTTCCAGACATCCAGAACATCACTGGCACTCTTCCATTCAAATTTGCCTGCAAACTGCACAGCTTACTCCTGAAGGCACAGCTGTACTGATGGGTTTAATTCTCACTACCCCATAAAGGCCTTTATCTGTTATCTCCCCAGGTCCCAAATGTATATACCTGTGTATTATTGCAAACGTATGCATTTTATTAGAGTCCCAGCGTACTCATTAATGTTCATGGTGTACACAAACTCAGCCACAGTATGTCCCCCTTTCACCTCCCCAAATCCCTCCTCACCTTCAGATTGATGCCTATGCACCACTATTGTAAAGCGGCTGGAAACAGGATTGCTCGCCTTAGTGCTGTTCCTGCTGTGCAGTGTTTCTGTTCGAAGCACTGCGCTACCGCAGATAAACCAACAGCAAACAAATCATTGTGAAGGATTCCGACCTACCAGATTTTCGGAGGCCCCGGCCTAATGAAGACTTCCTTGTAGTGTAGCTGCTTCTGGCCGCATGCAGACAGTGGTGAAACATGAGAATTGAGGAGCTAGCAGTCCCAGGACGCTATTGGTCGTCTCCTGGAACTTCACGGCGTCTGGTTGAAATTTAGAGTCACTGCCACTTTGACACGGGCGGGGCATCGCGCCCTTCCTGAATTTTTAAATAATAAGCAGCTGTGTTTATTGGCATGTCTGACATTGACATGCAACAAGTAACACCGCCCCGACAAGTCCTCGAACCGGGATTCCAGTGCGCAAATCCGGGTAAATTGATGTTATGCGACTGGGGCGGTTTCCGCTAAATCCCTTTGACTGTGTGCATTGAAACGGAATGAAAACAGATTCATGCGGAATTAAAAACCTGTAGGGCAGTGCTGGGACCTCACTCATTTCATTAACCGTATCCACACTTGGTATTTCAGATCAACCTATACACAAATCAAGGAAAATGTGTGGGTAGGCGTGGAAACCACTTGATTTGTAAACAGATATTTAAGAGAGATGGGGCACGTGCTTATCTACACATTGTTTATAGGAAGTTAGCCAAGAATCCAACTGCCAAGATGCATAAGTTAAAATGTAGTCATTTGATCGGTATCCCTACATATTATCCCCACCAAAAATATCGGCACATATATGGTCGCCTGTCTCGCCATAGGCGATATTTTTCGGGGGGATAATTTGTGGGAGCAGGGGTTGCGGGGGTGTCCCCCGCACATTTAAAAATAATGCAGGGTTGCGGAGGTGTCCCCCGCAGGGTCCATGCCTCAATATTGCCGCAAAAATATGGCAATATTTTTGTATCGCAATATTTTTGCGGGGATATTAACACATGCAACCATTTGATCTCCTTAGCAAAGCAGCTAATGTAATTTTTTGCAATCCAAACCATTATGAGAGAGGTGATGTGGAGTGTGATGGGTTTGTGTGTGGGGAGGGTGCCGCCTTCTGATAGCTGCTGGAGCTCAGGGTGGACTCCTCGTCACTTGGCTAGGGAAGCGGTTATTACTGTGCGTAAGTTGTGATACAATGGAACTACCACACTGAGCTGGAGCGGGATGCACAGCCGTCCATGTAGAGTAGGGTCCAAGGCCCGGGTTGCATAACCTGCCGGCTAAAGGTGGCCCCCGGATCACTCTACTGAGTGACTGGTGAATGTGCAACAGTTTGAGGAGAACAAACGTGTGATGGACCACACTCTTTTTCAGAGTGACTGGAATGTGTGGGTATGAATGCAACCATAACTGACAGCTGGAGAGGCAAGTTTTGTAGAACTTCAAAAGGCTCTTTCTTCGGTGGGGGAGAATGGCTGGGTTCTACCCTGGTGCCTTCACCTTTTGGCACCTCCTGAGGGTTCGAGTAGCCTCTACCCACTAAAGAGGCAGACCAAGGGGCAGGTGTTTCATTTTGTTGCATAAAGCGAGCCTCTTCTCAGAAGCACACATGCTCACAGCTATTGTGATAATCAGATACTGTACGACTGTGTATAGGGTGGATAAAGTTTGCATAATTGTGCTTACGGGTAACACTCAATCTTAAGCACGCTCAACAACGTACCTCGATGAGCACTTGTTAGAGCGTGTATTATGCCTCTGCCTTTTGTGGTAACATAGGCTGAGGGCAGGCTATACTCTGAGGAGGGGCGTGAAGTGATAACAGTAGCAACCCAAAGAGCACTAGTGTAACAACTCCAGAAAAAAAGAATGTCCAATTAAGGTTCTATGCAACTATATCCTTTAATTTTAAAAAATGTTTAATTTGTGTTCTTATGGTTACATAAACCTTTTAACACAATAACACATATTAGAACACTAGTGCTGTTTCTGGGAAGCTGATTGATCAATCTGCGGGCTATACGCACTGATATAGCCCGCAGATTGATTACAGCCCGCAAATCGGGTGTTTGCAAAGCAAGCAGCTTCCACGTTGTATTCTGCAATTTTGAAGCTGCTTGCTTTGGTGTATATGAAAGTGTTCATATACACCCGCGGTGCATATCGTTTTTATAACCCGTTTTTAGATGTTTCATTATCCTCCTATTCTCATGTTCATTGCTATATTCACTCTTAACTGCATTAATTTCCTTGTGGTGTCTCTTTTTTTCCTTAGCAATTACAATATCAAATGTCTTTCCTTTATACATCATTTTGGCTGAAATACTCCTGGATCGATCATATGTGTATTGCTTGGCAGCCACAGAAATTTCACCAAAAGTTCTTAGGTCAATACAGTTACTTTCATCTATTCTTGAGACCATAGCCTCAAAACAGCCTACAAATCTATATATATTATTAATAGACCAGTGCATAGAATTTCCTGGTCTATTTAGAGAGAGTGTCCCCAACATCACCTCTTTTTCTTTCTTGTTGCCTGAGCAGGAAATTCAAATTTATGTAAAGCATGGTCACTAATAGATGTGGGCATAAGGCTCATTTGACCTATACCGTCCAGAAAAGAATTGGAAAATAATATATACTCGATCCAAGAGGATTATTTCCCACTGAATCAAGTATAATGGAAAGACATATCTGAATGATTGTTCACCTACAATTGATTAAGACAATTTGTATTAATAACATTTAACCAGGGGTCCAGTTCATTGGCATTCTCCACACCTGGCAGTAAAATCTTTGCACCGTATTTATTCAATGAACATATGTTAGGCTTCAAATTTACATTGTGCTTGTTCTTGAATCACTTATAATTCAAATCCCCCATCAACAAAAAGGAACCCTCAGGATTTACATTTCTCTAACAATCCAATAATTTCTCCAGTTTTTCCATGATCTTAATTGTATGAGTATAATTCGGGGGGGTGTAAACATTAAGTATAAAAGATTACTTTTGTCATCTCTCTTTGCACCAATATATATTGGCATTTACATAAAGGGTAGAACTCAGATAAAAACAAATGATTCCTTGCTCCCATCATCAGTCTCCCAAAAGGTCTGCCCTTATTATTCTTTAGGGCCTCCCTTTATACAACAGTGAAGCTGTCCAAAGCGAAATCATTGAGAAAACATGTCTCCTGAAGCAAAAATATATCAGGCTCTAAGAGAAATGCAGTCCCCTGTGGGGTTAGAAACAAATTAGTGGTATACGCTAGAGTTCCATGATGTTAACAATAGTTTATTTACAATCCTCCGATCTTGTAAATCAATTTCTTCACAATTCACATATTGTTCTTCAAAACCCTCATTGTTATCAGTGTTATACATATTCATATTTGGGCCAGCAATAATCTTCTTCACTAAAATGTCTATGTCTACCCCCGACTCTTTTCCGGTAACCTTAGCTTTACTTACTACAGATGTAGGGCCTCATTACGAGTCATGCCGGTAAGGGACAAATGATGCCGGTATGTAAATACCGGCATCATTTAACGTCCCGTAGCATTCTGACCCGCAAACCCGGCATTAACGGCACCGTTATCTACGGTGCCGTTAATAGCAGCATAGGGGCGTACACGCGCCTCTTCGGGTAGTAAATACCGGCATGCCGGTAATAGGGGGCAATCACAACCCACGCAAACATGCAAATACCGGCATCGCGAACACGGAAATAACGGGCTGCATGATGCCGGAAAAACAGGCATCGCGGACCACCCGCAAACAGCAGCCAAGATACAAGGCAGCTGCCACAGGTGCACACAATCCCCACAGGTGGAGTCAAAGGAGGCTGTGCCAGTATGAACTGAGCACACCCCCCTCCACCCCCCCACAGGTGTAGGCAATGCAGAGTGGCCCAGTACAAAAGGAGCACACCCACACACCACACCCCTTCCTACACCAAAATGCTACCACTAGCATTTGCAATCATGGCGCTGGAGGACATGCTTATACTGCTACAACTACAGCAACAACAGCAACAACAACAACAACTATAGCTGCAAGAACAGGCAGCACAGAGGAGACGCAGGAGGAGAAGGAGGGTGAGACAGGCCCAGCAATTACCACCAGCCCAGCCACCAGCGCCTCGTAGGCAGCCACCAATCCCTCGCACCAGACCCAGCCCATTCAACCTAACCCCTGAGCAGATCCACACCCTGTACCGGTTGGACCGTGACACCATCACCACCATAGTGGACATGATACACAACGACATTGCCAGCCACATACAAATACGCACTGCCACCCCCCCACTACTGAAGGTGGTGTCTGTGCTACACTTCCTGGCCACAGGCACCTACCAACACACAGTGGGCCAGCTACATGGCATTTCACACCCACTATTCTCACGCATGCTGAACCAAGTGCTGGATGCCCTCCTGAAGCATGCAAGCACCCACATATCCCTACCACGGACAGCCCAGGAGATAGCTGAAACCAAAGTAGGCTTCCATGCACTGGCAGGCATGCCCAATTGTGTCAGTGCCATCGACTGCACCCATGTGGAATTGGTAGTCCCCCATGCCATAGAGGCGGTGTACCGCAATCGCAAGCAATACCACTCCATCAATGTGCAAATGGTATGTGACTCCAGCAAGATCATCACCCATTGCTGCGCCCGATTTCGTGGATCCACACATGATGCCATGGTACTGCGCAACTCCACGGTACCCTGTCACATGGAGCGACATGCTGGACCACGTGCCTGGCTGCTCGGTGAGTTGCACAACAGGCCCATGGCCATGCTGTGGGGTACTCATGTGTGCGGATGCAGAAGGGGGGGGATAGTACACCTGATTGGGAAAGGGGGGGATAGTTTACCTGGGTGGCAATAGCCAGTGAGTGGAGGATGAATGCAGAGCTAAACACTCCTCACCTGACACAGCCAAACGGAAAATGACACATCACTGGGCCACATATCACAAATAATGCAAATGGAAGACAACAAGTAAGAGGCACAACCGGGACCATGGTGTTGGCAAGCAATGCATGACTGAAAAGGATGGCAACTGTGCCAATGCGGCCTGTGTGACCATGCATAGTAAAGAGTATACAGCATGAATTGGAGGCTAAACATTGTCGCACTGCCACAGCACATATGCCTCAGCATGCATGATTACACCCTGCATCATCTATTCAACCCCATCCAGTGTTCCACACCTCTTTACAGTATACATTCCATATTGGTGACTATTTGGTACACGTACAGGGACATGTGCATGCTCACACCTAATAGCTGCTGCCAGGACCGTGCTCCCTGAAGGTGTCAGTTCAGAGTGACACACACCTATTTGTATCTGCTTGCAGGTGATGGAGGATATCCCTTGAGGCCATGGCTACTTACCCCTGTGCGGATCCCACAGAACAGCCATGAAGAGGAGTACAATCGTGTGCACACTCGTACCCGTGTTGTGATTGAGCAGGCCTTTGGCCTGTTGAAGGGGTGGTTCCGCTGCCTAAGCAGGTCTGGTGGGGCACTCCTATATAGGCCTGAGAAGGTGGCAAAGATCACCATGGCCTGTGTCATGCTGCACAACATGTGCGTCCGAAGGAATGTACCACTGCCACCTGACATTGACATGCATGGCCCGGGTGAGGATGAAGGGGATGGAGACGGAGGTGAAGGAGCCCCCCTGCCAGTACGTGATGCACGGGACGGCCAGGCTGTACGCCAAGCACTAATTGACAAATACTTTTAAGATACAGGGACCATGAATGACTTTTGTCAGTCAGACACTGGGCCAATGTGAACATGCACAAAGGGAATGTTGTAATTTGGTCATTGAACACCGTAACACATTAAATGGATGCACACCAAAAATAACAATGTCCAGCCATGGATTGTTCTCCAGAAAACTTGTGTATTATATGAAAGTGCAAAACTGTGCCCACTCCCCCCTCCCACAATCCCCCAACAAACTCCCTCTCCCACCCCACAAACCCTCAAAACACCCCTGTTAACTCCCTCTCCTTCCCCACAAACCCTCAAAACACCCCTGTTAACTCCCTCTCCCACCCCACAGATGCAAAGTGTCCCCATGTGTTCAACGGACAGTGCTCCCTTCCACAATGTGTTTTGCCACAATGTCATTGTCTGTGCATTCCCTTCTTTCGGACTTTAGTGTCGGGTGGTGCCATGGCCGACTGTTGTGGGCTCCTCCTTATGTGACGCACCGGACTGGATTGCGCCGAGGTGGTAGGGCTAGTAGTTGCGGAGCAGTCTATTGTCAATCGACTGTCTGTGTGAAGGTGTGGCCGCTGCATCGGAGCGTTACCTGCAAGGATGGCCTCTGTGAGTGTCCCCATGCACTCCCGGAAGGCACGCGTGGATGCCTCCACTGCTGCAGTATTGGCTGCTATTGCCCTTTCGATGGCACTCATGGCCTCATTGCCTGCTTCCACCTGCTGGCGCATGATCTGGAGCATGTACTCCTGCCGGGCCTCGTCCCTTGTCAGGCAGGCATCAAATGAGGTGTCGTCCGCAGGTCTGCAGGTTGCTGGCAGGGTGGAGGAAGGCAGAGTGGAGGAAGGCAGAGTGGAGGAAGGGGCCTGTGCGGAGCCATCCTCCGGGGCACTGTCCTCAAACAGCGCATTGTCTGATTCCCCGAGGTCGGAATCATGTAGACACGGATCATCGAGGCACTCAGACTCTGCTAGAGGTTGGGGACTGGCAATGTGGCTTGGGGTGGGTGTGCCAGGCATCATGTCTGATTCTTCTTCCACCTCTGTGGACACAACGTCCCTGTTGGCTGGCGGCAGGGCTACCACTGTTGTGGTTCTTTGTTGTTGGGCAGTGGGTGCAGGTGTCCCCTGCAGGGTTGGTGCCTTGCGTGGCACACTGGCTTTGGCAGGTATCATTTGCTTGGCCGGTTGTGTTGGGGTGTCCCTGGTCCCCTTGCCTGCACTGGACGTGCTCGCACCCCTGTCCAGTGGTCCATCTTTATCATCGGTGCCTTGTGGATAGAAGAGATGCAGGTCATCAGTGATGTTGTCAAATGGCAGCTATGTTGAATTGCGGTGGGATATGTTCATGCATTCAGCCATCATTTCATTTCTGGTTTGTTGCTTTAGGTGTACTGAGGGGGTATGTGGGGAATCAATGCATGGCTGGTGGGGTAGCATTAGTTTGGTCTCTGTGTGGTGGGTGCATGGGCATGGTTGGGTCATGTGGAACCTCTGTTGGGATTGGGGTCGTCACTCAGCGTCCATGTGGTACAGGGAGTGACAATGATTATTCTATGGATATGTTGATGCATCACCTTGCCCACTCTAACTTCCCCAGTTGGGCCACGTCATGTGTCGTGATACGTGGTTGTGATGGTACACTCACCTTCCCTGTGGTGATTGCTGCGCCGACCTCCTGATCTCCGATCCCCTCAATGGTTTTGGGGTCAATGAAGCCACTTGCCGTCTCCTCCCATGGCATCAATTGGACTGGGGAGTGTGGGCCACCGCCTGTCGCCATTGCGGCTCTCCGGTTCTCAGACATTATCCTCCGAACACGGAGGCGGAGGTCGTCCCACCGCTTCCTGGCAGTCGCGCACACTCCTTGGGGCACACCCCTCTGCTGTCACCCTCTGAGCTACCTCAAGCCAGACCTCTTTTTTGCGGGTTTGGGCCGCATGCTTTAGGTCTGTGCTGCGTATTACATCCGCATGCTCTTCCAGGGTGTTGGCGAGCATGGTGAGCTCAGCGTCCGAGAAACGCTGCTTCCTCTTCCTCCATGTGGATTTCCTGCTGGCCTTGGACATGATGATGCTCCTCTGACACACTACGACACGGGAGGAGTGTTGGTTGTGGAGGATTGCAATGGATTGTGTTTTTAAAGATGGCCGCCGGCCCATTTCCTGTTCCAGCGCGATGACGTAATTTCCTGGTCCGGTTTTGCGAACACGGTTATTCCGTGCCGGTGTTTAGGGGTTCATTGAAGGCGGTTACAGAGTGGACGCAAGCCACAATGCCGGTCTAGGGGGGTTGGTGGGACGTTACCGGGATGGCGGTTTTTCCACTACCGGCATGGGGGGACGCGCATGCTTGCGCACTCGTGATCGGCCACTGGTAGCGGGTTCTCGAGGGCACGGACACGCACTTCCCGCCATGCCGGTAATTGTGCTGGATTTTCCGGCCGACTCGTAATGAGGCCCGTAGTCTTTTTATCTTCTACCATTGTAAGTATGTATCCCATCTCCTAAATTAAATTGGCATACGCGAATATACATTCCAAAATAATTCGAGAAACTAAATGTATCATAGACCAATTTGCTTGCCTAAATGTTTGGGGGATCTCAACCAACGTTATCTCCTTTGTTGTAATCACTTTTAAATCTTGGGCTTCATGCAATAATTCAATTACTGTCACGACTCTCGCCCAAAACCTCCTCTGGCAAACCCATTGGCCAGGTGGAGTCAGGACTCGGGCCTCTACAGCCTGGCATCCTCTTCAAAAGCCCTCATGGGGCCAGTCCTGGCGCCTATGGTGCCAGGCTCATACACCATGAACAACAATGTGCTTGGGAACTACTTTATTGTATTGTCAGCCAACATGGAGGCATCCACATAGCTTGGTTCCCTAAGAACCAAGCTATGCGGTCTAGTGTTTTGGGTGTGGCAGGCCTGGAACTACTTTCCCTGGTACTACTTTACCTGGGCTATATAAACCACACCCTGACTGCAGAACATGCTTCGTGTTATTTTGCAGCTTGCAATGTGACGCTCACCGTGTCCAGCTATTCCCTCGAACCTCGGAGAAGCAGAACCTGCAAGGAGACAAAAGGAACATCATTAGCAGCAGCATCTTACCTGCAGTCTTCATCTTTAAACACTCTCAGCTACTGTGAACAGCTTCCTCGAATCTGCACGCCTCCCGGACAGAACGACCTGAAAGAGGAACGTAGAGGCAACATTAAAGAAAGCTGTAGAGACATTTACAAATTACGAACTGCTCAAAAGGCTTACCTGGCTGGTCGCCTCTCAGCTGGCACCACTCCAGACATTACACTCACGCTGAAGAACACCGCGACCTACAAGGAAGGAAAACACAGGTTATCAAAGGCAAGACTTTGCAGCGCTGCGCATAGCGCTTACTTACCGCATCATAGCGCTCTTAATGCGCCATCATTTACCAACGGGGCTCAACCAAGCCAGTTCGCCGCGCTGAAGCTCTGCATACCTAATGGAGAAAAAGGAGACATTTTAAACAAAGAAAGGCATGCAGGATAGCAACAAAACTAAAGAACAGCAATAAGACCTACCTGAACAATATCAAACGGGCCGGCGTCAGTGAAGTAACTGGACCGCACTCGCCCATGAAAGACAATGCGCCCTTGCAAAGAAGGCAGGATGGAGAGCACGCCTAATTCTACCACAAGGTGAGGAGAGGGCGCCAGAGGGACTGAAAGCATTCGGGGTTGGAGGGAGGATACTTACACCAGTCGGTCAGTCTTGAACACAGTCCTCCTGTATTTTCAGGCAGAACCTTCCCCGCAGACCACATCAGGGCAAAGCTGAGAAGCATACCAGCGAGTAACCCGGCTGGGTGGCGTCCCTGTGGATACCAGGTGAGCGTAACAATTATGTTGCTCCTATTCAGGAAAGGACTATGTACAGTTGCAAATGTGGCCACAATTTTGATTTTGGTGACCCTACTTCTAGCTGAGCTTAGAATATCACCAATTCTAAGGACCTTTGGAATATCCTTTTTACTGATCTGTGCAATGTTTTCTATCTTATCCGCTTCATTTTTTTTATCCCAAGCCTCTTCAAGGATACATTATCTATGTCAAATAGACACTTTTCATTAGAGACAGATACAGTTTTATTAATTTCCTCCTTATCCACTATCTTCGTTTTCAGCCACTTCTTAATGGTCCCTTGCTCACCTTCTTCAGTATTTTTCATTCTTCTCACCCTAGATCTCTTATCTTTATGCTGAATTTCTTCAACAATAGTCTAATGATCTTCCAACTCAACGCAATCGAATTTAGCAGAGGCTACCTCTGACAGCGACAAAGTATTTGTAGGAATTTTCTTTTTCTTAGAACTCTTCACTTTATACTTAGTTGGTCCATGATTCTTCCTAATCCTTACCAATAATGTAACACTATTCAGATTTATAGTGGCTGTATCTTTATTTGTGACTTGAACTAACATTATGAACATCTTGTGCTATTGTTTTATTTATGTCCTCATTAAGATCAGTCCCCTGTGATTCGACAACTACTGATTGCATCAGTGCAAGTTACCTCTCTACTTTCAACCCCAGATGTTATTGTATCAAGTTGTGTAGGCATGTCTAATACCACATCTACCAACTTTCCTACACCCTCCTTCAAAGATTGTTATTCTCTCTGTAAAGAATTAGAGAGTGAATAATGCCTTTAGGATTTTAACAGACTCAGGTTCAGAAATACCCCTATCATCTGATACATCAGCAGAGGAGTACGAATCATCATCAATAGGCGAAGACGCGTAGGCCTTTAAGGCAATATCTGCCAGATCAGCAGATCTCTACAAATTGGTTGGTGGTATTTGATGAAATGGCATATCTAATGTCTGACTATGAACAACATTCACACTATTCTCAGTCGTAACGCTCTTAAGGTTAAGACACAGTTTTAGTAGCGAGTTATTATCAATTGGGTCGACCTCAGAGAGAGCAGTCGCTTCCGCACCCTACTGGGTGTATCATAACTTCACTGACAATTTGTTTGTTGGTTCCTAAAGTTGAAGTATTCACTGGTTTAAGATAAGTAGTTGTTTCATCCTGGCCCGGTTGGGGTTCACCTCTTTTCTTCGAAACTGCTTCAATCACACCAATGGCAGCTCCAATTGATTTCAGGTTATTGTCCATTTTACCCGTTTGTTTTTTCTTGGCAATTACCTTGCTACCAGCAGTCTTATTTATAGTGCACTTACAAGTCTTTTTTAGGGAACAGCGCATTCTGCATTTATTACTAACTGCTGGCATGGCTATAAGTATGTCATCACACACGCGGGTACAGTGAAACCTAGTTTTCAAACACGCAAGTGCTGCTACACAAGATGCAGTCCAGATAGGAGTCCCTATAAAATACATTTTAACTGACAAAAAATATCCCAAAAAGTTTCTGCATACATAGGATACAAATATAAGTGTGCAGGTACCTGAACAATGAGCGGTAGAAAGTCAACTACAACTGCTCGAACGACCTAAGCACTTGAAGGTGCACTCAGCAGGTGCGCACATGCTGGTGCGCTTGCATCTTTCCTTTTAACAGGCTTTGGTATTCAAGGGGTGTGGTCATGAATTTAAAAGCAAACATCCAGTAATATATATCGCAGGTTCGTTTAAATATTAAAACGCAGCTTCAAACAGATCAATGTGCAGAGTCCCACAGCATAACAGCCCTTGAAGGTGCAGTCAGCACCTTTGAGTTAGAGTGTTTAATTAAACAATTAAAAATGCTATCAGCTAACTAAAACACTAGCAGAAACCCACCCCTGTAAAGAGAACACAGAAAATGCAGACATTGTACATCCTAGCACACTGGGTCCTTGAGCAGGGGTGTACAAGCAAGAAATTGCAGAAATTCACTGTACAATGAATGTGTCTTTCAAGAAAATGATTGAAAAGAGAGCTACCAGTCACTATAGACACGGAAAGTGGACCTGGGGAGAAGGCTGTACATTATTCTCTTGTCTTGAGTCAAAACTAGGCTTCATTGTGCCTTCCTTGAGATTAAACCGGTTTCGAGTCAATGTGAGTGGCATTGAACCGGCATCAAGTTCCCACCAAGATGTGGCACTGTACAGTTTGAGACAGTGTTCAAGTCAATGTGGTTCAACGGATTCAAAAACCTGGAGTCAGCAGTCGAGTTGGGTCGAGACAATAGTTCCAGTGGGTCGAGCCAGCATGTGACATGGTGGCTTCCAGTGGTTTGAATTGGTGGTCGGATCAACATTTTGTGCCAGCTCTTATGTCATGTAATTCCCACAGGTATCTGTTTATATTATATAACGTCATTCATATTTTGCACGTGTGGGGTGAAATAGAGCCCCTGAATGCCAGAAATAAAGAGGCCAGAGTGATTTGTGAAATCCCATTGAAGTATAAGGCCAGCACAGAAATGGTGATCTCAGACATAAGGCTTACTGAACCAAAAACAGGCCTAAATCTAAAAAAAAAGAAAGTGGGCTTGAATCTCAAAAGTGCGACGACATGCGCAATGCATTTCAGCAAGGAAAAGAAAGACATGTGGCTGACAATGCTGTTTTACTAAATCCATGGAGAGCAGGACTTTTACCTAAAGAGGCAGACAGCAGTGTGTACAATATCCTTATGTAACAGGAGACTGTGATTCCGAAATAGTAATTGAAACCAAGCTTATTGCAATTATAAGAAGTAAAAGAACTTCCTTTTCCCCTGATCAAAATGACAGTATGCTAAGAGAAGTGCTCACTAGACTTTCAGAGTTTGAACATGGTTTTCTCATATAACTCCCTTATACATATGGATAATCCAGAAGTGATACTCATGTATTTTGCAACTGTGAGATTAAAAAAGTAAATTACATATGGATATAAGGCCTAGGTGCCTTAGAAAATGTCATGTGAAATGCATTGTGTGTGAGTTTATTTATTTATTTTATTTATCTATATAGCGCACAAAACCCTGAGGTCTCTAGGCATTTGAACTTAAGAGATTCGTTTCAGTGCTTCGGGTTACAGAAAAGGAAGCGTAAGAGATGAATTACAACATTGTGGAATGTATAGAATCATGGATTCAACATTGTGGAATGTGCAATACATCATAAGCAAAGTGCAAAAGAAAAGTACATGGTGAACACATCCATTGAGCCTGACCCATGCGGCAGCAACACACAGATGCAAAGTCAAATCAGTGGGCAAATACGTGGTGCCTACCACACATTGCAGGGTGTCAGTAGCATACAGATGCAAAGTCAAGTCAGTGGGCAAATACATGGTGCCTACCACACATTTCAGGGCGGCAGCAACACATGGATGCACAGTCAAATCAGTGGGCAAACAAATACATGGTGCCTACCCCATGTTGCAGGGCGGCAGCAGCACTCAGGTGTAAAGTCAAATCAGTGGCCAAATACATGGTACCTACACCATATTGCAGGGCAGCAGCAGCACACAGATGTAAAGTCAAATCAGTGGGCAAATACATGGTGCCTACCCCATGTTGCAGGGCGGCAGCAGCACACAGATGCGAAAGTCAAATCAGTGGGCAAATACATGGTGCTTACTCCATGTTGCAGGGCGGAAGCAGTACACAGATGCAAAGTCAAATCAGTGGGCAAGCGGCGGCAGCAGCACACAGATGCGAAAATCAAATCAGTGGGCAAAACATATGG